>NW_025421987.1:17500000-18750000 GCF_011764305.1 Mustela putorius furo
TTGTATCTACAAAGCAGTTTGAGTTTTCAAGACTTCTGCCTCTTGAAGAATGAGGTGGGGGGGGAAAAAAAAACAAAAACAAAACAGAAAATTATATGTCCAGAAAATGAAACTTTCAGTGCTTTAATTCTACAAAGTCAAGAAATTTTAAAGCAGTGGATGACAGTTTTGTTGTTGCTGTTGTTTAACCCACCAGTCAGATAACCATTCAAGAAAGAAATAAAAGATAAATAAAGAAGGATATCCTAACCCAAGTGTTTCCACATGAAACTGTGAGATCAGAGAAAGGAAGGATCCCTTCTGCCAATATAACATATTCTAATAAAATGTATTTCACTTAATTTATTGACTGTTCCCTGATAAAATACTTTTATCCTCCTGGTAGTAACTCATTAATTTTTCATCCCCTCAAAATGAGGAAAAAATGTCAATGTGTCCTCAGGGATTCTGTAGCTCTGCTGTTAAAAGTTGGTAATCTACTTGTGAGAGATATGGAGTTATATGGACAAAGAAATTACCAAAATTTGAGTTGATTATATAGTAGGAAATATTTACACAAGAGCATTAATTTTTCCCTCTATTTAACATTTGTAAAAGGAATCAAGATTAGTCTTGATTAAAGATTCACTTTTGTTTAGATTTTAAAATATTTTTTATTAACTTCTGTGCTATTCAATTATGCTAACAAAAATTGCCATTGTGAGGTGCTCTCAGATATTGGAATCTATGTTCAATTACTTATTGATTCTTACGAGGTAAACTTAGAGTGTAAAAGTGTGCATATTACATTCTATATATTTGTTTCTTAATTATATTAAATACAGAAAAATAAAATATAAGTGAGATAAACTTAAATATTTATGTTTTATTTTGAATAACTTAGGTAGTTATAGTCATTTTTTAGAAATTATGATACATAATTATAATGTTAAATATTTTAAAGAGAAATGGTTAATAGGAAGATATATAGAATATGGAATTCATAGCTTATATTAATATTTTCACATTCATGCATATTTGATAAAATAGTAACTAAATTTATCTAGCTGATAAGACACAGATTAGATAAAACACAAGGAAACAAATTTTAGACTAAGGAAATGTGTGTTGTTTCAATTTCTTTTTTTAAGATTGTATTTATTTATTTGACATAGAGAGACAGAGAGTGGGGACACAAGCAGGGAGGAGCTGGTCAGGGAGAAGCAGGCTTCCTGCTGAGGATGCTGGGATCATAACCTTAGCCAAAGTCAGATGCTTAACTGAGTCATCCATGTGCCCCCTCCTTTTAAATTGATTCTTGTTGTATTTGAGAATAAGAAAATATTGAGGATTCTCTATTCCTGTATATTACTACAATAGTGCATGTCATCTAAATTTTAAGACATGGACTAACATACTCTATGTGACAAGCCAAAGGAAAAACATTAAAACAAGCTAGCCTTCAGATCTTCATACTTCTCAACTAGAATATCTGAGCATTAAATTAATCCACAAAAGATAGAAAGCACTCAGAAAGGATGTCTATAAATTGCTGTCTATTTGGGGAGCAATACCAGGGTCTTCCTTTGGACACCAGGCATATTCGTACTTGTTCAAGTGAAGTTCTTTACAAGATTTTCTGATCAGAGCCTAGGAGGAAGGGAGATTTCTCTTGTGAACCACAAAAGATAGTTATGAAGTACATACATTTTAGTTCTAGGTATAGATAGGTTATAGGTATAAATACGGATAGATGATAGATAAAAATATGGGGATAGAATACATTAATATATATCTTCCTTCACATGCATATTTGGTAAACTTTTGCTGGTGAAA
Source organism: Mustela putorius furo (assembly GCF_011764305.1). Taxonomy (NCBI): domain Eukaryota; kingdom Metazoa; phylum Chordata; class Mammalia; order Carnivora; family Mustelidae; genus Mustela; species Mustela putorius. The sequence goes on from NW_025421987.1 coordinate 17,501,816, forward strand.
GCTCTATGTGATCCCCAAGAGACATAGTGTGAGATGCCTTGAAAGCATCCCTCCCTAACAGAGTATGAGCTGATCTGCTTGGCAGAGATCGCTCTGTCATGCTTTTCTGCTCAGGACAGGGAAGGTTGAGTGAAGGTTCTGACCAGGCTAAATGAGTGTGGGTTAGCAAGGCCATGACGTTATTAGAAAATTTTCCCTAAAATCTCAAACAATCAGAATATCAGCATTGAAGTTGCCTGAATCTGTCCTCTCCACTTCCCCTCAACACACTACTCAGGAGCACTCTGTCACATTTGGTGCTGCTAATACAAGCTAGTCTCTCAGGCTTTTATATTAAATGAAAAGTTCTCTAGGAAAGTTTTAAAAGTGAAAAGGAAAAATACAGAGAAATTTGAAAACCAAAGGGAGTAAGTTTTGGTTTACAGTAATACATTTCCTCTGTAAAGCAATGCATGTGTCTACACTTACGCTTTTTATTTCTATATTTACCTCATCTTCTGTATTAACCTAATTTATGCTAATTTCTGCCCCCAAAATGACAATAGAAGTAGAAAGTAAGAGTCACATAGAGTATTTGTTTTGCTATTACTCCACCTACTGGAGTTGCCCTTCACTGAGCACAAATTCCTAGGGCAGAAACTTGAAGAAATGAGGAAAAGGGGGCTTGGTAGAAGCATCGACGAAATGTTTTTCTTAATATTGGTTTATTTAATAAGTGATCATTTGAAACGAGACAAGTGATTTTATGGAAACATAGGTTGAGACTGTTCAGTGACAGGATATATTGTTTTACTCTATTTTTTAATGTTCTCAGCTTTTGTGTTCCTATCACATATAAAAACTATTATTTTGATATTAAAAGACTGTACTGTCTATTATTACAATATGTATCTTTTCCTTATCAATCAGACTCGCATGCTTTTATTATAAAAAGTATAAAGGAAATTTAGGTTCTCTGATGTTTCAGAAATATATTCAAACAAGTCAGTTCTAGAGGAACATTGGAATATTTTGTTCAGTATAGTCCTACATATCAAGGTATTTAAAATGACTTTTGTTACAAATACAATATAGAAGACTTAAGCTACAAATTGTACATTCTAATTTCTTAGGTTTTCCAGATTATGTAGGTCAGAGCGTGGGAATCCTATATGTATAAATACATTTGCACTTGTTTTTATTTCTAAAAATAGAAATAATATTACCTAATTTTTAATTTTGGAGTACCTGAAAAGTATAATATAATTGATTGTATTGCATTCAATTAAAATTTAGTTAGAACTAGGATTACACATGATATTTATATGGAACACCTAGTGGAGCAGGTAACTTGTCCATTGTCAACATTTTAAAAGATGAAGTAAAATATTTCAGTATATTGTCAGTTACTAGACTTGCTGTATGTCTTATTTTTAAATGAATCAAAATCGGCTGAATTTATTTTTGAAGTGAATTTGAAAGTGACTTTCCTCTATAATAATATAGAAACAGATATTAAACTAATGCTGAAGGGTGTAGGCATTTAAATATGTGAATAAATATAATATGTAGCGCCATTGTCATTCACATTCATAGTACCTTTTCTTGAATGTACCTACATAAAAATAACAAGACAGACAACTTCATATCAACATTGAATATGGTTTGGGGCATCTTTCAGCATATTCCATTAGCTAGTAACTTAATATAGAGTCTGTGTTATAAATAATTATAACACTCTATATTATAAATTATTATACTGCAAACCTTAAATGCTTTTATTTTCATACCCAAGAAAGGCAAAATTTTTATTTAAATTAGTCATAAAGTTTCTTAAGACATATTTTGCTGTGATCATTCACAACTATCATATGGAATGTGGCAAAAATCAGAGATGATATTATGTTGTTTTTGATGAAAAATACCCTTGTCTGAGCACAGAATGAAATGAAGTTCTTTTCCTCTCTAGCACAATAAAAGCATGTACTAGATACAAATGAATCAACACAGCTGGTTGCTAGCATTATGATTAGGGATGCACTAGTTCGGATAAAATAAGAACTGGCCTGAATCTTTGCCCAAAACTTGAACTGAAATGACCCTAAAGAAGTTAAAATACTTTGCCAAACTTGTTTTTATCCCTCTAATTTCACCTGTTCTGTTTTTATAATGAAAGATTGGGGACATCCTAGTCTTGATTAGGTTAAATAAGAAGTTCTAAAAATAATAACCAAATATACAAGAATAGAACAAAACGTGCCAAATTTTAATAACTAATATTTAAAACCCCCAATAGAGTGAAATTTTATTTGAGTGAATTCTTCTTGAGGTCTTTTTTTTTTTAAGTAAACATTATAAGACTTGTTTTTTGTTTTGTTTTGTTTTGTTCTGTTTTTTTAAGATTGATTTATTTATTCATATGACAGACAGAGATCACAAGTAGGCAGAGACAGGCAGATGGAGAGGGGAGGTGGGAGAAGGCTCCCTGCTGAGCAGAGATTTTCCTGATGTGGGGCTTGATCCCAGGACCCTGAGACCATGACCAGAGCCGAAGGCAGAGGCCCAACCCACTGAGACACCCAGGAGCCCCTAAGAGTTGTTTTTAGTAATAGTATACAAAAATGAATTTTTAATTCTCTACAAGATTTTTGAGGAACATAATTGAATGTCTATTACATGTCAATGTACATTTTGGGTTATTTTGTGTTTCCATGACTATTATAGTTCTGTTCTGACCACTCTCATTCTGAAAAAAACTGAGGAAATGTATAGCTGACTATTTGGCAATATGGCTTGTTAAAAAACAAAATTCAGCTGAGTAAATGGAAAGATCTATTTAGCTTTATTCAGTGAATAATGGGGCAGCTTCTCATCTAGCAAATAAAAAGGATCTCCTAGGATTTGTATGAAGTGGAAGGATCTAATAGGGAGAAGTATGCTGGGACAAGGAGATTATTAGCAAAAGAAAATAAAGGATTATTTAAGATGAGGTCATCTTCCTTCAGGGAGAAAGGCTAGGGAGGTCTTACTGATGCAATCTTGGTGGGTCCAAGGACCCAGAGGAAGATCCCATAGGACCAGTCAAGAGAGTCTTAGGCTTCGGTAGGCTAGAAATCAAATGTGAGTTGAAAGGAGGTGAGAGCAGAGTTTACTGAAGACACCACAAATACAGACAGTATCCAGAAGACTTGGAAAGGAAAGGAGAGTGAGTCTCCTCTTTGCTTGAGGCCTGGGGTTTGTATTAAGAATGGTGGTCCAGGGCACTTGTCCTCTCAGACATCCGTGAACAAAGATGATTATTTTGGTGTGCTTTGTAAGTAACTTATCCCCTGGAACCAAGGGTCTTGGTAGTCAGTGGTCTTAGAAAATGGTCAGGCTAACCCAGACAAGTCACTCCTTAAATGTTATTGATTATACCTGAAGACGCCAAAGAAATCATTAACACGTTGATCTTCAGAAGGAAAACATACATTATCTGTTCTATAAGGCATGTGTGTGAGGTGGAGGTGGAGGTCCTAACAAAAATAGAAATAGGAGAGGGAGAGAAAAAAAATGGTATCCCTTTAGTTTCCTGGTCTCAGTGTGGCTTAACGAAAGTGACTCCATTGGGGATCTGTTCTTTGTTTCTTCCTTTCTCCTTCCCTTCCTCTCTCTCTTTTTCTTTCTATTTTATTTATTTATTTATTTACTTATTTATTTAGAGTACTAGCCCAGGGGAAGCAGAGAGAGGTGGAGAGAGAGAATCCTCAAGCAGACAACATGCTGTGTGTGGAGCCATATGTAAGGCTCAATCCCATTACCCTGAGATCATGACTGGAGCCAAAACTAAGAGTTAGATGCTTAACCAACTGTGCTATCCAGGCTCTTCTGTTGTTTCTTTTTATCAGGGTTAAAGTATAGATAAGAATATTAATGAAAAATAAAGTGTTTCAAAGATGTACATTGTCATCAGAAATTAAGTTGTCAAAAGTACCACTAATATAAAAGATACAGATAAGCACTCTAGAAGACTTAGAACTTTCAAGTTCCTTACATGCTTAGTAAAATGCAGTTACCAGTATTCATGTTCTAATATGATCACTTGCACTGCATTATCTTCAAGAGCTCAGTAAAAAATCATAAAGTAGGTCATAACAGCATAGTTTCCATGTCTGTCTAATAGCTGAGGGTAGAGTCCCATGAATTAAAGCCTCTCAGCAGTTACTGGAAATTCTGTTTTTAAAAATCAGAATGTGGTGAACCTCTAAGGGGCACTCACTAGAACACAAAACTCCTCAAAAAGTAGAATACTGGCTTCCTTTTTTTGTGGGAAGTGGCCAGTGGTGTCTTAGAAAGGAGGGGATTTGGAGAGGAAAGGAAGAAAAAGGAAGAGGAGAAATGCTAAGGACATAAGAACTGAAGAAAAGAAAGGAAACAGGTAGAAAGGTGATGAATGAAGAAAGAAAAAACGGTGAAGAGTGAGTAAGGAAAAAATGAGAGAAGAAAAAGTAAGTGAAGATACATTAGGAAGAAGGGATAAATGGAAATGGTTTCTCCCTAGTTTGTTGTATGTTAGTATGTATTTAAGGCTGAGAAACAAGCCTGATGGGAGAGAAGCCTCTGTTTCTGCTCCTCATTCCGGGTGCCAGCCATGCAGGGTGGTCTTCCCTCAGAACCTTCCTCATGCTCAGTTTGCTACAGACAGACCCATGGTGTGGGGCTGTTTCCAACATTCTCTGCAAACCAAACTTGTGCTATTCTTTTATCTTTTGTGAATAATAAAACTGGAACTTAATTACACATGAATTTTAATGTTGAAGAGATAATGGGCTATTACAAGTGACTACTTAACAAACATTAACTCAAATGTTCTGTTTATTTCAGAATGTGATTATATTTTTATTATTATTATTTTGTTATTATTATTATTTAAAGAGCCTTTTTTATTATTTTCCTTGAAGAGATTGAATATTATAGGAATATTTTATCTCAAGTCCTTCGTCTCTTCAAGGAAAATAGACTCTAATTCATTGCCCATTCAAACTCCACATCTGATTGCTTGAGACATTTTCTACTGTAAATTATGATAAAATAAGAAATGTATATAGTTCAGTCTTTGTCCAGGTTTCTGGTCAGAGGTCCTAAAACCCTTCAAATATCCTAAATTATTCCTAAGTATAATTTCCTAAGAGTATTTTTTGTTACTCTTATTTCCTACTTCAAGGGAGACAGAGCATTGGCTATTTCTTAGTTACTTTTATTTAAAATAATATGCCAAAGTGGTCCATTGTGAGGTGGCATGCCCTTGGACCCTACACCCCCAATTTAGAACTGGTTAATCAGAAATGCAGTTGGGAACATGGGACTTGGGATTGACGTATGAAGTGTGGGAGGATGTGCAGTCTTATGGTACTGAGCCTTTAACCTATGTGATCTTTGCTAATTCTAAGTAGGTGGTGTCAAAATTGAGGATGCCCAGTTCATGGCCACTGAGAATTAGAGAATTGCTTGATGTGGAAAAACCCACATATCTAGTGTCAGAAGTGAACTGTAGTAGAATACAGAAAACAGTTTTTCTGTTTATCCACTTTGACTCTGGCCTAAACATTTCTTCTCTTCCCCCTGAAGTCACTGGAATGCTGGTTCTGTGGTAAACATTTACTCAGCCCAATGACAGAACACATGCAGCCCATTTATGGTTTAATTTAAACCCAATTCTCCTCATAGCAAAAGGCCGTTTATTTTCCAGTGAAACGGATTCAAAAGTGGGGGAGGGCAGGAGGACTACAAATTCTTCTGGCTTTCAACTGTTACTTCTTGCTTGGTTATCAAATGCCTTCTTCCGTTGTGACTCATGCCCTTTAGATATGCTTTCCCCTTTACACTAGGGCATTCCAATACTTACTTTAAAGACTTTGAAGCACTTTGATTATGATTTGTTAGATATTACAGAGTTTGCGGGGCTAACCAAGCTAACTCCCTAACCTTACACATTGTCTGTCTCTTTGATTCTGGTAACATCTACCGGCACTCTACTTAAACAACCTGATCTGTAAACTGTACCGTTCATCCTAACATAGGACCCATATTACCACAGCATGGACAGGAAATAATACTTCATGAATATTTTCATGTTTCTGCACCCTAACAGCTTTTGGAACAAAGATTGCTGGCCCCTTGTTTAAAAGATATTAGAATGGAAAACAAACTTGGAAAGTTGAAGACAGAAGTAAGTTCAGAACATATCACCCTAAAATAAGTCAATTTGATATATTAACAATCTTGAGATAAAGGCATCTGGTGGAAAAGAACATTCTTACATTCAAAGAAGAAGAGTTTAGGCCAAGAAGATACTGAACAAATGAAATTTGTTAAAATAATCATTACCTTGCTTTAGTTTCCCATTATATTTTACTTTTTCACAAATACTATTTATATATGTTCATATAACTACTTATACCTAACCACTCTGGGGGTCTTTATTTTCCTCTGAAAGTTCCCATGTACATATAAAAATAAAACTTCCCTGTTTTTCTTCTTTAATTTATTTTATGTCAACTTAATTCTCAGGCCCAGACAGGGACACTAAGAGGATAACAAAAGTTTTTGTTTTTGTTTTTGTTTTTCCTCCCCTATAAGTTATCCAGAGAGACTAAGAGACAACTCTCCTGGAGGTATTTATTTATATTCTAAATGAAAAGCTATCAAGATATCTAGAGACCTTTATCTCCTTTTCCCAGATAGGGTGCCTTTACATTCCAAATCAAAGTTCACTTTCTGTCCAGAGAGAATGAGGGGTAAATGCCAGCTGTCCTCTATAATCACTCCATGATTTCTGGGTTGATCTCCTGAAGTATAAACTCTGTACATGCAGGGTACATATGGCCCTCACTGAGTTGCCCCATTGGAAATTAGAACATAAGAAATCAAGGCTAAATTTGCCATGAGGATAAATAGTCTGTACTCTGACCGGAAGACTCCTGTTTTCTGTCAGGATAAATAAATGTAGGTATAAAAATTTAATATGCATGAAAGATGCTTCTCCATCCCTTCACTTTCAGTTTGGGTGTATCTTTAGGTTCAAAATGGGTCTCTTGTAGACAACATATGGATGGGTCCTGTTGTTTTATACAATCTCCACCTCCAAACTACTAGAACTCATACAGCAATTCAGCAATTCAGCAATGTGGCAGGATACAAAGTCAATGTACAGAAAGCAGTGGTTTTCTTATACACTAACAGTGAAAATACAGAAAGGGAATTAGAGAATCAATTCCATTTACTATAGCGCCAAGAACCATAAGATACCTGGGAATAAACCTAACCAAAGAGGTAAAGGATCTGTATTTGAGGAACTACAGAACACTCATGAAAGAAATTGAAGAAGACACAAAAAGATGGAAGACCATTCCATGCTCTTGGATCAGAAGAATAAACATTTTTATAATGTCTATACTGCCTAGAGCAATCTATAGTTTTAATGCCATTCTGATCAAAATTCCACTAGAAAGACAACTATCATATGATCTCCCTGATATGAGGAAGTGGTGATGCAACATGGGGGCTTAAGTGGGTAGGAGAAGAATCAATGAAACAAGATGGGATTGGGAGGGAGACAAAACATAAGTGACTCTTAATCTTACAAAACAAACTGAGGGTTGCTGGGGGGAGGGGTTTGAGAGAAGGGGTGGGGTTATGGACATTGGGGACAGTATGTGCTATGGTGAGTGCTGTGAAGTGTGTAAACCTGGCGATTCACAGACCTGTACCCCTGGGGATAAAAATACATGTTTATAAAAAATAAAAAATTAAAAAAAAAAAAACAACCAAGTGGAACTTGCTCCCAGAGACTAACAGAATAAAATGAGGACTAATTGTAGAATTTGAAAAAAAAAAAAAAAATTCCACTGGTATTCTTCAAAGAGCTGGAGCAAATAATCCAAAAATTTGTATGGAATCAGAAGAGACCCCAAATCACTAAGGAAATGTTGAAAAACAAAAATAAAACTGAGGGCATCACACTACCTGATTTCAAGCTTTACTATAAAGCTGTGATCACCAAGACAGCATGGTACTGGCATAAAAACAGACGCATAGACCAGTGGAACAGAGTAGAGAGCCCAGATATGGACCCTCAACTCTATGGTCAAATAATCTTCGACAAAACAGGAAAAAATATACAGTGGAAAAAAGAAAGTCTCTTCAATAAATGGTGCTGGGAAAACTGGACAGCTATATGTAGAAGAATGAAACTCGACCATTCTCTTACACTGTACACAAAGATAAACTCAAAATGGATAAAAGACCTCAACATGAGACAGGAATCCATCAGAATCCTAGAGGAGAACATAGGCAGTAATCTCTTCGATATCAGCCACAGCAACTTCTTTCAAGATATGTCTCCAAAGGCAAAGGAAACAAAAGCCAAAATGAACTTTTGGGACTTCATCAAGATCAAAAGCTTCTGCACAGCAAAGGAAACAGTCAAAAAAACAAAGAGGCAACCCACAGAATGGGAGAAGATATCTGCAAATGACAGTACAGACAAAAGGCTGATATCCAGGATCTATAAAGAATTCCTCAAACTCAACACACACAAAACAGACAATCATATCAAAAAATGGGCAGAAGATATGAACAGACACTTCTCCAATGAAGACATACAAATGGCTATCAGACACATGAAAAAATATTCATCATTACTAGCCCTCAGGGAGATTCAAATTAAAACCACATTAAGATATCACCTTACACCAGTTAGAATGGCCAAAATTAGCAAGACAGGAAACAACATGTGTTGGAGGGGATGTGGAGAAAGGGGAACCCTTTTACACTGTTGATGGGAATGCAAGTTGGTGCAGCCTCTTTGGAGAAAGTGTGGAGAGTCCTTAAGAAATTAAAAATAGAACTTCCTTATGACCCTGTAATTGCACTCCTGGGTATTTACCCCAAAGATACAGATGTCGTGAAAAGAAGGGCCATCTGTACCCCAATGTTTATAGTAGCAATGGTCACGGTCGCCAAACTGTGAAAAGAACCAAGATGCCCTTCAACAGACGAATGGATAAGGAAGATATGGTCCATATATACTATGGAGTATTATGCCTCCATCAGAAAGGATGAATACCCAACTTTTGTAGCAACATGGACGGGACTGGAAGAGATTATGCTGAGTGAAATAAGTCAAGCAGAGAGAGTCAATTATCATATGGTTTCACTTATTTGTGGAGCATAACAAATAGCATGGAAGACATAGGGAGTTAGAGAGGAGAAGGGAGTTGGGGGAAATTGGAAGGGGAGGTGAATCATGAGAGACTATAGACTCTGAAAAACAATCTGAGGGTTTTAAAGGGGCGGGGGGTGGGAGGTTGGGGGTACCAGGTGGTGGGTATTATAGAGGGCACGGATTGCATGGAGCACTGGGTGTGGTGCAAAAATAATGAATACTGTTATGCTGAAAATAAATAAAAAAGAAATTTAAAAAAATTTAACATGCACTTCTGTAATTATAAGAAACACTGTGAAATTTCATTTCTTCATTCTTACTGCAGTCTAGTGGATCAATTCGTTTTTTACATTCTTTTCTTGAAGTTTCTTTTTTTTTTAATTTTCATCTCTCAGTTGCCATCTAATTTTTTTTAATATAATTTTTTATTTTTTATAAACATCTAATTTTTGCGTCGATTAGGGATTACCAAGAAGAATCTCTAGATTCCTGTTTCTCATAGCTATCATCACTGTGTCTTTTATTTGCATGTACCTGAAAAAAATGAGACCCATCCTAATTATTCCCTCAACTACCACACCCAATTTATTTTGATACCTTACTGATTCTATATTCTAAATATATCTTGAACATTTTTTTTTTCCTCCTAAACACTTTGGTTTCTGCTTTTGACTTAGTTTAGACCACATCACTACTGGATGGCATTAGTGAAGCACATACCTTAAAATAAAATTGAGCTGATGCCAATGCTGAACAGAATGTATGAAGTGGGAGAACAAATTGCTATTTAAAAATGTGCTTTTCAGACCACAATTACTTGGAAATAGATAATTTTGAATTTTCTCTGAATAAATTTATTTGTTCTAAATCTCTAGTTAACACTAAGTGAACTTAATCAAAATGTTGTTGTTGTTGTTTTAGGTTCTTGATTATTTTATGGTGAACCTGCAGACTTATTTAGGTATTGTAGTTCTGGAATTTTTATGCTGATTACTTAGTAAAAGTACCTACTATTTTATCCTGTTATTGATTCACTTGTCAGAATTTGCTTATTATTTCTAGTACATCTGACAGTTGGTAAAAAACTTTAAATACAAAGGAGACTAATACAAAAATCTCAGTCTGTGGTAATTCATATTTATCTTATAAAATATATTAAATTGAATATACCAATTAGGTTTAAGATCCAGGAAAATGACATAAAAATGCACAGTATTTTTCTAGATGTTTGTTTTCACAATATTGTACTTATCTCAGTGGTTTTAATTCCAATAAAAAGTAACATATTTGTCCTCATATGCTCCATGCATTGTTGAGTACAGAACTTGTTATTTTCCAACTCAAATGCCCATGATAAATGATAATTGTTAGTAAGTAAAAGACGTTTAATTCTTCTGATTGTCTTAACAGCTACAGAATACATAATCTGAAAGTAAGACCTGCAGAAATAAGTAAATATCTAATGAAGTATAAGGAGAAGACCCCCTGGACTTTCAAGAGTAAAAGGTAGAGGAAAAGAGTTTTAGGAGAAAGCTATAGGAAAAGCCAAAGAAGAAGAAGAAGAAGAAGGAGAAGGAGGAGAAAAAGCAGCAGCAGAAGCAGCAGCAGCAGCAGATGTGTGACAGGGACTCTGGGATAAAAAGATAAAAAATATTCCCGTGTTGGAGTACTGTGGGGAAAAGATTTTAAGTGTTTGTATCTTATATTTCTTTTAAAGTTGTTTCCTTTTTGTAATCTAAACTCCTTTCACCAAAGCAAGCCCTAAATAAGATCTATTATAAACACAAGGGCTTTGTATGATATTTTGTGTTTGGAAATTAGGAATGGCCTAATTCCACATATGGGTGGATAAAGTGAGGGATAGAAAGAGCATCCCTAGAAAAGAGAAGCAATCTATAAGTGAGATAAATTATACAAAGCAGAATCTCAGAAATGTAAGTGATAGATTCATAACCTCATTTGAAGAGGCTTTTAAGCTTCCTTGGGTTTATCCTGCCTTTCATAGATTTGTGGGCAAAGATAATTCAGTTGCCATCTGACTTATAAATAAAGTGTGCACTTTCAATTGTAACTATAGATGTTCAGTCTTTGTTCGTTCATTAAATCATTCAACAAATATTTACTGAATATTCACTGAGTACATACTGAACATTTACTAGATAGCAGGGTAAAGACTGAATGAAAAGCTAATTAAAACAATATTCTCAGCCTCAAGATCTCACAGGAAAATAATCATGTAGAAAAAGAGTTGGAATATGTGAAAGTGCTACATTATAGACATGCACAGGGGCTAGAAGTGCTCAGAAGAGGGAAAATCTAACTTGGAAAAATCAAGAGCATTTCACAGGAGTATTAACCTTTTAGCTAAGTAATGAATTATTAGTAGGGATTCTTCAGGAATCCCTACTAATCCAAAAAAAAATTATCTGCAAAAACACGGAAATATTAAAAAAAAAAGTATGACTTTTAATTCAAGATGACCTGGAAGTTTACATTATGCAGAGTATGTGTGTATCTGATACAGAGATAGCAAATAATCTTGTAATATGGCATTGCCCAATAGAAATAAAATTCAGGCCATATATGAAATGTTAAGTTTTCTAGAAGCCACATTATTTATTTCTAAAGATTTCATGTATTTGAGAGAGTGAGAGCATGCATGAGCAGGAGGAGGATCAGAGGGAGAGGGAAAGTCAGATTCCTCACTGAGCAGAAAGCCTGACCTGAGGCTCCATCCCAGGACCCTGGGACCATGACCTGAGCTGAAGGCAAAGACTGAACCGGCTGAGCGACCCAGGTGCCCCTCTCGAGGCCACATTAAAAAAATAAAAAGAAATAGTAAAATTAAATTTATTAATCTATTTTATTTATCTGGAGTTTCTACGGTATTATCACTCCAATATGGAATTAATGTACCATTTTAATAAAATATTTAGATTCTCATTTATTGAGGCAAAATTGATTTATAACATATTAGTTTCAGCTATACAACATTATTCAATGTTTACATGCACTGCATAGAAAGTGTCACAACAGGGCACCTGGGTGGCTCGGTGGGTTAAGTGTCTGCCTTGGGCTCAGGTCTTCATCCCTGGGTGGTGGTATCAAGTTTGGAGTCAGGCTCTCTACTCACTGGGGAGTCTGCTTCTCTCTCTCTCTTCACCCTCCCCCTGCTCATGCTCTCTCTTAATTTCTATCAAATAGATAAAATATTTAAAAACAAAAGAAAAAATAGATCACCACAATACATCTAGTTACCAGCTGTCACCATACAATTGATCCCTTTACCCTTTTCATCCAGTCCTCTACCCCTTTCCCTCTCATATTCACCAGTCTGTTCTCTGTATCTATGAGTTTTTCTTGGTCATTTGTTTTGGTTTTTTAGATTCCACATATAAATGAATAGATGTTGGTTTTTCTCTTTCTGACTTATTTCCCTTAGCATAATACCCTCTAGGTTCATCCATGTTGTTACAATTGGCAAGATTTTCTTCTCTTCTATGGCTAAGAATGATTTCATTTTTATCCATTCATCCATTGATGGATACTTAGGTTGTTTCCGTATCTTGGCTATTACGATGTAGCAATAAACCTAGGGTTGCATGTGTCTTTTTGAATTAGTGTTTTTGTTTTCTTCAGATAAATATTCAGAAGTGGAAGAGCTGTATCAATGGTTAGTGTATTTTTAATTTTTTGAGGAATCTCCACACTGTTTTCCATTAGCTGCACTAATTTACATTCCTACTAATAATGTACAAGACTTCACTTTCTCTACCTCTCCAACATTTGTTATTTCTTGTCTTTTTGATAGCCACTCTGACAGGTGTGAAATGATATCTCACTGTGGTTTTGATTTGCATTTCATTGATGATAAGTGATTTTGAACATCTTTTCATGTGTCTGTTGGTGATCTGTATGTCTTCTTTGGAAAAGTATTCAGATCTTCTGACCTTTTTTTAGATTTTTAGATATAATTTTCTTTTTTAATTGAGATATAATTAACATGCAGTGTTAGTTTCAGGTATAAAATAATGATGATTCGGGGGGTGCCTGGGTGGCTCAGTGGGTTAAGCCGCTGCCTTCGGCTCAGGTCATGATCTCAGGGTCCTGGGATCGAGTCCTGCATCGGGCTCTCTGCTCAGCAGGGAGCCTGCTTCCCTCTCTTTCTCTGCCTGCCTCTCCATCTGCTTGTGATTTTTTTCTGTCAAATAAATACATAAAATCTTTAAAAAAAAATAAAATAAAATAATGATTCAACAATTATATACTAAATGCTTATCAAATAAGTGTGTACTTATTTATAAATATTTATATTTTTAACTAAGTCATTAAATTATGGGATTTTTAAAATATATTTTTTAAGATTTTATTTATTTATTTGTCAGAGAGAGAGAACAAGAACAAGCAGGGGGAACAGCAAGCAGAGGGAGAAGTAGGCTCCCTGCTGAGCAAGGAGCCAGATGCTGGGCTTAATCCCAGGACCCTAGGATCATGACCCAAGCCAAAGGCAGACATTTAAACAACTAAACCACCCAGGCTTCTTGAAATTGTGGGTTATTATCTATACTTATTGCATATCCTCATGCAGATTAGCCACATTTCAGTGCCTACTGGACAATGGTGTTAGTGATTAACTTACTGGATGGTGTCACTGTAAGGTTAAGTTGTAAATGGTGCATGATGTGGTTTCTTAAGCCATGTAGAAATTCATTTCAAAAAGACATTCTCAGGAGTCCCCCATTGTGAATTAATCACTTTTATTTTTGCTTAATTTTTATTATAATGTTTAAATTTAATCAGCACTTGGAATATGAATAAACATATGGTTTCTCTAAGAATGTTCTTTTGAGTTCGTCATGTCACATACTGATTTAAAGTGCTGTAAAATCTTTGCTAGTATATACCACACAGTATAATTGTTTGTTCTTTCTGGGCAATATGTTTTTAATTTCCCCTATAAATCAAATCATGTGGTATTTGTCTTTTTCTGTCTGATTTACTTAGTATAATGCCATCAAGATCCATCCATGCTATCACAAATGGGAAGATTTCATCCCTTTTTTGTGAGTGAATAATATTCTTCTGTGTGTGTGTGTGTGTGTGTGCAAGAGATTTTCTTTAGCCATTCATCCAACAATAGAAACTTAGATTATTTCCCTATCTAATCCAAAGTAAATAGTGCTGTAATGAATATGATAGTGCATAACTTTATAAGTATGTGTTTTTGCTTTTTTTCAGATAAATGGATCTTTTCTATATTGAGTCACCATTATTCTCTTTGTTAATCTACAAATTAAAATAGTTCAACACAGTGTCAATGTGATTTTAAAAACAAACTCGAACAATAAATTCCTTTGTCAGTTTTTATATGCAGGACAGTTCATTCAGATAGTCCAGATATTATTGAGTGTTTAAGATGCTATCAAAATGAAAACAGAATACAGCTAATCCTTGAACAAAGTGGGAGTTAGGGTTACTGAACTTCCACAAAGTCCAAATTCTGTGTATAACTTTCAACTCCCCCCAACCTGCCTACTAATAGCCTTTTGTCAACCAGAAGCCTCACTTTTAAAACAGTTAACTAACATATATTTTGTTATATTTTGTTTGTATATTATATGTTATTAGGTACTATATTCTTAAAATAAAATAAGCTTGTAAAAGGAAAATGTTATAAAGGGGTGCCTGGGTAGCTCAGTGGGTTAAAGCCTCTGCCTTCAGCTCAGGTCACGGTCCTGGGGTCCTGGGATTGAGCCCTGCATTGGGCTTTCTGCTCGGCAGGGAGCCTGCTTCCCTTCCTCTCTCTCTGCCTGCCTCTCTGTCTACTTGTGATCTCTCTGTCAAATAAATAAAATCTTAAAAAAATAAGAAAAGAAAATGTTATTAAAATCTTAAGGGAGAGAAAATATGTTTATAGTACCATACAGTAAAAATACCTATGTATAAATGGACTTCTGCATTTCAAATCCAAGAATCAACAGTATTTTTAAATATGTTAGGGAACCTGTGAATTCCCTCTGACTTAGTTTATAATGCTCTTGTTCAAGAATTGTTTCTATTGACACATTGGAATATTTCTGTGATATCTAGAAGGTAATAGGGAATCATTTAAAGTGCCTGGAGATTTACAAAATCAATTTTAGGTTTTAAAAAAGAGAAGTTGCTATAAATATATAGATGCTGTACATGTGTATAAGAAGTATTCTGAAAAAATCAAGAGATTTTTGGTTGGGGAACTTAATGGAATTTAATATCTTTAATCATGGTTAAAACATCATTGTTCAAACCATTTTTTTATTTCTTCCTTTTTTGGGGGAATTGCCTTAAAAGTGACTTAAACTTGCATAAGCAAAGCAACACTTACTTTATAATAATTTCAAAACTATTATGGCAAAATTATCTTTAGAAATGAAACTACTCCACCACCCACTACAATCAGTAGAGCAGTGACATTTGAATGGGTCCTTGGCCTGCCTGGGGGTATATCTTTGAGAAACAATTTCCGTAATATTCATATGCATTTATATGACCAGGAGCAATTGTGTGTTTCTACGCTGAAAGAGTTTGGTAGCTATAATTTAAATTGTCTTCATTTCTGCTTTTGTATGTTAACCGGTTGGTAGTACCTCTTTTTTCCAAATATCTCAGTTTTAAACATCTGTTATCCACTCCACCCTTTGTCATATTAATCAGCTGATTATATTTGACATATACATTATTTGTTTATAAAAAGATGCTTATGAAACTATTTTAGTAGCTTTTATATTTATTTATTTTGCTTATTTAGATCTTCTATCTTATTTAAATACAGAATAAATTGACACATTATGTATGTATATATGTGAACATGAATTTGATACACATCCATTCAAACTGATATATTACATTTCTTTTGTTTTTAGAAGTTACTAAAAATGTGTGCATTTAAGGACACCTGGGTGGCTCAGTTGTTGGGTGTCTGCCTTCAGATCAGATCATGATTCCAGAACCCTGGGATGGAGCTGGGCATCTGGCTCCCTGCTCAGCAGGGAGTCGGCTTTTCTCTCTGCTGCTCCCTCTGCTTGTACTCTTTCCGTGTTAAATAAATAAAATCTTCAAAAAAAATTATGCATTTAAATAATGGGATGTTGAAAAATCCAGTCTCTATGATAAAATGCCAAATATTACAAAGAATATTATTCCTTAACTATGATATTGATTATACATTAACATATAAAACAATTTCTTCAACCATCCATTTCTTGAAGGCCACACCAGTATGAGGAAAAATAATGAATACAAAATGTTCAATGTATCAACAAATCAACAGCATATCTATGTGTGCTTTATGGACTTCTAATTCTGTACTATATTAATTTATATTTTATGAGAAAAGGATTTGATGTTTAAATAAATTTGATTCTATTTATCAAATTTATTTTTATGAAATCAGGGGTTAAACTCAGTTAAATAGGTTAATACTGAATTTCTCTATGTCTTTCACATGATAGTTTTCTTTGTGATTTTTGATAGGAAGTTATATAAACTTCAAGAGTCATACAAAAATTTTGACAAAGGGAACCCTTTGTTTTCTATCGGATCATATACCTAGACCACAAAAAAAGGAAGAAAAAAAAGTCTATTTTTTTTAAGTTATAGTATGATAGTTTGATGATAGGAAAATTTACTATAAAAGATTTTCATCAATGTTTCTGCAAATTTTTGTGTTTATGCCAATGATACATAAAATTAGATTAAAATTGATTATCTTGAAATATTTGGTTTTATAAATCATTGTACAAATTCACATTGTAACTACCAAATAATGATCTAAAAATCAATATGAAGTCCTCAGAAAAATATCTAGTCTTAATAATAAAAATAGTCTAATTGTCATTAAGAATGTTAATACTTTTTGGACTTTAAGTGATTGATTTTATTTATTTATTTATTTATTAGGTTTTTTTTGTGTATTTGAGAGAATGAAAGAGACAGAGAGCACAACTGGGGTGAAAGGCAAAGGGAGAAGCAGACTCCCCACCGAGCAGGGAACCAAACATGGGGCTCGATTCCAGGACCCTGTGAACCTGACCTGAACTGAAGGCAGATGCTTAACCAACTGAGCCACCCAGTCACCCCTTTAAGTGATCGATTTTAATAGGTAACAACTTTTTATAACTGAGATTATTTTATTGCTTATTTAAACAAGTGGGGTTATATTTTTCTTTAGGTTGGTTTTCTAAATCACTTACTTTGTCCTTTAACACATTTCAGAAAATTTGTCTCGAGTCTGATAGAATTCACCCATTCATCCATTCATTCAGGAAATATTTATTGACAACATACTATCCCCAAGCATGTTCTAGATGCTTAGCATAGAAGGATATATGAAACAGTCTTGACATTATGAGGGATTTTTCTTTTTTTTGCAGATTATGCTTCATATAGAAATATGAAAATCTAGTGTTTCTGGTGGTGGTAAGTGTTTTAGAGAATGAGCAGAGAAGAGGACTAGGAAGTGCTAGGGTGAAGGACAGTTTTATAATGTTAAATAAGGTTGCCGAAAAATTGTCAATAAGAACAAATTTGAAATAAGATAAAATTGAACTGGAATAAATAAAATAAGCATTTAAATGTTTGTGCAGTAGGAAAGTATTCTAGGGAGAAGGAAAAGAAAGCACCAACCTCAGGAGGAAATTTGTCTAGTGTGTTCAATAAGCAACAGGTCATGAACTGAATGAGGGAGGGAATAGTAGGTGATAAGGTCAGAAAAGTAATAAAAAGGAAGACAGATCATGTAGGGCCTGTAGGTCATTGTAAAAACCTTCCCTTTTGCTGTAAGACGTGGAGCCATCGGGAGGTTTTAGGCAGAGAAATAACATGATCTGACATATTTAAAGAACCCTCTGAACTATATTGAGAATCGTCAGTAGGCAAGAAAGAGCAGAAAGATAAGCTGGAAGTTAGTGCAATAATCCAGATAAGTAATAACAATGTGAACCAAAATGCTCATGGTGGAGATAGTGTGAAACGGTCAGTTTCAGAATATTTCAAAATAGAGACAATCTCATTTACTGACAGACTGGCTATGGGATGTTACAAGTGTTTAGCTTAATTACTTAGAAAGATCTACTTGCCATTTATTAAAATAATAAAAATAAATAGAGGAAGAGAGAGTGTAATGGTGAGTTTAAGGACTGGGAAATCAAAATACTGAATTGTTAATTGTGTTTACTATGGAGCTCCAGAAGAGGTCTTAGCTAGTGTTAAATACCTGGGAGTCATCAATCAACACAGAAGTGGGTCTTAAACCAATGGTATTAAATGAGATTACCGTGGATGTCATTGAAAACTGAGAAGAGGACCAAGGACTAATCCCTAAGCCTCTCTACATGAGCAAGATGAGATAATGGAGAAGGATATCATGAAGGGTATTGGGAAGAAATTTCCAGTAAGGTAGAAGGAAACTAGGAGAATGATCTGGAAGCAAAGTCAAGAGTATGTTACTACAGACCAAGTCAGATGATAACTGAGGATTCCTCATTCATAGCCAACTCTGATAATAGTAATCATGAATGAGGGGGTGGGGGTAACAGGCTGAATGCAGTGAATTCAAGAGAAAATAGAAGTTAGGGAAATAGAGTAGTATAGGGAATGAAACATTGAAGTATTTGCTATAAAAGTAGAGCAGGGAAATGAGGTCTTGTTAGAAGGGGATATAGAGCAAGGAACTTTTTATTTTATTTTTTAAAGATGTGAAGGATTGTAGAACCCTGATATGTTACTGGAAATAACTCAGTAGAGATGAGTTATATAAATAATGATGTACCAGTAAGAGAATTGCTAAAGTTATGTCCTCTTGTGGATGAGAAAGAATTGAGTGCAATGTGTATGAACATAATTGATCTTAGTCTACAATTCATCCAACAGAATGGAAAAAACGTGGGACAGATAGGTTAGTTGCAGTTGCTGGAAATTTCTTCCTGATTGCTTTTTCCCCAGTCAAATAGGAAACAAGATTCTTAGCTGGTATTGAGAACTGGGGAAATAGAGTTAAAAGATCTAAAGAGGGAAAAATTGCTTTCTGGGGTATTAACTGGATTAAAGGAAATGCATTTTGATTTCTTGGTACTACTAAAGAGCACACTTGATGTTAATGATTATGAACGTAAAGTGAGGCCAGTCCTCACGGTTACCTGTTTTCTCTAGCCATATTGATCTATATGGTTACAAGTATGGAATGAACAGGAGGGTATTTAACTAGACATGAAGTTTGTTAAGTATATATGATAAATAATGAGAGAAGCGGGAAGTTAAAGATTGGTGATCAAATTTTCATATATAAAAGTTACTTAGTGATCATTTATTCTGTATTGTTATTCTTTAAATAATATTGGTAGTTAACATGCAACAATGCAAAGGTGTGTAAGGTGGACTAAAGAAATTCGTATTAAAATCCATTCCAATTCCATGCCCCAGAGGTAACCACTATAAATAGTTTCATGTCTATCCTTCTAGACATTTTCTATGAATACATAAACAGATTTTTTTTAACCAAATATTGCTTCACACTATTTATATTGTTCTGGTACTTACTTTTTTCAGTCAACAGTATATCATAGGCACACTTGCATGCTGGTACTCAGAGATCTGTCATTCTACAACTATGTTATGCTATTGTATTGCTGAACCATAATTTATTTAAATAATCATTTTTTGATTTAAGTTGTTTCCAGTTTTTCCTATTACAGGTAATACAAAAATGAACATCTGTATCCACAGTTTATTAGTCTTTGAATTATTCCTCCAATGTAGAGTATTAGAGGAAGAATTGCTTTATTCAAGGAATAGGCACTATTTCACAGTTTCTACTAATGGTAGCTACAAAGAACACAGCAATTTATTCTATTCCAAGTCCTCCTCAACACTATATATGAAAAATAGTAAATTATTTAAGTATATATTAAGTTATGAAGAGTTTTAGTATCAGTTTTCATTTTACATTTTAAAAACAAATATTTTAAATGCACAAAGTATATACATGTATATGACAAACATTACTGATGAAATTAAAAAGTTTTAATATTTGGTCATTGTTTCAGGTTCTTTCTTATTCCACGTATTTGACAAAATAGAACTTCCAGGCAAATCTTAGAATATCACTCTGTATTTCCTTTCTTTTTTTTTTTTGCATCATAGGAAAACATTACCTGAAAATTTCTTTTTCAACTTAGTATGTTATATATTTTACAGTTACCTTTTTGTCTTCCTCCTTCCACTCCATATTTATTTGGACGACTTTGAATCTCCAGGAGCTACTCAATAAGTAATTGACTATGGAATGAATTAATAGGAATTGTCACTCATATCATTGTACTTTTAACATAAATATAAGTATTTATGAAATGTGTGTATCTTAAAATTTGATATAAATGGAATCGTATTATAAGTGTCCTTGTGAAAATGGATCTTTTTTTTTTTAATTTTTTATTTTTTATAAACATGTATTTTTATCCCCAGGGATACAGGTCTGTGAATCAGCACTCACCAAAGCACATACCCTCCCCAATGTCCATAACCCCACCCCCCTTTCTCCCAACCCCCCTCCCCTCAGCAACCCTCAGTTTGTTTTGTAAGATTAAGAGTCAAAATGGATCTTTTGACTCAGCATTTCATTTCTGACACCTAGTCAAATAAATTCTTTTTATTTAGTTCATTCATATGAATTTTTCATATTGTCCATTCTCATTAGAATGATTTATACATTCTCCAACGTCTTACTTTTTCACTTATAAATGCAATCACTGTAAATAAGAGAAATTGCCAAAGTGTGTGTGTGTGCATGTGTATTTCAATTATACTAGTATTACTAAATTCTTTTTTAATGATTGTATCAATTTAGACCCTTCCAGTATTTCTTCCCTATTCCTTCACTAACTCTTTTATTCAAATTGTGCCAGAATCCTACAAATTGTACATAGTTACTTCTATTTTATTAGACATTTGCCTGGTTGACAGTAAGATTGGGAACCTTTCAAAATTCTTTTTTTTTTTTAAAGATTTTATTTATTTATTTGACAGAGAGAGATCACAAGTAGGCAGAGAGGCAGGCAGAGAGAGAGGAGGAAGCAGGCTCCCTGCTGAGCAGAGAGCCCGATAAGGGACTCGATCCCAGGACCCTGAGATTATGACCTGAGCCGAAGGCAGCGGCTTAACCCACTGAGCCATCCAGGCGCCCAAAGAACCTTTCAAAATTCTATTAGCAATTTGGATGCCTTTCTTTTTTAGGGAACTGTTTATATCTTTTGTCTTGATGATATATCACTTTTGATGCAAAATTACCATTCTTTTCCTTTATAGATTTTTCTTTTCTTTTTTTTTTTTTTTTAGCTTTTACACCAGGTCATAATGTTGTTTTGTATTTGTCTAAAAGTTTTCTATGGTTGTAGTACACACTTAGCTTTTATTTAGTTGTTTATTTTAGAGAAAGAAAGCATGACCAGGGGGAGGTGCAGGAGGAGAAGGGGTGAAAGAATCCTCAAGCAGACTCCTTGCTGAATGCAGGGCTCGGTCCCAGGACCCTGAGATCATGACCTGAGCTAAAATCAAGAGCCAGTCGTTTAACTGACTTGAGCCACCCAGGCACCCCAACACATTTATCTTTGATAAAAATAAATCTCTAATTTCTTACAAACAGAATGAAGTAGGGATCTAACCTTATCTTTTCCCATGTAAATAGCAAATTGCCTCAGAACTTTCCTGACCCGTCCATCCTTTCTTATATGAATTTATAATGCTAATGAAATGATATGCAAAGCACCCACATATATCTTTGTCACTGACCTATTGCCATGGTAACAGATTACCACAGATTCAGTGTTTAAAAGAATACAATAAATGTATTGTCTCGTAGTTCTAAAGGTCAGAAGTCCAAATCATTTTCCCTGTGTTTAAGTCAAGGTGATGGCAAACTGGCTTCTTCGGAAGACTGGTAGGAGAATGAATTCTCTTGCCTTTTTCAGCTTTTGAGTGGCTGCCTATATTCTTTGGTTTGTAGCCTCTTCCTTCATCTTCAAAGCACATCATTCTAATAGCTGCTTTGGTTATCATACCATGTGCTCTTCTATAGTAAAATATCCCTCTGCCTCCTTTCACAAGGACACTTGTGATTCCATCCAGGGCTCTGATCCTTAATCCAGGATATGGTTGTCATATTTCATATTAAGATCCTTCTTGTCATATAAGATAATATTTTTAGGGCCCAGGGGTTAGGATTTAGATAACTTTGGAGCCATTTATCAGCCTACCACAATTGTTTTAGTGTTTTGTTTTGTTTTGTTTTTAATAAAGAAATTTTGAGGGGTGCCTGGGTGGCTCAGTCATTAAGCATCTGCCTTCAGTTCACATCATGATCCTGGGGTCCTGGGATCAAGCCCTGAGTCAGGGTCCCTGCTCAGTGGGAAAGCTGCTTCCCCCTCTCCCACTCCCCCTGCTTGTGTTCCCTCCCTCACCTTGTCTCTCTCTGTCAAATAAATAAATAAATGAAAATCTTAAAAAAAAAAGAAATGTTGAATATCATAAAATAGTTACCTTTCATCTATTAAGATACTTTTTTAATAAGTTAATAATTGACTTGCTAATACTTAAGATTTTATTTGTTTAGAACTTTTATACTTATATTTTAAGTGAAATTTACCTGTAATTTTTCTCATAGTGTGCTTATCAGTTTTAATATCAAAGTTATAATTATTTAGATATTTCCTTTTTTCCACCTTACTGTCTGAAAAAATTTGAATAAGACAAAAATGTTTCTAAAAGACTTGAAAATAATCTCTTGTAAAACAGTGGGACCTAGATATTTTTAAAATGTATGTTGTCAGAGAGGAATAAGGAAAGGTGAAGAGTTTTAATGATTCCATTTCCTTAATGGCATGGGACTATTGAGATGTTATCTTACTTTTTGAGTAAGTGGTAGAAATTCATATTTTGTCTAGGAAAGTATCTGTTTCTCATGTTTTCAGCATTATTTGTCTTGCTTTATAAAAATCCTTATTTTATTTTTTATCTATAAGCCATTTGGTTTTTGTCCATTTTTTTAAAAGATTTTATTTATTTATTTGACAGATGGAGATCACAAGTCAGCAGAGAGGCAGGCAGAGAGAGATGGAGAAGCAGGCTCCCTGCTGAGCAGAGAGCCCAAGGTGGGGCTCAATCCCAGGACCCTGGGATCATGACCTGAGCCGGAGGTAGAGGCTTTAACCCACTGAGCCACCCAGGTGCCTGGTTTTTGTCCATTTTATATCTTGGCCATTTTCATTAAAGAATTTGTGTATAATTCACATTTCATAGGTTTTGATATGTCAGAATTTCATGGTTCAGTTCTGAATATTTTTAACATAATTTAAGGTTTATTTTCATTGATGAATAAACTTAAATATGGTTCAAAAATTCCCAAAGACATGCTAATTATTATTTTATTGATTTTTTAAAATTATTCTGTAGTCAGCTAATGTGACATGTTTGCTAGTAATTCTTTGCAATTTGTTGAGACTTGCTTTTGGTGGTTAATTTTATTAATTTTTAATGTACATATTTCTTTTAGCAAAAAATAAAGTTAATATCCAAAATTAACTAAAAAATACAAGCATATTATAATACTATTATTGTAAGTATTTTTTTGTCCTAACATGTTACTTTTTTTCTTAAAAGATTTTATTTATTTATTTGACAGAGAGAGAGAGATAACAAGTAGGCAGAGAGGCAGGAAGGGGGAGAGGGAGAAGCAGACTCCCTACTGAGCAGAGGGCTGGATGCAGGGCTGGATTCCAGGACCCTGAGACAATGACCTGAGCTGATGGCAGATGCTTAACTCTCTGAGCCACCCAGGCACTCCTTACTATGTTGCTTTTGTCAAGCATTTTTGTTGCATCTTATTTTGATAGTCTAAATACTGATTGGTATAATTATTCCTATTTTATACAGTTAGTTCTTGACTCATTTTTTAACCAAATGCTTAACAATTTATGTGACTAACATTGTTTCTCCTATCCTAATCTGAGAGAGGCAACCACTAGACTTAGAGCATCAGCTGTTTTCAAACTGATATGGAATTATTTCAATATTTTAACAACTAGCATAACTGTTCCAGTAAATATTAGGTGAGTAACAGGCCAAGGTCCAGAAGCAGTAAATATTTTTGAGTTTCCAATAGAAATTCCATTTTCAAACTTCTATTTTAAGTGGTAATATACCAGAGTATAGACTACCAGATTTATATATGCTTTAATTCAGCATGTTGAAAATGTTTTTGTCTCCTTGAAAATGAGAATTCAGGTTTGAGTCTTATTCCTTTACAAATAAGCTGACTTGCTCTCTGGTGGATTTAATAATATATTCTATATTCTATATTTTATATTGTGTAGTATATATAGAATATATTGTATATTTATATTGTGTAGTTTCACTATGATATGACACAGAGCATAGAGTATAAATAAGGAATATTTGTATCATTGTTTTGTTTTGTTTTATTAACATATAATGTATTATTAGCCCCAGGTGTACAGTTCTGTGAATTGCCAGGTTTACACACTTCACAGCACTCACCATAGCACATACCCTCCCCAATTCCCATAACCTAAACACCCTCTCCCTACCCCTTCCCCCTTCCCCCATTGATCTATGTGTCAGTTTGTTTTGTGAGATTGAGTCTCTTATGGTTTGTCTCTATCCCGATATCATCTTATTTCATTTATTCTTTTCCTACCCCTCAAGCTCCCCATGTTGCTTCTCTACTTCCTCATATCAGGGAAATTATATGATAGTTGTCTTTCTCCAATTGACTTATTTCCGTAAGCATAATACCCTCTAGTTATATCTACGTCATCACAAAGGGCAAGATTTCATTTCTTTTGATGGCTGCATAGTATTCCATTGTGTATGTATATACTACATCTTCTTTATCCATTTATCTGTCAGTGGACATCTAGGTTCTTTCCATAGTTAGGCTATTGTGGACATTGCTACGATAAACATTCGGGTGCATGTACCCCCTCAGATCACTACGTTTGTATCTTTAGGGTAAATACCCAGTAGTGCAATTGCTGGGTTACAGGGTAGCTCTATTTTCAACTTTTTGAGGAACATCTATGCTATTTTCCAGAGTGGTTGCACCAGCTTGCATTCCCACCAACAGTGTAAGAGGGTTCCCCTTTCTCCACATCCTCGCCAGTATCTGTAATTTCCTGACTTGTTAATTTTAGCCATTCTGACTGGTGTGATGTGGTATCTCATTGTGGTTTTGATTTGTGTTTCCCTGATACCGAGTTATGTAGAGCACTTTTTTGTGTGTCTGTTGGCCATCTGGATGTCTTCTTTGCAGAAATGTCTGTTCATGTCCTCTGCCCATTTCTTGATGGGATTATTTGTTCTTGGGATGTTGAGTTTGATAAGTTCTTTATAGATTTTGGATACTAGCTCTTTATCTGATATGTCATTTCCAAATATCTTCTCCCATTCTGTCAGTTGTCTCTTGGTTTTGTTGACTGTTTCCTTTGCTGTGCAAAAGCTTTTGATCTTGATGAAGTCCCAATAGTTCATTTTTGCCCTTGCTTCCCTTGCCTTTATATACTTTATATACTATATACTATATACTATATACTATATATTATATACTATAGTATATAGTTCTTAGGAAGAAGTTGCTGCAGCTGAGGTCGAAGAGGTTGCTGCCTGTATTCTCCTCAAGGATTTTGATGGATTCCTTTCTCACATTGAGGTCTTTCATCCATTTTGAGTCTATTTTCCTGTATGGTGTGAGGAAATGGTCCAGTTTCATTTTTATGCATGTGACTGTCCAATTTTGCTAACACCACTTGTTGAAGAGACTGTCTTTATTCCTTTGGACATTCTTTCCTGCTTTGTCGAAGATTAGTTGACCATAGAGTTGAGGGTCTATTTCTGGGCTCTCTATTCTGTTCCATTGATCTATGTGTCTGTTTTTGTGCCATTACCATATTGTCTTGATGATGACAGCTTTGTAATAGAGCCTGAAGTCTGGAATTGTGATGCCACCAACTTTGGCTTTCTTTATCAATATTCCTTTGGGTATTCGAGGTCTTTTCTGGTTCTATACAAATTTTAGGATTATTTGTTCCATTTCTTTGAAAAAAATGGATGGGATTTTGATAGGGATTGCATTAAATATGTAGATTGCTTTAGGTAGCACAGATATTTTTACAATATTTTTTCTTCCACTCCATGAGCATGGAACATTTTTCCATTTCTTTGTGTCTTCCTCAATTTCTTTCATGAGTACTTTATAGTTTTCTGAGTGTAGATTCTTTGGCTCTTTGGTTAGCCTTATTCCTAGGTATCTTATTGTTTTGGGTGCAGCTGTAACTGGGATTGACTCTAATTTCTCTTTCTTCTGTCTTGTTGCTGGTATATAGAAATGCAACTGATTTCTGTGCATTGATTTTATAACCTGACGCTTTACTGAATTCCTGTACAAGTTCTAGAAGATTTGGAGTGGAGTCTTTTGGGTTTTCCACATAAAGTATCATATCATCTGCAAAGAGTGATATTTTGATTCTTCTTTACATATTTGGATGCCTTTAATTTCTTTTTGTTATCTGATTGCTGAGGCTAGGACTTCTAGTCCTATGTTGAATAGCAGTGGTGATAATGGACATCCCTGCCATGTTCCTGCCCTTAGCGGAAAAGCTCTGTTTTTCTCCATTGAGAATGATATTTGCAGTGGGTTTTTCCTAGATGTCTTTGATGATGTTGAGGTATGTACCCCTTATCCTTACACTTTGCAGAGTTTTGATCAGCAAAGGATGCTGTACTTTGTCAAATGCTTTTTTAGCATCTATTGAGAGTATCATATGTTTCTTTTTCTTTCTTTTATTAATGTTTTGTATCATATTGATTGATTTGTGGATATTGAACCAATCTTGCAGCCCTGGAGTAAATCCCACTTGGTAGTGGTAAATAATCCTTTTAGTGTACTGTTGGATCATATTGGCTAGTATTTTGGTGAGAATTTTCACATCTCTGTTCATCAAGGATATTGGTCTATAATTCTCTTTTTTGATGGGATCCTTGTCTGGTTTGGGGATCAAGGTAATGCTGGCTTCATGAAATGAGTTTGAAAGTTTTCCTTCCATTTCTATTTTTTGGAACAGTTTCAGGAGAATAGGAATTAATTCTTCTTTAAATGTTTGGTAGAATTCCCCCGGGAAGCCGTCTGGCCCTGGACTCTTGTTTGTTGGGAGATTTTTGATGACTGTTTCAATCTCCTTACTGGTTATGGGTCTGTTCAGGTTTTATGTTACTTCCTGGTTCAGTTGTGGTAGTTTATATGTCTTTAGGAATGCATCCATTTCTTCCAGATTGTCAAATTTGCTGGCATATAGTTGCTCATAGTATGTTCTTATAATTTTTGTATTTCTTTGGTGTTGGTTGTGATCTCTCCTCTTTCATTCATGATTTTATTTATTTGGATCCTTTCTCTTTTCTTTTTGATAAGTCTGGCCAGGGGTTTATCAATCTTATTAATTCTTTCAAAGAACCAGCTCCTAGTTTTGTTGATTTGTTCTATTGGTTTTTTGTTTTTTGTTTTTTTTTTTTTTGTTTGTTTCTGTTTCATTGATTTCTGCTCTGATCTTTATTATTTCTCTTCTTCTGCTGGGTTTAGGCTTTCTTTGTTGTTCTTTCTCCAGCCCCTTTTAGTGTAGGGTTAGGTTGTATATTTGAGACCTCTCTTACTTCTTGAGAAAGGCTTGTACCACTATATGTTTCCTCCCAGGTCTGCCTTTGCTGTGTCCCACAGATTTTGAACCATTGTGTTTTCATTATCATTTGTTTCCATGAATTTTTTCAATTCTTTTTTTAATTTCCTAGTTGAACCATTCATTCTTTAGAAGGATGCTTTTTAGTTTCCATGTATTTGGATTCTTTCCAAATTTCCTCTTGTGATTGAATTTTAGCTTCATAACATTGTGGTCTGAAAATATGCAGGGATTGATCCCAGTTTTTTGATACTGGTTGAAACCTGAATTAAGACCCAGGGTGTAATCTATTCTGGAGAATATTCCATGTGCAGTAGAGAAGAATGTGTATTCTGTTGCTTTGCGATGGAATGTTTTGTATATATCTGTGATGTCCATCTGGTCCAATGTGTCATTTAAGGCCTATATCTCCTTGTTGATCTTTTACTTGGATGATCTGTCCATTATCAGTGAGGGGAGTGTTAAAGTCTCCTACTATTATTATATTATTGTTGATGTGTTTCTTTGATTTTGTTATTAATTGGTTTATGTAGTTGGCTGCTCCCATGTTAGGGGCATAGATATTTAAAATTGTTAGATCTTCTTGTTGGACAGACCCTTTGAGTATGATAGTGTCCTTCCTCATCTATTATTATAGTCTTTGGCTTAAAATCTAATTGATCTGATAAAAGGATTGCCACCCCACCTTTCTTTTGATGTCCATTAGCATAGTAAATTGTTTTCCACCCCTCACTTTAAATCTGGACGTGTCTTTGGGTCTAAAATGAGTTTCTTGTAGACAGCATATTGATGTTTTTTTTTTTTTATGCATTATGATACTTTGTGTCTTTTGATTGGGGCATTTACATTCGGGGTAACTATTGAGAGATATGAATTTAGTGCCATTGTATCGCCTGTAAGGTAACTATTACTGTATATTGTCTCTATTCCTTTCTGATCTATTACTTTTAGGGTCTCTCTTTGCTCTGAGGACCCCTTTTAATATTTCCTGTAGAGCTGGTTTGGTGTTCATAAATTCTCTTAGTTTTTGTTTGTCTTGGAAGTTTTTTATCTCTCCTTCTATTTTCAATGATAGCCTAGCTGGATATAGTATTCTTGGCTGCATATTTTTCTTGTTTAGTGCTCTGAATATATCATGCCAGTTCTTTCTGGCCTCCCAGGCCAGAAAGTCCACTCTATGGATAAGTCTGCTGCCAATCTAATATTTTTATGTATGTTACAGACTTCTTATCCTAAGCTGCTTTCATGATTTTCTCTTTGTCGCTGAAACTTGTAAATTTTACTATTAGATTATGGGTGTGGACCGATTCTTGTTGATTTTGAGGGGGGTTCTCTGTGCCTCCTGGATTTTGATGCTTGTTCCTTTTGCTATATTAGGAAAATTCTCTCCAATCATTCTCTCCAATATACCTTCTGCTCCCCTCTCTCTTTCTTCTTCTTCTGGAATCCCAATTATTCTAATGTTGTTCCATCTTATGGTGTCACTTATCTCTCAAATTCTCCCCTAGTGGTCCAGTAGTTCTTTGTCTCTCTTTTGCTCAGTTTTTTTTTTTTTTTATTCTCTGTCATTTGGTCTTCTATATCACTAATTCTCTCTTCTGTCTCATTTTTCCTAGCAGTAAGTGCCTTCATTTTTTATTGTGTCTCATTAATAGCTATTTTATTTCAACTTCATTAGATTTTAGTTTTTTAATTTCTTTTATTTCTCTGAAGAGGGTTTCTCTAATATCTTCCATGCCTTTTTCAAGCCTGGCTAGTACCTTGAGAATTGTCATTCTGAACTCTAGATCTGACATATTACCAATGTCCGTATTGATTAGGTCCCTGGTCTTTGGTACTATCTCTTGGTTTTTTTTTTTTTTTTTTTTTTAATTTTTTTTTTGTGGTGAGTTTTTCTGCCTTGTCCTTTTATCCAGATAAGAATATATGAAGGAGCAAATAAAATACTGACAGGGTGAAAAAGACCCCAGTAAAATGTGCTTCAACCAAATCAGAGGAGAACCCAAATCGTGGGGGAGGGGGAAAGGGGGTAAAAAGAAGTTCAGAATAATAAAAAAATTAAAAATTAAAAAGAAAAAAAATAAAGAAAAAATATAAAAATGAAATATATATTAGACTGGTGAATAAAACAGGTTCACCCACTTAATTTTGGGAGTATTTTGGTCTCTTAGAAGAAACTACCTCCCAAAATTTTAAAGAATGTAAAACATATATAAGGCTAACTAAACACAATGAAGGGATGGAATGTGACTATAAAGATGAAAAAAAAATTTTTTTTTTAATTTCTAAAAAAGGAGTTGATAAGATAAGTTGTTTGGGAGAATAAAGAAAGAGAAAGTGGAGAGAATTTGCTCAGGCTGGAGACTAGAGCAAAGCCCTGTGCTAGATTTAGGGTATTTTTGATCTATTGGAAGAAGTTGTATCCCAAATTTTTTAGAAGAAAAAAAACCCTATTTGTATACAAAAAATAAAGTTAGATACAATGAAGGATATAATTTGACTATAATAATGAAGGTTCAAAAAAAATTTTTTTGAAAGAATTGTTAAGATAAACTAGTTAAAAAACTTTAAAAGAGGAAAGGGTAAAAATTTTTTAAAAAAGCAGAAGAAAAAAATAAAATTAAAAAAAAATTAACTCTGCAAGACTACAGAATCATTCAGAGAAAGCCATGAATTCCATGCTTTGCTTACTCCTCCTCTGGAATTCTGCTGTTCTCCTTGATAAATGAACTTGGTCTTGGCTGAATTTTTTGCTGATCTTCTTGGGTAGGGGCCTGTTGTAATGATTCTCAAGTGTCTTTGCCCGAGGCAGAATTGTACTGCCCTTACCAGGGGCCAGGCTAAGTAATCTGCTTGGGTTTGCTTTCTGGACCTTTTGTTCTTTTTTTCTTTTCTTTTCTTTTTTTAAAGAGAAGCTTTTTTTTTTTTTTTAAGATTTTATTTATTTGACAGAGAGAGATCACAAGTAGGCATAGAGGCAGGCAGAGAGAGAGGAGGAAGCAGGCTCCCTGCCGAGCAGAGAGCCCGACGCGGGGCTCGATCCCAGGACCCTAAGATCATGACCTGAGCCGAAGGCAGTGGCTTAACCCACTGAGCCACCCAGGTGCCCCTGGACCTTTTGTTCTTTTAATGCTTTCCACTTTCCGTAGAGTTCCAGAGGACAGGAATGAAAATGGAGGCCTCCCAATCCCCAGCCCGGAGGAGCTGAGAGCTTGGGTCCCCACTCCTCAACGCCCCCTCAGAGAAAAGCGCTCAATCACTGCCATCTCCCTGGCTTCTGGCTACGCTCCAAGCTCACCCAGCCTGTGACCAAGTGTCTCTGTCTCTGGCACAGAGCCCCACCTGGAGTCTGTGAACCCTGCAGATCCCTGAGCTCTTCCAGAGGATTCTCCCTGGGTCCTATGGTGTCCCTGCTCACCTTTGCCACAGATAACCATAAGGTAACCCCGAGTTGAGAGCTCACTCCTCACCTCCATCTCGTAGTCAGCTTCCGTGCTCTAATATCTGTGAGCTCTGTGACACTCAGACACCCCTGATCCTTCTATGACCCACAGGTCCTGAGATCATGCTGTCCCTGCATGGGCTTCACCCCTATTTAGCCTTGGAGCTATGTCACTCAGTGGAGCAGACTTTTAAATGTTCTGATTTTGTGCTCTGTTGCTCCACCACTTGCTGGAAGCCGGCCCCTGCCGCTGCGTTCTATCTTCCCTGTGCTTTGGATTCACTACTCTGCCAGTCCTACCTTTCAGAAAGTGGTCGATTTTCTGTTTCTAGAATTGTTGCTCTTCTTCTCTTCAATCTCCTGTTGGATTTGTAGGTGTTCGGAATGGTTTGATAAGCTATCTAGCTGATCTCCTGCTACCTGATGTCATCTCAGACTGCTACTTCTCCATCATCTTGACTCCTCCCCACTGTATCATTGTTTTATCTTCAAATTTTGCCTCTTTTTTTTAACTTTCACTTTAAGAACTCAAGTGTATATTAAATGATCTCATTTTAGACTCAGTGCCCTTTTACTATTTAGACACATTTTCCATCTCTCTGTATTGTATCCTACATAGTGTGATGACCCAGTTCTCCAATTTTCTTTCTCTTTCTGATTTACAATATATCACATTTGAGGTTTTTTTTTTTTTAAATTTCACTGTCTATATATCTTCATTATTAATTGTTGTATTTGGATCTGTTATGAATCTGCCAGTTTTCATCTTCCTAAGCACTCAGTTGTCCTTTTATAATTGGAATAATATTAAAAATTTTAGGTTCTATTTTCGATTACTCTAATGCTATATGGAGTACATCACTCTGTACCTAACATTTTTGTGTCTCCTATTAATTTTTTTAAACTAATATGCTTTATTGTGTGTGTGAGGTGAGTTTTGAGAAAACTTTCTGGTTTTTATTTGGTTGTTTTATTTTCATGTGAGTGTCCATGACCTGGATTATAGTGTATCCCTTCGTACTGGCTTTGCAAGTATTTCTCCTCATGTGTACAAAGATATTAAATGTTGTATTCACCAGGGTTTTCCAGAGAACCAGAACCAATAAGATGTGTATACACGGAGAGTTTTGTTTTAAAGAACTCGTTCATGTTATTGTGGAGGCTAGCAAGTACAAAATGTGAAGGATAGGCCAACAGTCTGGATATGCAGGGAAGTGTAATTCAAGTTCTCAGCCAGACTGCTACCTGAATTCCTTTTTCTTTGACAAAGGTCATTTTTTTCCCTTAAAGTCTTCAACTGATTGGGTGAGGCCCACCCACAATTGGAGGGCAATTTACCTTACTCACAGTCTACTGATTTAAATGTGATAATTCTTTTTTTTTTTTTTTTTTAAATACCTTCACTGAAATACCTATGCAGTTTTATCACATACCTGAATGTCATGGCCTGGCCAAGTTGAAACATAAAATTAACTCTCACATTTGCTGAGAACAGAATTTTACAGTGACTTCTTAAGGTGAATATTTCCAGATATTGCAAATTATTAGAAGGATTTATCCCACTCCTATGAGTAGCACTGGCAGAGTTACGGGTCTTCAAATTGCCAACAAAAAGTGATAAAAGTTTCATTGGTATCTTCCTTCCCTATGATCCCCCCCCCCAGCCATTTACAGACTTGGAAGTTTTTAAGTGTTGGTCACATTGCCAACTCTTGACCTTTCACAAACTCATAGCTTGTTTATCTATCTTGTGAAATTAAAGCTCATCTGCTAGTTTATATAGATGGACAAATGCTTCCCTGGATAATGACAACATCTATCTACATTATTACTATTCTATTTTTCTGTTTCTTTCCTTTTCTTCCTTCTCCTTCTTCTCAGCCTCTTCTTCCTTCTCTTCTGTGAATTAAGTTATAATTTTATAATCTTTAATTTCTAGATGTTTTTAGTAGGCAAGATTTTTGCCACATGAATCATATCCAGAAGTTAGAAAAGCATCTTTTATATATATACATATACATATGCATATACATATATGTAATTCTATAAACTTCTATTAATCTTGTGCTCATTTTTAATTAATTTTTTTAAAATATTAAGTTTAAGAGTTTTTAACCATACTAAGGACATTAGTCTTTTCTTATTTTGTATATATTTTTCCAATTTGTCTTTTAAAAATGTTTATATCTTGTTAAAGGTCTAATTTATCAAGTGCATTTTTTATGTAACTTGAATTCTCAGTTATGATTATAAAGAATTTTTTCCAATTCCTAAAATATACAACAATGAAAATAAAATCACTTTTTTTAAAAGATTTTATTTCTTCATTTGACAGACAGTGATCATAAGTAGGCGGAGAGGCAGGCAGAGAGAGAGAGAGAGGAGGAAGCAGGCTCCCCGCTGAGCAGAGAGCCTGATGCAGGGCTTGATCCCAGGACCCTGAGATCATGACCTGAGCCAAAGGCAGAGGCTTAACCCACTGAGCCTCCCAGGTGCCTCAAAATAAAATCACTTTTAATTTTAGTTCTTTTATTTTTTTAATTTATATTTGAATCTTTAAGCCTATGGAATCTATTTCAACTTGAGTAAGTTTAGTTTTCAGGTTTATTTTCTCATAGATAATTAGGCAGTTGTCCCTAAACTAATTTTAACTAATCTGTCTTCTCCACACTCAACATAATCATTTTATGGATGAAGGAGCTTAGCCAGAGTATGACTTACTTAATACTATAGGTAATTAACAATTAAAATGGAACTTAAATGGAGATCTCTATATAAAATTCAGTCCTCGGACTACTTAACTCTTCTGTGATTCCTGTTCGCATAATAAAAATTATTTTATTATCTATAGCACTCTTGAGATACTTTTTTTTTTTTTTGGTCAAAAGCATTCAAGTTTCTTTTAAGTGACAGTATGGATGCAGAATGTTTAAGTGTGGATTTACGTGTGTTTGTAAATTAATTCTCTCAATGAAAAATATCGTAAAACTTATAAGAACAGCACCTTTACTGAGTAGCAGCTGAGAAATGACCACAATAATAACTGAGTGCAGACCATAATAAAACAAATTAAATTAAAAAGATGTGAAAACATACATAGAGAAAATCTAATTGGTATTTATTTGTTCATAACATGAACTTTATGCAGAGAAGTAGCTTTTAAAAATTAGAGTTTACAGTAATGGGATGTAGAAACTCATTTAATACTATTACCATACATACTATGGGTGTATCTTGATTTAAATACAGAGAAATTTTTTGGCCTCATTTATTCCTTCTTCTATTAATTTGTTGTTCAAAGATATGATAATGCTTCTGAAAAATTAATGCAGGAAACATTCAGATATGTAGACATGAACAAGAGAAGTTGTGCTCAGTAAATGCTTATTGAATTAAGGCAGTGAAATCTGTACTTATGAGTGTGTACATATGTTACCATATCTATTTTAAATCAATTAGCATGTATTTGAGGTATGTTAAGTAGTTTAAAATATTGTTTCTGTTCTTAAATGATTTAATACTTGCTCGGGAACATACTATATTGGTACAGAGATCAGCAGTATAAATATATTATGACTCAAATACATAGGAAAGAAAATGAACTATAGATGTTGAGAGATGAGAGGATGGTGTAATCAAAAAATGATGAACTAAAATTGTAATTTGAATGATTTTTTGTACCCTTTTAAATATTCAAGCTGATGTGTGACTCAGGGAAACAAATATAGGGTTTTTTTTTTTAATTAAATAAGAGATGTATATAATCTCACTCTTAAGTATTGTGGTCAAATTTTACCCATTATAATAGTATAATAAATTAACTTTAGTTGCTCTCAGTTGTTTGTTTTAGACCAGAATCACCTCTGATGGTCCAGTTGTTTCACCTATTTCAATTATCAGATTATGCATGTGCTTTGATAAATTCATATATAATACGAGAAGAACTGAAGTCAAGTGTAGAGCTCTTGTTATGAACACAGAGCAAGAATTATTTGATGGTA
This sequence comes from Mustela putorius furo, assembly GCF_011764305.1. Lineage (NCBI taxonomy): Eukaryota > Metazoa > Chordata > Mammalia > Carnivora > Mustelidae > Mustela > Mustela putorius. Next base: position 17,537,216 of record NW_025421987.1, read on the forward strand.
GAGTCTAGTAGAATCTCTTTCAGTATATCTTATTTTAAATGAGGAAAGGGTACAAGGTAGAGTTAGTTATGCAAGAAAAGCCTGAGATTGGGGAGTAGGGGACTAAAGGCTCAGGTTGCGGTTCCAGGACTTTTTTATCTTGCTGGGTGATTTCTGGCACACTACCTATGTTTTCTGAATTTTAGCATCCTGAATTGTAATATAAGGGAAATGACAATGTACATAATATTTAATTCTTGGATTTTTATATGAATCAATTAAGAATTTGTAATAGAATCTACAAATCTGTAATATGTAAGCAGGCTATCACCAACCTTTCTTTGAGTTGCCTGGGCATCTCTAGATAGTATAGTAAGAAGCCATGAACTATGTAGTAGTTTAGCCATAAACTACTTATAGTTTACATATCCTTGAAGGATAATTGGTACTGAGTCCTTGGATCTTGATTTCTATACCAGATGAAGCCTGATTATTGCTGGGGGCATGAACAAAGACCTGATATCCCTATACTGATGTTCCATTATTTAAGGCTATTCCCTGAGACTCTTTTCTCTTTGATTTTACAACACTAAATGGCAGAACAGGAAAAAATATCCTAAAATTATTGGTAATAGTTTTTAAATGAAACAACAGCACAAAAGAGCAAAAAGTTTATGGGCCTCCATTCATGCACACACTGGCACAAATAATAAAAGAGTAAATTTATCTCCCTAAGAAAAGATGGAAAATTTAAATGAGGCAAAATTCAGAGAAGAATAGAAATGGAAAAGCCAAAAGCATCCACAAGGCAATTAAACTGTAAAGTGCCTATTACTTAACTCCTATTATGGTCCAAGATTTTGTGAAATATTGATTTTCTGTAAAGAGAGGCCACATTTTTTTTTTCTTAAAGGGGGCAAGCTGTATTTTCACACTTTAATATTAAGAGCATAAATTTATAAGCTATATTCTTAATGAAAGTGTTTTTTATAATACTGAAAAGAAGAGATGCAAATGCTTTATAAAATGATCTACCTGCCAGGTTTCCTGTAATGCCTCAATAACAAGTCAAAGAGTTTGAGGCTTTGAAACCCAAATACAAATTTTTTAAGCTTTAATAAAATGTATGAACACTTAACAACATACTTTATAATAAAAATTATGATAGAGTATTAAAAATTATATTAAGTATTTATAGCTTAAATAGCTGCTTGAAATTATCCCCATTAAATTGAGTTCATTAAAAATTAATTATTAATTCATATCAATTTTTATATTGGTGTTTGAGTTGGGATTCATATTTCTAATGCCTTCATTCCTTGATATTACCTTTCATTTTTTCATTAATCCTTTAAATAAGATATCTGCTGCTTTAAAATAAGACTTTGTTCTGCCATTTTGAATTTACACTTCTTACTTATAGTTTTACTGTCTAATATCATTAGTGCTGCCACAATTATCATGCAATAACATAAAAATATATTATTTTCCATACTTATACATGTCATATCAACACTGAAACTGTCCATATATTTTATTGAAACACCTGGTTTCTTTCTACACTACTGCTTCCTAATAACAAGAGATGTGACCATCTGAAGATTTGCAGAGCAATACAGCACAAAGTGTGGCTATAAATATTAAAAGTGGTTTTAGAATGATTCTTGAAAATGTAATGAAAAGTCTTATGGATAAAAGGTAGGATATTTACTACCCTTTCTTGGATTTTTCTACATTATTATCATGGATTTCTCACCATTCCTCAGTTGTTGACAGAATGCAAGCAATATAGAATGTGTGGATGATCAAGTATTAAAGTACTGCCTCCTCAGTGAGGTTTCCTTTGGCCAGTGAGATCTTCCCTGACCCTTCTATGTTATAATATAACCACTTTTGAACTGTTGAATTATTTCCCCTGCTTTGTTTTTCTCATCTCTTTTCAAATGACAATAACCACAAAGCTCCTCCATGTCGAGGCTGTACTATTTTGCATTCTCACTAGCAATGCATGAGGGTTCTAGCTCCTGTGCATCTCTACCAGTATTTTTACTATCAGTTTTGATAGTGTTGCTTTTTTTTTTAATGTGTTTTGCTGAAGTTCAGTTTATCCACTTAAGATGTGTGTGTGCGTGTATGTGTGTGTGTGTGTGTGTGTGTGTGTGTGTGTGACAGAGAGAGAGAGAGAGAGGGAGGGAGAGAGAAAGCATGAACGAATGGGGGGAAAGGCAGAGGCAGAGAGAGAGTATTAAATGGACTCCCTGCTGAATGCAGAGCCTGATGAGGGGCTCCATCTCATAACTCTGAGATCATAATATGAGCTGAAATCAAGAATCTGATGCTTACCTCACTGAGCCGCCCAGGCACCCCCAATTTATTAGCATTTTTAAATGGATCACACTTTTGCTATCATATCTAAGAATATTTTGCCTAAAACATGGGCCACAAGATTTTCTTCTGTTTGCTCCTAAGTTTAAACTTTTACATCTGTGGTCTATTTGAATTAATTTCTTTTTGAAATGTAAAATATGGGTCAAGGATCAATTATACATGCATGTCCAATTTTTCTGGCATCACTTGTTGAAAAGATTATCATCACATCTAAAATTAGGACTCCATCTTTGCCAAAAGTCCATCATCTGTGTTGGGTCTGTTTCAGAACTCACAATTTTTTTTTATTTACCTCTATGTATATTCTTTTGAAAATACCACACTGTCTTGGTTGTAGTTTTACAGTGAGTCAATATTAAGTGAGAGTTCAACTGTTTTATTTTACATATAAGCTTTACAGTAATATTTTTAATATCTACGAAATATATTGGATTTTGATTAGGTTGCATTGATATGTAGGTCAATTTGGGGTAGATTGATATACCATTAAGACTTCCAATCATGAACTTAGTATCTCTTTCCACTTGTTAGGTCTTTTTTTTTATTTCTTTCTTTGGTGTTTCATAGTTTTTAGCAGACTGATCAAGATCATATTTTCTTAGGTTTGTAGCTAACTAAATCTTTTATTTTTGTGTGCTGTAAATCATGCTGTTTTAAAATTTTAATTTCCAAGTATTTAATGCTGTTATTTATAAAAAGAACTAATTTTTGTACTATTGAGTTTATATATAGCCATCTTGCTGAACTCACCTATTAGTTCTGGAGGGTTTTGTGTAGAGTCCCTGAGATTTTTTTTTTTTTTTTTTTGGTCCATAAGATTTATATGTTGATTGTAAATAGGGATGGTTTTATTTCCTTTTCCCAGCATCTTTCATGTTGTTTTTTCCTTCTCTTGCTACACTATTTAGGACTTTCAGCATGATACTGAGTACAAATGAAGAGGCTACTTCACAAGTTTTCCAATCTTATTCTCATTACTCTTAATATTCAAAAGTTTCTACTGATCTTCAATTTCACTGGTGCTTTGTTCTGGCATCTCTTCTGATATTGAAACCATCTAACTATTTTTTTTAATTTCAGATATATATCTAAAATTTTTGTTTATATATTTTTATGATTTATATTTTTCTGCTATGAATATCTACTTTTCAGTAGTGTTTAATCTTCACTTAATGGATTGTTGCTCAAGTCTTTGTGTGATAATATCATTGTCCTGGCAATCCTGGTTGACATTTCATTGTCTTTGCACTTGATAATTAGTCACATTTTCCTTCCCCTAACACTTTGGCATGGTGTTATTTTGTACTGTACTCTGGACATTTTAAATATTGGGAGATTCTAGACTCTGCTCAAATTCTCTGGAGAATGCTGTTTGTTGTATCACTGTTGTGATTTTAGAAGGCAAATGACATGATTAAATCCAGAAGGCAAGTTGTACTTCATCTTTTGTGGCAATAACTCCACTGTCAGTGTATTTTCAAAATTTTAACTATCTTTCCTTGAGTTATGCATCTGGGACTAAAATAGTTGGTTGGTGGTTTATATCATAATTCCATTATCAAATCCTTTGCTTTGTGTTATTGAGTGTTAATGGTGGTGGTGAACCAGGTCCATGAATTGGTTCATACATAGAGCAAAAGAACCTGCTTCTTTAGCTCACTCTTCTTCAGTATTTTCCGCACAGTTTCTAATACCCATGGTCCTCATTCCCCACCTTTTCTGGTTGGAAAAATAATTTCTCTCAGAATTTTAGCCCCTGTCCTGCCACATAATTATATATGACTGGGTCCATCCTTGAGGGCAAGTGTCAAATGATGAGAGAGAATAAAATAATGGTGATTCCTCACATACACGGTCGATCACAGGGGTTTCTCGCTTTGGATTTTTTCGGAGCGCTTTTCATAGCACCATAGCAGTATAGCTTTATTTTTTTTTTTATAGCTTTATTACTGGGGCTGACGTGAAAACAGGGATGAGAGAAAGACCAAAAAAAAAAAAAAAGAGAGAGAGAGAGAGAGAGAAAGATTTTCCTCTGTGATCTCAAAATCCCCCTCCCCCAGTCTTCTGAAAAGACAAAAGGGCTTTCCTAGGAAAATTTTGTTCTCTGCTAGCAGTTATGACCATGCTCAGGTCAAAGAGCCAGGTACGAAACAGAAAACTGACCCCTCTACCAGTTGTTCTTCAGTGTGGACTTTTTGTACAATCTACTTGCTACTGTTCACTTTTAAGAGTCCTTGTGTGGTCGCTTTTGGCATTATGTCCACATTTTTAGTTGTAAGTAGTGGTGGTAGGGGGCAGGATAGAGTGGGTTTGCTCCATCTTAACCAGCACCAGAAGTCAGAAAAAAACAGGTTTAACTCTAGCCAGGATTATACGTGATAAGCCAAGTGGAATCCAATCACAAAATTTTTACTTGTCAAGAACAGAAGCCATAAATGTATTTTTAAATGTGAAAAATCAAGTATTATGATTTATCATCTATGTGCTATAATTGTTATATGTGAAATAAATGTTAATTTTGGGAGTTAATCAACTAATGTAAGATGACAATATAGGGTGAGGAAAGTTCCAAGACCTCCTTTGTGTCACTAGTCTAGAAAGAGAGCAGTATCCAAATCTTGGTCTGTTTACAAACCTGAGCTCATGAACACTATGAAATATAGGTTAAGAAAGACAATTTAGGGTGCCTGGGTGGCTCAGTGGGTTAAGCTGCTGCCTTCGGCTCAGGTCGTGATCTCAGGGTCCTGGGATCGAGTCCCGCATCGGGCTATCTGCTCAGCAGGGAGCCTGCTTCCTCCTCTCTCTCTGCCTGCCTCTCTGCCTACTTGTGATCTCTCTCTGTCAAATAAATAAATAAAATCTTTAAAAAAAAAAAAGACAATTTATTTTCTGACTTATAAGAATTTATTTTTTTTTAATTGTATTTATTTGGTAGATAAAGAGAGCACAAGCAGGAAGAGCAACAGGCAGAGGAAGAGGGAGAAGCCAGCTCCCTAATGTGGGGCTCAGTCCCAGGATGGTGGGATCATCACCTGACCTGAAGGCAGATGCTTAAAGCAACCCAGGAACCCCAAATTTGTGATTCTTTAAAAGAAGAACTGAGAAATGAGGAAATATCAGGATATCCAGGCATTTATTCAGGTATTCATTTGCAAAAAGTTTGAGTAGTATCTTTATGATACATGTTAATATCATATGTATTATAAGCCATGAATCCTGTCCTCATGAAGCTCATATTGTTATAGAAAGTGTAAATTTGTAAATCAATACAAAATTACAAATCAGCGCAATCAGTACTACGGTAAAGTTAAGCATAAGTTTCAGAAATAGGATGGACTGGCAAAGGTTATCCCTCTCCAGGAAGGGAGAGAAAAAGAAATATTTGTTAAGACCTACAGCTTAAAGAATGAGAAATTAAGAGATAGAGAGGGAAGGTCATGCCAACTCGAAGGACTAGAAGTATACTGACATGACAAGAAAAAGGACACAAACACTATCTCTACTCTTATGATTAAGAGATAAGTGACTAGGCATATGTTAGCTAAATTGTTACTACATTATCCACGTGAAGCCCATAAGGTCATTATTTTATGATAAATACGTGGCATCTTGTACCTATTGTCAGAAGTAGAAATCTGAACACTTCTGCCCACTGCATGGTGGTACTGGAGTGTGCAAGGGGAACACAATACAGTCAATCACTAGATATAACAATGCTGTTTCTCAGAGGAGAAACAGAACAAGAGCAGCTTCTGCAGTGGGCAATGGTTCGCCATGACCAGCAGTTCTCTTTTGGTAGCAACACAGGCAGTTGACCTGTAAACTGTTTTCGTGCAGCCCTAGGACCCCATCCTCTTTTCAAGAGGGGTCAGACATAGCAGCATGGTTGGCTAGGTGCCATATACTTAAACACAACAAAGTTGTAGGCATTGAGTCTGAAACATGGGAAGATGCTCTCACACAACGTGATGAGCCCAGCACAGGATATGAAAGCTCTTTATCTCTTGGCAAGGTAGCATTCTAATGTGGCCTAGAGCGCAAAGACTGTGCTTATGAGACTGCCTTTCACAGTCTTGTAATGCTAAAATGATGTCATCATTATTGATCTAAACTCCTTTTTATTAAAAATTGATTTAGAATCTAAGCTTTATATACTTACTCGATCATCATGGGAGTCTCAAACATGGAAGCCAGGTAGGTATTCTGACCCACAGCTCAGAGCTTTGTCTGAATGGTTTTTTATGTGTATTACTTCTTGGCCGTTTGCAACTTCCAAATGAGAAATTATATTAATTAACATTTATCTAAAATTTTAACATGGAAGATGGTCAGATTCAATTTTCATTTGAAGTGTCTGAGGACTTGCCAGTGCTATTGCCTTGAATATAAAATCAACTGCCTATCCTACAATCCTCTAACTATGAACTCCTAGGCAAGGAAAAACTGTGACTAAAGGATTTAACTATTCTAATGGAGTAAATAGGTTGCTCATCAGAATAAATATACCTGGGTTTTAATATAAAGGATTTATTTTTATTATCCTCTGTAGTTTTGAAAATTCTAACTTAGCTTTCCTCTTTCTCTTGTTGTACTGCTGCTATATACTTACGCCCTTAAAAATCTCTGGCCATTTCCCTGAAGGGGATAGAGTCAGTGGACTGAATAGGATTAGCATCAAAAGTCACCACTGCTTTCCCAAGCAGAGTTTAAAAATAGGATCATTGAATAATAAAGGATTTAAGTCTCAACCAAGCAGGGTACGGAAGGAAATTATTTGGATTTAGACCAATAGAGATTAGAGTGTGATTACAGACTACCCTGTCCTTTATATCAGATTAAGGGACTTGAAAGAGAAGACTTGCAAGAAAAAAAAAAAAAAAAACTCAAGTCACAAAATTTTACACCTGCTTCCCTAAATCAATCACAGAAAGATCGCCCTCTATACATTTCTGAATCTGAGAGTTCTGACTGAAGCGAACACAAAGAGGTGAAGGTGTGGCAGTGGAACAGTGTAAGATTTAATGAAAATTACTTTTGGGGAAGTCAGTATAGGATGCAAGGAACCAAAACAGGAAACTGATAATATAATCTTCTATACATATATTTTATCTTAAAAAAAAAATCCCAAAACAAATTTTAGAGAAGAAAATGCATCATATTCAGCCAAAATCCATTCATTCCTAGAATAAGGCATTTATTGTTAATAAAGGATTCTGAGGGGCGCCTGGGTGGCTCAGTGGGTTAAAGCCTCTGCCTTCAGCTCAGGTCATGATCCCAGGGTCCTGGGATTGAGCCCTGCTTTGGGTTCTCTGCTCAGCAGGGAGCCTGCTTCCCCCACTCTCTCTCTCTCTGCCTGCCTCTCTGCCTACTTGTGATCTCTGTCTGTCAAATAAATAAAATTTAAAAAAAAAAAAGATTTCTAGCACGGACAAATATGAGAGAAAGATTTTTCTTCAATATGAGGTAAGTTTACATTGTTTAATCAAAATTTGGATTTTTAAAAAATTGCTAAGATATTTTGGGGAAAGAAAAATGCCTATATAAAACCATTTTTTGAAATGCTTCTCAATCAAACTGAAGTAGGTGTCTGTTTATACTAGCAATAGTTTATTAAAAAGGCAATTAGTGATAAGGAGAATCAGGTAGCATACACTACTTAAGTATCAGCAAGTATGGCAAAAAAAGTCGTATTTTAATTGCAAAGTATTTTACTTACATAAATAGAAACTTCAAAATGATGGAAACATTTTGTATAATCGTGTTACTTCCTTTATGAAGATAGTAAGAGTCCTTTAAAAGAAAACTTGTTAAAAATCAATCTGAAGTAGGACATAATTAATTCTTGCTGTATATTTGGGAAAAGTACAAGTTAAACTGACATTTGAATGTATTTTCTTTTATCTAAATTCCCACTTATTCTGAAATCTGTAGAAAAATTCCAGAGCAGCAACAAGAAGATAAACCTTTTACCTATGGTTAAAAATTCTGATGTGACTATTAGTTTTGATATAGAGACAGTGTTATATGTCTTGCAGTGACTTTTTATTATATACCTATAGATTCGTTAGATAATTAAAATAGGAAATATGATTCAAAATTATATACACATCAACTTTTGGATAAACACAAGAACAAATGGTACTTTTTCTCTCATGAGATAATTACTTGTCCTGTGTTTATTATATTATCAATAATTTCAGTTTCTACCATAGGGCTATAAAAGCATAAGTATAATTGGTACGAATTTACTTAGCTACAGTAATTCATATTATTCTGAAAATGAACTGGAAAAAGCCTATCTTGGCAGGTCCCTTAGTTTAATCTTATTTATTCTATAACTTTAAAATTGGATTGATTGGTCATTTACTGAGATTAACTATTTGAAATAGTAACCCCACATGAGTAAATGGGTATTGTGTATAATATATATGCATGTGTATTGTTCAGAAATAATAGAGTCAGGCACAGAGGCTGTGAAACTCTTCAGTAGCTATTTTTTTAAAAAATACTTTATTGAAGTATGATTGACATTCAAAGAAACTGTACCCATTTAATGCATATGACTTGGTGAGTTTGGAGAGAAGATACATCCCTGAAATCGTTGCTATAACCAGTGCCATATACATATCCATTGCCTCCAAAAATTTACTCCCACCCATCAAGATCAATATTCTTTAGAAGGCTTAATATAATATTAATACTGTATAATTCAGTTATTAGTTCTAAAAATGAATCAGTACTTCTGACTACTCATCTTTCATATAACATTGTTTCACTCTGAGTAGAAAATTCCATTGTTCTTATGATTTAAGGGTCCTGAAATTTTTAACAATGTCAAACCAAAAAATAAAAACCAAACACTACATTGAAAAAATTTGTCATTAATCTGTTTCATTGGATAACAGGTTAGTATAATAGAAAACATTATGAATTATGTTAGAACCTTGTTCCTAGGACATAGTAAGAGTGCAATAAATTGTTAGAAAGTGTTATTCATCTTTTTATTTTTCATTTTTAAATTAGGGCTAATAGTACTTAGCTACAGGATGTCTTTTGGAACAAATGAACTGATGCATTTTAATTTTCATACTTACTGAGATATGTAAGCAGTAAATATAGTTTGATAAAGCCTGCTGGTTTATGTTTTCACAGTGGATAAGAGACATCGTTTTACATGAGTCATTCTTAAAGAGATTTATGAATGTGTTAGATTGAAACATAGGAATACAGAATGGGATTAATGTGTGATGTGGAGGTCATATGCCTGCAAAGCCTGGGGATGGGTGTTGTCAATGTTAACAGAATTGTGAAAGATAAAAATATTAAATTAGCTATAAAACCTGATAAGGTAACATGTTTTGAAAGTCAGTTAAGCAGTTTGATTTTTTCCATATTTTACAAAAAAAAATATTTTGTGGGAGGCACTTCTTCCTTTGTAAAATTTTACATTGTCATTAGAAAATGAAATTTTTCAATGTTTTAAGGATTGAATTGTGGGAAAAATCATCACTATGACTTTAAGGCCTTAAAGGATTACAACCAAAAGATACATTCAAAAATGGAAGAAAGCTTAGGTCTATACCTGTAAAAAGCCTGATATAGTAGGCAAAGTATTTTATTTGTGTTTCTTTACTAATTATATTTTATGTTTACAGTCAGAAAAATAAATGTATTTCAAAATAGAGATTTAATAGGTTGTTGAAATCACATTGCCTGGTATGTATTTTAAACTATTTTAAACTCATTTGTATTCTCTGGAAAGGAACCGTTGTCAGTCATGGAATCAAAAAACAAAGTTTATCAAAATTGTTCCCTACTTGGGATATTTTGTTATTCTATTAAATCATGGGCTGGTTATTTTGATTAATGTTGAGAGGCTGTGGAAATGACTTCCCTAGAAATCTTGACTGGGCTAGAAACCCATCTGTCTTCCATGGCTTAGTTGTAGTCCTGCCTGGAGGCAAAGGATAGATAACCTGAAATAGAATGAGAGACCCAAAGGAGAGGATTAAGCCACTAGATTAGTGGTGACCATATGCTCTCTAGAAGGTTTGTGAAATTGCTCATTTCCCTGGGAAAAGATATGTTTTCTCAGTGGCCTTGAATTTTAGTAAGAGAACAATGCCACTAGTTTCCTTTAAAATGCCCCTTACATTGACTAGATCAAGTAATCACTCAAGGAGAATATTTTTGTTTCAAATATATAAGCATGCTAAATTATTGTGCAAACTGCTTTGCCTTCATCTCTCCTTATTTCCTTGACTTCTCTTTACCCCATCCCCATTTTTCTCCTTGTAGTTCCCTCTTTCCTTCCTTCCTTCCATCCCTACAAAATATTCTGGAATGCTTCATTAATATTAGATTACATAGCAGTAACAGAACATCCTAGAAAGAAACAAAACTTCTTTTAAATTCACTATCTTGTTTCCTTTGACTCTTACTCTTCTACTGTTAGTAACAACAACAAAAATATATGCTTACTGTTAGTAAGCATAAACCAAAAGTGAATGAGTTACTATTCTAAAAGTAATTCCATACTACTAGAAAATACTGCATCCATAGTTAGAAAAGTCATTTTGTGTTTAATTTCTCCTTTACTATATCGTAAATTTACTCTTGCTAAAAAAAAATTTTTTTTTTGAGGCCATGAACTCAAAGAATATCAGTTCTTCTTAACCTGGAAAAAGTCTGGCCAAAGGGCTTTATTTCATGTCTGTGGGTTTGTTTTTGTTTTTGTTTTTTTTTCTTTCTCCCCCGGCATTTAATAGAATCACTTCATTTAAAGTCTAAATGAATTAATATCCTCAATAAGGCATTAAGGAAATTTTGTGTGTGTGAATGTACTTTGTCACTTAGGAGAATTTAATGCTGTCTACTTGTTCTTGACTTTGACACCACTATTTATTCTGTACTTTTCTTTAGACTGTTCCTTCAGCCTGGAATGTTCAACTCTACCTTGTTCATCTTTCATTCCTCCACTCCCAATAACACCCTTTTAATGTACATTCTCTTCATGAAACCTCTCTCCATGACTTTTGTGAAAACTGAGAAGAAACGATTATAAGCGTACTGTGACATATCAGGAGTTTAGATCCTATTAAAGAGCTGTATTTCTCATCCAAGTACTAACCAGGCCCGACCCTGCTTAGCTTCTGAGATCAGACGAGATCGGGCGCGTTCAGGGTGGTATGGCCAGAAATAGACCCTCAAATCTATGGTCAACTAATCTTCGACAAAGCAGGAAAGAATGTCCAATGGAAAAAAGACAGCCTCTTCAATAAATGGTGCTGGGAAAATTGGACAGCCACATGCAGAAAAATGAAATTGGACCATTTCCTTACACCACACACAAAAATAGACTCAAAATGGATGAAGGACCTCAATGTGAGAAAGGAATCCATCAAAATCCTTGAGGAGAACACGGGCAGCAACCTCTTCGACCTCTGCCGCAGCAACATCTTCCTAGGAACAACGCCAAAGGCAAGGGAAGCAAGGGCAAAAATGAACTATTGGGATTTCATCAAGATCAAAAGCTTTTGCACAGCAAAGGAAACAGTTAACAAAATAAAAAGACAACTGACAGAATGGGAGAAGATATTTGCAAATGACATATCAGATAAAGGACTAGTGTCCAGAATCTATAAAGAACTTAGCAAACTCAACACCCAAAGAACAAATAATCCAATCAAGAAATGGGCAGAGGACATGAACAGACATTTCTGCAAAGAAGACATCCAGATGGCCAACAGACACATGAAAAAGTGCTCCATATCACTCGGCATCAGGAAAATACAAATCAAAACCACAATGCGATATCACCTCACACCAATCAGAATGGCTAAAATCAACAAGTCAGCAAATGACAGATGCTGGCGAGGATGCGGAGAAAGGGGCACCCTCCTACACTGTTGGTGGGAATGCAAGCTGGTGCAGCCACTCTGGAAAACAGCATGGAGGTTCCTCAAAATGTTGAAAATAGAACTGCCCTATGACCCAGCAATTGCACTATTGGGTATTTACCCTAAAGATACAAATGTAGTGATCCAAAGGGACACATGCACCCGAATGTTTATAGCAGCAATGTCCACAATAGCCAAACTATGGAAAGAACCTAGATGTCCATCAACAGATGAATGGATCAAGAAGATGTGGTATATATACACAATGGAATACTATGCAGCCATCAAAAGAAATGAAATCTTGCCATTTGCGACAACATGGATGGAACTAGAGCGTATCATGCTTAGCGAAATAAGTCAAGCGGAGAAAGACAAATATCATATGATCTCCCTGATATGAGGAAGTGGTGTTGCAACATGGGGGTTTAAGTGGGTAGGAGAAGAATCAATGAAACAAGATGGGATTGGGAGGGAGACAAACCATAAGTGACTCTTAATCTCACAAAACAAACTGAGGGTTGCTGGGGGGAGGGGGTTTGGGAGAACGGGGTGGGATTATGGACATTGGGGAGGGTATGTGCTTTGGTGAGTGCTGTGAAGTGTGTAAACCTGGTAATTCACAGACCTGTGCCCCTGGAGATAAAAATATATGTTTATAAAAAATAAAAAATTAAAAAAATAAAGAGCTGTATTTCTTCTATAGCCTGAAACTCCTTGAAGGCAAGGATGGTTTCATATTTATGTACATATAACTGAGAATAAGACATTTAGCATCACGTGCATGGATGTTTAATGTTTAATGGCTGAGATACCTTATACTAGATATGGAACATGGCAGTTTTACTTCTTGTTACAAAGTCTCTTTTATTGTAAACTGAGTCTTATGGGATGCATTTTTGCTCTCCTTCTACAAAAATGAGGTAACAAGCATATTTCAATGATATATGCTTGGTTAAATATAAATTCCTTTTATCCAAGCCTTTCTTGTTAAAACAAGTGATTAGTGAAAACCATAGCTTAAGTATGTAAAGTTAATAGGCATGAACACTTCTAATTTCCTCTGTAATCATGTATTAAGAAAAAGGTAACAACTAATTATATCGTAAGAGCTAGCACTTTTATAATACTTACATCATGCCAGGAACTGTTCTATGCTCTTTGCATTTACAACCCATTTACTATCCCAAAATCTGTGTGAAGAAACTGAGTGGCAAAGAGCTCCAGTTACCTGTCTAATATCATACACCTGACAAGTATCAGATCAGGGGTTTGGGTTCAGACCCAGTTAATGTGGCTCTAACATTCATACTTTTAATCTGACATGTTATATTACCTCCTGATGGGGGTAGCAAGGATACCTAATAAAAGTTTCAGTAAAATGTAAATAATGTATTAAAATTGAGCCGATGCTAAATATCACCACTGTAAGATGTAATCCAGATAGAGCTAAGTCCTGTCTATTTTTGAAGAACTCAAAGCTTGCTTTTGTTGATGGTTACTGATTATAAAATACATACTTGGGTGAAGATGTCTAAACATTTAGGTAAGGTTTACTATTTTTATTAGTATTTTTTAAATTTACTACTATTTTTAACATAACCCTTCTTATTTCTTCCTTGATCTTAACCTTATTACTTCTCTTCTATGAATGTCTTTTGTGATTGATACTATTTTCTGAAGCCTTATTGAAATGTTTTATTGTGAAATAGACATTCCCATGTGTTTGCAGAATATCAAGTATATATTAAATTTACTGTCATTCACAGAATTTTTCATATAAACATTAGCAGTACATTTTCAGACCATAAAATGGAGACACTTTGGGGACACTGGAATTTGTCAGACAGTTAATTTTAGAGATAAGAAGACTGAAATGTAAAGAGGTTATGGGACTTGCCCAAGGTCTCTTAGCAGAACATGACATGATGATCAAGCCAAGTTATTTGAGATAGTTTAACAGACTGCTACAACATAATTAAGCTGGACTGACTTTTATTTGAATATTTTATACCTTCCCCAGTTTGTCAGTTTCTCTGACTTACATGTTAAAATTGTTCTTTCTTTGCCACAGTATACCCAAATATTCTCATTTATTGTAGATAGCCTATAAGTATACCATTTATGCTTATGAATTTATTTTCTTCAAAAGTTTTTAAATGCTCACTTAATTTTATGGTACATTGAAGTAGATACAGATATGAATACATAGATATATGCACAGTTAATTCTTGACATGGACATTAAAGAAAACAAATAGGTACATGTATATAAGTCAACAAATACAGCAGAAAATACTAATATTATTTACATTTTCTACATAAGCTTGATATTTTGTAAATTCAGTTTGAAGCTATCAAAAGCCCACAGTAAAAAGCTGAAAACAATGATGATTTTTTTTAGTTGTCTTATATTTTTATTTGACCAAACTATATATATGTATATATATTTTTTATTAATTTATTTATTTTCAGAAAAACAGTATTCATTATTTTTTCACCACACCCAGTGCTCCATGCAATCTCTGCCCTCTATAATACCCACCACCTGGTACCCCAACCCCCCCCCGCCACTTACAAACCCCTCAGATTGTTTTTCAGAGTCCATAGTCTCTCATGATTCACCTCCCCTTCCAATTTACCCCAACTCCCTTCTCCTCTCTAACACCCCTTGTCCTCCATGATATTCGTTATGCTCCACAAATAAGTGAAACCATATGATAATTGACTCTCTCTGTTTGACTTATTTCACTCAGCATAATCTCTTCCAGTCCCGTCCATGTTGCTACAAAAGTTGGGTATTCATCCTTTCTGATGGAGGCATAATACTCCATAGTATGCATGGACCACATCTTCCTTATCCATTCGTCCATTGAAGGGCATCTTGGTTCTTTCCATAGTTTGGTGACCGTGGCCATTGCTGCTATAAACATTGGGCTACAGATGGCTCCACACACACGAAAGGCAAACATATCAAAAAATGGGCAGAAGATATGAACAGACACTTCTCCAATCAAGACATACAAATGGCTATCAGACACATGAAAAAATGTTCATCATCACTAGCCCTCAGGGAGATTCAAATTAAAACCACATTGAGAAATCACCTTACACCAGTTAGAATGGCCAAAATTAACAAAACAGGAAACAACATGTGTTGGAGAGGATGTGGAGAAAGGGGAACCGTCTTACATTGTTGGTGGGAATGCAAGTTGGTACAGCCTTTGGAGAACAGTGTGGAGATTCCTCAAGAAATTAAAAATAGAACTTCCCTGTGACCCTACAATGATGATTTTTTAATTCAGATTTGCCAAACTCTTACAAAAAAGCTGCTCCCCCTATTTACCATGTGCCCTCACATTCAGCATCAATTAAGGAGAGATGCCTAAGCCTTTTGAGGAAGTGAAATTTTTAAGTTTTTTTTTTTCTTACACATTACATAAAACAGGAGTGCTTCCTAGAAGGAATTTTACTTTAATACTTGAGAAAAAAAAATTCCATGCTAAAGCTTGCCAAATCCTATGGTGAAGGTGGAAAACAATGTAATATAATGTGTACCTAGGGGAAATAGATGAATTGGAGAAAACTGATTACGGTCATCAACATTAGAAATTACGGCTATTTGAATAAGAAAGTAATTTTATTATATGAACCATCAGAAAGAATAATTAAAGTGAAGACTTATGATGGCAGCATTTTCAGCTTAAAGTTAAAGTTTTCTAATAGTAGAACTGCCCTATAGTAGGTGTTTTTATAGAACACTTCTGCATGGAAGCAAATAGGACTTAATGAGTCTCTTCTTTGCATGAATTCTAGTATTCTAGATTAAACTGACAATAGTCATTTTTCTTTCATTATGTACATATCCCAAACTATACCTTCCACTTTCTTATGCTAACACATTATTTTCCATGTCTTAAGACTGTGTATTAGTGATTGCATTTCATTTCTAGATATGACAATTCCTTTTCTTCCTGTCTAAGGTGATCTTACTACTATCTACTGACCTATGATGTCTAGTACTATTGCTGACCTGGTATAAAAACTTTTGGTTACTTTAGTTGCTTAACCACCCATATAAAGCTCCTTACATAGATAAATATATACCTATATAATTTATTTAAAATGTAATTCTTATTAATAGCTCTAGATTTTAAAGCAGTGTATTATTTTCTATTGGTAAACATGGTCCAAATTCAATTTGTTAAATGAACTCACAACAATTCATCCTTTCACATTTGAATTTTCAGTGTGGTGACCAGAGTTGACTTTCACATTGCTTTTTCACATGAATTGTATGGCTATGAGTTCACATACACAAGAATATACCGTACAAAAGAGACAAAATGAAAGTGCCTGGACATACTTTTAATAAACCAGATGTATGTATTAATGATTACAGCATGCTGCTGTCTTATTAAACAAGTCATTGATTTATATTTCTTGATTTACTGACAACTATCAATCTTCCACTGCTATATAATCTAGGTTACCGTAACAAATATCTGATATCACCCAACGTCCCACAAGGTGTTTTATAATTGCATTTCATGATGCTTGAAAGGTTTATAAAGTTCTTTGTTCTGTAGAAGCTTACAATCCATGAGAGACCTAAACGTTTGTTATTAAGGATTGACATTTTTCATTCTGAATATTACTTGGAACAAAGAACATTTTTAAGAAAGTTATAAAAAATAAGTTATCTAAATGATGTCTTCTCCATTCTCTTTCCTCTTCCTCAACTAAATCCTCCTCTGGCTTTTGCCAAGCCTTTCCCCAAACCAAACATTATGGGCAGAATACTCTATTCCATTATTTCTCTTTTCTCTCATACTCATCATGTTCACTCTTTCTTTCTGCTCTAACTAGTAGTAATTGTTAATCTATACTTAAGGTCCCCTCTCTTCTTTCCCCCACCAATCATTTACTTTTTAATGACTAGTATTTTCAACTCAGAGCTATAGCAATCTTTCCCTCCTCCTCATCTCCATCTTTTTTCTTTTTTTTTTAATATAATTTTTTATTTTTTATAAACATATATTTTTATCCCCAGTGGTACAGGTCTGTGAATCACCAGGTTTACACACATTACAGCACTCACCAAAGCACATACCCTCCCCAATGTCCATAATACCACCCCCTTCTACCAAACCCCCTCCCCCAAGCAACCCTCAGTTTGTTTTGTGAGATTAAGAGTCACTTATGGTTTGTCTCCCTCCCAATCCCATCTTCTTTCATTTATTCTTCTCGTACCCACTTAAGCCCCCATGTTGCAACACCACTTCCTCATATCAGGGAGATCATATGATAGTTGTCTTTCTCTGCCTGACTTATTTCGCTAAGCATGATATGCTCTATTTCCATCCATGTTGTCGCAAATGACAAGATTTCATTTCTTTTGATGGCTGCATAGTATTCCATTGTGTATATATACCACATCTTCTTGATCCATTCATCTGTTGATGGACATCTAGGTTCTTTCCATAGTTTGGCTATTGTGGACATTGCTGCTATAAACATTCGGGTGCATGTGTCCCTTTGGATCACTACATTTGTATCTTTAGGGTAAATACCCAATAGTGCAATTGCTGGGTCATAGGGCAGTTCTATTTTCAACATTTTGAGGAACCTCCATGCTGTTTTCCAGAGTGGCTGCACCAGCTTGCATTCCCACCAACAGTGTAGGAGGGTGCCCCTTTCTCCGCATCCTCGCCAGCATCTGTCATTTGCTGACTTGTTGATTTTAGCCATTCTGATTGGTGTGAGGTGATATCGCATTGTGGTTTTGATTTGTATTTTCCTGATGCCGAGTGATATGGAGCACTTTTTCATGTGTCTGTTGGCCATCTGGATGTCTTCTTTGCAGAAATGTCTGTTCATGTCCTCTGCCCATTTCTTGATTGGATTATTTGTTCTTTGGGTGTTGAGTTTGCTAAGTTCTTTATAGATTCTGGACACTAGTCCTTTATCTGATATGTCATTTGCAAATATCTTCTCCCATTCTGTCAGTTGTCTTTTTATTTTGTTAACTGTTTCCTTTGCTGTGCAAAAGCTTTTGATCTTGATGAAATCCCAATAGTTCATTTTTGCCCTTGCTTCCCTTGCCTTTGGCGTTGTTCCTAGGAAGATGTTGCTGCGGCTGAGGTCGAAGAGGTTGCTGCCTGTGTTCTCCTCAAGGATTTTGATGGATTCCTTTCGCACATTGAGGTCCTTCATCCATTTTGAGTCTATTTTCATGTGTGGTATAAGAAAATGGTCCAATTTCATTTTTCTGCATGTGGCTGTCCAATTTTCCCAGCACCATTTATTGAAGAGGCTGTCTTTTTTCCATTGGACATTCTTTCCTGCTTTGTCAAAGATTAGTTGACCATAGAGTTCAGAGTCTATTTCTGGGCTCTCTAATCTGTTCCATTGATCTATGGGTCTGTTTTTGTGCCAGTACCATGCTGTCTTGATGATGACAGCTTTGTAATAGAGCTTGAAGTCCAGGATTGTGATGCCACCAACGTTGGCTTTCTTTTACAATATCCCTTTAGCTATTCGAGGTCTTTCCTGGTTCCATATAAATTTTAGAATTATTTGTTCCATTTCTTTGAAAAAGATGGATGGTACTTTGATAGGAATTGCATTAAATGTGTAGATTGCTTTAGGTAGCATAGACATTTTCACAATATTTATTCTTCCAATCCAGGAGCATGGAACATTTTTCCATTTCTTTGTGTCTTCCTCAATTTCTTTCATGAGTACTTTATAGTTTTCTGAGTATAGATTCTGTGTCTCTTTGGTTAGGTTTATTCCTAGGTATCTTATGGTTTTGGGTGCAATTGTAAATGGGATTGACTCCTTAATTTCCCTTATTCTGTCTTGCTGTTGGTGTAGAGAAATGCAACTGATTTCTGTGCATTGATTTTATATCCTGACACTTTACTGAATTCCTGTATAAGTTCTAGCAGTTTTGGAGTGGAGTCTTTTGGGTTTTCCACATATAGTATCATATCATCTGCGAAGAGTGATAATTTGACTTCTTCTTTGCCGATTTAGATGCCTTTAATTTCCTTTTGTTGTCTGATTGCTGAGGCTAGGACCTCTAGTACTATGTTGAATAGCAGTGGTGATAATGGACATCCCTGCCGTGTTCCTGACCTTAGCGGAAAAGCTTTCAATTTTTCTCCATTGAGAATGATATTTGCGGTGGGTTTTTCATAGATGGCTTTGATGATATTGAGGTATGTGCCCTCTATCCCTACACTTTGAAGAGTTTTGATCAGGAAGGGATGCTGTACTTTGTCAAATGCTTTTTCAGCATCTATTGAGAGTATCATATGGTTCTTGTTCTTTCTTTTATTGATGTGTTGTATCACATTGACTGATTTGCGGATGTTGAACCAACCTTGCAGCCCTGGAATGAATCCCACTTGGTCGTGGTGAATAATCCTTTTAATGTACTGTTGAATCCTATTGGCTAGTATTACTTGAGTATTTTCGCATCTGTGTTCATCAAGGATATTGGTCTATAGCTCTCTTTTTTGGTGGGATCCTTGTCTGGTTTTGGGATCAAGGTGATGCTGGCCTCATAAAATGAGTTTGGAAGTTTTCCTTCCATTTCTATTTTTTGGAACAGTTTCAGGAGAATAGGAATTAGTTCTTCTTTAAATGTTTGGTAGAATTCCCCCGGGAAGCCATCTGGCCCTGGGCTTTTGTTTGTTTGGAGATTTTTAATGACTGTTTCAATCTCCTTACTGGTTATGGGTCTGTTCAGGCTTTCTATTTCTTCCTGGTTCAGTTGTGGTAGTTTATATGTTTCTAGGAATGCATCCATTTCTTCCAGATTGTCAAATTTATTGCCGTAGAGTTGCTCATAGTATGTTCTTATAATAGTTTGTATTTCTTTGGTGTTAGTTGTGATCTCTCCTCTTTCATTCATGATTTTATTTATTTGGGCCCTTTCTCTTTTCTTTTTGATAAGTCGGGCCAGGGGTTTATCAATTTTATTAATTCTTTCAAAGAACCAGCTCCTACTTTCGTTGATTTGTTCTATTGTTTTTTTGGTTTCTATTTCATTGATTTCTGCTCTGATCTTTATGATTTCTCTTCTCCTGCTGGGCTTAGGGTTTCTTTCTTGTTCTTTCTCCAGCTCCTTTAGGTGTAGGGTTAGATTGTGTACCTGAGTCCTTTCTTGTTTCTTGAGAAAGGCTTGTACCGCTATATATTTTCCTCTCAGGACTGCCTTTGTTGTGTCCCACTGATTTTGAACCGTTGTACTTTCATTATCATTTGTTTCCATGATTTTTTTCAATTCTTCTTTAATTTCCCGGTTGACCTATTCATTCTTTAGAAGGATGCTGTTTAGTCTCCATGTATTTTGGTTCATTTCAAACTTCTTTTTGTGGTTGAGTTCTAGCTTTAGAGCATTGTGGTCTGAAAATATGCAGGGAATGATCCCAATCTTTTGATACCGGTTGAGTCCTGATTTAGGACCGAGGATGTGATCTATTCTGGAGAATGTTCCATGTGCACTAGAGAAGAATGTGTATTCTGTTGCTTTGGGATGAAATGTTCTGAATATATCTGTGATGTCCATCTGGTCCAGTGTGTCGTTTAAGGCCTTTATTTCCTTGCTGATCTTTTGCTTGGATGACCTGTCCATTTCAGTGAGGGGAGTGTTAAAGTCCCCTACTATTATTGTATTATTGTTGATGTGTTTCTTTGATTTTGTTATTAATTGGTTTATATAGTTGGCTGCTCCCACGTTGGGGGCATAGATATTTAAAATTGTTAAATCTTCTTGTTGGGCAGACCCTTTGAGTATGATATAGTGTCCTTCCTCATCTCTTATTATAGTCTTTGGCTTAAAATCTAATTGATCTGATATAAGGATTGTCACTCCTGCTTTCTTCTGATGTCCATTAGTATGGTAAATTCTTTTCCACCCCCTCACTTTAAATCTGGAGGTGTCTTCGGGCTTAAAATGAGTTTCTTGGAGGCAACATATAGATGGGTTTTCTTTTTTTATCCATTCTGATAGCCTGTGTCTTTTGACAGGGGCATTTAGCCCATTAACATTCAGGGTAACTATTGAGAGATATGAATTTAGTGCCATTGTATTGCCTGTTAGGTGACTGTTACTGTATATGGTCTCTGTTCCTTTCTGATCTACCACTTGTAGGCTCTCTCTTTGCTTAGAGGACCCCTTTTAAGATTTCCTGTAGAGCTGGTTTGGTGTTTGCAAATTCTTTCAGTTGTTGTTTGTCCTGGAAGCTTTTAATCTCTCCTTCTATTTTCAATGATAGACTAGCTGGATATAGTATTCTTGGCTGCATGGTTTTCTCGTTTAGTGCTCTGAAAATATCATGCCAGCTCTTTCTGGCCTGCCAGGTCTCTGTGAATAAGTCAGCTGCCAATCTAATATTTTTACCATTGTATGTTACAGACTTCTTTTCCCTGGCTGCTTTCAGGATTTTCTCTTTGTCACTGAGACTTGTAAATTTTACTATTAGGTGACGGGGTGTGGGCCTATTCTTATTGATTTTGAGGGGCGTTCTCTGAACCTCCTGAATTTTGATGCTCGTTCCCTTTGCCATATTGGGGAAATTCTCCCCAATAATTCTCTCTAGTATACCTTCTGCTCCCCTCTCTCTTTCTTCTTCTTCTGGAATCCCAATTATTCTAATGTTGTTTCGTCTTATGGTGTCACTTATCTCTCGAATTCTCCCCTCGTGTTCCAGTAGCTGTTTGTCCCTCTTTTGCTCAGCTTCTTTATTCTCTGTCATTTGGTCTTCTATATCACTAATTCTTTCTTCTGCCTCATTTATCCTAGCAGTGAGAGCCTCCATTTTTGATTGCACCTCATTAATAGCTTTTTTGATTTCAACTTGGTTAGATTTTAGTTCTTTTATTTCTCCAGAAAGGGCTTTTATATCTCTTGAGAGGGTTTCTCTAATATCTTCCATGCCTTTTTTGAGCCCGGCTAGAACCTTGAGAATTATCATTCTGAACTCTAGATCTGACATATTACCAATGTCTGTATTGATTAGGTCCCTAGCCTTCGGTACTGCCTCTTGTTCTTTTTTTTGTGTTGAATTTTTCCGTCTTGTCATTTTGTCCTTTCAGAAAGTGGTTGTTTTTCTGTTTCCAGAATTGCTGTTCTTCTTCTCTTCGATCTCCGATGGATTTTCAGGTGTTTGCAATCTTTAGATAAGCTATCTAGCTGATCTCCGGCTAGCTGAAGTAGTCTCAGCCAGCTACTTCTCCGCCATCTTGACTCCTCCCCATATCTCCATCTTTCTTTAGCTCTTAATATTTTTCTACATATTTCCTGATGCTCATTTGCCAATATCCATTTATCTAGGATGAAAAACCCTAAGTGCAGCAATCTCCCTAAATCCCGAAAATCT
The DNA here is from genome assembly GCF_011764305.1 of Mustela putorius furo. Classification (NCBI taxonomy): domain Eukaryota; kingdom Metazoa; phylum Chordata; class Mammalia; order Carnivora; family Mustelidae; genus Mustela; species Mustela putorius. Next base: position 17,559,872 of record NW_025421987.1, read on the forward strand.
GAATATGGAGAACTACAATAGTAAGGAGGTATAAACGATAATAAAGTTGGTTCAAATTATGAGATAATGGATAGAGGTTTCATTTAAATCTAATAAAATTAAGTTCAGCCCTTTCTTAAGATATTTATATGGTTTATGACTTTTCAGCAATGGAGATAGAAAAGTAAAATCAATCATTTAAGTAAAATGTTCATACTGGAAGTGCAGCTGTAGAGTAAAAGAAAAATAAATTCTTCACTATGCACAGTGACTAAGTTAATATTTTGCCCTTTATTGCTTTTCTTCAAAGAGTATCTTCCTTATTTCTAGTGCAGATTTTGTTCATCTCTTTTATTGTAAAACCATATTTCTTCCTTCTGCTTATATCATCAGATAACATTCCAGCCACAGTTGTGCAATATCTGTATTGTTTCTCTCGTGTAGGACAGTATCAAAATGTGACCATACACAGTATAGATTTTATACATAAATATATATGTATTGTACATGTTTTAAAACTGTAGCTTTGTTCCCTAAAACCTCCTTGGAGTGGAAGAATACAGTTGTTTTCATAAACCAGATCGATGGCCACTGTATAACAAAAGTTATTTTTAATAACTTTAATTCCTTCATAAACTGAAAGGCAGAAACTAAAGGCTCACGTGAATTCTATTATGACTCAATTCTTTGACTTTTAGGAAAATTCTTAGTTTTTGAATGGTTTAACTCTATCTCAGCTAGTCTAGTATATTTTTTTTAAATCACTCTTTTGTAATAAAATAATTTTGCCTAGCTCTTCAAGGTCATTCCTGAAATTAACTTTGCTCACAGTAAGAAATGGCTCTGGCTGCAAAGGATTATTTCATTACAGTCTATAGTCCTTACATATAGAGAATGTAATTACCTCAGACCAGCTTACCCAATGGTGAATTTAAATAATGAGTATATCAGAACACAGTTTTCTAGGGTCGACCTGAAAACATAAAAGAAAAAAACATGTATCAGACACTGAAATTCTCTATGCCTACATGAGAAATACATAATTGAATTTATTTCCTTCCCTGGTGATTTTCATCTGATGAGAAGACCCGATTTGTATATATTATGTGATGTTTTCCATAATATTATTTAAATATAACTACTATAGCAATCAAATCTCATAGGTAATAAGTGATAAAGATGAGACAGATGATACAATTTATTGAGCTTCCATGGTGTCATTTAGAGACAGAAATCATGAGTTTTGACTGCATTTTTATGAACTGTATTGATTTAGCCTGTATCTGTAAAAATATATTTTATCCAATAATACCTCTTTTGATATAAATGTGTAATGGAAGTGCATTGTGAAAATCTTAATTCATTCACAGTAAACATATGTTTGGAACAGCACGATCCACCTTACTCAGTAAGGAAGCATAAAAATAATTTGTGGTGTTGAAAATAAATATGCCATTTAAAAATATAGATGGTTGTTTAAACAAATCAAATATATTACTATGTGCTTTAAAACATGATTTCCATATAGTTTGATTTTTCAGGTGACTTTTTTCTTTTAACTTCTCCATGATATGGTACAACTGGTTTAAGTATTTGACTTAATGTCTTGCAAATCTTTTAGGCATCATAAACGGACTATGTTGCATTGAGATCTTTCCTCTTCATTAAACATCTTATACCTTATCAAAAGTATGTGGTCTATAGATACAGTAGGATTCCCATCCTTTATAAGTTTCATAAGAGAAATGAAACACAAGTAATTTAGAATATATTGCACTCTATATTTGTAGTTATGGCAACTTTAGATTTTCTCATCTCTGAAAAAAATCAGTTGGTGAAAAAATTTAGTAAAACTATAAATATGGTAGTATGCTATTTCTCATATGAGAAAGATATATATCAACTTGCAAGCAGACTTTTACCAGCTAAAAGAATTTCTAAACCATATTGCAGAGTAATACGCTCCTGATATTTTCAATTTAACCAATTGCTTGGGCATTGTTCGAAGAGGCAGACAGAGTTGGAACAAAACAGCCCTATGAAATTCCAAAATATTTTCCCCCTTGAGTATTTAATTTAGATAAGAATCTGCAATATAGCCAAAGTATTTTCTGCTCAAATATATAATAGAGATAAATATTAGAAATGTCATTTAGGTGAATGTATCCCTTAATAGTTTTCTATAAATAACTTCCTTCGAATAAGAAAACTGAACTGAAAATAATAAAGAATTATCTACTGTATTACATGGCTTCTTTGCTACCAAACTAAAGTTACATTTTCAGAAAAATTGAGGTAGAAGTTTACTACTAGATATGAAGTTATTGCCACAGGGGTGTATTTGCTTATAACAAACACAAGGCATGCCAAAAATTTGCTCATAAGAAAGTACATATTTTGACATAGATTGTGCTATCCCTTTGTTCAGAATTCTTCAAAGGATCTCCTGTCAGCGTAAAAGCCAAAGGCCTTCCAACCCATTCGCACTTGACCCTCCTGCAGCAACGTCCTTTTTGTCCCCTCTCCCCAGCCATGTTTACCTCTTAGTGAATGGCTGAATTCAGTTCTATATCTTACTTACTAGGCTTGCAAAACATAGTACCCCTAAAACTGAATGGAGTAAAACACTATTTATTATGGTCACAGATTTTGAGGGACATTAATTTGGAGAGAACACTATAGAGATGGCCTGTCATTTCTTTGTAATGTAGGAGTCCTCACCTAGAAAGAACTAAGAATGGGGGCTGGAATCATCTGAAGACTTATGACACTTACATGTCTGACAACTGATAATGACCATCATCTGGGGGCCTTGTTTCTCTCCACATGGCCTTGTCCATGTAGTCTTTGCATGTGGGTTAGTACAGGATTTCTCACAGCATGATTCCTCCCTCTCTAATGGAAAAAGAGTTATGACATCTGGACTTGGATAGGACTTGAAAATGTTATTTTCAAGGTCACTAGTGACTTCCATAACATTTATCTTACCTGAAAGTCAGATATAATTGGCACAGTTAGCATTACAAGAAAAAGAGAGGTTATCTTCCCCTGGGTTCCATGACCACACATATTTAAGGTGTTCCCTTTACAGCACTGTCAGCTGCTTAGTGTTTTTTGTTGCCTCCCTTCTCTTTCCTCTAAATATTGGTGAACCACTGGGGCTCAGATCTTGAGCCAACTTCTCTTATGTGTGCATTTTTCCTAGAAAACCATATTTATAGCTTTAAATATTATTTCTAGGCTAATCACTTCCAAGTATATATATCCACTCTTCAATTCTTTACTGAATTCTAGATACATATAACCAAGTGCCACTTTATATTTTCATTTGGCTAATTAGCACCCCAAAATTAATGTTTCAAAAATGAATTTGTTCTTTGTTTTTCAAACCCTCTTTTTATATCAGTAAATAATATTACCATCTACAGTGTAGCTCATATCCCTCAGCAAATCTATTGATGCTATCTCCATGACATTTCTGAACCTATCATTTTCTCTACCTCTCCTATTAAAGTCTTAGTCTAAGGTATCAAAATCTCTATCCTAGATCACTGAAGTAGTTTCCTACCATATCTCCTCACATAGCAGGAACAACATGCAATCCACTTAAGATGCCATCTCCCCTTTCTTATATCATGTGTCATTGCACCTTTGGTAGCATTTCAAAACCCCTTGCATTGGCACCTTGGGAAGGGATGTGATAATTTCTTGCCAGTAAATTGTATCAAAATGAACAGCATAACTTCTGAGCCCAGGTGGCTTTTGAAAAGCAAGTGGAATTTGAACTATCGTTTCCTATTTACTGGCTAAACTCAAAGGATTATGAAGTCATAATTATAGAGCAGCCAAAAGATAGAAGAAGTCTATGTCCATGAATCATTGCATTAAAAGTTGCTAGGCTATGTTAGGGGAGAGAAGGCAAGGGGAAGGGACCTTCCACTGGGTTAAACTTATATTTTGGAGCATTTTCTATAGCAATCTCAATTTAGTACACCATGCTTCCTAGAATTTAGTAAAGGAGAAACAGACTAATAAATTAGAAATGAGACATATAGAGCCAAAAAGCATGATGGCAGGCATAAATCCAACCATATCAATACCACTAAAAGTGAATTGATCAAACAATGAAAAGCCAGAGGTTGTCAGACTGGTTTAAAAACAAAAACAAACAACAACAAAAACTATTAACTGTATGCCTTTTTATAGAAGACACACTTCAGATCCAAAGATACAATAGATTGAGCACATATTTTACTTTCGTTCTATTATTTTCCTCCAATCTATGCTTTATTCAGAGTCTAGTGCTTAAAATCACTTAATGGCTTTCCACTACATATAGAAACAATAAATCGAAATTTCCTGTCCTGTGTTCAAAGACCTATATCCTTGGATCACGAGGTGGGTCTTCAGATCAAAAACATCAGCATCACCTGGGGATCTCAAAAGAAATGCAAACTTAGGGACTCATCCCAGACCTACTGAATTAGAATTAGAAGACCTAAACATGGACGCAGCGCTCTGTTTTGTCACCTTTACATACCTTCCATGTTTGCTTAAGTTTGATAACAAATACTCATATCATCAATTAACTTCCAAAGCACTCTCTATTTTCCATTGCCCTAAATCCCCACTTTCTCTTTATTGGGCATGTGAAATTCATTTCAGCTTAATAGCCTTAGGGTATTTGTTCCCTCTGTCTGAAACAATTCTTCTTTAGTTTTCCTATGCTAGTCCCTTTTCTTCCTTGTCTTACATCAAATGTCACTCTCACAGAAAGACCGTTTTTTTTTATCCTCAACCTAAAGTAGACCTGTTCCATTACCTGTTTCTCTCACTTTGTACCATTTATTTTCCTTTGTTATCACTTTCTCAAATTACTTCGCTCCTTGTTATATCATATCTATCTATTTATTTATTTATTTATTTTCCTCCTTTATAAGGTCCAGGAAGTCAGAAACTTCATATCAACAGTCCCTAGAACAATTCTGGGTACATAGAATGACTTGTGTGTGTGTGTGTTTGTGTGTATCTATATATAATAGATCATAATTACATTTGTAAAAATTTGAAATATATTTATATTACAAATTAATCACAAATATATTTCAATGCTGAGTGTAATTTAGGAAACCCCATTCAGGCCATCTCCTCTCACATATTTGAGAGACTAGGTGTTCATTCCTAAATTAGACATGTTGTACCCAAAGAGCATCACTTGGGATTTGAGGTAGGGCAGGCTTTCTTTCCTTTTCTGGATTGTCCCTTACTTTCATGCATAGCATTAAATATGCTAAATTGTATTAGTATGCCATACAAGTAACTGAGATAAAGAAGTTTTAAATTATATTCTCTACATAGTTTTTAACTTAGTCTGAAGAGAAATTTATAAATCCACCCAGTTCCTAAACTTTTCCTTGTCCTCAAGTTCACTCTTCTTTAGGACTACTAATTTGGTGTCTGTGTGCAAACTTCCTACGTTTTGAAGAACCCCACAGATGCTGGGCTCACTCCACATGTGATTTTCTCCCTAAGTCAGTACATCCTACCAAGTGGTCTCTAGCAGAGCTGCTGTTACTCCAAAGGGCCCAAGGACCCCATTTCTGAGCCTGCTCCCTCCCCTTTGGGGTCTCCAAACCAGTGGGAAATACAGATATCCTTTATTATTTTTTAAAAAGATTTGATTTATCAGCGAGATCACAAGCAGAGGGAAAATCAGGCTCTCCACTAAGCAAGGAGCCCGATTCAGGGCATGACCCCAGAACCCTGGGATCATGACCTAAGTTGAAGGTGGATGCTTGACTGAGCCATCCAGGCTTCCCTCTTTATTGTTGTTGTTCATAATATTGTAATACTTTAAGCGAAAATATTAGAAATTTAAAGTGAAAGTATTAGAAATTTAAATTGAGTGAAAGTATTAGAAATTTAAATTGAGGTGCTGTTTGGGTTAATGGACTAAAGTGAGGCAGCTACTGCTATTGGGCTACATTGTGTTACAGAGGTGCAAATTCGCAGATCATAAATTCACATTGTTGTCATTTTTTCATTTGAATATAACATTGCTATGTTAACTGTTGTGGGCTTTTTTTGTTTTTGTTTTTGGTGGTTTTCTTTCATCTTCCTTGACTACTAAAATTCTCTACATTTGTCTTAGCTCAACATATTTCTTATGTCTAGACAGTAAAGAAATCAAAAGTGGAAAGGACATTCAGATTAAGCGCTAAGCACTTCTTCAGCTGAAGATGTTGAAACCAGTGAGAATACCAAAAACAATATATACTTGCCCACTGTTTGAACTAAGACCATAAGTCTTTGACTCCATACATATTCAGAACTAAAATTAAGATATAAGAAGCAGTGATGAGCCTAATATATGCATCTATATATATAGTAGAAGATAAGAAAATTTTAGGTATTTTTTTTTCAAGAAGAAAAGAACTTCCTGAACAAAATACAAAGCTCAGAAAAGACTTATAGAAAATATTCATAAAAGGTGAGTAGATATAAAAAATTGATAAAATGGGAGAAAATACTTGTGACGTAGTGTTAATCCTCTGAAAACATAATTCAAGAAAAAAATGTATGCAAATCAAAGAGGGAACAGTAAAATATCTAATAGGCACATGAAAAATGTTTGATTTATTAAATCAGTGCTATTTAATACTATCTATCATTAGTAAATGATAAAAAAAAAAGATGTACATAGTTTCTGATTGATTTCAGACTTTGGGAATTCAACTATAATTTGTCTATCACAATTCTAACTGTGTCCATTATTGAAGAGTAATATTAGTTTCATGGTGGTATGAGCCATTCCTTTTTTCTCTCTTCTTTGATAAACAACCAGTTGAACATCTAAAATCAAACAAAAGTATCTCTTCACAATATTGCAGGGTAAGGGGGAGTTTTCCACCTATCTTTGCATCTGAAAGTGGTGAGGTAGAATCTCAGTGGGGGCTGCCACTCCATCGGATTTATCAAGACAGCTCTACCCAACTCACTGATAACAGGGAAAAAGAATTCTGACGAGTGCCCATCTGGGTAGATGCCCCCAAACAACAGAGAATCCAGGCTGGCTGGACCTCCACAACAGGAGAATCCAGCATGGCATCAGAGTTGGAGAGAGATAAATTGGGAATCAGAGGAGAAGGAGTAACTCATCAGGTGCCCCATCCTCAGGGCAACAAGGCACAGGGCTTTTCGCAGAGACAGTGGCAAAGTCCCCAAGATGGGGAAAAGCAAAATTGGTAATGGACTGCCTAGCTGTTTCAGTTGTGCAGGTGGTGGCTGGAGAGACCTGTTTCTCCCTCAGAAGTGCCTGGACTTCAGAAACAGGAATCCATGTCTCAGAGGAGGGAAAGGAAAGGGAAGAATTCAGACAAGAAAATAAAACAAAGTTTTGAAGGAATGTGCTTTCTGCTTTCTGCTTTGGGACTTCAACATGAGGTCCAAACGTGGCTTCTCCCCACTGCTGCCAGCATCAGTAAGAGCCATATCTGGTAGGAGAAACCACAAACTTGAGCTATAGTGCCACCTTCTGGAACACAAGAGAATTTTTTCTAATAGTCTCAGACTGTAAGATCCAAATTAAAAATAAAACATTAAGGTGTCTGCTACTTTAAATATGAAACGAAAACACATATCTTTAAATACTATGAAAAATCAAATAAATCAGTATAATGAAAAACCAAGCTCAAAGGTATGGAATAGTGTGATCTGATAAAATAATTCAAGATAGTCATGAAGAAATTCATTGAGCTTCAAGAAAACTCAGGCAAATCAGTGAACTCAAATTAATGAACATGAGGAATTCTTTGTGAAGCAAATTCAAATTATAAAAATAAACCAAATTCCATAGCTTCTGAAGGAGATGAACAATATTATAGAAAGCATCTGTAACAGGGGAGAGCAAATGGAAGAAAGGACAAGTGACTAGGAGGATAGGAATAAAGATTGAAGTCAATTAGAAGAAGAGAGAGAACTAAGTTGTTTTAAAAGTGCATACATCCTACAAGAGCCATTAGACTTAGAAAGGCAAAATACAAGAATAATTAGTGTACCAGAGGGGAAGAGAAGAAAATTTAAAGAAAAGAAATAATAACCCAGAACTTTCAAACTTGGGGAAGGAATTGGACATAAAAGTTCATGAAGCCAATAGAAAACCCCATTTTCTCAATACAAAAAGACTTTCTTCAAGACACATTATGCTGAAACTATCAAAAAGATAATGATAGAAATCTTAAAGGCAAAGAAAATAACTTACAATGGAACCCATTAAGATAAGAAACTCTATAGGTCAAGAAAGGGTTAACTGAAATATTTAGAGGTTTAAAAGATAAAAATTGGCAGCCAAGAAACTTCATATGGGAGCGACAGCTTTGCTATATAAAAAAGAAAGTCTCTCTCACAGAAAAGCTAAGGGAATTTACTATGACTAGAATTGCTTTGCGAAAAATGACAAAAGGAGTTCAGGCTGAAACAAAAAGACAATAATCAGTGACTTAAAATCATATTAATGTCCACAACATTCTAGTCTAGTACAGGTGAAAAATTTCTATTAGAGTAGTGTGTTGACCAGTTAATTATAGTATAAAGTTTAAAGTAATAGAATATTAGAAATAACTGTAAGTACTACAATTTATTAACATATACACAGCATAAAAGTTGTGATGTTAAAAATACAAAAGAGAAGTAAAAGGTTGGAGCTTTATAGGCAAGTGTAAGCTGCTGTGAGCATATAATGGTTGATTTTACCTATGATGTGTTTTATATAAGCATGGTATGTTTTTCAAGTCATGTAACCACAAATCGAGAGGGAGATTGAGCATACTACTAAAAAGGGGTGATGGAGCATAATACCACTGTAAATTGGTGATAGTACGAGGTAAACAGAAACAAAGGGAAAAAGAAACAATGGAAATATAAAAGAGGCAGAAGACAATAGATGGCAGTAGTAAGTTCTTATATATCAATAATCATTTTAAATATAAATGGATTAAATTTACCAACCACAAGGTACAGAGTGCCTGTATTCATCTCAAGACTCAAAAATAATAATTAAAAAAAAGCAAGACTCAACTGTATACTCCCTATAAGAGACACATTTCAATTTTAACCCACTGAGCCACCCAGGCGCCCCAAGACTCATTTAAATTTTAAAGTTACAATAGGCTCAAAGTGAAAAAAAAGGAAAAAAAAATATATCATGTAAGTGAAAATCCTATTAGACAAAATAGATTTCAAGCCCCAAAATAGTAAAAGACAAAAAAAGATCATATGTAATAATAAAGGGGTCCATAAATCAAGAAGTTATATCATAAACATATACATACCCAACACTGGAGCACCTAAATAAAAGATATGAAAGAAAAAATAGTGATAATAGCAGGGAATTTCAGTACTTCCATTGTCAGTAATGGATAGATCATCCAGACAGAAAATCAGAAAGGAAATATATAAAAATTCTATCCAACAGCAACAGAAGACACATTCTTCTCAAGTACACATGAAACATTCTCTATGATAAATCAAATGATAAGACACAAAACAAATCTTAACAAATATAAGAGGGTTGAAATCATAGCAAATATCTTTTCTGACCACACTAGTATAAAACTACAAATCAAGGGGACACCTGGGTGCTTCAGTCAGTTGGGCATCTGCCTTCAGCTTGAGTCATGGTCTCAGGGTCCTGGGATCGAGTCCTACATCAGGCTCCCCAGCTCAGCGGGGAGCCTGCTTCTCCCTCTCCCTCTGCTGCTCCACCTGCTTGTGCTCTCTTTCTCTCTAACAAATAAATAAATAAAATAATAAATAAAACTACAAATCAAGAGAAAAGCTGGAAAACCTCTCTCTATATGTATATTATATATAGAGAGAGTATATTCTGAACAAACTTTATATCAAAGAAATCAAAGGGGAACTAAATTATCTCAAAACAAATAGAAAAAAAATATATCAAATTATATGGGATGTTACAAAAGCAGTTGTGAGAGGAAAGCTTATAGCATATCATAAGAAATTAAAAAAGAAAGACACTCTTATACAGGATAAAAATTCAAATATTTTATTACCTCACTTTGCAGTCCTTTAGGAACTCATTATTTGTTTGAAAGCATGGTGTTGTTATCAATTCAGGAAAATATATCTTTGAAAAGCTCACTGTCTTAAAAATAATGTGTACATGGAGGACATTGGGAGATGGAGAGGAGAAATGAGTTGGGAGAAATTGGAAGGGAGACAAACCATGAGAGCCTGTGAACTCTGAGAAACAGACTGAGGGTTTTGGAGAGGAGAGGGGTGGAGGTTTGGGTGAGCCTGGTGGTGGGTATTATGGAGGGCATGTATTGCATGAAGGGCTGGTTGTGGTGCATAAACAAAGAATGCTGGAACACTGAAAAGAAATAAAATAAAATGAAAAAAAAAAGAAATTAAAAAAGATCAAACAACCTACTTTACAACTCAAAGGACTAGAAAAAGAACAAATTAAGTCCAAAGTTAGCCAAAGGATGGATAGAAATAACAAAGATCAGAGTAAAAATAAATAGAAACTAGAAACACTAGAAAGAATTGATGAAACTAAGAGCTGGGTTTCTGAAAAGATAAGAAAAATTGACAAACTTCAAACTAAGGAAAAAAACCTTAAAAATGGAAGTTACCATTACAGCTGATATTACAGAAATGCATAGTATTGTAAGAGACTATTATAAACAATTGTATGTCATCAAATTAGTCAGGAAGAAATTAATAATTAATTAATTAATTCTATTTAAATTAATAAATTCTTAGAAATACTACCTATCAAGAGGAAACCAGGAAAAAATAGAAAATCTGAACAGACCAATAGCACAAGAAAAGAGATTGAATCAGTAATCAAAAACCTCCCAATGCAGAAAATTCCAGAACCAGACAGGTTCACTGGCAAATTCTGCCAGATATTTAAGAATTAATACTAATCCTTCCTACTCTTTCAAAAAACAGAAGAGAAGGGAACACTTTGGAGTTCATTTTATGAGGCCAGCATTACCCTGATAATAAAGCCAGATGGAAATACTCTATGAAAGAGAATATAAACTAATACCCCTGATGAATATAGATGCAGAAATTCTCAACAAAATGTTAGCAAACTCAATTCACAAATGCACTAAAAGGAGTATATATTTTGACCAAGTGGGCTTTACCACTGTGATGTAAAAATGGTTCAATATATGCTAATCATTTAATGTAATGCACCACATTGATAGAATGAAAGAAAAAAAAAATCACAAAATCATTGCAATGGATGCAGCAAAAGCATTTACAAAATAACATCCTTTTGTAGAAACCCTCAACAAGTTGGGTATAAAAAGAATATACTTCAATATAATAAAAGTCATATATATCAACCCTACAACTAACATTATAGTCAATGAAGAAAGATTGAAACCTTTCCCTTTAAGATCAAGAATTAGACAGGATATCCATTTTTATCACTCTTATATAATATAGTTTAGAAAGTCCTCCCTAGAGCAATTAGGTAAGACAAAGATATAAAATACATTAAATTGGAAAGAAAGAAGTAAAACTTTTGCTACTTACAGATGATATAGTTTTGTATATACAAAAATCCCAAAAATTCAATCAAAAAGCTGTTGAAGCTAATCAACAATTTCAGCAAAAGTACAAGATATAAAACATAAATCAGTTGCATTTGTATACACTAATAAAAATAATGAAGGAAACTAACTCATTTACAATAAAATACCTAGGAACACTAAAATACCTAGGAATAAATTTAGCCAAGGAAATGAAAGATTTGTATGATGAAACTGTAAGACTTTGCTGAAAGAAATTGAAGACAACTCAAACAAATGGGAAAACTTTCCATGTTCATGGATTAGAAGAAATGATATTGTTGAAATTCCATGCTACACAAAGCCATCCACAGATTGATTGCATTTGCCATCAAAATTTGAATGACATTCTTCACAGAAATATGACATACAATCCAAAATTTGCATGGAACCATAAAAGACCCCGAATAACCAAAGCGATCTTGAGAAAGAACAAAAAAATCTGGATGTATCATACTTCCTGACTTCAAAGTATACTACAAAACTATAGTTATGTAAACAATATGGTGATGGCATAAAAATAAACACATAGATCAATGGAACAGAATGGAAAGCCTAGAATTAAAGCCCTGCTATATGGTCAACTAATATTTGACAAGGCAGCCAAGAAGACCCAATGGGGAAAGAATAGTCTCTTCAAGTATTGGTAGTAGAAAAACTGGATAAACACATACAGAGTAATAATTATTGTAATTGGTATTAGACAAGGGTCCAATTTTAAATCACGTGGATCAAAGACTTAAACAATTCAACCAGATACCACAAAAACTCCTAAAGAAAACAGAGAAGCTTCTTAACATTAGTCCAGGTGATGACTTTTTGGATGTGACACCAAAGTACAAACAAAAGCAAAATCAACACATGGGACTATATCAAACCTAAAAGTGTCTGCACCAAAAAAAAAAAAAAAAAAAGCAATTGACAGAATATGGAAAATTTTTTACAAAACCACATATGGAATAAAGAATTAATATCCAAAATATATAAGAAACATATAACTCAACAAGAACAACACATTTAAAAATAGAGAAACTAAAATGTTTCTCCAGAGAAGACATACATATTTTTCAACAGGTAAATGAAAATATGGTAACCACATCACTAACCAAGGGAATGAAAGTCAAAATCACAATATTGCTTCAAACCTGTTAGAATGACTATCATCAAGAAGTCAGGAGGTAAGTGTTTGGTGAGAATGTATAGAAAAGAGAATCCTTGCACACTGTTGGTGGGAATGTAAATTAGAACAGCCACGATGGAAAAACAATATGCAGTTTCATCAAAAAATTAAAAATAGATCTACTTTGTGATCCAGCAATCCTACTTCTGGACGTATACCCCAAAAGAAGATATTGAAGACATATATGCACTCTCATGTTTATTGCAGCCTTATTCACCAAGATATGGACACAGCCTAAGTGCCCAAAGGATGAATGGATAAAGAAAAGGTGGTGTATGTATATATAATGAAATTTTATCAGCCTTAAGGAAGACATCCTGCCTTTTGTGACAACATGATCAGACTTTGAGCATATTATGCTAAGATAACTCAAGGAAAGACAAGTAGTGTACAGTACTGCTTATATATGGAATTCAAAGAATCCAAATGTGTAAAAACAGAGTATCAAATGGTCATTATCAAGGATTGAGGACAGAGGAATAGATGCCATTAAATGGTACCCTGTGCAACAGATAGTAAATAAGTCCTAGCGATCTGGTGTATAGTATGGTAAATGTATTCAACAATACTATATTATAAACGAACTATCTGAGAAACCAGGATTTAATTATTCTGACCACTAAAAATAATTATGTGGTCTGATAGAAGTGCTAATGATTGCCACAGTGGCAATCAAATGTAATACATAAATATACCAAATTAATCTATGTATACCTTCAGTTGCATAGTGTTATATGCCAAATATATTTTAATAAAGAGAAATATATATTATTGACTTGAGTCTATTTAAAAATTTTCTTAAAATACAGAACTGCATAAAGTACCTTCAGAAATATTCATTGCAGCATGATGGGTATATTAAAAATTGAAGAAACTTAAATAACAATTAAATGAAGCATGAATAAATAAATATGTATTGAAACAGAGTAACAACCCCTCAAAAGAATACACAATCATATGGATAATTTTATGTTTAACGGAGTAAGTTGGGAAAAAAACACATTATAAAATAGGGTATGTAGCATATTCACACTAAATAATGTGTGTGTACACACAACCATGTACAAGCTTGTACTATCTGTGTACAGAAAAGATCTAGGACACTCTTTTTTTTTTTTTTTTTTTTAAAGATTAGGACACTCTTTTGATAAGATCAGCTGCATTCAGGGTGGAATGGCCATAGACTAGGACACTCTTCTGGAAAGTGAATATGGGTATAATAGAAAAGTTTATCTTCTTTAATATTTTGAAAAATATATTCAATCAGAATGCATTTGTTTTGCAATTTGTTTAAAACAATATTTTAAAAATAGAATATATATACAGAGATCCTTTTGTTAGGGAGAACTTAATGAATAGATCATGATACTGATAAACAGATTATATAGTGCTGAGTATTAGCTTTGACTGTGGCCTAATTTAAAAATTGTTGCTTTCTAAGCAGAAGTGGCAATCCTTATATCAGATCAATTACATTTTAAGCCAAAGACTATAATAAGAGATGAGGAAGGAAACTATATCATATTCAAAGGGTCTGTCCAACAAGAAGATTTAACAATTTTAAATATCTATGCCCCCAACGTGGGAGCAGCCAACTATATAAACCAATTAATAACAAAATCAAAGAAGCACATAAACAACAATACAATAATAGTAGGGGACTTTAACACTCCCCTCACTGAAATGGACAGATCATCCAAGCAAAAGATCAGCAAGGAAATAAAGGCCTTAAATGACACACTGGACCAGATAGACATCACAGATATATTCAGAACATTTCATCCCAAAGCAACAGAATACACATTCTTCTCTAGTGTACATGGAACATTCTCCAGAATAGATCAGATCCTCGGTCCTAAATCAGGACTCAACCGGTATCAAAAGATTGGGATCATTCCCTGCATATTTTCAGACCACAATGCTCTAAAGCTAGAACTCAACCACAAAAGGAAGTTTGAAAAGAACCCAAATACGTGGAGACTAAACAGCATCCTTCTAAAGAATGAATGGGTCAACCGGGAAATTAAAGAAGAATTGAAAAAAATCATGGAAACAAATGATAATGAAAACACAATGGTTCAAAATCTTTGGGACACAACAAAGGCAGTCCTGAGAGGAAAATATATAGCGGTACAAGCCTTTCTCAAGAAACAAGAAAGGTCTCAGGTACACAAACTAACCCTACACCTAAAGGAGCTGGAGAAAGAACAAGAAAGAAACCCTAAGCCCAGCAGGAGAAGAGAAATCATAAAGATCAGAGCAGAAATCAATGAAATAGAAACCAAAAAGACAATAGAACAAATCAACAAAACTAGGAGCTGGTTCTTTGAAAGAATTAATAAAATTGATAAACCCCTGGCCCGACTTATCAAAAAGAAAAGAGAAAGGACCCAAATAAATAAAATCATGAATGAAAGAGGAGAGATCACAACTAACACCAAAGAAATACAAAGTATTATAAGAACATACTATGAGCAACTCTACGGCAATAAATTTGACAATCTGGAAGAAATGGATGCATTCCTAGAAACATATAAACTACCACAACTGAACCAGGAAGAAATAGAAAGCCTGAACAGACCCATAACCAGTAAGGAGATTAAAACAGTCATTAAAAATCTCCAAACGAACAAAAGCCCAGGGCCAGACGGCTTCCCGGGGGAATTCTACCAAACATTTAAAGAAGAATTAATTCCTATTCTCCTGAAACTGTTCCAAAAAATAGAAATGGAAGGAAAACTTCCAAACTCATTTTATGAGGCCAGCATCACCTTGATCCCAAAACCAGACAAGGATCCCACCAAAAAAGAGAGCTATAGACCAATATCCTTGATGAACACAGATGCAAAAATACTCAACAAAATACTAGCCAATAGGATTCAACAGTACATTAAAAGGATTATTCACCACGACCAAGTGGGATTTATTCCAGGGCTGCAAGGTTGGTTCAACATCTGCAAATCAGTCAATGTGATACAACACATCAATAAAAGAAAGAACAAGAACCATATGATACTCTCAATAGATGCTGAAAAAGCATTTGACAAAGTACAGCATCCCTTCCTGATCAAAACTCTTCAAAGTGTAGGGATAGAGGGCACATACCTCAATATCATCAAAGCCATCTATGAAAAACCCACCGCAAATATCATTCTCAATGGAGAAAAACTGAAAGCTTTTCCGCTAAGGTCAGGAACACAGCAGGGATGTCCATTATCACCACTGCTATTCAACATAGTACTAGAGGTCCTAGCCTCAGCAATCAGACAACAAAAGGAAATTAAAGGCATCCAAATCGGCAAAGAAGAAGTCAAATTATCACTCTTCACAGATGATATGATACTATATGTGGAAAACCCAAAACACTCCACTCCAAAACTGCTAGAACTTATACACGAATTCAGTAAAGTGTCAGGATATAAAATCAATGCACAGAAATCAGTTGCATTTCTCTACACCAACAGCAAGACAGAAGAAAGAGAAATTAAGGAGTCAATCCCATTTACAATTGCACCCAAAACCATAAGATACCTAGGAATAAACCTAACCAAAGAGACTCAGAATCTATACTCAGAAAACTATAAAGTACTCATGAAAGAAATTGAGGAAGACACAAAGAAATGGAAAAATGTTCCATGCTCCTGGATTG
This sequence comes from Mustela putorius furo, assembly GCF_011764305.1. Taxonomy (NCBI): domain Eukaryota; kingdom Metazoa; phylum Chordata; class Mammalia; order Carnivora; family Mustelidae; genus Mustela; species Mustela putorius. The sequence goes on from NW_025421987.1 coordinate 17,576,289, forward strand.
GAAGAATAAATATTGTGAAAATGTCTATGCTACCTAAAGCAATCTACACATTTAATGCAATTCCTATCAAAGTACCATCCATCTTTTTCAAAGAAATGGAACAAATAATTCTAAAATTTATATGGAACCAGAAAAGACCTCAAATAGCCAAAGAGATATGGAAAAAGAAAGCCAACGTCGGTGGCATCACAATTCCGGAGTTCAAGCTCTATTACAAAGCTGTCATCATCAAGACAGCATGGTACTGGCACAAAAACAGACACATAGATCAATGGAACAGAATAGAGAGCCCAGAAATAGACCCTCAACTCTATGGTCAACTAATCTTTGACAAAGCAGGAAAGAATGTCCAATGGAAAAAAGACAGCCTCTTCAATAAATGGTGCTGGGAAAATTGGACAGCCACATGCAGAAAAATGAAATTGGATCATTTCCTTACACCACACACAAAAATAGACTCAAAATGGATGAAGGACCTCAATGTGCGAAAGGAATCCATCAAAATCCTTGAGGAGAACACAGGCAGCAACCTCTTCGACCTCAGCCGCAGCAACATCTTCCTAGGAACAACGCCAAAGGCAAGGGAAGCAAGGGCAAAAATGAACTATTGGGATTTCATCAAGATCAAAAGCTTTTGCACAGCAAAGTAAATAGTTAACAAAATCAAAAGACAACTGACAGAATGGGAGAAGATATTTGCAAACGACACATCAGATAAAGGACTAGTGTCCAGAATCTATAAAGAACTTAGCAAACTCAACACCCAAAGAACAAATAATCAAATCAAGAAATGGGCAGAGGACATGAACAGACATTTCTGCAAAGAAGACATCCAGATGGCCAACAGACACATGAAAAAGTGCTCCATATCACTCGGCATCAGGGAAATACAAATCAAAACGACAATGCGATATCACCTCACACCAGTCAGAATGGCTAAAATCAACAAGTCAGGAAATGACAGATGCTGGCAAGGATGCGGAGAAAGGGGCACCCTCCTACACTGTTGGTGGGAATGCAAGCTGGTGCAGCCACTCTGGAAAACAGCATGGAGGTTCCTCAAAATGTTGAAAATAGAACTACCCTATGACCAGCAATTGCACTATTGGGTATTTACCCTAAAGATACAAACGTGGTGATCCAAAGGGGCACGTGCTCCCGAATGTTTATAGCAGCAATGTCCACAATAGTCAAACTATGGAAAGAACCTAGATGTCCATCAACAGATGAATGGATCAAGAAGATGTGGTATATATACACAATGGAATACTATGCAGCCATCAAAAGAAATGAAATCTTGCCATTTGCGACAACATGGATGGAACTAGAGTGTATCATGCTTAGCGAAATAAGTCAAGCAGAGAAAGACAACTATCATATGATCTCCCTGATATGAGTAAGTGATGATGCAACATGGGGGCTTTAGTGGTAGGAGAAGAATAAATGAAACAAGATGGGATTGGGAGGGAGACATACCATAAGTGACTCTTAATCTCACAAAACAAACTGAGGGTGGCTGGGGGGAGGGGGTTTGGGAGAAGGGGGTGGTATTATGGACATTGGGGAGGGTATGTGCTTTGGTGAGTTCTGTGAAGTGTGTAAACCTGGTGATTCACAGACCTGTACCCCTGGGGATAAAAATATATGTTTATAAAAAATTAAAAAAAAATGTTGCTTTCTAATTTTGCTAAAATTTTTGTTGTTGTTTACTAATGCTTCCTTTGAGCATATCAGTTTACTCATTAGTAATAAAGTAAAATATCATAGTTTGCATGCTGACATTTAATTTTTTTTTTAAAGATTTATTTATTTATTTATTTGACAGAGAGATCACAAGTAGACAGAGAGGCAGGCAGAGAGAGAGAGAAGCAAGCTCCCTGCTGAGCAGAGAGCCCGACATGGGACTCGATCCCAGGACCCCGAGATCATGACCTGAGCCGAAGGCAGCGGCTTAACCCACTGAGCCACCCAGGCGCCCCTGACATTTAATTTTTTGCTAGTGTCATACAACACTTTTGAACATTTTGCTGTAATAGTTTTAATTGAGTATTTCCTATTTATATTTTTTTCCCGTGGTAATTTTAAAATTGTCCATAAAACATAAAACATTACAGATTATGATAACAAAATGCATTTTACATTTTGTATGCTTTTTCTTGGGTATTTATCACATGTTTCAGAACATTATTTTTATGTTGAAAAAGTTTTTAATTCTGAACCTATAACAATATGGGAGAATTATTAGAAATAGTAATTTAGAATGGAAAGAAAATAAAAGACCATATCACTATAGATATTAACTATTTTAAAAGGAAATAAATATTGTTAATGAATAACACAAATCTGGGATTCTAATTCTCTTACTCTATATCTGCATTTAATGTCCTAAACAGACCTAAGAAAATTAAAACCTCGTGAAATTGGTATTTGAATGAAAGAAAATGTGAAGCTGAGTGTTGTCTATGTGTTATTAGAAAAGAACTCTGAAATCTTGCAATCTTCCCTTGAGGGTTATTGAATGAAAAACAGTGATGAGAGAGAACTTAGCATGACCCCTGCAGTTGAAAAAAATCAACTAAGAGTACTTCATTTCATGAATCTGTATAATGCACTGAAGAGACTCAAAATGGCTGGCCATACACCAAAAACCTTTAAAATGAGGAGATATATATATTTAATTATTTTTTCCTCTTTCAACCCAATTACTATATATGATAGCTATGGCACCACAGACCACAGATTTGGTTATTCTTGCAAACTACAGCATTTACTGAAATAGCTAAATAGCTCAAATCATTGTCAGCCTACTTGTCCCAGCCTTTTTCACCTATAGATATTGATCTCTCAATCTCTAGAATCAGGTACTCTCAATTCCTTAGTAGTTACTAATGAAGTCTTTCATGGACATATCTCTACTTGTTAAAAAGTCTGGAATTAGTTTTGTAGCTGTAAGTAAAATGTTTTGGTTTGAACTGGGCTAGTAACTTCTCAACATAAACACATAAACAAACCCAAACATATACTGTGATTTTAAAATATTTCAAATAATTTCTTGTACACAGTTTTTACCACAGTATTTTCAGTATACTTAATGATCTGAACTTCTAAATTCCAGGCATTTTGCCCGAGTATTAACAAATGTTATAGCTCCTCTACTTTTTTTTTTTTTTTTTAATTCCTCACAGGGATTAGACTTTAGCTTTCATAACTCTGGCTATTGACCTATTGACTTCTGGCTCTCAGTGTCCTACATAGTATCTCATCAGTGAAGAACCACAACATCTTCTGTTCTAACATTCCTAGTGGCAGAATTTATAATATCTTCATGAAGCAAACATAGCCAGAGCACTAACAGTGAAGCGGTCAGTACTTAGTAGGGTCTGGGTCCCAGAATTGGACAAGGACCTTATACAAAGTATCCAGTAGCAACAAGCATCAGAGATGAAGAGTTATAGGCAAGTCTTATTCTAGGATACACCAGAGGTTAAATTGGGGAATCTAAACTCTTGTGTTAATTTCAAAGAGACTGAAGTCATTGAAATAAAACCAATAAATGGAGGGGAGGAGGCGATAAGATAAAAATGATGAGACCATTTTCCACAAAGGAGACTAGAATGAGTTGAAGCATACTGGTTGATCTTTGGATGACTACATGCATTTGGGCTATGATTTAAATCAATGTTATTCTAGCTGTTCTTGTAGACCAATGAATAGTGTATGTGGCTCAAACATGACTAATACTACTTGTATTCATATAATACTATAAAAAAAATGTTGAATCTTATAGTCACCTATCTGGTAGTGATTCAAAAATTATGGTCTAGCTGTGTACCTAGGAATTAAAAAAAAAAAAAGTATGTGTCAAACATCTGGCAGGTCTCTATTATAAACACACGATTGTTTAAAGGCACATAATTGATGCTGATATATCTGGTATCTGGATTTGAATATTCATTCTTCACCTCTTTAGATTGATAATGACATTGATCAGCTCATATTGGTCATGCCCTACTGCTGGATATGCTGTCTGCTATTTCTCAAGATTTGTAAAATGTAAGTCAGGTTTCTTATTTCTATTTACTCCTGATCCTGAAATCCTTTCTCAATTTCCTTCAAGATCACTGAATACTCATTAGCAATAGTTGCTTGAAATATGGCTGTCTCTGTGTTAAGGAGGCTTTCATAACAAATATGACATCATTCAGCAACCTACAACTTGGAGATAATTGCTGTGCATTTCTAATGACATGTGAAAATGCATCAGAAGAGCATATGCAACTATGTAGATGCAAATTAATATTAAAGCAAATGACATGATAACTGTGTGTCTACTTGAGCCTGATCAAGAACATTGTATCCTTTCTGTCGTACTTTCTTGTCCTGCTGTGTATTCTAGGTACCTATTGCTTTGTGAGAGAATATTATGGGAGAATAACCTCCTGCAGTGACCTCTGTGGGTAGAGAAGACAGGGATGTGAGGGACAAAGTTTGAATTTCTGCCTGGTCTCTAAAACAGAAGAATGATGAACTTTTAAATATGTGGTTTTGTAGGTTGCCTCTCTACTGCCACAATATCCATGGAACATGGGATTGGCCAGCAAGTGATACCCTGTAGTTCTCTTTGTAGCATTGTTTTCACAACACCTCTACTTCTCACCACAGCAATAACCAAGTTCATCAATATTGAGATATTAAAAATGTAGAAGAGAATACTTATAATATAAAAACTGAAATATAAAAAATATATCTTCATCATTCTTTATTTTCTTCCTTCCTATTTCAATTATCATTTTTCAAACATCCGATTCAGTAGATAAAATAAACCTTTGTTGAATTTGAATGTATTGCCCTCAGTTCACTTCTCCATCTTTGAGTTATTTAAGATTCCTAAATGTGTGGACTTGTACTAAGTTCCTTCTTGTCACCCTTACTAGTCTTCTGTAAGTTAATAACCCCTACAGGAAAAGAAGAATAAGAAAAAAAAGAAAAGAAAAGAAAAAGAAAACAGATAAAGAATACAAAGAATTTAAGATTATTGCTACTACTATGTGGATAACTCCTTCTCCCTTAATTCTGATTTTGATAAAAGTACTAGAGTCTGCTGTTCTCAGGTCTGATTCCTGTAAACATCACTTTCTGAATTCACTTACAAGTCAGAACCAGAAGTCTGTCAAGCTAAGGTAAAGAAAATAACTGAAATCAATTATTGTTGCTTTTACAGCATAATTTCCTTGCCATCTAAATGCAGATAAATAGAAGATCTGATTTTTATTATACCTCACCTACAACTTTTAATAAATATTAATGTACATGACTGTGGCTGACCTCCCTCTAGACTTAAAATCAATAGTTGTTGATTAAGGTCTTTTGAGCAGCATTACAAAGATGAAGACTCACTGTTTATTCCTATTGCCTATTCTCTGATCCCTAAATAGGTTAATAGTGGGCCTATTAAGAGAAGTAAAGTATTAGACCAAAGCCTGGTCATGTTAGAATATTTGAGCTGAAAGATGAGGTATGCCTACCTTATTTACATGGGTTATATAACATTTTCATTCATTTTTATCACTTATTTCAATTCTGGTTTTCTAATGACCATAAAAGATACTCTTGACATGTGCAAATTCAGGGTAACATTTAAAAGAAATTTAATATGTTTGATATGTATTTTACATAATTTCTTGTTTTTTTCTTACTGACTTTGACCAAAATCAAATTCATTTATCAGAGCACAGATTTTACCTAAGGATGATTTTTGTGACCTTGAGTTTGATCACTAAATCCTAGTATAAATATTTTCTGTTTTTAAAATGTTTTTCTTTTGCATATTTATTCTTTAAACAATCACTTGGTGCCGGATTTGGTGTTAATTCCAAGAGACTCAAAGACAAACCACCATCAAGATTCTATTCTTGTGGAATTCTGACAACAAACAGTACAGGGAAAATTAAGTAATTTTGTTCAAAGAGCAAAGAGGTAAAATTTATGCCTAACTAAAGCAGTGAGTATGAAACTGGAAGGTAACATGAGTATGGAAAATAACAACATGAGAAGCTTGGGATTTCATGAAACCTTGAAATCAGTTGTGATCATCTAAAGCCCATGCATCCATCTAACTACTGCATAATTTAGGTACTAATTAAAATATATAAGACTCCCCCCCAAGATAATGCATATGAAAACATAAAGGTGCAGCATTAATTTCTGAACTCTAAGAAGACATTTGAGGATAAAGGAGGATTTAGTAAATGAGATGTTGAATGAGGAAATCAAGAGTAAGGTAATCAAAAAGAGGACTGAATTTTGGAAATACAGGGTTTTCCACAAATATCCTTCCTACCCCATACTAAGCAAAGGCCAATAAACTATGTTGGACCCTAAAGAGACCTAAGGATCAAGCTCACAAACAGACATTATTTTAAGGAAGATCTTCCAATAGAGAAATTTATATATTTTTTCTGATTTTCTTTAAATTGATAAACCAATTTGGACATTATCAATGTTAGTTATAATGCTGAATATAAATACCTGGGCATACAAATAATTCTAATGAGAATTAAATGCCAAGCTTAGTAAGCATCTAGCCCCTGGCTCTCTATTGAGGACTTAACTGTTCCCCTCACTAAAATAAATGGGAAATTGGCAGAAATTTTGAACATAATGCTGCTAAGCCTAGACACAGATACATGTAATAAAGAGAAAGTGTAACTATAAAATAATGTAATATTTTATGTTTTATACATATAATGGTATAGAGAAAAAGTTTGATTTCATTAAGCTCAGGAGTGGGAGGCCATAAGGAACTTACTACACTGTAACATTGTTTTATGGGGAAAAAATCCATCCCATGTTCCAATATGTGATGTCCAAACCTTTGAAATTTGCTGAACCTAAATTGAATAATGCCTGCATTAATTATGAAGCTTATGGACTCCATGAAAAAATCACATATCAAGAATTTATCCTGGGGGACACCTGGGTGTCTCAGTGGGCTAAAGCCTCTGCCTTCAGCTCAGGTCATGAACCCAGGGTCCTGGGATCGAGCCCCACATAGGGCTCTCTGCCTAGTGGTGAGCCTTCTTCTCCTCTCTCTCTGCTTGCCTTTCTGCCTACTTGTGATCTCTGTCTGTCAAATAAATAAATAAATAAATAATCTTAGGGGTAAAAAAATGTATTTAAGAAAAAAAAAAAAAATCGGTGTGCAGGAGTGTGCCTGGATGGCACAGTGGGTTAAGCCTCTGCCTTTGGCTCAGGTCATGGTTTCAGGGTCCTGGGATTGAGCCCTGCATTGGGCTCTCTGCTCAGCAGGGAGCCTGCTTCCCCCTCTCTCTCTGCCTGCCTCTCTACTTGTGATCTCTCTCTTCCTCTATCAGATAAATGAATAACTATCTTTAAAAAAAAAAAAGAATTTATCCTGGGTTTTTAGATGCTATTACTATTACTCTTCCTGTTCCTACATTCACAGCATGTTGGATCCCTGGTAAGGTGCCTTTACTTTCCACAGCAGATCTAAAACACTATGGCTTTTTGCAATATTCTGTAATGGTAAACAACAAATCCAGCTGAGTATTATTCCACCAAGCATATATATTTCATCTGAAGTATGAGTTTAAAACTTCACAGAAGTACAAAACCATAATCCAACCTTCAGGTAACAAACTGATTATATAATAGTTTTGTACTTTATACAGAATTAGAAATATTTCTGGTAACTATGCTAAAATGTGGAATAAAAATAGGCACATATGAATTTCAAAGCTTTGTTGCCATCAAGAGGTTCCTGCTGACTTTGAAAATGTCTACATGATTAACAACAACAGCTTTTTATTTTATAATTGGTAGCTAGGAAATATTTTAATATATTACAAATGTTTGTGAAAATTATGAAATAAGAGCTAAATATCACATCTCATGTGCGTGGTTTCTGTTTTCAATATATACATATTTTAGTACTTATTAGGCTAATCTCAGCCAACTATGTCTCTTAAAGGGCAATAATGGGACCAAATAAAAGGTTGTTTTATTTTGTAACTTTGTTTCTTGTGCCATAGTTTTTTTTCTGAATCTGTTCTCTTTAAGACCAACCCAAAGCTAAAATTTTAAGACAAAGTTGGTTTTGCTTTGCTTTCCTTTTACCTCATCTCACTTTTTCTATTCATTTTCTTTATTCTTATGTAAACAGTACAGTTTGGTCTGTTTTTTGGTGGATAGTGCCTTAATTTCTTATCTTAAAATAAAAACATGAAAACTATTAAACAAATACAAATCTATTACTTTATTACCTAGAGTTCAGTTGGTAATTATGAAAAATTCCCTAGTAATAATTCCTAATGAGGTATTTATGACTGATGCCATATAAATTTTGCATTCACATTTTTAAAGATGATTATTTAGCTAAATTTTTAACATATTCAATTTAAATTTGTATGTATTAATAGAAGAGATATTTTGTGAAAGGCACTATTTTAGGTTATAGAAAGGTAAAAATGAATGGAAGACAAAAGAGGATTGCCTTTTATTTTTATATATTGTGTTATCTTCATACTAATGTGATATAATTCCTGTTTTCTTTTTTTCAAATAAACTGAAGCTCATAGTCTTAAGTCACTTAACTATATTTTCTTTTCTTTTCTTGTTTGTTTAATAAAGTATATATTTGAATCCATGTCACCAGCTTCTATAAGCAGAATATGACAATTACTGAGGTACACAAAAGTGCAAATGAAGATTATAGAAAATGGGAGGAAGGGAAATAAAGTAGAAAACAGTATCTTACCTGCTACTGAGGATGAGAAAATACATGATAATAAAGGTGGGGGGAAAATAAATGAAGGTGGGACTTGAGATTGGCTTCAAGTATAGCCGAATACGATTAGCTTAGGTATTAGAGTTAAAAAATCTAAAGCTTAATGAAAAATGTATTAATAAAAATGTAGGATGTATTAAGTAACAAGAGATACATTCATTTGGTAGAATTATGGGGTATAAGTAGTGAAAAGTATCAGATGACACTGGAAAACTCTATTGAATTATATCACAGAGATCCAGGTAAAAAAGATTGAGGGGCTTAGATGATGTAGAAGAACATGGGAATCTTTGAAGACTTTTAGGTAAATAAATAAAATTTATTCAGTTTGCATTTTAGAGGGTATAATATAAATATGTTATATGAATGGATTAAATGGAATTGGAGAGATTAGTTTAGGTAAGAAATAAGATTCTAAGTTAGAGTGGTAGCCATGTAAGGAGAGAGATGGTTAAAAGACATGTACATCGTTGAGATACAATTATACCTGGCAATTGATTGGTTGTCAGTAAATGAAGAAGACGATGTCTCTACAGTGCAGATTTTCCAAGCCCCACTGCTAGTTTTACATCTCCTCTAAGAGAGCTCTCTAGAATTTCAAATTCAAACGATTCCAAATTAAACATTTTGTCTTTCTTAGCTGTCCTTTAATTTACTGCATCTCAGAAATAGGCAACATTCTTTCCCCCACTGATGGAACCTGAAACCTAAAAGCCATCCTGCACCAATACTCTCCCTCACCTATTCCACCCAGTTGAGACCAACTCTATGGGTCTCCCAATTGTATTCTTAGAGTCTATTATTTGCCTCCCCAACCACCAATCCATTCTATTTTAAGATAATACTTGACATATTAAAATAGCTAATAGTTACATAGAAACTTAGAAATCAAAATAACTACTGTTTACTGACACCAAAATAAAGCACTAGAATGTTACCAAAAGTGATGTATTTATTTCATACCCTGCCTTTCCTCATAGGTTACTATTATCCTAAATACTGGGAATATTCTTAAATTGGTTTTCAAAATAATTTTCTACTTTTGCTTTATGTACCTAAAATTGTTTAATCATGTGTTCTTTATTCTATAAGTAGCATATTGCACTATTTTTTTTTTTTTGATTTCTGGGATTTTTTTCCCAGTCAACATATTTTTTAGATTTATGGACTCTGATCCATAATTTAAACAATTCTTAATAGTTTTACAGAGAATAGATGTTGTGTTATTTTTCTGATTTTTGCTCTTTAATTGATTCCCAGGCCCTCTAGCATGACCTATAACCACTGACTTTTTTTTCTTTTCTCTTTTTTGGGTATGTCATTATCTGGACATGAAGCTGTTTTACAGCCATCCTGGATTTTTTGAACTTCCTTTAACATAGCCAGTCATTTCCCACTTCAGGTGATAGCAGCAATAATCTATTTCCTTTACTAGGAATACATTCCCCACCACAAATACAAGTTTTTACCTAGGAAATTCCTATAAATTTTCTTCAAAAGGTTGTGGGGTTTTTTTGTTTTTCTTTTTTGTTTGTTTTTATTTTTAATATTCCTGTAGTCAATTTACTCTCTTTCCCATGAATTTTTACCATCTTCGTGAAACTCATTACAATAGATAAACATTAGAGTGTGCAAGAGAGAACACAAGAAAAAGAACAAGCCAGGGGGAGGGGCAGAGGGAGATTGAGAAGCAGATTCCCACTAGGCTGGAAGCCTCGTGAGGGGTCAATTCCAGGACTCTGTGATCATGACTTGAGTCAAAAGCAGAAGCTTAATGATCTGAGCTACCCAGGCACCCCAATATTTCCAAATTTTAAATTATCAGTACATTAATATTGTGAGTTACAACCAGTGATTATGATCTGAATGCTCAGTAATGGTTAACATTTTTTTAGCAATAAAGTATTTTAAATTAAGACATACTATTATACATTTAATAGACTATGGTATAGTATAAATATAACTTTTCTAGAATTCTAAATAATCTTGAAGTTTACTAAAATATAAGACACAGGGACAACTAAATGAATTTAGGAAAGTGATGCATGAACACAATGTGAAGTTTAATAAAGAAATTGAAATCAAAAAAATTCTAGAGCAAAAAAATAAAATGACTAAACTGAATAATTTAATAGCTTTAAAAGTACACTTCACCTTGCACAAGAAATAATCAGCAACCTAGAACACAGGACATTTGAATTTAGTGAAACAAAACAAAAACAAAAACAAAAATGAATGAAGAAAGCCTATGACTGTTAGGGAACCCAGTGAGAAGAAACCATATCTGCATTGTGGGAAATCCAGAAGAAGAAGAAAAAGAGAAAGACACAGAAGATATATTTAAAGCAATAATGTCTGAAAAGTCCCAAACCAGGAAAGAGAAGTGGGCATCCAGAGACATGAGGCCCAAAAGACCCCATATGTATTAAACTAAAATAGGGCAACGTCAAAGCACATTATAATCAAATTGTTACAGGTCAAAACCAAAGAATTTTTTTAAGGATTTAATTTATTTATTTGACAGAGAGAGAAATCACAAGTAAGCAGAGAGAGGGGGGAAGCAGGCCCATAGCTGAGCAGAGAGCCCGACATGGGGCTTGATCCCAGGACCCCAAGATCATGACCTGAGCAGAAGGCAGAGGCTTAACCCACTGAGCCACAAAATGAAAGGTGCCCCCAAACCAAAGAATTTTTAAAGCAGCAAGAGAAGAAGATGTCACACACAAAGGACCCTGAATGAAACTATAGGCAGATTAATTAACAGAACTTGTAAGATGAGGAGGAAATCGGATGATATATTGAAAGAAAAAAAAAACTTTCAATTAAGAATTCTGTATCTAGCAATGCTGTCCTTCAGAAATGACAGAGATAAAGACTTTCCCAAACAAAGAGTAATGGATTTCATCACCACTATACTTGCCTTACAAGATGCCAGAGGGAGATTTTTCATGGAATGAAAGGATACTAATTAACATTATGAAAACATAAGAGGTAGTATAAAACTCACTGCTAATGGTAAATATAAAGTCAAAGTTCCTTCTATGATCTGGTAAAGGTGGTACATAATTCATTTACAACTGTAGTTTAAAAAGTTAAAAAAAATGTAGTAAAATATACCCATAACCACAACAATCTGTTATTGGATGTACAATATAAAAATATGTAAACTGTAACATCAATAACCTAAAATGTGAGGGGGAAAAGAAGCAAAAAAAAAGTTTAGGGATGGTATTGAAATTAAGTTCTTATGAGTTTAAGTAAGGTGTTATATTTTTAAGATATTTTGTATAAAACTCATGGTAGCCACAATGGAAAAATTTATGGTAATTACACGAAGAACATGATAAAAAAGTCAAAGCATATAGATGTGAAAAGACATTAAAGCAAACACATACACAAAGAATAAAAAAGAACAATAAATTTACCAAAGAGAAGAATAAGCAAAAGGGCAATAGTAAACCCTTATCAATAATTACTTTATGTAAAAATATCAAATTCCCCATTTAAAAGACAAAGAATGACTGAATGAAAAAAATGGACAAGATTCAATGATATGCTGCATAGAAAATGCTCAATTTAGCCTTGAATTTACACATATACTGAGAGTGAAGGGATAGGAAAAGATATTTCATATCTGTGACATATTTCACAAATGGTAACAATAGCAGCAACAACAACAAAAAATCAGTGATATCTCTACTTATTTCAGAAAAATGGACTTTTAAAATGGCAAAACAAGACAAAGAAGGTAATTATGTAATGATAAAGGAGTCAGTTAATCAAGAATATATAATAATTATAAATATTACACACCCAACTTTGGATCACTTAAGTATATAAAACAAAACCTAACAGAGCTAGGAAGAGAAGTAAATAGCAATACAATAATATTTGGGGATTCTAATATCCCATTCTCAACAATGGGTGGATCATTGAGACAGAATCACTAAATAAACTGTGAATGAGAACAACAATTTAGACAAAATAGACCTAATAGACATATGTAGAATATTCTATCTGACAATAACAGAATACAGTTTGTTTTTTTTTTCTGAAGTTCAAATGGAATATCTTCTAGGATAAACCATATGTCAGGTCACAAACAAGTTTTAGCAAATTCAAGAAGATTTAATCATACTATGTATCTTGTCTGACCCAATGGTCTGAAACTAGAAATAAATAATAGGAGGAAAACTGGAAAAGCTCGTGGCTATGTGAAAATTAAACAACACTCATGAACCACCAATGGATCAAAAAAGAAACTAAAGGGAAATGAAAAAGTATCCTGAGACAAAATTGAGAACAGAACATACCAAAACTTATAGGATGCTGCAAATGCTGTTTTAAGATGGAAGTTTACAGTGATACATGCTTACATTTAAAAAAAAGAAAAAAACAAGAAAAATCTCAAGCAACCTAACTTTATTTCTCAAGGAACTATTAAAAAAAAAAAACAACTGAGCCCAAAGTTAGCAAAATAAAAGTAAATAATAAAGGTAAGAGCAGAAATAAATGAAACATAGAAGGGGAAAACAATAACAGAGATTAAATTAAAAGCTGATTCTTTGAAAAGGTAAAGAAGATGAGCAAACCTTTAGCTAGACTAATGAATTAAAAAACAGAGAAGTCCCAAATCAAAATCTATAAAAAAGGAGACATCACCACTGACACAAGAGGATGACAGAGAATCAAAAGAAGCTACTATGAACAACTACACACCAAAAAAACTGAACAATCTAGAAGAAATAGATATATTCTTAAAAACATACAACTTATCAAGACTGATTCAGAAAGAAATAGAAAATCTGAACAGACCACTTAGTAGAAAGAAGATTGAATCAGTAATCAAAAATCTTTCAACAAAGAAAAGTCTAGGAGCAGATGGCTTCCCTGATTAATTTTGCCAATTGTTTAAAGAACAACTACTATTAATTCTTAAAATTTTCCAAAATAGAGAAGAAGGAATACTCCAATTTTACAATGTCAGACATCATCAAAATACCAAAGCCAGAGAGGGGCACTAAAATAAAACTATAGGCCAACATTCTGGATGAGTATAGATGTAAAAATTCTTGATAAAATACTGGTAAATAATCCAGCAGTTCACTAAAAGGATCATTCACCACATTCAAGTGGGATTTATCTCTGGGATGCAAGACTGCTTCAACATACACAAATCAGTCACTGTGATACATCACATTAATTGAATGAAAGAAAAAAATCATATGATCACTGTAATAGATGCAGGTAATATATTTGGCAAAATTTGACATCAATTCTTGATTAAAAACTCTTAACAAATTAGGTATAGAAGGAATGCATCTTATCATAATAAAGGTCATATATACCTCAAATATACTCATACTCAATGGTGAATGTTTGAAAGCTTTTCCTCTGAGACCATGACTAAGACAAGTGTGCTCTTATCTCTGCTGGTGTACATAGTACTGGAAGTCCAGCTAGAGCAACCAGTTGAGGAAAATTTTAAAAAGGTGTCAGAATTGGAAAGGAAGAAGTAAAAATGACTGTTTTCAGAGGGCACGGTATTATATATAGAAAGTCTTAAAGACTCCACCGAAAAATTGTTAGGTATAATAAATACATTCATGAAGTTACAGGATATAAAATTAACATGCAAAAATCAGTAGTGTTTCTATACACTAACAATTATCTGAAATAGAAAATGATCCCACTTACAACAGCATCAAAAAAAATAAAATACTTAGGAATAAATTTAATCAAGGAGGTGAAACTCACGACACTGAAAACTATAAGATACTGATGGAAGAAACTGAAGACACAAATAAATGGAAAGACAATCTGTGTTAATTAATTAGAAGAATTAATATATTTATCCTTGAATCAGCAGCACATACACCAGAAAGAATATTGTTAAAGCATCCATACTATGTATAGCCCTCTCTATAGATTCAATGCAATCCCAGTCCAAATTCTAATAGCATTTTTTTTCAGAAGTAGAAAAACGATCTTAAAATTTGTACTGAACCAGAAAAGATCCCAAATAGCCAAAGCAATCCTGAGAAGTGTAACAGCTAGAGAAACACTCCATCACACTCCATGATTTCAAACTTTATTATAAAGCTATAGTAATCAAAACAGTATGGTACTAGCATAAAAACAGACTCATATACCATTGGAACAGAATTGAGAGCCCAGAAATAAATCAAAGCATATAGGCCAACTAAGATTTGGAAAGGGAGCCAAGAATGAAAACAGACCCCTATTTTATACTACTTACAAAAATTAATTTGAATTAAAGATGTCTATACAACAAAAGAAACCAATAAGGTAAAAAGACCATCTACAGAATGGGAGAAAAAAGTATTTGCAATATGTATCTGAGAATACAACTCAATAGCAAGAAAATAAATAATCCAATTAAAAAGGGCAAAGGAACTGAATAGACACTTTTCCAAAGAAGATATATGCATAGTCAACAGATTCAAAAAAGGTGCTCAACATCACTAATCAGGAAAATGCAAATCAAAATCATAATAACCTATCACCTCGTATCTGCTAGAATGGGTAGCATCACAAAGACAAGAGATAACAAATGGTGGCAAGGATGTGGAGAAAAATGAACTCTTATACTCCGCTGGTAGGAATGTAAATTGGTGCAACCACTACAGAAAACAGTATGATGACTCCTCAAAAAATTAAAAATAGAATTACCACATGATCCAGTAAATCCACTCTTGGAATATATTCAAAGAAAATAAAAATAGTATTTTAAAAATATATCTGCATCCTATGTTTATAGAAGCATTATTTACAACAGCCAAGACATGGAAACAACCAAAATATCCTTTGATGAATGAATGAATAAAGAAGTTGGATACATATATACAATATAATATTCAGTCATAAAAAAAGGAAATCCTGGGGCACCTGGGTGGCTCAGTCGTTAGGCATCTGCCTTCGGCTCGGGTCATGATCCCATGGTCCTGGGATCAAACTCCACCCCGGGCTCCTTGCTGGTTGGGAAGCTTACTTCTCCGTCTTCTACTTCCCCTTCTTGTGTTCCCTCTCTTGCTGTGTCTCTGTCAAATAAATAAATAAAATATTTAAAGAAAAAAAAAAGAAATCCTGCCATTTATAACAGTGGAACTTGGTGGAAGTTGAAGGCACTGTGCTTAGTGAAATAAGTCAGAGAAAGACAACTAATGTATTATTTCACTTATATGTGGAAGCTAAACACAAAAACAAAAAAACAATGATAAAACCCAAAGAAAACAAATAGAAAAAGATACTAAATGTGCGGTTACTGGAGATTGGGGGAGGGAAATTAGATGAAGTTGGTCAAAAAATATGGACTTCTAATTCTATGGTAAATAAGTACTAGAGATGTAATCTAAAACATGGTGACTATAGTTAACACTGCCCCAAGGGCTATTTGAGAGCATTAAGAGAGTAAATGCTAAAAGGTCTTGTCACAAGAAAAGAAACATTTTTTTTCTTTTTTTGTTTTGTTTTGTTTTGTTTTGGTATCTAGATGAGAGGATGAATGTTGAACAAACTTAATTGGATTATTTATTTTCTTGCTATTTAATATATGTAAGTCCAATCTTTATGCTATACACTTTAAACCTATTCAGTGCTATGTGTCATCTCAATAAAACTGGGAAAACAAATTAGGTATGTGTGTCTTTAGACAATACAAGGGTATTCAAGAACAACTCAAGATCATGTGGTAATTTAGGTGTTGGGCCATTACTCATTCTTTCAGGACACACTCATTATTAATTCCTTGGCACACTCCATTATTATAATGTAGCAAGCTCTTAATTGGAGTAGTGTCTTCCATACCTATGATCTTCTGTTCCTACTATTATTCTTATTTTACTTGTACTCATCTTTATTTCTATCAATAATACCTGTCAGCCTGTACCTTCAGAACTCTGGCCTAAAATTTTGGCAAAACGTTATTTTTGGTTATTTAATATTCCATTTTCCTTTGGTTCACTAGTAATGATGGAAACGGGTATATGGTCAGGCCAGTAATTAAGCCTCTGAGAGGACTGAAGTTCAGGGTGATTAGGCATCTCTATGAGACTGATGCCTGGCAGAAAACTCAAGTATGATTTGGGGCAAAGGCTGATCTAGTAAATGGCTGAGGATAAGATTGCATTGCTCCCTTGATTATGACTCAGTATCTGGTTTGAGACTAGGCTAAAGGTTGAGGTTCGATAATCTCAGCTCTTCTGATCGCATGACCATAAAAGGAGTAAATCAGAAAAGCCATTAAAATAACCTTATGAAATGAGATCATCTAAAATGGGCATTAAGGAATTTTCTGTAACAAAGTTATTGATAATTGTACCCTAAAGCTATATGCTCAGCTGGTTAAAGACTGTTCTAATGAGGGTAAGGTCATAGATCCATGTAAGTGCCAGTAAGCTTTGAATTAAAAAAAGGAGTCCCCCTCATGATAATGGATGCTACTCATAATGTAGGTCTTTTGCAAATGTGTGCTATGGATTCATATCAGAAGTAGGCAAGAGACTGAAACAGCTAAAAGCAACATATGTGGGTCCGGAAAATAACTTAAAGTACATACACTATCAGGAAAGATCCAATAATAGACTTGTGGTAGCATCACTGTATTTGAAGGTGAGCTCACATTTGTAACTGAAGAGTAACTGTAATATGTATACTAGTTTTAATCTTTCAAATTATAATTATAATTTGCTACAATATCTTTAAAAAGGTATTCTCATGACTTTGAATAATAATGCCAGAATGGTTAGCAGCCTAAGTGGAAAGATGTATTCCATTTACTTTATTTTGAAGCTCAGTATCTTTAAAAGTGACAATCCTGGATTGTGTAACAGCTAGTATTGACCATAAAATTCATATCAGATAAAGGGCTTTATATATATATAAATCCAAATCTTAGTACAGCATTTTTATCAAGGTGGATCTATCCTGCCAGTCAAATGAAATTGATCCAAAGTTATCACAAATCTGAGCCAAGTTATGACTACATTTTGGATTTATCCTATTTAGTTGTGGATTCCAAATCTGAACCACTGATGAAAATATTCTAAAACAGATCCTGAAACATTTAATTACAGACTGATTTTGATCCCATTCAAATTATAACTTCTCTCTTGATAAGTCACCCCAATGCACATGAACTATTTTAGGGCAAATGCTCTCTGATTTTAAAATCAGAAAAGTTATTACTACTTCACCAATGAGAAAAATAAATCAGGAACAATGATGCTGATGGTTCAAGCGGACACCAGAACAATTCTATGGTTTATAACAGTAACTGGACCCTGAGCACAGTAAAGCAATTTTGTTTATTTAACTTCCTCCTGGCTAATTTGTTTTGGGGCTTTTCTCATCTGTTCTTTATCCTTTTCAATTTTTCTATCCATCTATACTTCATTCCAACAAACATTTTCTGTATCTTTTATGTCACAGAGAAAATAAAAAGCTATCTTATATAAACTCCTTCAATCTTCAAACAATTCATCATTCCCTTATTTTATAAATGTATGGATATCTGTCCTTTCTAGGTATAAATCCCTTATTTTGCTTTTTTTATCCAAGAACCTCTCACCTAATCCAGGATCTTGCTATACCCATTGTTATTCTCCTGTTGCTTTAATTCTCCAGGTATTTCCCTTTTCTTCAATGTGCTAGAGCAACAAAAAAAGCTTCTACTCTACTTTTCCTCCAAGCTGCTACCTATTACATTCTTTTATATTCTAACATAATTCTCAATTCATTTTAGTCCTGGAAACATTACTATCTAAATTCTCTCCACATAATCTTATGTAAAGAAGTAGCTAAATGTGAAGATATTTTTAATTTATCCTTACCATATCAAACACCTTTTCAAAACTTCCTCCTCTGCTGATTTCTGGCTTTCTTTCCATTACACTGACCATTCACTTTCAGATTTTTCCCTGATGGTTCTTTAGTTTTGACACTCATATGTAGGTATCCTTTAGAGTTCCATCCTTGACCCTTTTCTCTCCCTGTGGTTTCCACACTTTAAACAGAGTCCACATACTTTCTCATACACTTCAATCATAGTAACTCCCCTTTTATCAGCATTACATATTCTTTTTCTGTATATTATTTAAAACAAAGGATTTGTGGTTTAGGGGGAAAAAATACAAGCAAAAAGCCAATATGCCACTACCTAGATGATGTCATTCACATTTATCATTTCAAATGAACCAATTGAAAAGCCCATGTCTTCTTTCTTGGGTTACCCATTAGATATATCATTGAATAAGGAAGTCTATTTAATCAAATACAAGTTCACCATATTCTTTCATATTAGTATTTGGTCTCATAGTTATTCTATGACAGTTTCTTTCTCTCTTCTCATTTTTCCTGCAGGTTGTGTTTTTTAACACAGCTACAGGACTGAACAGACATGATTAGAGATTGAAAACACAATGGTACATGGCCCAGGTATGGATGAGAAACAAAAAAGAGTGGTGGGGATTGTGGTGACCTAAGCAGACTGAACATACATAACAGCAGGTGAAATGTTGAGACTGCCAGTTTTCAGTCTCTGTGTTAACAGTTAGCATTTCCAGTGCTGGACATGGGTCTTTTTGTTTCATTATGTAAAGTTGATTATGGTATATAATAGGTATCCAATAATGTCTGAAGACAGCAAATAAATTGAGTAATAGTTAAAATGAAATGAAATCCACTCAGACTTTCTGAATGGTTCATCTAGTTCTGAATTAGAATGATGGCCATCTGAAGACACAAACATAAATCATCAAATTTTCCATTTCTTGCCTTCTTTTAAGGACTTTTTCTTATATTCTTTATCATATATATATGTGTGTGTGTGTATATGTGTGGTTGTGTATGTATGTATATATATACATACATATATTATCTTTTAAACATGTATTCAGGGTTTTCCAAGGAGAATACCATTGATAATACTTTTTTACTAGTTGATATAACGCAGAGTTATAGTCACAAAGATGAAATTTTACTTTGAAAGTAAATTTTTGTTCATTCAAAGTAAATTATTCCTTCTGAGATACAAGAAGGTAGGCCATGATTTAACATTATTAAGGTCCCAGACAGTAGTAATTTATTAAGATGAGAGGTTTACTTTTAAGAGAACATATTTTTCCTAACACCCTCCTATCATAAAATAATTCAATTTTAATTTTTATCATGTTAAGAGTGAAGTATATACCAAATTTAACATATGGTCCTATCTCTTAGAAAAATAAAATGAAAACTAAAATAATGTTCTTGATGTTAGTAATTCTTATAGTTTGCATTTTGCCATTGAGTTCAAAATAAATACCTAATTTTTAAAAGATTTTATTTATTTATTTATTTGAGAGAATGAGGGAGAGCAAGAGAGAGCACAAAGGAAGAGGCTGAGTAGGCAGCCTGACACGGAGCTTGATTCCAGGACCCTGAGATCATGACATTTGCCAAAGGCAAATGCTCAACCAACTGAGCTATCCAGGTGCCCCCAAAATGAATATTTTGAAAACTTAAACTTGAAAAAAATTGTTATTTTATTCATTCATATTTTATACTCTATTGTGTTTGAAGAGATACTGGAGATTTGATTATTTGAGAACTCAGCAGACAGATCTTCATGAACCAGATGACTAGGAATAGAATATAGAGTCAAATTAGCTGTTTTGAATTAGGTGAGGGTTAACTACCAAACCTGGGGGTGGGTAGGGGATAAAAAAGGGAGCCCAAAAATTAACCAAGGAAATACAGAAAATCAAATATAAACAAACAAAAACTGAAGAATATGTACTGAAAGAGGCAATAAGGAAAGAAATAATTAAGGAAGGAATAAACATTAGGTTAGATACAGTAGAGGTTCCATAAAATAAGGACTGAAAACTCTTTTATTCCCCCAGCATGTAGAAGGTCATTTATAACTTTTAAGAAAGGAAATGTACTACTAACCTCAGACAACTAAATATATTAGAAGGAAAACAGAGCCCTGTTTGTTATATGCCATAGAATAAATGGAAGGTGGGGCACCTGGGTGGCTCAGTGGGTTAAGCCTCTGCCTTTGGCTCAGGTCATGATCCCAGCATCCTGGGATCAAGCCCCATATTGGGCTCCCTCCTCAGCGGGAAGCCTGCTTCTCCATCTCCCACTCCCCCTGCTTGTATTCCCTCTCTCTCTGTGTCTCTGTCAAATAAATAAATAAAATCTTGAAAAAAAAAAAAAGGAAGCCAATGTTTCCTGGTTTTGTTTTTAATGTAGAAAAAATTTTCTTTCTTTTTTTTTTTTCAAAGATTTCTTTTTTATTTATTTGACAGAGAGAAAGACAGTGAGAGAGGAACACAATCTAGTGGGAGAAACAGGCTCTCCACCAAGCAGGAAGTCCAATGTGGGCTTGATCCCAAGGTCCTAGGATCATGACCTAAGCCGGAAGGCAGATGCTTAACAACTGAGCCACCTAGGTGCCCCTAGAAAAAGCTTTCAAAAAAAAGTTACATAACTGGTTGAGGTTCTTAATGCTTTCATTTGTTTGTGAGGGTTTATTTTTTTTCTTTTAATACAGCAGAGAATCGAGTAATATTAACAACTATAAGCATATTAATGCCCTTAAATCTCTTAGGACTATCTTTGCTCCTCCTCTACTAACTTATAAAAATAAATACATATAATTAAAGTTCACCTACCTGCAATTTTCTCCAGCATCAGCACCACCAGATACAAAGCGAATGTTTGTCTGTAATGAAACCTAAGTGATTTTTTTAAAGTTTGGATCATTATTTTTTCTACATTATACTAGATGCCTACCATATCTTCTGTACCATACCAGTAATATGATACTGTATACCACATGGTACTCTGTACCATAAACCCCACCCATGCCACAAATTAACTTTGAAGTTAATGTGATGCATGGTCTCAGTCTGACCAATGACTATGCTATATTTCAAGTATAGTTTTTTATTAGGTAAATTCACATTATTTTACAACTAGATTGAAACTAAAACTTGAAGTCCTGATTTATTTAATTTATATATATATTTATATATATATGTGTATATATATATGTATATGTATATACATATACATATTTTTTTCTTCTATGACCATATGAAGAAGAAAGAGGAAGAAATGACAATATTTCCAACTGTCAACAGCAAGAGGTTTATTGGGTAGTCTGGCAATAGATACATTTGAATACCAGCTCTGTGCAATGCATGCTCTATGCCAGGACCCATCTATTGACAACCATAATAACACAAAGTGATTTAGATCATTTAATCTTCAAAAGACATATTCATTGTTCTCAGAATTATAGCACTGATGAGACCTAGCTAGAATAAATGGGAAGAAGACACTGTCTGATATGCATCAATGTTACAGACACTGCAGTAGCCTCTCATCTGCATGTTCTGCTTCCATTGTTAGCTATAATCCATTCTCATAAGAGCCAGAGTATTTTTCTTGAACATATTTCTGGTGGTATCATTCCCTTGTATAAAATGATTAATATTCTTAACATCCCACATAGAAGATAATCCTTATGCTTCCCTATTTCATGAAGCCCTATTGGCCTGTACCTAGACTCCCTCTGCTAACTTACCCATTCTGCTGTTCCCAACCTGTTCCAGCCTGACTTTGAATGATTCTCATCTTTCATTATTTGAATTTGCATTCATTTATTTCTCTCCTTACCATAAGTGGTGTACCTAGCACTAGCAAAATCAGTTCATTCCCAGTACTCATAAGTTAGAGAGATGCCCTTTAACCACCCAAACTAAAATAGTCACTCTTTCCCATCATTTTATATAACTTCTTGCAAAGCTCTCTACCAGGTAATGGCCTTTTATGTTTACTGTGTGTTTTATTTCTCACAAAAGACTCCATGACAATAAAAACTTTGTTCTTCTTGTCCAGTATTACCACCTCATCCTCAATAAGAACAATGAATGATACAAGACACACATTCAAAGAGATACATAGAATGAAGGAGTGTCCAAGTATAATTCACTTTCACTTACACAGTGGGATCAGTATATATAGCATTTTAGTAAAGTATTCAAGGTTCCGTTTCAAGATGGTGGCACAGGAGCTTCTGAACTCATTCTCTCCCATGGAGACTCCAAATCTACAGCTATGTATGGAATAATTTCTTCTGAAACAAAAATTCCTAAGACTAGCTAAGTAATTCTCATTTTTTTAGGTGAATGAGGAAACACACACACATTCCTCAAAGTGGGTAAGAGATCTTGAGACACAATTGTGTCATAAACCCCACGGTGGCACAGCAACCCACAATCAAGGGGAAGCTCACAAATACAAGCTTCTTCCTGAGGAGCAAAGAGTTTGAAATAACACTGGGCATCCCAACTAATAAGACCTGCATCTGAGATATGAGCCTCCAAAACCACCAGTTTTCAAAGCCAGTGGGATTTATATCATGAGATACACAGGTTATAGTGAACTGAGAAACAGTTCTTAAAGGACTTGTGCATACAGACTCACCCACCCAGGGTCCAACACAGAGGCAGCTAACTAAACACACAAAGTCTTTCAATGAAAGAAGCTTATCTGCTTATCTTGAAGCTTCTGACTGAATAGCAGGCATTTAATACACATCTAGGGGGTTACTGAAATACTCTATAGAGATGGAGGCTGGCTGGCACCATCTCTGTGCTCTCCCTCTGTCTTGCTCCAGCTTGCTGGTATCTTGTGGAGAGGAGCTAACGTTCACATCTGGTACCCCAATTTTTGTGGCTGCCACCCACAGAACTTCTCTAGATTGCCTGCCTCTGATGACCAGCAGGGTTTATACTTGCAAGCCATGTAGGACTGTAACCAATGGAGAGAAAGTTAACTGGCTATCACCCCCAAGACAAAGCAAAGAGGCAACAGAATGAGGTACCCAATCTCCCTGTAAAGAGGCCTATTAGCTTGTCTTCATAGCTGCTGCATGAGGGGCAGGCTTCTAATTAGCACACATCCAAGGGCTAATTGTAATCCTCTCCAGAGTTCTCAGAGGGCTGGCGCTATTTTTGTGGTTTTCCTCTGTTGTGCTCCAGAGATCCAGTATTTCCCAGAAGAAAGCTTGTAAACACATCTGGTATACAGATTTTTACATCTGGAGTCTACATTTTTGTTGCTGCCAGTAAGGGGATGTCCCTTTATTGCATGGCTGGTTTTACTGCCTGGCCAGTGGGGCTTGGTTTCTAGGGTCCTACATGACCATAAAAACTGTAGAGAGTTCTTTTTCAGCTATCACCTTCAATGCAAAGTACAGATGACTAAAACACACCACAGGTTTTTTTCTGTAGAAAAAAAAAGCCTATTTGCTTGCCCTGGAGCTTAATTATGAGGGGCAGGCTTCTGGTTTGGCACACATCTAGAGGCCTACTGAGGAGTTTTCAGGGTATGGAGACCAGTGGAATCAACTTTTCACTCTCCCTCTGCTTCACCATAATTCACCAGTATTTCCCAGAAAAGAGTGTGTACCTTTACCTGGCATCTTTATTTTTAATGCCTCCTGCCCATGGAACATCTCTGGATTACCTGTAGAACTAGTAGAACTAGTATAAAGGAATGTATATATCTGCATAATTTAATAACTGCTGCCTGAGGTCTGGCTTCCAATCAGCCTGAATCTAAGGTGCTAAATGAGATCCTCCCCTTTGGGATACTGATAGGCCTTGTCACATCCTCTACTAGAAAACACTAAGAATAAAGTAGGTTTCTGAGACAATCACAAAGATTTGAAATGCAATGAAGAATAAGGACAGAATTAAATAATAAGACTCATCCACATGTGGTCACTCCATCAAGACAGGAGACAGGTAACTATTACATCTAATCCACAGAAACAAATATAGACAGCCAAGCAAAACAAACAACAAAAGGAGGGGGGGGATATATTCCAAAAGAAAAAGAAAACAAGAGAACTCACCCCACCATAAGTCCTTAATGAAACAGAGATGAGTAATTTTTCTGATAAAGAGTTCAATATAAAGAAAAAGATGCTTACAAAGGTTGTGACAAGAATGCATACACAAAATAAGAACTTTAGAGATAGAAAATAAAAGGATAAAATAAAAGTCACAAATATAAAGAATACAGTAACTGAAATTAAAAATACATTAGAATTCCTTGATAGCAGGCAGACTAATTGAAGCAGAAGAAAGGATCAGTGAACATAAATACAAGATGGTAAAACTCCTCCAACAAGAGCAGCAAAACAGAAAAAAAGAATGAAAGTGCATTTAGCTTAAGGGACTGATGGGACATCAAGCAGACCAAAATTTGCACTACAGGTGGAGAAAAGAAAAAGAGGCAGAAAACATATCTGAAGAGATAACAGCTGGTAATTTCCTTAATTTGGAGATCCTTAATTTCCTTAATATGGAGAAGGAACAGATATCTAAATCCAAATAAGATGAAACCAAACAGACCCACACCAATATATATTATAAACTGTCAAAAGTTAAAAAAAAAAAAAGTTAAAGACAAGGGAAGAATATTAAAAGTAGCAAAAGAAACAAATTGTCATATACAAGGGAATCCCCCCAAACACTATCAGCAGATTTTTCAGCAGAAACTTCACAAGCCTGAAGACACGATACCAAGTGACCTAAGCCAGTCACAAAAGGCTGCATGGTTCCACATGTGTGAGGTCCTTAGAGTTGTCAAATTCACAGAGGCAGAAAGCAGAACAGAGCTTCCCAGAGGCTCTGTGGATGAGATATTCAAAGTTCTGGGGGAAAATGCCAACAAAGAATACTTTGAAGGAAAGAGCGCCTGGGTAACTTTGTCCCTTAGACATCCAACACTTGCTTTCAGCTAAGTTCATTATCTCAGGGGTGTGAGATCAGGCTCTGATCTCTTCTTTAGATAAACTAAAGAAATTTATCACCACAAGACTAGCCTTACAAGAAACATTAAAGGAATTTAAACTGATGAAAGGGCACTAAGCCATACTAGGAAAACATAGGAGAGTAAAAATCTTATGGGTAAAAATAAACATACCGTAAAATTCAGAATAACCTAATGTAAAGGTGGTGGGTTAATCACTTAGAGAACTAGTATGGTGAGTAAAAATCATGTGTAGAAAGATAATATAATTATTTGATAATGGATACAGAAAATACAAATTATGATATCAAGATATAAAACTTTTGTGGGGGAACATAAGTGTAGAGTCTTAGAATGCATTTGAACTTAAGTTATTATTAATTTAAAAGAGACTGTTATAAACATAAGCTATTTACTGAAAGCCTCATGGTAATCACAAAGCAACAACCTATAGCAGATATAAAAAATATAAAAAGAAAGGAATCTAAACATACCACTAAAGAAAGTCATCAAACTATGAAGGAAGAGAACAAGAAAAGAAAAAAGACTTTATAAAAACATCTAGAAAATGATGAACCCAACGGAAATAAGTACATACCTATCAGAAGTTACAAAAGTTATGAAATGTAAATAAACTAAATTATCCAATGAAAAGACAAAGATAGGCTGAATGGGTAAAAAATAAAACCCATCTATATGTTCCCTATAAGAAACTCACTTCAGATGTAAGGACACATGGTCTGAAAGTGAAGGGATGGAAAAACATATTCCATGCAAATAGAAACCAGAAGAAAGTTAGAGTAACTATACTTTTAGCCAGACAAAATACATTATAAAACAAATACTGTAATAAGAGACAAATTCATTTTATAATGATAACAGTGTCAATTTGATAAGAAGATATAACATTTGTAAATAATTATGCACCCAACATAGGAGCACCTAAATATAATAAAGCAAATATTAACAGACCTAAAAAGATAAATAAACAGCAATAAACTAATAAGGGACTGTAATACCCCACTTTTACTAATGGATAAATTATAAAAAAAAAAATCTTTAAGGAAACACTGGCCTTAAATGGTACAATAGATCAGATGGACTTACTGGATATGTATAGAGTACCTTATTCAAAAGCAACAGAATATATATTCCTCTAATGTGTACCATGAATATTCTCCATCGTACATCATATATTATGTCACAAAACAAGTCTATAAAATTGAAGTCACATCAGGCATCTTTCACACACAATGAAATGAAATAAAGAATCAATTTACAGGAAGAAAGTTGGAAAATTTTCAAGCATGTGAAAATTAAACAATATGTTTCTGGACAACAGGTTAAAAGAATAAAATCAAGAGAGAAATTTAAAAAATCATGAAAGAAAGAGAAATGGAGATACCACAAAACAAACCTTATGGGATGTACCAAAAGTAATTTTAAGAGGGAAGTTCATAGTAATATATGCTCATCTAGAGAAACAAGAAAAATTTCCAACAACTACCTTTATCTCCCAAGGAAAGAGAAGAAGTGAAGCCCAAAATCAGTAGAAGGAAGGGAATAAAGGTTAGAGTGGAAACAAGTAAAATAGAGACTAAAAAGATAATAAACATTATCCATGAAACTAGGAGTATTTTTTTTTAAATTTACAAACCTTAACTAGATTCCCCAAGATAAAAGCAAAGAAGTTTTAAATAAATAAAAATCTGAAATAAAAAAGAGGTTACAATCAATACCACATAAATACAAAGGATTATAACAGACTATTAGGAACAATTATAAACCAAAAAAGTGGGCAATATAGTAGAAATGGATAAATTCCAAGAAGCATACAACCTACCAACACGGAAACATGAAAAAATAGAAAATCTGAATAGACTAATTGCTAGTAACATGATTGAATCAGTAATCAAAATTCTCCCAACAAATAAAAGTCCAGGACGAAAATAAATTAATTTGTTGATGAATTCCACCAACACTTAAAGAATAATTAATACAATTCTTCTCAACTCTTCTAACAAAAGGAAAATTTCTAAATTTCTCAGTTTATGAGGCCAACATTACCTTGATATCAAAACCAGGCAAGCACACCAGCAGAGAAGAAAACTACAGGCCAGTATCACTAATGAACAGAGATGCAAAAACCCTCAAAAAATATTAGCAATCCAAATTCAATGATACATCAAAACACCAGTAAACACCAATAATACAGTAAAACACTATACACCATGTTCAATCAGGTTTATTCCAGAGATGCTGGGATGGTTCAATGTCTAAAGATGAGTGTGATATACCACATAAGCAAAATGAATAATAAAAATCATAGCATCTTAATAGATGCAGTAAAGAACATTGGACAATATTCAGCATCATTCATAGTAAAACCTTTTGATAAAGTGTGTATAGAGGGCAACATAATAAAGGACATATATGATATCCCCATAGCTAGCATCAGGTCAAAAGCTCAGAGGTTTTTTGTTGTTGTAGTTGTTTTTGTCTTTTCCAGAGTTTTTTCTCTAAGATTGGGAACATAACAATGATTCCCACTCTTGCCACTTTTTTTAAAACATAGTTTTGGTTGTCTTTCTCAGAGCAATTAGCAAGAAATAAAAAGCATCCAAATTGGAAAGAAAGAAAACTGTCACTTTTTGCAGATGACATATGTAGAAAATGCTAAAACTCTATCAAACAAACAAACAATAAAACAAAGCTTAGAACTAATACACAATTTCAGAAAAGTTGCAAGATACAAAGCAATATATAAATATTTGTTGCATTTCAACAAACTGACACACCATTAGAGAAATCAATTTATAACTACATAAGAAAAATAAAATACCTAAGAATAAATTTAACTCAGAATGTGAAAAACCTGTACATTGAAAACTATAGGACACTAATGAAAGAAATTAAAGATGACACAGATAAATGGAAACATATTCTGTACACTTAGACTGAAAGAATATTGTCAAAATGTCCATAATACTAAAAGCAATCTACAGATTCAATGTAATCTCTATTAAATTACCAATGGTATTTTTCATTGAAATATAACAGAGTCCTAAAATTTGTATGGAACCACAATAGACACTAGATGGTCAAAACAATCTTGAGAAAGAAGAACAAAGCTGGAAGTATCGCACTTCCTGATTTCAAAGTCTATTACAAAGATATGATAATCAAAACAGTATGGTATTGACATAAAAGAGACCCATGGATCAATAGAACAGAGCCTGGGAATATATCCAGGCATATATGGTCAATTAATGCATGACAAAAGAACCAAGAATATAAAATAGGAAAAGAACAGTCTCTTCAATAAATGGTCCTGGGAAAACTGGACAGCTACATTCAAAAAAATAAAATCCAACACTATCTTACACCATATACCAAAACTAAATCAAAATGAATTACAGACTTGATCTTAAGACCTCATTTCATAAAGCTCCTAAAAAAAACATGGGTAGTAAGATCCTTGACATTGGTCTTGGTGATGAGTTTTTTTCATTTTTTATAACAAAAGCAAAGACAACAAAGGCACAAATAAAGAAGTGGTATTACAACAAACTAAAAGGAAACAATCAACAAAATGAAATGCAAAGGAAATGAAAGCATCAACCAAATGGACACAAATGAAACCACCAACAAAACAATAGCCAATCTAAATGGGGAAAAAAATTGCAAGTCATATATATAATAAGTGGTTAATATCTAACATATACAAAGAACTCATATAACTCAATACAAAAAAATCAATACAATTAGAAAAATGGGCAGAGGAAAAAAGAGAAAAAGAAAATGGGCAGAAAATCTGAATAGACATTTTTCCAAAGAAGATATATGCATGACCAAGTGGTACATGAAAAGGTCCTCAGTCAACATCACTAATCACCAGGGAAACACAAATCAAAACCAGAAACAGGTATCAGCCTAAATATGTTAGAATGACTATTACTGTCTTGAAGGAAAAAAATGAATCAAGATGGGATCAGGAGGGAGACTAAACATTAGAGACTCTTAATCTCACAAAACAAACAGAGGGTTGCTGGGGTTGGAGGGTGGTGACAGGGGGAGAGGGTGGTTGGGTTATGAACACTGGGAAAGTTTGTGCTATGGTGAGTGTTGTGAAGTGTATAAACCTGGCAAATCACAGACCTGTACCCCTGGGACTAATAATACATTATATGTTAATAAAAATTAAAAAATTTAAAAAAAAGAATGACTATTTTAAAGACAAGAAAAAGCAAGTATTGGTAAGGATGTGGAGAAAAAGGAACCCTTGTGTTCTGTTGGTGGTAATGCAAATTGGTGCAACCACTATGTATAATAGTTTGGAGCTTCCTCAAAAAACTAAAATTAGAACTACTATATGATCTAGCAATTTCACTTCTGGATATATTTGAAGAAAATGAAAACATTAAAAAATATATGCAACCTCATGTTCATTGCAACATAACTTACAATAACCAAAATGTTGAAGAAAGCAACCTAAGTGTTCATCAATGAATGAATGGATAAATAAAATGTGTGTTTATGTGAGTGTGTGTATGTGTATATAGTACAATGGATTATTATTTAGTTACAAAACACAATGGAAAGGAATATTTAGCTATAAAACACAGTGAAATATTATTTAGTTATAAAAAAGAATGAATACTTGCCCTACGTGACAACATGGATGGAACTTGAGGACATTATGTTAAGTGAACTAAGACACACAAAGACACTTAAGCTCTCACTTAAATGTGGAATCTAAACATAAAACCAAGACACTGAACTCACAGATACAGAGAACAGACTGGTGGCTGCCAGAGGCTGGGGTGGGGCCTGTGGCTGACACAGGTGAAAACATCAGAAGGTACACATTTCCAGTTATAAAATAAATAATCCATAGGGTAGTAACATATGGCAGGATGCTTGTAGTTAATAGTATTGTATTGCACATTTGAAAATTGCTAAGAGAATAGATCTTAAAACTTGTCACACGAAAAGTAATTTGTAACTACAGTGATAAATGTTAACTAGAATTATTAGGGTGCGTTCACAATATATACAGATGTCAAACCATTATGTTGTATCTGAAATTGACATAATGCCAATTACACTACATTGAAAAACATTCAGATATACACAAGGTACTGGGTCCTGTACTAAATGCATTATCTGTAATAACTAATTAAATTTATACCTACAAAATGTATCTATGTATCTATAAAATGATAATTGATCTACCTCTCCACATTATTATTCTCAAGTTACAGAAGAGAAAATTGAACCTAGGGAATTTAACTTGTTTAAAGTTCCACAATTAAGTAGGGGAACTGGGATTTGCAACCAGAGTTTTCTCACTTCTCGTCTGGAAAACCTATCCCATCAACTATGTAAAGAGTTATACTACTTGATCACAGGAAGACAGATAATTAGGTTCAAATTTAACATTCACATAAAGGATAGGAAGCTGCTGTATACTGAATTCTGTCCCCACAAAATTCATATGTTGAAATAATCCTCAATGTGACATATTTAGAAAATATGGGGCTTTTAGAAAATAACTTTAAATGGGCTCCTAGTTTGGTGGCCTTTTTGAGGAGGAAGAGAGATTGCTCTCTGTTTCTGTCATGAGCGGTCATGGTGAGAAGGCAGTAGTCTGCAAGCTAAGAAGAATTTGGTCACCAGGACACACAACTGTACTGGCTTCCTGATCTCTGACTTTTGGCCTTCTGAGCTGGGAGAAAACAGATTTCTATAGTAAGTTACCTGGCCTATGGTATTTTGTTATGGAATCCTGGGCAGATTAAAACAAAAGCAAATTTTGCAATTTTCTTTACTATATCTGAAAAAGAAATAGGGGGAAAATGGTGCAAACACTCTAATCATCTACAACTTTTTTTTTTAAAGATTTTATTTATTTGACAGAGAGAGATCACAAGGAGGCAGAGAAGCAGGCAGAGAGAGAGAGAGAGAGAGAGAGAGAGAGAAAGGAGGAAGCAGGCTCCCTGCTGAGCAGAGAGCCCAAAACAGGACTAGATCCCAGAACCCAGAGATCATGATCCGAGCCGAAGGCAGAGGTTTAACCCATGGAGCCACCCAGGAACCACAGCCACAACTGTTCTTGCAGATATTATGTCCACACTAGATTTATGAATCTTCTAGTTCACTTACTTCAGAGTTACCTCAGATACTTTGTGAGAAACCAATAGAGCTTTGCAAATTTGAGTAAGAGAACCCTTATACATTCAGAAATTTTTCCTGTCAACATAAATAGTAGATATGTAGATTTTAAATAGTCATGAGTAGGTAGAAATGTGTTTTTTAAATACATACTTAATAGTATGAATCTAATTTTTAAAAACTCATTTGAGTTTTACTGCAACAATTTTTCATACTGATGGCTTTAGAAATCCAGAAATCATTCTCTCAACCTTCCCCACTCTACTGCCTACCTGACCCATGATGCTGAGTTCCCCCTAATTCAAAAATACAAAGTAGGAATTAAGAATTGGGCCAATAGGTCAGAAATCTTGGAAATGAACATCTATGCATTTGAAGAGAGCCAGGTTGTTCTGTGGGTGCACGGTTAAATAACTCAAACAATAATTAATATGCATTCACAGAGAGACATACATTATTAGAAGAAAAATGTCTACAATGTTAATAAAAACTTATATATACACACACAATAACATACATATTATAGTTTTCATAAGTGCCCAGAAAGCCTATGAACAATACTTTACAAGCATAAGTAATACAATTGCTCCTAGTTAAATTGAACTGACTAGTCAATGTTGATGTTGATTGATCTATATTAGCCTCTTATTAATGAAATGTTTTAACTAAATAGTGAATTTTGCTAATAGATATAGTATTTCTACAGATTTTAAACCTATATCCAAGTTAAAAACGTACTGTAAAAAAGTTACAGTAAAAATATTATCTCAGAAGATTTATTGAGAAAATTTAATAAAGTTTTCTTTGCTTGGAAGTTTTCTCTAACAATGTTAGAACAGAAAAAGAAAAAGCTGTATCATTTGTAGATAAACTTCTGCCAATTGTTCCTCCTATGGCTAATTTTGCCACCAAACGAGCATCAGTTAAGTCGTAATGCAATCTTTTAATGTCAACTAAATGCCTAGGATTTCATGAGAAACTAAGTTAAACTGTATTCAATCAGCAATATGATAGTGTTGCTATTTTACTTTCATGAGCATTTTTTTTCAAAGAAACATTTTATTTCTCATTATTGATGTCAGATTCACATAGTTACATGATTTTTTGAAGAAGCAAAGATCAACCTTTACCTTCAAATTACTTATTTTCCATAAATAATCATTAAAACTTTATTCAAGACCTGGTGATAGCTTGCATTCTTATCTAATAAGATATACTTTGATGTTATTTTATGGCAGAGTAACATTATCTTAATCTGATGTAGAAAAATTCTTAGCAAAAGATGAACTTTGCTCCTTTGATTTTTCAGTATATCTACTGATAGATCTGTACAGTCCACTCAATTCATAAGTAGATTTTTACTAATATAATGCTATTACTTTTTAAAGCAATAAATTAGTTTTTATTTTGAAAGAAAAATTATTTTGCACTGATAATAGAGTATTAACCAAAGTTCCACAAACACAAAAAGTATATGTCTATAAATCATGGATGCTAAAATATTTGGCTTTTTATATTAGCCTCTTTGGAGTTCAAGAATGGGTCACTGGATGTGGTGCATAAACAATGAATTTTACAACACTGAAAAAAAATAAAATAAAATTCAAGAAAAAGAAAAAAAAGAATGGGTCACCAGGCTTATTATTTCCAAGAATGTTCTCATCATAAGAGTCACCTGAGGTTTTGTGAAAAATTAAGGTTTTTGGGCTCCACAAAAACCTATTTAGCCAGAATTTTATCAGGGGGAGTCATCTTCCACTTTTTAAAAACTTTAAAAGCAAAACAAAAAAACCCTTTTTATGATAAGAAATTTAAACATAAAAATATAAAGTTTAATATAGTAAACTCACATGCTTCAATTATCAATCGCAATTAAACATGATAGTGTTTAATACACCATGTCCTGTCTCATCCTATATGACTTCAAAACAAATTTGAGATATTGTATCAATTCATCCATATGTATTTAAGAATCTGTCTCATAAACAAGGCTCTTCTAATAACCTACTACACCTCAACCTCCACCAATAATTACTAAATATCATTAAATATTTAGTCAATGTTCAGTGTTTCATTAGTTCATAAATTCACTTTTTTACACTTTGAATCATGATCCAAACAAAGAGTGCATAATTCATTTAATTCATAAAACTTTTAAGTCTTTAAACCTGTAGGTTTCCTTCCAATCTCCTTTATATTGCCTTGCAATGTGTTTGTTGAAGATGAATATGTATTTAATAAAATCTCTTCATGATGCTTATCAAAAAAGTTGTGGAAGCTCAGAACAGAGCGATTTAGCTCCGGGTGTGTGTAAGCACTCTCTGCATCTAAAGATGAGCTCTGCTTCACTGCTGCCTTACCAGGAACCCAAGACAAGGCAGTTGACCTTTCCATTATTTGTGGCTCCATGTGTAGAACAGAGATAATACCTGTTGTCTTCTTTGCGAGGATGCTGTGAAGATTAATGAGCTAATATCGATAAAGCACTCCAAACTCGTGAGAAGAAAGGCAGGTTTGAAAAGCTTATAAGAACCTTACAGCCCATATAATACTCTTCTATAGGAGACCAAGCAGTCACCTCTTAGCAAATACACACTATCCATGTGAACTGTGTATTTGTGATGAACTAATTAATGATAAATACAAATCAATTTCTTTCAAACTAAAGATCTATAAATTACTAGGATGGATGGAGAAATAGTTATTGTACTAGAGACAGCAGGACACACATATATTTTGCTGTTCATCTATATGGTTAGATTGGCAGAGTCTAAATTTCTTTTGAGATTTAGATATGAAAGTATTATAAAAATTAATATAATCCACCATGAAAAATAATGAAACAAAAACTTTAATTCCATCAAAGCCTTTAAAAAAGTAGTTTATTCATATATAATCATATTGCCAAAATTTAAATTTATATAAACAAATTTTGATAGAATCACTGCTTTTTTAAATTTTATAAATAGTGAGGGGTCTATACTATCATCATATATAAATCACTTTTGTAGTTTAAGAATCCTCTTGATAAATACTATAATTACTATAGGACAAAGTAGGGACAACGCTGTTTTTAATCTTTCTAAAGCAATTAAAATATGTATAAACTGGAGCATGTCACTTTACCTCTCTGAGCTACAATTCATGCCACAGTACAGTAAGTTGTTCTTTCTAGTTCTCAACTCTGAATAAGGGAAATGCTTTTCTATTGAAAGGAATTCTTTATTGTATTTTTATCTGCCCTTGCATTTCTGTTAAACAAACTAAAATTAAGACTCAAAAATAATGAGAAATGTAGGGAGCAATTTAAATTCAAAATCTCTCTATTATCTCACTATACTTTAGCTGCCTTCTGCTGTTGAATTATATATTCTATAGTAGTTATTTATAAAATCATACTCTTGGGGGCTCACCTGATTAATATCCCCTTAGTTCATAAACTTCAATAGTAGCTAGAATTGAAGAATCTATGCTATTTGAAATTAACTATCAAAACATAGCAAAGCATTTTCTTTCAAATTACATAAAAATAATGTATTATTTCAAAGCTATAGCTTTTTTACTAAAAATACATAGAGAAGAAAAAAACCTGAAATTTAACAGTGAATGCTTAGGACACAGCCTTATATATACCTGTTCTTTTGAAAGAAAAATTATTTTGCACCAATAATAGGGTATTTTAGGATATTTATAGGTCTTCTGTATTTTATGTAGTTTAATTTTCTATTAATTTCTGCCATCTTTCACTTAATGTCATTAATATGTAGTCAAGTGTTACATTGCTACTTACTTCTAATTCTTTATTATAGAGACACTAGTAAGAGAAATGATTATCTTCATTTACAATTTTTTTTTTTTTAAGTAAACTCTACCCTGCCTCATGGGACTGGACCACACAACCCTGAACTCAAGAATCATAGACTCTACAGCCAGGTGCCTCTGTGGTTCTGTTTTGAAATCCTTATCATAGGGGAAGATGAGCAGCAGATTGGAAAATAAGGATTATTGGGAAATATGAAAGAGGACTGCATTATTTAATAGAGTAAATAGGAACAGATCTAATAAATTAAGAAAGTCCCTGAATATACCAATAACTGATGTGCCATAGAACTTCTTTTTTGGGCATCTCACCAGGGTAAAATCAATGCCATTATAATGTAGAATATAGATGTCACTTCTTAAACTCTGTGCTCTTAATCTTAAACACACACATTTATATAAAAGTATATATTTTCCTAGTGAAGTACTTAGTACTAGTCAAACCTAGGAATTTTGCCAGTTTATCACTTGTCCTCAGATTAACACAATGATAAAACAAACAAACAAACAAACAAACAAACAAATGTACTCCTATTTTACAGATGAGGAAAGCAAATCTGAGGTTCCCTGGCCAGGGACAAATGTGATGCTCCTGTCTGCCTTTCTAGCTATAATGTCAGAGTAGGGAAGTGGCTGACCATTCTGACTGCCCTTTTTATCATTAGAATTTAAGCCATTTGCCCTTCATCCTTATCACTAATAAACAGCAAGACTGTCAGGTCACCAATATCCCTAGGATACTGTAAGAACATGGGAATGCATTAAGAAGCAAGGCAAATTTTGTCACATCTCCTTGGACGCCCAACGTTTTATTATATACCATAAATTCCTTAGAACAGAGAATATGTTGTTCACATAGTTATATAAATACATAGCACCTGGTTCATAGTAAGTGCTTAATTAAAAAAAAAATCTGTTGATTGTTGAGTGTTTGCAACCACAGTTTACCAGGTGTTAATAAAATATTCTTGCCTCCTTACTTTTCTGTTTCTTTCTCTTTTTTTAAGGAAATTTTTGTTTGTATATTTGTTTGTTGTTGCTTGACAGAGAGAGAGAAAGCATGGGGGCAAGGAGAAGCAAGCTCCTTGCTGAGCAGAGAACCTGAGGCAGGGCTCGATCTCAGGCCCCTGGGATCATGACCTGGGCCAAAGGCAGTCTCTTGATGACTGAGCCACCCAGGCACCCCACTTTTCTGTTTCTTAAAGCAGAACATTATAGTCTTTTTTTACTCTTTCATCTTACATCTCAGTAATGCCTCACTTGTGTGTTGCTTGCCATGGGCATTTCTGGTAGCCCTACCCAACTTCAATTCTATCTCTGCCATTCCAGAAAGTATGTTAGGAGAGTTTTTTTTTTTTTTAAGGGGGTATTTTTATGACAATAAGCCCAGAACTATTTTCATTGACAGTTTCTGTATTTTTTTTTTATTCTTCTGTCATTAACAAATTACTTAGGAATCACCTCATTACTGTTGGAGGCCCTGCAGTCGAAACTGAATGCTACAAGTCTGAGACTCTGAAGCTCAGTCTTAATGGGAATTAGTTAGTACTGGAGTACTTCACAGTCTTTCCCCAAGCTTGCCTGGAACTGGAACCCTATCTTGAATATCATGTTTGTATAATTAAGCCACAAGTGAGTCCGTGCTACCTACTTCCACAACTGTAGGTATAAACCGGCAGGTATTCCAAATGTCTTTCAGTATTTTGCCTGCTCTTCTCCCCAATGACACATGACTAGGTCTTTCTAACACTCTGAAATATACTTTTCTGTTGGACTTCACCTATATCAGCTGTCTCATTTCAAAAACAATTCCAATCACTTCATTCTCCAGATGCTGTATCTAACTTGTTCGAATTTCCTAACCTGTAACTTTGTGTCTCTTCCACATTGAATCTGCCTCCCTCTTTCTCTTTCCCTAGCCCATTCTCAGTTGTGTTAGGACATGTAAGACAGGATTGTATTTTCTGGCCCAACTTTGGCATCCTGTTTCTCAAAGTTTAGGAAAAAAAGCAACCTAAACCATGTTCAATAACAAGAAGATTAACAAGAAGCTTTGAATGTGTGTTAGAAATTTTGAGTTATAATATACCTAAGTAGTTTCTAAATGTATAGTTTTATCCGTATATAAGGGAATTATTTTTTAAAGAAATACAAATATATTTTTGTTTCTCTTTTTCCAGTGGTAGGAAAGATGGAACAAATACTGTTTTTCAAAATCATATTCCAGAGCATTAATTAAAGATTTATTTCATAGACAAATAAACCACCTGCCCCTGCATTTTTTATGGAGATATTTTACATTTTCCAATTTTTTCTTTTACACACTCATTAATAACACAGAACAGTGCAGTTTGCATTAGGCATTTTCATAAGTATGAAATATTCAGCTTCCACAATGTTGAATCAACATAGCCAATGTAATTATGAACAGCATCTCTGCACCTCTGGAAAAGTACAGATCTCATGAGTAAGTGTATGCATGTATCCATATGCATACATATGAATGTTAAAAGCTATATACTTTTTTCTTTTGTCTCTATCATAATGTCTACTGTTGAAAACTTATAAGCCTAGGAAATGTTGCTTAATTTTGAAAAATCATTTCCTTCTTTCCTGCACAACATTGATGAATATTTACAATGGAATTTATTCATAAAACTTAGTTTTACTGATAATTTAAATACTTAATAAAATATCATATTTAATAATTCAAAGTATGACACGTTCTCTGTAGCTTAAATTAGCTTTAGATAAAGTTTTAAATTCTAAAATGGGAGAGCATTTGGTTAAGATGCTTCTAGAAATTATATTTTGGGCTTCTACTTTAGTTGGCATTTGTAAATCAAAAATGAACTACGAATCTAAATGTATTAACAAATAAATAGACAAAATATAATCAAGATAATTCTGTTACTATTTCAAATTCTGTTTGAATATAGCAACAACTCAGCAAGATCTCACCACCACTCACTCCTGAGTAGTTTTCTGTGAAGACATTTTTATAAAAGTGATTTCTTAAAATATGTACCCACCATGTAAAATATATACCCACCACCAGGCTCACTGCATGGAGCACTGGGTGTGGTGCATAAACAATGAACTTTGGAACACTGAAAAAACATTAAACTAAAATTTTAAAAAATGTGACTATAAACTACCTATAGAAACTTGAATGTAGTGTTACCAAAACAAAAACAAAACAAAACAACA
The DNA here is from genome assembly GCF_011764305.1 of Mustela putorius furo. Taxonomy (NCBI): domain Eukaryota; kingdom Metazoa; phylum Chordata; class Mammalia; order Carnivora; family Mustelidae; genus Mustela; species Mustela putorius. The sequence goes on from NW_025421987.1 coordinate 17,615,134, forward strand.
ACAGCAAAAAAACCCCAAAACTGAGATTCCTAATATTTTACCAAGGAATCTTATGACTCATATTTTCAATAACTTCCAGTAAAAATGCAGGTTTTGTTTAAGATAATTTTAATTTTTGATCTACAATGGCTAGCTCATATTCCTAAGTTTGATGTAAAAGGCTTTACCAGAACTGCCCTTTGTCGTGACACACCCACCTTACTGATCTGACCACTAAGCCTCTATTAAGGAGGTGTCTGACTGTGTCACTTGGCATAGCTGTTAGTTGATTAACCTCTAAGGCATCCATAAAGGAATATTTGACACTAGTTCTAAAGCATCTTCGTTCAAAAGCAATGAAGACGTATTTAGCCGTGTTACCAGTAACAAAGCTTATAAAAATGTTTTAATACAATGACTAATCAGATATTATAATGCAACATTCAGTAGAAGTCTACTTTTTAGGAAAAGTACCTTTAGATGTATTTGTTTTTTAAGCTCGGGATGGTCTAATCTACTTCTCTCTGCTTCAGTTGGTCTCAAACTATTATCTTATTTCTACACCTATCATTTGTTCTCCTATGTTCTAAATTTTAGATAAAACAAAGTTCAAATAGCATCTGGTTATTTTCATCTAGCTTAAGCAAAAAGGAAATTACATTTCTATTATTCTTCCAATTGTTCCTTCTCAAAATAGAATTTGATATACTTTTTTTTCCAATTTTCTTTTAATGTCTGAAAGCATATATTTAGTAGAAAATACACACACACACGCACACACACACACGTATATACAAGACATATATATCTTGGGTTGGAAAAGTTTTTAAATATCTCCCAGTTTATTAGAATCTGAAAATTTAAATGCCAAAAGTTTATTTTCTGTAGACTATGATGTATCTACAAAATATTTACATGCTTTATTTACCTGGGTGACACAGTTGGTTGAGTATCCAACTCTTGTTTTGGCTCAGCTCATAAGATCCAGCCCTACCTCAGGTTCCATGCTCAGCATGCAGTCTGCTTTGGATTCTCTCTCTCTCCCACTCCTCTGCCCCTCTTCACTGTGCTCTCTTTCTCAAACTTTCAAATATATAAATCTTAAAAAAAAAAATTCTATGTTGTATTTCCAAAGTGTTGTAAAAATCAAAGTTTTCCTAAACATTTTCCTAAAATATACATAGCAATAGTTCAACTTCTGAAAAAGGTGAACATGACATCCAATTGCAAGCAAACCAGTATGGAAAGCATTTCTTGAAAAAACAACAAAAACCTCACGTCTATCAATAAGCATTGGGCTAAATAGATGGTGAGTTTTAAATACGGTCCATGTATAAAGAGGATGATGACAAAGCTGATTAATATTTCAGAGGAAGAGGGTGGAGTACTATGAAACGTTTTCTATGGATATTAGGATATTATAAATTTCAAAACAGGAACTGCCACCTGGTCATGATGTAATAACTTGTACTGGACTGACTGTCCTACTGAAAACAAGTTTAAAAATGAATAAAAAGTATGAAATCACTCTTTAGATGCTATACATAGGGGCGCTTGGGTGGTGCAGTGGGTTGAGCCTCTGCCTTCGGCTCAGATCATGATCTCAGGGTCCTGGGATGGAGACCTGCATCAGGCTCTCTGCTCAGCAGGGAGTCTGCTTTTCCCTCCCTCTCTCACTGCCTGCCTCTCTGTCTCTCTCTGTCAAATAAATAAGTAAAATCCTAAAATAAAAATAAAAATAGATGCTATATATCCCACTATGACACTAGAGAGATAGAAGTAATGGGATTTAAGTCCTAGTAGTGTAGCAGATACATGCCTGTATGCATTTTTTGACTACAGTAAAGGAAGGGGAGCCCAAACAGTAATGGCGGTCTTGGGAAGCAGGGACTAGAAATTGGAGTGCAGGGTCATTGAGGTGGTGGGATGAGACCAGAGGCCTCAGTAAAAAACAACTATGCAGGAAAGGAACTACAGACTCTTTATGGTGGTACTCTCAAGAGTTTCTTTGTTGTCATTTTGTTGTTGTTGTGTTTTTTTTTTTGTGGGTTTTTTTGTGCCAAAACTATGCTGTACATTCAAAGGTTGAGACTTTACAAGGCCTGGTAAAGGACAACCTCTTTGGGTTCTAAATAACCAACTCATCTTGCTTCTAAAAAACTTATTTTTCTCAGAAATATATACCCTTCCTCTTAGAGTCTAATACTAAATTTTATTAATACTAATGGTAAGTTTATTTTAATTTTAGGCTGTTAGATAAATGAGTGTAGTTTATTACATACTTAGGCATTGGTCACTTTTTATAATCTATTTTGAGGCCAGATCACTTTTATGTGATGTGTCACCTGAGTGAAAAGCAACTCCATAGGGCACATGATAACGAACAGTCTCTTCTATAGTCACAAAAGTATATATTATGATTTCTACATTCAACTACTTAATGAACTAGACAGGGTTTATATCAACCTCCTTTAATTTACTTAGTCTCTCCTTTGCTTAAAGAGGTCTATGCCTGCTTCCTTTCTTTCTGAATCCTTCATAATTCATATCTGTACATACACTAGTCTCATAGCATCTTCCAAAAATTATTATGACTTTATAGTAGCCTGAAAACTAATTCATTGTACAGGATACTTTCTTCTGCAACTTCTAGCCATTTTATAGCCGATTGAACATCTCTGGAACCAAGTTTGTAAAACCATGTTTTCATCTGTAGTAAGGGGTTGTTGCATTTTCTGAGGTCTTACTGAAAATCACTGTGCCTTTATAAAAGCATAAAGTGTGGATTAAAGAAATGGAATCTTCAGTAACCATGGAGTACAAAAGTTTATGGGACCAATGCTAGAATTTTTCCTTTTTTTAAAGCAACCTCCTTACAGTTATCCAAACCATATCTTTTGAGGGTAGCTTAGTTGGGATCTTATGTATATTGTACAAATAATTAGAGAAGCAGCATTTCATATAATAAGCTGTTAAAAAGAATGACAAGATACTCTAGATGAATATACATGGAATAATTAATTATAATTACATGTAATTATTTAGAGAAAGACAAAACGAGATAAAAAAGAGGACATATACCATAGTGCTATTTGTGTTTCTTAAAAATAATGTTAGCCTAACAAAACAGTAAACAGGGGCTAACAACCATTTTCTGGGAAATATTGCAGGGATAGGAGAAAATATGGAATGAGTCTATGTGAAAGTACATTTGTCTTTTAATATGCATTTTTGGTATCATTTGGATTAATTTTAGCAAACATATCACTTTAGTATTCAGAAATATACATTAATATTAATACATTGCCATTAAGTATATATGAATAATAATACATATTAATATAATTAAGCTAAAAATTCCTAACAGGGTGTTCCAGAGAAGTGTTGTCTAATTGTTCTGCTCTTACTGATAAACTGAATCAGTAATCGAAAATCTCTCAACAAACAAACGTCCAAGGCCAGATGACTTCTAAGGGGAATTCTACCAAACATTTAAAGAAGAGTTAATACTCTTCTCAAATTATTCCAAAAAGTGGAAATGACAGGAAAACTTCCAAATGCATTCTATGAGGCCAGCATTACCTTGATTCCAAAACCAGACAAAGCCTCCACTAAAAATGAGAATTATAGGCCAATATCCCTGATGAACATGGATGTAAACATTCTCAAGTCACTAGTGAATCAAATCCAAAAGTACATTAAAATAATTATTTACCACAGAAAATTGGGATTCATTTTAAGACTGCAGGGATGTATTCACCAATCAACATGATACCATATTAATAAAAGAAAGGACAAGTATCCTATGATTCTCTCCATAGATGCAGAAAGGGCATTTGAAAAAGTACAATATCCATTCTTGGTAAAAACCCTCAACTAAGTACAGTTAGAGGGAATATACCTTAACATTATAAAGGCCATATACAGAAGTCCCATGGTAAATATTATCCTGAATGGAGAAAAACTGAGAGCTTTTCCTCTATGATCAGAAGCAACACCGAGATGCCCACTCTTACCATTATTGTTTAACGTAGTACTGGAAATCCTAGCCTCAGCAATCAGGCAACAAAGAGAAATAAAGGTCATCCAAATCAGCAAGGAAGAAATCAAACTCCCACTATTTGCAGATAACATGATACTTTATGTAGAAAACCTGAAGACTCCATCAAAAAAATTGCTAGAATAAATGAATTCAATAAAGTTGCAATATACAAAATCAATGTACAGAGATCCATTGCATTTCTATACACCAATAATGAAGCAGCAGAAAGAGAAATCAAAGAATCAATCCCATTTATAATTGCACCCAGAACCATAAGATACCTAGGAATAAACCTAAACAAAGAGGTAAAAGAGCTGTATACTGAAAACTATAGAACACTTATGAAAGATATTGAAGAAGACCCAAAGAGATGGAAAGATATTCTGTGCTCATGGATTGAAAGAACAAATATTATTAAAATATCTATAGAACCCAAAGCAATCTACCCTTTCAATGCAATCCCATTCAAAATGCCACCAGCATTTTTCATAGAGCTAGAACAAACAATCCTAAACTGTGTATGGAACCACAAAAGAACTCAAATAGCCAAAGCATTCTTGAAAAGGAAAAGGAAAGGTGGAGGCATCACAATTCTGTACCCCAAGCTATATGATAAAGCTGTAATCATCAACACAGTATAGTACTGGCACAAAAGCAAACACATACATCAATGGAACTGAATAGAGGACCCAGAAATGGGCCCATAACTCTACGGTCAGCTAATCTTCAACAAAGCAGGAAAGAATATCTAATGGAAAAAAAGATATAATCTCTTCAACAAATGGTGTTGGGAAAACTGGACAATAACATGCAGAATAATGAAACTGGACCACTTTCTTATACCCTGCACAAAAATGAATTCAATACAGATGAAAGACCTAAATATGAGATAGGAAACCATCAAAATCCTAGAGGAGAACACAGGCAGCAACTTCTTACTATACATGTATCCTGAGGCAAGGAAAACAAAAGAAAAGAATGAACTATTGGGACTTCATCAAGATAAAAAGCTTCTACACAGCAAAGAAAATAACCACCAAAACTAAAAGGCAACCAACACAATGGGAGAAGATATTTGTGAATGACATATCTGATAAAGGGTTAATATCCCAAATCTATAAAGAATGTATCACACTCAACACCCAAAAAACAAATAATCCAGTTAACAAATGGGCAAAAGACATGAATAGACATTTTTTCAAAGAAGACATTCAGATGACTAACAGACCCATAAAAAGATACTCAGCATCACTCATCTTCAGGAATATACAAATCAAAACCACAATGAGATACCAACTCATGCCTGTCAGAATGGCAAAAATTTCCAACACAGGAAACAAGAGTGGAAACATTTGTTTCCAAGTGTCCATCAACTGAAGAATGAATAAAGAAGAGGTGGCATGGGGGTCCCTGGGTGGCTCAGGGGGTTAAGCCTCTGCCTTCATTTGGGTCATGATCTCAGGGTCCTGGGATCGAGCCCCACGTCAGGCTCTCTGCTCAGCAGGGAGCCTGCTTCCCCCTTCTCTCTATGCCTGTCTCTCTGCCTATCTGTGATCTCTGTCTGTCAAATAAATAAATAAAATATTAAAAAAAAATAAAGAAGAGGTGGCATATGGAATATTGCTCAGCCATCCAAAAGAATGAAATCTTCCATTTACAATATGGATGGAACTAGAATGTATTATGCTAAGTGAAATAAGTCAGAGAAAGACAAGTAACACATGATTTCACTCATATGTGGAATTTAGGAAACAAAACAGATGAACATAGAGGAAGAAAAAAAAGAGAAGTAGACAAAGTATAGGAGACTCTTAACTATAGAGAACACACTGAGAGTTGCTGGAAGGGAGGTGAGAGGAGAGATGGGCTAAGTGGGTGATAGGTATTAAGGATGGCATTTGTGATGAGCATTGGATGCTATATTTAAGTGATGAATCATTAAATTCTACTTCTGAAACTAATATTGCTCCATATGTTACTAGAATTTAAATAAAAACTTGAAATATTTAAAAAAATTAATTGTTCTCTTAATGTATTTCTTTTCTGTTGCTGTATAATGAATTATTACAAATTAGTGGCTTGAAACCACACAGCCCTAATATTGTCACAGCTTCTTGGGTCAAGCGTCTGAAAATAAATGTGTTCTGTGTTCATGGTCCCCCATGTTGGCCATGTGGCATTGTCATTTAGAGTTTGGGGCTCTCTAAAAGTCTTTTGGGTAGCTGGCAGATTTCTGTTCTTTGGGATTATAGTTATTGAAGTCTCTGGTTTTTTTTTTTTGTTGTTGTTGTTGTTTAGCTTTGGGCCAATCTCAGCAACTACAGGCCTCTCCCTCATAGTCCCACTCACAACATAGCAGTTTACTTCTCCTTTCAGGCCAGAAAGATAATTTCTCTGCTGCTTCACCTGCAAGGACTCACCTGATTACGTTAAGCTCACCCAGGATACCGTCTCTTTTAACTTCAAGTCAGTTGATTGGTAGCCTAATCATGATAGTGATATCCTGTCTTATTCAATGGTTGTACTCACAATAAAGGAAAGGGATCATTGTGGCCACTTTTGAATTGTACCTACGACAGGGAGAAAGAATAGCCTGCAAATTTGATCATCCTGCTTGAATTTTCACCTTTGCCTCTTTCCTCTACATTTTAACATTATATATATATATATATAAATTACATGGCAAATTGCAGATGCAAGAACTTGCTATTGTCTAGCATAGCATCATTTTTTTTCTAGGAAAACCAACAAAGACCACAGAATCTATAGTCAATAATTAAAAAAAAAAAAAGTTCTTTTGATAATTACAGTCCCCCAATATAGGCTATCCATTCTAAATAGGTATCTGCCCTTCCATTTCTATTTCTTGAAGTTGAATTCAGCTTAGAAGGCCTATTATACATATACCATTGTCTTCACAATATCTCCCCTGACTTTTCCATCTATAGCAGACGAATGTTAAAGACAGAAACGTATTTCAAAACCTGGTGTGATTCTCTTTTGTTCCAGTCTGCATAACATACTGCTTAAGCTAACAGCTCTGTCCTCCAAACTCACAACTGAGCTTGTGAGCCATTCATTTGTTAGTATATTATGAACATGGATATTTTTCTCTCTTAAGATATTTACTTACAGTATTGTAATTTATGATATTAGGCTATATTTTTTACAGTTGGTCTGATTCCTATATATATGGATCTTTGCAGCTTTTAAACCTTTTTCTTGTATTGTTACTCTTCTCTCTTGATGTATCAAAAAGGAAAAATCCAATATATTTATATGTTTATGTTCATAGTTATTGCACACATTTTTTTTGCCAAGTCTTATTGTAGCAGCACAATTGGTATAATACTGTAGTGCTACTGGGCTATTTTATGAGGCAATAATCTTGTTGCTTATGAGTGAACTCAATTATAGTTTTATAAACCTACAGTAGAAAGGCTGTTACCTTTCAAACATTTTGGGTTGATCTTTCATTTATTTTTGAATTATGTCTACTAAAGACATAGTTGGAAGTCAAAGTTCTCCAAGTATAGTCTACCTGAAAATCAAATTAGAAAAGTCACAAAATAAAAATGTCTGTTGATCTCTGTCTCTTGAAAATTTAATAAATTATGTCTCTTAGACTTTTCTTTATTTGGTTAACCTAGAATATACATGGGACTTCCTAGTTTTTAACTGATAGTTTCATGAAATATCTGTAATATGAATGTTAAGTTTAAAATAGTTAATCATTTGTCAATTTAGCCAATTTTTTTAATGTGACAACTTTAGGGCCCCTCAGTGGCTCAGTTGGTCAAGCATTTGCCTTTGGCTCAAGTCGTGATCCAGAGTCCAGGAACCAAGTCCCACACTGGGCTTCCTGCTCAGTGGGGAGCCTGCTTCTCCCTCTCCCTAACTAACTCTCTCTGTGTACAAGCCCTCTCTCAAATAAATAAAATCTATAAATAAATAGACAATTTTGTTTCTTGAGTCACTGTTTTATACCTTCTTTTTTTTTTAAATGGTCACAGGTGCTTAAATTCAAGTAGATGAGTCACTGTAGTTGGATCTCAAGCTTTTTCCTCCTATTTCAATTTTATCTTACAATTTTTTCTAAAGCCAGTGCACTTATTGGAGATGTATTACTTTCAAGGAAGAATGCACTGTCATTATAGACATTAGGAGAAGCAAAGGACAGCTTACAATCTTTCCAAGCACATGTGGTGTAACTATAGAACAGTATGTAGGCAATGGCTGCCTTATTTTGTTTTGGGAAACATCCTTTTTCTACATAGTATTTCTATAATTATATATATGAAACATGACTGATTCAATTTGGGATCTGAGTAACTGAATCAATGGGGATTAAAAAAATATAAAGTATATCTTTCTCTACCTTATATTAAAGGGAATTTAGAGTTTAAAAAATGAGATACTATTGACATAATATTTGATATGCCATATTTCTTCTGATTTTTTAAAATACCACATACTTCTATAGCTTTCTTTTAAAAAAACTTCTACTAACTTTGAATTTTATTGTTTTATCTGTTTACCACTTATATACCTCCAACCTTCCCATCATTTACAGACCTTTCCATTGAAGCCCATGGCTCCTTGCATCTTTCAGCCAAGGGCATCCTCTAGCTCTGGCACCATCTCTCAGCTTTGCGGGCAGGGAAACTGATGGTGAATTGGCCAGCTACTTTTCATGTGACAGTGAGAGTTGCATAGTGTGACAAAAATCACATGGCCTGCAAAACCTGAGATGTTAACTATCTGGCCCTTTACTGAAAAAGTTCCTTGACCACTGATCTAGAAACTGATCTCAACCAAATGGAAATGGTGAATAAAAAGTCATTTCCTTAACACATGGGGAATTTTTAGGAGTGTTCCAGGTACAGATTTAGCCTCTGTTGTTTTGAGGGATGTTTAGTTCAATAACATACATTTTATAGGCTTTATTGGCTTAAACTTCTCCTGCTTCATGTGTGTACATCCTTATCAAGTTTCCCAGGATCATTTCCCAAATAAACTACTTGTATCCAAACCTCAGTCTCAGAATGATTATGATGAACCCAAACTTGGATATCTTCAACACTATTTTTTTAATCTGTCCAACTATTGCTTAAATTAGCTTTGTGAGTTGTTACATGCCAAGATTTTATTCAATGTTTATTCATCTTGTACTGAAAACATCATGTGCTAAACTATAAAATATGGGTAAAATTTTGAGAAGTCTAAGGGATATATTTTATAACTCTCCTTACTTTTTGGCACTTTTTGGTTTCCATATTCATAATTAATCTTAATTCATGTTGGTATCTTTCTGTGTGTCTTATGAGTAAAAAATATTCATCAGTTCTCTTCTATTCTTAAGATATACAGTAATTTGTAACCTGTCAATATAAATTAAGTAATTATGGGGCACTGTAAGGAATATTGAGTACCTTTGCCCCCTAAAACAGAAGATTAAGGATGGAGAAGGCATAACTCCTTGTCCCTTATGCAAACAATGCATCAGTGGCTAGGAAAATAAGCATAAGTTGTATGAGAAAGTTTGAGGAACCAGAGACATCATTACTGGTATAAATGGCCAACCTTCTGCCTCAAACCATGCTAAGAATCTAGAACTACCATGATCCAATTGCTACCTGCTGGGTTATGTAACCACAATGAGGGTTGAGAGTAAGAGCTTGGCTTTTTTTGTTGTTTGTTTTTCCCTGCTGGGTTATGTAACCACAATGAGGGTTGAGAGAAAGAGCTTGGCTTTTTTTTTTTGTTTTTCCCTGCTGGGTTATATAACCACAATGAGGGTTGAGAGTAAGAGCTTGGCTTTATTTTTTTTTTCCTTGAAAGGATGAGAGAGAGAATGTCAAGCAGGCTCCACACCCATCATGGAGCCTGACATAGGGCTTGATCTCACTATCCTGAGACCATGAGCTGAATTGAAATCAAGTTGAACACTTAACCAACTGAACCACCCACCCACCCCCACTTTTTTTTAAGAAAGCAAGCCCATAGCTTAAGTATTCTTCATTACCTAATGTTTATGGAGAGGGTTTAGAATTTGTAAGCCCAGATTGAGACAGACTAATTAAAACAAACAAACAACAACAACACCACTAGAAAATCATCATTAGAGGATTCAAACCCCCTCTATGTCTAAACATAGAGCAAAAGAGCTACAAGGAGAAAGTGCACAGGAATAATATCAGTGGGTATATCGTGGCAGGAAAAGGTACCAAGTAAAGTTTGGAGACAAAGTGAATTTGGACAGAAATACAAGTCTATTTGATACAGATAGAGATCACAAGTCAATGGTAGCCAGAGTTCAGTTCCTATGAGCTGTATATATATATATATATATAAAATATATATATATATATATATACATATAAAATATATATATATATATATTTTTTTAATTAGGGATAGTAGTTGTGATATCACATATGGTAATGTCATTTTGCAGAGGAATAGATCTGAGACAGTTCTGTAGTTTCATTTTCTCTTTATTCTAATATTCTAGAATGCTTTTAGGCTCTGGGGAATCCAGGGAGTTTATACTATCTGCCCCCAACTGGTTCAGAGTAACTGACTATGGTTACTTCTTTGGGATCTAACAGCTGACCACAGTGAGAAATCTGAAAACTTTTGAAACATACAGTTTGTGTTAAATAGAACAGGTCAAGGGATCTTGAATGGAATGGGGAATTCTAAAACTCAGTTGGATGTTTATCCTTTGCAATTCCACAACTGCTTTAACTGCAAAACTCCTTTCTCTGTCCCCTCTTTGTTATTTTACATTCGCAAATAATGTAGCCTTTGATTAAAAAAAAAAAAAAAAGTTGGCTCATTCCGTTTTTGAAGATACCACTGCAGATATGCAATCTCTCACTCTGATGGCTTTCAAAGCTGGGACTATTTCAAGAAATTTCCTTCCTGCCAGAAATAGCTTTCTATGCTAGAATCACCTTCAATCTTTCACTTAAGAAAGGGAAAAAAAATAATAACATCTAGATCATGTCATAAAATGTTTTACAACTTGCAAACACTCAACTTCTGTTGATCTTGTCATTCTCCCTTTTGCTGACTCGGTTGGCAGATGTCTCATTTTTGCTCTCAGCTACTTGAAATAGTGTAGTTCATTTTCAAGATGTTTTAGATTTCACATCATTTTATCAGAAGATACTTCTTAAAAATAGTGTGCTTATCAAAAAATCTGTTTTGTCATTTTCATCTCATGTTATTTAATACTCCCTGTAGTAGTAAACAGCCTAAATAATAGAAAGTTTTGAAAAATAAATTCCCCAGTTCACATTCTGTAAAGTAAGGTTGGGTTCCCCCCAACCCCTGGAATCATTACTTTTCTCCTGCTAGTATTTTGAGTTAGTTGTTCGTGCAACTGTGAAAAGAAATGTAATCTTAGCCACAAATTCCTTTTTGAAAGCAATTAGCAAAGGCTTATTATGTTAAAATCCATTAATTTACATATTCATCCTTCCTTTCCCCAACACTGAGAACTTAATTGCTTGACTGAAGAGGAGACTCCCCTTCCATATTTTACGTGGTATTCAAGTGTTAAATTTAGGTTGAAATCTTATACATTCTCATAATTTGCTATCTATTTTTTTATCTATAATATCTTATTTCAAAAAAAGGACAGGTTCCTGTTTTGAACAGGTTTATAAGTTAATCAGTCATTCCTGCTCTTCCTTAAACAAGAGCCCTTTATTATGGTTTTGGGAACTCTTTATCTTCTACATAATCACCATTTCTGTTTCCATTAGAAGGTGAGACAGGGAGGAAGGGGGAGAGCACTCATGCCAGCAAGTCAGTGAGAAATCGATCAAATGATTTACTGAGATCTCACTTCCTTAGGGTTTTTGGCCAATAAATGTTAATTATTTTCTGCTCTAAAGTTAGTCACAGTTACATTTTGATTACTCGCTTTCAAAACTCCTGAACAATACCAAAGATTGATTTCTTCTTTATAGAATTATGACAAATGTTTTTGTCATTAATACTGAGAGTTTACTCAGTAAATTTATAGCTAAATGTATACATTTTATTATATATATGTATATTTTACTATTGTAAATTTCAGACTAAGCAGTCTCAACAATCCTTGGAAAGATTTCCAGTTCTGAAAATCCGAATATTTACGTTTTATTGTCATATTACCATTTAACAAAGAGGAATATTTTGCAAAAACTATTTTATGTTATAAATTCAGCAATGATTTAGCAATATACCCTATGGATTGCTTAGAAACTACTATTGTAATTGCATAATAATAATTTTTAATCACTAGTGCATAATATTCATAACCATGATAAAATCAAAGTATGCTTTTTGTGTCACACAAAAACAATAAAGCAATGAAAAAATTTAAGATACAAAATATTTTTAAAAATGCATATATATTTATAAATATATAATGAGAAGAATTATGGCTATTTCATTCTATATACAGTACAATATACAAAATTAAAATAATCCTAGAAACTCCTTAAATATCTTTGCATCCTCTCCTTCAAAAGCCCTCTCACTGAGATAATTAGGTGTGATATAACTGGAAGAAACTCCTAGCCAAGATTGAAATAACTACTAAGAAAGTCTAAAAAGGCAATAAACAGTGACCACTGTATTTTTCAGTATCCTAGAGATTCTTTTACGTGAAATCTGGAATCTCTTTTAGACTTTATGAGTGGCCAAATAAATTCAAATAATATTTAAACTAATATCAACTAGTAACTAATCCCTAGTGTGTCAGAAGTAACATCTTGATTATACATCTATACTATAAAGACTATAAAGTATTGAAGGAGTGAGAAAAACATTTATTGGTTACCCAGATCCATGTGAATGAAATATGGTTTTTCTGTGTCGGGTAACTTAATATATTGCTACAAAAAACAAAAATCATCAAAGTTTTCTTGCTGATTATAATCAAACGGTTATTCTAAAACCAGAACATGAGGCAACTAATACACAGTTTAAACATAACAAACTTATGAATTTAAAAATCTTAGTAGAAAAATAATCCTAAAATGTGTATGGAATCACAAAAAATCTTGAAAAGCCAAAGCCATCCTTAGAAAGAAGAATAATGCTGGAGTCATTACATTCTCTTGTTTCAAATTATACCACAAAAGTATAGTAATCAAAACATTGTATTTGACATGTCTTGTACTGGCATGAAAACAGACGCATAGATCAATGGAATGGAATAGAGAAGCCAGAAATAAACCCAAGCATATATGATCAATTATTTTATGACAGAGGAGCCAAGTATATAAAATGAGGAAAGGCAGTCTCTTCAATAAATAGTGTTCGGAAAACTGGATAGTCACACAGGATTAAAACTGGCCACTATCCTACACCATACACAGAAAACTAACTCAAAATGGATTAAGGGTTTGAATGTAACACCTGGAACCATTAAATTCCTAGAAGAAAACATAGGTGGTAAGCTCCTTAACATTGGTCTGGGCAATGATTGATTGGATTTGACACTCAAAACAAAGACAACAGAAGCAAACAGAAATAAGTGGACCTGCAACAAATTAAAAATCTTCTGCATAGCAAAGGAAGATGTCAACAAAATGGAAAGGCAACCTATCAGACAAAAGAAAATATTTGCAAATCATACATCTGATAAGGGGTTAATGTTCAAAATATACATAGAACTCATACAACTCAACAACAAAAACAAAACAAAAAAGACAATCCAATCCAAAAAGTCAAAGGATCTGAGTAGACATTTTTCCGAAGAATAGGAACAGGTGGCCAACAGGGACATGAAAATGTGCACAATATCACTAATCGTCAGAAAAAAATGCACATCAAAATAAAAATGAAGTATTATCTCACACTTAGTATGGCTATTACCAAGACAAGAAATACCAAATGTTGGCAAGCATGCAGAGAAAAGGGAACTTGCACATTGTTGGTGGGGATGTAAACTGGTGGAACCACTTTAGAAAACAGTATAGAGGTTCCTCAAAAAGTTAAGAAAGATCTAGGATATGATCTAGCAACTCCACTTCTGGATATTTATCTGAAGATAATGTGAACACTAAGGTAAAAAGATATATGGACCCCATGTACATTTTAACATTATTTACAATAGCAGGGACATGGAAAGCAATCTCAGCGACCATCAGTGGATGAACAGAAGCTGCGATATACATACACAATGGAATATTATTCATAATAATAGGAAAGCTTACAATTTGCTATAACATAGAAGGAATTTGAGGGGATCATGCTCATCATAATAGGAGTCAGAGAAAGAAATATTGTATCATCTCACTTACATGTAGACTCTAAAACAACAACATCAAACTCATAGAGAGTAGATTCATATTTTCCCAAAGTGAAGGGTGCTAGATAGAGGAAATGGGTGAAGCTGTTGAGAAAAGACACAATATTTCAGTTACAAAAATGTCAGTACTGCCTGCAGATTATAAAATGTAAAATATTAAATATAAAAATAACTACAGTGGACAACACCTTATTGTGTATTTGAAAGTTGCTAAGAGAGTAGTTCTTAAGAATTCTTTTCACAAGAAACAAAAGTTGTAACTGTATGTTGTTGGATGTTAACTAGACTTACTGTGATCATTTTGCAATATGTAGAAATATAGTATTGTTATACACTGAATACAGTGTTATATACAATTTATATCTTTATAAAAAAACTTAGTATTTCAGGAAGTCTTGGATCTATGCTATCCTATTTTTAATTTTCTTCTGAAATAGTCCAATGGAAAAACTTACTTTGACTTCAGAAAGTTGACTTAGTTGGCCCCTTTCTGAAATGCATACAGACTGATAGAGTTACTAGTTTTCCTTCTTTGATCACGGTTACCAGAAGACTAAGTTCTACACTTAGCTGAATTGTGTCCTTTCTCTGAACCTGATGAATCTACAGCTAGAACTTTTTCTGCTTGCTTTTTCACAAATAGATACAGGAGTATATCAAAAGGTAGTTTACATGGCAGAAATCAAATTTTAGTTGCTTTCTTTTTTCAAATGAGCTATAGTTATGGCTTAGCTTAATGTTCCTCTACTACATAAGGGACAACTCGGCCATATAATTAGTCATAGGACCCAAGCCTCGGTTTCTGGTTAAATAAAGTGTGTCCTTGATAATTACATAGGTTATAAACCAAAACCAAAATTATAAGTCTGGTGGTTCTGGTGGAAGCTGCTAACCAAAACAAAATTTTAAAGGCTTCATTTAATATGTCTTTGCCTTTTGCTGACTTGATGTTAGTGGTAACTTTATGGTGGCAGTTTTCCTGTTTGCTTAGGAAGGAGAAAGGTTTATTATTATCTGACCAAATGGAGAAGATAAAAACCAGGAGTAGTGTAGCTAATGGCTGGAATTGACATTTGGTCTGGATTAACTGCAGAAAGAACCAGTATGGGCAGATGAAATAATGTTTAAGTTTAGCCTGTTGGGAAGAATATACCCTTGGGTAGTATGAGAAACCTGGCCATGTGCCAACTTGCTCCCAAAGGATACCAAGACCTGGATTTTTCCTGTTTTATCTTTATACTAAAAGTAGTACAGATGTATTCTTTTGGCCATAGTGAGGATTTCATACACACCTGAACTGAAATTTTGGCACACAGCCTTATTGAAAAATCAATGCATCTGTCATAGAGAAAATATAAAAGGACATGTTCTCCTTGACAGGAGAGGGTAGAAGTGAGAGGAGGGAGTTAAAGGCAAAATTTGGTAGATATATATCATTCTAAGTATTTTTTTCTATAGAAGTCTGTTTCCATTTTCTACAACTTCATTCATGGGTCATGTTTTCATTATAAGTCATGTTCATACTGGATTCACATCTACAGGATTTTGTTAAAATACTCATCTTTGTTCTTATTACAAAGAGAGCTCTGGTAACAATTTGCGGGTGTAACTAAAGGCAGGGAAAGTTTATGGTGTTCTCTGTGGAATGGTTTAGTTATGTACCTATATATAAAGGTTTTGGTAGACTGAGGAGAATCCTACAGTTATTATGTATACATCTGAGGAGTTCTTGGGTACCTTCTAGCCAACTCCTACACACCAGTTCTTTTGTAGAAATCTTCATCAAAATATTATAGAATATATTCTAGCATTCCATGATGTATGTAATGTAATGATTGCTAGATTCATTTACATGAGGATTTAATTAATCCAAATGATGTAATAAAACATGCGGTTAGCTGTGTTTTCCTTGGCTTCATGGTTAACTAGAAAATTCAAAAAATATTCAATGTTTACCATTTTTTTCTGCCTCTTTGTGGACAAGAATTGATCTGGTTTCAGATATTAATGGTAGAGCAAAGGGAAGTATATTTGGTGAGACCAATTTCTGTAAGCTCACGGCAGACATTTCTTCAAGCTATGGCTCTGATCGTTCACATAGCCATGTAAACTGTTATAGCTAAGCAGAATTATGTTATTTGGACACAACTAACTCTGCCATTTTCTGTGAGGACATGGTCTGGGCCAATAGTGATTTGATTTTAGATGGAGTCTGACAAAAAGCACTATGTGAAGAAGGTGGAATTCAAGTAGACTCACAACAAATTAGAGGTACCACATTTTTTCCCCCTGTCAGATTGTAGTCGTGACCTGCTTGAAGAAGCAGAAAACTAAAATGGAAGAAAGGTCTGAGAATTCAGAAGTCTCAGAAAATGCCACTGTTAAAAAAATAAATGGCCCTTATGGATTTTACTCTTCATGTTTTGTGAAATGTGTTAGGAATTAAATTTTGAGAAATAGCATGAGTTTTCTTATCTCTAGCTTTGTTAAAGGGCTTTTTTGTTAAATAACTTTAATGCTAAGGTTAATTAGGGAAGAAGGCACAGGAAATCCATTTGTGTTGTAAAGAATAAACTGCTAAGTGCAAAAGGATAGGCTGTGGAGAAGAGATGCTGTTTTGTATATTTTGGGGTTTAGCCTGTGTTGTTTTCTATAAAGATTTGCGTCTTGGGTCTACTAAATTATTCCATTATAATAAATTTCATTATAAATTCCATTATGTAAATTCCATTATATCCTGTTTTGTATTTTCTAGGTCTCTAAGAAACTCTCTCAGGAGTTATTTGATGAGGAGAAAAAAGGGTTATGTCCAAAGTAGTAGGAAGCCTCCACCCCCTTTTTTTCTCCCCTACACTGGCAGCTTTTATTTGTGGATGACATTCCTTATATTTTCATTGTTCCAGTGGATGGATTCCTAAGATTAAACTGCGAAAGGAGCAAAAAGATAATTCCAATGAGAAAAATCAATTAATGTTAAGATCTTTTAAGTTCAATTTCTTGAAACTTCTTGTTTCTCTGGTAATAAACTCATATATCTTTGCTGAAGAAACACAGAAGAAGGAGAATTTCAATCCTCTTGGTTCTTGAGAGTTTTCTAATTAAAAGACGATAATGAGATCATCTTACTCTTAAGTGAGAGGGGTTGTTTTTTTTTTCAGTATAAAATCACTTTATCTTATCCCCAACCAACCCCAATTTCACCCCTGCTTCATTTTGCTTTCCCATGCTCTATCCAATCTTGAGCTGAAAAGTCAGTGTTCTTTCTTTGAAGCTTTCCTCTGATTTCCTCAGAGGATTTTTATTTTTATTTTTATTATTTCAAGTCTATGTC
Organism: Mustela putorius furo; assembly: GCF_011764305.1. NCBI lineage: Eukaryota > Metazoa > Chordata > Mammalia > Carnivora > Mustelidae > Mustela > Mustela putorius. The sequence continues at coordinate 17,632,801 of NW_025421987.1, forward strand.
TTTATCTTCAGTGTCATGGTAAATAAACCCCTTGAGGGCAAAGTTCAAGTCCTACGTAGGGTTTAAGGATACAATTTCAGGTGTTCCCCCCAAATGTGTCTTTTACTCTCAAAATATCTTTCAGATCCTTAATCTTACAGCTAAGATTTCTTCTGCTTAAGAAAAGCACTTTGATGGAAATATGGAAAATTAATTTTGTTAATTCACTTGCAGTATCAATGTTTTAAAATATATTTGGGATAAGTAGGGAAATGCATTGAATACTCTGAGTGCTTTAAGACAATGATCAAAATGAAGTACTTGTCGGAATGAATAACTCAGTGACTATTTTCCTTTTTATGCAGGATTTAACTACATATAACTGCTAATGCTGACTTCAATATATACTTCTAGAACTGGGTAGAAAGCAAATATCTTATATTCTTTTCTATTTTATGTATTTTTTTTAGAATAAAATAAACTCTACTGGAAAAGACAAATATAAAAAATCAGTATTTTTTTTAAAGATTTTATTTATTTATTTGACAGAGAGAGATCACAGTAGACAGAGAGGCAGGCAGAGAGAGAGAGAGGGAAGCAGGCTCCCCGCTGAGCAGAGAGCCCAACTCGGGACTCGATCCCAGGTCCCCGAGACCATATGATAACATTATTTCTTTTATTTTTTAATGTTAAATTCCTAAAATTAGAGGTTTTTATTTTAGGAAATACATACACATTGAAAAAAATGGATGTCAAAATCTTGAAAAATACTTGATATCTTTCTAAAGTTGATTCTTTTGAATTTGATGATACATGTATTTAAAGTATGGCTACAGCAGAGTAATGTAAATTTATTAGAAATAGAAACTTTAATCTCACAAAACAAACTGAGGGTTGCTGGGGGGAGGGGGTTTGGGAGAAGGGGGTGGGATTATGGACATTGGGGAGGGTATGTGCTTTGGTGAGTGCTGTGAAGTGTGTAAACCTGGTGATTCACAGACCTGTACCCCTGGGGATAAAAATATATGTTTATAAAAAATAAAAAATTATATAAAAAAAAAGAAATAGAAACTTTTTAAAATATCTAAAAAAGTAATACTTAGTACAAGTTCTGGAAAAATTCAGTTGAATTTCTGGGGATATAGCTCAACTAGTATATATATATATATATATATATATATACACATATATATACATATGTATATATTATAAAAGATAAGTTACTTATTAACAGTTCTTAACTTTCTTCAGCAAAACTTGACTTTAGATCAGAAGTAATGTTACCACAAACCAAATCATCTTTGTCTTGGTAAATGCTGCTATTCTGAGAAATGAGAAACATCCTAGTTAATACTAATATACTAGTACTACTAGTTTATTGAAAGGTCACAATCAAATCTTAAATGCATGTTAGAATCATGGTTAGAATGAGGTTTGCTAATGAGTTAGAGAACAATACACTGTAACTTCAAAATTTGTCATCTTCCTATCACTAACTTTTAGGCTCTAGCTGGATAATACCTTAATGCCAGCCTCAACAACATGTAAAGATATCAATTATGTTACCATATTCTTAATTGTGCTGATTTCCTTTCCTCATAGGAAGAGTTCAGTAACAGTCTTGTTGTAGAGGTCCTCCTCTTCTTTCTCCAGGAGCACTAGTGGGAATGGGAGTGGAAGTCTCGGGCTCTGGAGAAACACCTCCTCTACTCCCACATTTCTTTCCATTGGCATGTTTGGCAGAGCTTATTTGCTATTTTTCTCTGGCCACTTGAATGTTGAGAGTCTACTGTGCTGTGACAATAGTAACAATATTTGATACAAATTGATAACAATGTAGCAATACCTTTATTTTGAAGTACTTGATAGAGGAAAGAAATTCATTGCACCTAGTTTACAGAGAGTAAAATATTCAGAGCTCTTCTCTTATTAAACAATTATATTTGCACAAAAAGGAAATGTTTACTGAAAATGGGTTCTGCTATCTAAGAAGTTATATTGAAAATAGTTTGAAATGGGTAATTTCTCTTTTTCTGTTTCCTAGCTGAACATAATTCTTAGGTAATTTGTTTACCAATGTTTCTAGTCCTTTGATTTTATTTGATTTCATTCATTTATCATTTCTACAAAGATCAAACATTAATGTGGATTAAGTAACCATTTTTTTTTCTTTCAAAGACCATACATTGATGAAACTAGCAATCAATAGGTTATAAGTGGCCAGAAGAACACTGTTAATAAAGTATATATTGTTTTCTCATGAGTGATATTTATTTAATGTATATAAAATTGTTGTTGTTGCTGTTGTAACTAGAGCAATTTATCTTTTGCACCAAGCTGAAGGCTTTATTTTGATATCATCAAATTTTTAGGGATTATACATAAAGGTAGTAATAATGATATTTGGTAATGTTTATCTTTTATTATAAAGTATGTGGCTATTTCCTCTTAAGCCAGTTTTTTCCTGTGGAATGTAGAATGAAAACATAATACTTAAATTAGTCTTTTGTCAAGTTCTCAGGGGAAGAAGGTTGAGTGAGTGAGTTGACTTAAAAAGTAACATTTATTTCCTCTCTTTTGATATACCACATTAGGTTTATCAATTTGTGAATCATTTATGGAGTGACTGTCAATTTGATGGTTTAACAAGTCCATTTCCCTTGTAATAAATATTTGTATTATGTTTATTTTTATTCACCACAAGGTTACTTAGTGCCTGAAAGTCATATGGGCTTTCCAAAGGCAACTAAGCACTTTATTAATTTATATACAATTTAAGATTAGAATATATTGAAATTCCTGCAGGAGAGTGATTCAGTCCACACTACTTAGAAAACTATAGAAGCACTTTTATTTCTGAGTCCCACATAATTTTTTAAACTGTTTAATTTTGAAGAGCTGCAAACTAGCCAAGTATGTGACTAATCAGATTCTTGTATTCTCTCTTCTGATATGAGAACTGAATCAGCAGCTCCTTCTTTTATTGTAATAAGGATAATAAGAATAAAACTATCCTTGATAGGTTTTAAAGCTTCCCTTTCTCCTGATTATAAATTTGCTATTTACATTTCCCCAAGAGTGTTTATATAGTTATAGATAAATATAAAGACCAAGATGGGCTACTGGTACAAATTTCTCATAAATTGGTATATATGTAGACTGGATTCTGATATACATTTTATTTATTTATTTATTTTTAAGATTTTATTTCTTTATTTGACAGAGAGAGATCACAAGTAGGCAGAGAGGCAGGCAGAGAGAGGAGGAAGCAGGCTCCCTGCTGAGCAGAGAGCCTGATGTGGGGCTCCATCCCAGGCCCCTGGGATCATGACCTGAGCCTAAGGCAGAGGCTTTAACCTACTGAGCCACCCAGGTGCCCCTGATATACATTTTTAGGTTATTTTGGTTTAAATATTTCTCTAAAAGAAAATTTAGACCAATGGGTTGTATAGGAGTTTATGAGAGACAGAAGAGAAGTGGTATAATAAATTGGAGTAAGTCTTCAAACATTTTGTTACTTTCCTGTTTTTACTCTCATGGAATCCTACAGTTCTAGAGAGTGGTCCTAGTCACTGAACAACATGATGGCAACCTCCTTGATATATTTGTTTTGTCCTAACATAGTCTACTGTGAATAATATAAACTTTGTTGTTTTGACACCTAAACTTTCTGTTAAGACAAAATGTGGTTGACTTCATTATGTACTCAGGTAATTAAAGGAAATTTTCAAGTACCCTGGCCAAATGCTAAAGCACTTTAAAGTCTTTTCTTGATAAAACAAACAAACAAAAAACAAGTCCCAGAGAATACATGTATCACTGAAATATTCTCAAATTTCATGTGAATTGTCATCCTTCCCATTTATTAAATTTTAGTCACTGCAATTTTGGACAGTAGGGGAGAAAATTTCAGTGATTCTTGATTTTATTATAATCATTAAAGATTTTAATGATCTTACTATGTTACTTGTATCTTCTCCTTGAGTCCCCTAAGCCCTTTCAAAGACTCTAAGAGGCAGAAAGAGTATGTAATAGAGGATTTCTTTCTCACTTCTCTCCTAAACATATAGGCAGCTTTCTCTATACACAAGATATGTTCCCTGTACAAGCCCTTGAGTATTTCTTTCAACATAAAATACTTCCCATAACAGCTCACTTTCTCTCTTGACTTAGACTCTATTTCCCACTCTTTTGTAATGAACCCAAAGGTAAGCCTTATGTAGTCCATCCACCATTTCCTTTAAGTGGACAGATTTAGGGGGCACCTGTGTGGCTCAGTTGGTTGAGCAACTGATTCTTGGTTTCAGCTCAGGCATGACCTCAGTATAGCCCAGAAGGGGCTCAAGGAAGCAGTCTGCTGGAGATACTCTGCCCCTCACTCTTTGCTCCTTGCTGATCCTTGCCCTGCTCATGCATGCACACTCTTGCTAAAATAAATAAACAAATAAATAAATGAATAAATAAATAAAATATTATTATTATTATTATTTTAAGTCAGGTAGAGAGGGGCATCTGGGTGGCTCAGTCAGTTGAGTATCTGCCTTCAGTTCAGGTCATGATCTCAGAGTCCTGGGATCAAGCCCAGCATCAGGCTCCTTGCTTTAAGGGAAGTCTGCTTTCCCTCTCTATTGCATGTGCTCTCTTTCTCAAGCTCTCAATTAAATAAAAAATCTAAAAAGAAAAATTCAGGTAGAGAAAATAAATGCTGTGTGGTAAGGCTTATATCTAGAACCAGGAAAAAGAAATCATAGGACCAAAACAACAGGAAAGTGGTTACCAAGAGCTGTGGATGAAAGAAGGGGAAGTAGAACTCCTTTACCAAATTCTCCCTGTCAGTTCTAAGATGAGTAAATTCTGAGGTTCTAATGTATCACATGGTGACTATAGCTGGTAATACTGTATTATATAGTTGAAATTTGCTAAGATGAAAGAACTTAAACATTCTCACCAAAAAAATAAGTACCTGAGGTGATGGGCTTGCTAATTATGAACACCAATCATTGTATAGTATACTTTAAATACCTTACAATTGTATTTGTCAATTCTATCTAAAGCAGGAGAAAAAAAAAAGTTGCTTATATAGATACCTAAGAAATGGAAGCAATTGACTCAATGTCAAGAGTACATAGCAAACAGGAGAAGTTATAAACACTAACACTTTGAAATTGGAGTTCTTGATGAACATAGTATTTTATTCTTTAGAGTGCTATATTAACTTTTGAGCTACCACAGACAATTTTAAGACCAGTCCCAGAAATGCATACATTCTCATAGATGTATTATAGTAAACATATTCTTAGGGGAGCTACATATATACAAAATAAAAACTATAGCCTTGAATTTATGCATATAAATCTTATTTTATATTTAATACACTTAGTCCAAAATGATTATGATATATAATGATAAATTCAGATACACAATAAAAATTTGAGAATCTTTTCCATATTTTTTTCTGCTTTACATTATCAATTAAAATATTTAGTTTTAATTTCTATGTTAAATAGAATATTATTTACTTCCAGGCAATGCTTCCACTTCTAATTTTTTGCTACTCACCAATTTTATTAGTGTATTTACCAGAATTTTGTTATTTAGGTTTATCTCAAATATAAATAAAATTTGCAACCACCTATTTGGTTTAAGTTAGGGTACTTTGGGCAAAGTTTTTGACCCCAAATTTTCTTTTCCACTGGATCTGCTGCCATGGCTCACCATCATGAGTTAACATGTTGAAGGTGATGAAGTGTCAATAAAAGATATTCAAAATTTAAAGGAGGCATTTTCCAGTCAAAAGCAATGGGTGTTTCTCTAGTAAGTTATAACTTCCCTTCCTCACAATTTTTTCTAAACATTCACTGTATTTCATGAAATCTACACATTTTGTGATCAGTACTATTTCATAGCAAAAAATTCAGATCAAATGAGAATTTCAGCTTCCTATATTAAAGATTTATTCTCTTTCTCCTATTTCATCCTTAACAATTAAATTTTTGTCCCACAACCCAAATCAAATTGGTCTTATCAAACTTTCCAGTAAATCAACTTTGCCAAATCCTCTAGGCAATTCTCATTCATTAGCCTACTTGGCGTTCTAATAACATTTGGTGCAGTTAATCACTTCCTCTTTCTTGAAACATCTTTTCTTGTCTTTCAGGCTACCTCACCTTTCTGATTTTTCTCCTACTGTATTGGTGGTCACTACTCAGTCTCCTTTACTGGCTCTTTCTCATCTTCCCACAGCTAGATACTGTCTTCCCTCCAGTCTCCATCTGCTCTCACTCATTGTATAGTCTCTTGTTGTTACATGGCTTTACACGTATTCCAATAACCTGTATCTCTATCTTCACCTTATTTCCTTCTTTGTATACTAGAACATACTAGTAAACTTCTTTGTATACTAGACTCATATTGGACTGCCTAATAGGCATATTTGCTTTGGTACTTAATAGTCCTCTCTAACCTATGAGATCTAGAAACAAAATCCCCAACATGGCCTAGTTCCGCTCTTCTTCTAAGCTTACATTACCCCACCTCCTATTCAGTTTTTCATTGCAATAAAATTCATTCTGCTCAATGTCTATTGCCACATTTTGGCTCCTGAAACCTATTTGAACCAAGCTTTCGCTTAAGTCAACAAGGTTTTTCTTTTCATCTGTCATTCTTTCTGAAACATTATCCTGCATGCCATTAAAGATTAAGTTTTTGCTCCTCCTCTCCTTGAATTGGTCTTGGCCTTGATTACTACACTGTGATTTTCTCTTTTACTTCTCTGACCTTTTGTTGTTACCCCATAAATATCAATATTCTTCCCAGATCTCTCTCCCTCCTGCTACACACTCATCTAAAGAAATTTCAGTTATATACTTTGTTAATAGTTTTAATTATAAAAACTTAGCCCTATTTCCCAATTTCTATAGTTCCAGAAATTGCTGTATTAAATTTATATATATACACATATATATGTGTGTGTTTATATATAAATACATATATGTATACACAAAGATACTGTGTTCTATAAATATATATATTATATAGGTATACATATAGGTATTATATAATACATATATAAAACATACTGTGTTCTATAACTATCTTTTCTTCTTATAAGTATTGCTATATTTTGTATCTTTCATTGCTTACTTACCATAGTTCAGAGTGTTTACCTATACTCTTCCTGATCTCTACATATGGTTTTAAAAACTATTCAAACATACAAGTCAAATATTCTGATATTATCTTAAGTTTTGTTCTCTTAAGACCACCTGGTTCCCTTTCACTTCTCATACAAAAGTTCAGTGAATCATTACACCCTGTGCATTCTTATAGTAATAAACATCTGGGGGATTTGTCTCTTGATTTTTACTTCCATTGTTGAATTCTAGCCCGAGTTTCAGTGGGTTTTTAAGTATCTTCTTTGCCTCCAGTTCCATGCTTCCTTCTCTGTGCTTCCTACTCATTTTCTGTACTCTTATGGGATTGATCTTAATGTAAGCCATTCTAATGGTCTCCCATTCATATGCTACATTATTAGAGTGTCCATGTTAATATGTTATATAAGATCATATGCAAAAATCATCTCTTAGCCTTTTCCTTTTTCATTAGATAATTCAGGAGTTTCTTCCTTGCCTCAGTACTTTGGTTACATTCTTCTTCCTGAAGGACACACCTTCTCCTCTTTAGCCACTCTGACTTTGAGTAAAACAGTTGTCACAGAATTTCCAGTTATTGCCTCTTATCCCTTCATTCCATATCATATGAAGTTCTTTCTCTAGGCTTTCAATATATGTTGCTTACAAAGTTATTATAGTACTCACTACACCATATTTTAGAAATTTACTTTGGTCCTCTCTCTTTAGGCTGAGATCTCCAAGACATATAAGATAGCGTAGGTATACATTTCTAAATCCTGTATTAAGACACTGTTTCTGGCACATGGTGTACATCAAGTAAATATTTTCTAGTTTTCAGGTACATAGTAGCACACATGTTCTTTATCGGCCATTAATAGCCTTGTACCAAATAGCTATTTCAGTGACTAGTCAGCTACTTAACAAAGATAAAAGAGTAGGAGACACAGTGAGAGATACTTTGAATGAAGGAGAAAGGGTCTTGAATGTGGAAGAGTAGGCCAGAATGGAAGAAAAGTACAGCAGTAACGGGTTCTGGTATTCAGAGCTCAATACAATAGACAGGGATAAGGGAGAGAGAGGATACAGAAGAACAGGAAGGGAATCACACAGAGAAGGATGGAGTGGTGCTAATGAAACACTCAATGTGCTTTTTCTACTTCACAATCTCTCAGACCCAACTGAGTGGCCATCTTCACTTGGATGATAAAAGTCACAGTCAGTATCAGTGATTTACTATTCACTTACTTTTCTAGTTCATTGCTAACCACTGAGTTATGATTTATCAAAAGTAAAATGTAGATAAAGGCAAAGATATCACTTTTAAAGCTGTATGACTTTAAGAATGGAAAGACTGATACATCAATTGATGGATCTTTGGCTATAATCCAGTCCTCAAACTACAGATGCTGATGTGACAGATGGCACGCTGAAACTCTCTGTTAGCCATGCGTCGTGGGTCACAGTAAGAACAGAGAGGTCAAGGCTCAGCATTTGATGAAGTACTGTGCTGAAGTGCTCGGCCCTACTCGTTGTTCCATGAGCACTGCATGCCTCATTGATTAGTAGAGTGGCTACATAGGTATTTGTAATACATTCTTTTATTTACCCATAGGATGTCAGAGTTAGAAGAGGCCCCTTAGAGATTTTTTTTCCTCATTTTGTTTAAAGTGAAGAAACTCATGCAGAAAGTTAAATTTCTTATCCAATATTAATGCCAAGTTAGGGCCAAGACGACAAGCAGAACAGTCGAAGCACAGTTCTCAATGTCATGGTCTCCCCACTGTTTTCATTTTCATTTATAACATTTTACAACTTAGTTTCCTGTCTCACCCACCATCAGACCATTTATCTCACATCAGTCATAATAACTGTTCTCTAATCCCTTGGGAGTTTTTGGCTGCCATTCTGAAAACAGTACTTTGATATTAACAACGTAAAATTTTCATTTTGAAAAGGCATTAACAAACTTCCTCTGAACTTCCAGTGTGCCATTTTTGGAAAATTTTAATATGAGAGAAAAATTCTAACATCACTGTCTAACAATAATATAACTAACTGCTTCATAGATGAAAGAGATCCTAATTGCTAAAAGCATTAGAATATGGCCACTTGTCAGAGAATATAAAGAAAAAAAATTGTCTATTGACTGGGGAGTTTAACTTGATGCATTTTCTCTGATTATAAATTCCAGGGGGAAAGCCATCCTCACCCAAGTCTCAAAATAAATTGCTAGGTAAAGGTTATTAATTCAAATATGAATGAGGAGTAGTCAAGTGGTTCCTTCTTAGATGCTGCAAGGAACTTCCAAAAAAAATAATCCTAACTTTAAGTTGGCTTTCATTTTTTTTTATATTCCTGTTATGCTGAAGACTAGATTAATTTACATATTTTAATTAGTACTTTGGGGGGAAATTAGTACTTTGGGGGGAAATTAGTATTTTGGGGGGAAATAAACCAATATGAAATGTCTTGGGCAAAAAGTGGAAATGTGTTATAATGAAACAGACCATGAAAGTCAATGACAGAAAATCAGCTGGACCACAGAGTAGTAGTAGAACCAAAAAGACGAGATTTGTACTTGTCATTCTTAGTACCTTGCACTAAATAAGCATTTGTGTGCTTGTTTCACTGTTCTTTGTCTCTATGTACTGGCTTTCTCTACTTCTCTAACCCACATAGAGAGCAACTAGTAAGCCACTACCCCATTTCCAATGCTTTATTTACATTCCTTTCTATAATCCCCAAACACTCTCCTGGGGAGAAAACTCTGAGCCTCATGGGTCTATTCCCATAAACCATAGCCAATGAGTCAGAGTAAAAACTGAAGACTTAGAGTTGTAGTTGAGTTCAGAAGACAAGTTTTAAGTTGCTTACTAAGATCTCAGTAGACACTCCAAATAGGTATCCAATATATTCAGGCATAGTTTTTGTTGTTGTTGTTTATTTTGTTTTGTTTTTACCAGAGTATGCATTCTAGATATTAAGCCAGAGTCTCTAACATATAGTCCCAGAATTGAGATTATAAAGAAAAAAAAAATTTCCATGTCATTAATATCAACACTTTCACCAATCATTGAAAATAAATATATTTGTAAATTAGTAAAAGAGAGTAGACTTAAAACAAATTCTGTTTCTTATCTGAAGCACTCTGGATGCCATGGGTAAAAGGGACCAAATTTATTGGACACACAGTAGCATAACCTTTTCTGACTTATGGATGATCATTTAGCTTACATGAATCTCAAAATACTACCTGTGTTTGGATCACTGGTGAAATGGAATGAGGTGGACATGATATGGTACTACACTAGGACTGGTAAGAGTATATTGGGAGTTAATATAAGAAATGAAAATGCTCGTTTTTCCACTAAGTGATGAGGTCTCCAGTAAGGGTTTCTTTGACACCCCATTCATTTTCTATTCATTTTTTGATAAGTATTTGTATGTATGTGTGTATATGTATACATATATAGACATAGAGTGGAAATGCTCTAAATCTACAAGGAAGTTCTGTATACATATATACACATACAGTAGAATACCTCACACATGTGAATCCTCAAGGAAGTTCTATACAGTGACCAGCTTTGCCTTAGAAAAGTTCTTGATCTTTCTTCATTGCCATGGAGTTGGTTACAGAAGGCTTCCAGCCACTTAGAGAGGATCAAACCTATTCTATGTATGTATCTCATCATTTTCATTTATACTTCCATTCTCCTACCATGACATCGTCTGGTTAAAACCAAAGTTTTAAAAACAAACATTATAGAAGGTAGACTATCTTAATTTTTGCCTGTTTGATTACATAGTTTTGTCTTGTAAATTTAAAAAAAAAAGCCTTTTTAAAGAAAGTCCATGTTAACACTACTTTCCCTAGAGTCTATTTTAAAAAGCCATTCCACTTTAAAAAGCATATTTTAACATTTTTTAAAAATACCCTGAGAATAGTCTTTGAAGGTTAGAAAAGACATTAAGCTTTCAAGAGTTGGTATAGATCTATGCAAGGTCACTACTAATTTGCTCAGAGTGGTAAACATGTAAAGCAGGTACAGATGAATATAAAACAAGTTATTTATGTACAAAATTTAACAAAAGGAAAGGAGAGGAACAGTCACTTTGCAATCTACCCCAAAATATAAGGAAAAATCTCAATTTGCTTAGCATGGTGCTTTCCATATTTTTTTAATTGAATGGGTGTTTTTAATCAAGCTGCTCCATTTTTTTAAATTATAAGGCTAGGTATATTAATTTATTGTACTCATCCCTGATTTGGAGAGGACCTTGACATTTTCTGGTTCCATGATTCTGTTAGCAATGGAAGGAATTTGTACTCTTACTTAAAATGAGAAATCAAAAACCCAGAAAGCAGTACAGAAAATTCTCACAAATTTATAATCACATTTTTTTCCTTCTGAAACTTAACTGCAGAAATAAAAATAAGTATTTCTGGTGATTTAATAAAGTTACTATTGCTTTGGTTTACACACTACAAATGATTCCTCAAATTCAGGAATGGTAATGTTGTACACACTACAAATGATTCCTCAAATTCAGGAATGGTAATGTTGAGGGCATGTATTATTGGTAGGAGAACAAAGAAGGCAACTATTGAGAGAAGTATCCTGGGACCTCAATTGCTTTAAGACTTTTTTAGGCTGAGTTGCCGGGTATAGAGGCATTTTATCATTTTATGCTTAAAATATTTCATAACTTAAGAAAAACAATTTTAATTGACCCACTAGTCTGCCAAATAAAAGACTTATTTACACTTGACATTGCAGTTATTAGGAATGATTCAACAGAAGAAACTGTCAAGTTATAACGGAAGACAGTTTAAAAACCTTATTTTTCTTTCTCTCTTAATAAACCATTTGAAAAAAATCACGTAAGCTCTCTAGCTATATTTTTAAAAGAAATTCTAATGATCCTTTTTTTTAAATATAAGGATGAGAATTTGCATTATAAATCAGATAGTGTAACTTAATCTTTGCTACTTTCTCTGGGTTTATGTTTATTTCTTGGTAAAGCAGAATGACCTACATGAAATGAAAATGATAATGGCTGTCATTTATTAAGATCTTATTATGAAACCAGGCCTAATAATAAATATTAATTATTTATCTTTATAATGACCCTATGAGTTAGATATTAACCTAACTTTATAAAAGAATTAAAAAAATACACTTGGGCCAAAATTTATTTTTTTTTCCAATTTATACAACTAGTAAGTAACAGATATAGTGTTCGAATAAAGGACAGTCAGAGTCCAAAATTTTTGCTTTACTCTCACAGATCAAGTGTCCCACCAGTGGTAAAATATCAGTAAGACCAAGAATTAAGTAATTTAAGGTTTTGTTTGTTTATTTGTTTGTTTCTATTGGTTATTACTGAGTACCTGGAATCTTTGATCTTGACCTATGGTAAGGCTTTTTGGAGTAAAAAATAAACACAAAAGAAAAGCTTTATTTGGATTTTCTAGAGATGGTGAGCCCATTATTAAAGGAGGAACATCTTTATATCCTAATAGAATTGTAGAAATAAGAGTCCTTCCCTTATAGGAAGAATGGGGGTGACTTCTTTACCAGTTACTGCGATATTTCAAGTACTACAATTCTGACTTTCAATGATATATATGATCATTATTGTTGCAGCTAGCATTTGAGTGTGAATAATATCAGCCACAATGTTTATTGCTTTACATAAATGATCTCATTTAATTTTGAGAACAACTCCTTACACTACATACTAGTACTACCCTCCTGTCTGAGTCTTAAAGAGGCCTTGAAAGCTACTCAAAGCCAAGAATCTATTGAAAAGTGTAGCAGGACATCTAATCATAAGCAGTCTGACTCCAAATTCCTTAGTCTGAACCATTATGATACATGACTCTCATTCTGCAGTTATGTGTACAGATGCAAAAAGGAAGGGTGAACAAAGAGGTAGAGACTGGGATAAGAGCTCCCAGTTATTCAAGCTGTGTTTATTTACAAATCTGGTTAACCCTACGGTGTTGAACTGTTTTACACTTTGACAATTCTGCTTCCAGAAATCTTGCTTCAGTTTGCCAGATAACCAAACACCACAAATGTATACTTTGAAAATAATTTTAGATATTTGGAAGTTATTTGGAACTGCCAAGTCTTAGATATAAACTACCAATCTTTTTTTTTTTTTTTGAACAGGTAATAATTCTGTTGCCATTTTCTTTGGAACAAGATATACTGCAAAAAAGAGGACAAAGTTAAAATTTAAGTTTCACATTTATGGACTATTTCTAGATTTATTGAAATTCCTCTCCGTAGCCAAGTAAAAATTTAGCTACAATAAAATGCTGAAAAGAGGCTGCAGCTTCTTTAGTCTAGTATTGTTATGTTAAAATGTTTAGGTCCATTTTCATCATGATAATTAAAAATATATATTAAAAATTAAGAAGTTTCAGCTGCAATTAACTGTGGCTCAGAGCACAAGGCAGTGAAGGATTTCTCGTTCTTGTGTAAATGTTGAATAAATTTTGAATTCTTTGGGGAAATAACTTGAATATCCATTGATTTTACTAGTACAGTAATTAAATATATTCCCTACAGAAATATACTTTAGTGTTTTGTGAAGCTCCCTATTGTCTGTGCATCTTGAGCCAGGTATCTATTTCCTGGCTGTTAGCCCTGGGATTGCTCATTGTCCCTACCATTATTACCTACAGATGAGGAGTTGTATCTTTTTCTTTTGAAGTTCATCTGAATTTTCTCCAAACATCTTTTCTGTTACTCTAACATTTCCGATCTTTAGAAAACGCCAAGAAAAACACAAAATATAAAATTTATTTGGGATTTACATTGGGATTTAGCAAAGAATTTCCTAAAATATTAATGACAGTCATATAAAAAAGTAAGTTTTTAATAGTGTTAACTGCTTTCCCAGAACAAGAATATATGTCTGCATTATTCTTCCTTTTCTTTACTCTGTTGTATCCTATCTCTAAAGATTTTCAATTAACTCTGTAATAAGTACTACTGGGAGAAGGATATTGATAAAACAATGCACTCCTTTCTTTGCTGATTTCATATTCCATTATCTAACATTCATCAGTTTTCCTATATTTCTGAAGCATAGTTCCTCAGACAATAAGAGGTCATTTAACATTTAACATCATGATTATTGAATTCTGGTTTGATATAGACTTTTATATAATACCATACTTTTTGTCTAAATTGTCTGTGGTAGCCATAATAGGAAGTCTTCAATACAGAAATGATTACAAAATGCTAAAAATGTGTGACAGGCACCAGAAATGCAACACACTCCTGTCTTCAGGGATCTTACAAGTAGATAAAGATATGGACTGGGGAATATGAAATCACAATGGAATTAAATAAATGTAACTATAAGAAAAGTAAATGAAGAATCCTATAGGAGGAACCCCTCTGTTAGGAGAGATGGGGTTTTGGAGGAAGTTATCTGAAAGAAGACTTCATCACAAGAGTAAGAGAGAGAGTAATTTAGAAAACCTATGAAAAGGATGATGGCAGGGTAACAAATAGCATCAAGAGAGAATGTGCCACAAGAGGACAGAACATGTTCAAAAGCTTGTAAGGATTCTAGATTTTACTCCAAAGTATAGAAAGCTACAAAGAATATCATATCTACTCTTACAACAAGAACATAGACAAACTGAAAATTTGTGACTTTTTAAATACCCATAAGGGATCTGAGGTCACAAAGTAATCAACCACCACAAAATATAAAGAAAGATGCCTGCAGGAAGAGACAGAACTTGAATACTTGCTTATCCAGAGCAGACACAGAAGTATTCTAGTTAACAAATCAGTAAAGGCCAAGTGTAGAGAGACCATGTGGAGTGGCTGGAGGCCACACAAGTAACGGGAGTTGGTATATTTTTGCAGTTCTTTTTGCCATCAAACCTCTTAGATGCTCACAGAAAAGTATTGAAAATATGGAAAAAACTTTGGAATTAGTGCATATCCAGGTAGGGAAGAAAAGCAGCTCCTGCAAGAGACATGAATATCTACCCAGATCTTCTCTGTCTCTCCTGGGGGAAAAAATGCCCTATTCTCTGAGAGAAAGGACACCAAAAACAAACTTTCTTGGCCACCGGTGAAAATCCAGTATAGCCAGAGAAAGAACTCTTTTACCTTTAGAGGAGAAACAGAAGTATATGCTGGACACAGAACTTGAAACTGAAGAAGAGTCAGAAGTAATCAGAAAGTCATATGCCCCATACCCAGGAACATTGTTCCGAAGTCTGAATCAGAACACAAAGGAACATGCCTTTTCCAATGATAATTCATTACATTAACAGAATTTTTAAAAATAATATGATCATTACAATAGATGAAGAAAATCATCATTCATTATCAAATTTTTTAGCAAACTATAGACAGAAAAACTGTTTTAAACTGATAAAAACTATCTGTAAAATATCTACAAGGGACATAATATTTAATGGTGAAAATTTTCCCTTAATAGGAAACAAGTCTGCCTTATCCTCCTGTTCAGCACTGTACTAGATGTCTTAGTGTAATAAAATAATGCAAAAATAAAATATGAGGTATTTACATTGGGAAGGAAGAAGATAAAACTGCCTCTATTTACAGATGACAGAATGGTCTCTGTAGAAACTCTTAAAGGATTTACATAAAAAGGTTCTAAAATTAATGAGTTTAGAGAGATGCCTGGATGGCTCAATGGGCTAAATGTCTGCCTTCAGCTCAAGTCATGATCCTAGGGTCCTGAGATCAAGTCCCACACGGGGCTCCTTAATGGGTGTGGGGAGTCTGCTTCTCCCACTGCCTGCTGCCACTCCCCCTGCTTGTGCTTGTATATGCTCTCTCTGACAAATAAATAAAATCTTTTAAAAAAGTAATGACTTTAGAAAGGTCTCAGGATACAAGGTCAACATACAAAAATCAATTTTAGGTCTAGTAACTACTGATTAATGAGTGGAAAAAATTAAAGCGTCATTTACAGTTGTATTACAAAAAAGTACTTATGTATAAATCTAACAAATACTCAGGATCTATCTGTTTAAAAGTACAAAACACTGATGAAAAAAATTAAAGACCTAAATAATCAAAGACATGTTATGTATGTGACTCAGAAGATTCAGTAGTTTAAAATAGAAATTTTTTCCCGGGGTGCCTGGGTGGCTGAGTGGGTTAAAGCCTCTGCCTTTGGCTTGGGTTATGATTTCAGGGTCCTGGGATTGAGCCCCGGATGGAGCCCCACATCGGGCTCTCTGCTCAGCGGGAAGCCTGCTTCCTCCTCTCTCTCTCTCTCTCTCTCTCTCTCCCTCCGTCTGCCTCTCCGCCTATCTGTCCGTCAAATAAATAAATAAAAAACTTAAAATATAATTTTTCCCCAAATTGATTTGTAGATTATATACAATCCTTATCAAGATTACAGCAGTCTTTGTAGATACTGATAAGTTGTTCTAAAATTTTCACAGAAAGGCAAAAAAACTAGGAGAAAAAACAATTTGTAAAAAAGCAGCAAAGTTTGAAAGCTCATATGAATATGTTAAGATTTAATACAATTCTTCACTAATCAGGGCAAGTGGAAAAACACATGGAATAAGAGAACAGAATAGAGAATCAAGGAATAGACTCACCTATCTACTAACCACTTATTTTTGACAATGATGAAAAGACAATTGAATGTGGAAAGAATAGTCTTTTCAACAAAGGACACTGGAACATTTATACATTTTTAACAGGCAGTGCTGGAACCTTTATACATTGACAATAGAAATAACAAGCCCTAATCTGTATAATCTGTATCTTATATATCTTATACCAAGAATTAGCTCAAAATAAAATAAATACATAAAACTATAAATATATTACAAGGAAACATAAGAAAATTATTGTAATAATCAGTTAGGCAAATAGTTTTATCTTCTTCCTTACCATAGGATACCAAAGCATGAAAAGACAAGGCAAAGAATTAAAAAAAGTTATTTGCAAGTCACATTTCTAATGAACTGCATATTTCCCAAATATTTTTTTAAAAAGTCTGAAAGCTTAACAACTACCACCACAAAAGTCATTAAAAAATAGGCAAAAAATTTAAATAGGTAATTCAATAAAGATAGATGAATAGTAAATAAGCATAGGAAAAGGTACTTAGTAGCATTAGGAACTAGAGAATGAAAATCAAAGCCACATTGAGAGATGACCATTCACATAATGGTTAAAATGAAAACATATTGACACTACCAATATCTGGCAAGGATGTGGAACAACAGTAACTCTCATACACTGCTGATACAAAAGGAAAACCTGTGGATACTACAGATAACAATTTGGATATCTCTTATGGAGTTCAATAGATGCTTACATATTGCTACACAGTACAGTTCTAGCTATTTACCCAAGAGAAATGAAAATGAAAACTTATGTTCACATAAAAATGGGTACATGAATATTTATAATAGCTTTATTCATAATCCCCCCAAACTGGAAACCCATATGTTATTGAACTAGTGAATGGATAAACTGTGGTACTGGCCACCAAATGATTACTATTAAGTGATAAAATAGAACACACTATTAATTCAGGCAACAGCATGGATGAAATTTAAATGCATTTTGAAAGCCTTGGCTAGATCATAACATCATATATTGTATGTTTCTGTGGAGATTATATTCTGGAACAGATAAAACCTCAGTATTGAAAATAGATCAGTGCTTTCTAGAATTGAGGATGGGGGTAAATTGGCTAAAAAAGGGAGAAATTCAGAACAATTTTGGGAATGACAAAACTGTTTTGATTCATAATAGTTTTGGCAAATATGAAATTCCATGCATTTACCAAAAGCTATAGGAACTGTACACCAGAGTATATTTTACTGTATGTAAATATAAACAAACATAGGATGCAGAAATATGAATGAAATACAAACTGTAACAGATGAACTTCATCATTTCATATATAACAAGTAGGGAAGAACATAATTGCCTATATTTAAAAAGGAATGATTTGACATGATACTGTAGAGATTGAAAACATGAAGTGTAAGCAAGTATTGTACTCTGGTTAATTTTTTTGCTCACTGGGTATGAGTTAGCAATTCTAGAACTACTCTATGGGTACAGTAGGTTTCAACAATATATACTTATATATATATACATATATATGTATACATATACATACAATATATATTTATACAATAATATATACTTATTTCCTACATGTTTAATCAGAGAGCCTAGGAGCAATGGTATCATTGTAACAGTGAGCACATCTAGCACTCAGATATTGGTTTCTAAGTACCATTGCCAATGAAGCAACCAAGGCCAACCTGGAGAATTGATTAAATCTAGGGCCAAGAAAATCCAAGATAAATTTATAATATCATGTGGATGTTAGAAAAGAAAAAAAAATTTGAAAAAGGATGAGAATTTGGAAAAGAAACAGGAGCCAATGTGTAGAAGTTGCTAGTGGCTAAAGTCCAACAACGGTTAACAATTTGAGCAACACAGAATGAAGCAACAGCATGGATTATAATCCCTAGCATAAAACAAACATCTGTGAATTCAGAGTCCTGTGAATAAACAAGTGTATAAATTAAAAAGAGGGGATTTTTAAACAGAAAAAAATTTCATAGGGTTGAAGAAAATTTAAAAAAAATTTGTTATCAGAACTCAATTTTAATTTTTCAGGCAAGTTCCACCAGTGGATGCAAAAGTTTGTGGGCAAAACTTTGAGGGGCAACAGTATTTTTGCAGAGTCTCAAAATCTCTCTCAGCCCTTTATCAACTACAAATGAAAAACAGTAATTTCACCATGAAAAAAATCCTTAACAAATCAAAGTTAATAATATTAAGACATAACAACATGTACTCCATCATGTGATACACTGAGAAGGACACATCACTTCTGTGATATTCTTGCTTAACAAGATCAAGCCTCAATCTTATGAAGACACACCAGAGAAATGCAAATTGAATGTAATCCCATGAGACGGTTTACCAGTAGTCTTTCAGTATTACTATGTTGAAAGACATTGGAAGACTGAGAAACTGACACAGACTGGAGTAGACAAAGGAAACATGACAACTAAATGTCATGTAACTTGGGATCCCCGACAAGGTTTTGGAACAGAAATAGGACTGAAGTTTAAAAACTGATTAAAAAAAAAACAACAACAACAGTTAAAAAGACAGTAGTTTCTATAATAACACTGTACCAACGTTATTTTCACAGTTTGAGTGATTATGCAAGTTGTTAGCATTAGAAGTTGGTGAACAATATGTAGGACCTTAGTACTATTTTTTGCAAATATTCTGAAAGTCTAAAATTATTTCAACATAAATAATCAAAAGCCTATAGTCAAGAGAGCATGAGATGCATTGAAAGACTGGTGAAGTTTGACCTAGTTGGATTATGAAGTGTGAACTGGAAAGTAGGGAGAAATGAAGCTAGAGAACTAAGCAGAGACCCGATTATACAAAAATATACTATACACTCAGAAATGAGGAAGTATTCAGGGAGTTTTTGCAAGGAATTAACATAAGATTTGCATTTTGGAAAGTGTACACTTACTTGCTGAAATTTACAGAATAATTTAGAAAGAGTCAAACATGATAATACAGAACCAATTAGGAAGAAAGTTCATCTGGGAGAAGAAAAAGCAACAATATTGTCAGGATGAAGAAAACAGGATAAATTTTAGGATTTGGGGGTAAAATAAGTAACATTTATTGATTAAGGGAAAGGAAAGGCGAAGACAAAGAGTTCAAGAGTCCACTCAACATTTCTACTTTAAAAGCATTTTCGTGAGGAACACTAAAAAAAAAATTGCCAGATAATCTAAATCACAAATTCCCTTTCCCTCTAAAGACAAGGTATTTATTCCCTCTCAGATATCCCGCTCTTTCTCAATGTTAGCCCCTATTCTAAATTGAGAGTGGAGGTATAATTGACAGTGTCATGAGAGGCAGATTAGGAATGGATACCATGTATAAGAAAAATATTACACCTAAGGAGAAATAGAGTTTAGTGTTCAATTAAGAATCTTTGCCCTATAGTTCAACGGAGCTCTGAGGATAGTCCCTCAGCCAGTTCTTTTTTTTTTTTTTTTTTAAGATTTATTTATTTATTTATTTGATAGAGAGATCACAAGCAGGCAGAGAGGCAGGCAGAGAGAGAGAGAGAAGCAGGCTCCCTGCTGAGCAGAGAGCCCGATGCGGGACTCCATCCCAGGACCCCGAGATCATGACCTGAGCCGAAGGCACGGCTTAACACACTGAGCCACCCAGGCGCCCCCCATTTTTTTTTTATGTTTAGTTTCTCTCTTCCATGTTTCCTTTTAAGCATCTATAAAATGAGGAGAGTGAATGTGGCTTCTACCGTAGCCATCTGAGGGTTAAATATACATAAAGTTCTTAGATCAGGGTTTGTCACGCAATACACTTGAAGTAAATGGTATTCGTATGGAAGTTGCTATTATTGGCCTGCTTATGTTTCCCACTTTTCCTCCTAAGTGCCTGCTCAACCTGATATTTTACAAATATCAAAAATGCAAAAGTTTGTGGGCAAAACTTTGAGGGGCAACAGTATTTTTGCAGATGTCTTAAATTAGTTTGACAGCAAAGGGGACAATTAAGGGACAGTATCTGAGTCCTCATGTGATTATTTTATCTCCATCCCAGATTGCACGGGAAATAATGATTTATATTAATAACAGTGATGTTATTAATATTAGTGCTATGTATACAGACCTTATTGGTGTATAACATGGTAGATTTTCTAATAAGACTATTTTTTTAAAATATAATATATTCTAGTAAAGATCCAAGCAACATAGAAAGATTCGAAATTCTAGGGCACCCGGCTGGCTCAGAGGGTTAAACCTCTGCCTTCAGTTCAGGTCATGATCTCAGAGTCCTGAGATTGAGTCCCACATGGGCTCTCTGCTCAGCAGGGAGTCTGCTTCCCTCTTTGTTTCTGCCTGCCTCTCTGCCTACTTGTGATATCTTTCTCTGTCAAATAAATAAATAAAATTTTTAAAAAGATTGAAATTCTAAAGATTCATGTGCGGTTTTAAGGATAGAATGAAGCACAACTATCATCTGTTATACACATTACTTGGTAATTAAAAGGTAAAGATATTTCCTTGTCAAAATATTCTTTTATTGGTTGCCTGGGTGGCTCAGTGGGTTAAGCCGCTGCCTTCGGCTCAGGTCATGATCTCAGGGTCCTGGGATCGAGTCCCGCATCAGGCTCTCTGCTCAGCAGGGAGCCTGCTTCCCTCTCTCTCTCTGCCTGCCTCTCCATCTACTTGTGATTTCTCTCTGTCAAATAAATAAATAAAATCTTAAAAAAATATATTCTTTTATTAGCAGCTATATCATAGTATATGCTGCCCTGAGTAAAAGAAAGTTATAGAAGTAAGCATAGATTGATTTAGGGGAATTATTTGAGTTTTAAATATTCATTTTGAGATGCCTAGCCAATATTAAAATGCAAGTATTAGGGCAGCATTCTAATACTAAATTAGGTCAGTGGTACCTTTATTGAATATTAAAATGCAAGTAGTAGGGCAGCATTCTAATACTAAATTAGGTCAGATTTAGAATACAGGACATAAAGAATAAATGCCAGAGATACCCCAGAATAGAAGGCAAACCCAAGTTGCATGGCATCATACCAAAAGAGTATTTACAATTAATAACAAGGCCTATAATAAAACCCAAATGTACTCCTAATCAAACATGAAAATAACTATTTGATAGAACCACTGTTGTATCAGGGTATTATAAAAAGATTCTAATTTAACAAATTCCAATTAATTAGTAAATGTGCAATCAGGAATAAGCTCATGAGATGTAATGGCACTTTGCATCCCACATTAATGATTTGTTTTAAAAATTGGAAATTCAATAAAACTTAGATGGTCATTCACCATTTAAATTAAATGGCTCAATCTGGCCAACATAGAAAATATCTGTACTTTCCCAGCACAAATTATTTGTCCTATTATTTTGCATTATTGAGTTTGTAAGTTCATTTTTATCTTTCATGAGAGCCTAGTAACTATTAGATGTATTAATATAGAAATAAACAGGCATTGTATAACCCATACCAACCAACCAACCAACAAGCAAACCACGTATTTGTCCAGGATTTATAATTGAGTTTTATTTCTCTAGCTGAGTAAATAACATTTTGATCAACTGGTGTTTTGTAGGATTCTGCTTCTGGAGAAGCTTACACCTTTTGATTTGTATTTCAGATTTGTAGAGCAAACATTTCTTCACATTATTCTCTTGTCCAGGCTTCACCTACCTGCTCACTTGGCATTATCAGGGCAGACTGAGCCTAGGAAGGCTTCTTATTCTCCTGATTATTTGCTTTTAAGGAGACCCAGAGAGATAATAGCTTTGAAAACTAAATGTTTGGGATTAAGACTATCTATAACCCAGTCTTAACAAGGAGAGTCTGAATTAAGTTCTGGTATGTTCAGCTATAGGAAAGACAATACTTCTGATTATTTCTGATATCAGAAGTTAAGATTTCCTACTGCTTACGGTTAAATGAACCTTCACCAGGGTTAATAACACTTTTCTCCAAAACATAAGATTCTAAGATTTTTACTGAAGCTTATGAAAACCAAGCTCCAGACAAGGGCATAGCTTTTCCCTCTGGTGTCTAAAGGAAATGGCATTTTCTAGAACATTAAAAAAAATACTTAACTGTGTTATTTTCACGCATGATTATTCATATTTGGGGTCTTTGAACAAAATTTGAGAGTACTGATGGAAATAAAGAGAAGATCCATTGTTCACTAATTTATAGCCAATGCCCTGAGCAGAATTCCTTTTTGAAAATATAGTCAGTCAAAGAATAGCTCTGTGATCTGAGAGGTCATATTTAATCATGCCATAAATTATATCATTATATCTTTGAGAAACCGGTGACTACCCCAATAATTTGAAAGGGGTTCTGTATGTTTTCTTGGTTAGAATTTCCTAATGTCCTTTATCTATCTGCATCCTATAAATAAAAGGTGTTAGAGCCCTAACTGTATATTAAATCTCCGCAGGGCACTGAGAGATCAAGGTTTTCAGAGCCTTGGTGTTATCAAGTTTGCTAGAAGCAGGAACTGCCACAGATTGTGTCATAGGAGCCAAACTCTGTGAAGAGTTTCACACTGATATTTCTGAAAGGCAAATATGATCATATCATGACCTATTTAAAATCTTCCAATTCTCCCTATAGCATTTAGGATAAAGTCTAAACTCTCAACATGACCTACCTTAACAAGACATTTCACAATTTGGCTTTTGCTCACCCTTTTCTCTCATCTACTTCCATTCTAGCTTACAGACAAGCTTAAATATTTTCAGGTCCCTGAGAAATACTGTGTCATCCTCTCTGAAGTTTGGGCCTTTGCTTTTGCTGTTTTCTTTGTCTGTATTATTCCACCTCTAACCTCGCCTAGGTATGTTCTGTTTTTGCCTTACAGCACCCATCATCCAGTATTTAAGGTGCATATTTACAAGTCTCTACCCCATCTGGAAAGACAAAGGCAGGAGCTTTTCTCTACAGCCATGCTAGCTCTAGATCTGAAACAGTGCCATACATTTTAGAACATTTTGCCAACCCTTATTCACCTGTTAGATGAATGAATGAATACATGAATGAATTAATGAAGTAATTGCCTCCTAAGTATAGGTTCAAGATCCTCTTAGCCTTTCCAGAACGCTACTAATTACATTTCGATCTCTCCATGCCCAAACTTCTGCTGGCTATATCTTAAAGCAGCTATAGCATTTCATTCTTAGGATGGGTCATCATACCTGGGTCACATCAAACAGAGGTGGGCTAAAAATTCTCCCCCAATCCACCACAGCAAAGCAGCTTACTTTAGGTCACTATAAAAAGCTCTAACTTGAAAGCTAATATTGAGATAAGCTCAACATTTGACCTTCTGAAAATCTGAGGGCATATTGTAGTACATGATCTGCTCTCAGTCTATCACTTAGGAAATCACTACCTATTTCAAAGGGGAGGAAAGTAATTTTCTTTCCTCAGATTAATTCTTTGAAAACAGATTCCAACATGGAGAGTTGTATGCAGGAGGTTTATTGGGCCTTGCCCTAGAGAACAACACTTGGAAAAGAGTAAGAAACAATGTTGGGCAGAAGGAGAGGATGAAATGTGTATGATTTCCAAGGGTCTCTCAGCTGATCTCCACAGAAAGCTTTGGAGCTGGGATGGTCCTTCCTGATGGTCTCAAACTGAGGGAAAGTGTCTAGTACTCTTGTACTCCCTCATCAACCAACCATGTTTTTTGACTTTTCTTGAGTAAGATACTAAGAGTGAAAGGCAGCACTCTTCTGCTAAGGACAATTCTAGAACAGAAATTAACAGTGTGCCATCAGCAGCTAACACCTTCAAGCATCATGCTGGAAATTACCCAGGTCGAGCAAAAACACATGAAGCAAATGTATCTGAGAGGCATGAATAAACTGTAGTGGATACTGAGATGGCTGCCCACCTCCCTCCTTCAAGGTGGAGACACCCGTTTTTCCAGGTGCTGTAAACCAAGACAATCCAGGCATAAATATTTTACCTTGTACAGGTCATTGTTTTACTCATCCTTCTGGTACCATATTAGCACCATCTCATGGGGTTCTTTCCAAGGTGTTACATTTTAGTTCATGCAGGAATGCTGTGTTAGTCTTCTGTTGCTACAGTACAAGTCTCTAAAACCTATGTGTCCTAAACAATACAAATGTATGATCTTACACTTATGGAGAATAGAAGTCTAAAATGGGTCTCATTAGGCTAAAATTTGCCATAGCTGTGTTACTTTCTGGAGTTTCTAGGGCAGAACCCATATTCTTGCTTTTTCCAGCTTCTAGAAGCTTCTCAAATTCCTTGGCTTCTCCCCTCACCCCCACCTTTTTTAAGATTTTCTTTACAAAAAGAGAGAGGGAGAGTGCACACACACACATGAACAGGGATAGGGGCAAAGGGAGAGAATCTCAGACTCCCTGCTGAGCACAGAGCCTAACTGGACTCCATCTCATGACCCTTAGATCACAATTGGAACCAAAATCAAGAGTCCTGGCTTCACCAGCTGAGCCACCCAGGAACCCCCTGCCCTTTTTTTTCATCCATAAAGCTGGCAATGGGAGGTTGAATTCTGCTCACCTGGCATCACTCTAGTCATATCTCTTTTTTGACTCTTGTTTTCTACTCCCCTCTTACAATGTGAAAAACCCATATTGAAACAACCAGGATAACTTACAATAACATTCTCATTTTTAAGGTCAGTTTATTAGCAAACTTTATTCTACTTTCTATTTAAATTCTCTTGTGAGAGATGCCATGAAAGAGAGAGAGAGAGATATGAAGTGAGAGACATAAATTAAGAAGTGGAAGTTTAGGGAGGTTAAATGGGGACACTCTTCTGCCTATCATAGCTGATAATATATTCAAACAAAATCTCTCCCTTTGATCTTTCTTAATCCAGCTCCTTAGGACCTGCATATACTTTAGTTGACTCTGACTAGTAACTGCTGTCTAGGTCTTACAGGTTTTTTTTGGTGTGTATTTTCTTTCCTCATCTTGTAGGCCCAGCACTGCCTCAGTTCGATTATGATGTGGCACCCAGGGTGGAAGTGGGGATGAAAGCCGAGTGTGTTTGAATCAACTTCATGTAAAATGGAACGCTAGTCTTGTAAGAGAGCAGTGAACCATTCTCAAAGGCCCCTCTGTGTTTAAGGAATCTGGAAATTCAACTGCATTAATCCCGTTTTTACCTTCACAGGATCCCATGCCCTTCTAATTAGGACCTTAACCTTTGGATAAACACACTTGCACAGTTCAGAATCTGAACTTGTCTAAAGCTTTTTTATTCTTATAATATGATGATGGGCCTCATACATAGTTGTTTTCACCCATCAGAGATTAAAATAACTTTACGCTGCTTACAAGGTCATCTAGGTTTCACACTTAGCCTAAATTGGTTTTTAATCATTTCCAGGCTTTCTTTTCTTTCCCTCATGCATTAGTATCCAACAAAAATTGATTGATTTCAGTGTCCTTGAAGTACTATTTTCTCTGAACTCTCAGATGTCTGAAACATTGTAATAGCAGTACATTCCCTTCCACTATGATTTTAGTTTCCCTGCAACAGCATACCAGGGGTTAGTATTGTACTTACTTCCCGTGATATGGTCCTCATTTCCAGCCAGGCAGCAGATAACACAACCTAAAATACCATGTTAGTATGTGATTTCTATGATCATTTCTGGTACAAACTGTCCTAGGTAAGTTTCCCCAAAGAAACAGCCTATGAAATAACGATCTGTGCGCAGGACTTTTACTGGGAAGCACTCCTGGTTGTAAAAACTCAGAGGAAAAGAAACAGAAGTAGCCAAAAGGAGGAGTAGAAAGTTTGTACCTTTACGACAGAGGCCACTAGCGATTCCATGGAGAACTCCACAGAATTAAGATGTCACACTCTAAATCAAGCAAGGGGCTGGGTATTTATACCCTGCATTGACCAGCCAATAAATATCATCTGCCCAAGTAAAGGAAGCATATTCTTAGGCAAATCATTGCTCTCCAGCTGTGAATAATGCCTGGGAAACAGCTTATCCATGAGCTCTTGCCAGCCAAAATTCCTTGCAGCTGCGAACCTAATTGACTCACCACAGCCTTCACTATCATTATTTATTTTCTCCTCATCATGGATGTCTTTAGCTTCATTATTCACCAATACCTAGCCCGAAGATTCTTTTTCTAGTAATGCTTCTGAGTTTCTGTTATATAGCATTAAAATTGTATGTTACATTTTTATTCAAGGATTGTCTATGTGCAATTTCATTACCTATTAAATTAAATATAATGAATACGAATATGACCTCTGGGCAATAATCAATAATTGATGATAAGCTGAGTACTGGATAGACAACAATAGTACCTACTACTCTTTGTCAGGCACAGTATGTGCCTGTATGTTGAATGCCTACTCTATGTCAGGTGCCATTCTAGGCATTTAGATAAAATCAATGAACCCAGCAGATACAGATCCTTGCCTGCTGGGGTTCATATTACTGTGATATCAGTGGCTAAATAAACATTTAATATAATACATGAAGTAAATAATATAATCCATCAAAATGTGATAACTATAGTGGGAAAAAAATCAAAGATAAAAGTGAGTGGAGATGGGTAAGGCAGATTGTCATTATATTTTGGGGGGGTTAATTATAATTTTAAATAGGTGGTAATGGTAGGAACCAATGGAAAAAAAAATACCAGTAAAGCAAAAATTTGAGAAGTTACTTGAATTAGTCATAAACTTTTTATCTTGGGGGAGAGAAGCTCCTAGTGGGGGGTGGGGGGAAGCCTATGCAAAAGTCCACGGCAAGAATATGCCTGTTAGGTTAACGGAAGAGCAAGAAAACTGAAATGGAATAAAGAATTTGGCTTGACAGAATCCAGATTTCTATCTCTGAGACATTGTTTGATATCTGCTGACCAGTTCCTTTTAATCTGGATTTTTTCTCATATTTTCAAGAAGAGTGTCCTTCTCTTGTTGGTACATTCTTACTTTATATATGTAAATATGTAAAAATGGGGATTTTTAATTTTTAAACCTGAGGAAACAATTTGCCTATCATCATTTTGTTTTGAATTTGTAAATTAATTTAAGAAAATCTTTTAGTTTCTTTTTCTAGGACTGTGCGCCTACATGAGAGATGAAACAAAAGGCCACATTAGAAGTACATTAAAAAAATAAATAGAAGATTTGACTGGGGCTAAGTACTGGGTTATTTTGTTTTTGTATCAAGTGAGTGAACTAACTCTAAAAAGTGAATTGCTCACCACACTAGAAAATATTTTAACATATTCTGTGAGGAAAGAGAAGGTTGCTAAACAACCAAGAAGAAGAATACTAGAGACTTAAAAAAAGGATGCAGTGAAGATTTCTATGAAGTTTTTCTGCATATTTTACGATATGAACCTTCTCCTTTTTACCAGAAAAATGTGTATAAAGTATATGTATCTTTCAGTAGTGTATGCAGTAGCAAGAAAAAAAAATTCAATATACTTAAGCAAGTATGATATATTATTTATTCCGCTAAAACAAAAAAGTTATACTGACTTGAGTCAGCTGCTTGAAGCCCCAGATTATTCCCTCTGTTCCCTTCTAAGTATGTTCCCTGTCATCCTCATGCTTGATTACAAGATGATGGCTGTGGCTTTCAGCATATCTACATTGAAAGCAAAGAATGCTCCATGGGGACCAAGAAGGGAGGGGGCTGTAAGTGGTGATGCCTCTGGCATCTTCTCTTAATTAGAAGAAGATATCCTTTCCAAAGATCCTCCTCTCTTTTTTACCTATCAGACTTTTGCTTGGGCTTCTTTGACTAAAATTAGGATATCCTGCCCATTCCTAGCTATAAATGGACCTGGGCAAATGAGCAACAGAAATGGATTTGAGTGCAAATATTATTCTTCTGAGCTAATTACTGGAAAGACTGGTAGGGTACTAAAGAGGTGAGACAAAGAAGAGAAAGAAATCCATGAGGAAGAGTTATCAAGCAAGTTATCATTCTGGACAACTAAAGCTCAATCCTGCCAAGGATCTAAGGAAGACAGTGTAGAACACCTATCAAAGTTATCCTAATGATGACAATGAAACTGGGGTCTATATCCACCACTGATTGAGAACTGCTCATGGAAAGCACTTCTCTGCTTTGTGAGCCTACTATGCTCCCAGCAACAGGTAAAAGCCCACAGGCAGAGAGCCGAAAGTCATTAAAGTAAGAAGCTTATGTAGACATTGCTGCTATAAACATTGGGGTGCAAGTGCCCCTTTGGATCACATTTGTATCCTTTGGGTAAATACCTAGTAGTGCAATTACTGGGTCATAGGGTAGCTTTATTTTTAACTTTTTGAGGGATCTCTATACTGTTTTCCAGAGTGCCTATACTAGCTTACATTCCCACCAAAAGTGTAAGAGAGTTCCCTTTCTCCCCATCCTTGCCAACATTTGTTGTTTCCTGACTTGTTAAGTTTAACCATTCTGACTGGCTAAAGGGGGTATCTCATTGTGGTTTTGCATTGTATTTCACTGATGGCAAGTGATGTTGAGCATTTTTTCAAGTGTCTTGGCATTTAAGAAACAAAACAGGATTATAGGGGAAGGGTGGGGAAAAAAAAAAACAAGACGAAATCATAGTGGGAGACAATCTGTAAGAGACTCTTAACTTAGGAAACAAACTGAGGGCTGCTGGAGGGGAGGTGGGTGAGGGGATAGAGTAACTGGGTGATGGGCATTCAGGAAGACACGTGACATAATTAACATTGGGGGTTATAGGCAACTGATGAGTAACTGAACTCTACATCTGAATCTAATGATACACAATATGTTAATTAGTTGAATTCAAATAAAATAAGATATAAAAAATGTTTATGTAGATAGTGTAGAGTGCCAAGAAGGTATGAGATTGATGTCTCTTAAGCTTAAAAAGAAGGTGTTGGAAGTTAACATTGAATATGAAGCTGATAAATCTAGCCATATAATGAACAAGTTATCCATTAGTTGTGGGTGCAATCTGTTGGGAGATGGTTAGAGAACTGGGCTTCAAAGTATACATGGGGTGAAACCAGAGGCTATGGAAGGACCCTTGCTATACCTGAGTTACTGTATTCAAGATGGTTTGAAATACATTAAAAGATTAAAACTTTGCCTCCATTTTAATATGCAATATATTTAGTACCAGTTTTTTGGGGACATTCAGACATGTCATAAGCATTTATCTATCTGAGATGGTTTAGGCCTAATAGCTGGTTCCAGAAATAAAGTGTTTTATTAGAAAACTTAACAAGAATGTTTATCATCCAATGATTGTGTGGCCTGAAAAATTTCTCCTCAAGTAGTGGTTACAATTTAACACATTTTTGGAAATGGTACAAAATCTAATAGATCATCAGAGAAAACTCATAACCATTTTACACAAATTTTGAACTTCAAGTCTTTTGCAAGTTTTTAGAATCAATATTCTCATCGTTCTAGGTAAGAGTCTTTTGTTATATCACATTCAATTATACGCATACCTGCCATGTTTGGGGAAATTTATCTCTTAAATGTTGAAAGCAAATTTTTAGGTTCATCAATTTTAACATGTGATATTAAATTTACTTTTGTAAATGAAGCCAGTCGCTGACATCACAGTGACTTCGTAGAGACTATACTTAAATTTCCCTCACCTATAATTTTATTTTATTTGATTTATATTATGTGCGATTAAACCTGTGGGGTTATATTTCATTTTGCTTCAGTACCCTTCACTGATACAGTAAGTGCTTTTAATAAATAATAAAAAATAATTACTGATATTTCCATTTTGCCTGGAAAAGCAGATAAAACAGATTGTTCTCATATAACATTTATTTGTAGAGGAGCTGAAGAACAAGTAGAAGTATGTAACAACCTGATCGTTACCACATGCTGGAAATGCCAAAGACATATTTCTAACTTTTCTCTTTAAAAAGTATACTTTAGCATTAAGTAAAGAGAAAATGTAAAAATAAACTCAGTGAACCTGTAATCCTATGTACTAGAGTATTCATTATTGTTGGTTTTATATATTAAGTATTGTCAAAGCAGAAATTGCACCAAAGTTAAATGGACAAAACTTTATTCAAGTCTATTTCAAGAGGGAAGAGAAACCAGAACTCACTCTGAACCCAACTCCATTGAAACAAAAGTTTGGAGGCTTTCTAAGAACTGGAGTTGAGGTAAGGGTTGATCATCTGTGTTTGCTAATTAGCCAAAGGAAAAGTAAACTTTCTACAAGCTTCTTGAAAGGAGATAGTTTAATAACTTGCAGCAAGGAAACATTACATTTCAAAGAGATGGTACCCAGATCCTTAAGAAAGACTATCTTGGGTTCTAAAGCCAGCAAGATTTTAAACAGATTTACATCTCCAAAAGGCATAAAAAGAATTTGCAATTACATATTTTCTAAAGTAAATACTTAATAAGCAAAAGAAACAGTCCACAAAACCAAAAGACAACCGACAGAATGGGAGAAGATATTTACAAATGACATATCAGATAAAAGGCTAGTATCCAAAATCTATAAAGAACTTATCAAACTCAATACCCAAAAACAAATAATCTGGTCAAGAAATGGGCATAAGACATGAACAGACATTTCTCCAAAGAAGACATCCAAATGGCCAACAGATACAGGAACCACAGTCACTAACATCAACTCAGTATCAGGGAAATACAACTCAAAACTACAATGAGTTTGTACGACCTCACACCAGCCAAAATGGCTAAAATTAACAAGTCAGGAAATAACAGATATTGGTGAGGATTAAGAGAAAGGAGCACCCTCTTACACTGTTGGTGGGAATGTAAGCTAGTATAACCACTCTGGAAAATGTATGGAGGTTCCTCAGAAAGTTGAAAAAAAAACTACCCTATGGCCCAGCAATTATACTCTGGGTATTTGCCCCAAAGATAAAAATGTAGTGATCTGAAGGGGCCAGTGTTTATAGCAGGAATGTCCACAATAGCCAAACTATGGTAAGAGCTGAGATGTCCATCGACAGATGAATGCATAAAGAGATGTGGATGGGGCACCATGGTGGCTCAGTAAGTTAAGTGTCTGTCTTTGGCTCAGGTCATGATCCCAGAGTCCTGGGATCAAGCCCTGCATCTGGCTCCTTGCTTCTCCCTTTGCCTGCTGTTCCCCCTGCTTGTACACTCTCTCTCTGTCGAATATATAAATAAAATCTTTAAAAAATATTACAAATATATGTGTGTGTGTGTGTGTATATATAATATATACGTATATATTATATATATTATATACGTATATATTATATATGTATATATTATATATGTATATTATATATATACATTATATATATAATGGAATATTACTTAGCCATAAAAATGAGATATATTATATCATATATATATATTATATATATATCCATCATATATATATAATGGAATATTACCCATAAAAATGAGATCTTGCATTTGTAATGATGTGGATGGAACTAGAGAGTATTATGCTAAGCAAAGTCAGTCAATCAGAGAAAGACAGTTATTATATGATCTCACTTATACATGTAATTTAAGAAACAAAACAAAAAATTTTCCCCATAATTTAAGGATCATGGGGAAAAGGGGAAAAAGAAAACAAGATAAAATCAGAGAGGGAGAAAAACTATAAGAGACTCTTTATTATGGGAGACAAACAGGGTTACTGGAGGGTATGGTGGTGGGGATGGAATAACTGGGTGTTGGACATTAGAATATTAGGGAGGGCACATGATGTAATCAGCACTGGGTATTATATAAGACTGATGAATCACTGACTTCTACCTCAGAAACCGATAGATAATACATTTATCTTAATTAATTGAATTTAAATGAAAACAAACAAACAAAAAACAATGAATAAATAAAATAAATGCTCTGGGTGCACCTGGGTGGCTCAGTGAGTTAAGCCGCTGCCTTTGGCTCAGGTCATGATCTCAGGGTCCTGGGATCGAGCCCTGCATCAGGCTCTCTGCTCAGCAGGGAGCCTATTTCCCTCTCTCTCTCTGCCTGCCTCTCTGCCTACTTGTGATCTCTCTCTCCATCAAATAAATAAATAAATAAATAAATAAATAAAAATCTTTAAATAAATAAATAAATGCTCTGTGGAAAGGGAGATCAGGGGCTGAGAGGCAGGAAGAAGCCCGTCCAAAGATTGGTCAAGGTGAGAGAAATGCTAAAGCCATCTTGGCCATTTCTTAACTTTATAATAATATTTGAAATTATTAATAATATGTTAATTAGATTATATCATTTTGTACTTAAAAAATGTACAAGAAACAGAATTTTGTTCTCAACAAATCAGATAGCTTTAAGTCAGTTAAGGTGATATCTGCTTTACTTCTGAAACTCAGAATTTTTTAAGAAAAGATAAATATGTAATATCAAAAGATTCCACTTCTCAAAATGTAAACAAAAGTAGATAACTTTTATATTCCTATTAGAGGTCATTATGTTCAAAGGTTTAAAAAACACCAGCCATTTGACAGTATGAAATATAAATCAATTGGGTGTCATTTAAATGTATAGAATGAAATAAGAAGGGGAAATAAAACAAATAATAGTTGTCTACTGCCTGCCATCTTCATCTTGGTGCTTTCTTCTTTCTTAGACTTTGGGATTCCACTCTTTCTTATCTTTCTTCCAGGTAATCTGCCTGTTCTTTGTCCTCTTCTTTTGTTCCCTGACCTTTAAATCACATATTCTGTCCTTGGTACATTTCTCATCTCATTCTAAATGCAATTTCCTGGAGCATGAATCTACTTCAATAATTTCAATTATCTTCTATACACTAGTTGACTACAAGATGCATATAAACATTACCAATATTTATGGATTTATCTTTTTATATTTCCTCTGCTGGTCAGACATCTCCACTAGTGTATCAACCATGTAATTTAATGCCAGCATACATAAATATGACCTCTTTGGTTTCTCTCTAAGTTTTCAGTTCCCTTCAGTTTTCAAATGTTAACCATATCAGAAGTTATCATTGGTAGACAACTTAAAGTCATTTTCCAATCCCTTACTCTTCAAATCTAATTGATTATTAAAGTTTTGAAAAATGTACCCCTGGGGATAAAAATATATGTTTATAAAAAATAAAAAATTAAAAAAAAATTAAAAAAAATATATATATATCTCTTCCTCTCTATAAACAGTATTGTTTCTGTGTTATTTCTCCTCAGTACTGTTATGTTAGCTTCCTGGTAAGTCACTTGACTTCTCTTCCCATCTATTGCCTTCTGCATTATAGGTAAGTATATCATTCCAACTCAATTAATCATGTCAGTTTCTTGAATAAAAATCTTTAGTGATCTCATGTTGTTGATAATAATTTAGAATAATTCAAATAATAATAGCATATTTTAAATGTCTTTTTCAATCTGTCCCCACAATTTTCCACTTCTATCTCCCTCTACTCCACTTACCCCATTTTACTGATACTCAAGTTCAGCCACATAAAAGACTCATCTATTATTCTCTAACCGAACACACACAAAAACACACATATTCTTAGAAACTCTTAAGTCACACCTTAAAAGGTATCTACCCTTGAAGTCTTTCTTTACTCTGCATCCAGAAATGATTGTTCCATTTCTTCTGTGGCCCTGGCTCTGTAATGGCATTGATCACATTTACTGTAATGGGTTATTCTATGACTGTTTCTTCTTTGTGGACAGAGACCATATTATATTTATTTTGGATCCATCTCCCTGACTTCCTCAAAGGCTCAAAGTATACACCACTGTGCTACCTGGTGCTTCCCAATGATTTAATGACTTAATGATAGTCATTGAAGCTCTCAAAGAGCTTCAAACCCTAGTAGAAAAACATATTTCTTCTTAACTGTTTTTTTTTTTCAGTTTTTTCATGTATCTTAGGGAGAGTACATGCTCATATATCTATATTTGATGGTTAAATAAAAGATAGTCTTATATTTAAATTATGTAGTAGATGTCTGAAACAGATAACAAAATGCCAAAGGATTGTTCCAAGTAAATCCTGTATTAGAAGTCTTGTTTTAATGGCTTCCTTTTAAAACAGTTTATTTATTTTAAAAATTTCTGTTATTTCTAAACTTAGAAAAAAGTTGAAGCAACTATTTGCATTTATTATAAAACACATAACTGAGCACCTGGTGTAGTCATATTGTATTTTAAAGCCAAGACTTTTGTTATCACAAACAACTCTCTACCAAATCATGAGGATTATTTTTACTTTTAACTTTGTTTATTTAAATTAATATATTAACAGTTAAGTGTTCTCTGGCTACAGACAGATCACTTGTACATAAAGGGAGAATATGTTGAAATACTGATAATTAGCTCAGAGAATCAACTGGAAGACTAAAAATCTGTGGCAAAAACTTAAGAGAAACTAAGGAATGTCCAAGTGTCTGGACATCATTAGCTACTGCAACTTTGCATCAGAAATCACTACTGAAGGGCACCTGGGTGGCTTAGTCTGTTAAGCGTCTCAGATCATGATCCCTGGGTCCTGGGATCAAGCTTTTCTCCCTCTCCCTCTGCACCATCCACCCCCCAAAACCCTGCTCATGCTCTCTCTTATTCTCAAATAAATTAATAGCATCTTAAAAAGAAAGAAAGAAAGAAAGAAAGAAAGAAAGAAAGAAAGAAAGAAAGAAAGAAAGAAACTGCTATTTAAATGAAGGAGCTCCAAACATTCTCCTATCATTGCTTCATTACACTTATCTAGAAAAGTTAGTAGGATTGGTTTATCATGATCATGATCATGAGTTCACTCCTTGGTTAAGGAAGAACAGGATTAATATCTCCTGATCCTACTCAAATATTTTTATTATCACTGATTGCTGTCCTTATCCTGGTCCAAGCCTTCCTTATTCCTCTTCAAGTTTGCTGCAGCAGCCCAAGTTACCCTCCTCTCTGATGCTAGAGAGAACTTTCCAAATTAAAAATGTAGTTTAAAAACCATTCCTTCATTAGACACATAGATCAATGGAACAGAAAATAGTGACCAGAAATAAACCCATGCTTATATAGTCAATTAATCTATAACAAAGAAGGCAAGAATATACAAGGGGAAAAGACAGTCTCCTCAAAAAATATTGTGGTGGGAAAACTGAACAGCAAAGTAAAACAATAAAACTGAACCACATTTTTTATACCCTATGAAAGAAAAAAATAACATCAAAATGGATTAAAGATCTAATTAGAAGATGTAAAGCCATAAAACGCCTAAAAAAGTAGGCAGCAAATTCATGAACATCAGCCTTAATGATATTTTCTGAATCTATCTCCCAAGGCAAGAGAAACAAAATGAAACAAATAATTGGGACTATATCAAACTAAAAAGCTTTTACACAGCAAAGAAAACCACCAACAAAATGAAAAGGCAACCTATGGAATGGAAGAAGATATTTGCAAATGATACATCCAATAAGGGGTTAGTATAAAAAATATATAAATAAATCCTACAATTCAACAATGACAAAAAAAATAATTGGGTTAAAACGTGGGCAGAGGATCTGAATAGATATTGTTCTAAAGACAAACATATGGCTAACAAACATAAAAAAATATTCAGCATCAACAATCATCCAGATAATTCAAATCAAAACCACAATGAAATATTACCTCACACCAGTCAAAATGGCTAGTATCAAAAAGACAAGAAATAACAAAAGTTGGGTGTTGTGGGGAGAAAAGGGAACCCTCATGTACTGATGGTGAATGTAAATTGGTATAGCTACTGTGGAAAACAATATGGAAGTTCCTCAAAAAACTAAAAGCAGAGTACCATATGACCCAGTAACTCCACTTCTGGGTATTTACCCAAAGGAAAGTACAAAACAACAAAACAAAACATGAATTTAAAAAGATATGTGCACTTCTATGTATATTGCAGTATTATTACAATAGTCAAGATATGGAAGCAATCTAAGGGTCCATTGATAGATGAATAGATAAAGAAGATGAGGCATACACACACACACACACACACACAGAGAAAGGAATATTACTCAGCCATAAAAATAATAAAATATTGTCACTTACAACAATATCCAGAAGATATTATGCCAAGTGAAATAGAGTAAAATAAATACCATATAAGGTCAGTGATCTATGAAATCTAAAAAAAATAAATAAATAAAATAAATAAATAAATAAATAAATAAACCAACAATGAAAAAGAGAAACAGACTAATAAATATAGAGAACAGGGGCACCTGGGTGGCTCAGTGGGTTGAAGCTTCTGCCTTCGGCTCAGGTCATGATCTCAGGGTTCTGGGATTGAGCCCCATGTCGGGCTCTCTGCTCGGTAGGGAGCCTGCTTCCTCCTCTCTCTCTGCCTGCCTCTCTGCCTACTTGTGATCTCTCTCTGTCAAATAAATAAATAAAATCTTAAAAAAATAGAGAGAGAGAACAAACTGGTGATTGACAAGGGGATGGGCAGATAGACAAAATAGGTCAAAGGGATTGAGAAGTGCAAACTTCTGATTATAAAAAGACAAGCTTTAGGCATGAAAATACAGCATAGGAATAT
This sequence comes from Mustela putorius furo, assembly GCF_011764305.1. NCBI lineage: Eukaryota > Metazoa > Chordata > Mammalia > Carnivora > Mustelidae > Mustela > Mustela putorius. The sequence continues at coordinate 17,670,053 of NW_025421987.1, forward strand.
TGTCAATAATATTAAAATAATTTTATAGGGTGACCGATGGTACTTACACTAATTGTGGTGAGCTTTTTGTAGTATATATGATCACTGAATCACTATGTTGCATACCTGAAACTAATATAATATTGTATGTCAACTATAAAGAAAAAAAAATATGTAAAAGAAAAACCACCCCTTCATTAAAATTCTTCCATGTCTTCCAATATATTTTAGGCTACTGTGCAAACTTCTTAGTATGCTGTAATATGCCCCTTTTGACATAAATTCTGCTTAAATCTTCACTCCCTACTCTCATCCTCATAGATTTAGATTCTACCCAAAATTAAGGCTTTATCTTCCTTCATCTTTCCATGTGCTTATTGTTTTGCTTGATCACCCTTTAATGACTCTAATTCCTACCAATGTTTTAGAAATCAGCATCACTTCCTCAAAGTGTCCTAATCTGGGTACTGAACTTGATACTCCATTTTATTTGTTCTATGAAATCCTGTAGTTACCCATGTCCACTTTTCTCACAGCATTAATTATTCATTTTAATTATCTTCTTGCTATTTAACTTCTTGCAAGTATAGTAAATTAGAATATTTAAACTATGTATTTTTCATCTTTGCATTTATACTACACTTATGCATAGTAGGACTTCAGTAAATGTTTGTTGAGTAGTAACTTTTTTGAAGCCAAAATGTTTCAATGCCTTTGCACTTTTATCTTTCCAAATTTCGTTATAATATATTCAAGTATCCCGATTACAAAAGTTCTTATAACTGCTTAAAATATTTCCCATATTTTGTAACCTACAGTTTGGATGCATACAAATGGTTGATTGGTTTTGTTATCACTCTCAATAAGTGTGGTTCATAAACAATCTCAAAAATACTTTCCCAAGGAAAAGCTTGGACATGATGTTGACCATATATCAATGAAGTGTTTTTTTTTTTTTAAAGGAATAAAGGGATGATAGATGATAGAAACAACAAATGTCTGACTCTTCATCCAATTTACTATAACCAAGTTTTATTTTGTTTTTTTTGATTTCTCCTTTTGATATATGAGAACAAAGGGGAAAATAACAGAAGGCTGGTTTGTTAAAGTTTCTGAATCTCAGTAGCCCTCCCATTTCTAACCACATCATTCTATGTAGACACAATAAGCTGTAAACACGTTTTTCCTTGATTTTTCCAGTTATTTTAGAATTTTATTATACATAACTTATAGTGTTAAGAATAATCACACAGATAAAATTTAGAGAGAATGTAATTCACTACATTGTCAAAATTTAAATAAGCGCAAATAATTTAAATAAGTGCACATCTGAAATAATTTGATAATTAATCCAAACCCCTTCTTGAACAACAGAGGACACTGAAAACAGCCTGGGATCTATCATATGAACGATAGTATTCTGCAAGTAAGGGATAGACCCACAGGACTGCTAAGCTAAGCAAATCCAAACTGAGGAGTATAAATGTTCAGGGGTTTATACTGAACTCTGACTGCGATCTAGATCACTGGGCCCCAGTTTAATCTCTAGTGCATCTTTTTGTTCTATTAAAAGTTCCCAAAGTTTTACAATTTAAACAAACACCTCATAAACATATCCCACATTCAAGATAACTCTTCCTGTTTTGAGAATCAATAACATGCAAAGAAGTAGAACTTTATTTATGAACCAACTTTCTGGAATTTGTGTCAAAAAATAGTGATTTTGGGGGTGCCTGGGTGGCTCAGTGGGTTAAGCCTCTGCCTTTGGATCAGGTCATGATTCCAGGGTCCTGGGATTCAGCCCCACATCGGGCTCTCTGCTCAGAAGGGAGCCTGCTCCCCTCTCTCTCTCTGTCTGCCTCTCTGCCTACTTGTGATCTCTGTCTGTCAAATAAATAAATAAAATCTTTAAAAAAAATAGTGACTTTTCCTTTACATTTCTAAATATAAAATTATATTGTCATATTGAATATGCTTATTTAAACTTTATACATCCTTCCAGGGATGCCGAAATATTTTTCTTTATCACACTGACAGCCTTAAAAACTCTCTGCAATATACAGTGCTAATTCCTATTTAAAACATTTTGATGCTTTAAAGTCTAGAATGCCATTTGAAGTATGTGCCACATTTGTAGCTAGCATTTTATTTCATATTTCATGAAACATAAAGTTAATATCTTTGGATATTAAATGATAGGTAGACTTTTTTACTTTTTTTTTTTTTTTGAAAAATCGGGATCTTCAAATGTGTGCATTTTATGCGGTCAACAATGATTTCTGAAGGTGATCCAGGGCATGTGTCTAATGCAGAACTGATCTTGTTATAGGTGTGAGATTATCTTACTTTAAAACCCAAATCCTGCCATTAAATCACCGACAAAGCTTTCATTTCAAATGTAGCCTTTAAATGCATAACACAACAGAAGGACAATTAAAGATAGTCATAGTCTATTATCATTGCCATTGGTTCTGCTAATGAGTTCTGTGACTTGTTTCAGAATCAAAATGCTACTCCTGAGAAAGCTTATCAACCTAAGTAAGTGAGTCTTTATCACTTTGCCCTTAAATAGCTAGTGTTCTGCGCCTTTGAGTTTGGGGAGCAGTGCTAAAAGAAACTCTTTATAAAAGAGCTATTAGTCTTGTGCAGTCTAGGATTTGACAGCTCATGAGGTTACACAGACCATTACATTACCAACATCATTTCCAATTCCTTAGGCATCTCCCCCAGCACCTCTGGAGAAATACTTCAGCTCACTTTCTTTTTTTCTTTTTCTTTATTTCTCTTTTTCTTTCTTTCTTTCTTCCTTTCTATGTTTCTCTCTCTCAATTTTACTAATCTAAACTACATAATTGAATGAAAACATAACACATTTTGAAATTTTTCCACCTAAATGCCTATCATTATACCTTGTATAATAACATTAATATTTTTAGGTGGAAAGGAACAATATAAATACCCCCCAAATAAATAATTTATTTATTGCAAAAGAATCAATTGATTACATTTATTTATTGAAATAATATTGAAATCTTATAGTCATATTTGTAGCACTCTTTTTATTCGTAATTAAAAAAGACATTTATGTAAGTATCAAGCCTCTGAGCTTTCAGAGAGTAATAAAGTAAGCATTGAAGTAAAATTTGAATATGAGCGTTTTTTAAAAGGACAAATTGCATAAGCATAGTTTTATGATAAAAGTATCAATGTCTGACAATATATTTAACATGATCTTATTTTTAGTATTCTTCAATGTATTTCTAATATAAATTTAATCTATAGAAAGTTCCATAAGTTTAACATTTAAAAATAGCAGCAATATATTTCCTATTTTATATTTGAATTTTTATTGTTTGGGGATATCATTGTATCAGAACATGTAGAAATGATATTCTAACTGCTGTCTTTTGTATTACTTATATTTATTTCATTGATCTCAAGTTTTCCACTAAAATCTTGTGTAATTTTTAAAGAGAAACTGAATGTTTATTATCCACTGCACCGTGGCCTTTCTTACAGAATAATGCTGTCTTTCAAAGGCATTAAAACCCAGGATGTCCTGTTACATGTTATATATGTTATAGATGTAAAGGTGTTTACTGCCAATGTGAAAGCTAAGTCAAGCCAAATTGTGTATTAGTCAAATGACTCTTTTTCATTTTCACTCACTCTTCCCTTGTCCAATGCCAAATATTTCATTACAGTTGTTTCCAAAACTCTTGGAAGTGTCCTTTTTTTTTTTTAAGATTTTATTTATTTATTTGAAAGACAGCTCTGGAGAGATGAGGACAAATAGTGGGAGCGGCAGAGGCAGAAGGATAAGCAGATTCCTTGCTGAGCAGGGAGTTCTACCTAGGGCTGCATTCCAGGTCCCCAGGATCATGACCTGAGCCAAAGGCAGATCCTTAACCAACTGAGCCACCCAGGCACTCCATGGGAGCATACTCCTAAGAACTACATAGGAAAATAGAGGAAAAGCAAAATTTCAATGCTTTGGAAGTTCCCATGTTATTGTGCTGCTAAGTACTATGTGATGTTATATATATCATGTATGTTGAGATGGTGAAAGTCAGAGATTCAGAAAGACTGTTCTAGACTGTATCTTCTTATTACTATCCCAAATTTTTTAAAATAAAATTAATTGTGATAAGAACAAATAGCATAATATCTACCTTCTTAATAAATACTTATACATATGGCCAGAATTATTAACTGTAAGCATAATGTACAAGCAGATTCTAGAATTTATTCATTTTTCATGACTGAAATTTAATACACATTGAATAGCAACTCCTTATGTTATTTTAAGGCTGTAAAAATATTACCACTTAAATGTAGGAGAGTTTAGGAAGTTCAAGAAACTGACTAAAATGTCCTCATGGCCCAAAAAGAGAATCTCAAGTAGTGGAATTTTATGTAATCCTAGTTTAGGGAAGGTGTTCATCTGTGCATTCTCCCTTTGAGGGTTGCTTGGATTTATTATCCTCCCTTAAAAGGCCCTCTTTTGGCTTTTATGTCTTGGATTCGTATTTCATGGATCAAAGATTAGTGACATCTCTGTCTCCAAGCTCTTATGGTGGCAATAAGAAATGTCTGTGATCTAAGAAAAACCCTAAGGAAAAGAAAAAAAAAAATATGAGAATATCTTTAAAGAAACAGAGTCTTCCTAATTGTAATCAGTTTTTGAAAATTAATTTTTTCTTAAAAATTATCAAGATAAAGCAATGTAGTATTATTGTATAATTAAAATTAGTATATCCTCAATAAATGTCATATCTTTATGTGGAACTTTCATATTAAAAGAAAACATCAACTGAAAGATCAGAAAGAATGAACTATTTTTAGTTCATCTAGGATCCTTTTAAAAAGTCTGTTTAATCATTCATACTCTAAATTTGTGATTTTCTATGTACTTATATTCAAATGTGAAAAACAATTAGAAGATTAAATCTGAGATTTTGTAAGTTTAACACATAAGTGTCCATATTTTCTTTGCAGAAAACCTTAATTCCAACAAGCCAGTTTAAAAAAACAAGAACAAAACGAAACAAAACCTAGAACTGCAGCTACATTCCTTCCATTTTTTGGAAAGCAAATACATCAAAAAGGTTACATAATTTCCTTCATATGTTGAAATTTGAGGTAAATCATTTTTGAAAGGTAATTCAGAATCCTTCAGATTGATTAAATTATTGGTGCTGGATCTATTTTGGTTACATCTATATTTAATAAATATTTCAGGAAAACAAAGTTTTCTATTTTCTAACTGATAAATATGCTTAAAATAGGTTAGAAAAATCTCATAAAGATTAATTTTTTTTTTAACTGACACTCCTTGCTACCTGGTCAATGCATCACTATCTAATGATCATCTTTACCATAACATTTTATGAATTTCCTTTAAGGAAATCCAAACAGACTTCTACGTTTTAATGCCTATTCTGAGTTTGTTATAGCAAATCAGGAAGCCACTATCATTCGGGTTTGGCAGAGATGTGAACAGATAAAGGAGAGGGAAAGATTTATAGTGAGAAAAAGAAAGATTTCAGGTGTGCCCTTATTGGAGGCTTTTTTCTGGGGAAGCTGTAGGTTGTACTAACTAGAAGTGGGCATCCTACATGATTGGTTTAGGCTACATACTTTGCTTTCTCTGGTTGGTCCTAAATTGGGAACAGGAACAAAAATTGGGGAAGCTACCATTTATTAATCAAGTCGTGCTTATTTGGACCAATTGTTATAGAAGTTATTGTTTAACTCCTGGATTGTCACTAGAGATAGCAATCCGAGCAGGCTGGCTTCCTCAGCTGAATATTGTAGATAAGGGGTCTGGTATCCAGAGCAGGTTGTGCAGTTTGTGGGTCAAAATTATATTTATATATATGACCTACACATTGTCTGCATATATTCAGGCTCTCCATGTTAATAAGAACTTGATTAAGAGGAAGAGATTGGATTAAATGACCTACACTAAGATTTTATGACCTCCTTTTATGAATACAAAGAACATTGATCTGAAGCTCTCATTAATTCATAGATCAATGGCAAATATAAAAGAATGAAAATGAATCATTTTCCTTCATATAAAGATTAAATTATTATTCAGAACATATTTGAACAAAATTAATTTCACCAAACATCTTGACTACTCAACATCTGCAAATAAGTTTTTTTCTTTCCATCCATATCACTGACCTCAGAAGTAGTAGAAATCATGTTATTAAAGACTACTAATTTCAAGAAGTCTTGAGTTATTTTTTAAACAGATTTGCCAAAAATCCAACTAAAAGAAAACAAGTATCCATTTCTTGAGACATTTATTTAGTATGTACCATTTAAAAGACATTGTGCACACAGCAGTGAGCAAAGCAGAAATGGTATCTGCTATCAGAAAGACTGCATTCTAATAGTGGAAGACAGATATTAAATAAAGCCCATAACAGATGTCTATATAGTTACGACTAATTTGCTTAAAAGTTAAGAACAAAAATATTTATAAATTGAAACATAAAGCTTTCAGATATATTTAACTTATTCCTTCTAACTTAAAAATATGTCATCAGTTTGACCTTTATTGACATGTTACTCTAGGTTTCTATTTGATAATATTTATTTGGCTCAAGTAAAACATTTTCAAGGAAAAGAAACACAATTCCAAACTATAAGTATTTTAAGTAGTAAAGACCTTTATTTTCTTATATAATAAAGTGTCTGGAAACTGTTATCTAATGTGTTTTTATTTGATGGATCAATAACATCATCAAGAATTCAGGTCTTCCTAGAGGTGCCAGGGTAGCTCAGTCAGTTAAGGATCTGACTTTGGCTCAGGTCATGATCTCAAGGTCCTGGGATTGAGCCCTGCATCAGGCACTGTACTCAGCATGGAATCTGCTTCTTCCTCTCCTTCTCCTCTCCACCCCTCCCCTGGCTCATGTTCTCTCTCTTTCAAATAAATAAATAAAATCTTTTTAAAAAAGAATTTAGGTCTTTCTCTTCTGTCTATGTAAGGGAGTGGGGAAGATACAGTAGATAGCTTACTTAGCACCCATCTCAAGAACTATTTCCTTACTTTCATTACAATAGAGGCAGGAAAGAAAAAAAAAAAAAAAACTTTCTCAGACTCTTTCCCATGAAGAATGCCTATATGAAAATGTGTTTTGTCTTCTCATTAAGTCTCTTAAGTCCTGTTTTCTCTTTTGACTGTTTTGATATGGACATGTTGTGTGGGACTATAACAGCTTTCTTGTATTAATAGGGAAAGGCCAAAGCAGTTATGAATTCTTGCTCTTGATATCCTTAGAGTTGCTGTCCCAAAGCCAACAAACACCAACTTTTTGGTTTTTTGTTGAGTGAAAGAAGTGAAACTTTAAATTTGCTTAGTTTTCTGCTTCTGTTACTTACAATGATATGAAATAAAGACAAGGTTTTTCTCTTTTACAGTATGTCTCTCTTCATGGAGACAAAATGGCTGCAGCAGTTCTACAATCACATGAAAACATAACACTATTCAGGAAAGAGGAGAGAATATGCTCCTGCACATCTCTCTCTCTCTCTCTTTTTTTTTTTTAAGGTTTTACTTATTTATTTGACAGAGATCACAAATAGGCAGAGAGGCAGGCAGAGAGAGAGGAAAGGAAGTAGGCTCCCTGCTGAGAAGAGAGCCTGATATGGGGCTCGATCCCAAGACCCTGGGATCATGACCTGAGCTGAAGGCAGAGGCTTTAACCCATTGAGCCACCCAGGTGCTGCCAGCATCTCTCTTACAGTAAGAAAAATCTCCCACAAAAGTCTGTCAGTGGAGTTTTTCTCACATTGCATTGATTAGGACTTGGTTACATGACAATGCATAAAATGTTCACTGCCCAAAGAAACAAGACCAAGATGATTGGATTGAATCAATCCTGATTTATTCTTGGGGCTGGAAATAGGGTCACTATTCTTGAGCGCATGGCCTTGCAGTGGAAGGACACAGTAATAATGGGCTTCTGCAAGCTGGTAAGAGAAGAGAAAATATATAGGGAAACAAGCAACAGTTTTCACAGTAACTCAGGATACAGAATCTCTAACAATAAGGTTATAAAATTCAGGTAGCAGGTAGCACAGTGCTAAGGCCAGGCTTCAGTTGATTAAATGAGGATACTCCATTTGGAATCCAAAATTCTCATTGAAAGATGGTTATATAACTGAAAGAGAGAACGAGAGGAAAAGAAAGAGAGTGGGAGGAGAGAGTAAGAAAAAAAAAGAGAGAGAGAGAGAGAAACTCTGAGCTGTTTTGAATATAAGAAAATTATTTGAAAATTTTAAGTCATTGAACAAGTACAGAAACTTGAATTCTCTATTGCGAAGTGTCTCTTCTATATTTAAAAAACTGTGGTGGAATTGGAGAGCGAGAGAGAAGGTGAGAAAAGGAAGAAGAGAGGAGGGCAGAAGGATTTTTCCACTCCACTTCTATCATAACAATTGTATTTAATATCTTCAAGTTTTGGCTCCCTGTTATGATTTCCTTTGAAGAAAGAAATTACAGGGAGAAAAACTGATAATTCATCCAACTGCATTACCTCTAAGTTCCTTTCAAAATGAATCTTCTATAGTTCTATAAATTCCTAAAATAATTTGAATTTTTCTTTGAGTGAAACTTGTGACTTTCTTGTTTTTGTATTTATATGTAAGATTTTATATTGTAGGTGAACCCATGAAATTGGCATGATTTTGAAAAACTATACCAGTGTATGCAACTTACTGAATAAGGATTTAGAAATCAGGTGTAAATCTTAGCTGGTTATATATAATATATTCAATTTAGTAAAATTTTAAATTTATTTTGGGTTGCAGGAGTAGGTTCTTTGACTAATATCAGCAAGGTATTATATGTTATTTCTATTTCAAAGGAGGAATAGTCTTCTACCCATCACTATATAAAAGAGTTTTTTTGGCTTTACCCAAAAAGTATAACTATTTTATTCTTAAAACTTTGATGCCCAGTGACTGGTAACAGTATAATTTATACTATTGGTCTTCTTGTGAAACTTTATTCCTAATTTGTCAGCTTAGTCAGCTCTGCTCTTCAGAGCTGTGCAATAAATTACAATAGATGTTCAGTACATTAATCAATTTGACATTTGTCCTGGACAAATACAGTCAGAGAAAAATTGATAAGACTTTCCAGGTTTTAATGTATTAATAATAATAAAAATATAATCACTGATATTCTTCTAGACTTCTATGTTTTGGAAAAAACATACTTTTTAATTAATAAACACAATGTATTTAATAGAGAATTGACAACTCACAAAGAGAAGTAATAATAAAAAATGGAGGTTAAATTTTCTTTTTAAAAATCTAATAATTCACAGTGTTTATTATATATTTTTCCATAATGAATTAAATATTCTTTATTATAGAAAATACAGGAAGGTGGGGGGGGGATGCCTGAATTGGTGAAGCATCAGACTCCTGGTCTCCCGCTCAGGGGTCATGATCTAAGGGTCCTGAGATGGAGCCCCCTGTTGGGCTCCACACTCAGCAGGGCAACCTGCTTCAGGACTCTCTCTCTGCCTACTTCTGCCCCTTCCCCCACTCACTCACACTGTCTGGTGCACTCTGTCTCTCTTTCTCAAATAAATAAATCTTTTAAAAGAATACAGGTAGATAGATGATAAATATATTATCTGAAGTCCATTCACTAATATAACTTACCAAGATTTTCTTTCAGCTTTGTTTTCTAATGATACTATTTTTTTTCCTTAGCCATGGTCACTATGTTTGTGCGTGTGTGTGTGTGTGTGTACACCCATATGAATCTGTGCATTTAACAGTCAGAAAAGAAACATTGGCATCTATCTCTCTGCTGCACTCTAGGCACATATGGTATGTTTACAGTACCCTAGCTCCTTTAAAGTGGTGGAGGCCATGTGAGTTGGCCAATGGCTTGTGAGGGGCAATGATATGTGCCACATTCTGGTGCTTTTAAAGACACTGTACAATCACTATTTCCATCCCAAAGGTACAAACAGGATAGAAGAATGAGTGAAATGTTTTAGCCTGCGTCTTCGATGAAAAAACAAGAGCCCCTTTGATGATCTGCAGTTATACTTTTAAGTGAAAAAAAATTTTTTTAAGATTTTATTTATTTATTTGACAGAGATCACAAGTAGGCAGAGAGGCAGGCAGAGAGAGGAGGAAGCAGGCTCCCTGCCGAGAGAGAGCCCCACGTGGGGCTCGATCCCAGGACCCTGAGATCATGACCTGAGCCGAAGGCAGAGGCTTTAACCCACTGAGACACCCAAGCGCCCCTTAAGTGAAAATTTAATAATATTTGCTGTGTTGAGGGTACAAGGTTTAGAGACAGTATGTTATGGGGCCACAGTAGGGCCTACTCTGTCTGATATGTATAATATCCTATTTTTTTTCCCAACATCAAGACAAAGGTAATTATGTTGTTATTTAAATTCTTCATTAAAAAATACTGGCTCAAATTAATTCACTTACACAATATCTTATGTTGAAAATTTAAGATTTTTTTTTACTATTAAGAATCATAAATTGATAGATATCCTTGTGAAAATGTGCATGTGTGTGTGTTACTGTGTTTGTTGTTTGTTTTAATTATTTTTATTTCTTAAGGGATCTTTTCCACTTGTGCCATTATTAGGTCACATACGTTCTGATGCACACTGGATAATTGCTTTCCAGAATAGCTTACTGATTTTCATTTACAATATCTTATCACACTCAACAGAATTCAGTCATATCTTTTTCAAATATTTTGGTAGTTTGATAATGAAAAATGTTAACTTATTTTTTAAATTAGTTGTGATTTTCTTTCAAGATTGTTCTCAGTTATATCAACTCATGGTTTCATGGGCTTTATGCACATTCTCTTAAATAAATTAATTCTTAATTTTGAATCTATATTAATATCTGACAAAACTATTATAACAATTTTATCTCTTTAATGCCATCCCTTTAGGAAGAGTTGTATGTCCAAATTTTTTAAAGTATGCTTATAAAAAGGTTTACTTCTGCATATATAATCACTGTGTGGCTCAGAATAAGTTACATTTTGAGTCCATTGTATGTTAAAAGAAATAACTATACTATATGATATTGCAAACTCTACAGAAATTGATCCTAAAAATTATGTCTTGTTAAAAAAAAGCTATAGATGTGAAGATAAATTATCTCCTTAAAATAAGACAGATAATAAATTCAAGGTAGAATAAGTAAGGTATTATTAATCATAATGCAATCTGTATTAACTTACACGAACTTTATAGATATCAAAAATAAATTAAGTTCCCTCTTATTGGAACCTTTGGCATCGATACTAAATAGCTCACAAATATAGTGATCTTGATGAATTATCTAATAGTTCAGCTTACAAATTAGCAACCCTAAAACATGAACAATTACTTAATCACAAGAAAGCTTAATTTCTCTACTTATAAAGTGCAATTAATAATTGCACATATTTCTTAGTATGGTCTTGAGGATTATGTATAATGGTACAAGTTAAGGACTTAGCATCATTCCTTAGACGCATAAGAAGTTTGGATCTTCTGGGTATTTTCCTTGCTATTGTTCAATTTTAATTATTATGTCTACGAGAATTTATTTTCTTCGTGGTTATCTTCTATGGACATTCCTCCAAGATTCTTTAAAAGTAATTTTTTCTTTTTTTTTTAAGATTTTATTTATCTATTTGACAGAGAGAAAGAGATCACAAGTAGGCAGAGAGAAGGACAGAGAGAGAAGAGGAAGCAGGCTCCCCACTGAGTAGAGATCCTGATGTGGGGCTCAATTCCAAGACCCTGAGATCATGACCTGAGCCGAAGGCAAAGGCTCAACCCACCGAGCCACCCAGGCACCCCTAAAAGCAGTTATTTTCATCAGTATTTCCATTAGTGGTCATTTGCAATGACTAAGACTTCCCAGTGCACATCCTTTGCTGTTATTTGTATTTTCCCATCTTCGAATCTACACTTCTCTTGTGTTTTGCTTTTAAAACAGAAGTGTGTGGCAGTGTGGCAGAAGTGCAAGGATTCTAAGCCAAAGACCAAAAAAGCATATACTTTGTTTTGTTAGAAAGTGGTATCATCACTGAGGCAGCTTTGGCTGTTAGGTGCTGAACTGTGTACCCCCTCCATTCATATGCTGAAGTCCTAACCTCCAGTACTTCAGATTGTGACTATTGGAGATAAAACTTTCTTAATTAAGATTAAATAAAGTTATATAAGTGGGCCCTCATCTCCCTTACAAAAAAAGGGAGAATTGGACGTGTGAAAAAGAGACACTAGCATTGCACAAGCACAGAGGAAAGACTACGTGAGGACACAGCAAGAAGGCAACCATTTGCAGGATAAGGAAAAAACCTGCCATTGCCTTGATCTTGGACTTCTAGCTTCCAGAACTGTGAGAAAATAAGTTTCTGTTGTTTAAACTATGCAGTCTGTGGTACTTTATTATGGAAGCCCTTTCAAGTTAATAGAACTAACTTGTTAGAAGATATGATCACCTGGGGTAGATGAACCATTACAGCAGGAGGGAACCTATAGACCAAATATTCTCCAAGTCAAAGTCAGATGATTGCAGAAAAACCATCCAACTGAATACAGTACAATTTGCTGACACACAGAATAATAAGCCAATAAAATGTTGGTGGTGGTTGTTTTATTTAAAGATTTCAGTTATTTATTTGAGAGCAGAAAGAGAGAACTAAAAAAGGGAGAGGAGCAGTGGGAGAGACTCTCAAGCAGACTCCAAGCTGTGTATGGAGTTGGAGATGGGGCTTAATCTCATGACCCTGAGCCAAAATCAAGAGTCTGATGGCCAACTGACTGAGCCAGCCAGGTGCCCCCATGTTGGTTGTTTTAAATCTTGGGGTTATTTGATAAACAATAATTAATAAATATTTTATTAGAGATATTAGCATTATTATAAATTTCCTGAGCTGAACCTGTCATTCAATGAATACTTTTTCAAACCAAAAACAATTTTTTTAATACTAACTATATGTCAGACTCTGAAGTCACAAAATCAAAGCCATAAAATTAAAATCTTAATTTTCCAACTCATCTCCCTACTTCCTGCTATTTTTTAAATACTGCCTTTCAATAATTCTGCAATGGATCAATTACTATAAAAGGCCATACTCAGAAAGCATATGTGTATGTGTGTGAGTTTGCTAAAGATACTCAGAAAATACCGTACTCCTCAGCACTTCTAACAATTACATTCGTGAAAAGAAAGTAACCAAATCATTACATTCCAAAACAGTAAGAGGCATATTAGAGGCATGTATAGATTAGTATGGGGGCAATGTAATAATTTTCAGGAGGGGTAAGACAACTGAAAATGAAGCAAGTCTAGATATCAAATGTTCTTTGTCAGATAGAGAGATATGAGCAGGCCATCTGAAACAAAAGGCAAAAATTATATTCAGTGAAATGAGGGGTTTGGTTCAGAGAATGGGTTCTCAAGACGTTAAATTTGAAAGGTAAACTGGGTCACACTGGTACCAAGGGTCTTCATTAAATGTAGATGTGAGTATACTATTTTATAAATGAAGAAGCTGGAGCTTAAATAATGTGAAAGGAATTCTATCATACCTACTAGTTAATTAGTGGCAACAGAGTAGCACTTAGTATATGGAGTTCTACACATAGTTTCATGGTGATGTATAATATCATTATGGATCAAACTAAAACTATATACTTTTAGAATTAAATCTTTAGAGGTTGAAATATGTAAGCATCTTTTAGGAACAGTTAATATACAGTATCTTGAATTGATTTTTACTATGAAAAAATGAATAAAACAAAACAATTCAGGGATATTTCTGACTTTCACTTAAAACATGGGCTCAAATGATATCAAAATACCTCTGTTTGTCTCTGCCTCTCTCTTTCTTATCTCAGGCATCCCCAATTTGAAACTCTTCTGTAAGGTTGACTCTACTTTTTAAGAAGCGTTCCCATCATGGTTTCATTTTGTCTTTCTGAGCTCTTGATGCTACATTCTTCTAGGTTCAAAAGCATGAGAAAATTCTTTAACTCCCCACAAGAACACCTGAGGAGTATTCATTACACTGAGCCAATGTATTTATTTACTGGCAGGATTTGTGCCTACCCTAAGGGCTGGAGCTGATATCCATACTCACATCTTGTCTTGAAGGTGAGGTACCAGTGGGTTTCTCTCCTCTTAGTCTGACTGCTGTATCAAAATATCACTTTTGAGTGGCATAAACAAGAGAAATTTATTTCTCATAGAGTTCTGGAGGCTGGAGTCAAAGATCAAGGTGACAGCTGATTCAGTTCCTGGTGAGAGTTGTCTTGCTGACTAGCAGATGGCCATCTTTTTGCTGTATCTTCAGAAGACAAGGCAAGAAAGAGAGAGAACTAGTGCCTTCTTATTAGTACCTTCTTATAATCCCATTATAAGATCAGACTCTTATGACCACATCTGAACCTAATTACAGATAAGCTCCAGAATGACAGGAGAAAGAGAAAGGAATACAACATTTAGTAACAAGATGATCTAATGAAAATCATATTTTGGGGGTATCTGTGTGGCTCAGTTGGTTAAGTATCTGCCTTTAGATCACGTCATGATCCTGGGGTCCTGGGATTGAGCCCCATGTCAGGCTCCCTACTCAGTGAGGGGTCTGCTTTTCCCTCTCCATCTGCCCCAATTGTATGCTCTCTTTCTTTCTCAAATAAATAAATAAATAAAAATCTAAAACAAACAAACAAACAAATAAATATAACCATATTTTCTCAGGATGAATAAAGATTTTAGATATAGAGATTTCATAAGTCCTTACCACATCAAAGAACATGTTCTGGCACCCAGTCCAAACACATTTTCACATAATAGAATGTCTTTCTACTAGAAGCTCATTTTTTTTTAAAGTATCTACCAAATATTAGGTGCCACATGAAATATTTCTACTACTAGATAAAAGTATATGTTTTTGCAGTCTTTTAACTCTATAAAAATATGATTTAATAAAAATTCCCCCTCCCAAATTTTATTTAATGGAACACTGATAAGACTGTGGTAACAAATAGGAGATGGTCCTCTGAGGTAATAACAGGAAGCATATGAGAGGTATCTTTATTAAAATTTCTATAACACACTCATTGACAGATATTAATGTGTTTTTTAAATCAGGTGAGAATAACATAATATCCAAGAACTCTTTGTTATAGTGATCCTCTCCCTCATTCCCCTCAAAAGTTGTTTTTTTTTTTTCAACACCTCCTCTTATAACTGAAAAGGTCTCTAAAATGTCTCCCTTTTTTAATGGCAGAATACCAATTTCACGCTAAATGCATGAGAGCCCTCATTCCATGGGAGCACATATCTATTAATCTTTCTTTTTTTTTTTTCTTCTTGTTTTTTAAACAGTAGGTACATTCTGCATTGGATTTTCTTTTAGAAGCTTTACAGTTTTATTTTGTAGTTATATAAGCCTCAATTATATTTACAATTATACTTGATATGCTATTTCTCTATCAGAGTTAGGAAGATCGCTAATGCAAGCAACTTTCTGGCCAAAGAAATGTACAAATGGAGAATAAAATTGTTTCCTGACATCATTTGCAACTGATTGTGCTGAGACCAAATATCTTTACATTTTCTTCTAGTGATTGTTTCTACGGTCCTGAATCATCATGCGTGTTTCATATTTGAGAAGATAGCCTGGGAAGGATGGAGGAAGAGATTTTACAACAATGGTCTTGCTGCTACTTTACTTTCTGCCCTTTCTTTCTGTTAGAGAGCCCCAACACCATTTCCTCCGTTTATTTCAGCTGAGAACTCCACTGTGAAGTGGTTGTGTAGCAGGACAGTTAGGGCTGTAGTCCTAATGGATGAAATGGAATGTGGCTCTCCCTTAAGAGTAGATATACAATGCCCACACAATGGTAGTCAGTCATTTTCTTTAAGAGGCAAGGCAGACAGAAACTCACTCTGAAGTCATAGTTATTGCAATTAAAAAAAAAAAAAGTCTATGCTGCAATTTGGAATGTAAAGCAGAACTATTCAGGGAAGATTGCATAAAAATGGAGAAGGAAGAGAGGTCTGTTTGTGCCGAATTTGGACCTTCTGAACTCTTAGTAGTCTAGTGCTTATTGAGAGTTCTAAAATGGATTCCTTTCTGTGTGTTTTTTATTTATTTATTCAAGCATTCATTTTCATTGCCTCCAACTGGATTAGGGAAAGAAACAGCATCGAATACTCAGAAATAAAAATGTCTTTAAGGAGACAACTAGGAAACCATCAGGGCAAAAATTCTCACCACCCAATCTTACCAATGCGCCTGAACTCACTCTCCAAATAACCACAATATTTGCTTTCTCAACTTTATTGAAGTTCTGAAACTCAGAGGTAGGCTGACTATGAATGTGTCCTGAAGCCCATTTTGTAAAAAGGAAAATTATATTGAGACACAGCACCCCCGTGGTTTATATGCTGTCTGTCAGTCTGCTTTCATGAAACAGTAGCAGAGTTGAAGTGTTGAGTAGCTGTAATAGAGATCATAAGCTCTACAAAGCCAAAAATTAAAAAAAAAAAACTATTTATCCTTTTACTAAAAATGTTTTCTAGCTCCTGTTAGATCATTGATTATCACATTTTAACATAATTCCACAAATACCATTATTTAGATGAATTTGGTTTTAAAAACTATGTAGCATGAAATACAAAAGTCTTCATATTTTGAAGGCAGAGATCCTGGCAGGGGGAGGCATTTAATCTGTAGAATTTATTGAACAAGACAGAAAAATATAAGCATTCTGTAAACTGTGTAAAATAGGAAAGCATATGTTATTTTATGGTTAGAGCTCTTCTGTCATCAGAAATCTTATGGATATACATCAGTGACTGATGGCTGCACGTATTATACCAAAAATAAATAAAAGCAATCTGAACTCAGCAGTAACCTGATTATACCAGGATCTCACAAAGTTGTTTATTTTAGAACTTATTTTAGAACTCAGTAACTAAACCTAGTAAGTAAATGGAGAAGTAACTGACAGTTCACTTAAAACTCCAGCAACATAAAATTATTAAAATTTATCTATAGTTGTAAATTAAAGTCACATATTAACACTACACCCATAGTAAAACATGTATAAGTAGGAGGAAATTTTTAAAACAAGACAGAACATTTGAATCAAATCTTACAACAGCAAAAAGGCAAACAACTTTGGGTGAACACAACTTGTCTAATACTATATGACTTGCCCTTAAGCCTTGCCAACCCTAGACTGTGCACTAGAAATCCCTCAGGTACTACTTTCTCCTTCATCACACAATTGTATTACAGTATGTTAGCAGAAGGCCAAGATCGTAAACTAAAAGGAATATGTGAACTTATCTTCACCTCAATACTCTAAAAACCATAAGACAAATAGTTTTCTATTCTCTTCTTGAAGATTTCATTTTTCTTAACCATGTGACATTGTGTCAACTCCTTAACCACCCTGCATCAATTCAATATCCATCCAATAGAGAAAATTGCAGTACTAACTCAAGAGGTTGTTGTATTAAGTAAGAGAATATAGGCAAAGTGTTTATAAACTCTCTTCCCTCAAGTTCAACAAAGGTACTTCCAAATGTGCTTAAATTAATTTTGTGATAGGCATACGAATATTGTGATGCACTTTTTTCCTGTCGACCATTCCATTCAGATGTTCAATGCATACATTAATATCTTATTGTTTGTGTAACAAATCACAACAAATGTAGTTAAAACTTAGTTGCTTAAAACAATACAAATTTATTTTCTTACAGTGTTGGACGTCAGAAGTCCTAAATCACAGTGTCAGTAGGGTCATTTCTTCCATTTCCTTCTGTAGGTACTAGGTAAGAACTGGTTTCCTTGCCTTCTCCAGTTTTTCCAGCCCATCTCCTTTGCTTTGTTCACAGTCCCTTCCCTTCCCTTCCCTTCAAAGTATATCAATCCAAACTCTGCTTCTATGTTCACAATTCTCTTTGACACCTTTGTCTCCTTCTTACAAGAATCCTGGTGATCGTATTGGGCTCACACATATGATCCAGGATATTCTCGTGATTCTATCTTAATAATATGTGAAAATTCAATTTTGCCAGGTGGGCTTACTGTAATGGTAAGTTCATGTGTCAACTTCATTGAGCCACTAGGTACCCAAATATGGTATTTGTCATTTTTCTTTTTTTTTTTTTTTTTTTTTCTAGATGTTTCTGTGAGGATGGTTTTGAAGGAAGATATCATCTCATTCAAAGATGACAGACTGACTGGGTAGACTGGGTAAGGCAGATTGTCCTCCTAATGTGGGTGGGCATCAACCAGTCAGTTGAAGGACTGAATAAAAATGCTGAACCTCCCCTGAGTAAGGGAGAGTCCCTCCTGCTTGATTGTTTTCAAATTGGAACATCAACTATTTTTCTTGCCTTTAGACTTGAACTGAAACTTCGGTTCTTTCTGGTTCTTGAGACACCCAACCTTTGAACTGGAGTTGTACTCTCAGTTCTTCCATTTCTCAGGCCTTCAGCGCAGACAGCAGCTGAACCTTTGGCTCTGCTGGGTTTTCAGCTTGTCAATGCCCTTTAAACATCTTAGAATTTGTCAGCCACCCTAACTGCATGAACCTATTCCTTATCATCAATATCACTTTCTGTCTCTCAGAGACAACACACACACATACACGCAGTATTGGTTCAGTTTCTCCAGAGAATTCTGAATACACAGAGAATAAGTATGGCTATCTTTGGGAGGCCATTTTCTCTCTGGTTTTAAGACACGTCAGTCGTAATTTCTCATGTTCTAGCTCCTGCAGGACTTTCACTACCCATCTCTAGAGGACTGCTGCAGAAAACTATTTCATTCTCCCTCAACCTTAGTAGAGCAGCAACTTAGCCCATCCCCCACCTCACACGTGTGAGAACTCTTGTGGCCACAGTGAGTGAATATACCATTTCTGTTATGTTTCTTGGATCCTTATTCTCATTACCACTGTTTATCTTTCCCTCATCTCTTCCTCGAGTGAACCAGTGAATCCTCTCTAATCTAACCTCTTCCAAATTGTTTAGTACATAATGTTATCTATTCCCTTCTTTCTATTCTTGTCATCATCTTTGACCCAGCTGCCAACACCTGCTATTAGCTTACTGTAACAGCCCCTCATATGGTTGGCTTCTTTTATTATTTTCCCCTCTCCATTCTAGTCTCCACAGCATAGTTACAGCAATCTTAAGACAGCACAAATATAATTTTATTGCAACAATACAAATGTAATTCCATCCCCTAAGGCTAGTAATCTTTCAGTGGTTCTTGAAACTTCAATAAAATGTTTGAACTCTTTGGCTTGGTACATGGGGTCCTTCGGAATCAGTCTCCCGCCACCTCTTGAGTGTCATGCTCCTGTCATTCTTGCTCACCCATAACCCATGCCTCCCTCATTCTATCCACACTGAATTGTTCATAGTTCTTTCAGTGAGGCATGTCATCTCTTTCTCCAGGTTTCAGGCTGCTCTCTTTATCTGTAAAATACTTCCTATACCACACCTTTATCTGGCTGACTAAGACCTAACTCAGACCCCTCTTCCTTGGGGAAGCCATTCCAGACTTTTCTAGGCTTTACTAGTTATCTCTTTGTACTCCCCTAATGTCCCCAATCCATAAGTATATCTTAATATTGTCTTTTCTTAGGAGACCTTTAAGTCACACACACACAAAAAAACCCTGACACAAATTAACTTAGATAATGAAGAAATGTATTCTTTCTTTTTTTTTTTTAAAGATTTTATTTAGTTATTTGACAGAGGGAGATCACAAGTAGACAGAGAGGCAGGCAGAGAGAGAGAGGGAAGCAGGCTCCCTGCTGAGCAGAGAGCCCAATGTGGGACTCGATCCCAGGACACTGAGATCATGACCTGAGCCAAAGGCAGCGGCTTAACCCACTGAGCCACCCAGGCATCCCAGAAATGTATTATTTCACATTAAAGCCCCCACAAAATATTCTATTATCAAGTCTCTGGTTCTCTCTCGGCAAATTAAGGGGTTTTTGCATGCTTCCTTGTGTTGGCTTTATTCTCTGTATGACTGTCCAATAAATCCAAGATAATTGCAAGATAATGTAGCAAAATGTCTCCTTATTCAAATCTGAAGGATGAAAGAGAAAGCCTTGCCCCCATTATTCTGATTAGACCAAGTGGACCAATGGCAGTTACTGAAGAAAACTATAACCTTATTCCTGAATCAGGAAGGCATAAGGTTACTACCCTCAGTTTAGGGTTAGGTCAATGGTGAGACCACTGACATTTCAGACACAATAATTCTTTACTTTGTGCATTGTAGAGTATTAGCAATATCCTTGGGTTCCAGGGACAGCATGTATCTCCCAAGCTGTAACAATGAACAATGTTTTAAACATTGCCTAATATTTCCTGATCAGCAATACCACTCCCAACACTCCCAACTGAATGGTGGTCTTCAGTTGGGAGTGTTGGGAGTGGCTATTAGCTTAGACTAATAAAGACATACTTTGGGTCCCTAGTCTTAGAGAGGATGTTCAATTTAAAAGAAGGAAAGGATGAATGTTTAATAAATAACCTATAGTACCCACCAGCTTTATTGTAATTATTTTTTGTCTTTATCCCCTACTAGAAAGGACATTTCTAGAAGTTTTATTTCTTGCTTCTCATATCTCTATTACCTGGCATATACTGTGTTCTTAATACATTTTTAGAATTGACATATGAATTATGCATTGGAAAAGGGATTTCTTTAGCGCTTTTTCACCTCTACTCAACAAGCATTATAACATTGATTCTACAAGTATCTATGCTTTCAATGACAGAATGCTTTCAGGTTTATAACCAAAGATATTGAAAACATGTCTTCCAACTATGGGGATAAAGACAGAGCAATGAAGTAGTAGGGAGAGGTGAAGGAGAGGTGAAGTTACTATTTTTAAGCATGGAAAAAGTTGTTGCCTAAGTAAAGAAAAGAAGTGCAATTACCATGATGGATGACTAAATAAGAGAAGATATCTGCCCAGACCAGACACTTGCAAATTTCTCTGATTTAGGAAGCAAAAGTTGAAATTGTGGCTTGTGACACAATATGCCACTACTGATTTTTCCTACAGAACAAGCCATTCTAAAATCACTTGTCCCAGATCAAACCTTGCCTGTATTTGGACACATTGGAATACATGAGTGGTTTCTTCATTTCAATTTGTAACTTAATGTAGATCTAGCCAGTAAACTATGAATTACCTTTTCACTGGAGATTCACAAGGATTTTTCTCTACACTTGCTTGGTTTTTCTAGTAACAGGGCAATGAGTTTCTAGTCTCAGGTTTTGAATTTAATTAAAAGGTTAGCACATGATAAAATAAACTAATTTTATAAATATTTACTTTTATGCTATGAATATTAGCTTTGTGGAAATTTTCAGAAAAATTAAAATTCATTATACTTTCAAAAAAGAATTTTATGTAAATGAAAGCAATGTTAAGACTGTACATCATATTTTAATTTATTCTAATTATTGAATTTTGTAGGATTTCATAAAATAATGTAACTTCAATATTTTTGGCCAAGTTTCTGTCTTAAAACCTAAAGACACGTTGGCTTTCTTTCTGGGTAGCTCTCTGGATCATTGTTTAGGTGCCAAGCAATTTGTCACAGCTCGAGTTCCTGCTTTCATTTAATAACTGAAACCTAAATGTTATGATCAAAAACCACTGGTCTGTTGCGCAGTGATCCATGTGAGAACAGTGAACTTATGTCTCCGTAAATTTGTTAGTCATCTATGAGGAAAAAGCAATGCTGACCTCGTAATGTCAAATCCCATTTAGAGTTGGTGAATAGGCTGGATGAGGTACTTGATGCCTTTTGAGTTGTATTAAGAAATACACTTCAGTGTAGGAGGATAAAAGCCTGGGTAAATTAATGGGGAGATTGTAGCCTATCCAAATAATTTATAGTTGAATCCGATCTTCCAAAAGAAAAGAACGCAGTTAATAAAGGTTCTGACTTGAGTAAACAGCTTCAGGCAACACATGCTATTTGGTAAGTACCTGAAGTACTAACTGTGACCTTCCACCTTCATGGTTTCCTACTTGTAACCTTTTCTAAAACCTTATTAGTAAGAAACTGCTTATGGCCTCTGTCATAAGCAGGAATCCCAAGCTCACTGAAAGAACACAAACTAGATTTTAAAATTGTTTTATGTGTCTGTGTCGAAGAACAATGTTACATAGCACTTTTTAGTCTTTTTTTTTTGAAGCTATACTTTTCAAGTCAAAATCAGCATTTTTATGTAAAAAAATTATAAGACATCTTTATATTTTAATGTAATCAAATGATAAACAGGATTTGACTTGAATTTATTAACTACTTGCCAGTTTTGCACTTGTGATGCATGTTAGTACATGACCGTGCACTCTACCATGGGAATGAGGGTATTTCCCCCCAATTGCAACCACCATGTGTTTTAGAATAGGAATTTCAAGAGAACAACATCACTTGATTCTGACTATACTGCATAACCTGTGCTGTAGTTAATTAGAAAGAAACAGCATTATGTATAAATATTGCTTGATAGGGTTTCTATATTGAAAACCTGAACTGAAAATGTCTGTTTCCATTGCCTTAAGGCTCTCATAAATTCTCTGTTACATAAATGCAGCACCCTGTCCTCTGTTTCTTTTCCCTCCAAACCATCCTATACACAGTGATTAACCTTGTGATTTGTTAATCTATCTGTGTTACTTTCTGTTTAACATCTTTCTGAGGTTTGGTAATGGATTCACTTTCTTTGGTTAATGTTCAAAGTGCTTATGATGATAAATAAGACCTTTTCTGACCTGAGTTCTGCTTTCTGTTTCCCTTTTACCATCTGTTATCGTGGACAAACTGAATCACTTTTCTTTCCTCAAGTGTAACCTGCTTGCTTATCCCTCTGTGTTTGCTCTCATTGTTCCATTGGTCTAAATGGAACTCTCTTAACTCCTGCTCTTCTCTGAAAGTCATTTCAAGTGTCCTTCCAAATATTCTTTGTGGGCCTCTTAGATATACACTCTGTACACACACTTATTCTGATGTAAGGAACTGGAAGGATTGATTTTTTTTGGAGAGGGGGGGTTATGTCTGACCCATTAGTCAGTGAGCCCCTTGAGGGCCTGGCTATAAAAGGCAAAGGCCAGATAAATGTCTGCTATGTGAGGGAAAGAACAAACCACAAGATGCTGAGTGTGTGCTTTCTACATGTGCTTTTCCTTTCTTGTCTATGATCTCTCTCTGGTTAGAGGGAAGCCACCACATAGCCTTGAGGAAAATTATTACAGCAGAAATGTTTCTTTTAATGTTTATTTTTAACTGCAACAGAGACTCTTAAAAAGGAAAGAAGAATGTTTTGAGGAAAGCCTGGCATAGTTTACACCAAAATATTTGACCGGAGAGAAGTTAGAGGAGGAGATAAGCCACATTATCCTCAGAAGCTGGGAAGACTGTGTAGAAGTAATCAGGGTTGAAGTCAGAAGGTACACAGCAAGGGGAAAGGGATATGAACTTTTGGGAACTTGGAGCTAGGACTGAGAGCACATAGCTTGGAAGAGGTCAGTGGGGGTCATTGGAGAGATAGGAGGCAGCCTTAACAGATTAGCAAATATTCCATTCCTGCTCCTCTCACTGCTGTCATCCTGTGCTCTTTGGGTCTATCTCAGCTACCCAGCTTCATCCCCTGGAACCAGAAGTCAGTGGTAAAATTGACAGGAACTCTCCTACCATCTTTCCCTGAGAGGGATAAAAAATAGTAAAGCACACTTGTTTTATGCTAAACTGCAACACTTAGGAAAGCATAAATGAATGCCTCAACATGTGAGGTTGGTAACATCTAATTTATATTTCATTATCTTAAAGGAGATCTAAGAATGAGTTTGAGCTTAACATTTGTCCTAGTGGGTGTTAGTTGGTTTCTCCGTGATTTTAAGATCGGGACATTAGAATTAAACTGAAAGATTGTCAATGTTTGCAATTTAAGCATGAAGGCCATTGAGAAGGGTGGGCACAGTCACTTTCATGGCTTGGGAAAATAGGCTCAATAAATGTGATCACAAGGTGAACATTGGAGCAAATGCATTTGTATCCTCTTTATCTCAAGCACAGAGCCAATCTGGAACTCTAATTCCTTGAGAAGATGATAAATGTTTTCTGCCAGTCTTTCCAACTGAACAAACTATGTTTGATTGGTATTAATCACTTCTGGCAGGCGATGCTCAAGCCTGCTCACTGCAATCTAGGTGAAAAGCTTGTCATCAGTATCGCATAATGAAATGAAAGAGTATGGGACAAAGAGAAGAAATATTTCCATTTACCTAGTCATCAGAGCAAGTGTCAAGTTAAATAAGATAGGAACTATTTATTTTCACATGAACAGTTTAAAATGTAAACCTTTAATAAAATTATTTTTTTCTTTTTTTTTAATTTAAAAAGAGAAATTAAGCGAAATAATAATCCAATGTGCGTATTGTAGGAGAACATCTCTTGTTCTCTCAAATTCTTCATAGCTTTAGAAAGTTATCCTAAAATCAAGTTTTCCCATGAACAGACTACACATATATGAAGAACATGGAAACAACGAAGCCTCATTAAGGGCAGGGATAATCTGGAAAATACTCTTCCATAGAAGGGATATTTGTGTATCCCCCAAATTCATTTGTTGACACCTATTCCTCAATGGAATGATATTAGGGGGTGGGATTTGATAAGCAATTAGGTCATGAGGGCTGAGATTTCATGAATGAGATTAGTGTCCTAACAAAAGCTACCCCAATGAGCTTCCTTGCTTTTCTGCCCTGTGAAGTATAGAGATTGTCTTGGACTAACTTGGAAGCCAGCTCTTACTAGATACCAGTTCTGCCAGTGCCTTAATCTTGGATTTCCGAGCCTTCAGAGTTATGAGAAAGAAAAATCTGTCTCCAACTAGATACCAGTTCTGCCAGTGCCTTAATCTTGGATTTCCGAGCCTTCAGAGCTATGAGAAAGAAAAATCTGTTTTATGAGTCACCCAGTCTGTGATACTCTCTTACTACAGCCCAAGCAGACTAGACGGTTAAGTAAGATTTAACAGTCTAAAAATGTATCTGAGTTCAAAAATATCTCCTTGTCATAATTTGATTTTTTTTTTTCATTTTGCTGTGTCATATTCCCTGTGAAAATCTGTCCATTGAAAATGTAAAACTCCCCGGGCTAGTGGGTGGAGATCTCACTCATTCATTTCTTAGAGTGATTCAATCTGATTGTCATACTCCTAATACCTAGATAACAATAGCTAAATTGGAAGAATTAGTTTGCTTCCTGGAGCAAAACTCGGGCAGAAATTGTATCATTTTATTTGATAAATCATTTTTTTTATTTTTTTTTTATTTTTTTTTTTTTTATTTTTTTTTTTTTTTAAATTTTTTATTTTTTATAAACATATATTTTTATCCCCAGGGGTACAGGTCTGTGAATCACCAGGTTTACACACTTCACAGCACTCACCAAATCACATACCCTCCCCAATGTCCATAATCCCACCCCCTTCTCCCAAACCCCCTCCCCCCAGCAACCCTCAGTTTGTTGTGAGATTAAGAGTCACTTATGGTTTGTCTCCCTCCCAATCCCATCTTGTTTCATTTATTCTTCTACCCACTTAAGCCTCCATGTTGCATCACCACTTCCTCATATCAGGGAGATCATATGATAGTTGTCTTTCTCTGCTTGACTTATTTCGCTAAGCATGATACGCTCTAGTTCCATCCATGTTTACTTTTCTGCCTCCTGTCAGAGAACTTAAAGTTAATGATTACTTTAAATTATGGTCAAAGGTGACTTAAATACATCCATCAAAATTAATATATTTTTTTAAAATTTTATTTATTTATTTGACAGACAGAGATCACAAGCAAACAGAAGGCAGGGAGAGAGAGAGAGAGGAGGAAGCAGGCTCCCCGCTGGGCAGAGAGCCCGATGTGGGGCTCGATCCCCGGACCCTGAGATCATGACCCGAGCCGAAGGCAGAGGCTTTAACCCACTGAGCCACCCAGGCGCCCCATCAAAATTAATATTTTGAGGAAGGATAGAACATTTCTTAAAATAAAAACAGTTAATTGATATTTAATGGACATCACTACTATCTTAGCCATTAATTAATTGCATTAAGTCATAAGTTGTACCTTGAAGTTGTCACTCACATTTGTAGGTTAACTCAAGACAATGCTTTTGAAGCCAACTGTTCTGAATCGAATGAGGAACTTAGGCAACACATCTATGGGGCAGAAAAAATACTGTTTTGAGAACTATATAGTGAACTCAGCAGTTAAACTCAACCTACTCTGTGAAGATAGCACTGCAGTTATTCTTACAGTATTGACTGATTTTTACATACTAAGTGCAGGGAATTTTGAATGTTAATAATAAGAAAAACTTAAAAACCTAAAAAAAACCCAATAGATTTCACTTTTAGTAGAAAATAATTTTTCAAAATACCTTTTATAAGATTTCAACTATTGGTCACAGGATTTCCTTTTCTCATCTTGCCCGGGAAAATGCTTCTTTTTTTTTTTATTTTTTTAAGATTTATTTATTTATTTATTTGACAGAGAGAAATTACAAGTACACTGAGAGGCAGGCAGAGAGAGAGAGAAGGAAGCAGGCTTCCCGCCGAGCAGAGAGCCCGACGTGGGACTCGATCCCACGACCCTGAGATCAGGACCTGAGCCTAAGGCAGCGGCTCAACCCACTGAGCCACCCAGGCGCCCCCGGAAAATGCTTCTTTTTTCAGTCTCTTACTTCCAAACAATCACCATCACCGTAGTCTTAGGGCATACTTGTCCCAGCACTGAAGTATCAGCGGCCCATTTTTTTTTTTTTAAAGATTTTATTTATTTATTTGACAGAGAGAAATCACAAGTAGATGGAGAGGCAGGCAGAGAGAGAGGAAGGGAAGCAGGCTCCCTGCTGAGCAGAGAGCCTGATGCGGGACTCAATCCCAAGACCCTGAGATCATGACCTGACCCGAAGGCAGTGGCTTAACCCACTGAGCCACCCAGGTGCCCCTCAGCGGCCCATTTTTAACTTGTAAAACCAAGAGAAGAGATTCTTTATTACCAAAATTCCAAATTTTTCAGGGACCTGTTCTTACACATGAATTATTTTCTGTTATAAATAATTCACTTGATAGAGTATTATTTTTAAAAAATGTATTCATGTGTATCTAAAGTCCAGATCTGAATTGATTTTGACAAGTATTTCTGAAAACTACAGGACAATTCTGGCAGGTACTAGAGACATTGCTTCATGAAGATTTTAAATGCTGAGAGGTGCCTGGGTGGCTCAGTCAATTAAATGTGTGCCTTCGGCTCAGGTCACGATTCCAGGATCCTGGAATTGAGTCCTGCATCAGGCTCCTTGTTTAGTGAGAGCCTACTTCTCCCTCTTCCTCTGCTCTTCCCCCTTGTGTTCATGCCTTTCTCTCTCTCACTTGCTCCCTTGCTCTCTAAGTCAAATAACTAAAATCTTTAAAAAAGAGAGAGAGAAAGAGAGAGAGAGAGGGTGAATTTAAATGCTGTGAAGACATCTAGGTGTGTGAGCAGAGTGACATATTAATACTATGATTAAGGATTTAGCCATACAAGAGAGTGCTGAGTCTGTGAAGGAGAATTTAACACACCCAAAAAACAATGAAGCAGAAATACAGTAGCAAGACTGAAGAAATACCACAGTGTGTTTTCCAAACACTTAAACTGTTCCTCTAAAAATAAAAAATATATATATATATTTTAAAAGGTACAATATCGGGACGCCTGGGTGGCTCAGTGGGTTAAGCCGCTGCCTTCGGCTCAGGTCATGATCTCAGGGTTCTGGGATCGAGCCCCGCATCTGGCTCTCTGCTCAGCAGGGAGCCTGCTTCCTCCTCTCTCTCTGCCTGCCTCTCTGTCTGCTTGTGATCTCTCTCTGTCAAATAAATAAAAAAAATCTTTAAAAAAATTTTTTTTAATAAATAAATAAATAAGTATAATATCTGTGATTGAAAAAAAGAGCCTTAGCAAATTCATGAAGTTAAGGGGATACTTTTGTTGTTGTTGATGTTGTTTAATCTATTTTGTTTTGCAACCAATAGAAATTAATAATAAAAATACAGGCTTTATGAAATAATAAGTAATTATAGAGTATATTACAGGTTTCTTCCAGTATCCAAAAGTATAGAATTCCTATGAAACCTTTCATAAGTCAAAATGGCATAAAGCAAAGAGGCAATAACCATTAATTTATAAGAACACATTTTTGAGCATTCCAGACCCGAAAAAAATAACCTCTCTTAGGCTTTTCTATTACTTTAGGACACATCCAGCTAACAGAGGTACAAAATAAATTAAGATAAAGCACACTGTCCCCAGACACAGTTCAAAGCTATGGCAACTGAGATGCTAAGTGTAGTTCCCAAGGAAGGCTCTTGGTGGGGCCAGTCTTACTGTTCTAGCTCCTTCTCCCTGACACTTCACCTTCTCCATATCTTACCAACTACTTCCAATCAATATAAAAAATTGCAATCTAAAATGTCTCCCCATAATAGAATGTATCATTGTTTTCTTGGATACCCAACATTTTTGATCACATGTGCTATCCCTGGGGAAATTTCATTCTTTTGACTTCTGTCTCTGCCAAGGTGGAAGCAAGAAAAATCAGCACCGCCAATTTTTGTGTCCGGTACCTCCTCTACAATTAGGTAGACTTGTTTGAGATTCTGATTTAAAAATAAGCAAACTGAGGAAGGAGGTTCCATACAGAATCAATTGTGTTAGGGGAGATGTCAGAGGTACCTGGCAATGATTATAAGGTCAAGATCCTGGATCATTAAGGAGGGCATGTGATGTGATGAGCACTGGGTGTTATACACAACTGACAAATTACTGAACATTACATCTGAAACTAATGATGAATTATATGTTGGCTAATTTCATTTCAGTAAAAAAATAAAATAAAAATGGAAAAATCCTGGAAAAGAAGCAGCAGTGGCTTTAAACTCTAGTTCCTGGCAATAGTACTTGCTGCATATCATCACCATCGGCAGCATCAGCAAAAGAGGAATGTTTTTTGGTCAAATTTGGCCATGATTATAGCATCGTTACTGAAAGCTCACATGGGAATCTGGTAATGGTTTTCGAGCTTTCTCAGCTCTTGAGCTACCCGAAATCTTAATAATAAACCCTTTTTCAGTTTAATCTGCCAGTCAGCTTTTGTAACTGCAATTAAAAACACATATTAAGGGGGCACCTGGGTGGCTCAGTGGGTTAAGCCACCGCCTTTGGCTCGGGTCATGATCTCAGGGTCCTGGGATCGAGTCCCATGTTGGGCTCTCTGCTCAGTGGGGAGCCTGCTTCCTTCTCTCTCTCTCTCTCTCTGCCTGCCTCTCTGCCTACTTGTGATCTCTCTCTGTCAAATAAATAAATAAAATCTTAAAAAAAAACAAACAAAAAAAACCCATATTAAGGATTTCCTAAATATGAATCTTCTCTCCATCCCTGCTAATGAGGGATCCTTATTCCTCCTATCATCTCCTGATTGGTCTCCTTTCAATGATATTCCTCTTCTTTGATTTTTCATCTCAATTTTCTTTTTTTTTTCTTTTTTCTTAATATTTTATTTATTTATTTGAGAGAGAGAGAGTGTGAGAGGGGAGAGGTCAGAGGGAGAAGCAGAATCCTTGCAGAGCAGGGAGCCTGATGTGGGTTCCATCCCAGGACTCCAGGATCATGACCTGAGCTGAAGGCAGTTGCTTAACCAACTGAGCCACTCAGATGCCCTTAGTTAATTTTCTAAATATAAACCTTATCACATTTATGCTTTTTGCTTTAATACATACTACCATAATAGTTTGACTATGTTTACTCCTTTTACTGACTTCACCAAAATAATAATCTTTTTTCATTTCTTATATTTGTTGTCAAAGTCAATTTGAAACAAGTAGTTGGTCTTTTGGTTGAAAAGGTATGACTGTAATAGATAAGTAACGATGAAAAATACAATAATTGAGGCTTATTTTGTATATGTTGCATTTGTTATTAAAATAAAAATGTGTAGCTGAGGAAGAATCCTGGAGAAAATAGGCTGGCATGATAAAGGGCTCAGCCCTTGATCTTCTAGATATTATACCTGACCTTGTCTTTGTCACATAGTTTATTAGAATGACAGATGCCAACAGAGTAAAGATGACGGGAGACTGATCATAAAAAAATCAGAGTGCTAATTTATTAATTTAAATGATAAATACAAGTGCTAAGTGAAGGAAATATTTGCAGCTTGCATATCAGCACATTCTCTCCCTGTAGGCAAGCAAACTGACAGAAGGTTGCTGGCTGAACTTCAAATCAGAGCAAGAACTCCCATCCTCATAATTCAAAGATTTCCTGGTCCCAGACTCTGATGACCACATATACTCTGACAGATTGTCATAAAATTAGATAATTGATTTCTCTCAAAGAACACTGTTTTCCCAGATGGTACTTTGAGGGGCCCAGTCAGTGTTGGCTCCTTGGAACTGGTATTTATTCTTGTTCATTTCTATCTCTTTAAGACGATGTCCGGCTATCTCACGTAGCATCTACAATGTGTTGATTTTAGAGTTGAATTCTCAAATGACACTTTAACCTACTTCTCAGTTTTATTCTTGTTGCCACCTATGCTAAAGGTACATCAGCAGGTTTATATTTAGTGTTGTAATAACTACATTTGTAATACGGTATATATCACTGTAAGTTCCTTTCTATGGTTATTCTTTACATTAATATAGTTATGTAGTTTACTAGAAGTTCGTTAGTAAAGTTAGAAGATAAACATAATATACCTATTTTTCAAAAAATCAAGCATTTTCTAAAATCTATTTTTTAAAATTTCTTCCACTAATTTCTAGTACTAACCAAATAATTCTGGAATTCCTTTCTTTAAGAGAGGTGAAATTTAAGAGAAAAAAAGTTTGATGAAGATCATTTGCCATATATTACCTAATTAAATCATCATAAACATTTTTAGCAGTAGACTATATCCTCCTTTATAGAAGAGATCACTGACATTATGTAATTGGCCCATACCACCTAGTTTATACCTTTGTGCTTTTGGTTCTTCAGTAATTCTTGAATCTACAATTTAAAATTTTCTAGTTTTTTATTCCATCATTTGAAAGTCCATACCTTATTTCACAGGCCCAAATGTTTCTTCTTCTTGATTTTATTTTCCCACAAAGATATACCTTTATTATTCATTCCTGGCTCTGTCCCATGTATCCTCTTGGTTTTTACTCCTCTAATATTCACAATTTCGGCACAGGCTTTCACTAATTTATTACATCTCTCTCTCTCACTTTTTTTTTTTTCCAGCCAATCATTGCTAATTCTTAAAACATAAAGTCATCATCTCTTGTATGCTAATTTCATTCGTGTTATCTATCTAGGTGAATGTTGTAGGTTTCTGTTGACTTGCTTTCTCATTTGCTATTTGTTCATTTTCTTATTATTTAAAAAAAGTATTTTCATTCCAGAAAATTTGGAAGGTACAGAGAACTTCAAAAAAGAGGAAAAATTGTGCATAATTCTGCTGTACGCCTATAACAACAAATGAAAAGGACTGCATAACACCTTTCTTAACCGGATATAGCACTGCTTCTATCATGTGCGTCTCTGTTCTTCAATAAAAGGTTTCCTTTAATTTTCCCTTCAAAAAATGCAGATTTGGTCTAAAAGGACAGTTTGTAAACAGATAATATATCCTCATATGCCCCTAAATTTTCTTGCCGTAATTTTACTCAAAAGAAAGAAAGCACACATTCACGTCTAGTCCTCTATGTTCTATTCCAGCAGGATGGCCATATCTTCAGAATAACATTGCCTTGGCACATTAATTGAAACTTAGGTTCTAGCAGTATTAAAAAAAGAGCTTTTCATTTTTTCCCCTAGTCTTTCTCTGTTTTTGAATAGGATACTAGAAGTAACACCTAGATAAAGATATAATAACACTCATTATTTTCCCTTTGCACTTACTCATTCGTTGTGTTTACTTCAGGAAAAGACTCTTTCTCTAACATTTCCCTAAAGTAGCTGCCTCTAAATTTCAGTAGATTTGTCTTTGGAGGGGCTTCAATTAGTGGTCTGGAAACAAAACTGGAGCTAAAGATTGTAAGTCCTTGAGGTCTTACGGATTTTGGCTTCTCCACAGTTTTATGTATTTATGCACTGAATACTTCTTCCTGAGCAACAATTATGTGGCTGGTACTATTGTGGTTCTGAACAACAAAGGCAAACAACAGCTATTTGGGAACTTGAATGTAATGGAGAAACGAGGTTAAATCTGATAGAAAAACAGTTCTGTCTAGGAATTCTGGTTTCGAAGACAAATAAAAAGATGATTTTAGGTAAACTTTGTCCATCCCCACATCTTAAGAAAGGAAATTATTAATTAGGTAATTGTGATTTTAAGTGTTTACATTTTGGATCTGATTTATAACACTGCGATCAAAGTGTTTATTTGTTACCAAAATAGACGATAAGAGTAAGAAAAATGGTACTGGAGGTATATTATCACTAGGTACTCTCATATAGAAATACGTGAGTTTTATATGAATTTAATTCTTAGAATAATTCCATTTTATAGATGATAAAACTTCAGCACAAATAAGGTAAAGAGCTTGCTGAAGCTCACACAGGTAAGCCAATGGTGAATGTGGGATTTGAATCTGATTATTTTCACATTAAGACCCACCCTCCTTTTTTTTTTTTTTAAGATTTTATTTATTTATTTGACAGAGGGAGATACAGCGAGAAAGGGAACACAAGCAGAGGGAGTGGGAGGGGGAGAAGCAGGCTTCCTACCTAGCAGGAAGCCTGATGCAGGCTAGAACCTACACTTTTAGCCACAATATTTTCAGTATAAATTTAACTGTCCATAAAGAGAAAGCTGAAATGCAAAAATTAATTTGGAGGGCAACACAAGAACTAGGAAATACTGTTGTCACTTAACAGAATGGAAGGTCTGGGGAAGAATAAAGGATGATGCACTGTTTA
Organism: Mustela putorius furo; assembly: GCF_011764305.1. Lineage (NCBI taxonomy): Eukaryota > Metazoa > Chordata > Mammalia > Carnivora > Mustelidae > Mustela > Mustela putorius. Next base: position 17,703,118 of record NW_025421987.1, read on the forward strand.
TGCCGACTCTTTCTTGAGGACAGATCTCAAAAACTGCCATAGAACACCACCGCTTACATGACATTGGCCAGAAACTACTCACATAGTCTCATCTATCTGCAAGGGAGGTTGTGTGATATAATCATACTCTGGATGACAATGTATGCTAGCCATTTTACTACTATGGGTGAAAGGCAAAATGGATTTAGGGAGAAAATAAGTAGTTTCTGACATAGGCCTATACCCTTTGTTCTGCTGGAATTGTTTTGAACAAAAGATCAAACTCAGAAGACAAGATGCCTACTGTATATTTATGTATATTTATTATTGATTTATTTTAGAGAAAGAGGGTGCCAAAGGGGGGAGGGGCACAGGGAGAGGGACAGTAGGGGATGAGCAGAGGGGTAGGGAGAGTCAAGCAGACTCTGAATTGAGTGAGGAAACCAATGTGGGGTGTGATCTCACAAACTCGAGATCATGACCTGAGCTGAAACCTGAAGATTAATGGACTGAGCCACCCAGGCACCTCTATCATATAACCCTTTTATGGAAAGATTAATGGATGTGATTTCACACTTAAAATTGCAAAGAAATAAGCAATATTCTTGTCATCACCTAAATACTGTGTATATGTATAGATAATAGGTAATATAACAGATAACTACCCATATCTATGTGATCATTTTCAGTCCAACCATGTTACCTTCTGCCTGAAAGCATCCAATGCCCTTCTATTTCATTCAGAGTAAAGCAAAGGTTTCCAATGGCCTACAAGGCTCTACCTAATCTGATTCTTTTCCTTTCTGTCTCCATCTCTGATTGCTCTCTTTCCCCTCACTCCCCACCCCACCCCCAATCATTCCTGTCAACCTTAGAGTAGCTGAGACATTCTGGCCGCTGGGCATTTATGCCAGCAAGCTCCAGCCAGAATGATGCCCACAGATATCCCTGAGGCTAATACTCTCTCCTCCTTCAAGTCTTCTCCATTAATGTTACTTTCTCAGCAAGCCCTTTCCTGACCACCTTTTCATATTTCAGTGTTCACCCCTGAGCTGGGCAGTTTCTGGCCATCTTCCCTACTTTATTCTCTCCATAATGCTCAGTACCTCTAATATTCTGCGTCATCTCCTTGCTCTAGTGTTTTCTCTATTGCTTAACTTCTTCCACTAGAATGTCATACTCAGGAAAGCTATCTCCACCAAAGTTTTCCTCTTAGAAAGAGGCTGGGCAACCAATAGTAACAGGAACTCAATGAATAGTTCAGATGACTACAAAGGTGAGAGTGAGGGAGCATTTTCTTCCACTAGTCAGTGTTACATTGTTTTTACTATCTGTTGACTCTGTCTTTAAACTCTATTTTCTCTATTTTCAGGACAAGTAAACATTTTAGAGTTCTAGAACCACAGAAACACAAGAGTGGTGTGTCCTGCTCAGCCTGGATACTTTAAATTTCAATGCAGGTTGCCCAGTAACTATTTTATCATCCTTTCCCTTTGAAAGCCTGGGGGCTTACTCTCTAAAATCACACACTTCAGGAAGCAGAAATGCAACTCCAGCATGCCAATTTCAAAAGAGTTGCTTGAATTGTCGTTGTGTTCTACCACACTTAGCCTCCACTTCCTTTCCTAATTTATTTTGCAGGGAAATCTAATTTCTTTTCTAAATGAGAGTTGTGTGCTGCCAGTTTTGATATTTTACTATCCACATTCTCATCAGTGTTATCATTTCTAAACTTCTGAATCAAAAACATCACAGGGACTTGTTTTGGAATATATGTTTTGATTGAAGTACCCTCTTATTTAAACATATCAAAATTAATTGTGCTTCTCATACAAATGTCTGTGTGTGTCTTTGCATATTAGATTGTCTCTTAAATGCTGGCAAGAATTGAAGACTCTCTGCTTGGTGATCACGGAATTGGACCTGACTTGAAAACTATCACTATTTCTCTTATTAACAAAATTGTTATCACATATTTTCTGAGAATATTGGTTATAATTCATATATTAATTAATATCCCATAAAGTCAGATTATGACATTTCATGGTTTGACAGAATGGATTATTGCAGGTAAACTCTCAAAGATTTCTAAGAGACATGAAAATACTAGCTACAGCAAAAAAAAAAAAAAAAAAGAAAGAAAGAAAAAAAAAAAGAACGTGCATTTTTTTTCTCATATTATTCATTTTGTATGTGCATTATTAACTGGCTTTTGGATTTTGAAGATAGAAGCATATTTAGTTGATTATATCCATTCATGAGATTAATTTCTATCTTTGGTAAATTTTTGGAAAGCATATGAGATTTGATATGTATGTACGTGTTTGTGTATGTGTGCATTGAATGCATATATGTTAAGTGCAGGATGTGTAAGTTTCATTATGAGTGTCATTTGTGTACCTGGGTAGAATTATAATGGTGCATTACAAAATCTGCCTTACAGCCAGGAATATGAAATGCCAATTATGTTCATCAGGACATCAATTTGTCATCATGTGCAAGGATATTTGTGCAAAGGTTTAATTTCCTTTTCCTTTATTATTAATGATGCTTTATACTTGAAAGAAATTCCATCTTGAAAGCTTCTTAGAATCATTAATCCTCGTGATATGTATGAAGTAGTTAAGAATTCTTATCCATACTTTAAAATGGGCAAAGAAACAGCTAACATGGATAAGTAGTCTACATTGTAGAAATGTAGTCTTTTCTATTGGAAGAATGATTCACATAGAAAACATCCCTGAGCAGAGACAAGTTGATTGTGCTTTGTTTTATGTGGGCTTTTAATATTTTCATATGTTTATGCATGTGTGCATAGAATAATTTATAGCTTCAGGAGAATTCAGATGTAAAAAGATTATTATCTTTTCTTTTGTTAGGGTCTAGTATCTGAGTTTGTTTTTTCTTATATTCAGTGCTTTCAATAGTGAAGACTGAAGTTCTAATTGTTGTCATGCATAGGGAGATGCATCCAAATCTGCTAATTTTTAAAAAGCCCATTTGAGACATCTGGTCTATTTAGAGCCTCATCTTACATAAGTATGTCTTTCTTCAGGTGACTTTAAAATTTGCAATATTTCTAGTCAATATTTTAATTGGAGGTAGATCAGTGGCTTCTTTTATGTTGTGCAAATCAATTATTTTCCAATGTTGAAAATAACATCATGTAGAAGTCAGGCAAAATATTAGCTATTAACAATCACGTTAAAATCTAAAAATGAAAGCAAAATTTAGCCAAGAAGGGACTCTAAAGAAAAGATGATGAAGAAAACTTCTGGAGTAGGATCCTGAAGATGACTTTTAAAAATACAAGAAATATTCCTATTAAAGGGGAGAAAACACTGAAATAAAAATGAAAAGTATAGACTCTCATCGCTAAACAAAGTGTCACAAAGAGTGATACATGGCAGCTACCTACTCTTGATTCTGCTTTTGACTATACTTACTCATTCCTTCTTTTCCACTCCGTTGGCGATTTGTTCATGCCTTTGTTAGAGCACTTATAGCTCTGCAGCTTATGCACTTGTCTAAGCCTCCCTGACTTTAGCCTACAGGCAACCCAAGGTCAGGGACACAGTGCAAACATTTTGATATACTTTCTTCTACAGCGCCTACCAGATATTAAGTACTCAATAAATACTGCTGAATGAAAGAAAGATAAAGGAAATTACTAGGGTGCAGAAAGTGAGTACATGCAGAGACATTTAATCACAGTGGGAATGGTTGAGAAATACCATGTTTTGTGCATAGCAAATCTTTTACACTCTGATTACCACATGCCCAGGCCGAGTTTTGCCTTCACTTAGCTTTCTATATGAGTAATGAGAATTTCTACAGGATCTTCTTTTGTTTCTCATTTGTTTGTTTTTCTTTTCTATTCTTTTTCCTTTTCGGCCTCCATTCTGTTGTCTCATTATGGCCTTGCCATATCCTAGTGATGCGCATGTGAAAATTCCCCTTACCCTCTACACCTTTCATCACTGAGACATTTACAAAAGGCATCAAGCAAACTGATCTAAAAATATGTTTTAGTATTTCAGATGTGGAAGTAAACATATAGAGATTTAAAGATCAAGAGATTTTTTAGAATCCTCCTTTTACTTTCAATAGCTTGTTAAAACAATATTTGTAGCTGTAAAAATAGTATCTGAGCAAAAATCTGTCAATCTTCTGCCTTTCTCAATTTTGCCAACTCCTTTTGCTCTCAAATGATATCTTCACAGCTCAGGATTTCCTTACCTCATCTCAAAGTCAGAGAGATACTATTTAACATTCATTTGTATACCTATTAGTATTTCTATATGTCATCTTTTGTTCTTTACAAATATTAGCTAATTTAAACCTCAAAAACCACCATAGGTTAGGTGGCATGATTAGTCCCATTTTACAAAGGAAAAAACAAAACAAAAAAAACAAAACAAAACTTAGAACTAGTAATTATAAAAAACTGGGATTTAAAACCAGAGGTCTGACTTCAGAAATCAAAGTTATGTTACTTCTCGAATGCATTGCAACTTTTAACACAAAGAAACAGAAATTGCATATTTTAAGTCAAAAGAAATACTTTCCATATCAATCAACCTAGATGTAGCCATAAGCACATTGAAACAGATTTTGATCATCCAGGCTACTTAACAGTGACCTTCCTCCTCCTAGAGGTATTTCTCTTAATTAGCTGCTCCCTTAAAAAAGCCCAACACATTTTTTTGTTTAGAATGTTTATGCACATACATTAGTTCTGCAAATGTCTTCCACTTAATTTCTAAGTCCTAATATTGGTTTCATAAAACAACTTCAGGAGACCATGAATTCCCTAACTGGAAATTAATTCCTTGTAAGGAAAATATTATATGCCTATATATATTTTTTGTTCTGAATTTATATCTATAGCTTTCATCAATTCTCATAGTGATCCAAAAAAGTAGAGATATTCTGTTTTACATGCAATTAACATTTATTGAGGACATGTAGGTGTTAAGTGCAATGATAAGAAGGTTTTCAATTTTATTAATTTTTCTTTAAAGATTTATCCATCTATTTGAGAGGAAGAGAAAGAGAGATCATGAGCAGGAGGGGCAGAGGGAGAGGACAAGAGAATCTCAAGCAGAACTTGGGGCTTGACATGGGGCTTGACCCTGAGATAGTGACCTGAGCCAAAACTGAGAGTTGGATGCTTAACCAACTGGACCACCCAGGTGCCCCTCAATTTCATTAATATTAATGGAGATTCCTAAAAGGCAGAGCTGTGTGGATCTTTGTATCTTGATCCTTAGCATTTTGTCAAGCATTTAATGGCTACTTAATAAATATCTTTTTTTTTAAATTAATTTTTTATTTTTTATAAACATATATTTTTATCCCCAGGGGTACAGGTCTGTGAATCACCAGGTTTACACACTTCACAGCCCTCACCAAAGCACATACCCTCCCCAATGTCCATAATCCCACCCCCTTCTCCCAAACCCCCTCCCCCTATCTTTTTAATAAACTAGTGGAATGTGGATCACCTGGGTGACTCAGTTGGCTGAACATCTGCCTTCAGTTCAGGTCATGATCTCTGGGTCCTCATACTGAGACCCACCTCAGGCACCTGCTTAGCAGGGAATCTACTTGTCCCTCTCCTTCTGCCCCTCTCCCCAGCTCATGCACTCTCTCTCTCTCTCTTTCTCTCAAAAAAATAAATTAAATCTTTTTAAAAATTTAAATAAGTAAATATGTAATAAATTAATAGAGTGTGGGGTGCCTGTGTATCATAAATAGTGTGCACATGATTCTACAACCATCTCTAAACAACAAAGATACTGCATCATCAGTGCTCCACCTAATTAACAAAGAAATCCATATGCTTTCAACTGAGTCCTTGTAAGAAGCATAATAAAACCTATTAGTATCTTCTTTAAATAATAGAATGTGTAAATTACAAAGTGATTGACATCAATATGACATTTCTGCTTCATTAATTATTAAGGTTCATCAAGAATCAAATATGAGTATTTTATCTGACGTTTTTCTTCCATTTCTTACTTAAAAAAAAAATCCTTTGATTTTTTTTCCTTGACTTTTTTTTTCTTTTTAACTTTTTCTATTGATTTTTCTACAAAGAAATTCACAGATCTTAGGTGTTATACTTTGATGACTTTTGACAAATGTGCACACTCATATAGTCAACACCTGTACCAAGATGAAGAACATTTCTATGCCCACCTTTTCTAGCAGCAGACACTTATAACTTCTATTGTAAAAGGGTATTATTGCTTTCATTTAACTTCATATAAATGAAAACAGAAAGTACTCTTTCTATCTGCCCTTTATACTTATCATAATGTCTATGAAATTCAGTTGTATTCATAAGTTCCTTGTTCCTTGCTATATTGCTAAGTATATCTCACTGTGTGGATATATCACATTTTGTTTATTCATATTCTTATTAGTATAAGCTGTCTTTCCAATGTGGAGCTACAGTAAATAAATCTGCTGTGAACATTTGTATAAGTCTTTTTGAGAGCATAGATGTCCATCTCTTCTGCATAAATGCCTAAGATTAGAGTTTATGAATTCGTTTTAAGCCAAATAGAGAAAACTTCTGGTTGAGTTTTGTTTTCATTTTTAATCTGTCCCATTTTAATATGTCCCAGTCTCTTCTTCTCTTTTAGGTAAATTCAGTGTTTTTTAGACATCTTGATATTGCCATGCAAGTCCCTGAAGTTGTTTATCTTCATTTTATTTTTTATCTTCTTTTTCTTTCTTCTCACTTGATATTTTCTATTGATCTATCTTGAAAGTTGCTGACCCTCTACTCTGTCATCTGTATTTTTCTATTAATGTTGTACAGTGTTTAATACAAGCTATCACATTTCTTCTCTTTCATTTAGAATTTTCTTCTTCCTTTTATTGTTCCTATTTTTCTACTAAGCTTTTCCATCTTTTCATTTGGTATGAGCATGTTCTTTACTTCATTGAGCATAGTTAAATAACTGCTTCAATGACCTCATGCTCTCTATAACGTCTAGGTCATCTCAGAATTGGCAGATTGTTTTTTCTGTACAATCTGTAGTTTGTTTTTTCCTTTGAGAATGAATCAAAATTTCTTAATTCTTTGTGTATTGAAAATTTGGTATTACATCCTACATACTGCAGATTCTAGATTCTAGATTCTTCTATACTTTTCTGAAGAGTGTAAATTACTTTGGTTAGACACGAATTGCAATCTCTATCTCTTGGAGCTCAACTCTGTCGGTTTTAAGTTTTTATTTAAATTCCAGTTGGTTAACATCCAGTGTAATACTAGTTTCAGGTGCACAATATAGTGAGCACTTATACACAACACCCACTGCTCATCACAGCAAGTGCCCTCCTTAATGCCCTTCACGTAGTTCACCCATTTCCCCCCCCATCTCTCCTCTGGTAACCATCAATTTCTTCTTATAGTTAAGAGTCTGTTTCTTGCTTTACCTGTCACTGTCTTATTTTCCCCTTTGTTTATTTTGTTTCTTAAATTCCACATATGAGTGAAATCATATGGTATTTGTCCTTCTCTGACTTATTTCATTTAGCGTAATATTATCAGCTCCATCCACATCATTGCAAATGGCAAGATTTCATTCTTTCTTATGGATAAGTAATATTCCATTGTATAAGTATGTATGTGCATAGGTATGTAGGTAGTGTGTATGTGTGTGTGTGTGTATATATATGCATATATATGTATATATATAGATAGATGATAGATGTGTGTGCAGATATAGATAGATAGATAGATAGATAGATAGATTTATATACTGCATTTTCCCTATCCATTCACCAGTTGATGGACATTTGGTCTGTTTCCATAATTTGGCTATTGTTGATAATGCTGCTATAAGTATTAGGATGCATGTATCCCTTTGAGTTAGTATTTTTGTATTCTTTGGATAAATACCTAGTAGTGCAGTTGGTGGATTATAAGGTAGTTCTATTTTTAAATTTTTGAGGAAACTCTACACTGTTTTCCTGAGTGGCTGCACCAGTTTTCTTTCCTACCAACAATGCAGGAGAGTTCCTCTTTCTCCACATCCTTGCCAACACCTGTTGTTTCTTGTGTTGTTGATTTTAGCCATTCTGACAGGTGTGAGGTGATATCTCACTGTGATTTTGGTTTGCATTTTCCTGATGATGAGTGATATTGAACACCTTTCATAAGTCTATTGGCCCTCTTTAAGTCTTCTTTGGAAAAATGTCTATTGATTTCTTCTGCCCATTTCTTCGTTGGATTATTTGTCTTTTGGGTGTGGAGCTGTATAAATTGTTTATGTATTTTGGATATTAACGCTTTATCAGATATGTCATTTGAAAATATCTTCTCCCATTCTGTCAGTTGCCTTTTAGTTTTGCTCATTGTTTCCTTTGCCGTGCAGAAGTTTTTTTATTTTGATGAAGTCCCAAGAGTTAAATTTCAGTCAGTTTTATCCCCTTTCAGTTTTCTTGGACTCAGTCTTATACACATTATTGTGTATAATTATACACAATCATGTGTCAGAATCGAACAGGGAATTACAGATTTATATAAAAATTTGTGATTCAACTTCTCTGGCACTCTCCTTACTAGGATCATCCCATATTTCCCCCACCTCCCAGCTTTATTGAGGTAGAATTGACAAATAAAATTTTTATATTTATGGTGTACAGCATGATGATTTAATATACACAAATATAAAATGATCACCATGATCAAGTTAATTAACATTCAGCACTTCATGGTTACTATTTTGTTGTCCTTGGGAACACAGGGTTTATATATATTCTCTTTGCAAATTTCAAGTATAAGATACAATATTATTAACTATAGTCACCATGCTGTACCTTAGATACCTGCAACTTATTCACTGTAAAACTGAAAGTCTGTATCCTCTGATCAATATCTCCCCATTTCCCCAACCCCTCCCAATGGGCCCCTGGAAACCACTCTTTTACTTCCTGATTCTATGAATCAACTTTTTTAGCTTTCACATATAAGTGAGATCATATGGGATTTGCCTATATTTGTCTGGGTTTTTCCACTTAGCATAGTGTCCTCTAGGTTCGTATTATATTGTCACAAATGGCAGGATTTCCTTTTTTTTTCCCTCGAGGCTGAATAATATTCCATTGTATATGTACTACACCTTATGAGAGATACAGATAGTTTCCATACCTTCCTTATTATGGATAGTGCTGCAGTGAACATGGGAGTGCACATAGCTCTTGAAGAAGCAGATTCTATTTTCTCTGGATATAGTCTCAGAAATGGGATTTCTGGATCATATGGCAGTTCTGTTTTTAATTTTTGAAAAATACCCATTTTACAAAATGACTGTACCAATTTACATTCCTACTAACAGTGTATAAAGTTTCTCTTTTCTTGACACTCTCATCAATACATGTTTTCCTGATAATAGTCATCCTAACATGGGAGGTGGTATCTCAACATGGCCATTCCACATTCTACCTTTGTTTTATTTGCCCAGCACTCTATCTTCCAGTTCTTCAGACCACAAACACTATAAATTTTGAAAATCAGATTTAACCCTTGAGCTAAATGTAGTAAAAGCAAGAACTCACCCTACAATGACTCCTATTTATAGATTATATTTTTACTGTATAACCTGTCTTTCTTTATTTTCTGAAGGCTTAAGTTTGTATTTTTTAATTGGTATTTTGCTTCAAGTTAAGCTATTTTCTGTGGGGAGGTTAGCTTTACAGGAGCTTATTCAACTAAAATTAAAATAGAACTAGTAAACAATGCATATATTTTTAAATATACAGAAGGGATACATTCTTTTACATTTGTCAACATATTTACCATTTATGGATTTTTTTTCATGTATATAAGAGCTTTGTATCAATCAAGGTTTTCTAGAGAAACAAAATCATTTTGCTAGAGATATCTTATTAAGATACACATTTATATAAAGACATATACAGAGATTTTTAAAGAAATATCTTACATGACTCTGGGGCTGGTAAATTTTGAAATCTGCAGAACAGACAAGCAAGCTGGAAACTCAGGCAGAATATTTATATATCAGTCTCGAGACAAGAACCCATCATCTTTGGGAAAACTCAGTTTTGCTCTTAAAGCTTTTAAGTGGTTGAGTGAGATTTACCCATGTGATAGAGGGTAATCTGTGTTTTTTAAAGTCAACTGATTGTAAAAATTAATAGCATCTACGAAATACCTTCATAATAACATCCAGCCTAGTATGTGATTAACAAGCTAGGCATCAAAGCCTAGTCAAGTTGACAATAAAATTAACCATCACAAATTTTGTCTAGATTCACATTTCTTCGTCCCAAAGAATTCCATTAACATTTTTTAGTGTATATCTGCTGGTGGAAGATTCTCTTAGTTTTTGTGTATATGAATAATTTTTATTTTGCCACAATTTTACAGTGTATTTTTGCTGGACACCGAATTCGAATTTGACAGGTTTTTCTTTCAGCATTTTAAAAATGTTGTTGTACTGGCTTCCCAATTGTATTTTTCCCTGATCAGAAGTCAGTTGTATTTATTTCCCTTTATGTAATATATTTCTTTATGGAATATCCTTTTTTTTTAAAAAAAAAGATTTTATTTATTGGAGAGAGAGAGAATGAGAGAGAGAGAGAGAGAGCATGAGAAGGGGAAGGGTCAGAGGGAGAGGAAGACTCCCTGCTGAGCAGAGAGCCTGATGTGGGAGTCAATCCAGGGACTCCAGGATCATAACCTGAGCCGAAAGCAATCACTTAACCTACTAAGATACCCAGGCACCCCTCTTATTGAAATTTCTTTGAAGATTTTCTCTTTCCCTCTTCCCATCCCCCTAATTTTTTTTTCTTTTAGAAAATTTAACTGTGGCATTCTTACACGTAGATTCTTTGTGCTTATTTTGCTTCAAGGTTTTTTTTTTTGTTTTGTTTTGTTTTTCTTGGAACTGAAGGATACATTTTTATTTTGGAAAAAAAACACAACTACTTTTCTGCCCCTAAATATATAAACTCCCTCTTTATTTGTTTCAATATCTTTATCATCTCTAGAACTGTTAATGTCTTTTTTCCCCTCAGGTCATGTTCTCTTGCTTCTTCACATGTCTAACAATTGCATGTTGGCTATTGTGGATGTTATATTGATTTCATAAAAGAGGATGATATTTCCATAACAATGATAAGTAATACATTTAAATTTTTTTGAGTAACATTTTTCCTTTGATACAGATAGATATTGTTGTGGTCATAAAGAAAGATCTATAAAGAAGGGAAAATGGCAGACCTATCTTCACCACATCTAGTGATTGTGTCTATATATTTTTTTAATTTTTTTTTGTATATCAGATATTGAGTCATGAAAATCCTAATGCTCACTGATGATGGTAAGTTTTCAGCATTATTTAAACTAGCTTTGATGTAATCTAATCAGTGTTAATATTTTCAGACCTAATTTTTTAAACACTATGATAAATATTATCAATGTAATAAAATACTTATGGTAAAAAATGAATACAATTGTAGAAATACTGCAATCTATATAAGAATGGCATTATTTAAAACTGTTATTGATATGCAATATTATCATGACACGCTTTAACTTATTTTTTTTTATTGAGGAAAGATACATTTATTTTTAAAAAGGTTGAAAAAAGGGCCACCTACATGGCTCAGTTGGTTAAGTGTCTTCCTTCAGCTCAGGTCATGATCCCAAGGTCTTGGGATCGAGCCCCACATTGGGCTCTCTGCTTAGTGGGAAGCCTGCTTCTCCCTCTTTCTCTGCTTGCCACTCTGCCTACTTGTGTTCTCAATCTCTGTTAAATAAATAAATTAAATAAATAAATAAATAAATAAGTTGGAAAAAGTTGTTTAGAACATGGTGAATATATAACACCTAAAATACATGTTATTTTATAATACATTTTGAAGTCAAAGTTCATTTCTATTTTCTTTTTTTAAACAATCTAGTCAAACATTACTTCAATTCATTTTAACATCTACATTTTACATTCTAAAAATACATAAGTATATTTTGTGTAAATATTTAATTTGTTATAATTTATATTATTAATTTTAGTATAGATATCATTCTTTAGTTACAAATTTAAAATTTGAACAGTTTTAACTTTAGTAAGACATTTTAAAAGTAACTCTTTTTTTGGACAATTCATATAAATTTCTTACACTATATCCTTTTAAAATTTTCAGGGCACATTATTTTTAACAATGGACTAATTATTCACTAAAATTTGATTAATTAGACATTTTAGACATATTTGAAAGACCTCCCTCTTTTTAAAATTTAATGGAAATTTACATTGAATCCTAAAAACTGTCCCTGTCACTAGATCATTATTTTTCTGGTTGGTATAGAAAATGTAATATATTGGTTTCATTCAAATTCTATTCTAATCCTCCATTAGGATAATTGAAATAATTCAAAAGTGTTAATTCTAGTTAGGGAATTGATTTATGGAGTTCTATTTCTGAATTATAACTAAAAAAAGTCATTTTATTCTGTGTCTCCTTTAATGACTGAATTTAAAATGAACTTTTGTTTTAAATTTAGTATTCAAATGAAGAAGATAATTGTCTTTATTGACCCTTATAATCACCTGTAAATCAGCTTATTTTGTATTTTTCTTTTTAGTAAGAGACAAAGTAATACCTCAGAAATACCATCTTATTATGTGGAATTTTACATGTGAACCAAATTTAGCTGTTTATAAAAGATCTGAATATGATATTTTCAAGTTTAATGGAAAAATCACTAGTACTCTTTTTTATTCCAAAAAAATTTCCCTAATTTTATAGTCTCAAAATCTATTTTATCTTCCAGATGTTACAAAGGATGTTAGGATTGTAACAAATTGTTACAAATGTTAGGATTGTAAGTATACTTCTTAAAGCAGAGTAAAATTACATAACTTTAAATGTCTTAATATATAATTATAATAACTTCTTAAAGAAATTCAATTAAGTCAAATATAATTTTAGTTTTCACAGATTTAAAATAACAATAACCATTAGTTTCTAATATTACTATTTCTAATATTTATATAAATAATGATAAAGTTTTGAAACACTAAAATTTAAACTTTAATTCTAATACATTTCAGAATATTGGGGGTTCAATGTTACTGAATCAAAGTATCAATACTTTCTAATATGATATAAATGTGTTCAAGAACAGAACAAATTAATCTAATGGCTAGAAGGGATCGTATTTTTTTCTCAGATTAGACAGAAAAATAGTTCAGCTATCCTAGAAACATAATACCTAAAATCAAATACATACAATTCCAATTATGTTTTAAATGTATTAATCTTACTATCTAGAAAATGTTTACATTCATTTTATTCAGAGAACTGAAGTGATATTTTAATCATTCTATAAATTAGGGTAGATGTACTATCTTCCATACTCTAGTTTGAGATATAATTGATAGATATCACTGTTTAAGGTATAGAACATAATGGTTTGACTTTTATGTTATTATAAAATGATTATTACTATAAGCTTAGTTTGCATTTATCAGCTCACATAGATACAATAAAAAGAAAAAGAAAACAGAAAAAGAAAAGGGAAAAAACAGTTTTGTGTGATGAGAAGTCTTTGGAATTACACTCTTAACAATTTTTATGTATATCATACAGTTGTGTTAACTATAGTCATGCTGTATATTATATCCCTAGTACTTATTTATCTTACAGTTGGAAGTTTGTACCTTTTGATCACCTTTCTCCTCATTCCCTTCCCCCCACCTCCACCTCTGGTAATCACTAATCTGATTTCTTTTTCTATGTTTGTTTTTAGATTCCACATAGAAATAAGATAATACAGTGTTTGTCTTTCTCTGACTTATTTTACTTAGTATAATGCCCTTAAGGTCTAACCATGTGGTCACAAATGATAGGATTTCAGATGTACTTTCTTAACAGTTTGAAATGTAATTATTATGCCATACACTTCACCTACTTAATGTGCACAATTTAATGGCTTTTTGGAAAAGCAGAGTTGGACAAACATCACTAACAGTAGAAACTGAACACATTAGTAGTCTCTCTCCATTTTTTCCAATTTCTCCAACCCAGGCAGCCACTGATCTACCCTCAGTCTCTGTAGATTTATCTATCCTAGAAATTTCACATACATGAATTGTACAATATGTGGCCTTTTAGTCTGGCTTCTTTTACTTAGCATAATTTCAAGATTCATTCATGTTCTAGAATGTACTTATACTTCATTATTTATTTTTTGGTCAAATAAGTTTCCATTGTATTATATTCTATGTTCTGTTTATAAATTTATCAATTGATGGACATTTGGATTATTTCCATTCTTTGACTATTGTGAATGATGCTATGAATATTTATTATTCATTTTTGTGGATGTATATTTTTATTTCTTTTAGGTATACACCTAGTAGTGAAGTTACTGGATCATATGGTAGCTCACATGTTTCACATTGTGTGAATAGCCAAATTTTTTCCAGAGTAGCTACAGCAGTTCTCATTCCAGCCAGTAATGTATAAGGATCTTAATTTCTCCATATTCTTGTCAGCAGTAGGCATTATTTGTCTTTTTTGTTATAGTCACCCTAGTGAGGAGGAAGTCGTATCTTATTGCTTATTGTGGTATTGGTTGTATTTTTCTAATGGCTAATCACATGTAACTCCTTTCATGTACTTCTAAGGTGTTTGGATATCATTGGGAAATACTTATCCGATCTTTTGACCATTTTAAAATTACATTATCTATCTGGACACAAGTCCTTAAATAGATATATGCTCTGCAAATATTTTCTCCAATTCAGTCAGTTGTTGGTTCACTTTCTTGATCATATCCTTTGACACACAAGAGTTTTTTTATTTAATTATTTTATTTTTTAAAAATAGAAATCCAATTAATTAACATATAGTATATTTTTAGTTTCAGAAGTAGAGTTCAATGATTCATCAGTCTTCTATAATATCCAGTGCTCATTACACCATATGCCTTCCTCAATGTCCACCACCAAGTTACCCATCCCCCCACCTCTCTCCCCTCCAGCAACCCTCAGTTTGTTTCCTATGATTAAGAGTCTCTTGGGGCATCTGGGTGGCCTAGTCGTTAAGCATCTGCCTTCAACTCAGGTCATGATTCCAGGGTCCTGGGATAGAGCCCCACATCAGGCTCCTTGCTCAGCCAGAAGCCTGCTTCTCCCTCTCCCACTCCCCCTGCTGGTGTTCCCTCTCTTGCTGTGTCTCTCTCTGTCAAATAAAAAAAAGAAGTCTCTCATGGTTTGTCTCCCTTTCTGATTTTATCTTTTTTTTTTTTTTTTTAAGATTTCACCTATTCAATTGACAGAGATCACAAGTAGGCAGAGAGACAGGAAGAGAGGGGCGGGGAGCAGGCTCCCCACTGAGCAGAGATCTCCATGCCAGGCTCTATCCCAAGACCCTGAGATCATGAGCCAAAGGCAGAGGCTTAACCCACTGAGCCACCCAGGTGTCCCAATTTCATCTTATCTTGTCTTTCCCTCATTCCCCCTATGATCCTCTGTTTTGTTTCTTACATTCCACATATGAGTGAGATCATAGGATAATTGTCTTTCTCTGATTGACTTATTTTGCTTAGCATAATACCCTGTAGTTTCATCCATGTCATTGCAAATGGCAAGATTTTATTTTTGATGGCTGAGTAGTATTCCATTGTATATTTGTACTGCATCTCCTTTATCCAATCATTTGTTGATTAACATCTGAGTTCTCTCCATAGTTTAGCTATTGTGCACACTGCTGCTATAAACATTAGGGTGCAGGTGTCCTGTCAGATCACTACATTTGTATCTTTGGAGTAAATCCCTAGTGGTTGCTAGGTTGTAGAATAGGTCTATTTTCAAATCTTTGAGGAACCTTCATACTATTTTTAAGATTGGCTGCACCAACTTGCATCCCAACCATCAGTGCAGGAGGGTTCCCCTTTCCCTGCATCCTCGCCAACATCTGTCATTTCCTGACATGTTAATTTTAGCTATGCTGACAGGTTTGAGGTGGCATATCATTGTGGTTTTGAGTTGTTATTTCCCTGATGCTGAGTGATGTTGAGCATTTTTTCATGTGTCTGTTGGCCATATGAATGTCTTCTTTGAAGAAATATCTGTTCATGTCTTCTCATTTATTAATTAGATTATTTGTTCTTTGGGTGTTCAGTTTGACAAGTTCTTTATAGCTTCTGGATACTAGCCCTTTATCTGATAAGACGTTTGCAAAAATCTTCTCCCATTCTGTCAGTTGTCTTTTAGTTTTGCCACTGTTTTCTTTGCTGTGCAAAAGCTTTTTATCTTGATGAAGTCCCAATAGTTCATTTTTTTCTTTGTTTCCCTTGCCTTTGGAGATGTGTCCAGCAAAAATTTGCTGCAACTGGGGTTACAGAGGTTTTTGCCTGTGTTTTCTATGGGATTTTGATGGATTTCTGTCTCACATTTAGGTCTTTCATCCATTTTGAGTCTATTTTTGTGTATGGTATAAGAACATGGTCCAGTTTCATTCCTCTGCATATGGCTGTCCAATTTTCCAAACACCATTTGTTGAAAAGACTGTCTTTAGACATTTTTTCCTGCTCTGGTGACGATTAGTTGACTATAGAATTGAAGGTCCATTTCTGGGTTCTCTATTCTGTTACATTGATCTATGTGTCTGTTTTTGGAAGCACATGAGTTTTTAATTTTGATAAGGTTCAGCTTATTTTGTCTTTCCTCAGTTATGCTTTTGGTGCTATATCCAAGAAGTTTTTTCGAAAGTTTTTGAAGTTTTTCTTTTTTACAAAATTCAGAAAGATTTACTTCTCTGTTTTTTTTTTTTCCCTAATATCATTATAGTTTTGGATCTTACATTTTGGTCTATGATCCACTTGGAATGGATTTTTGTATTCTGTGACTGAGACAGTCATTCTGGAATACAGTGGAGTTTCTCAAAAAGTTAAAAATAGAGCTATCTTACCACCCAGCAATTGCCTAATAGGTATTTAATCAAAGAATACAAAAATACTAATTCAAAGTGTTACATGCATGACAATGTTTATAGCAGCATCTACAATAGTCAAATTATATAATCAGACCAAATACCCATTGACTGATAAATAGGCAAAGAAAATGTTGTATGTATATATACAGTGGAATATTACTCATCTGTTAAAAACATGAAATATTGTCATTTGCAACAACATGGGTGAAAATAGGATTATGCTAAATGAAATAGGTCAGCCAGTAAAGACAAATACCATAATATTTCACTTCTCTGTGTAATTTAAGAAAAAAAAAATGAGCAAGAGGGGAAAAAAGAGGCAAAGCAAAAACCAGACTCTTAAGTATAGAGAACAAAGTGATGGCTACTACTAGGGGAAGGTATGTGGGCAGTGGGTTAAACAGGTCATAAGGTTTAAGGAACGCACTTATGAAGAGCACTAGGTTTTTGTATGGTAGTGTTGAATCACTATATTGTACACCTGAAACTAATATTACATTGTATGTTAATCAGCTGGAATTTAAATAAAAAATTTAAAAATTGTATGCTGTAAAGAAAGGGTACAGTTTTATTATTAATTAATTTATTTATTTATTTATTTTTGCATCTGGATATCTAGTTTTCCAAATACTACTTGAAGAAAAAAAAATATTGTTTTTCAACCATCATTTCTTCATATTTTTCTGCTCCTTTTTTCTCTGGTAGTCTTTATTATGTATATATTGCTAGTCTTAACGTTATCCCACTATCTTTCAGACTATTCATTTTTCTTCATTTTTTTCCTCTCTATTCTGTAAGCAGCATAATAATCATCAATCTATCATCAGGTAGCTTATCATTTTATTCTGCCAGATCAAATATACTATTGAATTTTTTTAAGGTTTATTTATTTGAGAGAGAGCATGCATGAATTAGGGGAGAGGCAGGGGAAGAAAATCTTCAGCAGTCTCCCCACTGGGCATAGAGACCAATGTGGGGCTCTATCTCATCACCCAAGATGAGGACCTGAGCCGAAACCGAGAGTCCGTTGCTTCACAGACTGAGCTACCCAGGCACCTCTACTATTGAAATTCTTTAGTGAATTTTTCACGTTGGTTATTTTATTTTTCAACTCAAAACTTTCTATTTGACTTCTTAATATCTTTTCTTTGTTGATATTCTCTATTTGATATGACCTGTGACCTCTTTATCTTTTTAGTATGTCTTGCTTTACTTTTCTGAACATTATCTATAAAGTTGTTTTGAAGTCTTTATGAAGTATGACATTCAGGCTCTTTCAGAAAGAATTTCCTGTTGCCAGTTTTATCCCTTAGTATATGGGTAACACCCTTTTGTTTTTTGCATGTCTCATTTGTTGTTGACAGCTGGATATTTGTAACATCTACAGTGGTGATATTGGGTACTGGTCTAGCCTTCTTTTCTAGGATTTGTCATTATTATTTGCTTGACTATTTGTTTAGTGAACTGGCTGGACCATCTCAGTAAAATTTATTTTCCCATAGTGTGCAGCCTCTGATGTCACTCATACAAGTGACACGACATAGCCTTGACCATGCTCAAAATGGTATGACAACGGAGGGACAATGGTTTTAGCAGGACTTTCTTTCACTGTCTCTTTCCTGATAGCTCTATTTTACACCATACCCAGCTGTTAGCCTCTACTAATTGCCAGTTAATTTATCATTTTTCATTATTCTCTGGGGCATAATTCTTCCACAGTTAGATCCTTTAAGTCCTAACCCCTTCATAGGGGTAGTTTTTGAGGCCAGACTTTGAGACTTGTCCTCACCTCAGGAGGATTCTTAGCTTCTCTTTCCTTGGTTTTCTCTGGGAAATTCTATCTACTCTATGGTTTATCTAGTTACTCTTATGAAATATTCTAGTGATTTTTATATGCAGTAAAGTAAGGAGTAATCTCCTAGAAGAACAGAATTACTTCCTTTCTGAAGTATTCAGATATAGGACTACCACTATAAAAGTGTATGTATTAGAGTGACAATCTTAAGATTATAGGATTTTATTTCATCACAAGAATGTAGTAGCTAGTAATATTAGTTAACCAATAGCAGCCAAAATTAGTGTTATCTATGTAAAACATAGAGTGATTTTGACCTATATTATAAATATTCCTTTCTATATACTACTTAATTTATTTTTACTGAATCCTGTATAGGGGATGGTATCAATGACTCTTTATAATTTTAATAATTTGTTACAAACTTATTGCTTATAACTTCACATATATATGTATGAATACACACACACACACACACACACACACACACTATTCACAGCCTTCTAGGGTAGTCCTTTTAAGTAGGTCACTCTAAAACTTAAGGGATTGTATAGAAATAACTACATCATATAATATTCACATATTTTTCAAGATGGTTTGACCTCTCTAGGCAGTAATAAAGTTAATGATGCATTAATTCATAGAAAGTTTCTGAGTGTCATTTAGATAAAGCAAGAATGTGTGACAGGTGAGTAAAGGAAATGCACTGCTTAGATATGATTTTGAGATAAAATAGAATAACACATGAACATAAAGTGTTATAGATGCTGACTAGAAAACTATACAATTATTTTATAATTTTTTCTAGAAGCATTTATTTAGCAATATTAACATCAAATATATTACTCAATACCAGCCTGCAATTAAATGCATTCTGGCTTTAAAAAATTTAAATGTATAATGATGTCTATAGAGTCTATAATAATTCCACTGGAATAAATAAAAAATATAGTTAAACATTAAAAACTAAGCATCTGAAATTCTGCCTTATTACCACATTAATACTTCGTTGCAAATAGAATGTAGTTACAGTTGCTTGTCAGGAATAGTGATGGGTTGTTCAGAATAACATTCTGCCTCAGGTTGATCACTTCTTCTTCAAGGATTTGGTTCCTTACCCTGTGATTTGGAAAGCTTAGTTGACAACAAACCCTTAGATAATCAGTCCTTGGCAGACACACTTACAGAAACAAAATTCAAGAGAAAAAGTTTTGTGGCTAAAGTCAATTAATTTCTAGTGAGTGTTATACCTGCCTCAGGTAAAATGTAATTCTAAGTGGATTGGGCATCCACATTCCCAAAAGAAATAATCCAGTGCAATTATTTTGGATTAGTCAGGAGGCTTTGGTCTCAAAATCTCCGTTTCATACATTAGAAATAAAATAGAAAAAAAAAAGTAGTGAAATTATTATGTGTATGAATAATTCAATCAGAAAATAGAATAGGTGAATTCATTGCACCCAAACTTCCAGGGCTATGGGGAAAAAAAAAATAAGAACTATTCGTAATAGTTGATGGAATTTTTAATAATAATAATAAGTGGATTCCAATTTCTAGAATTACAGATCTAGATTATTATAGGGGTGCACATGCCTATGAAATTAGCAAGATATGTACAATTGGCCTAGGGAAATTATCAATTGTAGAGAGAGTCCAACATCTCCCCGGTAATGCTTCACTCTCAATTTGGCTGTTCTTTCAACTGATTCTTTTCTAATGTACCATGTTTCAATTTATTGTCTCTCAACTCCAAATACCCACTTCTCTCTCTGTTTTGTGATATTCAGGCTTAAACTCTGTAAAACACATTTATTCTTTCCCAGTTATTTCATAAGAGACTGTGTCAGAGAAAAACATTGGAAAAAGATAGCAAGGCTGGAAAAGAAGAAGTAGAAACTTGCTCTTTTCTTTTTGTTTCCTGTTTTCTTTCTCTCTTCTTGCTGTTCCTATGAGTGTCATCCTACCTATTTTTGTTCACCAAAATTGTTTACCTATTTTGCTCACCAGGCCTACAGTTCTCACCTTTAGTAGCAACTGAATCCAGTATGCAGATTTTCTACCAATTGTATAACAAGTTTAACTATCCCCCATCAAACACAATAGCACCCAAGTAGTTGATATTACTGCCTTAGAGTTATGAAACCTCTGAACGCAGAGGTTTCTCCAAGCTATTGTCTTTAATAATTACAACTTCTTTTTGTTCTTGTAGTCCCAGAAGTAGTAATTTCCTACAATCATAACATCTGTGAAAACACAGTATTTTTTATTCCCTTTTAGTTAATTAATTAAAACCATTATACCTAGTTAAAAATTTTTATATTCAGTTTTCTTATTCAAATAACTGATGTGGTTTCTGTCTCCTGATTGGACACTGACTGATAAGAATTTTGTTTTTTTTGAAACAAGGAAATCATTAGATATTATTTGGAACTTGTATTGCTCATGTTATTGGTCTTTAATGAAGTGTTATTTGTGTTTGTTTTGGCAATGGGAAATGGAGTTTTTCTCTGCTTAAATACCCTGTACTAACATTATATCAGTTTTATTGCAAATAGATACTAATTTTACTTAAGAATAAGCCCCTAAACACATTGTTGCTACCGGCCATAAATAGGGATAAATTACAGATTACAGCCTGTTCCAGACAGGTGAGTACAAAAATTCCTCTGGGAGGCAATAGCTTCTGTGTTAAAATACTTTCAATATTTCACTAATCCATATCAGAAGAAATATGTGAAATATGAATGAGAATATATTCTAAGGATGTTAGATGAAGTAAGATGAAATTATACCAAATTGAGTTCGTTTATTTATATGAATGTGCTTAGGAAAGATTCTGGATTAATGTGTAACCTTGTGCACCTGAAAGTGACTGCAATAGTTTCCTTAATTGGTTGACTAAAGCTTGTACAAAACCATGGTCTGAATTTAATGAGGCTGAGTTTCTACAACTTACCTGGAATAATTAATAGAAAGACATTCAAGTAATTAGAGCATATGGAATATTGCAGTGGACTTTTCATATATTATATACATATGTACTCTCTCAGTAATATCCTCATAGGATTCAGAGAAGTTTCCATTGATTAAGATATTAAGAAATTTATTAGTGAATGGAGCATCAACATTCTTGAAATCCTCTGCATTAGCTGTCCTTTGTGGAACAAGCATTATGGTAGAGATGATGCAATAAAAATGAGCTTTCTGGTTTTAATGGAGATAACTCAATGCCAGAAATATGGATACTGGGTGGCAGAACTTATTTTTTTCCTTATTTTTTTCACTGAAAATAGTACCAAAGATAACATGGTAATTAGAAAGTTTTGATCCACATCTGTTGGTAGTTAATTGTTAAAATGGTGTCTCTATAAATGAACATATAGTCCAGTTACTAAAAGTTTACTTTATCTACATAGCAGACAGAAACTCCAAATCTGGTCACCAAAACTCTAACTTGATTCACCACCATACTAAATCATTGCTGTTCATCCAGTTTCCAGAATTAAGACACTTCACAGACCTCAAGTACATGCATTGAAGAACAATCTAGACTCACATGAGTAGGAATTACAAAAATGCCACCAATATATTCTCTTAAGTATAAGCTTTCTTCAAACATTTACCAAAGGGAATTGTAGCCATTTATTAGAGTGACTACACTGTGGATAAGTAAATACCTAAACCTTTTGGAAATTACTAGATACTGACCCTGAAATGGTGGAAATCATGAAAATATAAGATACCATAATTGTGCATGGTCCATCAGCCAGGAGAGGGTTTTATTTGATTCAGGTGATAAATGAGATTTTGGTTTAAGTTCACATCACACTAATCCCAATATGTTTGAGGTTTTATCCTATGGTTATCTCTCCAGTTTCTTAAAATTAATAAAAATAGTTATGATTGACAAACTGCAAAAATCACCACATTGCCATCTGGCCAATGGTGCAGAGCTACTTTAGAAGGAAAGATGATATAGAAGCTAGTAAAACTTCCTTCTCTTCTAAGAGAGTAGATGAGAAGAAGTACCACATTTTTGGGGCATTAGGATGGCCATTAAAATCTTGGAAGATGTGTGATCATTCCTATGGAAGTACTATTTAACTTTCCTCTTTTAGCTGTGCAGAAGGTGAATGGATCTTGGAGAATACGAATTTTTGCACCTGAATCAGTTGGAGATTCCAGTTGCCCCTGTGGGTAGTTATGGTATCCTTATGGAACAAATTGGCACATCTCTAGACTCTTAATATGCATCTATTAACTTGAATAATGCAATTTTCAATACCAATTTAAAAAGGTAATCGAAAGCTATTGTTCTCACATGGCAAAACCAACAGTACACATTTGGAAATTTTGCCTCAGGACTCTTCTGCTCTCTGCAATAATGCAGTTCACAGAAGCCTTAATAGTATTGATACTCTACACAACATCATATTGTTCCACTAGAATAATGGCTTGATGGACTTTATAATACCAAGTAGCAAGTACTTTGGGTTCCTTAGTAAGTGAATCAGAGAAACCCCAGGAATACTTAGGGGCTTACTAACTAGAGGGAATTTTCTGAGAGTACATATTCGCTGCACATTGAAAGACAAGTTGTTGCACTTTGCTTTGCTACCACCATAAAATAAATAGAGTGTTTGATAGATCTTTTTGGATTTGGAAGCATCATATGTCTTAATTCAGTATGATAATTTAAACCATTTACTAAGTAACCAGTAATCTGACAGTTTTTGGTAAGAACCAAAGCAAGCAATGTCTTTGCAGCAATTATAGGCTGAAGTCCCAGCTACTCTTCTACTTTGCCTTTTAAGCAAATAATCCAATATTGCTCAAAGTGTCTGGGGAAAATCCTGTACGGAGTTTCTAATAAGGATTAATAAGATAATCAAAATCCTGTGTGGCTTTTGAGAAATCATTGCCCACATTCACAAATGGCTGATGTCCCCATTAAAACTTAGCTCCTTCCTCATTTCTGAGTCCTGGAAGACACTGGATACTTATAGTACAAAGGATTATATGACTTGTGCTT
This sequence comes from Mustela putorius furo, assembly GCF_011764305.1. Classification (NCBI taxonomy): domain Eukaryota; kingdom Metazoa; phylum Chordata; class Mammalia; order Carnivora; family Mustelidae; genus Mustela; species Mustela putorius. The sequence continues at coordinate 17,726,910 of NW_025421987.1, forward strand.
CTTATTATGAAGTACATTCTATATCTGAATGTGCATCTCATTCAGATGTCATCTGAATGATTAATTCTTAAGTTTGGGCATTTACAACAGCAATCAATCAGATTTCCACCAAAGATACATTCATGGTTCCATTAAATTGCAATTTGAGACAGTCACCTGACCCTTTTCTGCAACCATACAGATAGTTACTCTAATCACTGGAGTGATGGATACATATAAACAAAAGGGAAATTGGTTGCTACTAGAAAGTGAAGACAGCAAATGTTATATTTGGAACCCAGAGATTCTGGGGGATGTCTTATAATATAAGTTAATGGAAAATTAAAAAAAAAAAGGATTACAAAGGTTTTAAACCCTTTAAGAAGATGAAAGTTCGAGAGTACCACACCAAGAAAAAAAAAATATGGCTTGATCAGTTGAAAGCAAAAAAATAAGGAAGGAGTTCTGAAAAAAGGAAGTTATAAAATATTAACTATGGCCTAAAACCCATGGCTTAAGGGCAAAATATAAATTGGAGTAACTAATGCTAAGACTGAAGTTATAAATATCAACTATGCCCTCAAAATCAGTTACAGAAATAAGGAATTCCTTGCTTTATATATTTATATTGGTATTTATATTTATTTATTTTCTTCCTTGCTTATCGTATGTATATATGCATGCGTATGTGTATGTGTGAGTTTGAGTTTCCTTCTGTATTTTTTTTCTTCCCCTCATTACTTTATTCAAACCTTGTAGAAGGTTAAATGTATAATGTAGTAACACAGTTTACCACTCAGGTAACAGAATTTATAATTCAAGGAACAAAATATGTAGATGTGATTGTGACTGAATTTGAGGAAAAATTAACATAAATCGGAGATGGATAATGTGACAGTGTCCCAGACTCAGGTACAATAATTGCTGGAATTTTACACTTTTTATTTTTCAGTAGAGTATAAGAATGGCTTCACTTGAATGAAAGTTACATCTTATTAAGTAAAAACATGTTTTGTTGTCATAGGAAAGTTGTATAGAATTGCATATAGGAAAGCTGAGCAGCTAAACGAGGAGAATATAATAGTTACATATAATAGAAAGGTTATTTTCCTTCTCAGATTCAAACCCATCCTGGTATAATCTGCTTTGTAGCACTGGAGTTGAGATTCTAGAAGCCCTGTATCTGTTTTACGAGCTCCTTGTTGGCCAGTCAATAGAGAGTGTTAGAAAAGGAGCAGAAGGTTAGAAGAAGAAGAAAGGACTAGTTCCTTCTTGGTTGCTTTCTATCTGCTTGTTTCTGTAAGCATTACTCTAACAATGATTAATCCAAAGGCCGAAGTTCCTTCTTCTAGGGGACAGTAAATCCAGTTCACAGTTTTTTTCCATACATGCAAACTCAGCCTCATCTTGTCTGCTCTGAGACACCAATACTAGAAGCTCACGTACCCTTTTTAAATGTCTGGCCTGGGTACCAGACAATTTAGTTTTCTCCTCCAAGGTCAGAAACCTCAACATCATTGGCGAGGATCTTCTCCTCAGGAGTCGGAATTTTAGCTTTGTGGGGCCCCTTATCTAAATTTCTTAATCTTAATAAATCAAAATTTTTTCTTTCTCCCCTGGGATTAGGGATGGTAGGTGTTTCTCTTAGGGATGATAAACTTATTACTTCTTCTCATCTTTGAAATAACATATGCAAAAATTCTCTACATTCTCCCTATCCAAATCTCTGGGTGGTTTTTGTCTTCTGACTGAACCTTGACTTATACAGCCAGCTACAAATAGATTGCTTCCATTTGTCCAGTTGAAATTCCTATAAGAAGGAATTTGTTTGGCCTGGAATATCTTTTCATGTTGGCAGCCCAATTTTGACTAGATGAGGGAATCTATTCCCAAAACAAATCACGTGTAAGTACAAGTAATGCGATGAAAATACCTAGTACTATTCATAACCACCTAAGGCCATACTTTTAAGGAGGCCTATAGATGGAGCATCTCTTAAGAGGTTGAAAGCAGGGACGCCTGGGTGGCTCAGTGGGTTAAAGCCTCTACCTTTGGCTTAGGTCATGATCCCAGGATCCTGGAATGGAGCCCTGCATTGGGCTCTCTGCTCAGCAGGAAGCCCGCCTCCTCCCCCACCCCATCTGCCTCTCTGCCTACCTGTGATCTCTGTCTGTCAAATAAATAAATAAAATCTTTTTTTTTTAAAAGATAGAGAAAGCTTAAAAGCATATCAGGAGCTATAACTTACAAGTCTAGAATAAGTCATTACTTCCTAACCTGTGGAATTTGGAGGTAATCAATGAGAAAATGTGTGCAAAAATACTTTGTATGGTACCTGGCATGTGTTTAGTATATCATTCTTCAGTTGCTCCATCTTTCAGTTTGTTTTCCATCTCTAGGAATATGTATCTAGTCACACATATTTATTCCTTAAACTTAAAATAGTTTAATGTGACCAGAATAAAAGAAATGTTTTTTTTTAATATTTTATTTATTTGACAGAGATCACAAGTGGGCAGAGAGACCGAGATAGAGAAAGAAAGAGAGAGAGAGAAGGAAGCAGGCTCCCCACCGAGCAGAGAGCCCGATGAGATGCTCAATCCCAGGACCTCGAGATCACAACCTGAGCCGAAGGCAGAGGCTTTAACCCATTGAGCCATCCAGGCGCCCCCAGAATAAAAAAAAATGTTAAAGAATCTTCAGTCATCTGTGTGTACTATTGTCTGTTAACTCTTGGATGGTTATATATTCTGTGCTAAGCTTGTAGAGATGGTGATTGGAGACTGGATACTAGTGCCTACTAATTAAATTACAAATAATTTATTTATTTTTCTGTCATATTTATTAATACTTGTTTGATCCCTCTGCTCCTGAGTTCCAAACATGAAACAGGCATGACCTTTTTTATAATATTGTGACTATGTTATGAGATTTTCTATTTGTTGTAGCAACTTGCTACAACTCTGTCCACACTTTTTCAAGGAATGAGTAGTCTTGACAAGTTTTAGAAGCTGTTTACTTTTGTGCCAGAACCATTCTTCTGAATAGTCTGTATGCGGTTCATTTCAGATATATTGATTTCACTGATTCTACTGCAGTGAAAAGATAAGGAAATGGTATATCAAGGTTTAATTTCTCTGTCAGTGAAGTCTTTAATAATTTCTAGAGGTTCTCCTTTATTGGATTTCAATCTTGGCTTTGCTTGTTAGATTTATATAGTACTTTTACTACTAAGAACACAGAGCTTTGTGCAACGGCTTTGGAAATAGTAACATTTAATATAATAAAAGTGAAAAGATACAAATGAAAAAAATAAGACAGCATGGCATAGTCAGGAAGGTTGGGATTAAAACAGTAGGAAAACTAGGTAACACAAATTTGGAAATTCACAGTCAAGGATGTTTGCATGAAGTCCCTGAAAGGTAGTAGAGGTACTAATGTTATTCTCCTCATAAAGAGATAAAGGCATAAAGACTCTGTTAAATTGATCGTGATTTATCCAGTATCTGGGTTTTCATTTTGCACCATTATGAATAAAACTTGATGTGGAACAGAACTAGCAAGTATATCTACAATTGTAGAATCTCTAAGGTTTCAAGCTGTTAAATGAGAGAGAGAATTCAGTAGTTTTGACCTCTATCTACTTATGCTCTTATCACTTTCTCTCTTTTTCTTTTTTATTATTTTCTTTCATACTCGGAAAATCCATTTAAATGTCAAGGACAGATGGGAAAGCAATAGGGCAGTGAGATCAGTTGATGCAATTCCTTCTTAGTAATTATGTTTAAGAAATATAAATAGGGAGCTTGTACCAAAGATTTCAAAATAATTAAATCCATGCAAGTGTTGTACAGAAGAAATATGACTCTCATTTAATAGATTGTATTCTAAAAATCCTCACTTTCTTACAAACTCTATGCGAATTATTGATAGGTGATGATTAACTAATGTGTGAATTTAATATATATCATATCATCAGGGAGGAAGCTTAATTCTTCATTTTATGTAATCCCTCTTTTAATTAATTTTCAGAATATTTATATGGATGTGAGAGTTGGATACTAATAATTATTAAATGTTTGTAAGTAATGGTCAATATTCTAGACTCTTGATGAAATTTATTTTCTCTTTACTAAAAATCTATAGATTTGGTATTTTGCTTCTGGAAAGATAGAGTAGAAATGTTTTTTTTTTTCCTTATTCTTCACACTTGATACAACTAAAAATCTTAAAGACTATCTATAAAACAAACTAAGGAGACTCTGAAATGGGGAGAGACTCAGGAACAATGTGGTGGTGAGATCACTGAGTTTTCTTTTTTGCCCCATTTTTCCCAAGACTTGGTGCTGGAGAAGCTAGCAAACCAGAAATGGCAACTGTCCCCAAAAATAAATAAACAAGAAAACAAAGCTTGCTTTTTTAAAACAAAGGACCAGGAAAAAAGGCAGCCCAATGAGACAGACATATTTTACATATGAAATCTTCCATTCCAACCAAATACTACAATAAACTCTGTGGTTCCATCCTCACCCTCCAGCAGCAAAGGCTAAGTGAGGAGCCATGGCCTCTATCCCCAACAGACACCCAAATTCCCTGCTGGGGTTATTCCAGAGAAGCACAAGTAGGAAACCAGAATTTTTCATCTCTCATTTTAAGTATAAATGAGGACTAGATGGGGAATCTGTACTCTACCGTCAGTCTGTGAAAATGAGGCACTCTCTTTTCTGGGGTGGCGTCAGAGTAGGCGCTATGGAAAGACAAGACTTTCATCACCAGCCGACATTAATGAGCCCTCCCTCTTCCATCAGTGACAGTGGAGATCATGTGGGGAAGAGCAATAAGACATTCTTGCTCCTCCCAGCCAGACTGGTTTCTTTTGAGGCATACTGACAGCTGAAAATTCCACCCTACCCCTGCTCAACTATAATGAGGAAACTTCTCCTCAACCCCAGATGTCAATAGAGTCCAAAAAGGGAACCTAGAATTTCATAGTTACATGGAAGTAAGAAAGCAGTACCCACCCCCTTCCCCTTCTGAATCAGTATCAGGAAACTAGTTAATATAAACAAACAAAAAAGTTAAATGAAATCCAGAGTCTCATAACATAATACTCAAAATGTCCAGTTTTCAACTAAAAATCAGTTGTCATATAAAAAAAAAAAACAGGAAAATTTCAACTTGAATGAGTAAAGTCAATCAATAGATATCAAAGCTGACATGCATGACATACAGTGGAATTATTTGACAGGGATGGTAAAACAGCCATCATAAAAATATTTCAACAGGCTATCACGAGCAAGCTTAAAGCTAACTGAAAAGAGAATGTCTCCTCGAAGAACTAGAAAACAGCAAAGAAATAGAAGACACAAGTAATAACCAAATGTGGATTTTACCTTAAAATATGATTAATAACAAAATAAACAAAAATACACCCACAATGGTAGGATTTACAACAGAATGGAAGTGGCTGAAAAAAGCATCAGTGTCTCAAAATTTAAATACTAGAAATCATTGAATCTTAACCACAGATATGAAATGAGCTGGAATTAAAGTGAACAGAGCCTCAGGAATCTGTGGTACAATTTAAAAAAAGATATATCAATGATGTAATCATAGTCCACTAGGAGAAGAGAAAGAAGATGGGATTGAAAATGTTTTCAAAGATAATCATGGACAATTTTCTAAATTTGGCAAAAGACACAAACCAACAGAATCAAAAAGCTAAGCAAACCCCAAACGATATAAACCTAAAGAAATCCATTTCAGAATGTATCATAGTAAATGTTCTGAAAACTAAAGACAAAGAAAAACAAGTGAAAGCAGCAAGTAAAGGAAATTAAGGGCACCCAGATCAAAAATGAAGAAATAAAGCTGTCCTTATTGGGGCGCCTGGGTTGCTCAGTGGGTTAAGCCACTGCCTTTGGTTCAGGTCATGATCTCAGGGTGCTGGGATCGAGTCCCGCATCGGGCTCTCTGCTTAGCGGGGAGCCTGCTTCCCTCTGTCTCTCTCTGCCTGCCTCTCCATCTACTTGTGATTTCTCTCTGTCAAATAAATAAATAAATAAAATCTTAAAAAAAAAAAAAGCTGTCCTTATTCACAGGTGACATAATGGTCTATGTAGAAAATCCCAAGGAATCCATAAAAATGTTCATAAAACTAATTAGTGAGTATAGTATGTTTGCTGGATAAGAGACAAACACATAAAAATCAATTGTATTTCTGTATACTAACAATGAGTGTATAGATACTGAAAGTACAATATAAATTACAATCACTCAAAAAAAGAAGTAAATATGTAGATGTAGATCTAACAAATCATGCATATAGCATATACATTGAAAACTGGAAAATTCCGATAAAAGAAAACAAAGGAGATATAAATAAATGGAGAAATGGATTGTGTCAATACATTGGAAGACTAAACATAATAAAGATGTCAATTCTCCTTAAATTGTTATACAGTTTTCACATAATTCTTATCAAAATCTTGACCAAGATATTTTATAAATCATTCTTTTTTTTTTAATTTTGGTGTTATATTCTTTTTTTTTTAATTTTTTATTTTTTATAAACATATATTTTTATCCCCAAGGGTACAGGTCTGTGAATCACCAGGTTTACACACTTCACAGCACTCACCAAAGCACATACCCTCCCCAATGTCCATAATCCCACCCCCTTCTCCCTAACCCCCTCCCCCCAGCAACCCTCAGTTTGTTTTGTGAGATTAAGAGTCACTTATGGCTTTTATAAATCATTCTTAAAGCTACCTTCATTTCAAGGCAAAAGAATGAGAAGAGTTAAAACTTTAATTTTGAAAAAGGACAAAAGAAAAGAAGAAATCACTCTACCTCACACCAAGATTTGTATCTCTACAGTAATCAAGATTGGCACTGGTGGAGGAAAGATTCATAGATCCATGGAGTAGGATAGAATTTCCAGAAGTATCCCTATACAAGCATAACTAACTGGCTTTTGAAAAAGTTGTGAAGTCATTAAATGGAAGAAGTTTGGTATTTTCAACAAATGAAGATCAAGTAATCAGATATCCATTCACCAAAAACCTTGACTTAAGCCTCACACATTATACAGATTTAACTTAAACAAGATGATAGGTTTCAATATAAAATGTAAAACTATAAAATTTTTTTAAAGATTTTATTTATTTACTTGACAGAGAGCATATGCACAAGCCGGGGGAGCAGCAGGCAGAGGGAGAAGCAGATTCCCCCACTGAACAGGGACCCAGATATGGGGACTCAATCTCAGGACCCTGTAATTACGACCTGAGCCGAAGACAGCCGCTTAACTGACAGAGCCACCCAGGTGCCCCCTTATAAAAGTTTTATAGGAAAACATATGAAAATGTCCTTGGCACATGGGATTTGTGAGGTATTCTTAGACATAATATGAAAGGCATTATGCATGAATTTAAAAAAATCAATAAATTAGATTTCATCAAAGTTAAATATTTTGTCTTGTTAAAAGGATAAAAAGAAAGGTTCCAGACTGGGAGAAAATACTTACAAACCATAAATATGATAAAAAGATTTAGAATATATAAAGAACTTCCAAAACTCAACTGTAGAAAAAACCAGGAAGTCAAATTAGGAAATGAAGAAAGAAAAAAGAAAAGAAGAAAATAAAATGAAGACATAAAAAAACATTTCATCAAAGATGATATACAAATGACAAGCTCATGAAAAGATGTTTAACATCACTAGCCAGTGGGGAAATGTAAATTAAGATTAACATGGGATAATTCTATATCAAGGTTCAAAAGACCACCCCAAGTTGCTGATTTTCTTGGAGAACTCAGAGGATTCAGCATATAGTCATACTTACGGCTATGATCTGTTGCAGTGAAGTGATACAAAGCAAAATCAGCAAAGGTAAATCATACATGGGGAAAATTCCAGTGCAAATCAGGCGCAAGATTCCAACAGTTCTCTCCCAGTGTAGTCACACACGTCATACTTCCTCTAGCAATGATTGTGACAACCCATGTTAAATGTTGTAGTTCAGGGTATCTCATTAGAGGTTCAGTGCTAAGGTTTTTTAATCGGGAGATGGTTGTGTAGGCACCCCCTGCCTCCAACCTATCAAAATCCCAGATTTCCAGGGGTGCCTCGGTGGCCTAGTCCGTTGAGGTTCCCATTCTTGGTTTCAGCTCAGGTCTCTGCCTCTCCCCTCCTTATAAATAAATAAATAAATCTCTTTTTAAAAAACAAAAAACAAAGCACAAAATTCCAGAGTTCCAGAAGGAAAGGAGGTGTTTAACATAACCAGATCATTTTACAAGAGAGTTTAGATACAGTGATTCATTCTTACTAGGGGATAGTGGGAAGCCTCTCTAAATCCAGGTTCCATGATATCAGCCAAGGACAACTGGAGATGGCAATCTCAGACCTACTATGTAAATTCTTCTGCACAACTACATATCCACTTGGAATAGTTAAAAGTAATGGCAATGCCAAATGTTTGAAAAGATATGGAGAAACTGATCACTCATACATTGCTGATGGAAAGTAAAATGATACAGCCACTCTAGCATACATGCACCATGTGACTCAGCAACTGTATTTCTAGATCATTATCCCAGAGATCTGAAAACCTATGTACACACAAAAACGTGCACAATTGTTCATTGCAACTATTTTGAACAGTCAAAAACCAGAAACAATAAATAACTTTCACTAGGTAAATGGTTAAACAAACTGGAGTACATATACACAATAAATTACAATGCAGGATAGAATGGGATTAATACCTATAATGACTAGCACAGATCTCAAAGACACTGTGCTTGGTGAAAAACCTGCCTCGAAGGTTGCAAACTGTATGAATTCCATTTGTAAGTCATTTCCAAAATGACAACGTATGAATCTGTAGGTCAGATTATTGGTTGCCAGGAGTTAAAACTGGTGGATGGGGAAAGGTTGGTGTGACTATTTGGCACACAGGAAATGTTTTAGGTGATGGAAGGGTTCTGTACCTTGACCAGAGGTGAGAAAAGGTCAGTTTTCTAAATGATAATGTAAATTCATAAATTCTCCTCAGTTTACATATAAAATAAATCTCTTTTTTTTTAAAGCTTTATTTATTTATTTGACAGAGAGAGAGAGAGAGAGAGCAAGCACAGGCAGACAGAGTGGCAGGCAGAGTCAGAGGGAGAAGCAGGCTCCCTGCCGAGCAAGGAGCCGGATGTGGGACTCGATCCCAGGACACTGGGATCATGACCTGAGCTGAAGTCAGCCGCTTAACCAACTGAGCCACCCAGGCGTCCCTAAAATAAATCTCTTAAGAAGTATTTGACATTTAATCACCTCATTGGTATTTTATTACTTTTCCTTCCAACTTTACTTTAGGAATTAAAAATTTACTTTTTGTGAATCTATAATTATTTCAAAATTAGAAGGTAAAAAATATGGATTAATAATTTCTCTCATTATTTTAGAGTTGGACATATAGATTGTTTCTGTCTTAATTTCTTTTTTTTCTTCCAATTTCTTAAAAATTCCAGTTAGTGTGATATTAGTTTCAGGTGTAAGATTTAGTGATTCATCGCTTACATACAACACCCAATGTTCATCGCAAGTGCCCTCCTTAATACCCATCCCCCATTTAACCCATCCCCCATCCACCCTAGTAACCCTCAGTTTGTTCCCTACACTTAAGAGTCTGTTTTATTGTTGGCCTCTCTCTTTCTTTTTCCTTGATGCATTTCTAAAGTGCATGCTTAAGCAAGAATGAAAACTAAACATTATTTGAGCTGAAATATCAATCTGTCTTATTCCTAAAAGGTAAACAGGTATATTTTAAAAAGGTAAGTTTGAGGAATAAAAAGGGATAATAGAAGCAATTGTTTACAAGTTAACTAAAATCTGGAAAAAAGTGGGGTAAAATCTATATATATGAAAGTCTCTATATTGCCTAATTTTTTATGTGTCTTAATCTTATATTACATACTAAGCAGTGTAGTAGTAGGGCCTTTGTATACTTTTATAAGACTTAATCCTCAAAATAAGCAAACAAAAATCCCTGAAAAGTAGATATTGTCATTGTTCTATACATAGGAGACTGCAAAGTTTCAGAATTTACATAAAGCATTCAAGGTTACAGAAAAAGATTTTTGTGGCTTTTTATCATTTTCTTTTCAAATGAATATATACTTTCTTATTTTATTTGTAAAACTAATATAATTGTTTGTTTAATGTAATAATTATAATATGAACTATATTAGTTTATATTACATATTATGTAAAGTAATTAATTTAATACATCAAGAGCTATATATATTATTCATAAATTTTCTTCGGTTTACATATAAAATCCATGTCTTGGGCGCCTGGGTGGCTCAGTGGGTTAAGCCGCTGCCTTCGGCTCAGGTCATGATCTCAGGGTCCTGGGATCGAGTCCCGCATCGGGCTCTCTGCTCAGCAGGGAGCCTGCTTCCCCCTCTCTCTCTGCCTGCCTCTCTGCCTACTTGTGATCTCTCTCTCTCTGTCAAATAAATAAGTAAAATCTTAAAAAAAAAAAAAAAAAAAAAAAAAAAAAAAAAAAAAAAAAAAAAAAAATAAAATCCATGTCTTAAGAAATATTTGACATTTAGTCTCCTCATAGGTTTTTTATTATTTTTCTTTCCAACTTTAAGAATTAAAAAAAAAATTGGGGTGCCTGGGTGGCTCAGTGGGTTAAAGCCTCTGCTTTCAGCTCAGGTCGTGATCCCAGGGTCCTGGGATCGAGCCCCACATCCGGCTCTCTGCTCAGCGGGGAGCCTGCTTCCTCCTCTCTCTGCCTGCTTCTCTGCCTACTTGTGATCACTCTCTGTCAAATAAATAAATAAAATCTTTAAAAAAAAGAATAAAAAAAAATCTAAGGAAAAGAATTCTACATTTATGAAACATCATCTACAATACTTCAAAATTAAAATGCAGTGAAACAATTATAAAATATACATCAAGGAACATGATATATCAAATATTTTATCATGTATGGCAACATGGAGAATGTATACACTATAATGCCAAATTAAGTAACCAAAATTTGTTATGATTATAGGTATGATAATGTATGGTCATATATGAGTAAGAAGTCAAAAGAATCATATATAATTGAAAATTATTTTTTCATTAAAATTTTTTAATTATAGCCATCTCTTAAAAGTTTGAATTAATGCTACTCTATTTTTTCAGTAATCCTTCCTAAAAACGTATTTTAAATATTTTTAAATTTATTTTTAAATATGTTTAAAGATTATTAGTTTAGTTAAGTTACCAATTGGATAACATTTCACTTAAGAGAGAAAATTGGTATAACATAAAATCTGTTTACTCTTATAGGTAAAATTTTGTGCTCTGTGCATGATGCCAGTATTCAAAAGAAAAATGCAGTGTCATTTGGAAAGATTTGGAAAAAATGTAAACTGATTTAGACCATGGTTAAAATATGTCTAATTAAGTATTTGTTGAATAAGCTATAATACATATCACAAACACTTTGGAGCCAATAAATAAACCTAATAAGATGTTTGAGCTATAGTGGAATGGTATTCAAGAGGGCTCTTGATAGTTTCAGATGATCTCTTTATTCTAATACTGAGGTTACATAACCACTCTTGGTGAGGCTTCATCAATTTTCATGCCATTTGTCACACCTTACCACTGTTTTGTCTTTCCTAAGTTTTCTTTCCTATCTCCATAATTGAGAGGATTTGGTTTAGAAGAGTTTAGAAGCCAGGGAAGATATTTATCCCTCTCTTTTCTACTCTATTCACTACCACCTTACATCTTCATAGTACGAATTCTCAGCCCTCTTACATGAATTCTGAGAGTTGAAAAGTAAAGCAACTGTAGGGTTTTTATTGGGGGGAGTTTAATAGAAGGCACCAATTATTTTTGTAGAACTTTGATGAGGAATCCTGATACTAATAAAAATGAGTTTCAGAAATAGTTTAATAAATTGCCCAGTTTTCCACCAATCATGGATAAGTATCTACTTCCCCAAAGACAGAGAAATCTAAGCCTTCACATGTATGATATAAAATAAATAGCAAAATCTATTAAAAGTTTCTAATTACAAAAGTTCCTAAAGTCTGAAGGACTTTCTAGGAAAAATACATTAAAAACTCTCATATTTCACCAATTTCTGAATTTATTTTGATCTTTTGTGGAGATTTTTTGACAAGAACACCATAGATTTTTTTTCAATTACTGTCTCCAAGGTAAAAATATAGAACATATATTTGAACCTTGCACTGATATTGGCATACTAAGAAGGTACAAATCACAATTGGTGGGAGAGGAGGGAGTATTTTACTGCAACAGGCAAAATGCCATCCATAGTTAAGAAAATATATGACTGTAAATTAATCTTACACACAGAATTTGGTTCTTTTCTCTTTGCTGCTGTAGTTAACACTAGAATATAGAAATAAACTTATTAATAAAAAATTACAAAAGTGAAAACTATAATTTACATGTAAAAGTTGAAATTCAGACAGCATCATTTTCAACTGTCAATCAAGGTTCTGCTGCAAAATGTATGGCTATAGTTTATGTCTAGCCAATGGTTCATCTACTTAACAAACATGTGATATTATTTCCATTATACTAAGCCCTATGTTAGGTATTGAGGGAAAAAAAATAAAAAGATAGATGGAAATGAAGAAATGAAATTTGAACTTATTTTACCTATTAGAGTAGGATAGAAGAGCCAGAAACCAACAGACTCTAAAAAAATGTAAAAAAATAAAGTAGTTTTATCTGCATGGGTATATGGTTTTCAGGGATCACAGAAAATAGAGCAGTGTTTCTTGGGCATTACAAAGAGATACTACAAAGAAGAGGTGATATTTAAGCTGGGCCTTCAGTGATACGACTTCAGTACTAAATAAGTAAGTAAGGAAGTAAGTAAATAAATAAATAAATAATCTGGGAGAAAGGCAATTCCAGAAACTGAGGGGCAAACTTAACCAAGCTGTATGACTATGAAAGAGCCTACTGTGCCCAGGGTGTGATAAAAAGCTTCACAGACCACAGGGTACAATAACGAGGGGGAGGATTGTACATAGTTGTATAGGCAATGAGGCTGAAAAATGTCAATCAAGGTTCTGCTGCAAAGTGTATGGCTATAGTTTATGTCTAGCCAATGGTTTGCATTTTATTCTATATGCCCAGCGTCCCAACACAGTTCTAATACTGGTAAGTAGATGATTTATTTGCATTTTAAGCATGATAACTGGAGTGGCAGCATGACAAGTCAAATGGAACTAGATAAACTGGTTGTATAGAAAGCTGCTAAAAGGTTGTTTTACAATATTTCAAGTGACAGCTATGAGGACCTGAACTGAGCAGCAACAATGAGAGGAAATAGGAGAGAACAGATTTTTAAAGACATATCGGAGATACATTTGGCAGGATTATAGCAGAAAGCCTTGATGAACAGTATTACCATTAAGGGAGTAAGGAATAAAAGCAATTCCCTTCCCTGTTTTCACATTCCTTGAAATCCAACAAATCACTTTTAATTTCATTCTTGGAATTTGAAATACAATATTTAGTTGCTCCTTCTTCCCAATTCACATGAGTCTTTCCCTGATGATATGCATTCATAATAGGTTATTGAGTAAATGAAGGAATCAATAAACCATACTTTGTACATTTACATTGGTTTTTGTTTGTTTAAAATTTAGGTTACCAGGATTTTTTAGTTAAAATATTTGGCAACGTATCTTGGCTTCCTGTCAGATTAGAGGCTCCTTTATCATCAGCTATGCTGTCTATATTGAATTTCATTGCCAGAATTTTCTGTCTCATCACATAGATTTGCACTCTCTTTCCATGGTTTATTGACATCTGTGTATCATGTCCCTAAATGGCAAATGCTGGGTCATTAATGGATTTAGTAAATATATGTTTTTTGTATTTCAAGATATTTATGAGATATTAAAAAATGTCCAATCAGTGTTGGTCACCAGAAAATCCCATCATTAAAAGTTTTCATTTACCTTGTTCAGGGATAATCCAATAGAGTTTGTATATGTATATGCCTGTTTGTGTGTATATTTTCAATTACAACATTTTTTTCATGTCTTTGAATATTTACCAATTCTTTACAGCTCACATCAAATGTATTTTACAGTATTTCCTCACTTACCTAAATTTATATACTCTGTTATTCCTCTGAATTCCCACAATCTTTGGACTTCTCTTATTGAATTTACAATATTCTCTGTTTTATTTAACTGCATTATCTCAGTAGTTAACTCCTTGAAAGTTAAGACAGCTTCACATTCAATTGTTTATTTTCTATAGATATTAGAAAAATATCTACTATTTTTTTCATACTTTTACATTTTATGGTTGTTTTCTAACTTCACTAAATTTGTCATCTCCTCATCAACCTTGACATGAAATAAAAACGGATTCTGAAATTATGCAAGTAGTGTTTGAAAATTGTCTCAGGAACAATTAAAATTTTATTTCATCTTGTCACAAATACCTTTAGCATGAATTAAATTTTACTTTAAATATTTAAATATTTAAATCTTTAATGTCTTAAACCTATATAAGATTGAAACAAAAAAGTCTATCATCAAAATTATAAACTATATAGTTTTAAGAACATGATACTTTATTTTATTTTATTTCTTTTCAGTGTTCCAGAATTCATTGTTTATGATACTTTTTTTTAATTTAAACAAAATATTGAAACAGAAATTGAATGTGTCTCTACAAGCATCAGGTAAATATTCTGAAATGGAATAACCCTAAAGCAGGGGTGATTCTGAGATAGAGAACTAAATTTATCTTGAAACCGTGTTTTCTACTCTAGATAAATAAGTGCCTTGTTCTATATAGAAATATCTTTGTTATTGCCCAACATTCTTGCTATTCCTTTTGGACAATGAAAGTAATTGGTATCATGGGGTATATTATAAATCTTTTAGGACTTGAATTTGGAGTAATAACTGATTACTGATGTATGGATGGCTTGACACTCAAATAACCCACTAATATTTTAGCTAGAAGTCAATTAGTTTCCATTCACGTCATTGTAAATGACAACATTTCATTTTTTTGGTGGCTGCATAATATTTCAGTGTGTGTGTGTGTGTGTGTGTGTGTATCTCACGTTTTCTTTATCCATTCTTCTGTCAATGAACATATCTGGGCTCTTTTCCATAGTTTGGCTATAATAGACACTGCTGCTATAAACATTGGGGCGCAAGTGCCTCTTCAGATTACTACTATATTTGTAACTTTGGGGTAGATACCCAGTAGTGCAAGAATATAGTGCAACAGAAGATCATAGGGGAAGAGAGAAAAAAATGAAAGAAGAAGAAAACAAAGAGGGAGGCAAACTATAAGAAACTCTTAATCTCAGGAAACAAACTAAGGGTTGCTGGAGAGGAGGGGGGCGGGAGGATGTGGTGGTTGGGTGATGGACATTGGGGAGATTATGCATTATTGTGAGCACAGTGAATGGTGTAAGGCTGATGAATCACAGACCTGTACCCCTGAAACAAATAATACATTATATGTTAAGAAGAAGGAAAGAAGAAGAAGAAGAAGAAGCTGCCACCAGTTAGGATACAATTCTCACCATATATTTCAAAGAAAACAGCCTGCTACAATGAAAACTTAAAATCTAGCTTTCCAAAGTTCTCAAAATGAGTCATTGAATATCAACAAATTCTAGAAGTTTTTTATACTGGTGCTATGAATTGCAATTATACGTTATATTACCATTTTAAATGTATCTAAAGATAATCTTTAACTTTTTTTAAGATTTTATTTATTTGACAGAGATCACAAGTTCGCAGAGAGGCAAGCAGAGAGATGGGGGAAGTAGGCTCACCTGCTGAGTAAAGAGACTGATGTGAGGCTGGATCCCAGGACCCTGAGACCATGACCTGAGCTGAAGGCAGAGGCTTAACCCTCTGAGCCACCCAGGCACCCCGAAAGTTAGTCTTATAAATGCAGATTAATTTTTCCTAAATTGCCTCTTGGTGCCATGGAAAGCATGCTTAAAAAGTCAAACAGGGAGTTAAGAGTAAATTAAAGTCTGAAGTATTTTGCATACCACTTCTATCCCTTCTCTCTTAGAAATGTTACCATTACCCGTATGCAGCTGACAGAGGGAAAAATGAGGTCTAAGAAGGGTGACTTGCCAGGCTTTATTAAGGTGAAGTATGTGGGATGCATTGCTACCATTCAAGCACTCACATTTCCTGAGCTCACTCATCTGGCATGATTCCATTTTTATGTCCTAAACTCTACAGACTGAATGAATGCATGACTGCTGTATCAGGCAGCCTGTGCAAAATACTTGACTTCAGCAAATCTTTGACAAGCACCGTTCATTAATCTTTGTTTCATAATTCTTACCAGTATGCACACCCTGCCTTTCTGTCCCTATCTGCAAGTAAATTGGTTTTTAAGAAAATGAAGAGGTCAGCAGAAGATGTTGGAGCACACATTTTTCTGTTAAAACCAATCAGTAGGCCAGGGGAGCAATGTCAATGGTTAAAGTTAGTAGAATTTGTCCATATTTCAACTGAATCATCAATTTATATTAGCAATATTATTTTTTGGATGAATGCAAAAACTAAAATAAATAAATTTGTGGTATGAAAATGGAACACTATTAACCTACAGACAGTTTTGGCCTTAAAATATAGTTATGTAAGACACACATACTTCAACTGTAGTGATGTCTTGGGAATAGTGTCTAATTTTCAGGTCCAAAGAAAAGTTACCAGAGATCTCTTTCCTATAACAGTCATTAGGGAACTTGGATAAACCCGCATAATGAGAAAAAATAGAAAACATGGAAAATATATGTTGTAAGTTAAACAGCATCCAAGGTAATAAGGAGTTACAGAATCAGAGCTGAGACAGAGAGAACAAGAGAGAAAACTTTTTCTAAACATTGAAGCCTTATCTGTCTTATTTGGCTTCAAATTTAAGAGAAACTTTAGATAGACTCTTAAGGGTAAGAGAACAACAAATGGAGTTCATGACTTACCAGGTAGTGGGATCACTGATGAACCCACAGGCACTATCAAGGAAAAGTATGTGTACAGGTCAGCTGGAAACAAAACAACCCTTACTAAAACAGAAGCACACCAAACTATCTCAAAACTAGATTGGATTAAGTTGGCTAAGGTTGAAATTGGCCTTAGCTATTTGGCAGAAGACATAAATGCCCTGGGAAGAACACGAATTCTTTCAGATCTCGATTTATCTCTACCATTTTCATCTACAATGTCCAGCACTCAATAAAAAATAATCATGCATTTAGAGTAAGACAATTTTATACTAGGGATGATTCAGGGAATCTAGATTAGAAAGCATCAGATATAGATTTTTAAAATAAGACTATGCTTAATATGTTAAGGAAAATGAAAGAGGCGTTTAAAAACTTTGATAGAGATATTGATCTTGTAAAACGAATTTGTAGAGCTGAAAACTATAAATAACAGAAATTCAGAACCTGAAGGATGAGATTAATCGAATAGTCAGAGATGGAAAAAAACAAATTATAAACTGGAATTGTAGGATGGAAGAACTGTCCAGTTTGAAACATGAAGATATTTTTAAAAATTGTAAAAAATGTACAGGAGACATGAAAGATATAGTGTTATAACCATGCTTTCAGTTTTGTCTTAATAATCGTGAAAGCATATATTATTTTGGTTTTAATGTGTTTCTACGTCTAGGTAATCTGTTTGATAACAATTTAAAGTTCCCTATCCCTTATAAACATATTCATTTAGGTTAAAGTAGCTCTTCAAATCAATTTTGTATATGTTTATATCTGATATTTATATTAAAATTGTTTCTATACTGTGTAATAATTTAATGTCCCAAATCTCTGTGTCTGTTTCTATAGTTAAACTTATACTGAATTTTTTTGAGTGCTTTGATTGCTTTATGTTCATGTCAATGTACATGAAAAATAAATATATTTGAAGGTTTAATTTGAACCGTAAAGAAAAATATGTCTTTGCTATTTGACTGTGGTCACTGCTAGTAAAAGACCACCTTAAATTAATTTTAGGGCTTTGAGATTTTGAAAAAATCCAGCTGAGCTATATTTTGGCTGTCAGTTTCTCATGAAGTTTGGTCAACTCCCAGTTCACTCTAACACTAGGAAAGGGATGATTATCTCTCTGTCTCTCTCTCTTTAAGATTTTATTTATTTGACAGAAAGCAGGAAGAGTGGCAGGCAGAGGGAGAAAGCAAAGCAGGCTCCTCACTGAGCAGGGATCCCCGAGTGGTACTTGATCCCAGGACCCCGGGAGCCATGAGCCAAACCGAAGAAAGACACTTAACCAACTGAGCCACCCAGGTGCCCCAAGATGATTCTCTTTATAGAATCACCATTTCTGTGGATAGAGGCTTTTATTTTACTCCCGCCAATAACACATTCAAATTTTCCGATCCCAGCAATTATTCTCAGACACAGAAATTTTCTTAGTTGTTTATCTCCCTGGGTTTTGAACTTAACTTCAACTTGACCCAGTAAATTTTTGTGATCTTCTCAACTCTTCAATAATTTTAAATAAATACTTTGTTAATGTTATATCTAGGAGTCATAATTTAACTTTAATTCTGAAAATTCATTCCATCAATATCAGAAACAGGAAGTTCTACACAGAATTATTAAAATCTTCATATATACATGGATATGAATATATTAATATGAAAATATATTACCTATATTATATATGTTTAATACACATAAAAATCATTTTTGTTTTTATTCATTTGCTTCTTTTTCAAATCTACCTAGACCTTTTTGATAATCTCTTTGCATTTTCATACTTTTAGTTCTTTAATTTATCTAAGCATATTAAATATTTTTATATTATACATCTGGCAATTTCAACAATTACAGTCTTTCTGCTCTGATTATCAAATTTTTTTTTTAATTTTTATTTATTTATTTGACAGACAGAGATCACAAGTAGGCAAGGAGGAAGGCAGAGAGAGAGAGGAGGAAGCAGGCTCCCTGCTGAGCAGAAAGCCCGATGTGGGGCTTGATCCCAGGACTCTGGGATCATGACCTGAGCCGAAGGCAGAGGCTTTAACCCACTGAGCCACCCAGGCACCCCTGATTATCAAATTTTTTAAAAAGATTTTATTTATTTATTTGACAGAGAACACAAGTAGGCAGAGAGGCAGACAGAGAGAGGAGGAAGCAGACTCCCTGCTGAGCAGAGAGCAGAGAGCTGGATGCGGGGCTCAATCCCAGGATCCTGGGATCATGACCTGAACCGAAGCTTTAACCCACTGAGTTACCCAGGCACCCATGATTATAAAATTTTTGTTTTCAAAAATTTGTTTCAGCTAACTTACTCAGGATGTCCATCTGGTTGCTTACATATGATTTTTGTTAATCTTCTATTCTTAAAAGTCAATGTTGGAGATTATTTGAAGGCTTTACTCAAAGTTCATTTTTTCCTGAGGCTATTTGTATTGCTTCTCTCAGGTAAGTGGGAAAACTGCCTAGGAGTGCTTTAAGCTAAATCTTCAGCTTACAGTTTGAGCAATATATAATAGAATAATTTCTGATGTCAAATACGCTTGACAGATGTCTGTGTTTAGAAAACTCTGAGAGTTTTTTTTTTTTTTTTTTTTTTTAAAGTAAAAGAAGTGTCCCAAACATCTCCTTCTGCATTTTAGGATTCTTTGATCGCTATCTAAATGAAGGTAAAATCTTTTCAGAATTCCAACTTTATGAAGAGTTTTCTGATTCAACATCCTATTCAGGCATTGTCCCAGTTATGTATGTATGGTACATAACCAATTAAAACACAAGCTTCAGGCCACTTTAGTTGAAGGATAAACAGATGCTTCTAAAATAAAGCAATCTTGTTCTTTATGTCTACTGAATTGCATTTTCTTGTAATTTGGGAGATTTTGATAATTTATTTTTCTAACAACACATTTTTTAATCGTGAATTTTTGGATTTCATCTAGCATACATTCTGTTCCATATTGAGAAGCTTTATCTTGATGTGCAGTCTGATTAAAGTGGAAGCATGACTGTGTCATGTACAGAGATTTCCTGAGATGGTAAGAGTAAATTAGAATATAAACTTTGCTGTAATTTTCAATTATAGGGATTTAGATACTTATTGGACTGCATTTTTTCCTAATATAAAACATCTTTTTCCCCCTTTAGACCACAGCTATACTTATAAAACAAAACTATTTTCGATCCCTTGATATAGTAAAAAGCCACTTATCTTGTAATTGTCATTTATGTATTTTTTAAAGTTATGTTTATAATTCTGTTATTTCAGAATATTTTCCTAAACAAAAGAGCTTTCAAATTTATATTAAATAATAATAGAAAATATAGACTCAATATATAGTTTTTTTTATCATTTTGAGGGGAATACATTTGCTCAATATATAAGAAAACAGTTTCCCAAATAAAAAGAAAGTACAAATGAAGGGAATATCATGATGAATTTGCAATATCTTCCATGGTTCTTTTGTTGCACAGGAATAACAGTAGAGATAATTCAAGTTCTTCCATTGTGTTTGGACTTCCCAATGAGTAATATTATCTCTTCCATTTTGTCTTTAGACTCTAGTGTATCTTTTATGTTAATTTTTTGTGTTTAATAGGTGAGAGGTTTGTATTTTGCCTTAGAAAAAGAGAACTGATAAAATTCACATCGTACAATACCCAAGAGATGATGATGAAATACTTTTTTTTGCTCTTTGCTTTTATATTACAGTGTTCTGAAATGTATTATTGATGGAACTCTACACAGAAATACTGCTTAAGAGATCATATTGTTCTTTGTTGCATAATAATCTATTACATAATGAAAGCTTGTGGTTTTTGAATGCCTTTAATTATTAAAAATATACCTATGTAAAATAGATTCTAGCATATTGGTAATACATTTACATTTAAAATATAGAAAGTTAAAAATATAAATTAGTACCTATAACAACCCCAAAGTCTCTGAAATTCACTACATTATGATAAATTTAAATGCTATTTGAATGCTAACATAAATATGTATACCAGTCCTCATTGGCAAGATGTTTATTTGAATAGATTGAAACAAGTCTCTCTCGCTCTCTCTCTCTGGTGATAGGTACAGTGTTTCACTATTAGAGGTAGTTTCTATGTCTTTAAGTGGAACTTCTTTTCTTTTTAAACACTTTTTAAATTAAATAATAAAATTATTTTAAATTTTTCTTTCATTTGGTTTTTTTTTTGTGTGTGTGTGTGGATATTTGATTACAATATTCCATGATGTGTGTGACAATAACTTGCATTTGTACAGATCTATGTGATCTACAAAGCACTTAATTTTTGGCATTACATTTCCCAGTTAATATATTCACATAATACCTTAAATAATGGAAAGAATTTAAGACACTGGCAGGCTGGTATTGTTGGTGGGTAAATGTAAAAGCAGTCAGGTTTTTGTTATTTCCCAGCTTCCTATTCCTCATACAGAGGGGATTAGGCATCCAGATGTTACTTTTATACATGCAAAGCACACAAACTACCAATGTTTTTGCAAAAAAAAAAAAAAATTAGGCATCACATAAGCATAAATAAAGAGCAAATATTTTGCCTATTAACTTTTGCAGATTAAATTTCAATTAAAACTCTAAAATTTGTACAAGAGTCTCTGTAAGAGAGACAATGGAGGATTACATAATCATAAAGGGAGTAATCCAACAAGAGAACACAATAATTGTAAATGTTTATTCACCCACCCATTTATTCACCTAAATATTTAAAGCAACTATTAACAGATATAGAGGAAGAAACAGATAGTAATACAATAATAGTAGGGGATTTTTAACATACCATTTACATCATTGGATAAATCACTACACAGAAAATCAACTAAAAACCAGTGGTTTGGGGTGATATCTTGGACCAAATAGATCTAACAGATATATTAAGACATTTCATCCAAAAACAGTGGAATATACATTCTTTTTAGTGCACATAGAACTCTCTCCAGAAATTACACATTAGTTCATAAGTCTCAACAATTTAAAAATGAATTATATCACACATCTTTTCTGACCTCAATGGTATGAAACTAGAAATTAACCACAAGAAAAAACTATGAAAAGGACATAAATACATGTAAAATAAGTAACATGTTACTAAACAATGCATGAGTCTACAAAGAAATCAAAGATGAAGTCAAAAAATACACAGTAACAATGAAAACGAAAACACAATGGTTCAAAGTTTGGGGGATGCAGGAAAAGGTGTCCTAAAAGGGAAGATTATAAAAAAGTGGGCCTATATCAAGAAATAAGAAAAATCTCAAATAAGAAACTTAACTTTTCACTGTAAGGAGCTAAGAAAAGAACAAACAAAACTCGAAGTTAGTAAAAGGAAGGAAATAATGAGCATTAGAGTAGAAGTAAATGAAATAGAGACAAACAACAACAATAGAATAGGTCAATGAAACTAACAGCTGGTTATTTGAAAAGATTAAAAAAACTGATGAACCTTTAGCTGGACTCATCAAAAAGAAAGGAAGAATGGAGGAATGGAAAGAAGGAAAAAGCAAGAGGTTAGGAAAGAGAAAGAGGATTTAAATAAATTAGGAATGAAAGAGGAGATATAATATCACAGAAATAAAAACAATTTTAAGATACTGTTATAAAATGTTATATAGCAACAAACTGAACAACTTAGAAAAAATAAGTAAATTCCAAGAAACATATAACCTTTCAAAACCAAATCAGAAAGAAAATTTGAACAGATCAATTAATAGTATTAAAATTGAATTAGCCATATTAAAAAAAAAATTCCAACAAACAAAATCCAAGACCAGATGGTGTCACAGGTGAATTATACCAAATATTTAAAGAATAATTTAAAGAAAAATAAATAAAAATTTTTTCTCAAACTATTAAAAAAGTAGAAGAGAAAGAAAAGTTTTAAAATTAAAATTTAAAATGAGGTCGGCCTTACACTGATATCAAAACCAGATAAAGACACACAAAAAAAGAAAACCACAGGCCAATATTTCTGATGAATATAGATGCAGAAATTCTCCACAAAATATTAGCAAATTGAATCCACAATACTTAAAAAAAAAAAAATCACCATGTTTAAGTGGGATTTATCTCAGGGATACAAAGATAGTTCAGTATTTGCAAGTCAACCAACATGATACATATTAACAGGAAAGTATAAACCCCTATGTTTATTTCAAAGATGCAGAAAAATCATTTGACAAAGCATAACATCCATTCATGATAAAACCTTTCAACAAAGTGAAATTATGGGACACACACTTAAACATAATAAAGGCCCTATATGGAAAACTCACAGCGAACATCATACTCAATGGTGAAAAACAGAGAGTTTATCTTCTAAAGTTAGGAGCAAGAGAAGGAAGTCCACTCTCACCACTTATGCAACATAATACTGGAAGTCCTGGTGGCAGGGAAAAAAAAATTAACAAAAGGCATCCAGATTGAAAAGGAAGAAGAAAAATTATCGCTATTTGCAGATTGACACAATACTACATGGAAAACCCTAAAGACTCCACCAAAAAACTACTTGAACTTATAAATAAATTCAATAAAGCCACAGGATACAAAATTAATATACAGAAATATGTTGCATTTCTATATATTAATTATGATGTAGGAGAAAGAGAAATTAAGAAAACAACTCCATTTACAATTGCACAAAAAATAATAAAATAATCAAGAATAAATTAAGCAAACAGGTGAAAGACTTATTCTAAAAACTATAAAATATTGATGAAATAAACTGAAAATGAAACAAGTGGAAAGATAACTCATGCTCATGGATTGAAAGAATTAATATTGTTAAAATGTCCATATTACCAAAGAAAATCTACAGATTCAATGCAATCCCTACAAAAATACCAACAACATTTTTTTCACAGAACTAGAATAAATAATATTAAAAATTGTATGGAATAACAAAAGACCTCAAATAGCCAAAGCAATTTTGGAAAAAGAATATCTAAGCTCACGTATCAGAATTCCAGATTTCAAGATATACTACAAAGCTGTAATAACCAAAACAGTAAGATACTGGTACAAAAACAGACACAAAGATCAATGAACTAGAATAGGGAGCCCAGGAATAAAACAATATTTATAAGGTCAATTATTTTTTATGACAAAAAAGGGAAGAATGCACAATAGGAAAAGGCAATTTCCAACAAATTATGTTTGGAAAACAGGACAGGTACAGGTACAAGAATACGAGAAAAGATATTTGCAAATGATATCTCTAATAACAGGTTAATATCCAAAATATTTAAAAACATTATTATAACTGAACATAAAAAATAGTATTAGTATTTCAATTAAAAATAGGCAGAGGATCTAAACAGACATTTTCCCAAAGATTTACAGAAAAACAAGTCACATGAAAAAATGTTCAAATCACTAATCATTAGAGAAATTAAAATCACAATAAGATATCATTTTACATCTGTCAGAATGGCTAAAATAAAAAATACTAGAAATAGCAATTGTTGATGAGGATATGGAAAAAAAGGAACTCTAATGCACTGTAGGTAGTAATGTAAATTGGTGTGGCCACTACCGAAAATAGTATGGAGGTTCGTCAATGAATTAAAAATAGAATTACTAGATTAAGATGAGGGAGTAGTAGGGGAACCCTGAGCTTGCCTTGTCCCTCCAACCTAGCCAGACCAACATCAAATCATTTTGAGCAACTAAGACATTGTCCAATGATTAAGAAAATAATCTGCACAATTGGAGGGAGAGAACATGACAGATGTGAGATTTGCAGCTGTGATTTGAGGAAGAGAAAAGGTATGGTGCTGTCATACCTGAGGGAGCCAAGTAAGGGAGAGAAGGAGAGAGCAGGGAAGAAGCCTGGTAGAGTTCTCACAAGTGCTGTGGTGTAGTGATACTCTGGGTTGCAATGAAAGAGATCACCCCCTCTTCCCTGGAATACATTTGGAAGAGGATATTTTGCACCTCCAAGGACAAAAGGCTTCCTGGACACCACTGAATGGCTGTTCAACAGAAGGAGACAGAGGTGCACACAGAGGGCAAATAACCTGGTTGCAGCTTTTCCCTGAGTTCACCATAGACTCAAGGCACCTATGTAAGCTGTGGCTGCTTTTCTGGGACAGAATGGTGCTAGACACAGCCTGTGAGAGGATGGGAGCAGCACTCCACTGGGTCTTTTAAAATTTGGAGCTTTGAGCCCCAGCCACTAGCCAGAGATAAAAGACAGGAAAACTGAGGCACTGGGTGTGTTGACAGCCCAGACACAGACAAGTTGAGGGCAGAGATCTGACAATAGCTGGGACACATGAGAAGAGATTGTTTGCTTTTCTGTAAGGGCTTTCTGAACAGCAGCTACCCGGGGTTCTCTTCCTCAGGGGTGAAAGGGCAGGGTGATGCCATCTTCTACACACATTGTGCTCCAACCCACACTAGGGTTGGTAGGACTTCAAAGAGAAACACAGTACCTCCAGTGGAAGCTGGAGTCACTTACACTAAACCCCACCCATTGCATTCAGCAGGAGCATTTTTACCAGAGCAGTTCAGACCATTAGCCAGCACAGTGGGACTCCCTCGGAAAACCAACACAGGACCCCTACATGTACCAAGTCTACTAATCATAGAGTGCTCTAAATTGCCAATGTCTGATCCAGTGGAAACAGGACCAAGTTTTCTTTTCTTTTTCTTTTTCTTTTTTTTTTTTAAAGGTTTTATTTATTTATCTGACAGATATCACAAGTAGGCAGAGAGGCAGGCAGAGAGAGAGAGGAAGAAGCAAGCTCCCTGCTGTAGAGAGAGCCCGATGTAGGGCTTGATCCCAGGACCCTGAGATCATGACCTAAGCCAAAGACAGAGGCTTAACCCACTGAGCTATCCAGGTACCCCAATTTTTTTTTTAAGATTTTTTATTTGACAGATTTATTTATTTGACAGAGAGACATCACAAGTAGGCAGAGAGGCAGGCAGAGGGAGAGAGGAGGAAGCAGGCTCCCTGCTGAGCAGAGAGCCCAATTCAGGACTCGATCCCAGGACCCTGAGATCATGACCTGAGCCGAAGGCAGCGGATTAACCCACTGAGCCACCCAGGCGCCCGAGGTGCCCCAATTTTTAAAAATTATATATATATACATATATATGTATATATATGTGTGTGTGTGTATATATATATATATTTTTTTAATTTCTCTTTTCTTGGATCAGTCTCCTCCTGCCCCAGGCTTATCTTAACAAACAAATCAAATCATACCTATTTAAATGTCCAAACACTCCCCATTGCAAACAAGGAAGAACTCTGCAGAGGACTGACCTGTGGTAAAGTGCAGCCAAAACACACTAGCAGAATACACAGTGCATACACCAGAAACACTTCCCAAAGCACCAGGCCCTAAACAATGTATGATCCCTTCTTGATACAGTATTACTCTCAGGAGCAGGAAATATAACAAGCTTTCGTAACACACAAAAGAAAAAAATCTACATATAATGACAAGATGGAAGAATTCTCCTCAAAAGAAAGCTCAAGTAGAAATCACAGCCAAGGATTTGCTCAAAACAGTTACAAGCACATATTCAAACAAGAATTTAGAACAATAATTGTAAGATGACCAGCTGGGCTTTAAAGAAATATATAAGACACCAGAGAAACCCTTACTACAGAGGTAAAAACCCTAAAAACTAGACCTAATTGAAAAATGCTATAACTGAGAGCAAAACTGACTACATGTAATCACAATGAAGATGGAAGAAGCAGAGGATCAAATAGGTGATACAGAAGATAAAATTATGGAAACTAATAAAGCTGAAAAGAAGAGGAAAAGAAAATTATTAGATAATGAATATTGACAGTGAACTGAGATTCCATAAAATGCAATAATATCCTTACCATAAGAGTTCCAGAATAAGAAAAACAGGGGAAAGGGATAGAAGTTTTATTTGAACAAATTTTAGCTCAGAATTTCCCTAATCTGGAGAAGGAACAGGAATTCATGTCCAATACACACAGGGAACTCCCTCAAAATCAATCAAAATGGGCGAACTCCAAGAAATTTCATAGGAAAACTTTGCAAAATACAAACATAAGGAAAGAATTCTGAAAAACACTAGGAACAAAACGTCCTGTGTCTACAAGAGTAGACACATAAGGTAGCAGCAGACCTGTCCAAAGAAACATTGCAGGCCAGAAGACAGTGGCATAATATATTCAATATATTCAATGTGCTGAATGAGAAAACTATGCAGCCAAGAACACTGTAACATGCAAGACTGTTATTCAGAATAGAAGGAAAGATAAAGAGTTTCTAAGACAAGTGAAAACAAGGGTTTGTGAACACTAAACTTGCTTTGTAAGAAATATTAAAGGGGACATTTTTTGTGGGAAAAGAGACGAAAAAGGCAACAAAGACTAGAAAGGAACAGAAACAACCTAGGAAACAGAGAATTTACAGGTTATACAATGGCATTAAATTCATCTCTATCAGTAATTTCTCTGAATGTAAATGGACTAAATGGCCCAATAAAACATGTAGGGTATCAGAATAGATTAAAAAAAAAAAAAGCCTATCAATATTCTGCTTACGAGAGCCTCATTTTAGACCCAAAGACAACTCCAGATTGAAAGTGAGGAGGTAAAAATGTCATGCTAATGGACATCAAAATTAATCTGGAATAGCCGTACTTATATCAGACTTACATCAAATCTATTAAGCTAGATTTTTTTTTTTTTTTTAAGACCAGCAGATAGAGAGAGGGGGGTGGAAGAAAGGTAGAGAAAGAGAGAGAATCCCAAGCAGGCCCCACTCCCAGTATGGAGCCTGATGCAGGCCTCTATCCCATAAAACAGAGATCATCCTGAGCCAAAATCAAGAGTCAGATGCATAACAGACTGAGCCACCTAGGCACCCCCAGACAAACTAGATTTTAAACCAAGCCTGTAATAAGAGATGAAGAAGGGCACTATATTATAATAAAGGAATCTATCCAACAAGTAGATTTAACAATTGTAAATACTTATGCCCCCAACTTGGGAGAAGCCCAATATATAAATCAATTAAAGAAACTCAAAGATAATAATACAATAATTGTGGGAGACTTTAGTACTGCACTTACAGAAATGGACAGATCATGTAAGCAGAAGATCAAGAAGGAAAGAATGGCTTTGAATGACACATTGGGCCAGATGGACTTAACAGATACATTCAGAGCATTTCAACCTAAAGCAGCAGAAAATACATTCTTTTCGAGTCCACTTGGGACATTCTCTAGAATACATCATATACTGAGTCACAAATCAGGCCTCAACCAGCACAAAAAGACTGAGATCATACCATGCATATTTTCACACCACCACACTATGAAACTTGAAGTCAACCACAAGAAAAATTTTGGAAAGACCACAAATACATGGAGATTAAAGAACATCCTAGGGGCGCCTAGGTGGCTCAGTGGGTTGAGCCTCTGCCTTCAGCTTGGGTTACGGTCCCAGGGTTCTGGGATCGAGACCCGCATCTGGCTCTCTGCTCAGTGGGGAGCCTGCCTCCCCCCCACGCCTGCCTCTCTGCCTACTTGTGATCTCTGTCTGTCAAATAAATAAATGAAATCTTACAAAAAAAAAAAAAACAGAAAAAAGAAGAACATCCTACTAAACAATGAATGAGTTAACCAGAAAATTAAAGAAGAAATAAAAAAAAAAAACAAAGAAGCAAATGAATAAAAATGACCATCCAGAACCTTTGGGATACAGCAAAGGCAGTCATAAGAGAAAAGTATTTAGCAATACAAGCCTTCCTCAGGAAGCAAGAAAAATATCAAATATACACATAACCTTACACCTAAAGGAGCTGCAAATAAAGCCTAAAACTGGCAGAAGAAGGGAAATTATTATGGGTAAAGCAGAAATAAATGATATATGAATAATAATACTAACAAAAAACAACAGTAGAACAGATCAATGAAACTAGGAATTTCTCACACCATTATTTGCAGTTTTTGTGAGACTAAGTTAATCAATTTTAAAGACAATTTTAAAAATTGACACATTAGACAAGAGTTAGTATACAAAATCTCTAAAGAACTTGACACCCAAAAAACAAATAATCCAGTTAAGAAGCAGAAGATATGAAGAGACAATTTTCCAAAGAATATATCCAGGTGTCTAACAGACACACAAAAATATGTTCAACTCACTCATCATCAAGGAAATACAAATCAAAACCACAATGAGATACCACATCACACCTGTCAGAATGGCTAAAATTAACAACTCAGGAAATAACAGATGTTCATGGGAATTTGGAGAAAGGGAAGCTCTTTTGCCCTGTTGGTGGGAATGCAAATTGGTGTAGTCTCTTTGAAAACAGTAGGGAAGTTCCTCAAAAAGTTAAAAATAGAACTACCTATGACCCAACAACTGTACTACAATATATTTATCAAAAGGATACAAAAATAGTGATTCCAAGACACACATGCACCCCAATGTTCACAGCACTAATATCCACAATAGTAAAAAATATTGAAATATCCCAGATATCCATTGACTGATGAATGGATAAAGAAGAGGAAGAGGGGTGTGTGTGTGTATGTGTGTGTGTGTGTGTGTAATGGAATATTACTCAGCCATCAAAAATAAATGAAATCGTGCCATTTGAGCAACATGGGTGGAACTAGAATGTATTGGTCTAAGCAAAATAAGTCAGTCAAAGACAAATATATGAATTCATTCATATGTAGAATTTCAGAAACAAAACGAATATAGGGGAAGGGAAGTAAAAATAAAATAAGATAAAAACAGAGAAGGAGGCAAACCATTAAGAGACTCTTAACTCTAGGAAACAAACTGAGGATTTCTAGAGGGGAGGTGGTTGGGGGGATGCAGTAATTGGGTGATTAAGGAGGGCACTTGATGTAAGGAGCACTGGGTGTTATATGCAACTAATGAATCACTAAACTCCACTTCTGGAAATAATAATATATTATATGATGATTAATTGAATTTAAGGTAAAAAAAAGAAAAACAAGTAAATAAAAATATTAAAAACGAATTCATTTTATTCACATACTAAATATATGGTTTTATATTATAAATATATTAAACACATTGATTTAAGGAAAAAAAGAGACTCTCAAATCCAGAGAACAAACTGAGGGTTACCTGAGGTGAGGTGGGCAGGGGCAAAGGTCAAATGGGTGATGGACATTAAGGAGGGCACTTGTGATGAGCACTGGGTGTTGAATGTAAATCATGAAGTCACTAAATTCTACCCCTGAAACCAATACCTCACTATATGTTAGCTAACTTGAATCTAAGTATAAATAAATGTATTAATTAATTAATTAATTTCAGGTAATATCTTGAGCCTTCATATTTAAACTTCATAATGAAGGATTGTTTGCATTATTAAAAATATGATTATAAATAAAACTCATATTGTGAGATGGTGATCACCCAGCATTCTGTCTTTGTGATTATAAATCAAAAGCCTACACTGTCTTGGATTTTTTTAGTTGGAATTCAGCCCAAGGGCAGAACCTAGATGGAATAGCCCTTTTTTGGTCTTTGTTCCCCAGGGACAATACGTAAAAATCCAAGCTGTGCAGATGCAAAATATTCAGATATCTCTTCTCTCCTTTAGTCTTATGGCATATCTACTGTGAAGGTGCAGACTAAAGAAAGTAACAGGAGTTGGATGGTTTCTTTTTTTCCCCTTCCTTTTTTGACCCACGGTATCAAAAAGACACATAACCAAAAGGTTTCATAAAGTGTCAGAGGAGCTCTCTCCAGGGAGAGAAGTCAGTAGGGCTCTGAGACATCACAAGGGCAACAGAGAAAGAAATAAAAGAAAAGTAGACTTCTTTTTCCCCTGGTTTGGGAGTTGAGCTGAAGCACCTAGACATGACAGATCATGCCATTTTACAGTGACTTTGCTTTTCAAGCTATTAGGAAGCTGATAAAAGGCAAAGGTTAATAAACTCTTCTTGCTCACTTCATATGGCTGACAATTACTTCTCTCACTTGTAAAATCCGCTAATGTTTTTCTTAAATACTTCTTAAATCTGTCTCATTCTGTCTACTTTATTACCAACTGCCCTAATGCAGACCATTATCAACTTTTGCATGGATTACAACACTCTCTTGCCTGCAGTCCTAAGCCTTTCAATTTATTTCTCCACAGAATGTATCCTAAAATACAAAACATCATAAAATCTATTATTCATGCTTCTTGTACAAATTCCAGCTCTTTATTATGAACCATCCTTCATGGTACATGTAAGCCATCCAAATATTTGTTTAGGGAATAAATGTAAGATAAATGAACAAAGAAATGTGGACAACAAGACACTATCTAGATTCCTACCTGCTTTTTCTTTTTTATCTCTTATATGTTTGTTGTGTCCTTTTGTGTCTCACATTGACCCTTGACAGAGAATCATTCTCTCTTTCTCTGCCTTGCTGACATCTAGTCGTCTTTTATAATTCACCTCAAATATTACTTCTCCCTCTTCTCCCTCTCCCCACAATATTTTAACTACTAGGAACCTCCTCCCATTAGGTTCCACATTAACCAATGTACATATATATCTTTGTGTGTCTAGCCCCATTGCATTGCGTTCATGTAGTCCATATCTGCCTCTATGTAGACTACATTACCTTGAGGACTGTATCATACATAAACATATATTAACATATATGAATTTCAAGTAATGCATTGAAAGAAACTTTGTTTAATTATTAAAAATATGATTGTAAATAAAACTCATACTGTAAGATAGTGATTACACAGTCATGATATAATATATATATCATATATAACTGTATCTTTGCTTCCTAATATAGAATCCACTCTTTTCCCTACATATAGTCATTACTTAATACATATACTTATGAAATGAATGTGTGACTGAATAACAGCTAATATTAAAGAGGGATATATTTTCCTAATCTGTATGTGTGTGTGTTGGCAGGGAATTATTCATGAATATAATATATTTCTTTTAAAATTTGCCACAATTACATTTGTACACATATTCTGCAAAAATATATAAATATATTCAGATGAAAAATTTATTTTATGGTATATTTTATAAATATTACCACTTCTTGCCTTCTTTTCAGAAAATGCCAAAGAGGTTGAACAATTTACAAATATACTTTAAGGAAAAATCCCTATGTGATTTGTTATGTTTTGTTCAAAAGTTTGTTTTTTTGATGTATACCTTTGGCAGGAACTACAATTTTATATTGAATGTCATACATATATTTGGTCAACAAAATTTCTTTAGATTGTGTTGTAAAATTAAATGTACTAACATAACTTTGCATGCTGCTAGAAGTACCTTCTTGAGTCATTTACATTATCCTGAGGTGCTGTTGGATATAGGCACACATATGATAAATAATGTTCATACCCTATTGTATATATTTGTAAAATGAGGCAGAAATAATACATGCAACTAAACAAAAATGAATAGTCACTGGGAAGTAATAAATTTCCAGAAGGAAGTAGAATATAGAGTGTTACTGGTGTGGTCCTAGGAACTACTTTAGCTAGGATCATCAGAGAAGTCCTCTCTGAATAGCAGGACTTTGTGTTGAGGCATAAATATTAAAATGGCATAGCCACCAGAAAGTACTGAAGAAAAGCCTGTTAGGCACAGAAAGAGCCAAAAATCGACTTTCTGATGCTTGGAACAGAATGGGTAGTGTAACTGGAGTGTGTATCAAGAGGGACGTAATAAAGGAAGATTTGGAG
This sequence comes from Mustela putorius furo, assembly GCF_011764305.1. Lineage (NCBI taxonomy): Eukaryota > Metazoa > Chordata > Mammalia > Carnivora > Mustelidae > Mustela > Mustela putorius. Next base: position 17,759,678 of record NW_025421987.1, read on the forward strand.
AAGTAGAAAAGGGATTAAAAGGAATAGTTTGGATTGATTTTCACAGGATAAGCAATTGAGTGGTTTTCATCAGGAAAATAATAAGAAAAATGTCCAAAGAACTTGCTGTTGGTTTAGATGTGAGACATGAAAACAATAAAAGAAGGAAAGATGACTTCCAGCTTCTTGGGTTAAAAAACTGGGTAAGTGGGGCACCTGGGTGGCTCAGTGGGTTAAGCCGCTGCCTTCAGGTCATGATCTCAGGGTCCTGGGATCGAGTCCCGCATCGGGCTCTCTGCTCAGCCGGGAGCCTGCTTCCTTCTCTCTCTCTCTCTCTGCCTGCCTCTCTGCCTGCTTGTGATCTCTGTCTGTCAAATAAATAAATAAAATCTTAAAAAAAAAAAAAAACTGGGTAAGTGAGTGGTATCTTAGTCTATTCAGACTGCTATAACAAATACCATAGATTGCATGGCTTAAACAACACAAGTTTATTTTCTCACAGTTCCAGAGGCTAGAAGTTCAAAATCAGGGTGTCAACAAGGGGTGGGGTGTGCCTTTTTCCTGCCTTGTGATGTCTTCCTTCTGTATCCACACAATCTTGATAGTTGTGTGCTCAAATGGTGAAGGAAGGATGCTCTGGTATCTCTTTTTGATAAGAGCACTAATTCCATTATGGAGGCTCCACCCTCAGGGTCCCATCTAAACCTTATTACCTCCCAAGGCCCTACCTCCTGATATTATCACACTGGAGATAAAGTCTTGGATGAATTTTGGGAGACACAAACATTCAGTCCATAACAAGGGGAAACTTTGCAAAGCGTGGAGATCAAGAATTGAGTAAGAATAATCTTGAATTTGAGAACCCTGTTATTTAAAATGCAAGCGAATGTATCTTCTAAGTGCTGTGTCAACAGACCAATTATGAGAAACTTAGGATAGCAAAATACATGTTAAATTATTAATATGTTCTGTGACTTAATGTGTTACCTTTCTCAAGTAATATATTTGCATTTTAATGAGTTTTAACTAAATGCTTTGACCCAGATGAATTGCTCTAATCCTCCCCATACCAACCACATGACAAACTGTGAAAGTTGAATGCTGTGTTAAGCAATATTCATGCTGACATGCATGGGTACTCCACCACTCTACCCAAACTAGGTCTCTTTGTTATCTAACACAATGGTCTACCTGATTTCCTTTCTCAAGTTTATTGCCTCTACATTCACATTGACAGAAGGCAGTCTTAGGGAATAAACAGTCCTCACACATGCCCATTAGGAACATTTCTTGATATAATTTTTAAAAGATCTGTGAACCTAGTCACTAATTTGGGGCCATCTGCTTTCACTCAATGAAAAAATTATTAGGCTTCTACCTAATAATGAAGTAGATAAGGTATTATTAGAATGTTTTAAAATATCAAAGAATAAAATGTTGAGGATATGTAACTATGCTTTTTTGTTGTTCTCAGCAAAAGAAAACTTATTCTCCATATAGTTTATTTGTTATATTTATAATGTCAGTCTACCTTTTCAGGGTTAGAAAATCAATAAAATCACAGCAGTGACCTGGGACATATTCATCCCCTACAGTGAAATCAATTAATTTGGGACTTAGTGCTTATTGAGAAACCCTTCTGATCTGGGAGTAGTGAAAATAAGCACTAAGACGAGACAAGGAAAGAGGACATGAAAGATAATATTTGTGATTTTTCCATCCTTACCTAAAGTGCTAGTTGACATTAGTAAGGAGATGGATACATCCAAGGATAAACTTTGTTCATTTATGGATAATATAATATTATTTAGATGTTATTATATTCTTCATAAAGCAAACAGTTTGTATTTTATTTTTCTTATATTCATGATTATGGCTATTATAACTAACAATGGCTGTGTTATATCCCAAAGACACCCTAGGGTCTAAAACTAGGATATCTGACATAGCTTGTTAAAGGCTGAATCTGAGAATAGATATCCTAAAGTTTTGTAGGACAAAATTTGTCTTGTAGCCATATTGAGTTAAAACTAGAAAGATAATTAAATATAAAACTTTTAGGAATTTGGAAACATATCTTTTATTTTATACAACATCAGTTAGCTACTGCTTATAGCAACCCATTCTAAAACTTTAATGGCTTAAAACAACAAAAACAACAATGACAACAAAACACATTTATTATTTCTCATGAGTCTACAAGTTCTCTGGGCAGTTCTTCTGCTCTGGGATAACCTCTCCTGATTTCAGGTGGGTCAGTTAAGCATCTTGGTCAACTACCTGACAGGATGGCAAGGGCCTGGCTATCTCGCCTAGTCTTGCCTATGGTTTACTTACAGGTAGTTAGGTATGAATCTGAAAATAGTTCCCTCAAAGTTGCAAGTAGCTTTTCAACAAAAGTCTATTATGATTCTTAATTTTGAAAGAGCAGTGAATAGATATGTATATGAATCTGGGGAAGTGTGCTTCATTTACAACAGCCAAATAACAACAACAAAAAGTTAATCATTATTTCCATTTTGTATGCATAGTGCCGGAAAATTGTGTGATAGAAGAAAACTTCATGCTTGGAAGCCTGGGCACAAGAAGCCCTTGCCCTCAAATTTGTTTCAATTATACTTAAATGAAGTAAATATCCAGATCATCCTTTAACTACTTGGTGGGTCAGGCAACAATATTTATTTAATTAAATTAAGAAAAAATAGGTTTCCAAAATTTTAATTGGCTTCCATGTTTTATAGGTGAGCCAACAGTTTTATAAAGCTAATATAATCTAGTTAGGTTTCAATAAATTTCCTGCCAATTAACTTATGAATTAAAAGAAAGTATTTAGCGAAATAAGTCAAGCAGAGAAAGACAACTATCATATGATCTCCCTGATATGAGGAAGTGGTGATACAACATGGAGGCTTAAGTGGGTAGAAGAAGAATAAATGAAACAAGATGGGATTGGGAGGGAGACAAACCATAAGTGACTCTTAATCTCACAAAACAAACTGAGGGTTGCCGGGGGGAGGGGGTTTGGGAGAAGGGGGTGGGATTATGGACATTGGGGAGGGTATGTGCTTTGGTGAGTGCTGTGAAGTGTGTAAACCTGGTGATTCACAGACCTGTACCCCTGGGGATAAAAATATATGTTTATAAAAAATAAAAAATTAAAAAAAAAAAAAAAAAAAAAAAAAGAAAGTATTTCTAAATTACTTAATTTAGTATAATTTTATGAGCTTGCATCACTAGATACCTCCCCAGAGATAATTCATTTTTTGAAGAGTGTAAGTAGTCAAAGAAAGAAAAAATTCACATGGTATCTAAAGAAAATAATGAGTGAATATTATACCTACAAAGTTATATTATTAAGAAATATTTTTCTAATTAGGAAAGTAATGTATAAATTGTAGAGATTAGAAAATAAAGAAGTACATAGAGAACATGAAAAGTATTCATAATTTTATAAAGCAGAAAATAATCAAATTAACCATGGTATAATATAAGGTCTATAGGAAAAGAGTTGAAATTGTTTTTTATTTCATTAATACTATAGAATGAGCCTAACTTTTTTGCATATTTTTGAAGCATGGTTTTTAATGCACAATCCCTACAATATGGCAAGCAGAGGAAAATGTGTTAAATAAAATGTTTCCTCCTGAATGAAAAACAATATTTTATTGAATATTTATCTTTTTAATATTTATTTTGCTCTTAAAATCAAGGCTATGATGAAGTTAAATATATATGCATATCACAGAATACTTCTTCCTGATAAAGAATACTTCTTGATGAATTTCTGGAAGTAGACTAGCAGTCTATATCTTTTCCTGTACTTCTCTAATCCAGAATGTTGTCTTTCTGTCTCTCTGTCTCTGTCTGGGTCTCTCTCTCCCTCTCTTATTCTAGATCTCTAAGTGTATTTGATTCCCTATTAATTTGAGAATCCAAATAGCAGTCTTGAATTATTTTTCTTTGCATTGTATTAATCACTAGTGAGGTGATTTTGTAAAAACTGTCATTTGTATTCCTTCTGTGGCAAATTCTGTGTTTATATATGGTACCATTTTCTGTGGATTTTCAAGGTTATGTAATAAAGAATTATCCTTTTGTCTAAAATTGACTTTCCTTATTTATCTTTTGATTTTTTTTCTTTTTAGATTTATGCTTAAAATGAACTCCTTGCCTAGAGTTCAAGGAAGTCATAATATTTATTCTCTTTATGACAGAGATACTTTTTAAATTGTGATGCTGCATGCACTTTTATTAATATGTGTGTGAAAAACAAAGGCAAGGCAGAAACCATAGAGTCAAAATATTAAATAAAAGATGAAATGGTAATAAGGAGCGCTTCAAAACATAAAATATGGTGCTAACGGGTCACTGCACATAGGAATTCACCCTGATGGGACCTGCCTACCCGGGTGCCTTTATTCTTCTAGCTGATAAACTGTCACATGTGGCAACGTGGTAGAGAGTGCATTATCATAAAACTTTTAGAATCAGACTCAAGGCCAAAGTATACCATAGCTATTTCTTCTCCCTGAAGACCATTTGAAACCAATAGCTTCTCTAACTCTCTTCATCTCTTTAAATATTGCACACATTGCACAAGTCATAGAGTACCTTAAATTGGTAAACCATCTCATTTTATTTTATATTTCCACAGAGATGACCCAAGCACAGAGTTTCTTTATGAAGACTTATGCTTGAGTAAGTTCTGCCAGAGTGCAGAATCAGGAATGAAATAGATCGGGGGGCTCACATTTATATCAAGGTCAAACTCATTAGAAATGAAAAAAATAAATTGATATTTATACAGTAGATAGTCCCTTTTATATAATCTTTTAAGCAGCAAATTGTTTTGTGACGCAGCATAGTTTATATTTCACATTCTTTGTCATAATTTAAAGAGAGAAGGGAAATATTCATTTGAAGAAATTCTGGTTTCCTCATGTAAGAGTAAAACAAATTTTCACTTTCACTTTCATAATTGGTAAGTGAAAAATGGTCTGCACATGTTTTATAACATGCTAAAAAACAAAATAAAAGTGAGAATATGTAGAAAGCTGTTTAAGCTTCAATTGTTGATTTTTTCATATATTAGGAAAGCATGCATTATTTAACTAACTGGAAGGAGGGGGATTATAAACACTTGAAAAAAATAAGACTGACAGTAACCTTAAGGTCAAATAATAAATGATTTTGGAAGCTTTTTTATTTTCTCCTATAACACTAGTAAAGAGATGTAGAGTCTCTTCTACAAGGATTAAAACTGAAATCCTTCATTTTATTATGTTCACGTTTCTAAAGAAAATTGACAGTGATGCATTTTACTCAAAGCAGAATGGATTAGGAATTGCTGCACTTATTTACATTTTTACAGTCAAATTCACACATGGGAATTACAGAATACATAGGGCTTTTCAATAATGGCTGTTCATTCGTAAATAATAATTTTAATTCTTATTTTTTGAAAGATTATGAGAGAATCAGCAAGATCTAAAGTTACTTTAGGCAAGAATGAATAGATTACAATTTCAATAAGAGGTTGCATCCTGATAAAAGGACAAATCTCACTGAGTTTATTTAGTTTGGAAGTCAATCATACAGACACAATGACAATTTGTAGTCTGGGATGTGCACACACCTAACACGTAAGACAAACTACTCTTTTTCAACGTATTATGAAATTTTGGATTAAAATTATTATTTTTAATGGTGGACAAGTGTATAAGACAGGAAGAGGATATATAACCCAAAACTAATACATTTTCAAAAGTAAAAACCTGTAAAAAATAAAGCCTGAGTTCTCCAGCCTGAAATGAGGTTGACAAAAAATCAAACAAACAAAAAAACCCCTAAAATAAATATGAAGACAACCAAACCTGAGTCCTTAAGGCTACTTGGGGCAGGTAACAGTATTTCTTTTTGAGACACTATAGGGGTCAGAACAATAAGACAAAAAGGATAAGATCTGCAAATTAGACAGGGTTATTGTTAGGAAAGAACTCTCAAAAGTGTGTCTTGTTTCTGAAAAGAATTTATATTTATACTTTATTAATATCAATGCTATAAGATTCAGGATAACAGACACAAATTTCCTGCGGCATTGTAGGTGAGGCAGCAGAGTGCAACCATGACTCACCAGCTGAGATTTTAAAGTCTGAGTTTCAGTTATCTTATTATAAACATCAAACTAATACAATTTTCATTGACATTTCAGTATTCTTTGGAAAGTATATACAAATATCTGAAAATAGTTTTTAAAATAATGATGTGTCATACTAACATCAACTAACACATTAAATTTCACATTCTATTTTGGAGGAAAAATTACAAAAGGGGTTGAGTTTGGAAGAGGTTAACTATTATTTAAAGCTGTACAAAAAAAAACAGCTATGGTTTGATTGACCAGATAATTTAGTGTCCAAGCCAGGGCACTTCTGAGAATGAAAAAGAGCCAGAAATATCATTATATTTTATACATTTAAAAATGTCTTTATAGCAATTAACTGATTTTTAAGTCTAATAAACTATAGCAGCCCCAATAAAATCTATTTTTAAAATAGTTTACCAGAGTTCTTTATCTCTATCTTTAGTACCAGAGTTCACAGATATTTTTTCTGAAGAATGAATATTTAGCGGCGCCTGGGTGGCTCAGTGGGTTAAGCCACTGCCTTCGGCTCAGGTCATGATCTCAGGGTCCTGGGATCGAGTTCCGCATCGGGCTCTCTGCTCGGCAGGGAGCCTGCTTCCCCCTCTCTCTCTCTCTTTGCCTGCCTCTCCATCTACTTGTGATTTCTCTCTGTCAAATAAATAAATAAAATCTTTTAAAAAAATGAATATTTAAAAGTTTCAGTGCGATTCAATTTAAATGTAAAATTCATTTGTTTTTAGTGTGCAATTCAATGAATTTTAGTATATTTATGAAGTTGTACAACCACCACTGCACTCTAATTTTATAACATTTCCATCACCTTATGCTCTTGATTTGTTTTTATAATTGTATAGCATTCCTTTGTATATCAAATTTTGTGCATACATTCTGCAGTTGGTGACTATTTAAATTATTTGCAGAGTTGGCTTCTATGAATATAGCTGCCATGAATATACTTGCATATATCTCCTTGTGAATTGGGGCACACATGTCTGTTTGATCTAGTCATAGGAGTGGAATTTCTGGGTAATAGCACAAGCATTCATTTTCCTTAAATAGGTAATTCCAACTGCTTAGCAAAATGATTCTCTGATTTACATTCCCCTCTACAGTATATGATAACCCCTCATACAGTGTGTGTGTGTGTGTGTGTAATTAAAATTTTAAACTTTCAGACACCTTTGATATGTGTGTAGTGATATTTCATTAAGGTTTTTATATTGCGTTTCCCTTATACTTGATAATACTAAGCAAGTGCTCATGTTTATTTCCCCTTTAGATATCTTCTTTAGTGAAGTTTATTCTGTATTTTTCTATTGGGGTGTCTATCTCTTCCTTATTGATATGTTAGAATCTTTCTATATATATCTGGTTAAAATATCTTTGTTGGTTATATATGTTGTCATACCCACTCTGTGGCTCTTCATTTTATTAACAGTCTTTTGAGAAACAAAAGTTGACAACTCATATAGTCCAATTTACATCTTTTCTTTGTATTCTACTTAAGAAATACTTTCTAATCCAAGATCATTAGGTATTTTAATATTATCTAGATACAGTAATTATAAATATTATAAATTTTATTTTTCCTGACACAACTAGTTCTATAGTCCACCAAGAATTTGTTTATGTATATTGTGAGTTAGGGGATAGTTTCACACTCTTTCTTTCTTCTTTTTCACCAATTTAATTAAATAAACAGTTGAGTCAATTCTATACTGAAAAGATTTTCTTTTTCTAACTGCTCTACACAGATACCCTGGTAATAACTGGGCAGTACACACGTACACACATGCACACACAGAGGTTTATTTTCATTCTCCCTATTCTGTTCCACCAGTCTCTTTATTTTCTGGAGTCAAAGTTCATCACTGTGTTTTGTAAGTCTTAGTATCTGGTGGAGTAAGACCTCACGTTTTATTCCTAAAGACTTTCTTTCATATTTTTAATCCTTTTAATGTTCCAGTACTCTTTTTGAGTTGATTTGTCATTTTTAAAACAAAAGTGGACATTTAGATTAGGATTAGGTTAGGATCACATTAAATTGATATCTTTGTAGTATTATATCTTCTAGTGCATAAACATACCATATCCCTCCATTTAGCATTTCATTTAATTTATCTAAATAATGTTTTATAATTTTCTCTGTAGAGATTCCCCAGGCATATTTTGTTAGTATTTAACATTTAAATTTAAAAACAATACTTTACATTTTTTTGTTGTTTTAAATGGTCACTTTTATATCTTATTTTCCAACATTCATTTTTAATAAATAAGAAAACAATTGATTTTGTGCTCAGAATCTTGTTTAAAGCCACTTATTAAATCTAATATTTTTTCTCATTTTAAAATTTGTTGACATATATAAAGAAGATATCTATGCACTATAAATTATACTTCTTTTCAGTACTTATGGAAGTCTGTTTTTTGGTCATTTCACTCTAAAGAATTATCTTTGAAATGCTGAATAGTAGTAGTTATGTATTGATCTTGTTGCCAGATCACAAAGAAAAGTCAAAATATTTTTTTTTGTCAAAATATTTTTTTAATTTGGTATTTGCTACTGCTATTTTATATTTATCCTTTAAATTGTTCTTTTAAAAAGTCTTTTAGATATACTGTGCTAAAAGTTTTGATAATAAATATATGTTGAATTGTTTAATAAATAATTTGTGCATATATAGAAATAATTATAATTTTTAAACATTAAAAAATTTCTATATTTTTGGATGTATTCTGAATATACTTCTAATATTCATTGATAATTTGCATGCATTTATGCTCATGAGTAAGATTGCCCTGTAAATTTTCCTTTTTGTAATATTCTTCTCAAGTTTTAGTATCAAGCTAATTCTGGCTCAGTAAAATAGAGTAGGCAGTAGATTTATGGAAAAGTGGTAAATTTGGCACTCTTTCTTCATTTAAAATGTGTAATTCCACTACCATCTTGGGTCCCCAGTGATAGCAAAGTGAAAGTCCTTTGTTCAGGTTTTGTAGTAGATCACACTGGAAAATTGGTTCCCAATATCCATTCCTCCATTCTTAGGAGCCAGAGGCTCTGTATAAGAGCAGTAGATATATATCAAAGTTCTTAAAAATATGCGTGGTAACTTTGAACCAGCAAATTCATTCATAGAATTTTTTTTCTAAAGAACTCATAAAAGACTGTTAAATGTTGTAAATAGAATGATGTTCACAAGGACATAAACTTGCACATAAAATGACTTTCATTCCAGTATTACTGGAAGAGTAAAATATAATAAAAAGTGTGTAGTCTGTTAACAATGAATTGATTAAGTAATTATAAAATCTTTCAGTGATGGATTATGCATCCAATGAAACTTTTATTATATGTGTATGTATATTTCTAATGTTAAGATATGATTGCATGATTGAATAATGCAGGTATAAAATAATATGTAGATTAAAAACAATATTGTTTTTAAGATGTGGTAATGTGTATATGCATTAAAATGCTGAGATATTATATTAAAATATTAATGGTTTTTGTCTGGATTGTGAGATTATGGATGATTGTGTCTTTATTTTATTTATTATAGATACTTCATATTGTTATTTATATCATTTATCCAATATAATATGATCTTATTAGAAAATCAATAAAGCTCTTTTTATTTTTAGAAGAGATGGTTGAAGATGTATCATTTTCAACAACAATTATTCCTTTTCATCACTGAAATGATAATTAGTATCACTTTGTAGGTGTTACAGAAGAGCAATGTTTGGTTCCATATAAAAAAATTACTTTTTAGTAACTATAACCTATCAAAAGTGCAATGACCTGCCTTGTAATATTCTAATCTTACTACTCCTTGGAATGCTTAGAGTCTTTGGGAATTATAGTCAGGGTTTCTACAGAATATAGAAAAAAACTATATTGGGTGCCTGGATGACTCCAATTGTTAAGCATCTGCCTTCAAGTCAGGTCGTGATCTTTAGGTCCTGGGGCCAAGCCCTCCATCAGGCTACCTGCTCAGCTGGCAGTCTGCTTCTCCTTTTCCCTCTGCCTCTCCCTCTGCTTGTGCTCTCTCTGCCTCTCTCTCCTTCTCAAACAAAATAATCTTCAAAAAACAAGCTTATAAAAGAAGAGTGAATTGTATCTTTATTCGCGGGAAAGATTAAATTTTTAAGCTTATTTTAACATGTACATGTAAAGTTATCACATGCTATAAATATATGTATATGTATATACAGACATATGTACATTTATATGTACGCTATCCATATTGTTTAAGTAAATTTTCATAAAATATGAATAAGAAGTGAAATAAAAATAGATTCAGTAAGTGCTAGCAAAATATCCAACCAGATACCACAATTTCTATACCTTCTCCTCCTCTTAAAAAAAATAAGAACAAAATAAAACAACAAAAAACTTCTATTTAACAAAATATTAACAAACCATATTCGACAATACATTAAAAGACTCATTCATTAGGATCTAATGGAATTTGAGGATGAAGGCTTGTATAATATTCATAAATCAATTAATGTGACACATCACATTTTAAAACCAGGATAAAATATAAAAATTATATAAACATTTGAATAGCTGCAGAAAAGCCATTTGGCAAATTTCAATATACATTCCTGATAAAACCTCTCAACAAAGTGGATGTAGAGGAAATGTATTTTAACATAAAGGCCATATATTAAAAACCCGCAGCTCATACAATCATCAATGCTGAAAAACCAAGAACTTTTCCTGTAAGATGAGGAACAAGAAAAGGATATCTACTCTTGCCACTTTTATTTGGTAGTGGAAGTCCTAACTTCAACAATCAGACAAGAAAAAGAAATAAAAGGTATCTATATTGGTATGGAAGAAGTTAAAGTGTCACTATCTACAAATGACATGAACTAAACATTATAAAAATAAAAATAAAAAAAGTAGAGAATCTACCAAAAACTGGGGTGCCTGGGTGGTTCAGTGGGTTAAAGCCTCTGCCTTCGGCTCAGGTCATGATCCCAGGTTCCTGGGATCGAGCCCCACATCAGGCTCTCTGCTCAGCAGGGAGCCTGCTTCCTCCTCTCTCTCTCTCTCTGCCTGCCTTTCAGCCTACTTGTGATCTCTGTCTGTCAAATAAATAAATAAAATCTTTAAAAAAAAATCTACCGAAAACCTGTTACAAGTAATCAATGAATTCAGGAAATTTGCAGGATACAAAATTAATATACAGAAGTTGGTTATATTTCTATACACTAACAACAATGTAGCAAAAGAGAAATTAAGAAAACAATTCCATTTTCAACTGCACCAAATAGAATAAAATACCTAGAAATAAATTTAACCAAGGGGGTGAAAGAACTATACTCTGAAAATTATAAAACTCTAGTGAAAGAAGTTGAAGATGACTCAAAGGGAAAGTTATTCCATTCTCATGAAGTAGTAGAATTATTATCTTTAAAATGTCAACACTACTCAAAGGACCTTACAGATTTAGTGCAATCTCAATCGAAATACAAACAGCATTTCTTACAGAACTAGAATAAATAATCCTAAAATTTGTATGAAAACACAAAGGATAGCAAATAGTCAAAGTAACTTGAGAAAGAAGAATAAAGCTGGAGTTACCACAGTTCCAGATTTCAAGATATACTACAAAGCTGTCGCAATCAAAACAGTATAGTGCTGTCACAAAAATAGCCACATAAATCAACAGAATAGGTTAGAGAGCTCAAATATGAACCCATGCTTTTATGGCCACTTTATCTATGACAAAGGAGGCAAGAATACACCTTGCGGGAAAAGATAGTCTTTTCAATAAATGTTGCTGGGAAAAGTGGACAGCTATGAAAAAGAATGAAATGGAACCAATTTCTATACCATATACAAAAATAAACTCAAAATGGATTGAAGACCTAAATGAGATTTGAAACCATAAAATTCCTAGAAGAGAGCATAGGCAGTAATCTCTTTGACATTGGTTATAGCAACATTTTTCTAAATATTTTTTATAAGGCAAGGGAAGCAAAAGCAAAAACAAACTGTTAGGGCTACACCAAAATAAAAAGCTTTTACACAGTAAAGGAAACCATCCATAAAATGAAAAAGCAACCCACTGAATGGTAGAAGATATTTGCAAATGGTATCTTCAATAAAGGGTTAATATTCTAAATATACAAACAACTTACATTAACTCAATGTCAAAAAAGTAACAATAAAATAAAACAGTAATCTAATTGAAAATGGGCAGAGGACCTGAATAGATGATTTTCCATAGAAGACATAAAGATGGTCAACAGACACATAAAAAGATGTTCAACATCACTAATCATCAGGGAAATGCAAATCAAAACAACAATGAGATAATATTTCTACCTGTCAGAACAGCTAGAATCAAAACCAGAAGAAATAAAAAGTTTGCAAGAATATGGAGGAAATGGAACACTTATGCACTATTTGTGGAATGTAAATTGGTATAGCCATTATGGAAAACAGTATGGACATTTCTCAAAAAATTAAAAATAGAAATAACATTTGATCCAATAGCTCCACCTCAAGATCTTTAGCCACCCCTGGCTCCACTCCCCCCAAAAAAGGAAACCACTAATGTGAAAAGACATATGCACTTCTATGTTCATAGCAGCATTATTTACAATAGCCAAGATATGGAAGAAACCAAGAATCCATCAACAGATGAATGAATAAAGAAGTGTGTGTGTGTGTGTGTGTGTGTGTGTGAGAGAGAGAGAGAGAGAGAGAGAGATGGAATATCCACAAAAAAGGGTGAGTTGTTTTTTTTTAATTTGCCATTTGCAACAACATGAATGAACCTAGAGGGTTTTACGCTGAGAAATAACTCAGTTATTGAAAGAAAAATAGTATATAATTTCACTTATATGTGGAATCTAAAAAACAAAACAAATGAATAAAAAAACATAAAAAGTAAAATCAGACTTATAAATAGGACAAACTGATAGTTGCCAGGGTGAGGGGTCAAGAGAAAAAGAACAAAATAGATGGAGAGTAGGAGACACAGGCTTCCAGTTATGGAATGAATAAATTATGGGAATAAAAGTTACAGCATAAGGAATTTAGTCAATCATGTTATTATAATATCGTAGGGTGACAGATGGTAGCTGTACTTGTGGTGTACATAGCTTTAAGATATACAGTTGTTGAACCACTGTTATATGCCAGAAACTAATATAACATTGTGTGTCAACTATACTCAAATTAAAAAATAATAATAATAAAAATAGATTACAACCTGTTATAAGAATATAAAAACCTGGACGCCTGGGTGGCTCAGTGTGTTAAGCCGCTGCCTTCGGCTCAGGTCATGATCTCAGGGTCCTGGGATGGAGTCCCGCATCGGGCTCTCTGCTCAGCAGGGAGCCTGCTTCTCCCTCTCTCTCTGCCTGCCTCTACATCTATTTGTGATTTCTCTCTGTCAAATAAATAAATAAAATCTTTAAAAAAAAAAGAATATAAAAACCTTCAAGGCCTAGAAATGTGTTTGCTTGGTTTTTATCCCTTACCATTTAGAATGTTTATATTTATTGAAAGAGGCTTACAGTTAAACAGATTTTTAAAAATATCACTCTTATACAAACATAAAACTGTATGAGATAAACTCGAAATTACTACAAAATATAAAATCCTCAACTGAATTAGTAAAAAAGAATCTTTGCTGTGATCATGACTATGATATTTTATATTTATATAAATATATATATTATAAATATATGGCATAGAAAATATGAAAAAAGAAGGTCTTCGAAGTTGACAATGGTTGTCTTGGTCTCAGAAATAGGAATTTCCCCCCACTTTTCTGCAATTTAAAATGTTCTATAATAGACATATACCAATTTTACTTCAAAAACAGTTTTTAAAATTACAAACATATAAGAAAATCATTTTAAGAAACCATTGGTATCAATGAACAAAACATAACCTTTGTGGGTTTGTTTTTTTTATTACAAACACATGATGCACAGAAAACGAACATTAACGGTGCCTTGGCTGTGAAAGTGTGAAAATCATAAACTATATAAACAACTATATGACACTCACTTCACAGCAGATATACCAAGACTGAGAACACAAAGAAAATCTACAGGATGGGATCCAAATTAATTATATCCTCTTTTTCTTCTATCTTCTCTATGCATTGTTTTACATAATAAGGTGGTAAATTTTAATCAGGGAAAATTCTCAATAAATATTTTAAGAAACTATAATATATCCATGAAAAAAACATACAGAGGATACTGAAAGATGAGCCAACCCGTTTACTTCTGTATTTGTCTATTATAAACATCCACACACTTGACATAAATCTGCTGATCTTCTCAATATTGAATACTGTAAAATAAATTTACAGAAACTTCCCACAAACTGTTTAGAAATTAAAATGCAGAGTCAGACACTCAATTTAGAGTACAATTCAGGATAAGTCTTTAGAAAAATAGATAACTTTTCAGTTGAGTGGAGAAGATAAATAGACTGAAGAGATAATATTTTGATAACTTCCCCCCCCCCAAAAAAAAACAATTCAGAAAGGAAAAGGAGAAAAGCATTAACACTGATTTTGAAAAAGTTCGGCTTTCAGCTTTCCACTTTAAGATTACATGATTAGATTTCATACTCATCTAATATAGCCTTATATATATATATAAAGAGAGAGAGAGCAGGAAAAATAAAAATTTAAACTTCTTACCACAAAAATTAGATACTCGTTTCAGTGGTATATTGCATATATTTTGTTCCTATCCCAATTAAGGTGAGTTATTATTATACAATAGTACTATTAAAAAGCATAGACTTAAGTTCAGTTCATAGTTTGAAAGGGGAGATCTCCAACCTTCATCCAAGTAGCAAGTAACAGCAAAAGATAGCCCTGAAATATTTTACTTGCCAATACTTTTATATACTTAGGAAGAACTTTAACTAGCACACATCAGCAAACATTAGTTTTGCCATATACTAGCAGTGACTGAGAGTTTTCGTAGGTCCCTTTGTTATTTTGAGGGTAAGATTATTCACTAAGGGGTGTACGTGCATGGTGCGTGTGTGCATGCATATGCACATGTTTTTGTGTATATGCATGCGTTTTGAGACATGGAGTAGCTTCTTCTGTGTTCAGGTTAGGGAAGACTGATTCTGTTCCCGGTCTCATTCTCCTAGCTTGGATCATTCCTTCTGCCTTCCTCCTGTAGTTAGGCCATTGTGGTCTTTCCAGATGCAGGTATCCCTGAACACATTTCTTAAGCTTTTGGCATGGAAAGGGAAAGTTCCTTCCCACCATCTCTCAGCCTCTTGTGTTTACAGATGTTCCTGAAGACCCTCCATATCAGGGTCAGCTCACATTGAAAACCAAAAGTAAGTCAACCACTAAGATTCTCTCTCCTTTCAAAACTCAAGGTGATTTTTAAAAAATTTTTCTTTTGCCCCAATAAAAGGATGTATACCAATAAATGTTGAATATGATTTGTGTCTGTGCTTGGGAGTGACTTTTAGTGTTTCCTTCACAAAACAAGAGTGGAAGCAACATCTTTGCACATACATACTCCTGGTGAAGAGTTGTCAAACTGCAGATCTCAAACTGTCAGTATGCTACAAAATTGACTTGCGGAATGGAAATTTTAAACAATGGAATTGAAAAACTAACATCAAAGCAAATGTTTGTTCGAAATTATTATGTTGCAAAAAATTATTATAGCTACATGCACACAGAAATGTTCATTCAGTTGTGCCACTGTAGCAATGTCATTGTGAAGTAAAGAACTTTTTTTTTCCCCTCTAGTTGAGTCAGAAAGAACAGAAAACCATGCTTTTAAGGCATTCTCTTAGTGTGAGCTGTTCAATATGGTAGCTACTAGCCACACAGAGCTATTTTGGTTAAATGTAAACTCAGTTTAAAATTTAAAGATCAGTTTCTCAATGACACTAGCTTCATTTCAAGTGCTCAGTAATCACATATGGCTACTGTATTAAACAACTCAAATATAGAATCTCCATACCGCAGAAAGTTCTACTGGATAGCACTGGCCTAGAAATAACCTAAAGCTCTTTTTATAGTACATATATAAATATATAATACAGTATAATAGATAATGCCCAATAAACAGTTAATGAAGTTCAAAGTGGTTTTGTCTTTTGGTACTGTAAGTTTTAAGCAATAGTACTTAATTGGTCATATGAGGTAATATCAGCCTATTCAAAGAATTCCATTATTTTATCTAAGGATAGCAAGACCTAAAACTCTTTACTAAGGCAAGAAAAAATAATGGTTAGGAGCATGAACTCTGAGGCCAAGCTGCTTAGATTGAATTCACTTTCTATCTGGGTAAACTTGGACAATTTAATATTTATATTCCCTTAAATTTCTTATCTGTGAAATGAATATGATGTAAATAAATAACATTATCTCTTAGTACTTAAATTTATAAAGTGAATTTTATATTACAAGTACATTTTTATAAAATGCCTAGAGTTTAAAAGATAAAATAAGTGATAATTATTAGTATTTTAATTTTTGTGTCTATTTTGTGTCATGCATGAATATGTGTACACGTTTTTATGGATCTCCCAAAAAAGGTACTATTTCTCAAATATTTTATGAAAATGCATGGAAGGCATAATGCAAAGCTATGATCATTAAGATTTTATTTTAATTATTGACATTAAGTTCTCTCTCCTCTGTGTGAGATTCTGAGCACAAGCTTATGTATTGTAAGTAAAAGAAAATGGTTGAATATCTATGTTTGAACACTGGCTACTTTTAGCATTTCTTTCCTTTGTAATTTAATTTAAAATTATTGCTTACCTACAAAAGTAAGATGCTATGGGAAGGTTGTAAATTATTTTAAAAATTAATGTAGATCTAAGATGAAAATTGGTAATCAGTTACATTTTGAGGGACAGATTCACTTCAAGTAGATGAATGTATAAACTTTATGTTAATCAAACCTGGTTTCAAATTCCAACTGCTCCATTTATGTACTACACAGTGATGGAGTAAGTTACTTAAGCTTTCTAAGTCTATTTTTACCATCCAGAAAATGAATATAACAAATGTATACCCAGTAGAAGTGTTATGATATGAAGTGAAATATTGGATATAAAATGCTAAGATCTGTGTTTAGCATATAGTAGGTATTCAACAAATGTAAGCCATTATTGCATTATTCGATAATAGTAACTGCCTCATTTGCATAAGTACTTAAACATCTGAGGAATCTTTTTTTTTTTTTTTTAAAGATTTTATTTATTTATTTGACAGAGAGAGATCACAAGTAGGCAGACAAGCAGGCAGAGAGAGAGGAGGAAGCAGGCTCCCTGCCAAGCAGAGAGCCCGATGCGGGACTCGATCCCAGGACCCTGAGATCATGACCTGAGCCTAAGGCAGCGGCTTAACCCACTGAGCCACCCAGGCGCCCCTGAGGAATCTTATTTTATTAAAACTTAAATGAATTTTGTCTCTGTCTCTGCTTAGCTGTGTTATCTTGAAGAAATGATCCAATGTCTCCAATCCTTGGTGGAAAACAATGGAAGTAGATCCGAATACTCCCTAAGATCATTTCTGAACCTATGGTTTGTAATTTCAATATAAACAAAGTCAAAGTCATTACAAGAAATTATGTGATATGATAGTCATAAGGAAACCTGAATATATTTAGGCATATTTGAAATTTTGAGTGCATTAAAACACAAACTATCAGTCAAAAAAAGCCCGGTGATCACTTTGTATAGTATGCAAAGCATGCTAGATTTTAGCATTTTTCTCTTAATGATTGCTGATTGCTTTTACACTGATATGATTCCAATAGAGATGAATTTGATATTCATTTATTTATTTATTTATTTATTTATTTGAGAGAGCACACAAGCAGGGGGAAGTGATAGAGGGAGAGGGAGAAGCAGATTCCCCACTGAGCAGGGAGCCCAATGCAGGATTGGATCTCATGATTCTGTGATCACGATCTGAGCCGAGGGCAGATGCTTAATTGACTAGGCCACAAGGGCACCCGAGATTGATTTGATATTAATTATGTCTAAGGACACAATATAGAAGGAAAAATCAAGCACTTATAATTTAATAAGAAACTAGAGAAAAATTTATATAGTATGTTGTATTGTTAGCAGCACCCCTCTAAGAAATTTAAGGAAAAAAATCAAAAGTTAATGGAAATCAAAATATAATCTTTATTTCTAACAGAGGTGAGACTGAAAATCAGAGCTTTTTCTGAGAGATAATTTGGTGTGTTAAATAAATCCTAGATTTTAACCCATTAGGTCACAGTAAATTAATAAGGAGTGCCAAGATAAAATTGAAGAGATGAAGGAATAAAGCAGAACTGTAAACTCAAACTTATGAAATCTAGAAACCCTTCCAAAAAGAGAGAGTTTCATGTCATTCTTGCTCAGGTTATTCTTTATAAATTTATGGACAGAATGATTCAATCTATATCTAGGGGCAAGGAAGATAATGGGACTAAGAGAAGGTCAAGTGTGTTTAGGAAAATTCTTACTCATAGCAACCTGATCCAACAACAGTTGTGCTATGTTTCATCTTTCAGTAAAATGAAAGTGGATAACTTCATCTTCTCTCATTGTTAAATAAAATAGAGAGGCTTGGCAAAGCAGATGAAGAGACATGCTTTGTGTGGTAAAGGCTAGTTTCAGAAAGGAATGAAGAATGAGAATTTGTTTTTATATTTCTATTCCTTGACAGATCCACTATTATTCTCTGCAATTTTTTAAATAAATGTGCAAAACATTTTTGAGGTGTGTTCATATATCCCATATTTCCAAAATGGTATTTCTCTTGCTGACTTTGTCTAGTTTATTAAGTTGCAATTACATATACATAAATATATTAATTCCTTTCTTTATTGTGCTCTAAAGGTCCAAATTGAGCTACAAACCTCATGTCCTTTTTTTGGTCAAAGTTGTGCCATTCTTATGGAAGCACTTGACAGAAAACCTCATTATTTTGTTTTCTGTTGCCTTGTTTCCCTTCACAAAGCTACTAGCGGGAGATCTGGTTGCTGGATATCGACCAACAAAAACTGGGCTAGATCCCTACATTTCAAACAAAGTCTGTAATTAAATAGTCTTACAGTTTATTTTCCATTCCCATTAGAAGATTTGGACCAGCAATAAAATAAAAGACTGTTTTAAAAATTCTCAATATTATTTAGCTCAACCTCCTCTCTGAGAAATAGAGAAATTGCAGCTCTAGATATATCTAGTGAGGGCAAAGAGATATAGCCTGTATTTCATTTTATCAAGGCTTCTGTAGAGGAAAAGAGCTAAAGCACATTAAAAATCACTGCAGTTCAGAAAACATAATTGAAAGGAAGTTTTTGGAATTATGTTAGCAAGATGTAGAGAACAAGTCCTCCCAGCTCAGACTCAAAAAGTATTAAATAAAACATGATGATAAGACATGCTTTTGTTTTAAATGGATAAGCTGGAGGGAAAGTACAGAAAACAATGGGAGGTCAGAACTAAGGTACAGACCTGAAGGATGAAGGGACCTGAGTAGCATTTACATTTACCCAGATAGTATCTGATAAACCTTAGTGGCCTCTAATGTGGCATTAACAAGATGTACTTATATGTGAGAATTAAGACAAAATCATGGGTCTAAAGGAGATAAAAAGTCAGGTCAGAAATCTTTCCCTATCTCTCTCTCTCTCTTTCTCTCTCACACACATACACACATAGACACACACACACACAGAGGATTCCCTGAGTCCCCAGTGAGTAAACCTGGGAAAAACTAGAACACAATACAGTGCTTAATTTCCTGTCTTGGTCTTCGCTCTAGGTATAACAAAAAAATATATGTTAATTTTATTTTTTGTCAATAGTTATCTAGTTGGTTTATAAATATTACGTTGGATCTAATATCTGTGAAATCTGCCTACAGATTTTGTCCTGTGGCAGAATTATAAGTAAATTAGAGATGAACACAATTATTTAATATGAAATATTATACTGATTTATAAATATGATTCAATGTATAAATCATTTTGGGAGAAGATTTCGTTTGAATAAAATGCTGGCTTTGTTTGCTAGGAATGCTATTAGTATGTTGCCCAAAATTATACAGTTAATTAGAAAATAACTCAAGGAAATTTGGAAATAATAAATGTATTCATATTCCTTTTGTGAGTTAGAAAGTTTTAGCTAGAATGAAAGTCTACTCCATGTCATTAGTTTGGGGGATACTAATGTATTGAGGACTGTAACTCTTGAATAATAGAGTAGTTCATTCTGTTTTTGCATTTTGAGATTATGATTTATGCATGTCCTTGTTCTGGATAGCACTAAGCATTGCTCCTTCATTAGTGGTTCCCACTGAAAGTTATGTTTATATTCAAAAATTCTGCCCTGGGATGGATCATATTGTGTGAGAAATAATTACAGGGCAAAAGTGGAGAGCCACTGCTTAAAATGTATTAGAAATTATCTGCTTGATGTGCCTCCCAGTTTCCATAGTGTGATTCTGTCTAATTATCCCTGGGGATCCGCTAGGCTCTCTGACTATTAAGCAGATAATTTTTTAACATTGGGAAATATTTATTTTAAACCAGATAGTTATATTGAGCCTGATGCTTTAAGAAGAGTATTTTCTAATAAAATCATTTAACTATTTAAGGGCACCTGAGTACTACATGTTAATTTGGTCTATCAATTGATGGCACAGAAACTATTCCATTGCCCTTAAATATAATGGGAAGTGATAAAGTTAAATTTTGGTTACCCTTAATGTTGAGGTTGTTGTTTTTAATAGACCATACCTAGGAGACTAGTTGTTATTTTAGATATACCAATTACTCTAGCAAAGCTTTACAAGAGTCCTGGTTAACCACAGGGAAGACAGTTTGGTCAACACAAATGAAGTTCAACCCAATTTACATATCTGATATCTGTATGCACATAATAGCTCTGCTATATCTGCTAGCTTCTGAAATCATTTTCAAAAAACTATCCTATTTAGTTTTCTGCTAATTAAGTGCCAGAGCAGTAGTAGTTGCCTTTATCATCTATTTCCTTTGCTTAGTTGTTAAGGTTTTGGAAGTATTTTGAGTTTAGCATTTTTGCACTAGACTGGGAACCTAGGAAGTATATGAATTAAAAGTGAAGATAAATGTTTCTACCCAAACTGCTTTTGAAGAAAAAGGATTGTTCACAATTAACTGTTCATGAGTATGTCAAATCTTTGGAAAACTATTACTACATTATTTGGAGTGTATGTGTGAAGAGACATTTTAAGACTAAGTGGATTTTGTGAAGATAGATATTGAGAAGAAAATAGAAAAGGTTCAGAAGTTTCCAGATTAAATGTACACACTTAAGAATTCACATATGTGTGTACATTTAATCTGGAAACTTCTGAAACTTTTCTATTTTCTTCTCAATATCTATCTTCACAAAATCCACTTAGATTAAATGTACACACTTAAGAATTCACGTATGTGGGTAGAAGAATAAATGAAACAAGATGGGATTGGGAGGGAGACAAACCATAAGTGACTCTTAATCTCACAACAAACTGAGGGTTGCCGGGGGGAGGGGGTTTGGGAGAAGGGGGTGGGATTATGGACATTGGGGAGGGTATGTGATTTGGTGAGTGCTGTGAAGTGTGTAAACCTGGTGATTCACAGACCTGTACCCCTGGGGATAAAAATATATGTTTATAAAAAATAAAAAATTAAAAAAAAAAAAAAAAAAGAATTCACGTATGTCTATGCAGCCATCAAAAGAAATAAAATCTTGCCATTTGCGACAACATGGATGGAACTAGAGCGTATCATGCTTAGCGAAATAAGTCAAGTAGAGAAAGACAACTATCATATGATCTCCCTGATATGAGGAAGTGGTGATGCAACATGGGGGCTTAAGTGGGTAGGAGAAGAATCAATGAAACAAGATGGGATTGGGAGGGAGACAAACCATAAGTGACTCTTAATCTCACAAAACAAACTGAGGGTTGCTGGGGGGAGGGGTTTTGGGAGAAGGGGGTGGGATTATGGACATTGGGGAGGGTATGTGCTTTGGTGAGTGCTGTGAAGTGTGTAAACCTGGTGATTCACAGACCTGTACCCCTGGGGATAAAAATATATGTTTATAAAAAAAAAAAAAAAGAATTCACGTATGTGAGGAAAAAAAGATAGTACCATTCAAAAGTATTTTAATAAGCTTATATCCTCTCATTTAAAAAAATGGATTTCAGACAGCATTCAAAAATACAAATAATTTAATCACATTTTTTGGAAATGTGTCCCAGTGTTCCAAAGATGAGCAAACTGATTTCACCCAGGTATAATTACTTCTATCTATGACATATGAAATAAAGTTTTGCTGTGCATAAAGAAGAGTTGTATGATGTGTTAACATCATGATTATAATAAATGCAAAGATGAGTTTTAAAGGATTATATTTTTCATAAAACCATCAATGGCCCATGCTACATAACACATGCAATGGAATTAGCTAAATCTTAGGTTGCAGTGATTTAAAACAGCATGGCTCTAGTACATATTCTTTGGATGCCTTAAATACATCAAACCAGATTAAATAATTCAGAGTAGTGTTTTCCAAACCCTCTTTTCTAGATCTTGGGTAGTCTAGGCTCTCAGTGGCTAGGATCAGGATTCCTGATTTGCACCCCAAAGTCATTTCATACATTACATAGTGATTATTTATATAAAGTATTGTCTGAAGAAAGGGTTTCAGTTCAGTCAAGTTTTGATAAATACTAAGTAGTAGTAAATTTATGAATTAAAGAGTTTATGCTCTTTGAAATATGCCTAAAAACAAAACTGTGTTATATTGGAAAAGAATGGCGGCATATATCTCAACATTCAACTAAGCTTAGACTTCATTTCCTCTTCTAAAGATTGATGACTCAAAATGAAAAAAAAATCTATGAATATAACAAGATTTTCCTGAAAAGAAAAATGCTTAATATCATGCCAACTTAAGGATCAAAAATCTAGCCTGTAAGTCACATCTGTATTGATTTTATCTGAATAATACTGGGTTTATTCCATGTCTATCTTGCCAATTAAATAATATTGGTAAAATATGATATCCACTGTAAATTCAGCTGGACCCTAGAAAATAACTTTTTAAAATTATCCATGGTTGTTGAATAAGTCAACTTTCTGAAGAATTTGTTTACCTGCAAGAAATTGGGGACTGTCTAGCTCAAATAATTATTCCTTTTGGTAGCAAATAAGTACCAGACTCATTTCTCTGCCAAGATTACTTCTATCTCAAGAAAATAATTATTTGCATATACAAGGTGGAGGAAATATCTCTCCATTAAATAGAGGTGTGTGTGTGTGTGTGTATTTCATTTATTAAAAGATATTTTCAGGGACGCCTGGGTGGCTCAGTGGGTTAAAGCCTCTGCCTTCGGCTCAGGTCATGATCTCAGGGTCCTGGGATCGAGTCCCGCATCGGGCTCTCTGCTCAGCAGGGAGCCTGCTTCCCTCTCTCTCTCTCTGCCTGCCTCCCCATCTACTTGTGATTTCTCTCTGTCAAATAAATAAATAAAATCTTAAAAAAAAAAAAAGATATTTTCATTCATCTGTTGATGGACATCTAGGTTCTTTCCATAGTTTGGCTATTGTGGACATTGCTGCTATAAACATTCGGGTGTGGTATATATACACAATGGAATACTATGCAGCCATCAAAAGAAATGAAATCTTGCCATTTGCAAAAACGTGGATGGAACTAGAGCGTATCATGCTTAGCGAAATAAGTCAAGCAGAGAAAGACAACTATCATATGATCTCCCTGATATGAGGAAGTGGTGATACAACATGGAGGCTTAAGTGGGTAGAAGAAGAATAAATGAAACAAGATGGGATTGGGAGGGAGACAAACCATAAGTGACTCTTAATCTCACAAAACAAATTGAGGGTTGCCGGGGGGAGGGGGTTTGGGAGAAGGGGGTGGGATTATGGACATTGGGGAGGGTATGTGATTTGGTGAGTGCTGTGAAGTGTGTAAACCTGGTGATTCACAGACCTGTACCCCTGGGGATAAAAATATATGTTTATCAAAAATAAAAAATTAAAAAAAAAAGATATTTTCAAAATATCAATACAGAATTTTAAATTACAGGATTCCAGAACACTTTTATTCCACATGATAAATCCATCAAGAGAAATTCTGATTCTGAGTATATGTGGGCATATTAAGACATATATTCTGTATGCTCACCCTGACACAAAGCTTTACTTTGAAAGAAACTTTGAAATTGCTCTTCCTCCTAAAGATCTATGGAGAAACTCAGATTTGTGGTTTAATTAAAAGAAACTGGCATATATTTTCAAGTGATTGACTAATTAGCTAGAGAATTTCTACTTTGGGAGCAAAGAGATCGAGGTAGAACCATGCTCCTACAAGAAGGATCATATTCATAGAGTTATAAAAGTAAATACATTGGTGGAGTTAGAAACTCACCATTCAAAAAAAATGCTAAAAAATAAAAAATTAAAAAAAAAAAAAAAAAACTTTAAAGACAAAAGAACATCATTTGGGATATTATTGAGTAAACTTTTAAAAATTAACAGTGTTTTTCAAGTGCACATTGTTAAAAATCAATCAGAAAGCAGCCTATGGAGCTTAGGCATTTACATATCAAATTGGGAAAGCAATCTCCATAGACAATATCCAGAATGTGACCTTTCATGGCTTCATTCACCAAACTCACACCTTAATTAACCAAGTCTTAGTATCTCACTTTATCACCAGATCTGAAGGGTAAACAGAGTATTTTCACATAAATATCCCATACTTGAGTTTTTTGAGGCATTAATAATGTATAGTCAGAGTTGAAGTTGAAAAAATCCTTGGTGGCCGCTTCTGAGTTTTGATGTATACAGCAATGGTATCTATCAGTGTTCTTAGCTGTAGGCAACAGAATCTGACTCTGATTATTATTTAAGTAGAAAATACATTATTAAAAACAGCATGAATAGATTACAGAATAGATTAAGCCCGGAGTATCAGGTACAGAGAAAGAACAGGAAAAAGGATATGCTAGACTGCAGTCAGGACCTTAGCCAAAATCAGGCCACCAAACGAGAACAGACCTCTAGCACTCCGTACTAGAGAATGAAGCTGCTATGGACATTATAGGATGCCTCCAGGAATGTGTCTCTTGTTTTGGAAATTAGCATGTGTCTATTTTATAGCCACCATTGACCATCAGAACTCATGCTTTGCTGTCCTTTTTAAAAACAAAACAAAATATTCTTCTGTCAGCATGTTTCAATTCAGAAAACACAGAGGATGTTTCTGATGTAAAAATTGAGGTTATCAACGCATTCTGGATGCAAAGAAAGACTGACAAGCAATCATAGGGCATTTTCATCTCAAGTAAGAGGTAAGCTCCACCTTTCATCAAAACACCTAATATTTAGTGAGTGCATCTTTCGTGTTAGGCACTGTTGTGTGAGTTTCATAATGCAGAGCATTCATTAAGCTAGGAGAAATTCAGGCAGCTCCATCAAATACACAGAGAAGAATGAAACAGTCACTTTACCCATTTCCAGAACATATTCCAAACAGTGTTGTAGAGAGAGAGGAAATAGCTTTGGAATAATTTATGAAGTTGTTTCCCCAGAGTAAAAATAAAAGTAAAATTTTCCCTAAGTTGGTCCAATATATCAAAATTCAGCACCAGGAAGTTTGGTCTATAAATACTTTGGTGAAGATTTTTCCATTTGGTTGATGTCATTAGAGAGTGCCCCATGGAGAGCCAGATTTGTTTTCATTCAATCACTTCAGAGAGAGTTCAACAGACCAGCTGCATCCTGGTATTCCAGACCCCAGAGAGTAGTGACATTTTCAAAACTGCCGTTTCAGCTCACTATCGGAAGATCAGCAATGCAAAGCAAACAGTCATCAATACCCTCCACATGTTGAAGCCAGTACCATAGAAGCAAAATCCAACTTTTGTAACAGATTATGTAATGTCAATATTTTTTTTTCCCTCTCAGCTGTAGGAAGAGGATTCTCATTCCAATGTCTGAAAAAGATAGGTGAGAAGTCTTCGGATACCAAAGACTAAATTGAGAAAGAGACTGAAAGAGACTGAGGAATGGGGGTTTTGGGGGGAAAGGAAAACAAGAGAAGGAGAGGACATTAGAGAAGAAAAAATACAAGAGATCTGATTTCTAGAAGTGTGGGTACATGAACAGAAACAAAATAAAAATGTTCTTGACACTCTTAATCATAGTCTCCATCCAGCTTGGCTATCTGCACTTCCTCACCATATTCACTCTTGAAATACAAAAATCAATTCCAGTTCTCTAAACCTACTGTAGAGGGTCACCATTAATATTCCAATTGGAGAAACTGCCTTGAGATTTTTAGTTCTTTATCTTAATCAAGTTCGAGCTCTCTTTCTTCTTGGTAATGTTCTTCCTATGTATAATATCCTGGTTTCTCCTTTTGACTAGTCTTTTAGGTCTCCCAGACAAGCTTCTTTGACCAATTCTTCCTGTTCCTAGATGTAATCTTCAGGGTTCCCTCCCCTGTTCTCATCTTATTTACCCTTTTTTCTGGGTGGTTTCATTCATGGCCTCATCTACCAACAATATATCTCATGAATCCCTAATCTCCAGCTCACTCCTCACTCCTGAGTTTCAGTCTGCTATGGCCAACGGTTTCCCCACTGGGTATTTATAGCTAAATGTACCATTGCAAATGCAACATGCTTAAATTGGAAATGACCTTTTCATACATCCCGTCCTTCAAAGCTGTACTTCAAAGCAGGTTAAATGATAGATATCGTTATACAAATAGCTGGATGAACAAAACAAGGGATTTGTTTTATGAGTTAAGAAGACAGCAGAAAGCTAAATATTTAATAATTTAGAGTTGAAGATTTTATCATAAAAGCAAAATACATTGTATGACTGTAATTTTAAATTGTAATCTACTGTATGATGTTTTATTATTTCACTAGACTGAAATTCTACTATGTAAAAGTTTTATTATCATTTCAATAGACTGTAAATGTGGGACCAGATCTATCATTGTATTTCAATTCCTACAAGAGTGGTGATTAATAAATATTTGTGGAGGAATGATAAAATTATAATGATAATGATGATGATGACATTGAAAGTGTTTTGTGGCAAATTATACCTCCCACTCTTTTTGGTATATCTTAAGTACTCTGTAAACGTCTTTGGATAAAATACAAAAGAGTAACTTCTTACAAATGTATGAATCATAGGTCACTCACAGCCAGCTCAAGGTATTTGATAGAGATTTTTAATACTGGAGATAGTTTTGCCAGGCACAGGTGTGCAGGGAGAAGGGAAAAGAAACTGATACAGAGGCACGGTTCTCAAGGGCTGGAAGGGAGCAGGGGAAGTTGGAGGATAGGAGTTGTATGCTCCTTGCTCACCTGCATCCTGATGTCTCAACTCCCTGGGGAATGGAAGAGGAATAGAAGAAATGGAACTATATGAATTCCTTTGTTCCAGTCCCAGAATATTCAGAAACACCAAGGATAATTTTAGGGAAATCATGAGGGGGACTCCATGTGTATAATGTGTATAGAAATAGTAAAGACAGTGCTGGAGCATTAGTAAAATAGTAAACGGAGAGGGGAAAAGTGTCACTCAGGTTCGGGGTACACAGGGGGCCACTTTTTTTCTGATCGTAAATAAAGAATATTCATGAGAAGGAGAACCCCAAGTGTTTCTACTACACCCAGTCCAGACTGCTGGGTATATAAATATAAATAATATAAATATAAATATGTATAACATATATATACACACATACATACACATGTTCATACACATACCTATATACATATAATATGTACATAAATGAATATATTTGATATATATAAATCACCATATATATTCACTATGTATATGTATGGATATATATATATATATATATATATATAGAAAGAGAGAGAGAGAGAGAGAGAGAATGAGAAAGTCTACTTTGCTAAGTGAAAGGATAGAGCATTTACCAAGAATTAAAAGCAGAGTTACGTTTGCAACTAAAATAGTATGGAAGTTATTTGAGAGAAGTCCTTTGTGAAAGGTAAGAAATCAGTGAAATGAAGAGCAGTAGTAAAGCTCAAGGGAGATCAGCCCTAGATTTTAGTGGAAAACAATGTTTTCATGATTGTCTTCAGCTAACATTATTTCATTTAACCTTTCAAAATGCTTGGAAGAGAGAAGCTACATTTCTCTTTTCACAGATGAAGAATTAATGTGCAGAGAGGACAGCCACACAGATGGTGAAAACCTCACCTTTGCTACTATAGCATTACTAACATTTGTCACATAAGAAATCGCTGAGGATGTTTAATATATTGTTTAACTGCAGGATACAGTTTTATTACTTTTTCCAGTTATTCGTCTTTAGCTTTCAAATTGCTGGTTGAAAACCAAAGCTCAACAGAACTTCTCATTTATTGCTGCGAGGCTATAAATGGTGTGGCCATTTTGCAAAGTAGGTTGGCAATTTCTTACAAATTAAATATATCCTCACCATATGATCCTACTATTATGTTCTTAGATATCTACCCATATGATTTGGAAACTCATACATACGACAGCCTGAAAAGAATAGGGTACTATTTAATGATAAAAAGGAAGAAGTTATCAAACCACACAAAGACATAGAGTAATCTTAAATACATATTAAGTGAAAAAAAAACTAGTCTACTAATCTGAAAAAGCTACACACAGTACATACCACTTATAAGATCTTCTGAAAAAGGCAAAACCATAGAAATAGTGAACAGATCATTGGTTGCCCATAATTCAGGCATAGAGGGGAGGATTGAGTGGACGAAATATAGGGATTATTTCAGGACAATAAAACCATACTGTATAGGGCACCTGGGTGGCTCAGTGGGTTAAGCCACTGCCTTTGGCTCAGGTCATGATCTCAGGGTGCTGGGATCAAGTCCCGCATAGGGCTCTCTGCTCAGCAGGGAGCCTGCTTCCCTCTCTCTCTGCCTAACTCTCTGTCTACTTGTGATCTCTCTCTGTCAAATAAATAAATAAAATCTTTTAAAAAAACCATACTGTATAATACTGTAATACTGGATATTTAACTATGCATTTGTCAAAACTTATAAAACATTATTTTACAAAGACTAACCTTAAAGTACATCTATTAATCAAAACAAAAACACTTAGAAGTCTGGGGATCTCAGGATGGAATATGGAATGTAACAAAAGCATGCATCTCTCTTTACAGATGTGTACAGCCTCCCTGAAGGAGATGGAGGATAAGGATGCTGACTTAAATATTTTTGAAAATGAGTCTATAAAACCAAAAGAAAATGTATCTAAGTACTGCATTGTAGTTGATAAATTTGTTTCCTATAAAGGTACCAGTCAACAATTCTGAAAACACTACGTACATATACTACAACTGAGCAAATAAGCAAATGAATAAATAAGCTGGGAATGGGTCTCATTGTTATTCAGTTCAATTAGAAATATAATTATCATATGATCCAGCAATTCCACTTCTGGATATATAACCAAAAGAAATGAAAGCAGGGACCTGAACAGATCCTCATATACTGAAGTTTATAGCATCATTATTCACAAGAGCTAAAAAGTGAAAGTAATTCAAATGTTCATTGGATAAATAAAATGTGATATATACACATAAGGGAAAGAAAAAAATCTGACACATATCACAAGAGAAATGGACCTTGAAGACAATGTACTATGTGAAATAAGCCAGTCACTGAAAGAAAAACAGTGTATAGTTGCACTTATACAAGGTATCCAAAATAGTCAAATTGAGGGTAGTGGTTATCAGGACCTAGAAAGAGAAGGGAATGGGGAGTTTCATTTAATGAGTATGGAGTTTCAGATTATGAAGTTTAAAAATGTTGTGGAGATGGATGATGGTGATGTTGCGCAACAGTATCTACGTATTCAATGCCATTGAACTGTACATTTAAAAATGGTTAAAATGGTGCATAGCATGTTATGTATATTTTGCCACCATAAAACAAATAATAATTCATGACATGAAATTGTTGAGGAATCTGATATGTACGTTTAGTCTGCTGTTAACGGTACTGGTTACTCAAAAAGATTCATGTACTTAAATGCCTAGAAAAAATTGGACTAAAACACTGATATTAAGGTTTAGTGATTTTCTAAGAAACTGTAATTCTGTGAATAAGGAAACAAAAAAGAACATAAAGTTTAAATGTGCACCAGCAGATAACAGCACTCTCATCAGTAATATAAGAAAAATACACTCCATTAAACAAATGCATTGCCCTCTCTGGTACCTCCACCTGCACCTTAATCCATATTATTACTTGCATCAATCTTGAGTCACAAAGAATCACTTAAGCCTCTGAGCTATGCTCTCTGACTTTTAACATTGTACACTTCCCTCATGTAGCATATTTGTTGCTCCATAAGTAATTTGGATAGAAAACTCTTCTAACAAAAGCCCTATTAAGTTTCACTATTGCTTTTATTCATTAAGCAGTGACAGTGAAAGAATAAAAACACCCAATAACAATAACAAAACTGAATAGCTTGTACTTTGTAAAGCCAACTGTTCAATGTGCGTTTGGGAATTTTATATTGAAAATATTTTTAAAAATTCTAGTTTTGATTACTGGTGTAGAATAATTTTATATGGAAAAATACTGACATATAGCTGTAAATATGTGTACCACTTATTTCTCCTAAAGCTCGCATAGGCATTTCCAACATCCAGTGGTAGTGGTATTGCTCATTCTTTTATTGCATGGAGATAGGAGTCAGCCTGCTCTTCCATGTCATGTGCGTTAAACAGTGGTGACTCTCATTCCATCAAAATAAATTGACTCAGAGGTGAGTACATCCTAAAATAACCCTGAGTCTGAGGAAGACTGCATAAAAACATGACCGTAACGAATAACTCTTCAATAAATGCTTCTCATGGAATCAGGTAGATTCAGGATTTCTTCTGCACTCATTTCAGGTAGTTGGAAGAGATGAATAAAATTATGGAGAATGGGCCAGATGGCATATTTGAAACCCAGTGGGATCAGCCAGATGGAATGCTGCTATTTTGCCCATTTATCTATGAATAGAAAATAGGTATGGGGATGGTCTTGAAGGCTGTTAATAACAATGATTTTCCAAAGATCTCTTATTTCTGTTGGTTGTTATGTGTATAAGTATGTATGTGTTTGATGTAGTTATATTAAATTAAAAAAGGAAAAATGTGTGGGAGTTTGTCATCATCTTTAAAAATTACTTCTGAAAAAATGAAAAAAATGTAACGATTTTAAATAATCATGAGGAAAAAGCAAACAAAAATTTTGAGCTAATTAGCATTTGTCAGTGTAATATTCTGTGGGATATTCTTTATGAGAGCTGTGACCATGTGTGTGTGATGTTTGTGTATGTGAGAGAAAATAGAAATAGAAATTGGGATAGGAAGGGAGGACTCTTACATAGGGATGATAAAGTGGTTTTGAGAAGTAAATATTTGGTGAGTTATTGTGCATTAACCACATAAAGGATTATTTGTACATTCAAGGACATTAGTTCTTTTCAATTTGCACCGGGGGTGGGGGAGGGGTAGTGATTTTCAAAGTTTGGTTTTGCTTTTGTTTATTTGAGAGCAATAGATCTTTGTTGTTTTTTTTTCTTTCACTCATGGCAAATACATTTGTAGCATAGAGAGCCAGAACACACACACACACACACACACACCCCTACACACACACACATTTCATCAAATGACACTTGCCCTTACTGTAAGTCATGCATTTTGATAGTTTCTATCATATTTTTCTCTATTCTAGTTACTAATTAAATGCTGGTTGTGATTCATTAAATTGATTTTATTTCTCATTAATAGGTTACAATCACAAAAGTATTGCTGTAGAGAATCTGATAAATTAAAATGGTTTCTGCTTAAGTGTTCATCCTTAATCTTCCGTATTTTACCTCTCCTTTGTAGACATTTCTGATAACCAGTCAAAAACTCCCAAAATAATATTTTCCTCTCATTGAAACCATAATAGTTTTAATTCAATTGCACTATTACAGTTTATTTTGCAACCCTCTGTTCATTTAAGATCAACTTTTCCTTAAACCAGAGACACTTGCTAAAGAGTCAAATTACTTAAGTTGCAGCAAACAAACTGCAAGAAGTGATGTTTCTTCTGTTAAAAAGAAAGCCACAGGTACAAACTGGAGCCACTTAGGTTAAGGCCCCAAGTCAGCAAACCGAGATTTAATTCACTCTAACCTAATTGTAGTTTCAACCCCCCAGAACTGCAACCTCTAACCACTCAACATGGGAATTTCCTGGTCAGCACTAGGACATGCATTGATAGACTCCTTCCATTCCCCTTGGAGGGCAACCTTGCCTAAAACAATGGATTCTATAATTTCCTTTTATGTGCTCCCTCTCAACCTTTAAAACCCTCCCCCCACACCCCCGCCTTTGAAACTTTTCTTCACTTGCTAGATAGGATGCTGCCTATTCAAGAATCCATTAAAAAAGGCAATTCGGTCTTTACATTTTTTGAACTTTTGTTATTTAACACTTCTAATAAGCCAACATCTTCTTGCCTCATGTAAAAACTAGCAGGAGTAATGGGAAGCAAGTTTCAGGCAGTGGTCTTCCTGTAACTTGCCATTTGTTGTTTTCCCAAAGTTCTAACTTTAAGGGGGATCAAAGTGTGAGATGAGCAAAGAATGCATTTCGGCACTGATCTCCAACCCCTGAAGACCTGACGATCCAGGCAAGTGTGATTCACACTGGTTCAACCTCCCATCCCTTTGCCTCCTCTTTGTGCTCCAGTATTTTTCAAGTTCAATTCCTTGTTGTTGCCCTGCTTATCATTGTACTTTTACATTAACCTTGAGCTCAGCAGTCCCAGTTGGTATAGCTCTGTTACTTGAAGCAACAACCAACTTTTTTCTTTCAAGTTAGAAACTTTTTGTACTACTTTTTGATGAAAATAGTTCACTGCTGGAAACTGCTAACTCCCCCATAAGACTAGTCCATGGTCCTGGATTTTCAGAGGCCTTTCCCAACCCTAAGGTGCTTTTCAATAGATCACTTTATTCAGTTATCTATAGGGTGCCTTCAAAATGTTCCTGTGAAGGCGTGTGTATGTTTGCACCTCTTGAAATCTTTCGAAGCTTGACTGAACACAGCTAATGGTAAACCGGATTCAGGTTTAAGACCCAGGCCTTAAAAAATTTAAGAAGATAAAACAATGCAATTGATTCTTGAGAAACTAACTGTGCTTTTTTATGATTTTTGCTTTATATCTATACCCACTTACTTCATGGCAGGATATGCATCGTGCCTACTATTAAGTATGTGCTTAATGTACTTTGCTCTAAGTTTCATTAACACTCTAAACTTTTTCATGTTCCTTTCGTCGTTCTAGATCATTCATACATAATCTGAAAATTACTTGGAGATTGATGTATAGGAATCTAGGAATTAAGGGACAACCTGCCACCAGATAGAAATCTAGAGCCCTGAGTTCTAGATGTGACTCACCCAAAATGAGTTGTATTTCATTTGGTCAGATTATTTAAAATCTTGGATCCTTGGTTCCACCAAATGAACACTAGATTAGGTAGGATATATGATCGTTACAGTGCATTTCTAGCAAGAATGGAGATATAGAGATATAAATAGAGACAGAGATATGCCT
This sequence comes from Mustela putorius furo, assembly GCF_011764305.1. Taxonomy (NCBI): domain Eukaryota; kingdom Metazoa; phylum Chordata; class Mammalia; order Carnivora; family Mustelidae; genus Mustela; species Mustela putorius. Next base: position 17,793,506 of record NW_025421987.1, read on the forward strand.
TAGCCATTGCAATTTAGAAACTAGTAATAAAAGGGAGGATTAGCAAGCAAGCCAACAGACCAGTTTCAGATGCTGTCTGAAGAAATGTTAAATATTCTGCTTGAAAACATTTCTGTAATTGATCACAATTTGAGTCTTACAAATAAAATTTAGATTTTACATAATCGAATGAATATGGAATTGGTGAGAGAATTGAACACTTTAGGTTCTTGTTTTGGTTTCTCTTTGTTTTGTGGATATTGCTTTGCTTTTGGTTTATTCTTCTGGTTTTAGTATAGAAAATTAACAAATTATTCAAAATATCTGGTTTTGAATTCTTAAGAACAACGCCATCTCTCTTCTACTTTATTTCAACTCCATAGGTTTCTCCATAGTCTAAGGAAAATACCCAAAGTGCCCGTTATTAGCAATTATAATAAATTATGCAGTGTCTAAAAATGGAATGTTAACTAAATAAAAAAAATCAGGAAGATGATTTTAAATATCTAAATAAATAGATTATAAAGTGTTTGGGACAATTAGCGTGAATCAAGGAGAAAAACAAGCAAATAAAAGAACACTTTCTGTTATTCTGTCGAATTATATTTTAGATATATTTTAGATGGTAATTTAGATAACTGGTTCACACACTTGCAATGCTTCTCAAAATGAGTGGAAATATTTAGACAAGCAGCATTATTTTTAAAATGTCACTAATACAAACTACTCAATTTATTTGGAGTAAATTTTAAATTGCAATTTCCATTTTCACGCCTCAGATCCCTTAAAAAGCTTTGCCACTGATGTCAGGAGAGGTTAATTGTATTCTCATATAGCGATGTTATTAAAATATTTAATATTCAAAGATCTGAAATCACTTCTCAAATACTACATTTTTAGCAACCTATACATGTTTCCTTTTTTCATTATAAAGCAGACTTTTCTACATCATGAAGTTATATTAATAGTTTGTGTTCACCTCATTTTTTAAGCCTTAAGTTTTCTTTTTTTTCTTTTCTTTTCTTTTTTTTTTTTCCCTAGCAAGAGTTTAGGGCTTTTTTGCTGCTGTTGTTGTTGTTGCTGTTGTTTTGCTCTATTCCTAAAAATAGTTTATTTCCCCTCATGGTGTTTTTGAGTTTTGGCTTCACAGAATTTGAATTTTTTTTTTTATATTTTACTGATTTCCATGACAATGCTATCACTTTCCTCCTTGCCTTCCTTAGTTTACAAAATAGTAATTGGCAAATGATATTTACTCTCGCTCTTAATGACAATTAAATGCAACTTAACAAAATACTTTGCTTGAAAGTATAGCATGCTAAAAAAAAAAAAAGAGAGAAAAAAAGAAAAAAGAAAAAAAGCTATTCAGTAAAGTCTGAAATTTAAGTTGATGTCCAATACAGCAGGTTTGATATTAAATTTTTCTTATGAAGAAAACATCACAAATCGAGGGTGTGCAGAGGTATGCTGTGTAACTTCCTCATTGCAAAGGAGTTGATCTGCGAGGAAAGATAACAAAGAGGAATTTTACACACATATTGAAAATAAAATGAGAGAGAAGGAAAGGAGCAAGAGAAAAGAAGGAAGTGTTGTTGAAGTATGTGTAACCTGAATGGCACTTAGAAAGTTTGTTCATTTTTGTTAACCTGGGCTACCCACTGGCATTGACTGGGTATAAGCACTAGCTCCTCAACCCTTGTCAGTGCTCATAAAGGCCCTAATTCCTGGCCAGCAGCAATGGTAACATTCACACCTGCTAATTGTCACGGTCATGTTGGCAATGACTATGAAAGCAATGGAGTATTTGGGACACTGCAGGAGAAACACAACTCAGGAGAACAGTCTAGCGAATCTTTGATATGGGCTTAAGTTACCAAATATTTGCAAACATACTAAGCCAGGACAAGAAAGATATGCATGCCAAAGTAATTACAACTTATGAGCATCTCATTTCTGCATAGAATATTTCATTGAGTGGGGTGCCTGGGGGATTGTTGTTTAAGCATCTGCTTTCAGCTCAGGACATGAACCCCAGAGTCCTGGGATTGAGCCCCGCAGCATCGAGCTCTTGCTCAGCGGGGAGCCTACTTCTCCCTCTCCCTCTGCCTGCTGCTCCCCCTGTTTATGTTCTCTCTGTGTCAAATAAATAAATTAAATCTTTTTAAAAAATACATTTCAATGACCTCCTCCTATTCTTTTCAGCAACTTTCAGTTTTGTTTTTTCAATCCATACTTACTACAAAAGGCTTCCTTTCCACCTAGAAATATTTTTTTCTTTGCATTTAAAGTGTCAGAGCCTCTAGCTAAAGGCCACTTCTACACATTTCGGTGTATAAAGTGAACACAGGCATACTAATTATTTTTGCAATTTTCTTCTTTTTTAATAAGGTCCCCTAAGCATTGCCCTGATTTCAAAAGGCTAGAGATGTATCCAGGCTCAGAATTAGGAAAAAGTCTTGTTGATAAGTCCTTGATTCCAATGACTCAGTTTATGACAGTTAGTGCACATTAATTAATATCTTCAATGTCAACATATTTTGATTTCTGAATATATGTATAAATCTATGTTGCTCACTTCTTTATTGTTTTTGATTACCTTCAATAGTGAAAAATATTCTTTGGCTATTATTGATAATTGTTTCTATATTTAATAACTAATGCATAATTTAAGTATCTATTTTTACATATGTTGACTTAATACAATTTATCTTTATTTTCTCCAACATTTAAAATAGTGAGGTTAGCAGTTATTATTTTGAATATCAGGGTGTTGGGTACCTTGAATTCAATTTTCTTAACATTATGGCATTTGTTCATTCTTTTTTATTCTTTGTTCTTTTTTTTCTTAGTAAGTGTGTATATGAGACTGTGGTATGAACATTTGTAATTGTCATTTGTGTATGTTATTGTTACTATTTTCAGTAAAACAACTGAAACTGTTTATAACATTTTTCAAAAAGTTTCTCTTTTTTTATTACTTGAGTAAAATAACAGAAATATCATCATAGGTTTGTTTAATACAGGCAAAGTCTATGCTAAAAAAATATACATTGAGGGGCGCCTGGGTGGCTCAGTGGGTTAAAGCCTCTGCCTTCAGCTCAGGTCATGATCCCAGGTTACTAGGATCGAGCCCCACATCGGGCTCTCTGCTCAGCCGGGAGCCTGCTTCCTCCTCTCTCTCTGCCTGCCTCTCTGCCAACTTATGATCTCTGTCTGTCAAATAAATAAATAAAATCTTTAAAAATATATATATATATACATTGAATAATCTAGTGGAAATAACAGACCACATTTCAGGAAATAGTAGGACAACTGAAAGAGAATGCGTTAGGGATGCATGGATATTTAGATAATTAGCCTTATTTTATACTTTACCTGGTTAAATCATATATCTGTTTTGAAATGCAAAGTGATTAAAATTAGTGGAAGCTTATATGTATAAATATAAGATTTTATGAAAAATTAATAGATTTTTATATATAAGTTATACCAAACATACATTTCTTATTCTAGAGAACTTAAAAATATATATATACTGACATGAAATTTAAAAAACAAAATCTACTGACATGTTATTTGGATTGGTGAATTGTATGATTTTTAAGAATATGCTTTTTTGACATTAAATTTGTATGTTTATACATGGAAATAATATTATTCTAATTAACTCTTTAACTTACCCAACTTTGAGCACATATCTTTCTTGAAGTGGATCAATGAAAAGGAGGCATTTTTAGATTACTTTTCCCAGAACAATACTAATACATAACAAAATCTAATGATTAAAAGCCCTTGCCTTCTATAATTTCTGAATAAGTCCTATTTTTTGCTTCTATTTATAATTTCACACTTAAATTTAAGTGGAGCAAATAAAGTGTATGTTTAAGAAAATAATACAGGTAAGTCAGTGAAGTTTTATCAACATCCTCTCTCATGAATGTTTAACAAGCTGAACCATTTATACTTTAGTAGATTAATGCAAATAACTTCCTAGTGTGCTGCTTAATATTTAGAGTTACCTGTAAAATTTACAGTTTCTCAAGAAGCCTAAAGCAAGTTTACTGAATCTGTGCATATCTGAAAGCACATGTTTTGATCAGAAACACTATTTTAATAGTTATATACATTGGCATGCTAAAAACTTGAAATGCTTTCAAGGCTAAAATGCATTTAAGGGCAGCCTGCTGATACTGTTTTATTCAGAGATTCCTTCTCTTCTGAAAATTGTGGGGTTTGGAGATGGGGTAGGGGTAGGCAGAAAAGGAAACCTGTGAGGAACTTTTTATATACAGAGCCCAGAAATCTGTACCTACTTCACCTTACAAAGAACATCTTCTGTAGGACCAAAACATTTGTTAAACACAGGACAAGACTCTAGTGCTCTTTGTAGACCTTCTGTCTCTTCTTTTCCAGAGGATATAATTTAAAACCAGTCTATAGACCCTTCCTTAACCCTAGACTCTACTAGCAATCTAGGAGGCAAGTCAGTCTTATGTCAGCAATTTCTCAGTACTGCTCAGTGCTTAAATCTGGTATTCTCTCTGCTAAATAAAGTGGTTTGATTTGCCTTTTGATTCTCATTCTTCTGGATTGATAGTCCTCTTTGGTATCTAACCTTTTCTTTCCAGCAATTAGAGACCTTTTCTCAAACTTCCAATCCATTATCAGATCTCCTTAAATCTATCTCCCTGTAATTCTGTATCTTAGCCTCACTGGTTGATAAATTCAATCCCAATGTTCAGACTTTCTGGATTCCTCATATCATCTGTTGATAAGCCTTGGCTCAATTTCTTGAACCTTTATATGCCAGAATAATTTTCATCACCAAAGCTGCTATTGTAAGACAGAATAAAACAAGAATTAACAATTTGACCAGCCTGGTGGGTATGAAGATGTCATATTTATTGAAAATATTTAATATGTTTTATCATCATAAATCAATGATTACATTGAAAATATGATGGTCCTTTAAATATATAAAGCCATATCGCAATACTCCACTTTTATAACTATAAATTGATGATTCTTCTAGTTAAATATGATATATTCCAAATTTATTATACCTGTTATACATTTCTGACAAACAAGTTGTGATCTTTCAACATTTATTACATTTCTATTAAGTGCTCGTCATCATAAGACATTTTGAGTAAATTTTTTAAAAACACTAAAAATATATGGTCCTTCAGGAACTTTTTAACCTAGGAGTAAGGCATGGAATAAACGAATCCTGGTCCACTGGACAACATCAGTTTCAGTGCAAGGGAAATACAGAGTTAGCTACTCTGATTAAATGTAAATATATGCTTAAATTAAAGGATTTGAAAACTCATGAAGGCTAAAAATCCAAAGGACTGAGGAGTGGTTAATGCAAGATTGTATTAGGCAACCTTTATAGAATGGTGATGCTGTCAAGAGTCAGGGGCATTGTTATTCAGCAGAAGTCAGCATGGATTAAAAAAGATTTATGAAAATATTGGTACAAAAGTTCTCGCCTTAGAAAGTTCACAGGAACAATTTTATGTTGAGAGTTATCTTGCCATAGTCTGAGTGGTATCAAAAATACATGAGGAGCTTTATGCTGAGTGACATGACATCAGAACCTATTACTGGCTTTGAGAGTGATTTAGGATTAGGAAGGATATTGTAAAACAAGAAGTTATACAAGCAGTCATTAGTCAAACATAGCTCTAGTGTGACGGAAACTAGATAGCAGGATGCACGGGATATTTTAACTACATCTAAAACTGAAAACCAAAGTATCAATAGAGATTAAATAAGAATAAATGATTGGGGAAGAGTATTTCATAATTGCATAAGTCATTTCCTCTGAAAAAGTGCTTCAGGAAACTGTATTTGCCACACATCTGAATATTGTTTTATCTAATAATAGGATTCGTTTTCATATGCATGCTCAACACATTTTTTTTTTTTTGAGACCATCAAACCCACTGTGAGACTTTAACAGCTCTTTTAGGGACATCACATTTTTACTATGAGAACCCCTTGCACAAAGAGGAAGTAAAAATTCCAACCAGACAGTACTATTATTTAGTTCAGTAAGATGAGAACTCGAGTAAATTTAAGGCTTTTACCATTTCCCAGGATTTTAGGCTCTCCTAAAGTAGTCCCAGTGGGATGTATAAATCTCTTCTTCACAATTGTAGGCGCAGTTAAAATTATTAAAATTAGAAAACTCTATCAGAGTAAAATTCAAATTGAATATAATTAAATACATGGAAATTATATGGCTATCTTTTTTTTATTATATGCAGTGCTGTCTGGTAAATCAGTTCTTAATTAATTTCCTTAATTGTAGTGTTTGCCAATTTCTGGGCTACAAATACTCGCTCCATGGTCAATATCACGCTACCAATGCTGTAATAAGTGGCTTACAAAATTCTAGAATATTTAAGGGGTGCCTGGGTGGCTCAGTGGGTCAAACATCTGCCTTCAGTTCAGGTCATGAGAAATAATAAAATAACAAACAAAATAACAGGTCTTGAGAAATAACAAAATCAGAGTATTTAATTTATTACATATAAAAAGAGGCTATAATGTGGAGCATAGTGAACGATCTTTTAAAGATTTTATTTATCTATTTGAGAGAGAAAGAGAGCACAAGCAGCAGAGGGGGAGAGGGAGAGGGACAAGCAGACTCCCTGCTGGAGCCAGACTCCCTGCATCACTCCCTGCTAAGTGGAGAGTCTGCTTTTCTCTCTACTGCTCCCCTCTGCTGTGCTCTTTCTCTCTCTCTCTGTCAAATAAATAAATAAAATTTTAAAAAAATTCTAGAATATTTAAAAATTGGTGCTCATGAACCAGTCTTGTGGGTTCCAGCACAGCTCTAATAAATGATTCTTTAACCTAACAGGTATGGGAAAAGGCCTCTTTATTGCACAGGATTTTGAAAGAATAATAAGTGCTAAATTTAGTAAGCAAATATTTAAAGTTATAGTTTTCCACCTGGGAGTTCTCAGCAAAATGATCTTACCCTAATTAATTAGTACTCCTATTCTCTCCATAGCCCAACCCATAGTGAAATCACGCAGTGATTTCTAAGACTGGATGCTTTAGCCCCATTTCAGTCATTTTCAGATGACCATCCCTGGGTTTACAGGTGAACTTTTAGTTGGCTTTGTCCTCAAGCAGAATGCAAATAAGACAGCTTCACTAATTCCTCCCATAACCCTTCTGATTTTTCAAAAAAAAAAAAAAATCAAAAGTTGGACTGGAAACCTAACCAAAGAGGCAAAGAATCTATATTCAGAAAACTATAAAGTACTCATGAAAGAAATTGAGGAAGACACAAAGAAATGGAAAAATGTTCCATGCTCCTGGATTAGAAGAACAGCTATTGTGAAAATGTCTATGCTACCTAAAACAATCTACACCTTTAATGCAATTCCTATCAAAATCCCATCCATTTTTTTCAAAGAAATGGAATAAATAATCCTAAAATTTATATGGAACCAGAAAAGACCTCGAATAGCCAAAGGAATATTGAAAAAGAAAGCCAAAGTTGGTGGCATCACAATTCCAGACTTCAAGCTCTATTACAAAGCTGTCATCATCAAGACAGTATGGTACTGGCACAAAAACAGACACATAGATCAATGGAACAGAATAGAGAGCCCAGAAATAGACCCTCAACTCTATGGTCAACTAATCTTTGACAAAGTAGGAAAGAATGCCCAATGGAAAAAAGACAACCTCTTCATCAAATGGTGTTGGAAAAATTGGACAGCCACATGCAGAAAAATGAAACTGGACCATTTCCTCACACCACACAAGAAAATAGACTCAAAATGGATGAAGGACCTCAAGGTGAGAAAGGAATCCATCAAAATCCTTGAGGAGAACAAAGGCAGCAACCTCTTTGACCTCAGCCGCAGCAACTTCTTCCTAGGAACATCGCCAAAGGCAAGGGAAGCAAGGGCAAAAATGAACTATTGGGATTTCATCAAGATCAAACACTTTTGCACAGCAAAGGAAACAGTCAACAAAACCAAAAATCAGCTGACAGAATGGGAGAAGATATTTGCAAATGACATATCAGATAAACAGCTAGTATCCAAAATCTATAAAGAGCTTGGCAAACTGGGCAGAGGACATGAATAGACATTTCTGCAAAGAAGACACCCAGATGGCCAACAGATACATGAAAAATGCTCCACATCACTCAGCATCAGGGAAATACAAATCAAAACCACAATGAGATACCACCTCACACCAGTCAGAATGGCTGTAATTATCAAGTCAGGAAATGACAGATGCTGGCAAGGATGCGGAGAAAGAGGAACCCTCTTACACTGTTGGTGGGAATGCAAGCTGGTGCAGCCACTCTGGAAAACAGCATGGATGTTCCTCAAAATGTTGAAAATAGAGTTACCCTACAACCCAGCAATCACACTACTGGGTATTTACCCTAAAAATATAAATGTAGTGATCTGAAGGGGCACATGTACCCAAATGTTTATAACAGCAGTGTCCAAATAGCCAAACTATGGAAAGAAGCTAGATGTCCATCAACAGATGAATGGATAAAGAAGAGGTGGTGTATATATACAATGGAATACTATGCAACCATCAAAAGAAATGAAATTTTGCCATTTGCAATGATGTGGATGGAACTAAAGGGTATTATGCTTAGCAAAATAAGTCAATCAGAGAAAGACAACGATCATATGATCTCCCTGATATGAGGGAGTGGAGATGCAATGTGCAGGTTTGGGATGTAGGAAAAGAATAAATGAAACAAGATGGGATCAGGAGGGAGACAAACCATAAGAGATTCTTAATCTCACAAAACAATCTGAGGGTTGGGGGAAGAGGGGCCAGGAGAGGATGGTGGGGTTATGGATATTGGGGAGGGTGTGTGCTGTGGTGAGTGCTGTGAAGTGTGTAAACCTGGCAATTCACAGACCTGTACCCCTGGGACTAATAATACATTATATGTTTATAAAAAACTAAAAAAAAAAAAAAAAGTTGGACTGGAAAAAAAATAATGGAGAATAAAAATTCCAGTTTTTCAGATGAGACAACTACAGCTCCGAGGCATCTGGTAATTTTCTTAAGATCATTCATGCAATGGTTCAGATACTTCCCAGCCCTTTCTCTTTTTACTGATGTCCCTTGGCCACATTTTATGTCAATTTCTGGTCCCAGGAACATGGTGAGATGGATGAAAGAGGACTTCGTCTATTAACATATATAGCTGTGCTGAAAAGAAGAGATCCATGAGTACAAGAAAAGAAGAGGCTATAAAGTCAAAGTAGGAGTCCTGAAAACTGATGTTACACAGAGAGTACTGGACCAGATATAAGCAATAGGGATGAGGGAGTCAGCTTTCAATACCCAAGAAAAACAAATATGCTTTGGCCAGTCCTAATATAGAAGGTAAATTTGTATTCCATTTATCCAAGGAAGAGATTAAAACAATAACAACTACAACAACAACAACAAAAGAAAAGAAATAAAAAAAAATTTGCATCTGTCCAGATCATTGGGCTTATAAAGGTAAGAAAATATAGGCTCAGAAATCTCAAAGTCCTTGCCTTCTGACACACTCAAAAAAATGAATCCAGTTTATATAACATGTTGCTCCTTTCCCAAGTTCAGAAATTAATAATTTAAGTGTGGACCTATGAAAACTGTAAAATGCCAGAGAAAAACAAATGACAAAAGATTCTGTAAAACAATTTGACTACCTAAGCTATGCATGATTTTACAAGGAAAAAAAAATAAAACTCTTAATGAACATGAGGTAACAATACAAAATTTCAATCTCAAAAGGAAAAATATGATCCTGAAGTACCTGCTGACAGAACAAAGGATAGGAATTAAAATTTTAAGAAGTTATGATGGTAGTACAACCTATAAAAAATAACAAAATCAGAGTATTTAATTGATTACATATAAAAAAAGGCTATAATCGGGGCGCCTGGGTGGCTCAGTGGGTTAAGCCGCTGCCTTCGGCTCAGGTCATGATCTTCAGGGTCCTGGGATCGAGTCCCGTATCGGGCTCTCTGCTCAGCAGGGAGCCTGCTTCCTTCTCTCTCTCTCTCTCTGCCTACCTCTCAGTGTACTTGTAATTTCTCTCTGTCAAATAAATAAATAAAATCTTAAAAAAAATAAAGGCTATAATGTGGAGCATAATGAACAGACCTTTTAAAGATTTTATTTATCTATTTGAGAGAAAGAAAGAAAGAGAAAACAAGCAGGGGGAGAGGGTGAGGGACAAGCAGACTTCCTGCTGGAGCCTGATGTGGAACTTATCCCAGGACCCTGAGATCATGACCTAAGCCAAAGGCAGACGTTAAACCAACTGAGCCGCCCAGGCGCCCCTATAATGAACAGATTTTTAAAATAAATAAATTCTAGCAATAAATGTGTATGTAATAATAAAATTGAAATGCTGAAGAAATAGATTAAATATAGCTAAAGAGAGTCTTGAGTGTCTTTCAGATGTAAAGCACCAGACTTGATGTTAGGTGTATGCCTGAGCATAACAGTCAAAATTTAGTTTTCCATCTATACACCTTAGGCCAAAATGATAAATAATGGCAACTTTATGGATTCCTCCTAAGACATGTTTTCTAATGACTCAAAAATTTTCTTATATTGAAGAACATAAAAAATCCCAAATGCCCTTTTGTACACTAATACTCATAAAAAGTATAGGCTTTAGAGGATACTTTTCTTTTGAATACCAGAATGCATGGCATTATAGGAAGTGGTGCTCATAAGACAAATCTTGCCATGGGGTGCCTGGAGGCTCAGTCAGTTAAGCATCTGCTTTCAGCTCAGGTCATGATCCCAGAGTCCTGGAATCAAGTCTCACATCAGGGTCCCTGCAAAGCCTCCCTTCTCCCTCAGCCTCTGCCTCTCTCTCTCTTTCTCTCATGAATAAATGAAATCTTAAAAAAATAAAAGTATTTCTTAAAAAAAAGACAAATCTTGCCTTAATTGTTATCATTAAATTTTTCTTTTGTTGGTAAGATTAAATGTGAAATCCTTAGTGTCTAGTATAATGCTTATCATATAGTCTGTATTCAATAAAATAGTAGTTCTTTTTGATTTTGTAAACAGAATTTAAAATATACTGCAAGAAGTAGACTTATCAAACATTTTAGGAAATTTCCAATAAAATAAATAAAACCTACAGTAGAATTTAAATAGTGGTGTATAATCGTGCTCCAGGAGTTTCACTTTCCCAGAAACTCTGTGGTGCATATCAACATTCTTAGAATGCAGCTACTGCTTCCTCCTTCCTATTCCAAAACTGCACTCTAGCACTTGTGTCTTATCAATATCTCTCTCTACAATTTCCTTCCTTCAAACTTAGAAGTACTATGTATATTCCTTTAAAAGAATAATTTCTAACCCCTTTTGGTCTTATAAAGAAAGATCATATTAAAATATTCATTTTAGAGATTAATGTAGTCATTTTGTTTTGCTGCATTTCAAATTATCATAATTTAGTGGTTCAAAACAATACATATTTACTACCTCACAGTTTTGTAGGTCAGAAGGTTGGGTAGAGCATGAGTAGGTTTTCTTCTCTGAGTTTTGCAAAGCTAGAACCAATACTTACGTCAGGTTGCATTCTTATCTGGAATTCAGAATCTTCTTGTAAGCTCATTGGTTGTATCAGGTGATTGCAGGACTGAGGTCCCCATTTCCTAACAGGCTGGGATCGGGGGTTGTCACTCTTAGTTCCTAAAACCCTTCTGCATTCTTTGGCATGTGACCTCTCAACCTTAAAAGCTAGCAATAGAAAATTCCCTTAATGAATCAAATCTTCAATGCCAAAAAGAGCCCTGTCCATTCTAAGGGCTTACTAGATTTGGTTAGGCCCACTAGATGGTCTTATTTTTAATTATAGCTGCAAAACCCTTTTACTACAGCACCTATATTTGTTTCTGATTAAAGAGGGAGAAGGTAGGTATACAACAGGGCATGGGAATCATGGGTCTATCACTGAATTCTACCTTCCACAATTAAAAAGTGTAGGCTCAGAGAAAAATAATAATTAAAAATCACATGATTGGTAAAAAAAAATCAGTATAATATTAAATTCTACATAATTTTGTTAATTTTTTTAATTTCCCTGTACTACACTCTCCCATTCTTTTCCCATTATCTTCTGATGTTCCTCAGTTACTCAAGAAATTCCATACATATTTTTTCTTCTTTCACTCCTATATTCTTTCTTTTACTCCCCTCACTTTAAATTTATTTCTTAATTATTTACTCAACACAAATGCTAAATAAATGAGAACGAATAAATGAATAACTAATTAAATAAATAAATGGTGCTTATTCCATTTGCCCTTGGGACGATAGAGGATAAGTACTGAAAATGGAAGCAGGAATATTATTAGGAAGCTATTTTAGTAACATATGCAAAATATGATGATTGCTTAGACTAGGATGATATGAGTGGTGATGAAGAGATGTACTCAGATTCTGAACTTATAGTTAGATTGGGTGTGAAAGAAGTCAAGAACAAGTGACCAGGGTTTTTACTTGACCCCATGTTAGAGAGGACATTATGTACAAAGTCAAGAAAGACCCATGGATGGGGAGATTTTAAAGGTGAGTTACGTGAAGAATTCAAAAATTGAATATGCTGATTTTGAGGTAGAAACTCAATAAAGTGAGTCACCAAGCATTACTATGCTGAGATATAAACTTGGAAGTCTTTGGCATAGAAACTACTTAAGCCCAAAAGTAGTTCAGTTAGTATAAAAAAAGGCAAGTTTAAATAGAGAATATAACGGTCTATGAATTGATTCCTAGGTAATTCCAACATTTAGAGGTTAGAAGGATAAGAGCTTTGTAGCAAAGTGGAATGTGAATTAGAAGATTCAAGAGTCAGATAATCTCAAAGGCCAAGTGAACAAAGTATTTCAAGAACAGAATAAGCAACTATTTATTTAACATGTTGCTGGTAGATGAATTCAAATCGATCCTGAGAAAGTGACCATTTAACATGACAATGTGAGTATGATTGGAGAAGAATTTCAGTGGATTAATGAGAATCAAATGAATTAATGAGAAAACAGAAATCAGGGATTGAAAACAATGAGTATACATAATCTTGTTGAGGAGTTTTGCTATAGGTAGAGCTGAGAAATGAAGTGTGAGAAGTGAGAGAGAACCTTTTTTTGAAATTGAAATGACTATACCATATTTGTATGTTTATAGGACTGAGAAAATAGAAAGGAAATTTGGTGTTACTGGGGAAGAAACAACTTCAGAATTGATTTCCTTGAGATATGATCCATTGCAAATGGAATGGTTATCTTAGATTTTCTACAAGGAAGGAAAGCAGAAAGTAGAGGTTGGTAGCTTGGTGAGAGACCATGTAAAATTTCTCTCTTGATTGCTTTGTTTTCAGTTACCCATCTGTCTGTCTGTCTATCTATATATTGATATATTTCAGATATATAAATCTGTAAAACCTATAATAAATTAATTATGAGAAATTCACTATGAGACATAAGATTACCTCTAAAGACACATTAAGTTGCTCTAATCCTAACTAGTGTTTGTCTTTACTCAAGGTTATCACACAAAATAAATATCCATGCATAAATTTTTAGTAACTTCTAGAAATGTAGAGGGAATATGACTAGCATACAAAGAGGAAAATACCTTTGTTATAGGGATTTGGTTATTAATGAATTGATAATGAATAATATAATTATACTACCTCTCCAAAATAATACAGAAAATGTATCTTTACAAATTTCCCCATAGTGGAAAAAAAAAATTCCAAAAAGTTAACCTAGAGACACAGAGGAAAAGTCATGTATGGAGCCTTGCGGATCAAAGGACATATCACGGTTACAAAGCAATTTCCTAGTCTTGCTAGAGAATTACACAGTGAAAAAAAGATTCACATTATTTTTTAAGATAACATGAAAACTTTCAATTTTATACTCTAATGGTCTTAGTCCCTCTCAAAATACATTATTTCCTGTGCATAAGAAGCTGTTATGTATTTGTTTAGTCTACAGATATGTGTGGGTTTTTTTGAATTACATTCAATTTAAATCTGGTATTAAAAGGAGACACTGCAAATTAAGAGTCATCTTACTGACTCTTTTAGAAAAAGAAATAAGATTGTATACAGGAAAATGATTTTTTTCCCAAAGCTACAATTCAAAATGACATTGAGCTCTATACTACTTTCATCATTTTTTCATTAGAAATATATGTAACATGATCTGTAGCTATAAAATATTAGGCCTGATTTTAACATACCAGACATACATTTAGTGATTTCCTTTCAAAAGTGGCCATTATGCTGCTTTTTCTGAAATAATATTTGGAAAATGCCTTTTGAAATGGTCTTCAGTGTCTCCTGAACAACGACAGCAGTGAAGGTAGCATAGTTTTTGATCTTCCCTAACCTCCAAATATAAACAGAATGACTATATTACATTAAACACATGTAATTAAAATTTATAACAAAGCTAAATGAAAAGGTCTTCCCAAGAACCACAAGTTTTAAGTAGGTAGCATTAAAATGGCAATGTACAACAACTGTGTGTTATGCCCATCTTTATGTGCAAAAGAAAGCAGAATTAATGGGTGACTGCTGTAAGCAAAAACATAAAACCTCCAAAGGGCAAAAAGTATGCACTGGAAAGCACAGACGACTAGTTGGAACTTGGTGGCCAAAACTGGAAGGGGTTTTGTTCATTCCAATAATGAATGAAGTTCATATTGGAAGTTCTGAAGCTACCTGAGCATTGTATATCCTGTGAACTCTTGCAACTAACCAGTAAGAACTCTCTTCTAGGAGGATGACCCACACTTATCAGAAGCTATTTAGAATAGAAAGAAATTGAACAGAATAAGAAAAACAGAGATCAAGTAATGAAAAGATCTAGTTGAAAAAACCAGAGCTTGAGAACAGAGCCAGGAAATGTCATAAAATAAGTCATCATCACTGTTTAACACTACCTTAAACTTTCATAAAGGTAGACAATCTATCTGATTCAAGAATGCTTAGAATTTAAGTAAACTAAAATTACATATAAGGACACCTGGGTGGCGCAGTCAGTTTAGCAAACGACTCTTGGTTTCAGCTCAGGTCATGATCTCAGGGTGGTGAGATTGAGCCCCACATCAGGTTCTGCACCCAGCATGGAGTTTGCTTAAGACTCTCTCTCCCTCTTGGGGCACCTGGGTGGCTCAGTGGGTTAAAGCCTCTGCCTTCAGCTCAGGTCATGATCCCAGGATCCTGGAATCAAGCCCACATCAGTCTCTCTGCTCAGCAGGGAGCCTCCTTCCCTTCCTCTCTCTCTGCCTGCCTCTCTGCCTACTTGTGATCTCTGTCAAATAAATAAATAAAATCTTAAAACAAAAATAAAAGACTCTCTCTCCCTTTATTATGCTAAGCAAAATAAGTCAATCATAAAAAGATATTTACTATATAATTTCACTCATAAATGGAATTTAAGAAGCAAAACATAGGATCATAGGAAAATGGAGGGAAAAATAAAACAAAATCAAAGAGGTGACAAACTATAAGAGACTTAACTATTGGAAAAAAACTGGGGATTGCTGGAGGGCAGGTGGGTGGGGGATGGGGTAACTGTGTGATAGGAATTAAGGAGGGCATGTGATATAATTAGCATTGGGTATTAGATAAGACTGATGAATCACAACTCTACCTCTGCAACTAATAATACACTATATGTTAATTAATAAAATTTGTTAAAAAATAAAGAATAAATAAATAAGCTCTCTCCCTCTTCCTCTGCCCCTCCCTCCTTTCTCTCTCTCACTCAATTAAGTACATGAATCTTTAAAAACAAAAAAGTAAATAAAATAAAATTGTATATATATATGAACAACAACAACAAAATAACATTACATCCAACCCAAGGTTACTATAAGGCAAAGAGAAATAAAGAAGAAAGTAATATCTCTACAGAAAATGAAAGGGAACCAGAAAGCAGGCTGAAAAGAACATATTAAAACTGTACTGTACTGTTTCAAAATGAGCTGAAAAATACCAAAAATATTATGTAATGTATAAAAAAAAAATTTAAGTGAGAAAACTTTAGAAATTGGAAAGTAGACTCAAAAAAAGAATTAGAAAAAAACATTTACATAAGAAAACTAAACTAAAATGTACAAGGAAATAAACACAACAGATATAGCTCTATTAGAAATACAAGCTAAAAAGAAAAAAGAAGTTAAGATTAAAAAAATGAAGAAATAAGAATTTGAAAGTGAAAAATATTATAGATAAGTAAAATGAAGAGAAACTGAATCTCAGGAATCTTATCTATACTTAGATCTCTCCTAAATTGAAAAATCAACCTTGAGCTTGAGCCTAATGTCATAAGAGAAAAAACTTGTAAGTAGTTCTATAAATGAGTGTCTAAATGATAGAAAAATGTATATAATATTTTAGACAGAGTGTAGATTAGTTGCTTTTAAAGCATGGCTGTAATTTAATTTTTCTATTTTTCCTGCTATATACTAAATGATTGTGCCCTTACAAAAGTGTTATGGGGAAACTTAATCCCCAGTGTGATGATATTTGGAAATGGGGGGACCTTTGGAAGGTGATTAGGTCATGAGGGCAAAAACCCTCATGAACAGAATTAATGCTGTTATAAAAGAGACTCCACAGATGCCCTTTGCCCCTTCTACCATTTGAGGACACAACCAGAGGACAATGGTCTAGGATCTAGGAACTAGGAAGTTCCTCACCAGACACTGAGTCTGCCTGGCTTTGATCTTAGACTTCCTAGGCTCCAGAACTATAAGAAATAATTTTCTATTATTTAAAATCCACCCAGAATGTGGTGACTTTTTATAGCAGTCCCAACAGATTAAGATAGTACCCATCAAGTTGGGTAACTGTCTCCCATCTTTAATTACGTCTTGTAACTGCTTTGACCATTGACAATGAGAAAATCATTAAAAGACCTTGCAGGAGCGCCTGGGTGGCTCAGTGGGTTAAAGCCTCTGCCTTCGGCTCAGGTCGTGATCCCAGGGTCCTGGAATCGAGCCCCGCTTCAGGCTCTCTGCTCAGCAGGGAGCCTGCTTCTTCCTCCCTCTCTCTCTGCCTGACTCTCTGCCTACTTGTGATCTCCATCTGTCAAATAAAATCTAAAAACAAAGCAACAATAACAAAAAAAAACCTTGCAGTTTCCCCTTTATTCACAAAGAGTAACAGAGCCCTCTGTATCCGCGTAAGATATCTCTAACATTGAGATCCCCATCTGTAGAATAAACATGTAGATATTCCACCAATAGTTTGAGCAATGCTGGCCCTAGTCATCCAAATCCAGTCACAAGAAGTAAGTGAAAAAGCTATTTAGTCATCAATTTTCCATCCCAAAATATCATGGAGTATCTTCTCTCTATCCTTTCCAAATATATTTTCCAAGAAATCTATAAGCTTAATAACATAATTGTATCAGTTACTAAGTCTTGGGGTGGTTTGATAAGTAACATTATATATATGGGACATGATCACATAATCTAGCACATTTTCTGGAATTTAAAGAAAAAGAAAACAAATCCTTTGGATATGTAAGGGGAAATTGTAACTTGTGGAAAAGGAAGTTAGATTATCAAGATTTCCAATTTTATTTCAGAGGAAAATAGGCTAAATATATAAGATTCTTAAAGAAAATATAAGCTATTTATATCCAGTAAAACTCATCTTCAATTATGAAAGTCATAATTGATTATCAAGACACAAAAACTCAAGGAATATACTTCCCTTGGTTTTATCCTAATACATATAATAAAGCTCGTAGAGAATGAGCTTCCGATAGCTGAATGGACTGTCAAAAAATGACTGGAAAAACACTAATATAAGGACATGGGGTGGGTATAAACATATATAAACAGTTGTAAAACTGAGGTTGAGGATTAAGTAGGAGAGAGTATAGTATTTAATGACTATAAAAGTTGATATTGTAAATATAAGAAAACATTAAAATATGCAAAGAGAGTAGGGAAAACATGTTGAGAAGCATTTTAATGCTTTTTTAGTAACCACGATTGAAATAGTATTACTGTTGTTTTTGTGAGACTGATATATGAATAATGTGAAATAGAACAAATAATGAACATCCTCTGTGTCCTTCAGAACCAGGATTTTTAGTGTGGAAGAAAGAAGATCTAGATATATTTGGAATGAGTTCAAGTAAAAAGCCTATAGGCTAATTTGAATTGAAATTATCAGTATGAACTCGCAAGACATTTTATCTTTAAATGTATTGTGGTAGGTATCTATCACACCACCTGAAACACCACCTGAAAACCTAATGGTTTAAGACAATCATTTCACTTATTCATAATTCTTTGGATTAACAATTTGGGCTCAGTCGGTCTCCTGGACATCATTCATAGAATGAAAGTCAGGTGACAGTTGAGGGTGGGCTGATCATGTTCCAGAATGACCTCCTTCACACATCTGGTATTTGGTTTAGGTTTCACCTGGACCTTCCCTTCATGTGGTTTCTCCTCCTCTAAGAGGTTTGCCCAGACTCCTTCCCTTGAAATTTTAGTCAGCAAGAGGCTGTTATAAGCATTCCTGAGGGCTTTCGGTAAAGAGCAGTAAGGAATCAAACATTTACCCTGTCTCTCCTACTAACGTATAACAAAATAATTGGTGAGGAAAAGCATTTCTTCATAAAATTATTCTGGTTAGTAAATGAAAAGAAAAAGATATATAGGCACCATTTTGCAACCTTCAATCAAATACAGATCTAGGCATTGGTCAGCAACTGAAGCTGGGGCACCTGGGTGGCTCAGTGGGTTAAAACCTCTGCCTTTGGCTCAGGTAATGATCTCAAGGTCCTGGGATCGAGTCCCACATCAGGCTCTCTGCTCAGCAAGGAGCCTGCTTCCTCCTCTCTCTCTGCCTGCCTCTCTGCCTACTTGTGATCTCTGTCAAATAAATAAATAAAATCTTAAAAAAAAAAAAAAAAGAAGAAGAATCCAAACCAGTTAAGATGTGCCTCCTGAAAAACAAAGACAAAAACAAATACATATATACATAATACCCCTATACACGATCTCGCCAAAGGGATCAAACTTAAGCCTGATCAGGTCTCTGGATCTAGTGGCCACTTTGCAAGGAGTACAGAGGACAAAGTCGCATTTTGTATTACACAAAAAAGCATGCAATCTACAACATCCAGATTGTGGGGAAACTCTACAGGTCACACAGCCTAAATATTAACATTCAAATTAAGAGAAATAAAAGGGTAGAAAAGCACCCTGGAGCTTAAAGGAGATTTAAATATGTATCATTTTTTTAAATGGGCAAGACTAAACAATGATGTCTAAAAATGCACACTTGAATGATTAAAAAAAAATCAGAAAGAAAGGCAAGAATATTTCTGATGATAAAAATCAATGAAGTGGAGAGTGCATGAGTGACTCTGTGGGTTAAGTGCCTGACTATTGATTTTTGCTTGGGTCACAACCTCAGTGTTATGAGATTGAGACCCTGCCACAGTGGGTGTGGAGCCTGCTTAAAGATTCTTTCTCTCTGGGCGCCTGGGTGTCTCAGTGGGTTAAAGTCTCAGCCTTTGGCTCAGGTCATGATCTCAAGATCCTGGGATTGACCCCCTCATTGGGCTCTCTGTTCAGCAGGGAGCCTGCTTCCTCCTCTCTCTCTGCCTGCCTCTCTGCCTACTTGTGGTCTCTGTCAGTCAAATAAATAAATACAAATCTTAAAAAAAAAAAAAAAAGATTATTTCTCTTTCCCTCTGTCCCCACCTCCACTCAAGCATGCTCTCACTCTCAAAAAAAAAAAAAAAAAAAAAAAAAAATCAGTGTAGTGATTATTTTGGAAGGAGCTCTGAGATCAGTATGGAGAAGAACATCGGGGCCCTCTGGAGTGCCAGGCTCAAAGTTCCTTTTTTGACAAGAAAGAATGTTTGATGAGGTTTAGGACAGTGATGATACAAATATATTCCTTTTTTTAAATTAATTATTTTTTAAAAAATAAACATATAACGTATTTTTATCCCCAGGGGTACAGGTCTGTGAATCACCAGGTTTACACATTTATTCTCTTAATGAGTAAAGAATTACAGAAATTCAACAAATCTATTACAGACATTCAGGACAATTCTCCAAGAAAAATTCAAAATGCTTTTTTTGCAAAGTACTGGTTACACAACCTTTAAAAGTGGCTACTTGGGAGGTATTAGTAGGGGATGTATATACTCTGTTTACTTACAAATTCATGATGACTTATAGCCACATATGTTTATTTTCAGTATTACTTATACAGTGGAGAAAATTTAATCATGTGGTATGAAGAGTGGGAAAATTTTATATAGAAATGTGTAATAAAATGTTTTATTTACCAAAAACATGTTGTTAGAGTTCATTTCATATGTGCATACACTCACACATTATCTAAAGGGAGGTCTATACATTTAAAAAGTGTTTCCAAGAATAAAATAAGAAAATGTATGAGGTCTAGACATTTTGAGCAATGGTGTTTAAGAGAGTGGAACCGTCTAACAGAGAGGACATTTGATTGACAGGCTTGGGGATGACTCAACTTGTGAAGAGAAGGATAACAATAGTGCTTCAAGCAAACTTTCTATTTCTGCTTGGATTATTTGAGAAATTCAGGCAAAATTCAAGCAGTTGCTTCAACTGTTCACATCACCTCTGCAGTAGCATAAGGCTACACTGGGAAAACGAAGCACACTGATTTAATAACTGACAAGGATGCAGGATATGTAGAAAGTACCCGTGACTGGCATTACTACGCCAATGCTCTGATTTCGATTTTCCATAACTTAAGAGGAACGTATACAGGTAAGATAATCAGTTTTGACATTCTAAAAAAAGAGCCTTTCTCAATTGCCTTAATATTTTGATTAAAAGTGGATATAAATAACAAGCCAAAATGCTTTGGGTGTTAATGTTTCATTGTAAATAGCACTGCATATTTCAGAAATCTTGCAGTAATTTATTGTATAACAATATAAATACCACCTATTTCAAAGCAGCAGAAAATAAAGCAAAAGAGATGTTGTCCTTTGAAACATGTTCAGATAAGGAAGAAGAAAAAATATTAAGTTTTTAAAAATGAGAGAGAGAGAGAGACAAAGAAGCATATAACAAGAATTTCTTTAATAGAATTGAAATTGGTTTCCCTGGACTTAAAATACTAAGGAAGGTAGTGAACTAGAAAGTCTCTAGGCCAAAATCAGCTGGGAGGTTATTGCCAAGAATCTGAGTTGTCATTCTATCTAGGGAAAATTCACAGATATAAGAGTAGATCACACTCATTTGACTCTAATCTTAATGTGTTTGGACCTAAATGGCAATCAAATTAATACTTTTGAGAGGGATTCCCTTCTTATTGCTTCTGCATCTAGGCTTGAAAATTGTATGACTTCTACTTCTCTGTTTTCCTACGCCTGCTAACCCTGATTACAAAAATTCCTTTTTGGTTAAATTTACATTATCTTCATGCATCTATGCATTTCTCTTTCCAGAGGAATAAATGCTGATTTACACAAAAATGAACTCTTCATTACAGAAGCAAAAAATATCTTGAGATTGTCTTTAGTGAGCCTTACTATCCATGATTTTTATACCACAGTGACACTTCTGTTAGACATCTCTCCATTAACTGGTAATTTAAGTGACGTATTTCATTGTAGGTCTTAACAGTAAGCTTCTTTTTGTTTACAAATTGAACCATATTCTTCCAAACCATATACATAATCTGGTCATCTGAAATAGCAATGGATGAGTACATATTTATGTATTTGGACTCACATAAGTTATATTGGACCACAGATCAATCTATCGGCCCATTTTGTTCTTATACACATGTATATGTGTAGGCATGCATAGTGTTGGTCTAGATGCTAACTAATATAAATTTATATAAATATCTAATAAAATATTAATTGGTTTTACTTGTATAATGAACAAATTAGTCTCCAGTCTCATCATATGCAATATGGGCATGGTTACTGTGCTTATTTCTTTGGGTTTCCTTTGTTCAAAAAAATACACACACTAGAAAAAATAATGGTTCAAATGAATATCTAAATATTCTAAATATGCTCTATAGACAATTTTCTCAGGGAGATAGTAACTTTTAAGACTATTTTGGTAAAAAAATATTTTTATATTTTTATAAACACAAAGTCTTCTTTAGATACACATATTTATGTTTGAAAACAGTTATTACTACATTTGTTCAATCTGATTTTCTTTAATATAATAAATAATTATATAATACACTACATGGAAAAATAAGTAGCACAAATTATTTCAAGTGGGTAAGAAAGAGATTAGCCAACCAAATTCAGTAAACCAAAACTCAGTCTTCAGTCTAATATGTTATTTCCTGAGAAATCTTAAACAAGCTCATGACATGATTGTTGGAAGCCATTTTGATTTGCCCCCATTAATGAAGGTACTTTAAAACAAGAGTATAACAAATGTTTCACAACTACACAAGGCTAACCCCAAAAGGTTGGCTGCTTCTGTCAGTCTCCAAACTCTCCTCTGAGACTAGACTACTTTTGGAATGCACCACTAATTCTGATGAGACAGCTGCAAACTTGCACCTAATTCTAAACACATTTATAATTTCACTGCTTAGGGCCTCTTGGTGTCTCAGTATTAAACATCAGGTTTTGGCTCAGGTCATGATCTCATATTCCTGAGATCAAGCTGAGAGTCAGGTTCTGTGCTCACTGGGGAGTTTGCTTCTCCCTCTCTCACTTATTGTCTCGCCCTCTGTCCCTCACCCCATTCATGCTTGCCCTATCTCTCTCTCTCTCTTTCAAATAAATAAATAAATAAAAAGCTTTAAAAATTTTTTTACTAGTTAATAAAATGGGTAGTTTCCAGGAGCTCAGGGCGGGGTGGAGGAGATATTGGTTAAAGGGCATAAACTTACAGTTATGAGTTAAGTCCATCATATGTCAATAGAACAGACTAGAAAACCTAGAAATTGACCCTCAGCTATATGGTTAACTAATCTTCAACAAAGCAAGAAAGAGTATCCAAAAATGATAGTCTCTTCAACAAAAGGTGTTAGGAAAACTGGACAGCAACATGCAGAAAAATGAAACTGGACTGCTTTCTTATACCAAACACAAAAATAAACTCAAGATGGATGAAAGACCTAAATGTGAGATAGGAAACCATCAAAATCCTAGAGGAGAACACAGACAGCAACCTCTTTTACCTCAGTTACAGCAACTTCTTCCTAGACATGTCTCCTGAGGCACGGGAAGCAAAAGCAAAAATGAACTACTGGAACTTCATCAAGATAAAAATCTTCTGCATAGCAAAGGAAACAATCAAAATAAATGAAGAAAATCTTCTCAAATGACATATCGGTTTGAGGGCTAGTATCAAAAACTATAAAGAACTTATCAACCCCAAAATCAAAAAGCCAGTCTAGAAATGAGCAGAAGACATGAACAGAGATTTCTCTAAAGAAGACATCCAGATACATGAAAAAAAATGCTCAATATCACTCATCATTATAGAACTATAAATCAAAAGCACAATTAGGTATCAGCTCACACCAGGCAGAATGGCTAAAATGAACATGTCAGGAAACAGCAGATATTGGTGAGGATGTGGATAAAGGGGAACCCTAGTACACTGTTGGTGGGAATGCAAACTGGAGCAGCCACTCTGGAAAACAGTATGGCGGTTACTCAAAAAGCTAAAAATAGAGCTATCCTACAACCCAGCAATTGCACTACTAAGTATATATCCAAAGGATACAAAAATAGTGATTCCAAGATACATATGCACCCCCAATGTTTATAGCAGAAATGTTCATAATAGCCAAAATGTGTAAAGAGCCCAGATACCCATCAACTGATGAATGGATAAAGAAGAGCTCTTCTTTACACACACACACACACACACACACACACACACTGAAGTATTACTCAGCCATCAAAAAGAATGAACTCTTGCCATTTGCAATGATATGGATAGAACTAGAATATATTATGCTAAGCAAAATAAGTCAGAAAAAGACAAATACAATATGACTTGACTCATATATAGAATTTAAGAAAACTGATGAATGTAGGGAAAGGAAAAGAAAAGTAAGATAAAAACAGAGAAGGGGGCAAACCATAAGAGACTCTTAAGTATAGAGAACAAACTGAGGGTTGCTGGAGGGGTAGTGGGTGGATTGATGGTTTAATTTGGTGATGGGCTTTAAAAAGGGCATTTGATGTGAGGAGCAGTGGGTATTATATGCAACTGATGAATCTCTAAATTCCACTCCTGTGACTAATAATACACTATGTGTTAACTAACTTGAATTTAAATTAAAAAAAAAAAAAGATGAGCAAGGTTTGGAGATCAAATGTACGGTATGGTGACTCCAGTAAAGAATAATGTATCACAAACTAGATAGTTATCATGAGAGTAGAGCTCACCCCAACAGTAGCGAAATAGTAACTATGTGAGATAAAGGATATATTAACAAACCTTATTATGGTAAACATTTTCCAACATATATGTTTATCAAATTATACATTGTATACTTTTAACTTATGCAATAATGCAATGTTATAGGTCATTTTTATATCAACAAAGCTGAAAAAAAATTACCATTCCAGATATCCTGTAAGACTAACTCCAAAGGGGGAAAAAAAGAAAAGTACATACCTCAATAGTATTAGCACCACCACATTTAAATGACTGCTTTGTATAGAATTCTCCCAGCTTGTTTCTCTGAGTTGATTTTCATCTGCCTAATTATACAAGTATAGGAGCCACTAAAATCATACAAATCAATATAATAACTAAACAGATGAAAAACAATAAAGCAGAAACATATGTGCACATATTATTACAACTAGCCAACTAAAATAAAATCTGCTAAAATTATCCCACTTGGGAAAGCTCATTTTAATGGTTTTTCTGTCGTAAGAAATAGTGTTTCAAAAACACTCTTTACACACACACAAAAAATGCAATTAATGAAGACACACACAGCCTGCTTTCTAAAGCACCTTAATGAATAGATATTGCAGCAGCAAATCAAGAACAAGAACAACACCACTACTGCTTACAGAGTTATCACTCAGCTTCAAGGCCACTGCAGTACTTCAGAGGAGAAAGAATTTGGCAAATAGACTACTCAGGAAGCAACAGATCTATTTTGTGAAGTAATGGAAAAACTTCTATGATTTAGTTATATATTGAAATATTTCTACACTTTTTCATTTGTTGATCCTTGAAGCAGCAAAGAAAGAAAAAAAAAAGTCAGTTGATGGGAAGCCTAAGTAAAATGTTTCCTTCATGTTTTTTGTTCTTCCCTTTTCATTAAAGAAAAAATATATAGAATGTGTTTTTATGAGACCATTGAGTCAAAGATTTTAATGCAAATTATTTTTAATCCTTTTTATGCAAAGATAATTTTAAAAGGAATGGAATGGTATCTTCATAAATGTGCCATTCTATATTCAGAAATTAATGATTTCTGGGCTCTTAATGTGAAGGTTAAGAAGATATAAAGTATAAGAGTGTGTGTGTGTGCATGTGTGTGTGTGTGTGGTGTGTCCATATGTATATGTAGAGTAGGGTAAAAATAATAGACAACTATTTCTTCTAGGTATGATTCTATTTTCCCCAGCAAGTTCTGAATTACTAATCAAACCTCATAGCTCTTAAAGTTGAAGTAACTTCCGATTTCCTTCCTATCTTTTGTGAGGCTGATTAAATTTAGCACTCATGATATATAGGCTTTTAAAACAGAAGAGCATATTTGACATTAAGCAATTAGACTAGGAAACACTGTATAGATTTCTTTCCTCACATTTTTTCCCACACACACCTGCGTTCTAATTTCTAGAGATAGATATCTTTTACTGAAAGGGCTCCATGGGCCGTGATCCTTTATTGAAGAAACAGTGAAAGTGATGGTATTGACCCCTCCTGAAGCTGACCAGGGATGACTGGCTTTCTGGTTTTTCCTCTTGGGAAAAGGTCCAGATCAGGACCAAGAGTCCTGAGACAATTTAAACTTCCACTTAAATGACAATAGAAAGAAGTTTAGGCCATATTAGTGGATACTTATAAAATACTATATATCCGAACATCAAGAAATGGATTCTTTGCAATTGCACATGAAACATACACCAAGCACAGACAATAAATCAACTCTTATAAGTTTAAAGAATCAAAATTTCATGGAATATGTTCTCTGACCATTACGCTATTAATTTAGAAATCAGTAGCAGAGAGATATCTGGAAAATCTTCACATATCAGAAATTAAATAATCCATTCCTAAACAAATCATAGATTTGTAGAATAAAACTCAATGAATATTTAAATGGTGTTTCTTTTTTTTTCCTTTTTTAAAATTATTATTGTGGGGGTTCCCTTATACCTTTTTAAAAATTCAATTAGCCAACATACGGTATATCATTAGTTTCAGTTGTATTATTCAAAAATTCATCAGTTGCATATAACACCCAGTGCTCCTCACATCACATGCCCTTCTTAACGCCCATCACCCAGTTACACCATCCCCCTACCCACCTCCTTTTCTGCAACTCTCAGTTTGTTTCCTAGAGTCAAGAGTCTTTCATGGTTTATCTTCCTCTCTGATTTCTTTCTATTCAGTTTTCCCTCCCTTCCCCTGTGATCCTCCACACTGTATCTTATATTCCACATAGCAGTGAAACCATATGATAATTGTCTTTTTCGGATTGACTTATTTTGATATATCTAAATAAATAATAATGAAAACTCAATATTTCAAAACTCAGGATTCCCAATTAGTCAATGTTTTGAGGGAAATAGATATATATAAGTATATATATATATATATATATTTTTTTTTCTTCTTAAAGATTCCATCCATTTATCTGACAGACAGAGACCACAGGTAGGCAGAGAGGCAGGCAGAGAGAGAGGAAAGGAAGCAGGCTCCCCACCGAGCAGCGAGCCCGATGCAGGGCTGAATCCCAGGACCCCGGGAATATGACCCAAGCCAAAGGCAGAAGCTCTAACCCACTGAGCCACCCAGGCACCCCAGAAATATATATATTTTAAATGCTTCTATTAGAAAAAAGGAAAGATGCAAAATCATGCTACTACTTTACAAAGATATTTTACAAAAAGCAAAATTAAACAAAATTAAAAGAAATAAAATAGGGCACCTGGGTGGCTCAGTGGGTTAAAGCCTCTGCCTTTGGCTCAGGTCATGATCCCAGGATCCTGGGATGGAGCCCCACATTGGGTTCTCTGCTGGGCAGGGAGCCTGCTTCCCTTCCAATCTCTCTGCCTGCCTCTGCCTCTCTGCCTACTTGTGATCTCTGTTTGTCAAATAAATAAATAAATAAATCTTTAAAAAAAAAAAAAGAAGGAAAAGAAATAAAATAATAATACCAGAAAAAATAATAATAATAATACCAAGGATCAATGAAATACAAAATAGATAAATAGTAAAATCAATAGCCAAAGTTAGTTCTTTGATGCAGTTAAAAAAATTATTAAATTTCTTGGAAGACTGATCATGAAAATAAAAATGAGAGAGAGAGAAATATGCACAGTACCAATATCATAATAAGAAGGAATTTTATTAAGTAATATTAATATTTAAAATATAACAATATTGTACCAATAAAATTGATAGGTAAAATGTATATATTCCTTAAAAATCACAAATTACCAAATCTGAATCATAAAAGCAAAAGAGGGTGCCTGGGTGGCTCAGTGGGTTAAGCCACTGCCTTCGGCTCAGGTCATGATCTCAGGGTCCTGGGATAGAGTCCCGCATCGGGCTCTCTGCTCAGCGGGGAGCCTGCCTCCTCCTCTCTCTCTCTGCCTACTTGTAATCTCTCTCTGTCAAATAAATAAATAAAATCTTAAAAAAAAAAAAAGCAAAAGAATTCTAAGTAGCCCTATATCTGCTGTTGAATTTTTTAGTTGAAAAAAAATAAATACAGGGGTGCCTGGGTGGCTCAGTTGTTAAGCGTCTGCCTTCAGCTCAGGTCATGATCCCAGGGTCCTAGGATCAAGCCCCACATCAGGCTCTCTGCTCAGCGGGAAGCCTGCTTCTCCCTCTCCCACTCCACCCGTTTGTGTTCCCTCTTACTGTGTTTCTCACTGTCAAATAAATAAATAAATAAATAATCTTTAAAAAAGATTTTTAAATGCCAAAAATTAAAAAAAAAATCCAGACACAGATAGCTTTGCTGATGAATCATACAAGGCATTTAAGGAAGATACAATATGGTATCATACAAAGTTTTGGGAAAACCATAAGAGGAAAGAACATTTCCCAGCTTGCTCTTTAGAAGCCCACTTAACCTTGAAACAAAAGTCAAGCCTTTTACAAGCCAAGACAAATGTAGACTGATATTCTTCATGAACATTAAAAAAATTACTAAATTCCAGCCAACAATACATAAAAAGGATAATATATCATGACCAGATAGGTCTTATTCCAGGATTGTAAAATGGTTTAGCACAAAAATCAATGAATATTATCTGCTACCTATATTTAAAAATCATATAATGACATCAATAGATACAGGAAGCATCATTTAACAAAATTCAACACGATTCACAATAAAAACTATCAGAAAACTAAGAAGAGAATTTCCAGATCAAAAAGTAGACAACCATAAAACAACCTGAAGCTCATATATTATTTAATGGGAAAATATTGAATACTCCTACATCTCAATATTGAGAACAAGAAAAGATGGTCTCCTTTTAACAGGATTTATGTCACATAGGTGAATTATGGATGTCTGGTGATGAAAAAGTGCAGCTTCTCTGGTTTTCTAAAATCCATGTTAATGGTAAACGATCTACAAGTTTAATATTTCCCATTATCACATGACTAGATCAATAAGCCTTTGCAAAGCACATCAAGCTTTATATAATTATATAATTACAACAGTATTCAAAGGAAACAGGTTAAAACTTTATAATCTCAGTGAATTGGATTTGAAATCTCAATGTGATACAAGATGGTAATTCAAAACATGTGCTTAGAGTATAACCATTTGAGGAGATATAACAGGATATTTTATGGCATCTGTGGAGTTTTATAATTGCAATTTTACAAAATATTATAGGGAGGCATATAGAAATCTGAGAACCGATGTGGCAACTATTTATTTTATAATAGCAGGAAAAGTTCCCACTGACAGTCTAGTAGGAATCTAAAAGGAAAGAAGGCGTTTGGGGGCACCTGGCCCAGCCAGTTAAGTGTCTGCCTTAGGCTCATGTCATGATCTCGGGGATCCTGGGATTAAACCCCACATGAGACTCTCTGCTCAACTGGGAGCCTGCTTCTCCTTCTCCCTCTGCTGCTCTCCCTGCTTGTGCTTCTCTCTCTCTCTCTCTCTATTTCTCAAATGAACAAACAAAATCTTTACAGAAAAATAAAAGGAAAGAAGGCATTTGAATAGCATTCTTCCTCTCAGATGAAAGAAGAAATAAATACCATACATAAGAAACAGCCAATAAACATTAATTGTAGTGCCTTTAAATAAAATTTGAAGAATAATTTGAGTTACAAAATATTGTGCTAATGAATTGGAAAGAGTGAGCAGTTTAATTTTCTGAGTGTGCTTTCCCAGTCTGATTAGGGTCATTCATTCATTTTCCCCTGAGCAATTAGTTATGGAGAAACAACCATATGCCTGGTACTGTGTTTGGTAATGGAAACTGGAAATAGAAAAGTAGAGAAGACATGGAATTTCTGATCCAGTATAAGAAATAGAGGAGACAATTGGTAAATTATTATACCAACACCATGTAGTAACTGGTGCAATTATATAAACAGATGTGGAGTATACAACATCTAGTTAACTCATGACTTGAAGAGGAAGGAGCAGTGTTACCACAGATGCTTTCTTATAAGCTTGTTTTCAAGTCAGGGTTTGCATAGAAAACTGGAAGTTTGCTATATGAGAAGGGGAAGAAAGTTCACTCCAGGCAGAGAAAAAAAAAAAGAAAAAACAAAACAAAACATTGCATTATTAAATGTTACCTTGCTTGTTTGAAATGTTGAAAAACTCAGAGAGATGGGGTCCATTATCAAAGGGATGAGACTGAGACAAAGTGAAAGTTATGCAAAGCTTTATTCTATGCCAAGCATTAGAAATCAGACCTACCCTCCAAAGAGAGCAACCTCGTCCTGATCTCACAGGCTGGTTTTATAGGGCATAACCACAGACCTCAAGGTATGTGGTTTTGGCTAATTGGATGTCTCTTACCTGTCTGGCCTTATTTAGGTGTGTGTTTTAGCAAAACGGTTACCCAGAACAGATACCAGTAACTGCTGAGGTGTTTATTAAACAACAAAATGGCTATCTAGGCAACATGGAGTCACTCTGGCTAAGCAGGCCCAGGCAGGCCCTAGGGGTTTAACAGGGTTTAACAGGTTTTAACGTGGAATCGGCCCCAACAAGAGTAGTGGGATCCCAGGTTGTACCTTGTAGCAGACAGGTGGAGAGGCTTGGGGAAATAGAAAGGAACAGGAAGCTTTAAAGAGAAGCTTAAGCAAGGGGGTGGATCACGTTATAGCCTAAGGCAAGGTGGAATTTTTTTTCCCATAGACAGCAACAAGGGAGAGTTGCTTTAAAACAGGAAGTTACATAACAAATTGTGTTTTTAGAAAGACCTTAAATGTGGCAATTTCTCAAATGGATCTGACTAGTGAGAAACTTACAGGATGGTAACCAGTTGGGAAGCTAAAGCAGTATTTCAGGGGAAAAAGGAGAAGCTGGACTTGTAGAGAGGTAACAATGGCATCTAAAATAGAATTCTGTCCTATTGCTATGTAGATGAGAGCTGCTGGTTTTTGTAATTAGGTACATTGCATAAAAACGTCTATGACATCTGTAATCCTTTTAGACGGTTTCTGTCTTTGTTTCTTTAATAATTCCTCTCTTTCCTTTCCCTGTAAGGCTAACCACGCATCCTTCACGCTAAAAGAGCGTAAAAGTGATCTGTGTTTGATTCCTCATTGGTGCATCTGAATGATTTAAAAAAACAAAATTCTAGATGGAGATCCTGAAATTTCTTTAGCATGTGCAGAAGCACTTTTTAGAGATAAAAATCCCTAATAATGCCAATTTTCCTCTCATTCTCTATTGATTTTGGTGAAGGAAGAAAATAAGAGGTTTATGATTTTCTCTGTAAGAATGATCATTTTATGCTCTTGCAAAAACAGTAGGATATATGTGTGTATTTGCGGAGCGGGGGCTTGCTACTGTTCATCTTACCAACATAGAGAAGAGATGAGATCAAAGATCCCAGCATTGAGGTCTGTTTTTTTTTTTTTAATTTGCATTTTTAAACCAAATTTTATCAGAAAAAAATTATATATCTTAAACTGCTGAAGTCGGTTTTTAAAAACTTTGCAAAGCACAATGCTTGGCAAAATGAATTGTATATAGTGATGGTCATGTTTGATGAAATAGTCTGTTTTATGATGAAATTTCAGCAACACCATACTTTGCTCAGAATTTCAATAGTTTGGTGGTCTGTTCCTCTCAAATTCCAGCAGATTCTCAAGTTGACAAGGGACTTAGGTCTGCTATTTTGCAGGGAACCACATTTAAGTCAGGTAGACCTGTTTATGTGCTCAGAGAATGTGCTATTCCTGGGGGTGTGTACAGCCCTCTAGGTAGAGATGTGAAGGATAAGGGAGAGAGGTGCATTGTCCCACTGAGGCTTATGACAGGCTGCTGTAACCTCCTGCTAGAGAGAATTGGCCGGTTCGTGCAGCCTGGTGACAACCCTTAGCCTTCGCATATATAACAGCTCAGTGAGAGTAGGGGAGACATCTTTCCCTTCTATGTATCTTACCACTTAAAATAGCCATGAATATGGTAGACACTTAAAAACTTTATTCAATCAAATGAGTCTAAATGCCCAACATGCTTAACGGATGGTACATTTTCCCTATCTTTCCAATTACAAAGTTATGTGAAAAGGGTGCCTCAAAGGCAAAACAAAATCCGTATTTTTTTTTCTGTATTTTTTTTCAATGTATTTTTTAATGCAGCCTTTGAGGAAAGTGTGGGGGAAAGCTGGGCCATGATAAACCTTTGATTTAACTATGAGTCCTGCTGCATACTAACTAAAAGCAAGTTTCCTAGCCTCACTCAACCTCACTTTCCTCACATTAAAAGTGAATGGGGGTGCTTGGCTGGTTCAGTTGGCTTGATGTCTGCATTTGGGCTCAGGTCATAATCCTGGAGTCCTGGCATCAAGCCCCAGTCGGCTCCCTGCTCAGTGGGCAGTCTGCTTCTCTTTCTGCCCCTCGCGTGACTCGGACTCCATCTTTCAAATAAATAAATAAATAGATAGATAGATAGATAGATAAATAAATAAATGTGATTCTTCCATCTCTTCAATGACACAGTTTCCTGGAGATTATGAATTGTGATCACAGACAAGGAAAGAGGGAACGTTAGTTTTGGGTACACACACATACACACACACACACAGAGGAGTATTTAACCGCGGGATGCTTTAAATAATGGAACTTCTACCTTCCTCCTACATCTCACCACCCACTCGCCTACTTCTCTGCCACAATGAAACATGATTCCATTAAGGACGGAAGTGCACTGGTTAAGATGATCACTCACCTCGCAAGGGACACAAAGTCAGCTCTATCCAGAGGCATAAGCTTCCATTCTCTTTGCTATTTCTGCATCGTGATTTTACTCTTCCGTCTCTTCATTTTATATCCGAATAAAGGTAAGATGGCTTGCGACATTGAAGATATAATTTGGCCAAGTATAAACAGAGCACCAGAAATTGCTGAACATGGGGATGATTACCCTGTCAGCTGAGATACGCGGGC
Source organism: Mustela putorius furo (assembly GCF_011764305.1). NCBI lineage: Eukaryota > Metazoa > Chordata > Mammalia > Carnivora > Mustelidae > Mustela > Mustela putorius. The sequence goes on from NW_025421987.1 coordinate 17,826,356, forward strand.
AGGTTTGGGGATAACAAGTAATCACAGCAGTCACAAGCTGAACCTCCTCCTCCCTTCATAAGGAGCAGCTAGTGACATTTAACTTGTCACTTTGTTATGTCAACACTTATGTATTGGGTTTTTTTCAATGGTGACATGAAGTCTCTTCACCTTACCAGTATATTTTCACTTTATATTATATCAAAATTATAAAAACTGCTTATGTTACAGTTATTCTTTAAATTGGAATGCTTTACGGGTATACAGAAAAAAAGCACAAAACCAATGTAGATGGTACTTGCGAATGTATTTTTAATAACGGTTTTTCTGCCAACAAAGATAACTAGCAAATAACTATTCAGTGCTTTTAGAATCAAACTCATCCTGGAAGCCTCCACAAACCCGCTGTCACACCCTCAAGTCATGATTGACAATAAAGTTTCTAGGCGCTACTAGGACGTCTAAGAACTAGAAAAGTTTCTTGCAGCTTTTCAAACTATCCAGTTTCAAATCACAAATATTTATTAACACTAGAGACACTAGAAGTCTAGGGGTCTCCTGTGTCCTGGAGAAATCTCTGCAAAGAGGTGGTCTGCACCTGTGTTTCTCAGAATTTAACCTGTGGATCCTATTAAAATGCAGATTCTGGCTTCCTAGCTCAGGGATAGGGCCTGAGTCGGAAGCTCTAACAAGCTCCCAAGGGAAGCTAGTGCGAATGGATGGTGGAACACACTTTAAGTGGCAACCGTATAGACTCTTCCCTCCCCAGGAAACACTAACTGCTGGTGTCTTGCTGCATAAACCACATTAAAGGTGAAGTTGTGGAGGCCTCTTTTGGCAGGTGCTGTATCAAGTGATTATCTCTACTAGCATAGTGCCTGACATAAGTAGGAATTATTGCTTATTTGCTGAACGATTAATCTAGACTGTGAAGTTTGATCCAAACAAGGGCCCTGTTCATGTAGCTATCGCAACTACAGGAATGTCTGAACCGTGTTAAATAGTAAAGATAATAGTAAGGATGTGAAGAAGTGAGGCATTTTTTTTTTTTTTTTGCAATCTCTAACAAAATATCTTTTAAATGGAAAGAGTCACAAGATATTGTTCTCCGATGAATTCAGGCATTAATTCATACAGCATTAGGAGAAGTAAACTGAACTTTTGGAGTATGAGTGTGGAGTCTTTCAGTTATGAACTTATTTTAAATTTCTGTCATTTTGTTATGCAAAATGATGTGGCTCATGTTCGGTGTTGCCATGTGATTATTTTTGAATATCATTTAAATAAATATATGAATTTTTTTTTTAAGATTTGCTTTACTTATTTGTGTGTGTGTGTGAGAGAGAGAGAGAGAGAGCGTGCTTGAGTGCAGGAGCAGAGGGAGGGACAGAGGGAGAGGGAAGAGCAGACCCCCCCATTGAGCAGGGAGCTTGTGGGGGGGTAGCTGGATCCCATGATCCCAAGATCATGCTCTGAGCCAAAGACAGACACTTAACCAAGTGAGCTACCCAAGTGCTGCTATATGTGAATGTTACATACCACATTAATGTTATTAGTGGATCAACATCTAGGCAAACAGGTACTTTCTAGTTTTATTTCCATTTTTTAAAGAAACAATTTATTAAACACATTACACTCTATCAAAAGAGAATTTCCAATATACTCTCAGAGTCACCAATAAGACAAGCCATAGTTCTTTGGGAGATAGCTAGAACATAGCTTTTCATTTGACCACATAATGTGTATGGGGGCTATGAAAAGAAATCTGCCCCTTAATGTTAGTATAGTCTGAACTTCTTTTTCTTCTAAACAACAAGGTTAAGGAGATTAAATAATAATAATAATAATAATAATAATAATATGAAAAGGAGCAAATACTGGTATGATAGCTGTGTTCACATATTTTTTAGTATCATTGGCATTTCATAAATTTGAGGCAAGATTAAAAATAGGATGCATTTCTTAGTGAAGAACAACAACAAAAGGAATTACAAAAAACTTGATTTTTAATTTGTTTTGAAACATAAAAAGAAGTCAAACTGATTTAGGTGGTTCTTAATCAATTAATTAATTATATTAATTTAAAAAGGGACTGTAATTGACTTTAGGATTCTGCAGCAATTACTTTCATGAGCATCCACTACTGGTTCGACTTTAGACTGTAGAGAATGGCTCCCTCTACTGGTCAAACAGTTGGTGATGTATATGTGAAATAACTTGAATGACCCAAATTCCAAAACACTGAGTATGAAAAACATTTGGCACTTTAAGAATAGCTGTTGACTAAGTTAGTGTTATTTTAATGCTCTGAAAACAAAAAGAATTAGGTGTGCAGTAATACCATAAGTTCTTAACTTATTAAAAAAAAATGTGTTCTGTTTCCTATTACAAATTAACCAGAAGAGTGAAGATAGTTCTGAAAATAGTAAAGATAGATGGATAGCCAAAAACATTTATTTAAATATAAAACACTATATTTTGCAGCAATTGTACCCTCTTTATAAACTAAATGATATCACAGAATACCTACTTTTTTCTGAATTCAAATGTCTAGATTGCCTCTAACTGAATAATATTTAACTTAGACCCATACAGTTTGTCTTTCCAGCTAAATTATGCATTTCCTGAAAGGAAGAAATATTTTCCATATTCCTAACTTAATAGTCAAACTTTTAATACATTTAAAAGCCTTTTGTGACTTTTGAAAAATTTAATCTGGTTGGTTGCAGTTTTTCTTCTTTCATTTCCAAATTCTTTACAAATCAATTTCAAACCTGATGAAAAAAGAGACTTTCTTACTTCAGTGCTAACATATAACTACATTTTAGATCACATATAGAGCGTACTAAAGGAATTATTTTAAATTACTCTTATAGTGTATCATTTTTTCTTATAGTTTTCTCTTTTTAAATCTGGTTTTCCATAAACATCAAGATTTTTTAAAATTATACTAAAAAGTTAACAACTTAGTTATACTAAAAACTTAATAACTTGGAAGATCTCAAGCTTTTGTTCTACTTGCCAGTAACAGTGATCAAATTTTTTTTTATGTTGAAGAGGAAAAAAAAAAAAAGCACAAGCATGTGAAGTTATTGTCCCAGCAAAATTCACATAGTCATTACTTGGTAGATTGCCTCTTGAATGTCAAATCAGAGCTCATTCAAGTAGAACCATCTCAGTGATGCCTTTTAAGGTTTATAAGACCAAAGTTTTGCTACACCTGGCATCTTTCAACATTACCGCCACAAAAGGTATTTCTGTACTCAAATCCAGATTTTGAATTCTGCCTATCTTTGTGGAACTAATAATTTTCTTTTTGAATTATATTATTTTTTATTCTTTTTATTCTAGTTATTTTGCAATCCACCAACAGCTAAACTGCCAGAAAATTAATACATGTATTTTAAATTGAATAACATTTTCAATACAATCTTCTTGAAACCTTATAGATTCAGAGTTCGTGTCTTTCTCTAATCTCTTAAAAATATTATTACGGAGATTTTCACACTCTTCTCTTGCATATAAAACATTGACAACTATTCAAGTGAACATATCACATTAGGCACAACGTAAACTCATTGGTGTGAATACAAGTCAAAGTTGTAAAAAAATAACAAAATTGCAAATTCCTCCATTCACAATAAAGAATTGGGTTTTTTTTTAACATCACCCTAATAAAAGGATGTGAAAAAAACTGTGTTTCTATGTATAGATTATAAATCTATTTTAAATTGGAATGATCTTTGAGCTTATCTAAATGTAAAAGTATTACTATAAACTGTTCTCAAAGTGAAAAAGTATGCAAATGAAATATGTCTATAGAATTAGAACTTTGGAAGCAGGTGGCTAGTGGTATGACAAGTTTAACTGACGCTGAACATTTAACAAGAGAAGTGAATAATCTTACTTTTTTCTAAGCGTTTTCTGATGGAAGAGCAGGTTTAAAAGCCAAAAATGGCCTTTAATTTTTAATTAAATATAAACCTAAAAAACATGTGACTTAAAGACACTATGGAAATGACTTAATACCCCATTAATACTTGTCTGAATTTTGTGTTTCAGTTTTAGATACATTAATGGAATCCAAAAATTATCTTTAAAATATATGTAAACAAATTGATCTAATCTTAGCATTTTGAAGAATCCCAGAGGTCACCTAATGCAACCTTTAGTTAGTACATCAATCTTACACCATTTCTAACAAATTGTTATCTAGCTCATGCACAAACACTTTTATCAGTGGGTTGTGTAAAAGTTTTTGATAAGAAATTAGTAGGATGATACAACTTTTTAAAAGTTTATCTATTGAATGGGTAAAAATGTGGTGTGTGTGTGTGTGTATACATATATATATATATATATAGAGAGAGAGAGAGAGAGAGAGAGAATGGAATATTACTCAGCCGTCAAAAAAAAACAACAAAAAAACACGAAATCTTGCCAATTGCAACAACATGGATTGAACTAAAGGGTATTATGTTAAGTGAAATAAGTCAACCAGAGAGACAATTAACATATGATTACACTCATGTGGAACCCAAAAAACAAAATAGAGGAGCATGGAAAAAAGGAGGGAAAAATAAAACAGGATATGATCAGAGAGGAAGACAAACCATAAGGGACTCAACCATAAGAAACAAACTGAGCATTGCTGGAGGGGGCGGGGGGAAGGGTAACTGGGTGATGGGCATTAAGGAAGCTATGTGAAGTAATGGGCACTAGGTGCTATATACATCTAACAAATCACTGAACTTTACCTCTAAAACTAATACACTCTATCTTAATCAATTGAATTTAAATTTCCTAAAAAAAAAAAAAAAAGTTTGTCTATATATTATCTGAAAAAAAAAAAGTCTCCTTTTAATTTCTACCTATTATTTCTTTTTCTGTATCTTGGAAAGTGTTGGTGGTTTTTACTCCATAATTTCTCATATGACATAATCACAAAGTATTTTATTCTGAATACCTTTTTCTGAATGTTTCTTAGTTTGCTATTATTTTCCTAAAAGTCTACAGTCAAGAATTGATCAATTTTGGGGGGGTGCCTGGGTAGCTCAGTATGTTAAGTGCTTGCCTTTGGCTCAGGTCATTATCTCAGGGTCCTGGAACAGAGCCCCATGTCAGGCTCCTTGCACAGTGGGGAGTCTGCTTGAGATTCTCTTTCTGTCTCTCTCTTTCTTCCGCTGCCCCTCTGCACCCATTCATGCTAGCTCAAATAGATAAATAAAATCCTTTTTTAAAAAATGAGCAATTTTTCACGTAAAGTTAAAAAAATAGAACATATTAGAAAAATGGATTCTTCATCATCACAAAATATTTAATGTACATACATTATATATATTTAAATACTAAAATATATTTATAGCATTTTCTTATAAATTAAAAAATAAATAATGTCAAAACTTAGAACAGTTTATTGGTTATGTTTATAACATTCCACAAAAATTATGTGAAATGCGGGCTGTTGGGACAAAGCTGCAGAAATTGATAATTATAAAAGGTGTTGTGGGATTATTAAAGAGCTTCATCATTTCTTTTAATTAAATATGAGGCTCCAGACACACCATCTCCTTCCCAAAGTTCACTTTGACCAGTCCTTGTGCCTCCTTCCTGAAATATTGTAGCTACTGTTGCTTTATAAAAATGTTTTCTTTCATAAGAATAAGTGTTATATAATTGTGCATGTAAATATAGTATATGACGATGGGGAAAGAGGAAGTGGAATTATTTTTGCTATTTGAATTGCTTTCACTTTGACATTTAATAACTTCATGTACATAAGAAATAGTACGTTTACCTTTTAGCCTTTTCATTTTTCAAAGATGGTAAAGATAAATCTGTTTCCTGCTGGGAAAATTTTCAAAGAAGTTATAGAGTTTTCAAAATAGCTATAGCCAACAATTCTGAAGATTTCCTCCTCAAATAGTATGAGGTAGTTTGCAAACTAATCATTTGATAGAGATTATAGTTCTTTTCTATAGGAAATGGGTTTTTAGATTTAAATTGTCAGGGTTACACTGTCTTTATTTATTACTCTGATCATTTATAGATATTACAAATGCTCTCAGATGAAGAATTTCAAGAAGAGAGTAATAGTTTCACAATGAGTGGATGGACTTACAACTAGAGCCTCTAGAAGATTATATATACTAAGAAATGTACTTTGCTGAATTGATTTTATCCTTAAATAATTGTTGTTGAACACAACCTTTTGAGTAAAAAAGTGCCAAAAGTTACTCCTAATTTTTTGTTCAGTATTTACTCAATTTTATATCTAAAAGGAAGCTAAAGTTAATTGCTACAGCATGAAATGTCAAATTACAACTTTACATGTGCCATTGAACGTGTAAGATCGAAAAGATTTTCCTGATTTTTTAGATATTAGTATTGAAGACTTACTTTTTTGTTAAGCTACACTATTTTACCAGGATTTCTGTCTCTGTAATATAGGTAAATCTTGCTAGAATCCTCTTTTTGGAAATGGATACTATACATATTTATACAAAATTAGTCATTATATCATTGTTTTTTAAAGTAAACATTCATAATTTTTTAGTTTCTTGTAATTACTTTAAGGTGTTGTCACTATGTGAAGCTTGATTTTCATATGTGTGAAAAATAAATGTTGCTCAAAATGGATTATATACCTCAATGTAAAATGTAAAGCTAGGAAACTACTAGAAGACAGCACAGGAGAAAACTTAGATGATTTTGGGTATGATGATGTTAATTTTTTAGATACAATACCAAAAGCAATGTTCATGAAAGAAATCATTAACAAGCTAGACTTCACTAAAATTAAAAATGTCTGCTCTGTGAAAGACAAGAGAATGGGAAGACAAAGTCATAGACTGAAAGAAAACCCTTGTTGAAGATGCAGCTGATAAAGGATTCTTTTCTAATAGATACTAAAAACTCTAAAGACTCAACTATAAGAAAACAACCCAAATAAAAAATGGGCAAAGGACCTTAAGAGACACTTCAACAAAGATTTACAGATGGCAAATAAGCTAATGAAAAGAGATCCCACACCATATAGCATCAGGGAAACGCATATTAAAACAACAAGAAAATACTAATACACACTTGTTAAGATGGCGCAAATCCAGAACACTGACAACACCAAATGCTGGTCAGGATGTGTAAAGACAGGAACTCTTGTCCATTGCTTGTGGGAACGCAAAGTGGTAAGGCACTTTGGAAAACAGTTTGGCAGTTTCCTCCAGAGTGAAGCATACTCTTACTGTGTGGTTCAGCAATTGCGGTCTTTGGTATTTACCCTGAGGAGCTGAAAATTTATGTCCACACAAGAACCTGCACATGAATGTCTATAGATGCTTTATTCATAATTGTTAAATCATGACAGCAACCAAGATTTCCCTTAGTAAGTGAATGGATAAATAAACTCTCTGTACATACAATGGAATATTATTCAGCATTAAAAAGAAATGAGTTATCAAGCCAGAACGTTTTGTGGAAACTTAAATGCATATCACTAAGTGAAAGAAGCCAATCTGAAAAGGTTATGTAACTATATGATACCAACTAAAATCCTATTGTTACTTAGTTATAAAGCTTTAACATATTTAAAGTTCAACACAGGAAAATTATTTGAGAGGGGTTCTATCTAAAACTCAAATTAAAGTATCTATTTTCAAAATTGATTTTTTTTATTAAAAAATTTCCCCAAGACTAAAAATCCCTTTCATTTATAAAATCTCTTTTATTTATGAGGGAATTAATTTTCTTTTCCTTTACATATAATAGCAAAAATTAAATACTGACAAGTTGAAACATCACAAGAAAACCAATATTCTTTGAGTAATGTCTTCCAACAACAAATGGTTATGTATAAAATCCAGAAACTATATCATGTTAAATTTCTGAAATGATAAAACATTATAACTCTAATTCCTAAAGTTTACACTTCTATATTCCTTTGAGGATATGTATGAACATTATTATCCCTTACCTAAGAAGAATGGTCATTTTGAGGAAGATAAAGAATATCCATATAATAGGAAAAATCCTTCTTTAGTGGGATTTTTCCATATCTGATAATTATCAATAAACTAATAATTAAATTACCATCATTATTACCCATGATGAAAACCCAAGCTTAGAACAGGAAGGTGCAATAACCTCATACACTGCTTATCTTTGAGTGATTCATCTCACTCACTGTATTAATAACTTCATTTCTGGATGTATTACTTTCCTTGCATGAGCAGAGCTATAAGTGATGATCAAAGGCCATTGCAGTGCTAAATTGAGGAAAAGTTTTCTTGTATGGTCTTTCATTTTTTAGCTGATTTTCTCATGAAACCTGATGTCACTCCCTAGCCTCTCTCCAGAAATTAATTCCACATGATTGGAAACTCATCAGCATTTTGCATTAGCTGGGGCATGCCTGAGAATATTAACTATGGAAATACATATTACCTTTTTAAATCACTACCTTTTCTGTCATTGCAGTGAACACTGACTTAGTAGAATTCTCTCCTTGGGACTCTTAAAAGGCACTGTAGATACATAGGGAACCAAGAAAATTGTAAACTGAAAAGCTTCATACCTCTAACACTGCATATGAGGTGGCAGCTAAATGAAGGCATTTCTGTTCACAGGAGTAAGTGATGTTACTTGAATTATAGCTACATGGATGATGAGACTTCCATTTCAAAAACAGGTGTTTAAGTGTCTGCTGTGCTTGTTTTTGTTTTTGTTTTTAAATCCCTTCTTTTGGCAAGATTAAAAACATGGCTTCAGAAAATCATTTGTGTGGAATTTTTCAAAAGTTTTCATCATATGTATTGACTCGCATTTAGAATTTTCTAAATATTTGAAGATAAAGGGGGACTATCATTTGCATTATTCATGGGTACAGAAAAGAAACAAATTAAGATGCATGAATTCTGAGAAACAGGGAAGGAGACATTCAAAAGATTATAACATAGCAGTGCTAAATTTAGAAAAATTGATAGTATATAAATTAACTTTGCTTTTAAAATAAGAAGGAAACATCTTTTTCTCAGACTTCCCTTTAAAATGAGAAAGCATCAAACATTTATAAGAAATAATTTATGAAGATGATACTTCTTTAATAATGATGAACAACACTAATATTTGCCTTAAGATGCTCATCATGCCATAACCAATTTTTTTTATTAATCTATTTTGTTCTGGCATACATGATTTGCTTTTCATGATATATGATTATATAAAGGAATAAGGCATATTTTAAGAGACATTTATTATATTTCCAAAGTAAACTTTGAATACCATGTCAAGATAGAAACTGATGTAGTGCAGGATGAGTAACAGTGTAGCACAAACAAAATAACTATTTTGGCTCCAAGACTTTAAAAGTCTTTGAAATAAAATTTGAAGTTAGTTAAATCATAGGCTTATAAGATTTCAAGTATGTTTTACAGACAAGGCAAGTGTTTTTACATTTTTTTCTTGCAAATGTAATTTAGATATTCAATAGGGTGTAAGAATATTAAGTACTTATTTACATGGAAGAATTCACTAATAGTTTTTTAAAACAATTTAATAGACTTAAATTATTTTGGCTAATTTTAGCAATGTATAAGAACTGATGGTATGAGACAAATCAGAATATTTTAATTTATAGAGAGCTGAGCAAATCACAGAGCATTGTAAGGATATTTTTATTTGTACAAAAAAGAATATTTCCTATTATTAAAGCATATTTTTTGTCTTTAATGGACTATATGACACAAAAAATTATACATACTACACTGATAGGAAAAACTGAAACAGGGCAAAGAACCTCCATTAAATCCCATTTTGATAAACTTTTACCAAAAAAAAAGAAAGGCACACATTCCTTTTTCTCTATCTCTATTTCTCTCTATTAGAAGAGCTGAAGAGATTGATTTCCATCAGTAACGTCCACACATATCAAGATAATCTTTGTTATATATTTGGATTTTGGTGATGAATTGGGCTGTTCTAAAAATTATGTATTTGCGAGATTTTTCCCTCATTCAAAGGTCAACTATCTTATTCAAAATAGAAACACTAATTTGAAAAGTTATATGCTCCCCCGTTGTTATTGTGGCATCATTTACAATAGTTAATATACTGAAGCAACCTAAAAGTTCATCAACAGATGAAAAAAATAGATATGGTATTTATATATGTGTGTGTGTATACATACATACCATGGAATATTACTCGGCCATAAAAAATAAGATCTTGCCATTTGCAAGAACATAGATGGACCTAGATGTTATTAAGCTAAGTGAAATAAGTCAAGCAGAGAAAGACAGGTGTCATATGGTTTTACTTATATGTGGAATCTAAAAAACAAAACAACAACAACAACAAAAGCAGAAACAAACCTGCCACTACAGAGAACAAACTAATGGTTGCCAGAGAGGAAGGGTATGGGAAGATAGGAAAAATGGACTAAGGAGAGAGGAAGGTACAGGCTTCCAGTTATGAAACGAATAAATCATGAAGAGAAAACTACACCATAGGGAATATAGTCAATGGTACTTTGATAGTGTTGTATGGTCATGAATGGTAGCTATACCTGTGAGCATAGCATAAATTATTTGTTGACTCACATGTTGTACACCTGAAACTACTATAACAGTGTATAACTATACTTCAATTAAAAAAAATAAACAAAGAAGCCAGCTATCAGTTTACTTCAAAATGGTTCTAAGTGATTAAAGTCTATTAAATATCAGGATGAAATATTTTTACACTTGTTTGAATTCAATTTATCTCATTATCAAGAAAGGGATGTAGGATACTTAGGCTAATAGACTCCCTTCATCTACTTTAAAAATGTTTTAAAATAAATATTTAAATATTAATATTAATTGAATATAAACATCAAACAATTTTAAAAATCTTTTAAGTAGTTCAGCTTTATAGCACATTTTTTAAACAGTATGAGAGAATCTCATTTAACTCAAATTATTGACTGAGTGTACAATGTCAATGGTATTTTTTACTTCAGAGAGCCTTGCACACACGTCAAGGTTTTATACTTATACTTTCTTCAATTATGATTATACTTTCCTCAATAAATTCCATAACTTTCAAGGATTTCAGTTTTAAAGACAGTTACCTATGGAGAGCTTGACTTAGGTCTATTCATATATGCACAGTAGAAAAGGAGTCCTCTTATGATAGTTTCCATTTGAACAAAAAATGGATGCTGAAGAATGGTATTGACAGAAGGATAGTACAAATAATTATAAGATACTCTGGTTACAATCAAAATAGCAGTATGGTTAAAAAACAAACTCTGGAACCAGAGTCAGAATTATATTTTTAGAGTTCTGTGTCAACTTTGACCATCCACACTTCTAATCTCAATCACTTCTTTACTCTGTGACTTTGGGCAATCATTTAACTATCTGGAGTTGGTTTTCTCATTGATAAATGAGAAAAATAATAATAGTATCTATATTATAGACTATTTACAAGGACCAAAGGAAAGAACTTATATCGGTACCTGAAATATATTGTGTACTTAATGGTTTTAGGATTATTTTCTCCAATTCTGTTCTGTTTTGTTTTTCATTCCACCACCCTGAAAAATTTACCTAGGGAAAATGCCAATAAACTGCAACCAAAATAACAGATATCTTAAGTATTATTTTACAATGTACTTTAGAAGAGATTGCTTTATTGTCCTTTACTTGAAAAAAGACATCCTTAATATTAATTAAAAGTTATCATATATATACATAACATATGTATAATTTATATTTGGTACTATCCACAATTTCAAGCATCCACTGGGGGTCTTGGAACATATCCTCCATGGATAAGGGGAAAACTACTATATAAATTTAATTTAATAAATTAAATTTATTATTTATAAATGACAGGAAAACAATAAAGCTTCAGTATCATTAAGAATTCAAATAATAAATTATATTTGCCTTGTTCATTGTTATTCATATCATTAATGTGATATTTCCCGAAGTTATTTAGTTTCATTACTTTTACTGCTATTCATATAATGTCATCCTTTACTTAGTGTTATTCTGTCACAAGTGATTTTAACAATATGGTATCAATTACAAGCTATTGAGATTTTACTACATGTAGAAACTAAGCTTTTCCTTCATAAGAGGTTTATAAAACTAAAATTATAACATATTTTGGAGTTTGATCTACCTTCGATTCAAATAATAGAATATATGTTCATTTTAGTTATGATATCCAAGAGATTTAGTTATTCATTCATTCCAGCCAATCTACCTGGTAGTTTCACTTGTGGTGAATGAAAGAGATTTGGGATGTGTGATCTAAAGTTAGAATCCAGATGTGGGATCTGGATTGGGTTGCAGCATTAAAGACTCACAGTGAAACTGAAATAGCAGTTGCCTTTTAGCTCAACAAATTAAATTGTCAAATATTTAGCTTAGTATGGATTAACTATTTCCAGACTATATGTAGTTTTTTTTTTATTCCTCTTTCTCCCTTCTTCAACTCATCCTTTTAGAGGAAAACATCCATATTTGGAACACTTCTTAAACCTTGTCTGCCACATTGTACAGAGGGAGAGACAAGTCCTATCTTCTTTTCATACCTTGGCCAGGCTAATAAATGGAAATTTTGATGGTTAGTACCCATGTGAACAGGACATTTCCTGAGCTATGATTATGACTGATGTCATCACCCTTAAAAGCACAGGATCAGAGCACACCTACAATGGTACCATCTAATACCTTTAAACATTCTTAAATATCAATGATCTATCCCCAGACATTATCCATTGTCTTTAGATAATAGAGTTCTGAAGGCAGTCTTACATTTTTAATGAGAACCAATCAAGAGCTGTTTGATATAGTTTAGGAGAGTTTCTTTCTTTAAATGTGCTTAGAGCCATTTGTAATTTTCTTTGAAAATCTAAGTCACCAAAATAATTTAGCATAAGATAATAATATATACATATATTTACTTATAACAAATACATTTATATGCACACATATATGAATTATATATAATATATGCTTATAATGCATATATAATATATAATGTATAATACATAATGTATACATCTATGTGTTATATATTTTATTCACTATACATTTATATATGAATATATTCATTATATATGTATATGTATATATATATGAACTGAGATTTTAAAAAAACATTTTAAATATAAATTCCATGATTGTGCATCATATCCACTTATTCTATGTCTATAGTCTTGATTTGTGAAGGTGAATATACATAAAATGCAGATAATAAAGTTTATTATCCACCCTGAGTCCATGGGAGTCAGAGCCTAGGTCACTCAGTCAGTACTGCCTAAACACATACACAGGTGGATCCATAGACACATGTCTTTCACATAGATAAAAGTGTGTTGTGATAGTTACAGAACATTAAAAGAAGAAGAATAGCATACTTTTGAAGAATAATTAAATTTGGTCACATTCTCCTCCTATGGAAAAGTTATTTCTATTTTAAATATAAGGTTGTGGGGCACCTGGGAGGCTCAGTGGGTTAAAGCCTCTGCCTTCAGCTCGGGTCATGATCCCAGGGTCCTAAGATCAAGCCCCGTATTGGGCTCCCTGCTCAGCGGGGAGCCTGCTTCTCCCTCTCTCTCTCTGCCTGCCTCTCTGCCTACTTGTGATCTCTGCCTGTCAAATAAATAAATAAAATCTTTAAATAAATAAATAAGTATAAGGTTGTGATAATCCAGGCTGATCTCTTGGCTTCTGGTTGATGTCATTTTTAAAGATAGGTATAAATTCTCTGAAGAGTAGTTAGTGCTTAAATAGTAGAGTGTAAGCTAAGATGTCACTTAATGCAAGATATAACCAAGTAACTATCTTCATTTTTAATATATATCATGTTTCAATCACCAGGCCATCTGCCTATGAAAATCAGAGCTTCTGTAAGCATGTCACATGGCATCCTTCTCAATGTAACACATACTTAAACAGACCTGAAATGGAAGCTGTTTTTCTTAGTGGAATCTCCAGGGATATATTGTGTCCTACATACCTGTGGAGCCAACCTACATATTTGTTTAAATGTTCAAGAAGGCCAGATTTATCAGCAAATATAACAATCTTCAAAATGATAGAAAGTCTAGCTGAGAATTCATTTTTATTTCATGTATATTTAACGCTATAAAATTTAAAAATTATGACATGGGCAGGGTATGGGATAAGGAGCCATAAAATATGCTTGTTTTTAATGCTATTGTTACATACTGGAAGCACATCGTACTTCTCTAGGAATAGGCCACAAAGAATCTTGTCTAACTTTTATTGGTATCCTGTGCGTTGGGGCCAGTGCTAAACAGTGAATGATTCTTTTTGTCCCAGTCTCTTTGATTTGTACAAGAAATAATGGCATCTTTCTGCCCATAGACTACGAACTGCATTAGCTACTTGTACACATTATCTCACATAATTGTTAATACAATCCTATAGGTGTTGTTATAAGAAGAAAATAATATTCCAAGATTTTAGAGGACACAGATCAAGGTAACACAGCAGTTACAAGTGCTAAATTTGGGATTTGACACTCAAAGTTTCTCTTGTGCTAGATAGTATTTTTTTTTTTAAGATTTTATTTGTTGATTTGACAGAGATCACAAGCAGACAGAGAGGCAGGCAGAGAGAGAGAGAGAGGGAAGCAGGCTCCCCGCCGAGCAGAGAGCCTGATGCGGGACTCGATCCCAGGACCCTGAGATCATGACCTGAGCCGAAGGCAGCGGATTAACCCACTGAGCCACCCAGGCGCCCTGTGCTAGATAGTATTTCTAAGCGTTAATTTCTTTTTTCAGAGTTCTTGGTTGTCATATAGTCATCTAGTAATGCAACAAAAAGTCATGGGATAGAGACGAACCTAAACTTATATTTTAAAACTTTAAAAAAATTTCCTTAAGGGAATAAATCTTTCAATAATTGGCCTTTATTGATTGTCAATTATTTTATTTTAACCTTTATCCATTCAACAAGTAGAGATCTACTATATTCTGGGCAGTGCAGTATACACAATGATATATTTTTCTCTTAATAAACTTTATACTTTAACAGGAAAATTTTAAAAAATGACACAATGGCATTTTGTGATAAATGCCATGCTAGAGGTGTAGGTAAGATATTTAAGAGCATATGAGAAACTGTGGAGAATCTTTGAATCATTAGGATGTCAGTTCTGAAAGAAGAGTCCTTAAGGAGCAATAGGAGATAGCTAGATAAAGGTGGGAAGCAGAACCTTCCTGACAAAAGAGTAACATATAACAAGGACTCGCATTCAGAGAACAAGTATCATGGGTTATCTGGAACCCAGAATTTGAGTGGGTATGGTGAGATACAAGGATGCCACAGTGCTGTGGGGGGCGGGGGTGGAGAAAGAAAGAAAAAAGACAGAGAGAGATAGCAGTTCCATATTTCTCATCTTGATCCTTCGCTCTTGCTAGAGAAACAAAATAATTGGTCTAAGACAAGTTTTAAATTTTCAAATTAATGAGAATATATGTATTAGCAAGTGAGAGGCACTGTTTAGTTCAATGGATCTCGGCCTAGACAATTTTTTCCCCTAAAGTGCTTTTGACAATGGAATATTATAGAATAGAATGACAGAATTATAGAATGATTGTTAGGGAGAATGAAAAGAGCACTAAAGAAATCTCTGCCACAATGGATGATGATGATTTATATATTCATTCAATAATAACATATTAAGAACATAGTATATTCCCAGTACTAGGAATAAGAAAAGCAGGACAGAAAACTATAACTCAAAAAAAAATGTTCATTTTAGAGGACAAAAGCCAAAAAGTAATTACTATATGGCTAGTGGATACTTTAACTTACCCAATATCTGTATCTTCTTCCTCCATTCTAAACAGAACCCTGATTTCATTTTTTCCTCATCCATTAAGTAATGACTCCTGATGTTCTGATTAGAGTAACCCAGTGCTTCTCGGTTGGGGGAGATTTGTCCCCATGGGACATTTGACAATATCTAGAGATATTGTTGATTGTAATGATTTTTATGGGATGGCATCTAATGACTATAGGACAAGAATGCTACTGAACATCCTACAATACATAGCACCCCCCCACAACAACAACAAATCATTTGAATCAAAATGTCAATAGTACTGAAGGTGAGAAACCCTGATGTAATAGTTAAGAGCATAATCTGTCTGGTTTTGAATTCAGCTCTACATATGCTGGCTAAGTGACCTAAACCCTGAACAAGTTTCTCTTTTTTAACAACTTTAGTAAAGTGTAATTAATATACAAAGAACTTCACATACTTACTGTGTACAATTTGATGAGTCTGAACACATGCAAACACCCATAATACCAATACTCTAATTAAGGTTATAGATGTACCAACACCTCCTGGAGTCTCCTTATATCCCTTTGTGTTTGTTCGATTTCGCTTTTGTGGCAGAAACACAATATGAAATCTACCCTTGTACTGTTAATTATAGCCTCTACATTGTACAACAGATCTCTAGAACTTCTTCATCTAGTATTACTGAAACTTTATACCCACTGAATTTCTTAATGATATACTTAATATTTTATTGCTTTATTTTTCTCATCCCCCAAATTATAGTAATAGTTCCTATTTCACACAATAATTTTAAGTGACTGGCATACAAAGCACTCAATAAATATCAGCTAGTATTAAGTTCTTCAAGAATCAGGGAATGGGTCTATTTACAAAATGGTTCAAGGTTGTTTGAAGCATAATGTGCCCTTGACAAGTCAGGGTTTGTTTATTTGTTTGTTTGTTTGTTTGTTTTTGGTTTGCTTGTTTGTTTTAATATTTTATTTAGTTAGTTAGTTGACAGAGAGAGAGCACAAGCACGGGGAGTGGCAGGCAGAGGGTGAGGGAGAAGCAGGCTCCTGAGGAGCAAGGGAGCCCAATGCAGGACTCGATCCCAGGACTCTGGGATCATGACCAGAGCTGAAGGCAGAGGGTTAACTGACTGAGCTACCTAGGCACCCGACAATTAGTTTTCTTATTTGCTTCTCAAGGTCCTGGCCAGTATACTTGCTTATATTTGAAGTTTACATTTTGTTGTTTGTCCAATTTTTTTTTTCACTAGAATATACTGAGTATAGAAAAATCTACAATTTTTACTCATACACTAACTAAAGTTTGCAAGTACACTTGAACTAATTATTTTGGACATTTAAAATTGTGACTCTCTAGGGCTTGGCCTAACTATATCTTTCACATAGTAAGAAAAAAAAAGTTTGCTGATCATCCAAGATATCACTGGAGATATTCATATTTTTCAGGAGTTAAATTTTTCAACTTTTTAAAAAAAAACCTTGATATAAAATAATGTGCCAATTACAAATACTTCATCTATTGATCTATTAAAGCAAAATATCAAAGGACTTCTAGAAAAAAAGCATAACTTCCTTCCTATTCTTTATTAATTCAACATTAAAAAGACATTTCCCTGTATTATACATGAAATAGTAAATAGGAAATAGTAAATCTCTGCTTTACCTAACCAAGACTTTAACCAGAAAACAAACAGCTACGTGTATGTGTGTGTGTGTGCGTGTGTATCATTCTTTATTACCAATTTTGCAAAACAAATTTTAAAAGTTATCAAATGCAGACAGATGCTAAATAGTAACACTCATAATATCCTTACATGTATTCAGTATCTAGACATTAAAACTGTTATATTTTAACTCATCCTTCAGAAACCATCAAAATTAGATTTAGAAAATATTAAGAGTTTACATATAAACATTTGTATGAATATACTATTGTTTTCTGTGAGTATCATAATATTATCCAGAGAATTTAGTTTTAGAAATGATCTCAAATTACATTAAAAAATTTGGATTCAACTGTCAACACTGTCACTAAATAAAAGTAATTGTCAGTAAATAAAAGTAATTGCATAAATATTCTTTTTGAAACAAGTTTCAAACTTCAAGAACCAAAAATTACAAAACAAAACTGTGTGCCACTTAATATTTTTAACACTCTGAAATAGAATAATCATTTTTTGAATTTTAAAATTATAATTAAAGATCTTCGTACACACAGACACATATAATGATGCATAACTATATAAACAATGCTGAATAGCCATGCATTTTTAAAAGAATGGTTTTTTCCTTCTTTCTTCTCTTTTTTGGCTTTGCTTTTTTGTTCTTTTTTGTTATCTTCAAAACAGCACCATTCTGCACACTGCCTCTCTCAAGAACTTGTTAATCATGTAGTATGGACCCTTCTCTATTCTCTTCATGCTTAATCTTACAATAATAGGGATATGCTGTAAGTTTGGGCATGCATACACATACACATACAAAGGGTTTGGGGCCATTGGGTGCTTTAACACAAACTTGTATACTTCACTCTCCTGCATGTTGCTTTCTTCACCTGTGACTACTTTCTAGTTAACTCTTTCAGACTACTGTTACTACATTTGTCTTGTTTAATGGGCCCATAATATAGTTGCACCATGAATATTCCCTAATTTACTTCACCTTTTCTTACAGATGGTCATTCAATCTGTTTCCAGGTTTATTACTACCTACATACACAAATGTATATACTTGTATTTACCCGATACTGTTTTGTTTTCTACAACATAAAATCTCAGGACAGTGAAAACTAATCCAGAATTATTTAAGAGAGGTGTCTGTGAATATAATGAAAGTATTTACGAGAATTATTGAGCTGTCCTATGGAGTAAGAATGCTACACAGCTTCAAATAGATCTTAAGTAACACACACCTCACTGTATTCACAAAACAAATAACAAATGTGAGAACAGTGAAGTTAATCTTAAGTCTCTCCTTTAAGAAACTAGAGAAAACTTTCATTTGTCTTGTCTGTCTGGGAACAGTATTTCTGAGTCTTATGTTATCCACATTCTGCTGCTCCACTGTTCTGCTATTGGGGCATCCCTTTGGCTGTACCTCCACCCCCAGGATCATCTATACCAGTGCATTCTTTTTTTTTTTTTTAAAAGGGAGGAAATTCTAGATAACTTTTTTTTTAATATTTTATTTATTTATTTGACAGACAGAAATCACAAGTAGGCAGAGAGGCAGGCAGAGAGAGAAGGGGAGGCAGGCTCCCCGCCGAGCAGAGAGCGCGACGTGGGGTTCGATCCCAGGACCCTGGGATCATGACCTGAGCTGAAGGCAGAGGCTTTAACCCACTGAGCCACCCAGGTGCCCCTGCGCCAGTGCATTCTTACATTATTTACAGAAAATCTATGGCCTGTGTTTATATAACTGCCCAATGGTCATGCTAGGCACCTTACCTCTAGGCTGACATTTTGCCTCCCTTTAATACGCTCAGCCAAGCATGGAGGCCAGTTACTTCGGCTGAAGAACTTCCATTGCCCCTTTCGCCTCCCTTCTGCTCCCCTTTCTGTGCCTCTCTTACTCATTGCCTCTATAGTCTGCTTTTGCTACTGTAAAGGGAGGTATTCTCTCCTGCCAGCTTTTTACACAAAGAGTACTATTTTCCAGGCGGAGTCTGGACTGAATGATTTCTTGGTCAGACACAAACATGGGCTCATGCTTCCTGTGTACCCCCCATTACACAGGCCCCATAGCTGTTGAATGAATTTATGCTTACAAACTACATCAGCTTCACTTTCACACAATTTTTTAAGCTTTCTACCTCCTCCCGAAAAAAAAAATAATAATAATTTTGCCTTTTTCTTGAGTCGATTGGATAAGAGCAAATAATTATTTCCGGAATGAGTAAATGTTAAACAATTGTTTATTTACCTTTTCACATAACCTCTACCTGGGTTCTGTACTTAATAGAATAAACCTGTAATCTAGTAAATTAAGTGCCAAATCTGAACATAGAATCCTTTGCTTTTATCAAACAATGTCACAATTGGACATAGGATTACATTTTCTTACATTGTGTGGACGCTCAAAAAATGCATTTTAAAGTTCCATTAAATGCTGGGATTTCTTCCCAGCACTGTTTTAAAAAGACTGCAAGTGTGAGTGTGTGCGTGTGTGTAATTGTATTGAAAGATACAGAAGACTTAATATTTATTTTTATTCATAGATTTCAACCTGTACAATTCCAGAACCAGGGCCTTTGTAAACTTTGAAATTAGACTAGTATTGAAGTAATTTCCTAAAAGTACTAAAATTGATTCATAGGTGTGATGTCTTTGAGAATCTCAGATTATTTTTTAAGGATGGCAGTTTTACTCATTATTTTATCCTTGTGCATAGGCCAATATTGAGCACATAATAAACATTCCTTGAATGTTGAGAGGAAATTAATGAATACCATGATTTTGAAGGCTTGGATTAGCCTCTGAAACCAATTAGAAGGAAATTTTAAAGACCAAGAAACAGAACTTGGCATCTTCTCTCTTACCCATTTGAAGGCAATACTAAAGAAAATAAGATATACTCTCTGAATTTGTCTTTCTTACTGCTGAGATCAATTTCTTTCTTTAAATATCCAAGAGTCTGTCATTATTTGTTCTGTGGGCACACACAAAGGGGTGTTATGGCATCTACTGCTAACGCAAGTTAGAGATTGCTTAAAAGAGGCAATGTCCTCATGTTTTTTTTTTAATGCTTTTAGGGCATATGTGCCAGGCACAAATGAAATTCAATCATAGTCCTGTTACCTTTGCAGAGGCAGGTTCAGTTGGCAGTTTTCTCTACCAGACCCATGAACTTTCAGATTAATAGCAACTGGGGCAAAAATATTTCATGAGAATTTTACAAGGCTACATGATTATTTCTTTTTGTAGTATTTATAATTTTTAAACTTTTTGATACTTTTATTTATAAATACCACTGTTTTCCCCCAAAAAGACATAACCAGAAACAAATTATTAGCTGTTCTGTAAGAACCAGAGGTTTGTATGATTACAAAGGAGAAATAGACCAGGAATGTCACAAACAAGTTTTGTATTCATTTATAAATTACATTTATAAAATAGATGTATTTCTAAAAAATAAATATATGAATAAAATTTTCTAAATCAAATCATATTTTAATGCTCTTAAGGTTCTTGTTATTAGAGGTTAGTCAGGAATGTTTTTGTAGCGCTGATTATTACTTCACTTATCTCCATTTATAGGTGGATGTATTTGTATACTAGATTTCATTAAAAAATAAACATGCTTATACATTAAGTCTTGCACCCCCCAAGTAATATAATTGTTTTATGTATTATTTTTAGAAAATATAATCTCAGTATAATCAGATTAATTATATGTTGTTATGGCCTCATGATTTGATTATATTAACTTCCTTACAAATCCATAGTTTGAAGCCAACTACATTGTAAGATCTAAAAGTTGATGGACTATCATAATTCTAGATCTCATGTTGCATAGAATGATAAACTATACTTCGTAGGTGTTTATTTCATATTTGAGCTAAACTTTATTTTACCTTCAGCAGCATGTCTGGTTCTTTCCCATGGCTTGGAAAAATAGTGACTCAACTCTCAGACTGAGGAGAGTAAGCTATCATACTCTAACAGTTCAGAAAAGAGGGAAGATCTGCTTGTAACCCTATCAAGGTCAAGAAAAACAATTCCTGCTTTTCTTTTAAAAATCTTGTTTGCTTTTTTTTTTTAAATTTTTTATTTTTTATAAAAATCTTGTTTGCTTTTGATGAAGTCCCAAAAGTTCATCTTCGCTTCTGCACAGCAAAGGAAACACTCAAGAAAACAAAGAGGCAACCCATGGAATGGGAGAAGATATTTGCAAATGACAGTACAGACAAAAGGTTGATATCCAAGATCTATAATGAACTTCTCAAACTCAACACACACAGAACGGACAATCATATCAAAAAATGGGCAGAAGATATGGACAGACACTTCTCCAATAAAGACATACAAATGGCTATCAGACACATGAAAAAATGTTTATCATCACTAGCCATCAGGGAGATTCAAATTAAAACTACATTGAGATATCACCTTACACCAGTTAGAATGGCCAAAATTAGCATGACAGGAAACAACATGTGTTGGAGAGGATGTGGAGAAAGGGGAACCCTCTTACACTGTTGGTTGGAATGCAAGTTGGTGCAGCCTCTTTGGAGAACAGTGTGGAGCTTCCTCAAGAAATTAAAAATAGAACTTCCCTATCACCCTGCCATTGCACTCCTGGGTATTTACCCCAAAGATACAGATGTAGTGAAAAGAAGGGCCATCTGTACCCCAATGTTTATAGCAGCAATGGCCACGGTTGCCAAACTCTGGAAAGAACCAAGATGCCCTTCAACGGATGAATGGATAAGGAAGATGTGGTCCATATACACTATGGAGTATTATGCCTCCATCAGAAAGGATGAATACCCAACTTTTGTAGCAACATGGACGGGACTGTACGAGATTATGCTGAGTGAAATAAATCAAGCAGAGAGAGTCAATTATCATATGGTTTCACTTATTTGTGGAGCATACAAAAAGCATGGAGGACATGGGGAGTTAGAGAGAAAGGGGTTGGGGTAAATTGGAAGGGGAGGTAAATCATGAGAGACTATGGACTCTGAAAAACAATCTGAGGGGTTTGAAGTGGCGGGGGGTGGGAGGTTGGGGTACCAGGTGGTGGGTATTATAGAGGGCACGGATTGGATGGAGCACTGGGTGTGGTGAAAAAAAGAATGATAAGTGGCGGGGGGTGGGAGGTTGGGGTACCAGGTGGTGGGTATTATAGAGGGCTCGGATTGGATGGAGCACTGGGTGTGGTGAAAAAAAGAATGATTCTGTTATGCTGAAAATAAATAAATGAAAAAAAATTTTTAAAAGATACAGAAATGGTCAATAAATACATGAAAAAAAAATCTTATTTGCAACAGTGAGGACAACAAGTTGAATATGTCCATTTTGGGGGATCTATTTATATTTGTGGAGAACCAGTATGACTTTGAGAGGTAAAATTTGATATATTCCATCTTCCTTAAAAATATATTATATTAAAAAACAAATAAAATACTGAAAACTAATCACAATTATGTGAACTAAAAGGGTAAGAAGATTAGGAGAATAACCAGAGTCTGTATCCTTGAGAAAATTTACATTCTCTGTGATTTTTATGGTGATGTATGCTGTCATGTTTTGGAATACTTAGCTCATGCTTTAAACCTGATTAACCCCATAATATTATTGACCCCTTTGGCTTAACTCTAGGAATAGAGCTAAGAGATAAATCCATATTTCATATTAGAATGATCTCTGAGGGTTCATTGAAGCATTCATTTCTTTTTTTCCTGCTGTTAATGACAGGCAACTAAGAGCACAGATTTCTAGAAACATCTGCCATGAGGCAAAACTTTAGAACAGGGACCTAGAATCAACTTAGCAATTCTTTAGAATATTGGAATTGACCAGAATAGACTTTAAAATTGTGTCCAAACTTGAATTACAAAAGTAGTTCTAAAAATCATTCAAGGAAATTATTGAAGGAAGTAATTGAATGAAAGTTCAGAGAGAAGAAAGATATATTCTCTTTGATTGAAACAAGCAAGACTCTTTGTGCTATTTTTGAATAAATGAATGAAAAAAGGTGAATAAGCAAATGAAACAATATTTAGAATCAGATGTTTGAGAAACCAAAGAAATAACTCATGCTGTGATTTTGAAGAAACTTCTTAATAAAATTAATGAGTTTTCTTATCATAACTTTAAAAATCTAAGATGACAAAAATAAATGTTCAATGTGTCTTTAAAGAAAATAGAAGTATGTAAGGTTAAACGCAACAAGAGTATGAGATATTGAAATATAATGAGTTAGAGCTTTGTTAGATTTCTTGGTATCCTCAAAGGACAGTGCTATTCCTAATGATGATCCCCTTCCTTTAAATTAAAACTCCTCTGCAATGGAGGCAAATTGTTTTCAGTGAAGTTAAAGAAATCCTTTTAAAGTAGTAAATTTGGGGGAACCAGAGTGGCTCAGTGGGTTAAAACCTCTGCCTTCAGTTCAGGTCATGATCCCAGGGTCCTAGGATTGAGCTCCGCATCGGGCTCTCTGTTCAACAAGGAGCCTGCTTCCCCCTCTCTCTGCCTGCCTCTCTGCCTACTTGTGATCTCTGTCTGCAAATAAATAAATAAAATATTTCTAAAAATAAATAAATAAATAATAAAGTAGTGGATTTCTTTTCTATAATACAGTATTCAACAGGCAACCTCTTGATCTTCACTTATCTGAATAAATCTTTCACTTGGAAGGGACAATGGTGAGCAGATGCCAAGTTCTCCTACCCAGCTGTAAATTATTAGCATTCTGGCTTATAAGTCAATCTCTTTTAAGTATGATCACCAAGAATGAGAGACTGATCACACTTGGATGTACCAACAAAGTGACCAGCTGAATCAGGAACCCGGGTCATGGTGAATCTGTGATAGTGTTAACTCCCCAGCAAGTCCTGGCCTGAAAAATCAGCTGATTTGAGACATCACATTATTATCTGGAGGTCCAGAGAGCCTGCAAATTTCAAAGCCATGGCCTGGATTATAGAATGGTATCGAAACCTGTCCCACACTGTGGATGTATGGAGCTAGTAGACTACAAAATTTTAAAGCCCACAGCTTAATGAGCAAAGTAGAGATTGGAGGGAATGCATAAATGAGCACAGATAAATATCCATGGATTGCTTCAAATGACAGATTATTAAAAGCTTTTAGAGAGATTTAGTGAAGATGATGGCATAGAAAGACCCTGAGCTTACTTCATTCCACGAACACAAATCTACAGTGACATGTCAAACAATCCCCTCTCAAAAGAATCTGAAAGCTAGCTCAAGAGCTCCTCTGCAACAAAAGGGAAATGGGCCACACTGAGACAGGTAGAAAGAGCAGAGACATGCTCTTGCAAAAATCTCACTCCCCACAGTGGGGAAGGATCTCATATTGTGGCGCTTGTCCCTGAGAAGCAAAGCATTTGTGTCCCACATCAGGCATCCCAATCCTTGGAACTGCACCAGAGAGATGAACCTCCAAAGTATCTGGAATTAAAAAGCTATGAGGCTTACTTCCAGGAGAACCACAGGGCACAGGGAATAAAAAATTTGTTCTTAATGGGCATACACAAAGACCCACTCACCCTGGGATTCAGTACAAAAACAACAGTTTGAAAAATGCCTAAAACATAGGCTAAGGCACTTGTTTTCTTAATGTGTCTGCTGAAGAGGTAGGAATCTCTTGGGACTGTCTCTGGGGCTGGAGGCAATAGTGGGCACCATTTTTTGCATTCTCCCCAGCTTTCTTGGTGCCAGTAGCTGGAGGATGCCATTTTTTGCACCACCCCTGACAACTAGCCTTAGTGGAAGTCTACCCCCACGCACCACAGCTGCAGCCTACACCCTCACCCCAGCCAGCAAGCACCTGCAACCCACACAGGGCATGATCTATTAGCACCTGGCTATTGTGGCCAGAGAGGATTGTGTTTCTAGAGTTCAAGGGTCTAAAAATAAACACGGAGAGAGTCATTGGCAGGTTACTGTCAGGGCACTACACAAACATTAGACTGAAACATACCCCCAATCTTCATGTGAAAAAGGCCTATTTTCCTGTCCTGGAGTTTCAGACTGAGGGACAGCCCTAAAGTCAGCCACACATCCAGACACTAGTGAGGCACCTCTGGCCCAGAGAATGTGGGCAGGGAGTCACCATATTAGTGCCTTCCCTCAGTCTCTCTGCAGTTTGCTGATACTTTCCAGAAAGGGGCTAATACACACAACAAAAGTCACAATTTTTGCAAGTGTCTCCCAAGGGACATTTCCACATCTCTTGGTCTGGAAGTTAGAAGAGCTTACAGTTGCAGACTTCTACTTTAAAACTACTGCCTGAGGGTCCTGCTTACAATTAACCTGAAGCTAGACACTGTCTGAGATTCTTTCCTTCAGAACAATGATAGCACTTGGCATACTCTCAACAACTGAGACCTAACAAGAATAGATCAGACTACTTTGAAAATCACAAAGGGCCAAGAAACAGCAAAAGCCAGGGAAAGGTTGAACAGTAAGTTTGGAAGATAAGGAAGGTATTATATAATAATATATACACACACAATGAACTACTACTCAGCCATAAAAAAGAATGAGACCTTGTCATTTGCAACAACATGGATATTAAGGGTATTGCGCTAAGTGAAATAAGTCAGGCAGAAAAAGATAAATCATGAATGATTTCACTCATATGTACAAACAAAACAAATAAAACAAAAACTCAAAGATACAAAGACGGGTCCAGAGGGGAATAGAGTTAGGGGGACAGGCAAAATAGGTGAAGGAATTCAATTTCAAGGTGATGGGAGGTAACTAGACTTATGGCAGTGATCTCTTTGTAGTGTATACAAATATCAAATTATAATGCTGTATACCTAAAACTTATTTCCTATTATATGCCAATTTACCTCAATTAAAAAAGAAAAAGGCTATGAATGCCTGTGGGATGGATAACTTGTGTAAAGAAAGAAAAGCAGGACATTAAGCACTGAGTAATAAAGAAAGCTGGTTTGATTTTAACATAATTCTAAATATCTAAAGTTGATATTTTTTTTTCTTCTCAATTCCCTGATTAAGGCAATTTACAAAGTCATTTTGAATGCCCTAGTACATTCAGTTAGATTTTTAAGTGCAACATTTTCTATTTTAAAAGATTCTGAGGGCACCTGGATGGCTTAGTTGGTTAAGTGTCTGCATTCAGCTCTGATCATGATCCCAGTCGAATCAAGCCCTACATGGGGTTTTCTATTTAACTGGGAGACTGCTTCTTCCTCTCCCTCCCCGCCCTTCCATCTGCTTGTGCTCTCGCTCTCTCTCAAACAAATAAATAAAATATTTAAAATAAGTAAATAATAAAAGAATTCTGTACCTAGGCTTTCCATTCTGATCATAGAAAACAAGCAAGCAGGGGCGTCTGGGTGGCTCAGTGGGTTAAAGTCTCTGCCTTCAACTCAGGTCATGATCCCAGGGTTGTGGGATCAAGTCCCACATCGTGCTCTCTGCTCTGCAGGGAGCTTGCTTCCTTCTCTCTTTCTGTCTGCCTCTCTGCCTACTTTTGATCTCTCTCTCTCTGTCAAATAGATAAATAAAATCTTAAAAAAAAAAAACAGCAAGTTATTCTTTTTAACAACGATGATGAGAAAGTTATTGATATGATATCTCTCCTGTCAGTTCTTAACAGTGTTTACATAAAACAAAACAGAATGCTTTATTTTGGGTTGCAAAATCTAATTATGAGTGTGACTCCATAGTTCTATGAGAAAAGTATAGATTTGGTTTCCAAGTTAAAGTCACGTTAAGAGTGACATCGTTCATGTTCACTGATACTTAGACACAAAGTTAATCTAGAGAAGACACTATAAATTTCACACCTCATGTAAATAATATGATAACACTTCAGAAGTGTTCGGAAATGATCATTTAATGCTATTGGACTGTATATTTTGAACTTCAAACAGGCTACTGCTTTAACCAAAAAATATGACACTGTTTTGAAACAATTCAACAATAACTTTTAAGAATGATTATTTTTCTATTTTAACTATTTAGAGCATATGGTTCAAAGCCATAGTGATATAACAAGAAAGTTCTTGGTCTTCTCCAAGCACAGGTCTAGCATAAAGTAGGTACTAAATTAGTGTTTGTTGAGTCAATAGATATGCCGTATTTGAATTTTGATTTGACCAGTTTGTGGCTCTATGTGACTTTGGGAATCATGATACTCTATAGGAGCCACCATTTTTCCATCTGACAGTTTTCACACTACATGGAAAGAATAAATAAACTTACTACATTAAACTACTTTGAAAACTATGAAATTATGTATCTATATATTTGAATATTTTCAAAATGCTATCTTTAAATATTTGCATACATTTTAGAATATACCTAAAAATAACTACCTATTTTGAAAAAAAAATAGAACCACAGAGGTTCTGTGATTTTTATTTGTCATCCTGTTGACATCACAGGAGATTGGTAGGATTCAAACACTTAGGGTCTCCCTGCTTCATGTACTTCTCTTCAAAGCTTCTTCCTTACCTGAAGTGAGCAATGAATTTTTTTTTTTTAGAAAATTTGTACAGTGTCTTTTATACTAAATATAGCAGACATCTAGCTGCATTCTATGTACAAAAGCAGTGACAAGTATGATGTATAGAGCTAAAAGTTCACCCCCTGGGTTGAAATCTGTGCTCTTTGTCTTATCATAATAGTCTAAATTGTCATGCAAGTAGTTGGTATGTGGACCTAAGGAGGGAAGATTTTCAGAAATAGGACACCTCTTGAGGATACAAAAATCTGTTTTTCATTCTTTGGTAGTGGGGGTAAATGGAATCTGGTATATGCTCGGAATTGTCACAATGTGAGAAGATGACACAGCCGCTACAGGAAAAAGCTTTGGTTGTGATTTATTATTTAACACATTTGATATGGTTGAAGAGTCAGACACAGTTACATGAGTAGAAAATAAAATAAACCTATGGAGGCAAGAATGTGAAATCTAAACTAGGTCAGAGCATGGAGCCTGGCCCGGATGTGTGAGAGGGTAAGACCCAGGAGATCAGCCCACCTCAGAGGCTGGGCTGAAGTTGTGTCTACAGGTGCAGTCCAATGGTCCCAGAGGTACTAAAAGGGGAAGTTCCAGAACACTGGTTACCAACGGCAGTGACATTTTCATTACATAGAAAGCCCTGTGGTGTTCAGTAAAGGTTTGGACAGGGTAAGTTTAAAGGTCCTTTCACATCTATAAAGTCCATATTAATAATAAATAATCTCTCCTAATATTGTTTCTGCAAGACACAGCTTGTATCTGGAAGGTCTTTCAATAAATAATCTCTCCTAATATTGTTTCTCCAAGACACAGCTTGTATCTGGAAGGTCTTTCAAGTAGAGCTTCTATGATCAGATTTGTACACTACATCTGCATACGTATCAATCCTGTCAGTCTCTAGCATTGAACCAGGGGGAAAGCACAGCCTCCTATCTGAGCTTTCATGTATCCCATCTACTCATAAGAGGTGCACATCTCCATGGCAGAAATGCCACCCCAAGTGTCAGGTCTCATCAAGACTGATCCAATAGAAGGACATGTACAAAGTGGATGGTCTCACATCTCTGAAGTGGTGCTGCTGCTCTAGCCACAGAAGACTGATTTTTAAATTTCAAAATGTGGGTATCTCACACAATAGGACATTGTTTATTTCTATCTGTCTTTCTCACTCTTTTCATGAAGTTTTTCACTAGGCCATGAAATAAAAGGATTGTGCCTAATGTCCTATATTAGTTTCCTGGGGCTGTTGTACCAAGACATCAAAAACCAAGTGACCTTAAACAACAAAAATTTATTGCTTTACAGTCCTAGAGGCAAGAGGTCTGAAATCAAGGTATCAGCGGAGCCTTGCTTCCTCTAACAGCCTAGGGGAACATCCTTCCTTGTCTCTTCTGGCTTCTGATATTTGGAGTAATCCTTGGCATTCGTTGGCTTATAAATGCATCTCTCCAGTCATAGGGCTGTCTGCTCCCTGTGTGTCTCCCTATCATCTCTCCTGTGTGGATGTTTGTCTGTGACCAAATTTCTCCTTTCTATGAGGACTCCAGCAATACTGGATTGGAGCTTATCCTATTGACCTAATTTAACTTGAGCTTTACCTCTCTAAAGATCCTATTTCCAAGTAAGGTCACATTCTGAGGCACTGGGGCTTAGGACTCTAATATATCCTTTTGGGGGGGACACTAATCAACCTAAAAGAGCCCTCCATGCAATTTGTGTACTTCTATGGTCATATGCTATTTTTGCACACTGGTATCTCACTTTGTGGGTGCTTTTCACAAGATTCCAATGTGGTAAAGTAACTGTGATTGAGTTTAGGAAACTTCTGCCTGAGGATTTACAATTCCATGGGTAAAGACTGACTTACAGGACAGAAACACATTTTTTTTTTCCTCTCTCATTTGGCTTGTGAAGGTCCAGAACACAGTTTGTATTTTTTCAGGGTGCTATACTACCAACATACAAGTCAGTAAAAATAATGTTTAAGTCACAAGATATAGCAAAATGAAGGAGGAGACAGACTATGAATAAGGTTTGTTCAAGGAGTACTTCTGTCATTCTGTTCTTACTGTGTTGCTACTCAGACAAAATTTCTCTTTTTGCATCAATTTGGCACCTTTGCTCAAAAAGGAAGTCTGACCTGACTTTTAAAGTTACTATGAAGAGAACTTTGTTTTATGTTATACAAAAACGGCTCTAATATTAAAAGATTAATCCCTTTTGCCTCTAAACATATGATTAACCATAAATTATCACACTAGACCTGATCACATCTTTCAAAAGCCTATTAAAAAACAAATTAACCTTTTCTCTCTAGTCTGAACTCCCTTGTTAATATGAAAATCAGGAGCAATTCAGGACTCTCAGCTTTTGTTATCCCAACCATATTCCTTTGTGTTTTTCAAGTTGAGTTGTGACTGGAGAGTGAGTCATACCAGCTTAATTAATTTAGTTAAGAACCAATTAAAAGCAGTATTTTGTGCATGAGAAACCTTGTCTGAAGTGTTTTGAATTTCATCAGGAGTTTGCTCATTACCCAGGCTTCCATATAGATAGCTGTGCCATGGGGTTGTGGGGGAAGGTGGTGGACACACTTCCATACTGTGTTAGACTTCCTTTAATTCATACTCATAAGTGAGTTTTCAATTCTAAAGCAGGTACAATTTATATTTACACTCACAAACAAATTGCACACATCAAAAATTATTACCAAATTTCTTATTGTGATAATAATGTAGCAAGGTTTATGAGAAACTAACTCATATATTTTCTTCCTCCAGTAGACTAAATGATCTAAACATGCCCTGTAAGAAGATTAAAGGGAGATGTGTTCTTTCTGTATCCTTCCCACCTCATTAATTTGCAGAGGAACAATGTGACATAGTATATTTTTAAAGTAATGTGGTTTAAGAATAGTGAAGTTTAAAGCAGTCTGATCTTCAGATTTTTGCCCTATGGAAGCAGATGTGTAGACAAAGCACTAACACATGAATCTTTTTAGAAGTTCTCTAGGTCTCTGTGTATTATTTGTACCTATTTTTGAGGCAAATCCAGCAAACAAAAGCTGTGTATTTGGAAAGAGTGGGAAAAGTTTTGGACAGTGAACTGGCTGATTTAATGCAGGAGTCAGAAAATGTTTTCCAAAAGGGACTGACAGTAAAAGTATTTTAGGCTTGGTGGACCAGATGTCTCTGTATTTGTTCTCTGTTATAACTAATCAACTCTACACTTGTAGCATGAAAACAGCCTTTGGTAATATGTAAACTAATGGACATGGCAATGTTCCAATAAAACTTCATTTACAAAAACAGAAGAAAGACTGAATTGGACCTGCGGGCCATGGTTTTCCAACCCTTAATGAAGGATATAGTAATGGCACTGACCCTTAATGGGTGGATAAGTCTCCTCTTGCTAGTGTTCAGTTTCCTCATCCTAAAATGAGGTTAGACTAAGGAAGTCAGAAGGACTCTCCAGCTTTGCATTTCTAGGTTCACATAGAGAAATGGTCTCTAGAGATACTTCCAAGCATAGCTCTAGGGTTAGGAAGCTGATTCTCCAGTGTCCTCTTTGCCAGGATGGAGGGGTGGGAGGGGGTATGGGGAGGGGAACTTCTCAATAAGAGAAAATATAAAGAAACTTCTTTTCTTTGTGTTCTTTGTGTATGGGTGTTACCGAGATTAAACATGAGAAGTGAAAATGGTTATGCCTTTAATACTTTTGAGTTCTTTATTCTCTAGAAGCCATAGCTCTGCTTAGGATAAAAGGTAGATATAACTATTTAGAAAGATTTCAAAAACACTTGCTTTGGAGTTAGTTAGCTGTGGACCTTTCAAACTTGAAGATGACAATCTCAGTATTAGAGGTTTCAGGGCTGGTAGACCACAGGCTAAAAAGTGGCTTTCAGAAACCTTTTTTTTTTTTGAAAGGGTAAACGTCACTGGGAAAATTCTCTTTGTTCGAACACCTCATTACCCAGCAATGCAGAATAAATGGGGCATTGCTCTCTATTGATTTGCCACCACAGCCTCTGTAACTAAACATGACCTGAGGCAGTTCTCCAAACAAGAGGTTCTCTGTTTAATTGTTGCTTGAATAATTTTTCATTATCATTACTCGGGGATTAGAATTTCTATTTTTACTTGGTGTTATTTTAAGTGTACCCTTTGTGTAGTGTATTTTCCAGCATATTAGAATCAGTCACCTATTACAAGAATATCATCAAATGTACACACTGAGAGTAATTCCACCGCAGTGTTCTCAGAACTATAAATACACAAATAATCAGCCCTCATTACTTATTTCCACTGGGTTAAGGTAAGTGCATGTATAAATTTCACATGTTTAGACTGTATTCACCTTTATTTTGAACCCCATTCTTAATGAAGCCCCTGTCCTAGCTCAGAGGAACAAGAATTCTATATATTTTATCTGCAGGTCTCCACATGAGCTGGAACTGTTCTCAATGAAATTATTCAAATAATGGCTCAAGTGGAGTCCATTTGCAGAACTTTTCCTACCTTGGGCTTTCCTTTTTCTTTTTCTTTTTTTTTCCCTTAAATCATTTCGAGGGATACAGCAGAGTTAGTTATGTAATTTGATCTATCTCTTTATATTTGTCAAAAGCAGCATATGTAAAAACAAATTAAAATGTAGTTACTAGATACTTAACCAGACCAGTAAATACTGAGTATTCATGGTATCTTGAGTTTTCACAATAAGGAAGAGATACAGAGAATAACTGAATTACATGGCTACTCTATGGTTTGTTTTTTGGATAAGGTTAATGTGACTCAATTATATAGGTCACAAGGTTTGGTTCACCTCCCAAGCCCTCAAATATTATAAAATTTGATATCATTGCCACTTTATCAGATAAATGTCTCTGGCCAAATCTAGATCCTTGTTCTAGCAGAAATTTTTCTTTAATTTTTTCTTTAATTGATTTATTTAATTTATCTTGCTAATACCTTCGGCTTATGACTGCTATCTCTGGTAATACTTGAAAAAGTGAGATGGTTTATAGGTATCTACTCAGCTACTTGTTTCATTTACACAGCTGTTCAAAGGCTTGACTCCCATAACCTTAAAACCCTGGTTTTTTGGGGTACCTAGGTAGCTGAGTGGTTAAGTGTCTGGTTTCAGCCCAGGTCATGATCTCAAGGTCCTGGGATCAAGCCCCGCATTGGTCTCTCTGCTGGGCGGGAAGCCTGCTTCTCCCTCTCCCATTCTCCCTGCATTTATTCCCTCTCTCACTGTGTCTCTCTCTGTCAAATAAACAAAATCTAAAAAACAAAAACAAAAACAAAAAAAACTTCTGGTTTTTACTAACGTCTCAGATGTAGGACAAATATAGGCAAATTTATAAATTTTGAAATCATGATAAAATATTGTATCTCTGTAAAGAATGTCAAGTTATTTGAAAGTTATTTAAGAGAGCCTAAAATTCTTCAAATTGTTCAGTCCATTTTAATTTTATAAGAATTCTTTAAAGATTGTAAATTTCTCTTGAATATCCTATTAGATGGAGAGGGTACTGTTAAAGTAAAAATAGATGAGAGATAGATAAGAATTACAGTAAAAATTGAATCAAGCTAGCAAGGGGAAAGTAAAACAGTAAAAGTAGAGTGAGGAAAGCCTCACCAATTTTTTGTTAAGGAATGTCCTTAATATTGTCCATGAAAGCAAATTTACTTCAATTCACAAATCTATTCATTCTTCCTCAGCTTCATAAAAAGTAGTGACTTTGGCCTGATTATATAATTACATCATATAATAATTGTTTTGTATTTTGATATACCTGTAAATAAACCACCTTCACACCCCCAGAGATTTTAATAATCCAATATTTGAAAGAAGGAGAGAGAATAAAACAAAGGGAACAAGTGATTCAAAATTCTTATCTTCTAGACATCTCTAATTTTATACTGCTTTAGTGTGTGTATGGGCTTGTGTGTGTGTGTTAATCTTTCACAGCTTTTAGCTGGTAATCTATCTGGCACTCTGACTGAATTGACCAAAAACTGTACACAACCATAAATGGAGAGGATGAAAGGCAAAGTGAGATTTACAGCCTTGATCTTGAAGATAAAACCAAGGAGGCTGAGAAAAAATATTGTCTGTTAGAAAAGGAATTATTTCTTTTGGAGTATATCCTTTATAAGAGGTATTTTTATTCTCTCTATTAAAATTGTTCATCACCAATGCTCTTTGGGATTATATCACCCGAAAAAACAATGCTCGCGGCAAAAGGTTGAAGATTTTCTTAACAAGAAAAAGGCACTATGAGATTTTCAAAGGAAATAC
Organism: Mustela putorius furo; assembly: GCF_011764305.1. Lineage (NCBI taxonomy): Eukaryota > Metazoa > Chordata > Mammalia > Carnivora > Mustelidae > Mustela > Mustela putorius. The sequence continues at coordinate 17,860,668 of NW_025421987.1, forward strand.
AGAATGTTTCTCTAATAAACACATTAATAACTTGCAAATGTGTTGTCACATTTAGGGCAATAATTTATAGTACATTTCTCCCTAAGTATAAGATTTTCTGCATTAATTTAAGGAAAATGTAAAGAAGAAATAAAGCAAAATTACTTGAAAACAGTTTTAAACTTAAAACTTAGTTGATTCAGTTCTTATACTGACTACATGTTGACAGTTTTTCATAAACTATTCAGTTACTTTGCACATATGCATATATCTTAATTCAGCTTTTTGAATTATTTTATGTCCCTTTTTTAACCTTTTCATTGTTATACAGCAGTTGGTTTATCACCCAATTCCATTGTAAATTTGCATAATAAAAACTTGCTTATAAGCAATTCAGAGTATCTTACATGTTGACACATATCATCATACTATAGAGAAAATAACTCAATTCTAATACTAAAAAGTAAAAATAAATTAAAATTAATAATAATCATCAGCGCTAGAAGGATTGCTGCTGCTATGACTACTTCGTTATTTTTCGGAGGCATTTAAAATACTGTGTGTGAAGTACACATTAGGAGAATTTGGGTTGCAAGAGTCAAAAACCAAAGACAAGCAGGATCAAGAGCAAGTGATGTATACTGAAAGGATAACAGTATGGAAAGGATTACTAATGGTTGTTTAGAGTTTCAACTCTGCCATTTACTTTCTGTATGACTTCAGACAAGTTAACAAACACTCTGTGTGCCAATTTCTTCATGTGTAAAATGGAAATAATAGTATCACCTATCTCATAAAGTTTTTGTGACCATTAAATGATCTTGTTTTTCAAAAGATACAGAACAGAGCTTAGATGTTTAGTGCTATATGATTGTTTATAATAAGTTCTTGAGCTATTCTTGTTCTTGTTAGGGCATTTCTAAAAATCAAGAGGGGAAGTATGCAGCTGGTCTTCCAGAAAGAAAGCAGGGTCAGGAGTGATACAGGAGGACCAGGAGTGAACAGAGCACTGTCTCCTACTTTCTGTCTCTCTGCACATCTATTTTAATCTAGCAGATGTTATTATTCCCATTTTACCACTGGGAAACTTGAAACTTACGAGAAGCTTAATACCTTTCCAAAGTCACCCACTAAGTGCTACAGATGGGATTTGAAGTCCTGGTTGTGTAACTCTAAATCCTTGTTACTAAAAACTACACTAGACACATCAATCAAGATTTCTTAAAGTTTCAAGTAATATCAAATGAGGATTTGTGTACTTTTTCCATTAGTTAATCTTTAATAAATTGTTAAGTACTTACATAGGATATGATCAGATCTTCATTAGTAGGACGTTCAATTTAGTTAGGTTTGCAGGAAGGAGATGGATTTGTATCACTGCATGAATTCAGATTCTATCTCTTGGTGTCTTTGATGCCACCGGTCTTTGCTGTAACAACATAGTCATCCCATTATCTAAAATAATGAAGGAAACGTGGCTTTTAAGGATAAAACACACATTGTACACCATATTAAAACCATGTTATCTACCCTTAATCTAAGGAAGTTAGGATATAGGAAGATGACAAATTGGCTAAGAAGATGAGAGAAATACCTAACTTTATGACCAAAGGATCCTTGGCACTTTCGACAAAGGACAAAGAAGAATTAAAACATTATGAAGAAAAAAATTAAGTGATCTGTCAGAGTTATAGAGAAAAACAAATAACAAAACCCATCATTTTAGAAGGTCTTTGGAGTGGATCTGGGTCCCCAAATTTTTAATTTTAGTCTTAGAGAAATATTAGAAGATTAAGTAAAGTAGAACCTTATAGAGAAAGATACATGGATTTCTCAATACTCAATACTAAACCATTAAAGAACTTGGAATCAGCTCACTAATTAGAAAGTGACTTTGGAAACCCACAAAGGGGAACGAAAAAGGGAGCAAAAAAATAATTCTTTTTAACATGGGCTAGGTAAAGAGGTATAAAGATCTCTTCATGTTCAGTTTTCCCTCCAAGATCTATCCTTTTAAAATAATATTTATTAGATTTTTATTAAAAGAATAAATATATTTTCTGGATATTTGGAAAATATAGACATGTAATGCTTTAACATTAATTTAAACACCAAACAAGGGAAGCAAAGAGAAAAAGCCATTAACATCTTAAAGACTATCAATAAAATATATATCAGTAATTTATGACACAAATTTGCTGTCTTATCATCAGGTAAGAAGCCTTAGGCAATTTATTATATTAAAATTAAAAGTTGCTTATTACATATTAAAATGCCAATTTGGGAGATACTTACCTGTTATTTAAAGTGCAGATAGCATATCTTCTGATCGTTTTAAGATTTTTTAGCTTTGTGTTATAATATTTAATATTTTAAAATATTAAACTTAATATTTTCAAATAGTCAACACATTTGACATTATGGTTATTTTAAATGTTTCTCTAAAATGTAAATCAATTTAGACTTTGTAATCCAAAGAGACAATGAGACTTTAAAATTTTATCAGTAATCTTAACATAGTTTTTTATTGCTAATTTGGTTCTGATATATTAAACTACATAATATTTCTATATTTTCTTAAGATGCATTTCCAATGTGTTTTTTAAAATATTTTAAAGTAAGCCCTAGTGGAATATAACAAATGAAAAATATTTATTTAAGAAAATCTTCTGGGACGCCTGGGTGGCTCAGTTGGTTAAGCAGCTGCCTTCGGCTCAGGTCGTGATCCCAGTGTCCTGGGATCGAGTCCCGCATCGGGCTCCTTGCTCAGCAGGGAGCCTGCTTCTCCCTCTGCCTCTGCTGCCACTCTATCTGCCTGTGCTCGCTCTCTCCCCCTCTCTCTCTCTAATAAATAAATAAAATCTTAAAAAAAAAAAAAAAAAGAAAAGAAAATCTTCTAAGTCTTTATGAGAACTACAAAAGTCTGCATTGTTTCGAACAAATCCTACACTCTCCAGCCTCCCAGCTCAACAAAACAGAAACTCCAGTTGGTATAGCCAAGAACACAGGGCTCTCTCTCCTCCCTGCTCCCAGTCAGAGGACAAACCTCCTAAGATAGGCGGGGCATCAGCAATTCTCACCTTCCCCCAGCTACCTGTTAATGAAGCTAAGTTCTGTGCCACTATAGCTGAGGGTTAGGGCTCCCTTCATCCACACAGCCCTTACTTGTAGTTAAGCACTACTTTGACAACAGCACTGCCAAGAACAGTGGAGTCCTGAAAGCCCTTGACCTGACTAGTGGGATAAGGGTGACACACTGGGAGAGGCAAACAGAGACTGGGCGCTGCTGCCGCACCCATCTACCAAGTGCTCCTGAAGTGGGATGTCACTCAGAGAAAAGTATACCATGGTTCTCATTACCAGCATCAGGGCAATGGGTCAGAAATTTTGCTCCGGGAGGAAAAGCAAACTGTAGAAGAGAACCCCAATCCTTCCCCAAAGAAAGTGGACTTAATTTACAATAGTACATGGAAAAGATCAACCCTAAGGACACTCTCAAAAACAGTGAAAGTTGTAGTGAAAAGCAACCAAAGGAGATTGATCAGCTGTAGGCCTGTGAGTCTGTGGAAAGAAAGAATAAAAGAGATGGATGAGAAGAGCCTTCTTGGGGTCAGATAAATCAGAACCACTGACCTCAGAAACTATCCCTTCAAAACCTGGATCAGTCTCTGAATCAATTTGTGCCTAAAGGCATTGTTGAAAATAATAGAACAATCAACCAGCAAATCTTGGGTTTAACTGTTGGGTATGGTCAGGGGGAGGGAGCTCTGAGACAAAACCAGCCCAGTGAGGTAGGGTAGAGTGGAGGTCAGAACACAAGGTTGTTGATTCTCATCATTCATCGTAGTTATATTTCACAAAGTCACTGCAAACACTGTACTGGTGAATATGGAACCTTTTGCTCATAGGGGAAATACAGGGCTAAATTCCTGCACTTTCAGGCTCTTGTCACAACATTTTTGTCAATGCATCAATTCACAAACTTATCATACATGTGTTTCTGTTTAAAGACCCTTTATTATATATATATGTGTGTGTGTGTGTGTGTGTGTGTGTATATATTTAATATCTATTTTTGATTCATAAACATTGAACTCACAACCAACATGCCTGACCAGAGCTTATCTAACACATGTATTTTCTCCGTAAGATGCATCACAGCCTCCTTCAGCACTACGCTTGCAGCCATTTTAAGAGCAAAAATCACCAGCACAAAGCACAATAACAGCTCTAAATAGATTCTGAGAAGGACACTTGTTTATAATATGAGAGTGGAAACAGTGAAGGAAGAGCATCAATCACCTTGCTCAACCTCAATTGGGAACACGCACATTGGGTGACTCAAATTTTTCACTGCCCTGTGTATATCCATGAGTGATCACAAAAGCACAGTGAATATTGATTTTAGGTTACAATAAATTTTAGTGAAAAGATAAATTCACAAATACTGAATCTGTGAATAATGAGGATCGACCATTCATCTAAAATGCCCATTTTCCAACAACAAAACAATTGTAAGACATACAAAGAAACGAAAAAGTATGTCCCATACACCAGAAAAAAAGCAGGCACTAGAAACTGCCTGTGGAAGCAAACAGATGCCACATTTAAAATACAAAGCCCTGTAAGCCACTAAAAGTATGTTCAAAGAGCTAAAAGAAACCATGACTGAACAAGCAAAGGAAGTTGTGACAGCAATGTCCATTAATACTGGGTTGTAACTGAGCTGAAGATAAATACATGTCTGGATAGTTTCATTTTGTTTGCTAAGAATAAGTTATGTTTTAATTTGTAGAGCAGATCACTGAAAAACCATTCATTGACATGAATTTATTCCAAACAATATATGATCTAATTATATAACATATGTGAATGATGATTTTTTTCATTAAGCCTAATGAAATAAAGCGAAATAATTCACAATGTTGTAAGAATGCATCACTATGCACATTAATATAGCATGAATAAAATGTTGAAATGGAGCCTGTTTTCGTCTGTTCAGGCTGTCCTAACAAAAATACCCTAGACAGGGGTGGCTTACACAACAGACATTTATTTCTGACTATTCTGGACGCTGAGAATTCTAAGATAGAGGTACCAGCAGCTTAGCTTCTTAGTAAAAACATCCTTCCTGGTTTGCAGAGGGACACCTTGCTGTATCCTCACATATTGGATAGAAAGAAATCATCTTTCCAGTTAGTAACTCTGCCAATAAGGGCACTAATCCTATTCAGAAAGGTCCACCCTCATGACCTAATTATGTCCTAAAGTTCCCACTCACTAACACCATTAGGACTTCAAAATATAAATCCAGTTGGAGGAGAGACACAAATGTTCAGTCCTTAGCAGAGACTATCAAACATCCTGTAGAACCAAGGAAAAGAATTATGATGACAACTTAGATGATAACCCTTCTAGTCTAGAAACAGCACACATGTACACACACAGACTGAGAGGGTCTTAGTTCCTACTGCATTCCAAAAATATTGCTTAGCTTTAAAGTTGCTAATGAGAAAGAGATTATCTGTTTTCATGGAGCTTTTAGTTGCCAGGAAGATAACCATGAAGGAAGTAATGAGTGTTATACATGTTAGGAATCCTGCAGGGGAAAAAAAAAAAAAAAAATCCATTAAAAAAAAAAGAATAAGAATAATTGAATTAAAATTTTAAAAAGTTAAAAGAAAGAAAGAGAAAGGAAAAGACTGGTATAAAGGCTTCATCACGTCCCACTAAATAACAATTTATCACACTCAGATACAAAATATGCATCTCTCTTTTTTTTTTTTTAAAGATTTTATTTATTTATTTGACAGAGAGAGATCACAAGTAGGCAGAGAGGCAGGCAGAGAGAGAGAGAGAGAGGAGGAAGCAGGCCCCCTGCTGAGCAGAGAGCCCAATGCGGGACTCCATCCCAGGACCCTGAGATCATGACCTGAGCTGATGGCAGCGGCTTAACCCACAGAGCCACCCAGGTGCCCCAAAATATGCATCTCTTATATACCATATGCAGATCTTATATTTAACACCAAAAATTAGTGTAATAGGACAAAATTAGACTTGTCTAAGTTTTCATTGAATTTCTCATAAATACTAAAAGAAAATGACCACATATTTTCAGGGATTTGAGGAAAAAAGTTTTGATCCAATAACTTACTCTCTTTGTGCACAATAGAAAAAGATTCTTAAATATATAAAGGTTCAATAATTACTACCACCTATAACCCCCATTTTAAAAGGAACATGATATGGGGGCGCCTGGGTGGCTCAGTGTGTTCAAGTCTCTGCCTTCAGCTCAGGTCATGATCCCAGGGATGGAGCCCCACATCGGGACTTCCTGCTAAGCTGGGAGCCTGCTTCCTCCTCTCTCTCTGCCTGCTTCTCTGCCTACTTGTAATCTCTGTCTGTCAAATAAATAAATAAAATCTTTAAAATAAAATAAAAATAAATAAATAAAAGGAACATGATATAAACATAGCTAATTGAAATATATATTTAATCTATTAATTAAGAATTGGAAAGTTCATGGTATAAGATAAAGTCTTGTAAAACAGTATGAAATTAAAATATTATATACCTGTTCATCTTATATATTCAAAAAGTTTTAAATTACCTGGGAATAATAACAAAGTCTAACAGGTATCATAACTTCCTATGTGCCAGCTATTGTGCCAAATATTTTACATGTATTATTACTTCATTTAATCTTTATACAACCTCATTTTGGGGTTTCTTCATTTTACTTTTTTTTTTAAAGATTTTATTTATTTATATGACAGACAGAGATCACAAGTAGGCAGAGGCAGGCAGAGAGGGGAGGGGGGAAGCAGGCTTCCTGCTGAACAGAGAGCTCAATGTGGGGCTTGGTCCCAGGACCCTGAGGTCATGACCTGAGCCAAAGTCAGAGGCTTAACCCACTGAGCCACCCAGGTGCCCCGCTTCATTTTACTTTTGAGGAAACCAAGGCACAAAGAAGTTAAATAAATTGTTCACCCATGAATATGGTGTTTGAACAAAAGTAATCTAACTCCAGATATCTACTCTTCACTATTTCTCATAACAGGCTAGTATGTGAGAAAAAAAATGCAGAACACATTACTGTACATATCATATAATTTCCATATCATTTATTTAAACCAAACTTGATGTAGACCTGCAAAGAGTCAAGTACAGTGGCTATCACATTTTAAATTTTGTACAATTAGAATATGTTAACTGAGAAAATGTTTTAAAATAAATGTATTTATAAATACATTTATATTTATAAATGTATATAAATATAAATAAATAAATAAAAATGTATATAAATATAAATAAATAAATAAAATGAATACATGTATATAAATAAATATAAATTTATTAATTTATAAATAAATGTATTTATATTAAACAAAAAAGTATGGTACAAAACACTTTGAAAGCTTGTGTATCTGTCGTAATTAAAAGTGATTATCTCAATTCTAACTTTATATAATTTTTCTTTAAAATATTACAAGGATGAATACCTACCATCTGTATCAACATGGATGGAACTGGAGAGTATTATGCTAAGTGAAATAAGTCAAGCAGAGAAAGACAATTATTATATAGTTTCACTCTATGTGGAACATAAGGAGTAGTGCAGAGGATCACAGGGGAAGGGAAGGAAACTGAACGGGAAGAAATCAGGGAGAGAGACAAACCAGGAGAGATTCTGGACTCTGGAACACAAACTGAAGGTCACAGAAGGGAGGTGGGCGGAAGGATGGGCTAACCAGGTAAGGGGTAGTAAGGAGGGCATGTGATGTGATGAGCACTGCGTATTATGAGCAACCAATGAATCGTTGAACAGTACATCAAAAACTAATGATGTACTATATGTTGACTAACTGAACATTAGTCAACATATTTTTTCTTTCTTAAAAATGAAAAAATAGGGGTGCCTGGTGGCTCAGTGTCATGATCTGCCTTCAGCTCAGGTCATGATCTTAGGGTCCTGGGATCGAGCCCCACATTGGGGGGCTCTCTGCTCAGCGAGGAGCCTGCTTCCCCCCTCTCTTCTCTGCCTTGCCTCTCTGCCTACTTGTGATCTCAATCTCTCTCTGCCAAATAAATAAATAATAAATAAATAAATCTTTAAAAAAATAAGTAAATAAATAAAATTTTAAAAAAATAAAATAGAATATTACAAATAATCTTTAACTCCATTCTTCCCAGTAAAATTTTAATTCTATCTCTCCATAAGGATGAGGAGAGAGGGAGAGTTGGGCAGTCATACTTTAACGTAATACTTTGTAATCCTTGTATTCATATTTTGTCTATATGTAAATATTTCTATAAATACAGAGGGATTGTTTACACATTATAAAACTACATGAAATCCTTCTGCAGCTTGATCTATGCACTTACTTCATTTTCTTGAGATATAGCCAAGTTGATGCATGTGAAACTACTTTATTTTTTAATTTCTTTGTACAAAATATTAAAAATATGCACTATTATATTCTATCCATTCTCTTACTGATGGGCATTTTTTAAGTCATTTCTAGGTTTTTTGAACTTTAAAAAATGCTACAATGAACAACTTTGTACGTACATTCTTGGACACATCAGGAAAAATTTCTCTAGAATATAAATCTAAAAGTTGGATTTCAGGATCATCAGAGACATGCAGTGTTTTTCAGTTTATTACCTATTGCTCATATCTGGTTTCCAACTCCATATATAAGGATCCTGATAGTCACCACTCCATCCTAACAGTAGGTTTAAAAAAAAAAAAAAAAGTTTGGTGTACTGAAATATCTACAATCCTTGGATTCATAAAAGAACAGAGGACACAGGGCGAGCAATGCCGCTGAGACTCGAGTGACGTATACACAAATACAGGGAGGCATAGCTTACCTGGAACAGAGACTCATGAGAAAAAGCCACCTTGGGAACAATCCCACTGCAGTAGGAAAACCTGAACTCGTTTGACAAATAGCTGGAGGCTCAGTGTGGACAGATTTGAGAATTAAAAATTCCAGGGAGACCAAGTAATTTAGAGACCCCTACTATACTGGAACATTTATCTCCAGAATCTGGACCAGGTTCCCATAGTAAATACCTGAAAAATTTCACCATGGGCTTCTCACAGGGGCCAGGGACAAGGAACCATTTTGAAATATGCCAGAGCCCTCTGCTTTTCTTTTCCAGGTCTACCTCCAGGGGAAACTAGTTAACCAAACCCTAATGCGCACTATCAGAGCCCAAGTGACCTGAGGAAAGAAAATCACCAACTCCAGCTGGCTCTAGTCTTCCAGGTGGAAGGAGGGAAAACCTACCTCCAACTCACTCTAGCCGCTTGTCTCTCACCTAAGTGAGGTGAAAAATGAGAAATGCTTGTGAGACTTGCAGTCCAGAGACAAAGGAGACAAAGGCCTAACAAAGGATTACAGAATACTTTCCTCCTCCACCACCTCACCACATTGTTAAAAGGCCTATTTATGGCAGTTTCTTTGCCTGATCGCTCATGTCTGGTTATAAATACATAAATAAATACAGGGTTTACCAAAGACAAAAAACATACTTTGAGGAAAAAGAACAAGTATCGGAACCATACATAACAAGGATGTTGGAATTATCAGACCTGGAATTTGAAACAACTATAATTAATATGCTAAGGGCTTTAATAGATAAAGTAGACAGCAGGCAAGACAGATGGGCAATGAAGCAGAGAGATGGAAATCCTAATAAAGAACCAAAAATAAATGCTAGAGATCAAAAATGCTTTAACAGAAATGAAGAATGTCTTTTTTATGGGTTTATTAATAAATAATACTGGATACTGCTAAGGAAAGAATCCCTGATCTAAAGGAGTATATATGGAAAGAATTCCCAAAAATTAAAAAAAAAAAAAAAAGAGAGAGAGAGAGAGAGAGAGAGAGAAGGAGAGAGAGAGTGAGAGAACAAAGACTAAAACAAACAGAAAACAAAAAACAAACAAAAAAAGAGAGTATCCAAAGACTATGGGATAACTACAAGACATATAAAATACACACAATGGGAATACCAGAGGGAGAAGAAAAAAAGGAACAGAAAAAAAAATTTGAAACAATAATGATTGAGAATTTCCTCCAAATTAATGTAAGACCCTAAAACACAGACTCAGGAGGATAAACGCCAGTACATACACATATACATATACGTATACGTATACATACATACATACATACATACCTAAAATTACACCCAGGCATATCATTTTCAAACTGCAGAAAATCAAAAATAAAGAAAAACTCCTGAAGAAAGCCAGAGGAATAAATACCTTACCTAGAGAAGAAAAAAGATAAGAATTGCATCTAACTTCCCCGAAACCATGCAAACAAGAAAAGAATGAAGTATTTAAAGTGTTGAGGAAACAAACAAGCAAACAAAAAACTCTGATGTAGAATTCTGTACTCTGCAAAATTATATCTCAACAGCAAAGGAGAAATAATGATTTTGTCAAACAAACAGAAATTGAGGAAATTTGTTGCCAGTTGACCTGCTTTGCAAGAAATATGTAAAATTCTTTAGAAAGAAGGACCTCTATTATAGGTCAGAAACCCAGATCTATGTAAAATAATGAATAGCATCAAGAAGAAATAAGTGAAGGTAAAATAAGAACTTTTCATTTTATTAATCTAGCATAACAGTTTATTCAAATTAATAACAGCAATGATGTATTTGACTATGCATGCTTATGTATATAACTTATGCATATATATTATGTGCATACATACATATATATGCTTACTTGTGCTTTTATATATAAATGTAATGAATGATAGCAATGTTTCAAGGGACGGGAAGGAGGGATAAGAATTATTTTGTGATTTTAAGATATTTGTGCTAACCGTGAAGTGGTATAGTTTTATTTAATATAATACCTTAAATGTATTTTGTAAATTCTAGGACAACCACTAAAATAATGCAAAGAGTATAAATGATACCCTAAGACGGGAGAGAAAATAGAGTCATAAAATGCTTACTAAAAAAAAAAAAAAAAAAAAAAACACAAAAAGCAGAGGAAGTGTAAAAAACAAAAATAGAAACTAAATGCACCAATTAAAAGACAGAGACCATTAGAGTAGATCAAAAAACAAGACCTAACTATATGTTGTCTATAAGAAACCCACTTTAAATATAAAGACACATCTAGACTAAATGAACAGTGATTTCAGACAGAGCAGACTTCAAAGCAAGGAAGTTGAGATGGAAAAAGAAGCAATATCACCAATGAGTTTAAAAGTTTGTGCCAGTGTAGATACCCACCAAGCACTAAGTCCCAGTTCTCTGGGTTGTCAACTCTGGGTAAGTCGTAAGTCGTACTTCTAGATGTTAAAATTTAATCTTTTAAAATTTTCTGTCTTTTTAAATATGCATGAGGTTGAACCTCATTCTATGTACCTACTAGCAGTTCCAATTTCTTCTTTGAATAACCTTTTCAGTCTGTTAGTCCACTTGTACAGGATCATTTCATCTTAATTCTTTATTTTTGGAATTCTTTAGACATTGTGTATACCAATTTTTGGTCAAAATATCACAACTGTCGGGGCGCCTGGGTGGCTCAGTGGGTTAAAGCCTCTGCCTTCAGCTCAGGTCATGATCTCAGGGTCCTGGGATCGAGCTCCACACCGGGCTCTCTGCTCAGCAGGAAGCCTGCTTCACCCTCTCTCTCTCTGCCTGCCTCTCTGCCTACAAATGATCTCTGTCAAGTAAATAAATAAAAATCTTCAAAATATAAAAAAGTGGGTTAAAATATCACAACTATCTTTTCTCAGTCTAATTGTTTTAATTTTTTTAACAATACTGCCATACAGAAAACTGTAATTTTGTTGTTATGCATGTTTTATATTATTATAAAATTATTCATGTTTTTCTATATGTGTTATCTTTTGAATGGGAGGGTGTCTTATTTCAGGTTTTTTTTGTGTGGTTTTTTTTTTTTTTCCTAACCTGAAATCTTTCTGCTACATTTTCTCCTACGTTAGCTGTAAGTTTGACATTCCTTTGAAAGTAGTGTATTTCTTTGTGTATGGCTCTGACTTTATTTTTTCATGGAAAGCCAATGGACCCCAAATTATTGATTTAAAATTCCTTTTTGGGGGCACCTGGGTGTTTCGGTCATTAAGCATCTGCCTTCAGCTCTTGTCATGATCTCAGGGTCCTGGGACGCAGCCCCACATGGGACCCCTTGCTCAGCGGGGAGCCTGCTTCTCCCTCTGCCTGCCCCTCTTCCTTCTTGTGCTACTTCTCTCTCTCTGAGACAAATAAATAAATGAAAATCTTTAAAAAAATAATAAAATAAAATTGTCTTTGTTGTTGTTCTTGCAATTCCTATACATTTGGACATTATCCATGTAATTGCAGATTTGTTCCTAAGATACATTTTTCATTTGCTCCTTGAGACAACAGTACCCTGTTTTATACTATACGTCTCCATATCTGATATCGCAAATTTTTCTTTTAAAAATTTGTGAATATTTATATTCCTTCACTATTGTACCAGTGAATTACCTTAGTCACAGACAACGGAAAACTGAAAACAGGAATTATCAGAGATATTAGATTGTGTATGAGATATCCAGAATGAGCAGGCAACTTCACTTGGATATGCACAACCAGAAGTAAAACAGTCAGGGAAAATGTCTCATTAATGTTTTTGTTTGTTTTTTAACCTTGGGTTAGACTGTGTCACTCATCTCCCAAAACTTAGTCATGGCTCTATCAGAAATACTGGATGCTTTGTACCACGATGTTTGCTACATAGCCAATCCTTTTCTGAATAGTTGACTTCACATGTTGTTAACTTAGATATTTTGTGCAGGTTTGGCTGCTTGTGGGTCTTAAGCTTCTAATAATTTTGAGCTAAATAGTTCTGAGGTAAATAATACTGAGGTAGGGACACCTGGGTGGCTTGGTGGGTTAAGCCTCTGCCTTTGGTTCCCTCTGCTTAGCAGGGAGCCTGTTTCCCCCTCTTTCTCTGCCTACTTGTGATCTCTTTCTCTATTGCAAATAAATTAATTAATTAAAATCTTAAAAAAAAATAGTACTGAGGTAAATAGTTCTTAGCTTTCTAGTCTTCATAATAATGTATGACTATTTAGAAAGAGGTTAATATTCATGCAGGCCAAGTCTCCTTTATGAGAACATAGAATGCATTCATAGCATTTTCTCTCCTTTTTGAGGTATAATATAGTAAGATACATGGATCTTCAGTGTATAGTTTGAGGAATGTTGACAAAATATATTCGAGGGTGCCTGGATGTCTCAGTCCTTAAGTGTCTGCCTTTGGCTCAGGTCATGATCCCAGGGTCCTGGGATCCAGCCCTGCATCAGGCTCCCTGCTCAGCAGAAGCCTGCTTCTCCCTCTCCTACTCTCCCTGCTTGTGTTCCCTCTCTTGATCTCTTTCTCTCTGTCAAATAGATAAATAAAATAAAATATTTTTTAAAAAAATATATTCTAAGTAGAACATTCTCATATCTTAGAAATTCTCTCAAGGAAATTTCCACTTAATGCCCCTACCCTCAGGGCAGAAGCATTCACTATTCTGATGCCAATCACCATAAATTAACATTGGTTAATTCTGAAATTCACATGATCCATGTATACTTTGTGTCTGGCTCCTTTCTGAGATCACTTTTGCTTTTTAGGATTTATCAATGTTGATGTTTATATGTTATTATTTTACTGCTGAATAGTATAAATTAATGTGCCCAAAATTTTAGCATTATGAATAAAGCAACAATAGGCATGCTTGCACAAGTTTCTCTCTTTTTTTGGTAAATATATGCTTTTATTTCCTAAGTGTTTTGATGTGAAATTGCTGAATCATGAACAAGTCTAATTTTATTAGGAACTAACATTTTCCAAAAGATTTGTATACATTTTTAAATACTGATAAGTGAAAATTTTAAATTGTGATTGATCCTCTCTAATATTTCACATTTAGCCCTTCATAATTTGATCTACTTCATGTGTGTATAGTTATATCTTATTGTAATATTAATTTTCTTGATGATTAATGATGTTTAGCAATTTCTCATACACATTTTAACCAGTTGTACATGCTCTTTTGGGTGTAAGTCTTTGGCCTGTTTTTAGTTGCATTGTTTGTCTTTATAATTGTGATAATTATCTATATATTCTGAATGTGAGTTCTTTGTCAGATATATGTATTTTTAATATTTCTCTGTTTTGATTTTATTTTTATAAGAAGCTTCAAATAAGTAGACTTTTATGTAGTACAATTTATTTTTTTATTTTTGAGATTAGTAATTTTTGACTTCTGAATAAGACATTTTTTTTGATGAGACGAAGTTCCCAAAGATATTCTGAAAAATTCCAAAGACTTTAAGTCTACAATTTATCTCCAATAATTTTGTGTATGTTTACGGGGCTATTATCAAGTCTCAATTTTTTTCCATTTAGATTTTTTTGTCTGTGTTTATGGACTATTATTGTCATTTTTTTGCCCATTTGAATATTGTTCCAGTGTATTTGTTGGAATGACTTTTTGTTTGCTTATTGCATTGTCTTGGTGATTTTGTGCTTCTGGTCTTTTGAATTATTTGTTAAATTTATTCCTAGGTATATGTTTTTCTGATATGTTCAATGGTCTTTTTTTTTTTTATTTAAAGATTTTATTTATTTATTTGACAGACAGAAATCACAAGTAGGCAGAGAGGCAGGCAGAGAGAGAGAGGAGGAAGCAGGCTCCCCGCTGAGCAGAGAGCCTGATGTGGGGCTCTATGCGGGGCTCGATCCCAGAATCCTGGGATCATGACCCGAGCAGAAGGTAGAGGCTTTACCCACTGAGCCACCTAGGCGCCCCTCTTCAATGGTCTTGATAGAATTCACTATCTGGATTGACAGTTTTGTGCCAATTACCTTTCAATGTACTGCTTCTCATCTTCTCAGGAACTATTCCTGGCCCTGCTTTGTGATGTGGAGCTGGACCTGGAAGCCATTTCTTCTTAATGGAAGAAGTCCAAAGTCTGGACCAATGTCAGACTTTGCCAACAGAGTATGCTCAAGGACACTATAAGGCACAGTAGTGGAAGGGGATTTTTACCCTGGTTTCGGGGTGGTTTTCCTCCTTTAGTGCCAGAGCTGCCTGCCCCATGCAGGAAACCTGGTGATACTCACGTTCCACTGAGTTTTTACTGCACTGCAAAGAAGTAGCTTCTTGTGGATCAACTCCGAACTTCTGGCACCCCAGTGGGTGAATTCCTGTGCACCCCAGGAAGTGGCTAATAGCAGAGGAGCTCTTGTTTGTAGTGCCTTAGCACACTTCATCATCCTGTGAGCTACAGTCATACTTTCTCCAAAGACGTGAATTTCAACCTTGTGGGAGCCCTACTTCCAAGTATTTGCTTCCCTTGATGTTCTTCCTCTGTCCTTGAAGTAGTAGCTGCTCCCTACATTCATTATGCCTTACAATTTAGAATCCTCTTTTATACCTTCTTAATAGCATTATCTCCTTTTGCCAGTTAATACTGCTTTATATTTAATTTTCTATGTTCAAATTGCTAGTAGGATTTCTGTCTCCTGATTGGACCCTGATGTCCAGTATACTTCATTTGGAAACTTTAGTTATGAATTTAATGTCTTTATAGATATAGGGTTATTTGGATTTTATATTTTTTTCATGTGTCAGTTTTTTAGATTTATTTTTTGATAAGTTTGCATATTTCACCTAGATTTGCATTTTTATTGTAAAATGACTTAAAATATTCTTTTGTTATCATTTAAATGCCCTTGAATAAGTGGCAAAAAGTATTGCTTTCATTTCTTAAGTTGAATAAAATGACCAATTTTTTCCTGTTATTTCTATGTTTTTATACATTTTTGATGGTATTGTTGGCTGTATACAATTTTATAATTCTCACCTTAAATTCAATTTTGATTGATTTTAATATTACCATAAGAGCTTTATATTGGTTAGCATTTGCTGGTGAATGTATTTGTAACTTTTACATTTTCATATTTTCTGTTAATTACATATTTGTTTAGGGTATATCTTTAGTAATCATTATGTTGTTTAGATATAAAAAATAAGTTCTGATAATTTGTTTATTTTAATTAATAACTTAAAATCTGTTTTACCTTGTGATTACTCGTATGTTTAGACTCATTTCTTTTATCTCCTAATATGTTTTATCTTTATTATCATTTTTTCCTTAGATGTCTTTATAGACTACTCTTGGATTTTTTTTTCTTAACTGATTTGGATATTATATATTTTATCTACTATATTTAGCATTTTATCAAACATATTTACCTTCATAATTTGTTGGATTTAAGGATATTCAGTACATCAATCCCCCTCTTAAAAGATGTGAATCTTATCTGTCTTTAACTCATTATCTACTAAGTATATTTATTATTATTATTATTATTAAATTCCTATTTTCCAGCTTCTTCTGACAAATTTTTAGCTTGCATTGCCTCTGAGTTAAATTTTTAGATTCAGGGTACCTCAGTAGTTCTTTTTCTGGAATCTGTAAATGCTAAATTATACCTGAAAATGTTGCCATTTTTTAAAATGGGTGATAGTTTAGCTAGGATTTAGAAATTAAATTGACTGTTATTTTCCTTCATCAATTTGGAACTATTAATCCATTATTTTTCTGTAATAAATTTTTACTAAGAAAAAATCTATTGCATAAATGACTTATTTAGATTATCTTTTTTACCTCCTGAATAACTTTTTTTTTGTAATCAATTATTTTCAATGCAAAATTTCTGAGTTTAGATGTATTTTTACTTTTTTTCCTTAATACTGGATGTGTATTTTCTCTTTTAGGATTTAAATTTTCTTCCAATTCTTGAAAACTCTCAGGCATTATCTTCTTGAGTAGCACCTCTGTGTTCTGTGTTTTCTTTTCTACTTCTGAAACTTTTATGAGACATCTGTTGGGGCACTTTAATCGCCTCTTCATTTCTCAAATTTGTTTTCATATTTTAATTTTCTCATCACTCTTTATAATTAATTCTGTTTGCAGCTGTGACCAATCCAACCTGTGTCTCTTCTATCATATTAATGATGAATTTATATCTATTGACATATAGATAAGATAGACATAAATAGATATGTCTGTATGTATATCATGTCCTATTTGCTTCTTTTCATTTTTCTCTGGTCTTGATTTATGTCTACTTTTAATTGCTTTATAAACTGTGATTCTCTTTTTTTTTTTTTTTTTGGCTATTATTTCCACTTTTATATCTTTGGGTTCATTATCATACTTATTTTATGTCCTTTTCAGGTGGTTCATTGGAGTTAAGGCATTGGAGTTAATTCGTTGGACTGAATCAACTCCCCTATTGAATTAGTTGGCTTTTGTTCTTTTAGTTTTTTTAGTATATTATGAAATTTAGATTGCAAGCTCATCTTGAGAGTTTCTTCTCATTCTTCTTTCCTTCCTCTTTTTTATTAACTATTTCCCTCCAACCTCACAATATTATGACATCCCCTTCGTATCTAAAAGAATGTTTTCCTCCACCATATAAGTGTGGTTTTCCATTTCAAAATCTGACTTTATATTGTTAATACAGGGCTCTCATTCTATGAAGATATTATTGATCTAGTTTTTTCGACTATACTTGGCATGATGATGAATGGTCCTCATTGTGTGGCTTTCCCTACTCTTCCTGTTACTGGAGCAGTGGCTTAAAACTACATAGAGACCTAAGCAATAATTTTAAGTAGTTCATGTCCTTCCATAGACAGAAAGAACATACACCAGCTCCAGCTCTTCCCAGTGAGCCTGGTTCTCCTCCTCACCATTTGTGAGATGTTTCTGCATTCTTTTTTCTAATCTGAAGTGTAGCAGATCTGTGGCTTCTGCTGTTTCTCACTGTTCTGTGTCTTATGTAAACAAATGTATCTTATTTTATTTTTGACCATGGTAATGTATTTTTTAAAAAATTCTTTGGCATATGTTTTAGCTACCACTGTTATAATTTTTCAGTACGGGTTTCGGGTATTTCTCTGTGAATTCATAATCTTGACAGGAAGTGTGCATGTTTTTATAATAGAGGTGCAGTGGCAATGGCTAGAGAGAAAACTAAAAAAGATATATGATCAGAAGGCACAAGGGTTCATAATATTTACATCTCTACATATGTTTTCTCTTTTAAATTGTACACTCCTCTGTAAATTATCCACCAAGGAAACTATTGATTTCAGATTTCATTTTCTAAATTATCATCACTTCCTGGTATAATATACGATCTTTTGCACAGCAAATCATTTTAAATGATAGAGATTAAGGAATAGAATTTCAGAATATGTCACTGTACTATATTCAATATTTATTGTCTTTGGGTTTTTATTTCTTAACTGTCTGTTCTTTTCAATGACACAAGCATCAGTTTTAGAAACTTGAAACACATTTTCAGTTTATCAAGTAAGAGTAGATTCTGATGAATAGTTTCATGCAAATAAAATGTTAAAATAAATGATTGGTTAATTATCCAGAAGAATTATGCATTAATTCATTTTGAAAACTGTAATTGCAAAGTAGACCAGAAATTTGTATCAACTCATTAGCTAGCACACTTCTTTCTGATTGGGAATCCAAATTAAGATGAGGAAACTGTTAAGCCAGTAAATATTTATCAAATAAAATTGAGGTTTTTACTTCTTTTGTTTTACTTGTATGATTAACTGCCAAGCATATAACAGTTGGTTAACAAATATTTTTCATTGTCCTTATTTCACCACAATCATTTAGTTTTTAGAGTTTACATTAAAGTTCAATAATGATTATCTAAAAAGTCAGATGACACAGCACGAATAAAAGAAAACACCAGGGTCAAAAGAGTTTTGAAAGTTTGTCTATCTCAAGTTACAACCTGCCATCTTGAAATAAAATGGCAGCCCAATTTTTTTGACAGTTTCTAGTAAATTTTAACTTTTTAATAAACTTTTGTGCTATATAGATTGCAGTGATAATATGATTTCTCCTTATGGAGTCTCTAGTGAATAAGTCTGATAGTTAAAAATAGGAAACCAGAAAGTTTTAAGAGACATATGGTGGCATAGTTATCCTTCCTTATCCTATCTAGTAGTTATACTTTTTAAAATTACATATGGGTTCTACCATTTTTTTTGAGTAGTGTTAAAGTAAAAACATAACAATACAGAATAAAAAACAAATTCTTTGTATAAGATTTGCATAAGCTTACAGATGGCATTCAAAAATGTTAGATAAGCTATTTATCATCATCATTTGGGTTAGAAGTCTGCCTGTGGTGTGTTAATTTATACAGATAGAAGACTTCTCTCCTCTAATATTTTCTTCATTTCTTTTTTCTATTACCCTTAGAATTGATTCACATGAAGTAATTTTGTTACCTTAATTTGTCAACACCAATTCTTTGGAAGAATTTGCAGTAGAATCTCACAGTTACACATACAGATTATTATAAACTATGGACCAAACCATGCTTCCTACCAAAATACGATATTTGCATGGCTCGAGAGCAGATATGTGAAATATATTTGCAAATAGTGTGATACCAGTCATATTTCACTGATCTCCACTATAAAAAATGTACTTGTTTTATATTTTTATTGAATGTTGAAAATTCAAACAGGAAAAAAACCTAATATATTGCAGAAAAAAAATTTTGAATACAACTTATTTTGTTAATTGACACTAGTAAAAAAAATTACTTTAACATTTGGGTGGGTTTTGTTTCTTTGATTTTTTTAATCTCTTATTTTAGACTCAGCAACCTCCAGATTTCATAGAGTTGATTGCTTATAATTTCCTAGAGTTAAGGTCCTTGGAGAAAGATATCATCTAAAGATCAGTTTCTAACTATATGTTTCCCATAGCCATCAGTTGGAGGGGTATTATAATGATTACTACTACAAATACAAAAAACAAAATATTGTAATTTACCACTGTATCAAAAGATAAGATTTTCTAACTTAAATGCATGTTGTGTTGACAAGTTCATAAATTTCTGAGACATAGAAGTACTGCCATCTTTAATATGTTAATTATTAGATGAAAAATAAATTCCTGCTTTTCTATGTCAACCGACCATATTATCTGAAGAAAAGGAAATGTCTCTTTCATAAAGGAATGTTAAACTATTTAAATAGACACAGAAATAATCTCTTTGTCTCTCGTGTCCAGTTTAAGAATTTCTTCTTCAAATTCTAATAAATGATCATTTAATGTGTACTGGAGCACTTCCAGAGATGTGAACTTACTAGTCTCTCTCAGATAGTAATTTGAACCTCTCTCTTTATTTTATAATTTTATTCCCTGTGAAATATATTAATTTACTCAACAGATATTTATAGAACACTGCTCTAGCAATAAATAACTACAGAGTTTGTTTGTAAGCATCTGTAGTCAAGTGGCAAAATTCACTCATTGCTATTAATTTTGATCACTCTATAGATGTAGTCTTATGGCATTTAAAGGGATGTGTGCACCTAAGTTCCTCTGTTCTAAGCTAGAAATCTATGGGTCAATAAATTGTTCCTTGAGTGGCTATTTCTAGATATCATTATCTTTTGTAGTGTTACTTTAATGTTTCTGGTTTGGCCACCCTTTTTATTAGACGTGGAGCCAATACTTAGTCTTGGAACTTGAGTTGTGTACGCTCATGTTGTAAATAAGTGGAAATAGTTATTGCTTTGATTAGTTTAACTGGGATATAGACCCTTATATTTTCTCCTTTAATATATTCAATATTATTATTTTGAGTCTATTGTTTTATATGACCAAAGATATTTTAATTTATCTCCTCTGTCCAGAATAGGTCATTATAGTTTTGCTAAATTGTTTTTTATTTATAATTTGATATATTTATACAAACAAGGGAGGGTCAATGATAAAACCTAAGCTACATAATTATAGATCTCTCTTGATCAGGATGTGGAGCCTATCGGGGAGCAAAAATGGTGCATACATTTTTTTAAAGAAGGTTATTTGGAACTTTAATATGATATTTAAATGGACCTTGAGACTCCACCTATCCCCAATATATTTAAGAACCTACTATTTAAAAAATAAATCAATAATCAAATACATTGTATCTGAACTTAAACTAGTATCAATCCATCTATTGTATTATATGGCTTTCTTTGAGGTATGATTTTAGTATTATATTTACTACCCACAGAAAACAAATGCCTTACTTAAAAGTAAAAAGTTTCACAGAAAAGAAACACAATGTAGAATGATTTGTTTAAAAACAAAGAAAAACAAAATAAGAATACTTACTCCTATAAGGTATGAAAGTGCTTTAATTAACCTAAGAAAACCTGTTTGAACTAATGGATTCATTTATACATTTTTAATGAATCCATGCCCCCTTAATCACAAGATCTGAAGTTGGAAAATATTTTTGTTTAAGTTTTATAATATTCTTTCAAGAAGATATGTAACATCTCAGTAATCAAAATCCTCAGCGTATCCTTATAAATTTTACAAGTAGTTCTGTATTTTAATTTTAAAATATACTGTTTTGGTAATAAAAGCCTAACTTTGATGCTAATCTAGGTTATTTACTCTTCCTTATTTGATTTTTTGTTTGTTTGTTTCCATAGAAACTTTCTTGTTTATTGTAGTTCTTAAATCTTGTTTGTCTTCTACTTTTAGTCTATATGATCTATGATGTCACAGACTATTTTTACCTCATTCTCTATTATATCCCCAAATAGGAGCAGAGAGTGTAGCATATAATGCAAGAACAATCAGCATTTTTTATTGGATTTCAGGACAATATGAATATGAAAGATTTGGGAAACAGAAAACAGAGAACTTCAGGTCACTAAGTCTTGATTTTGGCTACATTTCCTTACTGAGAAAATGACAAAGGTAGATGAAATCATTTCTAAGGTGCAACTCAGGCCTGGGGTTTTTATTACTTCACTTGTGAACTAAGAATTGGTGTACTAAAAATATGTAGAATGTCCTCTACCCAAAGACTTCATTAAATTTTAAGCCAAGCTTGACAGACATGGGTGTTAGGAGAGCCCAGGTGCTGGCTTCAACCCTATATCCCTTTTCAACAATATATGAGCTGCTTTCCACTGCAAGGAAACATACTACAGCCCTTCACAGTCATCTTCCCACAGCGGAGGGGCGGCCGGGCACTTCCTGGAGAATGAGCCCAAACTCTGCATTGGGCACAGGGAGCTGGCTCAATTCTATGGGAATTAGGAGTAGGTACAGTCTCGCTGTGTTTAAGGCATAATGGATTCCTTTAATTACACATCTCCAGGGCTTCCTTAGCTGCTAGGAGACCCCACTCAAGTGTTCAATGAAGGAAACCCTCTTGATTCAAAGATTCAGGATATGCGGATTTGAATACCCACTGCATCCTGCCCCCCTGGTGCCACTCTAGCCCTCTGTTGCCTGCAGATGCCCGGCCTGGCAAACACTTTCCTTGTTCAAAAGGAGATTAGCAGGTGTTAAAGACCACTGGCTCCTAATCAAGGATTTCCCCTAATGTAATCAGAAAATGAAAGAACATGGGAAAGGAAGGTTACACATAAAGAGTAAGCAGCTGCTTGAAGCATTTTATGTAGGAAATAGATACTCATGGATTTTTGATGCACAGAATCCCTTAGAAGCCTTTCTGTAAAGACAGGACACTTCCTGTAATCTGAGTATGAGACTTCACTTGCCAGGTCTCTTGTCCCCCTGAATTAAACTATTGTACAATTATATAGGCTAGCATTCATGTAAATATAAATTGGCAATAGGATAATCAGCAAAATTATTATCCATTTCGGGTATCAGAATTGAATATCTAAGCAAGAAGAAATGCAGAGTTATTCAAAGTAGACACCTTATCTAAATGTAATTTATTTGAGACTGAATTCTCTGAGGGTGTTAGGATTGTTTGCAATGATAATTTGCAGCCATACCCAAGTAAAATACAAGTAATTTATACCTGGCATTACCTTTCTGTTTACTCTTTAAAATATTAAGACTCTCCCCCCAAATATGCTTTTTCATACACCAATGCATCTTAGAAGTGTTTTTCAGGTGAAGAGGAAATTTTGCTTTGGCTTAAGAGAATGCAAGTGTATTTTCAGAAAGGAGCACTTATTTTTAAGACTCTTATAATTAAATAATAGAATGAATGAGGGAAGACAGTTGTTCAGAATCCATACTGCTCCCCACCGGCAAATCAATATTCTTCAAGTATTCTTTTCACAGTGATGTTCTCTGAATATGGTTTATCAGTATTTCTCTTTGACAACCTTATTAAATTAAGCTCATCTTCTTAGCCCACAAAGCTCTCCATAATATGACCTGTTGCCAGCTTTTTAACCTTAGTCCTAATACATTTTCAATATTATTCTTTTGCTCTAGTGAAATTTGCTCCTTTCCATTCTACACATTACGGTCATATCCACCAAGATAATTTAAGAATGCCTGTGGCATAGCTTAGAGGAAAATGTGACAATTTTTTATTCATAAACGAAGGATTTAAAATCATACCAAATATATTTTCTTTCTGCCTCGCTTATGATGTTTGATTCTAAGATCATATATAAAGAAGATTAAGATAATCAGGAGAGAATCAACCTGGTTCTGATATGCTTCTGGTAGAATTCATGACAGAATGTCTTCAAAAAGGTGACTGACTCTCATATACATTGTGCCTCATGGAGAACTGCAGAGTAACATTTCAACTGTCACTTGTCCACTTAGGGAGGCTTATGACACAGTTGAATAAATTGTGTGCATTCTACCTTTTAAGTAGACAAAGAACCACAAATCACATTTTTTAATAATTTAAAAAAACTTTTCAATGTCTAACACATAACAAAATTTCCTGTGGGAAAAAAGTATTTTATATTTACTTGTTGCCACTCATTTTGTGATTATGTGCATTTCTTTAAGAATATATTATACAGCGTTTCTTCATTGTGAATAGGTCATTTTTTCAGTGCATATTAGATCCCAGACATTTCTTTGAGGACACTTATTTTAATAGTCATATTTTCTGATGTTGTAGATATTACTATACTCATTTTATAGACAGAAATCATGTTCTAGGAGTTGATGTAGATTGTACATGTTTGCCTATTCGTTAAATGTCAATGCCATGATTAATGTGAGTTAACTCCAAAGTTTGTATTCTTTTCGATATGTTAACTATTAACATTAAAAACCCTGGTTTTATAAAATAGAGTTGATTTAATGTTATCAATAGAAAGAGTTGATCTCAACCCTGCTGAGTAGAAATGTTTTGTATTTTATGGCTTAGCTTCTATTTCTTGATCTTATTCCTTAAAGGAATAAAATATCATAGCTCCATAAAATGCAGTGCCATCCTATGGCGATTAAGAAAAAGACTTCAGCAATGCAAGAATCCCATAAACCAAATAAACATCTCCATGCATATACTGTTTCTTCTGTTATCTAAAGACATTGTATGCTACTTGGTTTTTTTAACTGTGTGATTAACCATTTCACATGACAAAGAATAGCACATTTCATGGTTACCAAAGTGCACATATCAAAATTCTCTTTCCATGGAAATAGCTCTACAAATTTTCTATCAGTCAGTATTAATATTGCATCAAAAGTAAATCCTACTTTTCTAGACAGTGGTATTTAGGAACATAAGTCAATACGATGACTGTCATCTTTAAAATTTGTGTGTGTGTGTGTGTGTGTGTGTGTGTGTGTGTGTACACGCACCCATGCACAGGTGCACCCACAGACATGTGCACATATCTATTGTTATTCTTAGTGATTCTCTAGACAGCTGTTTGATGACTATACATATATAAAATACATTGGAAATACGTTTTACCCTATATATGATTAAACTATGAAACCTACTGAGAGTCTGCTCAATCTGTATTTTAAATGCTTCTTTTTTGAAATTAGTAGATAACTGTGAATAATGGAATATTGAGAAAATCAAGAACACAAATGTGTCATTAATGAATAAATCTAATTGTTAACAATACCTCTAGTCATAATTGTGTTGGTGTTTATTAACAGAGAAAAGGAAAGTGATATTTTTAAAATGTTCTTTGTAAAAAATAATAATAAAATAAATTTAAAAAATAAAAAATAAAAATATTCTATGTAGTTACTGAAAATGTTAGAAGGTATCAGTCAATGGTGATATCTCCTGGATTCCTGATTTTTTTTGTTGCTGTTGTTTTTAGTTCATCTGTACCATTAAATCTTTTTAGTAGCTACTAGGCTTACGTTTTGACAATATTTCAATAAACCTAATAAAATGCTAAGACCCCACTACATCAGATAGTTTTTCAGTATACTTTTTTCAGTACACTGTTTTTCAGTAAACAGTGTACTGTTTTTCAGTATACTTAATTATTTTCTTTTTTTTCTTCTTTGTAATATCAACTTATTCATTATAGTTTGTTGTTCTTTAACTCTGTAATATAGAGCCTCTGTATTTCTCTTGAAATAAATAAAAAGTAGATCAGATGCTTCCTTTTAAAAGCATGAAAATAAAAATCCTATACCTCAATAAATAGCAATCACTTTCAAGTCCTGTGTCTTAGTCAGTTTAAGCTGTCATAATAATTTGCCATTGACACAGTGGCTTAAATAATAAACTACTTTTTTCATAGTTCCAGGCACTTGGAAGTCCAGGATCAAGGTGTTAGTAGACCCCATCTCCGGTGAGGGCCGATTTCCTAGTTTGCAGATAACCGTCTTCTTTCTCATTGTATCCTCACATGGCAGAGAGCAGACAGAGAAGCCAATTGTCTCATGTCTCTTTTGACAAGGTCCCTGATGCCATTCATGAGTGTTTTACCTTTATGACCTAATTACCTCCCAAATCTCCTAATATTATCACACAGGAGGTTAGTATTACAACACATAAATTTTGCAGTGTACTAAATCTTTAAGTCCATAATGACTGTAATAATAATAAATATCATTTTGAGGTTATTATAATTATGTAACATTTAAAAGTTCAAGCTCTGAGGAGCATCTGGCTGGCTCAGTAAGTGAAGCCTGTGACTCTTGATCTTGGGTTGTGGGTTAGAGTTCCAATTTGGGTATAAAGATCATATAAAAATAAAATTTTAGAAAAAGAAATAAAAGCCCAAGCTCTGAAATTTATGCCAGGGTTCCTTTCTGGATTTGTAATTTACTATCTTGGCCTTGGACAAGGCACTTAACCTTTCTGTGATTTAGTTTTGCTTTCTCAAATGAGAAGTATTAAATGAGTTAATATGAATTAAACTCTTAGAACAGTAATTTTGAAAAATATAAGCACTCAATAAATACTTCTTATTATTACTTATCATTTCTAATTTTTTTTTAAGGAGAATGAGGGAGAAAAAAGGGGAAGTGACTGGCCTTAGTTCCCATACTGGATACTCAATTAAATAGTTTGTCAAAAATTTTATCAAGTGTTGTCTAAAACTTGGGTCTACAGTGGCAAAATGAATAAGTAATAAACTGAAATTGGGTATTTTGGAAGCAAAATATCCTGATTCCTCTTGATGTCCATCATATATACATTTTTGAATTCTGTATCATTCTGTAATATTCTGTGTACATAAGTTTATACTATCAACCTCAAAAGTAAAGGAGCCAGTTATTTTGCCAGTAAAATGCTTTTGTCAGGAGTAGCAATTTAAGACATGCAAGTTATGACAAACCAAAAGTCAGTCTGGAGATAAAAGGAGGGGAACATTTTTTTTACAGAAAAAAAAAAAAGGAATTTAGGAAGGGCTCTTCTGAGGGAAAGTCCATTGAAAGAAAATGAAAGTTCAGGATGGTGGTGGTTTCTCATCAAGTCATGACTGAGGTATGATATTTTCTTATTGGCTAAGCTTGTTGCTGGGCAAAAAGAAACTCTTCCTTTCTCCTACTGGAGCAGTAAAGTAAGCTTCCTCCTGTTGAGAATGCAAGGTACATCCACAAGTGGTAGGGCATGAGAGCACCTCTTCTGGCCTCCTGTCTCCATTTTAAATGAGGTTTCCTTCATTCAGTTTTATAAACTATACTGATGAGATCAATTTCAATGCTCTGATCTTTAACATCAGAAGTGTCAGTATGGGGGCGCCTGGGTGGCTCAGTCGTTAAGCATCTGCCTTCAGCTCGGGTCATGATCCCAGGATCCTGGGATCGAGCCCCATATCAGCAGGAAGCCTGCCTCTCCCTCTCCCCACTCTCCCTGCTTGTGATCCCTCTCTTGCTGTCTCTATCAAATAAATAAATAAAATCTTTAAAAAAAAAAAAAAAAAAAAGAAGTGTCAGTGTGTCAGATGGAGGCTTCCTTTGACTGCTGAATGGAGCCAACTGAGATACGTTTATATTAGAGTAAAAACATGAAAGTATGGCCTATATATGGAAGTCAGTATGGAAAAAAAGAATGAAGGTGAATGTCATTAAACAAAGTAAAGGCTGTGTGGAGGACTCACAATGGTATTCCAGAATGAGGCAGCAGAGTTGTAACTAAAAGCTATATCACCTTACAAAACAATGTGAAAATTTAAGGAATAATAGCAAAACAATATCAACTAGATTTTTTTATATCTCACTATAAGTTAGTCACTGGGCTACACACTTGTTTTACACTCAATATTTAAATTTTCCTTCCTAGTAAGCCTGTGAGGTAGCCATTTTATAGACTATGAAACCCAAGCACAGAGGCAATAAATGGCAGAAGTGAGATCAAAATCCAGGTTAAACTAACATCAGACCATCTCAGATACTTTAAGACCACAGGAGTAGGTTAAAAGAAATGTCTAATTGAACAGGTCAATTTCCAACAATGCAGACTTACAGATGGGACATATAAAAGGTCAATCAATGGTCAATTATCAAGGTAAGCCAATAACTGGAAGATCAACTTTATATCAGTAAGTGTATTTGTCTCCTATTGCCACTGTAGTAAGTTTCCACAAATGTAGTGCTTTAAAACAGTACAAATGTATTATCTTATAGCTCTGGATGTCAGAAGTCTGAATTGGGTAGCACTAATCTAAAACCAAAGATCTAGAGGCTCTCAGAGATAATTAATGTTATTGTCTTTTCTAGCTCTTAAAGGTTTCCTGCATTCTTTGAATCATGACACCCTTCCATCCTCAAAGACACCAATGGCCAGTTGACTCCCAACTCTTATCCAACACTGACTACTGTTTTTCCCTATTCCACATTTAAGGATACTGTGATTGTATCTGATCCTGATATTCTAGGATAATCTCCTGTTTTTAAGGTCACCTAACTAGCAAACTGGATTCTATCTCCTACCTTAATTCCCCTTTCCATATAACATATTCACAGACTCTAAACATTAAGATGTGGACACTGTTGGGGGCATTGAGAAGAGCATTAATCTTATTACCACAGTGAGGAAGTCACAAAACACCATGGGCAGCAGTTGCCAGGACCCAGGCCTCAAGAAACTTAAATTGGTTAGAATTCAGCAATGTCATATAGGCCAATATAGGATATTCAAAGGGTGCCTCCACATTTCTCTGGGGTAAGTGACTGAAACACAACTATTACAGCTTTGTTTGAAGACTGAAAGAAAGATTAGCAAACTAGAAGTCACCAAACGTGTTCTGTTGTGTCCTATCAACACTTCCACATTCAGGTTTCTGGTTTCTCTGTTTAACTGGGATCTGTGTCTACATTTCTATAATTCTCTCACTTTGTTTGAGCTGAATAACGATGGCTTCCTTTAGATGGAGCAGGTACTTCCTCTGAGTTCCTACTATTCCCCTACTGTTTCCTGAAGCAGTGGCTCTGTGTCAGTTATTTGTGATCACTCTTCTTACATTTACATTTGTATGCAGTAAAGAAGTTATCTTCAAGAGCAGAGAAATGTGGAGTGATCCAAGAAAGCCATGTGTCTCATGAAAAATGTTAGAGCCCATTTCTCTATCAATAAAAGTGAATAATAAGCAAAGAAGACGTAACTTACAGCCAGTCTGTCTCTTTCTTCTTCTTCTCCTTCTTCTTCTTCTTTTCTTTTTCTTTCTTTTTTTTTTTTTTTTGTTTATCTGTTTTTGTCATCTTTGTCCTAAGTGATATTGTTAGCTCTTGTTCAATGAGACCTGTATTCCATGAGAATGCTGTTATCCCTAAGATGTGAAAGGTTTTGGACAGATGATTTTGTTTACTTCCTCAAGAACCCTAGGGAAGTAAATGTTCTGTTTTATGTTGATTTCTTGGCTTGGGTTTCTGCACCATACTGTAATATTAATTTGGAACCTGCAACTCTGCATAATACAGGACTAGACTTCAATTTCTCACCAGTGATTTATTTCTCCCATACATGGCTTTGATAGATGTTAAATGTCTTTGTTGTTCACCTGGCCTACAAGCAGAGCTTTACAAGTCACTTTTCATGGTGGGACAGCTTCTCAGAATATAATTGTAAGACCTGGCAACCATTTGCCAAACTGAAGATGCATGCCCTGTCTTGGGCTAAATCCAATAGGGCCTAGGCTCAAGTGTAAGATTCACTGGGCCTTCCTGGCATCAACACATCTCTGGTATTGTCTTTATTCTTTGTTTTGAAAGCTGTGTATTTCCATTTATTTTCTCTGAAAAATGCATTTAAATGTTGATTTATTTTTTTCATAAATTACTAAGCATTACTATTAGTGAATGAATGGGCCTGTTTATAGCAAATGTAATTAACCAGTTGCTGAAGCTCCTAATCTTGTTGATTCTTATTAATTTATATGTGTTTTTGAGCTACCTCCAATAAGTTAAATGCTTCTGGTAATTAAATTGACATTTTATTTATATACTCCCATTATAATTATTTTAAGAAAGAGTTAATATAATTCAAGAAATGAAGCAGTTGTTTTCTTAAAGTTCTGACATATAATTTATTAACAGTATTTTGATGTCCCTGGAGCCAAATATATAATGATATAAACTCTTTCTGTATCAAAAAGTTCTATGAGATACTGTGTGACTTGCTTTGATATTCCCAGAACAATAAAGAACTATACAAATTAGGACTCATAAAGAGTCAATGAAGTTGCCATAGGTAAGTGGCAACACTCTATGATATAGGCATCAGATTACTCTGGTTTACTGATAACAAAGATAAATGTAAACTGTAACTTTAACTCTTAATCCTTCAAAAAATGTATAAATACGTGCACATTCATATATCTACAGGTAGGTCTTGGAAAGACAGATTTCCCACACTCTCTATAAGTAGAATGCTCCTATAAAACTTTTGTAAGGAAAATGGTAGAAACAGAGAGTATCTCCTGCTTTCTGAAAGTTCACATTATGCCACTTTGCTTTTATAAAAGACCTACGTTAATATCTGTTTTCAATAACCTAAAGAAATCTAAGAAGGACTTTTGCTTTTAAGAAAAAAAGATCTACATTATTATGCTAATGGATTTTTTCTTAAAAGTGAAAATCCTCTTCAGATTTCTTAGGTTATCGAAAACAGGCAGAATGTAGGTCTTTCATTAAGCAAAGTCTCATAATGCAAACTTTCAGAAAACAAGGAATACCTTCTTAATGGAATTGCCTTAAATCAGCATTAATTTTTTTTGGGGGGGTGGGGTTTTAGAAATATCAAAGAAATGTTGTATTTGAACTTTAGACTATTACAACTCTCTTCCCATTTGTATCATTATAGAACTTCCCTTCATTTCAAACTCTAGTCAATTTTCTAATAAATGATGCTCATTTAGAAGCTATGTTATATATCATATAATTAAACTAAGTTTCACATAGTTAAAGCATGATATGATTTAAGCCAAGTGTACTGACAGTTAATTGTAATACATATTTTTAAAGTAAGTGTGTCCTTTTTCTTCCTCTACTTTCCCATAAGTTTAGACAAGATTAAAGGTAAAAAACAAAAACAAAAACAAAAAAAACACTCAGAAAGCTAATTGGAAGAACTATAAAGTAAACCAAACCCAAATTCTTATTAAGTTAGAAGTAGTCAAATCTCTCCATCTAGAGAAAAGACTAAAGGCTAAGTAGAGGGATCTTGAAGTACCCTTGACACTAAGATGCCCTCAAGTTCCAGGGACCAAGGCTGGGTCCATGTACATAGATGTAAATGTTAAGACCATTACAAGCAGATTTCTTGCCATACAAGAAAACCTTATAAATCACTTAACACTCCTTTTTATATAACCCTAAATATTTTTTAATACTAAGAAGAGGTTCAAGCTGAATTAAAAGGCTTTATTTTCCTCAAATCCAGAGATAGAATAAAGATTAAACAGTTTAAAAATGACTGAAGCAAGTACCTATATATACACAGTTATTTGGATTTCTTCAATTCTCAATCTAATCATGCGTGGTTTCATACATATGGTGATAGAATGTCACTGAAAAAAGAAAAAATGATGTCACAGAGATATGTTCTTTCAAGTTTTATTTATATAGAAAAACCATCAGCAAAAAGAATGCTATGTTAATCAAATTATTTGCGTATCATCCCTGATAATTTTCACTCCACATGCATTAGTCTTCAGGTTTCTGAAATTATACACACACACACACACATACACACACGTATTATAGCATCTCCTGTATGCATATGAGCTTACTAATTAATAAATTTGAACAGGTCATGACTTCTTTGAGTCTTATTTTTTGTACAAGCATGTCTCATTTTACTGTGCTTTGTTTTATTATACCTCACAGATACTTCATTTTATACAAATTAATTAAACCTTTAAAGGTTTGTAGCAACCCTGAATGAGGGAAGTCTACCACTGACATTCTTCCAATAGCATTTGCTCACTTTATATTTCTATGTCACGTTATGGTAATTCTTACAACATGGTAAAATTTTTATTATTATTATAATTGTTATGATGATCTGTGATCAACAATTTTTGAGGTTACTCTTGCAATTGTTTTGGAGTGCCACAAGCCAAACCCATATAAAACAGTGAACTTGATCGACAAGTTCCAGCCTTCCCCCACCTCTCTCCTTTTCCTTGGGCCTCCCTATTCCTTAAGACACAACAATATTAAAATTAGGCCGGTTAATAACTTTATCATGGCCTCTAAGTGTTCAAGTGAAAGGAAGAGTCACATGTCTCTCACTTTAAATCAAAAACTAGAAATGATTAAGCTTAGTGAGGAAGGCATGTTAAAAGCTGAGATAGCCAAAAATTATACCCCTTGGACCAGTTAGCCAAGTTGTGAATGCAAAGGGAAAGTTCTTGAAGGAAGTGAAAAAGTGTTCCTCCAGTGAACATACAAATGATAAGAAAGCAAAATAGCCTTATTCTTGATGTGATGAAAGTTTGAGTGGTCTGGGTAAAAGATCAAGCCTGCCACATCATTTCCTTAAACCAAAGCTTAATCCAGGGCAAGGCCCTAACACTCTTCAATTCTGTGAGGGCGGAGGGAGATAAGAGAGCTAAGGAAGAATGGTTTGAAGCTAGCAGAGGTTCATAAAAATTAAGGAAAGGAGCTGTCTCCATAGTATAAAAGTGCAAGGTGAAGCCATAAGTGTTGATGTAGGACCTGCAATAAGTTGTCCAGAGACTTAGCTAAGATAATTAACAAAGGTGGCTCACTAAACATAACAGATTTTTCATTTTGGATAAAATGACCTTCTGCTAGAAGAAGATGTCATCTCCAACTATCACAGCTGGAGAGAAGTCAAGGCCTGGCTTCAAAGTTTCCAAAATACAGACTGACTCTCTTGTTAGGGCCTAATGCAGCCAGGGACTTTAAATTGAAGCCAATACTCATTTACCATTCAAAAATCCTAGGTTCTTTAAGAATTATGCTCAGTCAGGGTGCCTGGGTATCTCAGTGAAGACTCTGCCTTCAGCTCTGGTCATGATTTCAGGGTCCTGGGATCAAGCCCCGTGTTGGACTTTCTGCTCAGCAGGGAGCCTGCTTCCCCCTGTCTCTCTCTGTCTGCCTCTATGCTTACTTGTGATCTCTCTCTCTGTCAAGTAAATAAATAAAATCTTTTAAAAAAAGAATAATTATGCTTAGTCTACTCTGTGCTCTATCAATGCAACAACGAAACCTGGATGACAGTACATGTCTTTACATGGTTCGCTGAATTGCTTACTTCAGCAGCACATATACATGGTTTATTGAATATGCTAATCCTACCATTGAAGTCTACTCAGGAAAAAAAAAATTCCTTTCAAAATATGACTGTTCATTGACAAAGCACCTGGTCATCCAAGAGCTCTGATGGAGATGGACAAATGGATGAATATTGTTTTCATGCCTGCTAACACAACATCCATTCTGCAGCCCATAGACCAAGAAGTAATTTTGGCCTTCAAGTCTTATAATTTAAGAAATACATTTTATAAGGCAATATAGTTGCCAAAGATTGTGATCCCTCTAATGTATCTGGGAAGGTCAATTGAAAACTTTCTATAATGGATTCACCATTTTGGATGCCATGAAGAACATCTGTGACTCACAGGAAGAGGCCACAATATCAACATGAATAGGAGTTTGGGAGAAGTGAATGCCAATCCTCATGGATGGCTTAGAGGGGTTCAAAACTTCAATGGAGGAAGTGACTGAAGATGAGGTAGAAATAGTAAGAGAACTAAAATTGGAGTTCAAGCTTACCTAAAGACGTGATTGAATTGCTACAGTCTCCTGATAAAACATGAGTAGATGAGGGTTGTGTCTTACAGACAAGCAAAATAAAGTGGCTTCTTTATAGGGCATATAAATATATCTCCCTGTGAGATGCTGTGAAGACTGCTATTATGACAACAAAGGATTTAGAATATCATACAAACTTAGTTGATGAGGCAGTGGCAGAATTTAAGAGGATTAACTCCAATTTTGTAAAAAGTTCTACTGTGGGTAAAATTCTATCAAACAACATCACGTGTTATAGAGAAGTCATTCAAGAGAGAAAAGTCAATTGATGCAGCAAACTGTACTATTGTCTTGTTTTTGGGAATTGCCACATCCACCCCAGCCTTCAGCAGCCACCGACATTGAGGCAAGACCCTCACTAGCTAAAAAATTCCAACTCACTGAAGGCTCATATGATGGTTGACATTTTTTAGGAATATTTATTAATTAAAGTTATCTACACTGTTTTTTAGACATAATGATAGTGAACACTTAATAGACTGTAATACAGTATGACACTTGCTTATACTAAGAAACCAAAAAAATATTCATTTGACTTGCGTTATTGCAATATTCACTTTATTCAAGTGTTCTGGAGCTGAACCTTCAATATCTCCAAGGTTTGCCTGTAACAGATTTCTTAGCTTCTAATTCATGAGTAGCTAATATATTTCACCTCTAAGATTTGATGTGATCTCTAATATTCAAACTGGAGAGTAATCGCTGAATTCTTACTCATGATCTTTCACATAGTCATGGCGTTTTTCAATAAATATCAGTTGAATGATTGAATGTTAGGCACCGTTAGATATTGGTAATCAGACATGAAAGATAACCTCCTGCTCTAAAAAATCCTAGAAACAAATGGCAGAGGTGGAGTAGTAAACAATCTTTTACACTGTGATGGTTTCTACAATAAGGAATGTATAGAGAAATGAGATCACATTAAAAAAGAACTTCACCGAGACTGTGATAGGGTACCAGGGAATGAATAAGGGACCAGTCTTTATCAAAAGTCTCTAAGAGGAAGAAATTATTAAACACAGACTTGAAGGCAAGTAGAACTTTGCTAAATAACAGAGACAGAAAGGAAGTTTCACATAAAAGAAACAACTCCTAAGAAAGCATGAAAAAGCCAAGTGGGTTTCTGTAAGCGATTCTATGTGGTTGGACATGGGGAGAAGTATGAAAATCAGAACAATGGAATTGCAGACATAGGCAGGAGGCATATCACGAAGAAGCTGATAGATAATAAATGGGAATTTGTTAAATGAATTCATTAAATTAATTTTAAAAAAGAATGACAAGATAAGACTTTTAATTTGTAAAAAGATAATTTTAGTTGCAAAGCACAGACTTTAAATTTAGGGGAAAAATAAAACTGGAAATGGGAAGCAACAGATTTTAGATAATCTTGGCAAGAAATGACAAGAGCATGACTAAGGCAATGGCAGGAGAGACCACACTATGGATGGTGTCATAAGGGCTTAGGGAGAAAGGAAAGACTCAGTTTTCAATGCCTAGATTGCCGGTAATGCTATTCACAAAATATGGGATATAAGAGTAAACAGAGATTTGTGGTAAATATACTGTATTAATTAGAATTATTTTTGGTGGGTCGTGAGTGAGGGCTCAACACAATAGTGATTTAAAGAAGACAAGAGTTTGTTTCACATCAAAGTCCAATCCTATATCCATGGCTGGCTAAGTTTTTCACAAGGGTGAGAGATTAAGACTCATTTGATTTAGTTGCTCTGTTTGCACGGCCTGAGTTTCCACAACTATCTCATAATCTAGTATATTTATCTAGCTCCATGTCCAGCTATGAAATGTGCATTTCAGCTAGCTGGGAGGAAAAACAGCAAGGTAAGGGAAGGCTTGCCTATGTTGTTCAAAGACATTTCTGGGAAGTTACACACAATTTCTTCTTCCATCCCATTGTCTGACACCTAGTTACAAGGCTAAACCTTTCTTCAAGAGGGTCTGGAGAATGTAGACTTTATTTTTGTTGGTTCCATGTCCAGATATAGTCCAAATATTTTTATTACTGAAGAGCAAGAGACAAGTCACTATCTTTACCCCAGCTAATCAGTTCACCGAAATTTGACGTCTTATGGCAGTCTGGCACAAGATTCTATAAAGATGCCTGAACATGAAGGTCCAGAAGTCAGGAGAGAGATCTGGGATGAAGATAACATATATGTGGTGGTTGAAGAGACAGAAGTTAAAAAGATAACAAAGAAAAAGTGGGAGAGGGATGTTGACAAAACCAGAGAATATTAGCTAAACAAATTTCTTTGAAATTCTCTAAAAATTTCTGGGTCTCTGTTTTCTGCTGGTTCTCTTGGCTTAGATTTCTTTTTCTTAATCCTATCTTGTTTGTTGAGAGTGATTGTCCCAGAACTTTCAGTGCTTGACTCTCTAATCTTCTTCAATTACATTTGTTATGGTGGTGTGTATACTCGAGTGGATTTAACTACCACCAATATGCTGATGACTCTCCTATTTCTATCCCCATTGATATAATCCTCTCCTTCAGAGGCTATGTAACATCTGCCTAGGATATTTCTATTCAGATCCCTCATCTCCATCTGAAATCTAATATGCCTTTTTAAAAATCTTTTTCTTGTCTGTCTCAGCATATAACATCACTTCCCTAAACTATTTATAGCCCATGCACAATTCTCCTCTAACTTTGTGTTTCAAATAATTGTAATATTCCCTTAGACATTAATTTTTATATCTTGCCAAACAAGTTGAAAATCCCTGTGGGAAGTGGGGAGAGTGATAACTCTTATTTCATTTTAGTCTTTAATAGGTTAAATATATAGCACATACACAAAATAAATACCAATGATTATCAAATAAAATGACACAAACATGGATCCTAAAACATTGTACAAAAAAGAATAATATCTGGTAAATTTCTATCTGAAATCACCGGGCTGTCATAGTAGAAATAACATATATCTCTCAGTAATTAGTTCATCTGGGATTCACATTTATTTGGATTCATTTTTCATCAATATTAATCCATCTCTAAACATGCACTGAGCATATATAAGCTTTTGCATAAGAGCCTAGGAAGAAAGCCTTACTAAAAAACCCTCATACTTTAGGAACATTCAGTTTGTGTAAGAAAAAAAAGTCCACAGGGAATATAACCTTAGTTTATGGTGAGAGATGTATACAGAGTAAGTAAGGCAACAAATTGATGGAGAAAGTAATCTCTGTGGGTTACAAACACTTAACCAAAATGTGAGGTGGAACTCAAACTAAGGTTTTTGTTTGACAGGGATTGCAGAAAGGGTCTTCCAAGAAGGACAAACCATGTGAATTAAAATGTGAACACAGTAAAGGAAACTAGTCTGGGAAGAGTGACTCAATGGAGAGGAAGTCATGACTGCCATTTTGTGTGCAATGTTTAACCAAGAACACCAGTTTTTTAAGATTTTAGTACTTTCATCTTTAAATCAATAATGACATTTCTTTGAAAGAGGACAGCTTATACAGTCTGTGAGAGTCTAGAAGGATTTTAAAAAATAATGTTTTCCATACATTTATGAGTTTTCTTAAACATATGTTGTGTGTGTGAGAGAGAGAGAGAGAGGGGCAGACAGACAGAGAGTACGCCACTGCATCATTTGTAATGAATATTGGGAGACAAAACTTTAAAAAATGTTTTCTTTGCCTGATTGTATGGCATCAGAGAAAAAGAATGATGACACATCTGAAATACGGTGAGTGCACATCAAAAATACTTAATTATGGAAAGAGGCCATGCAAGGTAATAAATACTCTTTAAATGAAAATATTAAAGATATTGTCAGCCAAGTTTCATTATTAGTTAATTCCACATGACTCTCTGGCAAAATCAGCTACTCATGTGGAACGTCTATTAACTTTAGCAGGTGTTATGCATAACTAGCTTAGGGCAGATTCTAGTCCACTGAGTGCAAGTATAACTCTTAAATTGATAAGCCCAAGTGGAACTCCTTGCCATATTAAAAGGGATTTATCAAAATTAATTAGAAATTTCATAAAAGGGCTCCAGAGTCCAAGAGATTGTTTTCTTTTCCCTTAGTTCAAACCAAACTACATGTACATGTAGTATTTTTATAAAAATGCAAAACTCATGCCTAAGCAGTAATGTATTTCTATTCCTATTTGACCATAAAGTTCCTAGAGCTAATCTCAGTTAAAATTGATTCAGCCTTTTTTAGGCTTTGACTCTTCCCCTACCTCAGTGATAGCTACTATATGAGTTTTAGTCCAATATCACCACCCAACATTTTAGCTTTGCTTCTTAAAATTATCAAAGTGTTTTGGTCAAACATGAAAGGAGACACAACACACTTGGAGTTGAACAGTTTTCATGATTTTCTAGGCTCTGTATTTAGTCTGGAAAGACATTGACAATATTTGCAATAGGAGGCTGGCAGATATATAAGAGAATAAGAATACAATAAGATAGATTTTATATGTGACAAAGCATACATAATAAATGAGCTATTTGTCCTGTAGTTTAATTAAATTCAGTCTCCTACATAATTTGTGTTATAATTTTTCAAATTTTCTATCTCATTTTTTCTATTGCTAGCTGTTAAGTTATTTATTGAATACCAGTTAGCTTTAAGACACATTTGATCATATGGAATCAATAAAAGAAATATAATACAAAATCTATTTCTTCTGGAAGTTTAGATATAGATGGGAAACCAAGGCATGTATTTGGACAAGTTCATTTTGGTGCTATTATAAAATGCAGTGTGAGAAAAAACTGCTATGATTATAGAAGTTATATGCATGTGGATGTAGGAAACCTTGATTTTATTTGCCCTAGCATAATTAAAATTTATTAATTTAAAGACAATTGCAGCCTATTTGCTATTTTATAAATCTTGTTCATTTTGATATTATTTATCTACATTATACATTAATGGAACAATTTGAGAGCAGTTATTTTTAAATCTGAGTTTTAAAATAGCAAATTAAATAGCTCTTTTAAATATCTCCGGCATTTTTTCTCATGTTTATAAATTTAGGTTCCAAAAAATAATTGCAACCTAGTTTTTATTTGGCCGTTTTCATTTATTATGTAATATCTTCAGAACTGTTATGCTTTAATGCTAACTTATTTTTCAGCTGAAGGGAAGGGTTGAGCTACTTTGTTAATGATAAAAAAAAACTATGATTATTTTGCATTTTTAAGAAGTGCATACAAATCTTTTAATCTCTGCCTACACCCATCAGAACAATTGCCTTCCAATGTAATTATATTCAAAATGCAAGCGAGATAATAAGTATCTTGGAATTTAACTTGATAAATATTCATTTGCCTTATAGGGAAAAGTAATGAACATTCTGATATAATTAGCTGCATATTTTTAAACCATGCTTTTATTGAGTTTTTTTAGGTATATTTTATGTATGCAAATCTGCTAATTTATAAGGTAAGGGAGGTAAAGAGGATGGAAAAACAGGAATCAGAAATCTCCATTCCCATTCTGCCATCCTTTCTGGGGAATAGATTTCCTCATTAGAAGAGAGAAATCATTCCTTCCTCCCAATTCAAATGCTTTGTTTTAGTGAACCTAAGCCGATCAGAACCCTTAATTATAAAACCAGACTTTTCTTCATTGCTATAGAAAATCCTTGCCTTGGCTTTTTCTTTTTCTTCTTCTCTTTCTTCCTTCCTGACTTCTCTCCTTCCTTCCTTCCTTCCTTCTTTCTCCTCTCTTCCTTTCAACTCTACATGCTTTGAAATCAGACACTAGTAAGAGGAGGCCCCTCCAACCTTGGGAGTTGTCACAGGGGCACACAGTGTCTTCAGAGATTTGAAGTCCACAAACTTCCAGCCGGCACTTGCAGATGTGCTGGTAAGCGAAACTGTACATTCTCTGACCTAGGACACGACTATTAAGACACGAGTGTATTCTCTTTCTCAGTGGGGTGAAGACTAGACATATGATATTTCATAGTTAACATTTTTAAAGCGTTAGCAGTTTGCAAACTGTGTGTGCGCCTGTGATCAGATGATCTCCCAAGCGGCCAGGAGGTGTGTTTACCAGAGGGTGCTGAGTGGTTGGATGAGTAGCCAGAGAACTCACCGTGGGCTCGATGGGACTGACGGTCCGGGTCCAGGGCTTTCCACAGTTTTTTTCTCTCCGGCATTGCAGCACCAAAATATTCTGTGAGAAAATTGCTTTTACAAAAATTGCATCTATAATTAATCAATTTCTTATGAAATTATGAAAAAATGATTTCATGGGGAGGAGATGAATCTTTTTATTTTCCAGATTTTTATAACTTCTCCTTCCATGAGCTCTATAAATGTCTCAATTTGCTGCAGCTTTATATTTCAACTGTCCTCAGATCTTATTTTGCTTTCACCAGAGTTATGACTGATGACATTTTTAGCACCCTCAAAATTTGATTAGAGTTATCATCATAATAGATAAATTGACGGATATGGGGCTTGTAGGTATTTATTATGCCTAAATTATATTTTATGAGATCAAATTAGTTATTGATAAAATAAATTAACATGAACTATCTATGTGCATATATTATAGATTAGGGTTAATTCTGAAATTATAATTTAAAGAGTATGTACCCTAAGAACATTTTATTAAGCTCTTTTTACTTGATAAAAGAAAAATAGGAGTCTGTTTCCCGGTAGTATTTCACTGTGGAAACTTAAATACTCTCCACCCTGAGTGGATAGAAAATTAGTCTCAGAAAGAGGATTCCACTACTGTATTATAAAGTGTCTGATTTTAGAGGATTGCACTCTCAAATTCCAAGCTTAAGCTCAGAGATTGTTGGCTTTTACTTTTAATGAAAAAGTCCTTAGAAGGCTTGTTTGTAGTGGTGGTGAAAAACAGATTGGACTAAAAGTACTTTATTCCTGCCGAGCTGAGATCAGCACATGCATTACTCTACCCATCTATCCAGAAAATGATATGTCCTACTCAGTCCTGCAACTTAATAACATTCCCTCCCTTCAGCCCCATCCCCACCCCTGTGGCTTCCTGGGCACCTGAACAGGTTTCAAGCTCCTTTTATCAGCCTCTGCAGTTAAGGCGCTTTGGTGAGACCCCTCAGAGCCTAATGAGCCTGAGAAGGGAAGCTGTGATTCCAGGTCGAGATAAATGGAAATATTTTCAGACTATGAGTTGCAGTCAGAGTAAATGCCGCAAACGAACAAAAGAGTCTTCAAATTGACAATCTTCAGGGTGGGAAAGAACACACTTTAAGGGTGAGATTTCATTTCTACTACTACTTGGATCTGCTTCATTTTCTCTGACATTTTCACACAGTCTGCAGTGACATCTGCTTGTTGCAGTGGTAACAATGGTCGCTGAACCGCTCAGTTAAATTGCACAAACCCGGCATTGCCTCCACGCGCTTTCAAATAACATGGCTGGAATCTGCTGGAACTCAGGAGATTGCTGTTCTTATGACAATTATTATTATCATTATTGTATGTGAAAGTCATAACTTTCAAAGGCTGCGCACACAAAAACGCAAGCTGAACGCCATCTGGAGTACAATAACGCAGAAGTCTCTAATTTTTCTTTACATTTAAATCTTGCTTAAATGTTCACATTTCTGACATACAGCTTTTTGTGTTATTTGTTTTCATGCTTTTTTAAGAATATTCATTATTGAGAAATTTGACAAGAAAGGCACAGAGGAAGAAAATCATTCCTAATCCCACCACCCAGAGATAGCAACAAAGAGTTTTTATTTTTATCCTTCCAAAGATTTTAACTAAATGTTATTTTCCAACTTGGACTCACTCTTTGTTTAAAGAAACATATTTGAAACTTGTGAATTACACAGATAATTTAGTGCATTTGGTAAAGAGCGGGAATTTGGGGACATATTAAATGGTATATTAATTATAATAATATCAGAAAAATTTCTTAATAAGGCATTTTACCTATAAGGCAAGTCCCCTTGCTCTGATAACAATTCTCTATTGCTTACAGTTTTGCAAGATATTTTACTCTATAGAAGATAAAATGTTCATCTCTTTTTTCCTTCTTTATGATAAGGCCACATAAGACTATATCAAATAATCCTTGTACCACTACATTAATAACAATTCTGAAACAGCCTTCAAACAATCTCACTCCCTTGGTACCTGTCAGCTATTTCTGTTTCTTTTTCCTGCTTCTCTCATAAAAAGGCACTACTCTTGATATGTGGAATGGAGGATTCTAGAAAGAACTTGAGAATTCAGGAACTCAATGCCTCCTCTGTTTTTAGGGGTAGGACCTCTGTTATGCCTATAGGGTAATTAAACAACAACGGACGAAGGAAGGAAGAAGGAGAGAAAGGAAGGAAGCAAGAGGGAGAGAGAGAAGGAAGGAATCCCTTAGGGCTGCTGAAGGAAAGGGCCCCCATGTGAGCTCAGGTCTTGGCAGGTTATCTCCTTGGCTTACTGGAATTTCCAGACTGAAGCTTCCAATACCAGTGACCAGCTACTGATCAAGCTGGGTAGTTAGCAAAGGTTGGCAGCTTGAGGACTCCTCTTACTAAGGCTGCACTCTTAACTACCTTCTATAGGAACAGTCATCAGACCCACTCTTCCTGCAGCTTCGGCATCTGCAACTCTCTCTACCTGGACCACACTTTTCTGAGATTCGCATCACCTACTCCCTTACCTAGTTCAGGTCTCTGTCAAATGGAACCTCGTTGGGAGGTTTTCCCAGCACCACTAAGATTTCAGCTCTCTTCTGTTGTCACTTTCTATCAACCATTCTTGCTATATTTGTCTCTTAATTACTAAAATGTATCTAACCTACATTATATTTAAGTATTTATCATGTTTACTGTTTTTTTTTCCAAGAAAATTTCTAAAGGCAAAGATCTTTGTCTATTTTGTTCAGTGCTATATGCTCAGAGTTTGGAAAAGTAAGTCGCTTTAGAATGAATGAATAAGTAAATAGGATTTTATGCCTCATTCCTCTGAACGCATACCTACAGTTAACTTCGTAATATTGCCACCAAAGTGCCACAATTGTCTTTTATTTTAAGCAAAATTGAGATTAGTTAAGGAATTATCAATGAATGATTTTTGTCATAGGTTCTTCTTACAACCTAGTCCTATAAAAAGTTCAGAAAGTCTCTTAAAGATTGAGGCACATACTGGGGCGCCTGGGTGGCTCAGTGGGTTAAGCCGCTGCCTTCGGCTCAGGTCATGATCTCAGAGTCCTGGGATCGAGTCCCGCATCGGGCTCTCTGCTCAGCAGAGAGCCTGCTTCCCTCTCTCTCTCTGCCTGCCTCTCCATCTACTTGTGATTTCTCTCTGTCAAATAAATAAATAAAATCTTTAAAAAAAAAAAAAAAAGATTGAGGCACACATTTGGATGGTTATTCAATGACCCAGGAAAACTAGTACTATACAGCAATTTAAAGTGGAAATATCAAATATTCCTCCTAAATAGTTATTGTGTATCCTCATTAATATTCATTATTAACTATTTTCTTCCTCCTAAAACTGAAATGTTACCTGCCAATCCAGTCATTTACACTCATCATCACCAGATACGTCATTAAAAAAAGGAATGAAAATAACCAGCTAACAATCATTATAGGTCAAATCTAACCTGAATTGAGTTTGCCAGTATGCTATTCTCTGTGCTAAACATACAC
Organism: Mustela putorius furo; assembly: GCF_011764305.1. NCBI lineage: Eukaryota > Metazoa > Chordata > Mammalia > Carnivora > Mustelidae > Mustela > Mustela putorius. The sequence continues at coordinate 17,903,889 of NW_025421987.1, forward strand.
ACATATACACACACGGACCTTAATCCACACAACAAATACCACATTAAGTGAGGCTATTATTATCCTCATTTCACAGCTGAGGAAACTGGAGTTGAGAAAGATTAGGTAACTTCCCCTAAATTACCAAAATGCTCAAGAAGCAAACTGAAGGTTCGAACCCCAGGGTCTGACTCCTAAAATTCACACTTCCTCACCAGGAAATACATTAAGTGATTAATATGTATTAATTCACTTCATAAACCTATTTTCCCGATGATGTAGATATATTCCAGATGAAATTGAGAATTCAGAGGCATTCATTAATTTGTATGAAATTACATAAATGAGTCTGCTTTAGATCTGTGTTCTTTTCACCACCACACCACGCTAACTCTAGGGGGAAGAGGTTTCTAGCACAGTCCTAAGTTTGTGTTCAGCCTGGAAACCAAGGGAGAAGAAATTTCGTTACTTGTGTTTTATGAAGCTCTTTACTTCTGCCCCCGCTGGTTTTTCCCACTATGTTCTGCTGTGACACTAGCACCATCAAAACATCAGCATGGAACATAATTCCTGCTTTTCCAATTGTTGTGAAAGATCATGGGTGTGAGGATGGCGTCCCAAAACAAGCACCTTGTTTCCTTCCACAAGAGTTGTGTCCAGGAGTACCACTCTATTCCAAGCCTTCAGAGAAAAAAGAAATACCTTTTTCGGGCCTGGATGCCATCATACTATTCATTACCGTTAGATTTATATTGACTTTTTCAAGTGAAAATTGCATACTTTGGAGAATATTATTTTTAGAATCATGTATTATGAATGCATAACTGACCTCAGGTGGATGTTCAAAGCCTTGGTGAATTAGAAATATTCCATGAAGTTAATGCCGCTTTGGGCACAGTAAATAATTCATGATATGTTTTAATAGTTAGTTTTCTCTTTAGCATGAATATTCATAGTGTATATGATGGGGAAAAGAATCAGTTACATTTACTCAGACCTCCTGGGAAAAGTAGATAAGACGATTGTTAGAAAGAGGTACTAAAGCATTAATTCCTCCATTATTTAAAATAATTATATAGGTTTAAGTGTTGGTGAAATCATCAATACTGTAAGTCAGGATATCTGTCACTGTCATCAGTTTGTTGCTTATAGCTTAGTTGTTATCAACCTTAATTTTTTAATGGGAAACACTAAATGTTATTTAAAAATCATTTTATCTAGCTCCTTAAAATAATTTCCTGAACTAAAGTGTTATGAGAATGTAATTTTAGATATTTGAGTTTTCTCTAATGTAAAAGATAAATAAGTAAAATTTTTATATTGGTACATTTTGTGCACACACACACATGCACACACAGCCACGATGTAAAAATCCTTACTTATAAAAAATTAAAAAGTTTACTAGCCGCTACCACAATTGTGATTTTATTGGACAAAATAAAAATCTGTGTGTGATTTGATCAGGATTTAAAAATGGGAAAAAGATGGGTATTTGTTTTGTTTTGTTTTGTTTTGTTTTGTTTTGAAGTAGGTTCCATACCCAGTGTGGGTGTGGAGCCCAAGTCAGGGCTTAAATGACCCTGAGATTAAGACCTGAGCTGATGGGGCACCTGGGTGGCTCAGTGGTCATGATCCCAGGGTCCTGGGATTGAGCCCCACATTGGGCTGTCTGCTCAGCAGGGAGCCTGCTTCCTCCTCTCTCTGCCTGCCTCTGCCTGCTTGTGTGATTTCTGTCAAATAAATAAATAAAATCTTTAAAAAAAAAAAAAAAAGATCAGAGCTGAGATCAGATCTGACACTTAACTGACTGAGCCACCTAGGCACCCCAGGAAAAAGGTTTTGATTTATAATTTGATTAAACCAAACTTCATAGGCTATTTATTAACTTCGTGGTATTTTGTGAAACACTAAGACCATCTATATGAGTAACAAATACCACCTATCCAGAATCAGCTTATGTTGATGACTACTCGTTTACTCCGTTGAGAAGATCATCCAATAAAAACTGAAAGAGACATAGATATTCACAAATTGTAGATTTATCAACCTAGTTACAAGTAACCAATTCAATATTGTCTACCAATTCTTTAGTTATTTTCTTATAGATTCAAGAACCTTGCTTTCTTAAAAAATATTTTTACTTAAAAAGTACTTCAATTATTTGTCTTTCTACTTACTCCAGTCTATTCAAAATCTCAGGAGAAGCTCTTGTAAAAAAGATTGAAGTGACATCATGACATATTGGTCTCATAACTCCTTTTATGAAAGAAATTCAAATGTTACCTTTTATTTTCATTCAAAAACACTTGCTAACTTTATTTCACTTCGATTGATCCTTATAAAATTTATTCTAAAACTCATATTGTCACTATCATTTTCTTTATTAGTTTTAAGACCAATTTTTTTAATGAAAACAATTTGATCCCAATTTAGATTTCTTATCAGTTACTATTATTGGCATTGCATGAATTATAAAGATATACAAGAGATTTTAAATAAATACTAACTAAAATTATAATGAATGGTTGCATTTTAAACTATGCAGGACTTAAATAAAGTAGAACAAAACATGACTGTGGTGAATTTTAGCCTCTTAAGGATATAATGAGAAGGGTATAATTTCCTTTTGTCTAATAGTAGAATTGCCAGGCAGAATTAAGTCATTTGAGATAGCAAGATAATTCCGAATTCTCTGAAAGTGACACAAATCACTATATCAAGCAGTGCTTATGGAATGACCTTTTGTACTAAGCACCTAAATATAGTATTCATGTTAAAAAGCATTCATCCAAAACTAATCTGAAAATCTATTCCATGGAGCACACAATGTCTGTGCTCATTCTTCATGTTTTACTTCAAAGCGCACTTGGTGAAACCTTATTTAAGTAACATTAGAATCAGGAAAGACTGAAGAGAAATCTGAGTGAGCATAAATGGGATCTATTTCATTTTGAAGTATGACCTCCATTTTCCATTCTGTTTGTATTCTGAGAACATTTCCCTGCATACCAATTATATGATGTTGTATTTATTTTATCTTTTTTTTTTGAACATGTATAAATATGTGCAAAGTACCACTCCAGGATTTTTTTAACTAAGTATTTTATAAACTCTGTTATTGTGTTATGCATTTTATTAGCCTGTACCTTCTGGTCCCATCAGAGGTTAGTTCATGGTCTACCCCATTTCAGCATGAGTGAAGCTTCCTAGATTAGGTATTAGCAACTGACTCATCTGGAAATATGGATACAGAAGTGGCAGATATTCTTCAGAGAATGGAAGCAAACTTTCAACATGTTGTATAGAAGACAAGAGAATGAGTAAAAACCATAAACAAATCCATTAATGATTTCAGATTCAATAACTCAAGTAGTTAATAGAATAAAAAGGATGAGGTATATAGGATATTTGGTGTGTCTACAAAAGTATCCCCAGTTTGTTGTAATAAAATCTCACTCAGCTACAAGGATATATAAAAGCCTCCACAATATGTTTGAAGAGATATATTTCACCAGTGAAAACAATTGAGAAATAAGGGGCACTGTTGGGAATTCTATCTACCCTTTAAAATTTCCTTACAATTTCTTAGCATCTAGATATGTCATCTATAACGATTCAAAACACCTCTAGGTGTCTGTGTCCTCAAATTCCAGTTTCCAATTGTGTTTCCCCCACTGAGTAATTTGGATGTTTTTTTGTTTTTTTCTCAGAAAATATATCATTTTTTAAATGGCTTAAAGCTTGTCCAAGGATGATGAGAAAGCTCTTACTCTTCCATCAAGGAAGCTTTGTTTCATTTCTCTTTTCACCTGGGTCACTGGCCTGAGGTCTGTAAAAATGACTTTTTTTTTTCTTTTGTATTTGAGGTAGTTGAAAAAAATCTGACATGAAACTTCTAGGATCAGGAAACAAAGAGTGTGTGTGTGTGTGAGTCTATAAACATGCATAGATATATCTAATAACACTGTACACATATATGCATGTTGTTTTATTCATATTCAATTTATTGTAGTACAGGTAAATTAGAATCTTGCTTGCAAGTTTTTAACATAGTTGCTCCTAATTAGAATATTAAGTGAAACAACTGAATTTAATGATTAATTTCTATATGCTTTCTACCTGGATTGTTGGGGGGACAGGTGGAATTTATCAGTTTCCCCTACAATTGTCTCTCTTAACAAGTGAAATTTTCAAAGACAATTTTGAGTTATTTAATAATGTCATGACATTATTATTACTACTTTTATTTTGTCTAATTTTTAAATATTTGCTTCCCACATCTTTTCCGTGCAACAGTGGATTTGGGGGTACTTTTTATTCTATAATTATCATGAAATCACTACTCTCTTGGGGAAAAGTCCCAAGGAGGTCCAATTTGTTATTATAGAGCAAAGCCTTCTAAATTAAATTTCTTTCATTGATTTATCTTTCAGGCTTAAAGTGAAGCAATGTCAATGACATCCTACTAGGATGCAAATTCCATACTCACCAGGAATTCTGTTTCTGTTTCTAAATCTCAACACCTAGAACAGATCTGTGCACATGGGATAACTAATGATAAACAGTAGTTATATTATTGAATAAAACTTTAGATCAAAAAGCTGTATTCTCCAGAGGGAAAAAGAAACAAATATCAATTTGTTGAAATTTTCAAATTTCCTCATTCTCCTCTTCAGCATCTTAGAGAGAGAGAGAGAGTGTGTGTGTGTGTACTGAGTGTTTTCAGTTTCTACTTACTGATGAAAGCAAGATGACATTTACCATGATCTCCCATATTCTTTCATCTTTCATAATCTTTGGTATTTTTACCTTTTGCACTAGACTTTCCTTCACCTCCATGGATTCTAGCTAGCTAAATTAATCTCTCTTCTGGTCTATCAAAATAGCTCCCTAACTAGTCGTTCTGCCATTTCAAGCTTAATTTGTGTGTTAAAATATTTCCAAAATAAAAATTATTAATTATATACATTTCCTCATTAAAAAGATGTTTTGGTTCTCCAATGACCACAGTATTATGTCCAAAATACAAATGACATCAAAACCTCTCTTTCCAGATTGCCCACCTGTCTTTCTCAACCCATGCTCTGATAGGTAACTAACCACGGTTTCTGAATGAGTCATGCACGTTTGTTGTTTGTTTTGTTTTGTTTACTTGACCACATGGAGGTATACTAGGTACCCTTTAAAATCTCAGCTCTAATGCCACTTCATCTGTGGCCATCATTCCTTCTTATACTCCGTAATACTTTTACATACTCTCTGCCAGCACACCTCACAATGTCCTTTACATTGCTCTGTGCACCAGATTATATGATGGGTCCTCTGGGCAACCTAATGGTCTATGACCCAGGTCTCATAGCTTATGGGTGTTATATATTTGTAGAATCAGTGAAAATATAAATGTATTTTATTACATATGTTAAATAAAGTATACACAGAAAAATTTTTTGTGTATTACATATAATACTTCTAATCTATTCATATAAAACATGAACATGTTTTATGAAAGCATCATGAAAGATTTATAGCTTGTTATTTCACCTAAATCCAAGCATAAAGAGAGGACTAGGAAAAGTCACATGCTTCTTGGTTGATGAGGCAAAGTTGCATTATTCTAGACCCCTTGCCTTCAAAAATTTACATGTTGTGGACTCCTTTAACTTTAACTAATATTTCCAGCAAATCCTTTGAGACAATTTTTAACACCAAAAGTATTACTGTCTTGGAAGCAACAGGAGAGAAAATATATGACTTTAATTTTCCACTTCAAGCAAAGGCAAGGAAAATGTTCATGGGTTTATTGTGGGTGAGGTAGGGAAACCAGGTAAACAAGTAAAGAAGCAGAGATACTTGTTGTAAGGTTTGTCATTTTAAAAAATGCCTACAAATACATGTACACAGCATATGTGCACATGCACACACACCCCAAGCACAGAGAAGAGTTGAATAACTTACCTGAATGTAAGTTTCAGTTAAATGGATTTGGGGATGATAAAATATTCAGCTTTCTTTTTATTTAGAGATAGTAAATGAATCATTACTTACTATTACTATCTGCCCCATCTCAATACAGGCTCAGCAAAGTCTTCTGATGCCACAGTGGTTCATGCGTTGCTAGCCACCACAGATTAAAAGGGATCATATGCAGGGCACAGCCTGAAATAATGTGAGGCAAAATCATTACCTTATAACAGCCATGATCCAGTCCTTCTGCACATATACTGTGAGCGGGGCTAACTGGGGGCATTCATTTGTTACAGTGGCCATTCCTTGGAAAACTCAAGATGTTGTACCAATCTTAATATTCTTCCCTACGGGCAGAAGCAGTCTGTGCGGCTGAGTAGGACACAGAAGCTTTAGGGAGAACCAAAGACTAATACATTTGTCTTTGAAGAAATTGTTGACAACTTCTCTCACATTACCACCTCATAGACTATGTTCGTTTTAAATGAACTGCTTGACATTTTATCAAATGACAGTTTTCCTAAAGACTTATTATTCAGTATAGATAGAAATTTACTTTTCTGTCTGTCACTACAGTGATATTTATTTATGGAAAGTGGATGAAGTTTCTCAATTTCAATGAGTAAATTCTCAGGAGTAAACCTTGTCCTGTGTGTTTAAAATCACAGACCTGTACCCCTGGGGATAAAAATATATGTTTATCAAAAATAAAAAATTAAAAAAAAAAAAGTCCTTGAAAGTTTTCTTTGGAGTTAGTTGTTAACCTATTTGATAAATTGTATTAATATTGTGTGATTATACTTCAAAGATTATTATAAAATTTATATTAAGTCATTAAATAGAGATCAGCTTTCATATAAGCATGAATGATGGCATGTTAAATGCATGTTCATGTTGATATTTACATTTGATGTTCTACCACTCAATTGCTATATATATCTATAGAAGTAATCCATATCCATTACTTATACATGTATATAGGTAATCAATTGCTATATAATTAGAAGGCCAGGACTCTGAGCATAAATGTGGGAGGTCTGAGAGAAGAGGTAAGCAGGGCAGCCTGTTGTTAAACATTTGCTAGCATACCACTGAATGTGTCCTATTGAAGAGTTTTCTCAAGTTGAGAATCACTCTATGTTATACCATATTATATTTTGTCACATTTTGTTACATGTTGTTTTAAACATAGTATTTCAAATCACACATACACACACACACACACACACACACAATTCTTAAGTATCATTAATACTCACTGTTTTGAAGGGTCAATGCCAGCAGCAACCTAGAAGAATTTCCTGAGCACCAGCCACATTCTGGACCTCAGAGACACACGTTTTGTATTTGTCCACAAGGATTTGATAGTTTAGTGAGCAACTGCAATTTACTTCAAGATTCTAATAAATTCCCTGGGTAAATATTTGGGGAAGGATGAGCTTTCTAAAACCAGAAATGTGCGTGAACATCAATCTATCCAAATCTCAAAAATGATGCCTAAACCAAAGGTTTCCCTTTCAAGAAGTATTAGGTAGGATTTTGACTGACTCTAAACCATAAGTCAGTTTGATTACCATAAGTCAGTGTTTTCTATTTGTTGATAGTAAATTGTTTTAGGGGCACCTGGTTGACTCAGTCGGTTAAGCATCCAACTCTTCACCTCAGGTCAGGTATTGATCTCAGGGTCATGATTTAAGCCCTGCATGGGCTCCACACTGGACACGGAACTCACTTAAAAGTAAATAAATATATAGTAATAGTAATAATACAGCTTTATAGTTACACATACAATTTAGAAATAGTGTGTTGACATGTTTTAAAGTTAGCTTTCATGGAAAGATCACCAAATAAATCGGAAAAACCTATACCTCAGATACAACAAAATGGCATCATCAAGACTTCAGCAAAGAATAATTTTTAATAACAGCTATGCTTTTCAAACAATATAAATCATTCAAGACATAATAAAAATGCTCAAGCAGTTCTGTTCCAATTCTCTTTAGTATTTTGTAAACATGTTCTCAGCATTTTGTTTAATGCTTAAATGTTATATTATTTTAGAACAAATTAGGATTGAAAATAAGATCAATTTCTTATAACATCTATATACCTTTTTTCTTTTAATTTTAACATAATATTCTATCACATCTTATAAATTCATTTTAATTAGAGTTTAAAGATAGAGACAATAGGGGCACCTTGGTGGCTCAGTGGATTAAGCCTCTGCCTTTGGCTCAGGTCATGATTTCAGGGTCCTGGAATCAAGCCCCTCGTCGGGCTCTCTGCTCAGCTGGGAGCCTGCTTCCCCCTCTCTCTCTGCCTGCCTCTGTGCCTACTTGGGATCTCTCTCTCTCTCTCTTTCTGTCTCTCTCTCTCTCAAATAAATAAATAAATAAATAATCTTAAAAAAAAAAAAGAAGAGACAATAGATCTGTCCTTTGACATGGTGACAATAGCTTTGAGCAAAGGATTAGAGGCTTAAGATCATTCGTTTTAAGCACTATTCCTCTGCATTACCAAGCACTTGAGAGCATTGATCTTGGGCACATAAGCTATTTATCTATCTGTTTATCTATCTATATGTATTTAAAATATGGTATAGCATGGCATCTCAATAAAACTGAGGCAAATAGAATTCATTAATGAGAAACAGCAAATGCATTTGTTTTTTTTATTGTTTTTTTAAAATCTGAAACAAAGGGAGGTATATCCCTAGAATTTCATATGTGCAATCATAATCTAAAGTATGGGGGGAAGTTAATAAGAGACAATACATATTAATATGCTTTTCCCTGTTTTTATTTTTGGAAGAAAAGAAACATAAATGTTCAAGATATTCCTACAATATGTCCAAAATGGAAAGAAGTGGTCAGGGTGTGAAAGGGAGAGAAAACATTTAATTCATTCAAGCTATCCTTGTGAAGTTAAAAAGAAAATTGATCGTGGTTTATTAGTGCTTTCCAATAAACACTCAAGAGTTCAGCTAACTGAAAGCAATTGATACTAGTGGAATCAATGGTGCAGGAGAATACCCTAATGGGTATTGTTGAAACTTTTCATTCTCATTATGTAGTTTATTTCTTCAAAGGTTATTTGATAGAATTATTGTTGATGAGTATATCTGAAGCTTTGCTGTTTAAATAATTGGTTTATTGAGTGACTTTGCCCTATTTTAAATCAATTTACAGATGTCTGCTTTGTGATTCATGCAAAAATATAAGCACAGGGGTGGGGGGAAGCACATAACCTACATAGTGCTTAAATTCCTTTTGCTCCTTTCTAATTGATGGAATACATCTAAGCTCCAATGACCATGTTTCATTAAAAGTGATTGTAATTAAGAATTTCAGTAGGCTAACTTGAGATTGAATCACTCAATGAGCTGCTTGTATGTCATGTAAGATTCAATCCAAACTGTGTTTAGTTACACCCTCCTTGTTTGTATTTTCACTGCCAGTTATTTAAAATGAATTAGAAACAAGAGTTATCTTTTATAATTCACATATACATATCCCCAGCTTCATCTTTCTGCTTTGAAACAACTGTACTTTTAGAGGTAAGAATGCTTCTGTATCAGAACAGGCAAGAGGAAAAATTACAGAAGCAGCCATACTTAATGAAGTTTGAAAAATCTTTAAGAAGACTCAAAGAGATGCATAATTTACTCTTTCTCACAGTATGCTTTTATTTAAAAGTAAATATACACACACATATCTGTGTATATACATTTTTAATTAAATATTTAAAAATAAGCTGTTTAACAATTTCTTAAGGATTTAAATGACTATAGAAGTTTAACCTAGTAGATTTGTATATTCTTACTATCCTTCCATTAATTCAAAGACAATCTGAGGATATCAAGGTGTAACTATAAGGTATCCTTTGGAGAAAACTGTGAAACCTTATAATTTTGTTAAGACTATCCTCCTCAGATTACTTTACCATTCAGAAAATGAAGCCCATTCAATCTGTCCTTAGGTGATGCCAGGAATCCCCTATTACAGGAGAAGTGAAAGTAATAGTAGAAAGAAATCCAGGCAGGGAATCAGAAGATAGGGAGTTTTCATGTTAGCTGCACTGGTTATTACCTGTTCATCTCTGGGCCACTCACCCAAGAAAGCATCTGTATTCTGGGAATCACAAAGTTCTCAAGATCAAATAAAATCTTATGTGAATGTGCTTTGAAAACCTTTGTATTTGTGTTAAATGGTAGTATTTTGTTATTAATATATTAGTAATAATTTACAGGGAAAAGAAAAAGTCTTCATATTTCTGAAGTGTGACTATTGGCTTGGTGATTGAAACAACAACATGACTTCTAATATGTCTGAGTTTGGGATATCATCCTATTTTTGGCCTCGTTTTCTTTTCTGCAAACAAAGGTTAGTGCAGGTGCCAGCATATTGTGAATAAAATATGCCTGATTTAAATTGTGAAATTTATATTGTTTAAATTGAGAAGAACACAATATAAAGATTTTATTTCTAAATAGCATTGGTATATATCTAATAATTAAAATAAAGATGTCTAATGTGCTAAAACAAGCTCAATATTTAACAAGAAAGACATTATCATAGGTATTATTTACTGAGTCCTGGCCACATGCAAGACACTATGGTGACCACTTATGTGCATTTTTTTATTTAATCTGCATCATATCCCATTGATGTTTATAACATAATATATAACCTCATTTAATATTTATATTAACTCTATGAATGTGATAGTATCATTATACCAATTTCATAATTATGAGACCATAACTTAAAGAATCTAAATAACTTTCTGAAGGTTATAAGGCTAAGGTTCATTTTGAGTATAAGTATTTATGATGCAGAAGCCTAAAATCTTCTCTAGAACTAAGGTCATGAGCCCTTGTCAAAAAAAAAAATAAAAAAGAGAGAGAAGGAGCTGGATGACTGGGACAATTTCAAAAAATTTCAAAAAATTCACCTTATTTTCTGTGACAGGTAACTTTTACCAACTAAGAAAGCATTTGATAGGATAAAAATATACTCTTTTTTACCAATCTAGTATGTTAGTATTCAAATGTAGTAATAAAATACAGGAACAAGATTTAAGTATGCTGAAATTCATTTTTTAAAATGCTCTCGTGTAATCAAGACGGTGTGGTATTGGCAAAAGAATAACAAAGTGGATCAATGAAATATAATAGACTCCAGAAATAAACTCATGTAAATATAATCAACTGATCTTTGGCAAAGAAGCAGAGATAATACAATAGCGCAAAGATGGTCTCTTCAACAAATGGTACTAAAACAATTGGACCTCCTCATGGAAAAAAGAAAAGAATCTAGATACAGACCCTATACCCTTCACAAAGATTAACTTAACTGGATTACAGACCTAAATATAAAATAGAAAACCATGTAACTCCTGGAATTTAACATAGGAAAACATTTAGGTGATGACTTTTTAGATGCAACACTAAAGGCATAATCCATAACAAAAGAACTGATAATCTGGAAATTAAATTAAAAGTTTAAATTTCTTCTCTGTAAAAGACCCTATCAAGTGAATGAGAGGACTGAGTCATAGACTAGGAGAAAATTGCAAAAGATACTGACAATAAAAGACTGTTATCCAAAATAAAACAGGAACTCTTGAAACTCAACAATAATAAAACAATCTGATTCAAAGATAGGACAGAAACCTTAATAGAACCTTTCTAAAAAAAGATGTACAGATGGCAAATAAGCTTATGAAAGAATGCTCCACATCATATGACAACAGGGAAATGCAAACTAACACACTACTACACACCTATTATTATACCCCAAATCTGGAACAACAACAACAGCAAATGCTGAAGAGGAGTTGAAGTCCCATACATTGTTGATGAGAATAAAAAACAACACATCCACTTTGGAAAACAGTTTGGTGGTTTCTTACAAAACTAAACATACTCTTACCATACAATCCAGTAATTGTACTTCTTGGTATTCACCAAAAGGAGTTGAAGATTTATGTACACACAAGAGCCCACATAAGTATGTTTTTAGCAGTTTTGCTCATACTTGCCAAAACTTGGAATCAACCAAAAGGCCCATTAGTAGATGAATGGAAAAAATGGAGATATCCAGATAATGGAATATTACTCAGCACTAAAAAGAAATGAGATATCAAGTCATGAAAACAAATGGAGGAAACTTAAGTGCATATTACTAAGTGAAAGAAGTTACTCTTAAAGGCCTACAAACTCTATGATTCCAACTCTATCTCATCCTGGGGAAGGCAAAACTATGGAGACAAAAATATTAGCAGTTGCCACGAATTAGGGATAGAGAGGAATGAATAGGCAAAGCACAGAGGATTTTTAGGGCAGTGAAAATACTCTGTATGATATCATAATGATGGGTACATATCAATATATACTTGCCCAAACCCATGAAATTTGAAACTCAGGAATGAGCACCAATGTAAACTATGTTTTGGATGATTATGATGTATCCGTGTAGGTTCTTTGATTGTAATAAATATGCCACTCTAGTAGGGAAAGTTGATAATGGGAGAGGAATGTCTAGAGGAAAAAGATATATGGGAAATCTCCATATCTGCCCTTTAATGTTGCTGTAAATTGCTCTGAAATTTAGATTAAAATATTAATTCTTATTTTTTTAAAAACCTTAGTAAAAGTATTGTGTAACATGCATGACATGAGAAAGAAAACCTAAAATTTGGCTGAAAGTATCTCTCATGATATACTTTCATACTGACTAATTTCATTAGATTCAACTTCTCAACAATGTTTACATCCATGCAAGAACATTTTTTTTTTAATTTTTTATAAACATATATTTTTATCCCCAGGGGTACAGGTCTGTGAATCACCAGGTTTACACACTTCACAGCACTCACCAAAGCACATACCCTCCCCAATGTCCATAATCCCACCCCCTTCTCCCCAACCCCCTCCCCCCGGCAACCCTCAGTTTGTTTTGTGAGATTAAGAGTCACTTATGGTTTGTCTCCCTCCCAATCCCATCTTGTTTCATTTATTCTTCTACCCACTTAAGCCTCCATGTTGCATCACCACTTCCTCATATCAGGGAGATCATATGATAGTTGTCTTTCTCTGCTTGACTTATTTCGCTAAGCATGATACGCTCTAGTTCCATCCACGTTGTTGCAAATGGCAAGATTTCATTTCTTTTGATGGCTGCATAGTATTCCATTGTGTATATATACCACATCTTCTTGATCCATTCATCTGTTGATGGACATCTAGGTTCTTTCCATAGTTTGGCTATTGTGGACATTGCTGCTATAAACATTCGGGTGCATGTGTCCCTTTGGATCACTACATTTGTATCTTTAGGGTAAATACCCAATAGTGCAATTGCTGGGTCATAGGGCAGTTCTATTTTCAACATTTTGAGGAACCTCCATGCTGTTTTCCAGAGTGGCTGCACCAGCTTGCATTCCCACCAACAGTGTAGGAGGGTTCCCCTTTCTCCGCATCCTCGCCAGCATCTGTCATTTCCTGACTTGTTGATTTTAGCCATTCTGACTGGTGTGAGGTGATATCTCATTCTGGTTTTGATTTGTATTTCCCTGATGCCGAGTGATATGGAGCACTTTTTCATGTGTCTGTTCGCCATCTGGATGTCTTCTTTGCAGAAATGTCTGTTCATGTCTTCTGCCCATTTCTTGATTGGATTATTTGTTCTTTGGGTGTTGAGTTTGCTAAGTTCTTTATAGATTCTGGACACTAGTCCTTTATCTGATATGTCGTTTGCAAATATCTTCTCCCATTCTGTCAGTTGTCTTTTGATTTTGTTAACTGTTTCCTTTGCTGTGCAAAAGCTTTTATGTAAAAGTGGAGTTTCAACATTTTGTTACATCTCAAATAAAATTCCAATTTTCTGTAATTTATCTAATCTTAATCCTCTGGAACTTCATTCCAGATGCACATGTAAAACAAAACAGAATTTGCTGCCAAATCTTTTTTTTTTTTTTTTAATCTAATCAGAAATGAGCCTATCCTGGGAGGCTCTATTGAATATACTGTCTATATCTTGGTTTTTGGTTTTGCCTGGCATCCATGGAATTCTAAAAATTGATCTAGAGATTCTACACTGAAATAACATTAAGTATAAGTAAAATAATCTAATCCAGATAGCAAATAACCCTATGGGCTCTTCTACGCCAACTCTGAAAATCTGGAAAACAATTAATTTGCCTCAGCCACACCCATTATTATTTGCTCTGAATCCCTCAAGTTTCAAAGTTTGCCTTATCCATGGAGAGTATGGCTACTGAAAGCAGTTGGCCCGTGCAATGGTTATATAACAACTAATTCGAGGCAAGAGAAGAAACCAGAAAGAACATTTGAAAGGCAGTAATCAATTGAAATCTCTTGGACGTCATCTTCTCTCCTTCTCACTTCCTCTTTTCTAGCCATATTAGCCTCCTTTCCGAGCCCGGGGAACCCAGCAGGCCACACCAGCCTAAAAGTCTTTGTACTTGCTTTTCTTTCTAAGATACACTTAACCCAGAAATATATATGACTTTTATATCTCGTTTAGATGTTTTTCAAATATCATTTTAGCCATTCTGTCTCAGGTACATTCCAGATTATTTCTGTGCTCTCTATTCTTTTTCTGTTGCCTTACTTTCTCCAGCTGCAACCATGTTACGTATTATACATTCTCCTAAAGCACTTGTTTATTATCTCACTTCCTCCACCAGAATGCAAGCTTCATTAGGGCAGGAATTTTCCTGCTTTATTCCCTGACTTATCCTCAACACCAAGAATAGTACCTGGGACTTCTTAGGCTTTTATAAATATTTATTGAGTGATTGAGTGAAAGATACTAGCTTTACAAACATGGAAAAGAAAAAGTGAATGAATCAATATTTCCTTTTCTGAAAGTTTGATGCTATATTTAATGAATCTGGCTCTTCGTTACATACAGAAGTGAAATGTGATATTCTAAATTATTTGTTTCCTTTTTGCTCTCCATAACTTCTACCTCAAATACAGATTTTTAAGAATAGGAAGTTGCAATTACTCTTAAAATCCTAGAAAAAATAAAAAACAAAAATAAAATCCTAGAAATGTTTATAACAAATTATCAAACCCTCCAACATTTAAAAAATTACTTCCCAATTTTCTTCTATTAACTATAGTAACTTAAATGTTAACAGAAGTTTATATATCATATATATGCGTTTATATATAAAATATACATATAATTATATATGTGTATATATAACATGTGATATATAATATATATTGGAATATAATATACATCCTATATTCAAGTTATATTCTCTTTAAGAACACCACGAGAGCAATACATTTATATATTTTATATAAACTTTTTAATATAATCAAGTTGATAACCATTCAACTTGGAATTAGTACACTTGTTTTATACTTATGACACTACCACAAATTATCTATCCTCAAGCAAATCACTTAACCTCTCTGAATTCAACTGACTCGTGTAAAATTATAGAAACAGAATTAATTTGCAACATCTTCCAACCTAAAATGCTTTGAGTCTATCTAGATTATTGTGAATGACTATATTTTATAATTTATTATGTTTTTTAAAGATTTTATTTATTTATTTTAGAGATAGAGAGAGCAGGGGGGAGGAACAGAGGTAGAGGGACAAGCAGACTCTGCAGTAAGCACAGAGTCCAGTTCAACGCTCAAGCCCAGGACCCCGAGATCATGACCTGAGCCAAATTTAAGAGTCAGATGCCTAACCGACTGAGCCACCAAGGTACCCCAATAATTTCCTAATTAAACCTAAAGCATCATAGTGTAGTGTATTTCTAAAAGTAAATGCTAATATACAGAATAAGGTTTCCATGCTGTCTTTGTTGTTTGTTTTTGTTTGATTCATATGCACCATTGTGAACAGAAACTTTAAGTATTTTGTCAATTATATTTTGAAAAGACTTTTCAGAGTAGAAATTATCTATCTGCAATGATCACCATGGAATAAATATTTGTAACTAGATATTGACCATTGTATTCAATATGACACTGCTCTGTTAATTTGATCTAAATGTATTTAGCTTTCTAAACAATGTTCCTAAAGCAATCAAGAGAACAAGAAGTCATATTGTACTCTTGAGTGAAGACAAACAAGCAAAAGCAGCAAATAAACCCCAGAAATACTGCTAATTAGTTATGGAAATAAAATAATTGTTATGGGGGCAGCTGGTGGCTCCATCCTTAAGCCTCTGCCTTCCACTCAGGTCATGAACCCTGGGTCCTGGGGTCGAACACTTCATCCGGGCTCCCTACTCGGCAGGAAGCCTGCTTCTCCCTCTCCCACTCCCCCTGCTTGTATTCCCTCTTTCACTATGTCTTTCTCTGTCAAATAAATAAATAAAATCTTTAAAAATAAAATTTTAAAAAATCACTGTTATGACTTTATGTTATGTCTGACTCATTGATCCAGATGTCAAAGGAATGCATGTGTCAATAAGACAGTTTTTTCCTTCTACTTTCAAGGTCCCAAATTGTCATTTCTAATTCTTTATCAGTTTTGTTGCTAATTAGTAGTCCTCAAACCATTCTATAGCACATTTCTTCATTCATTTGCACAGATATTTGATAAGTAACTGAGTTAAGGTGACAGGCTCTGAATCTTTATTAGTTGTTTAACTCCGCCTGAAGTTTTGTAAAGAATAATAATGGAAGAGAGCAAATAAATTAACTCAACTTGCAAATTTAAAATGTATAAAAAAGACTTCCTTAATAAACCTACAGAACACATCCCAATTAGCACCAGCGGAAGAAGAGAAGCATCATACCTTACTTATATTGAAGCAGAATGACCAACAAATCAACAGCAGTGTTACACCTATGGCCAAATTGTAAAACAACCCCACTCCCCACTGATAGATCAATGGTATAGACAGTGATTCTGAAGCTTTCCAGAGCTTCAGAGTCACTTGGAGGGCTTATTAAAACCCAGATCACTAGGCACTGCCCTAGAGTTTCTGATTCAGTAGGTCTGGAGAAGGACACAATATCTGTCTTTCTAGAAACTTCTTCAATGATGCTAATGTTGCTGGTCCAAGAATCACACTTTGATTATCAATAATTTGAGTTGTGCAGTCATGGCTTTGAAAAGATCCTAAAGGTATTTCATCTAGTTCTGTAATTCAAATTTTAATCATTCCTGATGGTGAATTCATTGTTACATATAAGCAACTACCATGTGTTAGGTATTGAGCTAGACGCTAGTAATACACTGGTTAATAGTCCCCTTTAAGAGGTCCATGGTCTTGGGTGGGAAAAGCATATGCAGAGGTTATTATTATGCAATGTTTTCATAGAGAGAGGCACAGAAGATTTGACCCTGAATATCTGTGTAACAGCAGAGCAACATGGTCAAGATTGAATTTATAAATTTATCCCTCTGGTCTGGTAGGAAGCAAGGAAATGAGTTAGAAAATAATCACAAAAATCCAAGTCAGAAACAACGACGGTGTGTAAAACCCTTCAATATTTCCACACTGCTTTTAACATTAAATCTCACTGTTTGAAAATGGTGAAAAATCATTCTGAATGATTGGTACCAACACAATCTCATCTCCTTGATTTTGCCTGTACTCCACACTTGATAACAACACAATATTTAAATTAAGTCCTGTGGGATCTTTTTTAGTCCCTCAAATTCACAGTTTCTCTCACCACTAAACTTTTTTTTTTTTTTTAATTTGAGAGAGAGAGCGGAAGAGAGGGAGAAGCAGACTCCCCTGATGAATGGGGAACCTGACCCCAAGACTCCAGGATCTCAACCTGAGCCAAAGGCAGACCTCACCCAACTGAGCCACCCAGGTGCCCCCATACCAAAACAACCCTTTGTCAATCTTTTCACCTAATCATCACTAATCACTAGGAAATCACCAATTTTATTTCACCGTATATGTCTCATCTGTATGGATCCATTCCTCATCCTAAACCTTCCTATCTCCCTGGTGGGTGCAAGAGCACTTTGTACATTTTTTCACGTATTTCATTACAGAAGCAGCCTCTCCAGGGCAGAGGCTGGGATCTTTATCAGTATTTTCCAGAAAGCCCAACTCATCATAAATGCACAATAAATAGAAGCAGGTTTAGTGAAGGAATAAGAGCCTGTTAAGGGGACAAAGGAATGGGAAGTCAAAAGAAAACAGTCGATTGCAGTATCATGGTAGCTAAAAGTTGGAAGGAATGATTAACGGGTACAGAAAAAATATGGACTTAAAAATATCATGTAGTTTTATCTATGAATGCTGTTGATGATCTTATAGACAGGGATAATAAAGCAGGGTTATAAAGACAAAGTCAATACTAGGAATTGGAGATTTCTGCACATTTTTATGTAACATTTAGTTAGTTCAATATTTACAATAACTGTGTGAGATAAAACCATTAGTATAATTTTACAGATGAAGCAAGTGAAGCAGAAAAATACTTACTGGCCAAAGTTTATAAAGCTAGAAAATGGCAGGGAACCCTGCTGACTCAGTCTGTTAAGTGCCCAACTCTTGATTTTTGGCTCAGGTCATGATGTCAGGGTCATGAGATCCAGTCCCGCATAAGGCTCCACATTCAGAATGGAGTCTGGTTGTCCTTCTCCCACCACTCTCACTTAAATAAATAAATAAATAAATAAATAAATAAATGAAGGTTTTTGTTTTTTTGTTTTTTTGTTTTTTTTAATAGAAAATGGAAGGGTTGAACCTGGAACCTCTGATTCCAAGAAGCAAGCTTCAGTCTAATTTGTGCAGTTTTCCCCTCATCAAGCATAGACATACATACACACACACTAATAAATAAAGGAATAATGGAAAGGAGACACAAGTACTCATACTGAGCCTATTACTTGGCACCAGCTACAAATTTCATTCAAACCATCATGGATTGCATTAAACAATGAGGGTAAACTCCACGTTGCACACTGACTTGTGTTTGACGGCTGCATCCATGCCTGTGAACAAGGGAGGTTGTTACACTTTGGATTCATTCAGCATGTGCACTAAGAGGACTGTAGTTTAAGTTATTAATTTATTTGTTCTCAGATTTGGAATTGAATAAAGTGTACAAGCATTAGACAACTTTTGCAATGTTAGCATGGTTCTAGAGTTACGTTTTGGATGGGTTTTATAAAACAGACCCTTACTTCTTAGAAATAAAATGGCTATTGTGGGTATTAGAATCAAAAGGAAGTTCTTTCCTTCTTTCTTCTTCTTTTATATGGCAAATAAAATAATCAAAAAAAAATCTAAACTCACAAAATTTTTCAGGATCCAACTACTGAAATGATTTTAGATAATCCTATTCACACATGGGTGGGAAAGGGGGCTTCAGGACAAAGTTGGGAGGAGAGTGTGAAGACAAGCATGAAGGCCTTTTGTACTGCGATCTTTCCACTAGACGTCCAGGGATAACGGAAAGGGAGGTTGTGTTTAAAAGTAATCTTGATAAGTGATTTTTTTTTAATTGGTAGGTGGGGATCATTGAGAATAAAATGAAAAATCACTAGAAAAAAAGCTACAGACTCTTGGTGGAGACTGAGGAAAATATAGTCAGTGACCAGAACACAACAGATACCAATAATATTAAGACCTTGAAAGAAGGTATGCAGCCCATGAAGCTCTGAAAGATGAAAGGTTCAATCTAATCCCTTTATGAAATCAGACTTTCTACAGAGAGGAGATTTTAGTCCTGGGAGAATGAAACTTATATAAAAAAAGAAAATGGTGCTATTTCTCCTTATATTCTTCCACACCATTGCCCCACACTGTACCCTGAAGATAGGTAAAATCTCTGAGAACCTAGGTAATATCTAACATGATATAAAAACAAGGTGATATAATCAATTAACATCTTTACTTTATATTGAAAAAAAATACATTTTCCAACATTATGTTCCATCATGCTCACCATTTAATAAGTAGTTGAGACTTTGCCTAAAATAATATTGCTGGTAAGAGAGAATTGCTAAAAAATAGTACACTTCAGTATCTGTTTTCAAAAATCCTTTGCAAAGTTAATTTCCCACTGCTCTCAATATGAGCGACATTCACTCGACCACTTACTACCCTTCAAATAAAAGTTGACACAACTTTATTTGCACAATTTTTATATTGAATGATATTCCTTTCAAATCAGTCTTTGCTCTTCCAACTATTCTGTAATCACAAAATATTTTTTTTTTTCTTTAAAACTCATGTGACTCACAGTGACACATGGGTGGCTCAGTCAGTTAAGAATCTACCTTCAGCTCAGGTCATGATTGCAGGGTCCTGGGATCAAGTCCTGCATGGGGCTCCCTGCTCAGTGGGGAGTCTGCTTCTACCTCTGCCTGCCGCTGCTCCCCCAACTTATGCTCTCTAACTCACTCGCTCTCTCTCTGACAGATAAACACATAAAATCTTAAATAAATAAATATATATATATATAAGAATAAAACTCATGCTCTCACAGCCAGAACCAGTCATTGGGCAAGTAGAAAGTAGGACTTGTATCATCAGTTACCTTCCAATGTCTGTATCCCATATTCCAGTCAGAAATCCTTAACCCCAACTTTATTAGTTGGTTAGTGACTTATAATTAAGGAGCAATGAAATATTATATATTTTTTTAATTATTAATTTTTTATTATTTATAAACATATATTTTTATCCCCAGGGGTACAGGTCTGTGAATCACCAGGTTTACACACTTCACAGCACTCACCAAAGCACATACCCTCCCCAATGTCCATAATCCCACCCCTTTCTCCCAAACCCCCTCCCCCCACCAACCCTCAGTTTGTTTTGTGAGATTAAGAGTCACTTATGGTTTGTATCCCTCCCAATCCCATCTTGTTTCATTTATTCTTCTCCTACCCACTTAAGCCCCCATGTTGCATCACCACTTCCTCATATCAGGGAGATCATATGATAGTTGTCTTTCTCTGCTTGACTTATTTCGCTAAGCATGATACGCTCTAGTTCCATCCATGTTGTTGCAAATGGCAAGATTTCATTTCTTTTGATGGCTGCATAGTATTCCATTGTATATATATACCACATCTTCTTGATCCATTCATCTGTTGATGGACATCTAGGTTCTTTCCATAGTTTGGCTATTGTGGACATTGCTGCTATAAACATTCGTGTGCACGTGCCCCTTTGGATCACTACGTTTGTATCTTTAGGGTAAATACCCAATAGTGCAAACATTTCTGCAAAGAAGACATCCAGATGGCCAACAGACACATGAAAAAGTGCTCCATATCACTCGGCATCAGGGAAATACAGATCAAAACCACAATGAGATATCACCTCACACCAGTCAGAATGGCTAAAATCAACAAGTCAGGAAATGACAGATGCTGGCGAGGATGCGGAGAAAGGGGAACCCTCCTACACTGTTGGTGGGAATGCAAGCTGGTGCAGCCACTCTGGAAAACAGCATGGAGGTTCCTCAAAATGTTGAAAATAGAACTGCCCTATGACCCAGAAATATTATATTTTAATTTGATTTTAAGAAATGCTTCTTTTGTTAGATTTCTTTGTCTTTCTGTTCTAACTTAAGGATTTAGACTGAATGCTTGTGTTTCCCAAAATTAATATGTTGAAACCTAATCCCCAATGTGATGGTATTTGGTGCTGGGGCATTTGGGAGATGAGTAAGTCATAAGGCTGATGCCCTCACAAATGAGATTTGTGCCCTTATTTAAAAGATGTCAGAACATTCCTTCCCCATTTGACATTTGAAAACCTTCTATGAACTAGGAAAAGAGCCCTCAGCAGACACTGAATCTGCATCATCTTGTTCTTGGACTTCCCAGCCTCTGAACTATGAAAAATATATTCTCTCTTTTATAAGCCTCCTACTCTATGGTATTCCGTTACAGCAATCCAAAGAGATGCAAATAGAATCTAAAGAATGACTTGTTAACTTTTACATATTTATTTTAAACAGTAGCAGAACTTAGAAATTGACATTGGTATAGTCCAGTGACTGTATTCAGATTTTATTAAATTTACATGTACTCATTTACATATATGTATTGTGTGTGCATTTAGTTCTATGCAAATTTATTACATATGTAGATTTATGTAACCACCACCAGAATCACGAGATAGAACTATTTCATTACCACAAGGATGCCTTTCGATAGCCATATCCTTCTCTCCTTCCACCTCTTAATTTCTGGTAGCTACTTATCTACTTAGTATCTCTATAATCTGATCAGTTCAAGAATTTTATAAAAATGGAATCACACACTATGTGGCCTTTTGAGATTGGCTTTTTTCACTCAGCGCAATGCTGTTGAGTTTGAGCCATCATCGAATACATATGACACAAAATTCACTTTTTGTTCAATATAAAAATAATAAATAATATTACACAAAAATTCACTTAAAATTGATCACAGACTTAAATATCACACTATAAAGAAAAGAAAGATAAAGATAAAATTTGGGGGAACTCAGGTTAAGTGAAGAGATCTTAGACTTGACAACAAAATTGTGTTCCATAAAAGGAAAAAAAAGATTATTTGAACATCATCAAAATTTAATACTTTTGTTTGGCAAAGATCTTGTGAAGAGAATGGAAAGACAAGCTACAGACTGGGAGAAAATTATACAAACTGCGTAACTGACAAAGGCTTTATATTTAGAAATTACAAAGAACTTTAGAATTTTCAAAGCTCCATAGTAAAGAAACAATGCTATTAGAAGATACCAAATTACATCAACAGATATTTCAATGAAAAGAGTACACAGATGAGAACTAAGCAGTGAAAAAAAGGTATTCACTCAACAGTATCAACCATTAGGTAAAACCACAAGAACATAAGACTATGTACTTATGAGAATGGCAAAAATAAAATCTAGTTAACTCCAAGTGTTGCCAATGATGAGAGAAACTGCATCATTCACACACTCACGCTGGGAATATAAAATGTTAAAGCCACTCTTAAAAATAGTGTAGCAGGGGCACCTGGGTGGCTTAGTGGGTTGAGACCTCTGCCTTTGGCTCAGGTCACGATCTCAGGGTCTTGGAATTGAGCCCCGCATTGGGCTCTCTGCCCCATGGGGAGCCTGCCTCCCCGTCTTTCTCTGCCTGCCTCTCTGCCTACCTGTGATCTCTCTCTCTCTGTTAAATAAATAAATAAAATCTTAAAAAAAAAGTTTAAAAAAATAGTGTAGCAGCTTTTTTGGTATTTTTAAACATCATAAGACATTAATATTATATTTTAGGACCAATATACCATTAATATACTCATATATTTACTTTCCTACATTGTTTTTTGTTTGTTCCTGAAAATTCTATTTTTCTATGAGATTGTTTTCCTTCTCTCTAACAAATTCCAATTTGGATTTCTTTTCTTTAGTGCCTATCAGCTGGTTAAAAAATCCCTCAGATTTTTTCCATTTTTTTCTAGAAATACATTTTTTTAAAAAACTATTTTTGAAAGATATAGAATTCTAAATTGGTTTGCTTTTTCTTTTGACATATAAAGTATCAGACCAGCTTCTTGAAAATGTTTGTTAATATCTTTAGACAATTTTACAGAATTGTCAGCCTTTATCTCTTCTATTAGAGTATGCCTCTCTGGCACTTTTTCTGTCTGTCTTTGTCTCTCTCTCTCTCTTTAGCAGACCTATTTCACTGGAGCAAGGCAGTAAAGGAAACTGTTTCCTCTGGTGCTCACACAGTTGCAGCAGTAGTGATGGTTCCTTCGAAGGTCAGTTTTTAGATATTGCTCCTTCAAATTTTGTCTTGAGTCTACTTCTCCAGTCCTCCAAACAATTTTGTACCTCCACAGTAGCCTTTTAATGAGATAATTTTTTATTCCATTCAGCTGGAAATATGTCTTTTGGCTTCAAATCCATTTCATTCCATTCAGCTGGAAAGATGTCTTATGGCTTCAAATAAAAATCTTTATTGATACCATTTCAATTAGCCTCAGAAAGTTATTAGGTGTTTCTTTCCCCTCTTGAGATGTCTCTGTTCTCCACCCATGCTTCTCTCATCTTACCACCTCACAACCTAGTTAAGCCCACCTCAATTTCAGAGCAGTGTATTTGACACTCATTTAATGATCTTCCAGTCTATTGATTTTCCTTTCTCCAATACACATGATGATTTATAGCATATTTACAGTACTTTGATCAACTTATTCAACCTCTCAATAACTGTCACTATCTCCTTGTGGAAAACAATAATCACCATATATATTACCTACCACATGTTCTTTTTTTATGATATATTTTTTTCATGATTTCACAGGTGTTTATGGCTTTTTATTTCATTATTATTATTATTACTATTATTACTCCTCTGTATGTTCTTCTGGATTTTAAAGTTGTTTGGTACACCTTTTCTCAAGACATGTCTATTTTTAATTTCCTTGGTCTTAGGCTTTCCTCGGATTCTTAGGCTTTCCTTGGATTCTTTCCTTGAATTCACTAATTTCCTCCCCTCTATCCACTCACTGTGCAAACATATTGAAGTTTTTAAAGTGCAATCCTAATTATCAACAAATGTAAAATTGATATTTTTGGTTTATGTAGCCAATAGCAAAGAATCTTATAGGTATTACACCTAATACTAAAAGATGCTAGAAAGTGACAATAGATTTTTCCAAACCCTTTCTCAAATTAATTTTATTTATAATAATTCTAAATATAAGTTTATTATTTATGTAACTGATAAAAGTATAAAATCAATACCCATTGGATTAGACTATTAGAGAAACCATTTAAATAAAAAATATATAGATAATAATGGGGAATAAAATAAATTATACAACATATTTTGAGTATATTTTCAAATGATTTAAAATAAGTTCTACCTTTTTCATGAACCTCATTGCTTTTCGCTTTCTCTGAATTTGTCACCCTTGGATCAATACTCTAAAATTTAGCATTTGATTATGTACTGTCTTACTTGTGGTTGTTTTGCATGTGTTAATTTCATTTGATTTGAGGAATAGAAAATAAGCTATTTTTCTTCAGTTACACCAAAAGAACTTGAGCTAAAACCAAATATATAGTAAGAATTAAGTAAATCCTTGCTGATTTCCAGGGATGGTGGGAAAGCTAATTAGGGAAATCCCCCCTAAAAGTGACTATGAGTATTCTAACAGTGAGATAATAAAATTACATTCATGGATTACTCAAGTATAGCCTTATGAACTATAGGAAAATAAATGTGGAAAGTAAGTAAACAGTGTTTGGATAAGAAAAATAAGTAAACAGTATTTGAATAGAAAGACAAAGGATTCATTAAGGAAAATAATTAGAGATCACAAAATTGTTTTCTCTTGTAAGTATGCTTAGGATTAGTGGGAAACATTAAAACAGACAAAGAAAGCGTTAAGGTGGTAAGAACAATACAAGGCAATTTAGGATTCAGAAAAGGAATATGAAGTAGATGACACACAAAAAAAGAAAATTCTGATGAGCTGAGCAAGGTTACCAAAGACATACAAAGAACAGAATTGAGAGATCCTCCAAAGAGGTACTAAGACACATTGAAGGTCAAGCACCAAATAATTTTTACCAATAGATACGCTTTGATTTAAAAGGAGATGAAAAAACAACATGTAAGATCACTACACCTTCAAAGGCAAAAGGGCTAATTAGAAATAAGGCAATGGAAAAGTCATAAATAATAGGAATACTTTTACATATTATTAAAATACGATAGCAATGGGAAAATATTTCAAAGTCCCCTTAAGATAGTATTAACAAAATATAGAGTGTCTTTGTTCCTCAAATAATTGCAGAGAACTGGAAGATATAAAATGGAACTACATGTTTCTGACAAGACAATTTAATTTCTTAATTTAGAAAAAAAGTTTAAGTGATCCCAACATTGAGCTTTTAAAGTAAAAAAAAAAAGTACTATTTTTTATATTTACACAAAGTAGGAGGACTCGACCATTAGTGACTGTTAAAAGTGTTGAAAACACTTGTTCAATAATTACATACTATTACATCAGCATTGAATTTATAGATACATTTTTTCAGAAATTTCTTTTTTTCCATTTACAGAATTTTCTAAGCCTCATAATTTCCATTGCTACCTGAAACAAATAATTTTACTTCTTACATAAAGTTATTTTTCATCAGATGCCTATAATTTTTACACAAATGTAACATATGATATGATCAAGAACTAAATTGCCTCATCTGTAATAGTTCCTTAATCTGTGCAGCAGCCTAATCTTCAACAAAAGCTTGCTTTTTTAAATGGCATTCTGAAGTAGACCACTAGATGTCACTCAAGATAAGGTTTCCCCCTTTAATACCCCAAACACCCCTTCAGCTTTTAATGAATTCTTGGTTCAGTCTACTTATTTGGCAAATTTTATGTTTGCGTTTGTACCTATTTAAATTTCATTAATTTTTGTCATTTTCATTAATGATTGATAAATTCAGATGAATATTTTTACATATAAAAAATAAACTAGTATTAATAATAATCTTGATTATGTATGAGGTATGTAAAATATTATAGGGAAAATAAGATAAAGATCTTTATTAAGGTGAAGGTTCTATGGACTATGGAATTATCTGGGGTATAATTTTTTAACTTCCAGTTAGGTTATTTGATTAATAGAAATATTTTTTTTAATTTTATTTTTAAATTTTTATTCATTTTTACTGGGCACCTGGGTGTTGTCGGTTAAGCGCCTGCCTTCAGCTCAAGTCATGATCTCAGGGTCCTGGGATCAAGTCCCGCATCAGATGAACAGGGAGTCTGCTTCTCCCTCTGTCTCTGCCTCTCTCTCTCTCTCTCTCTGTCTTTTATGAATAAATAAATAAAATCTTGAAAATAAATCATTTTATCAATTGTTTAGTATTGTTTTTGTTTTGTTCTGTATTATTGATGAACAAATTTTATTGTTGCATACTTCAATATTTCATGCTTTACTTAGTTTGCATTTTTTAATAGGGATAATCCTAAGAGAGAAATTACCGAATTGGTGTAGATTTATATTATTTTCTTCTAAAATTTACTTATAAAATAATCTCCTTTGCGTGCACAAGTTCTTCACTTTCTTATTTCCCAGTAGAGTGCTGGGCTTATTGCTTAAGGAATGGAAGACATGGTTACAAGTTCCCATGCTGGTGTGCATCAAGGAGGGCTTGGGTAACAGGCAACTTTGCTTATTTTTACTGTCTTTAAATTAAAATTGCATATAACTTTTTGTAATTATAGCTTGAAAAAGTGTATTTAACAGTAAGCATGGAACTCACCCTAGAGCACTCCATGATTGATAAATTTGTCACTATTATTTGATAAATATCTCTTGGAAAAATACTTTGCAGAGAGGGAACATTTTATTTGTCTTTCATAAACTTATGATTTCCTTATTGTGTCCTAATATGAAGACTTTTTTATTAAAGTGCATTCTCCCAAAACATGACCTAATATCTGAGATTAAATTTGGCACTTGAAAAACGCATTAATTCTTTGAGTCACCAGGGCATCCAGCAAAGTGAGTGTTTCATTGTACGAAATTGTACTCTGGGGACTGAGTTAGTCCTCTATACTGCCGAGTCCAAAGAAAAGCCTGGTGCATTGTTAATTGTAACTGTGCAGGGTCAAGTTTTACTAGGGAAATGGAAATTGGGCAAGTATTCCAATTTTACCTATAAACTTAGGATACATAACTTCAGCAATAAAACAGCACAAAAAGAAAGAGCAGACTACAGTCAACTGCCAATCTGGGAAAAACATACTGACACACATGAGACAATCACTCCATTAAATAAATAAATTCTCCAAGGCCGGTAGTAAAATAGTAATATAAAACAGTGAACAAAGATGAAGAATAAATAACTCTTAATTTTTGGACTAATGATCTAAAGCTTATAGTACATGAGGTTGCCCAAATTTTTAAATGTGACCATACCTAGCACTTTTGAATACTAAAATAAATATGCATATGGGTCTTTTAAAGAAAAATTTTAAAGAGCTGCCACAACTGGTAAAAACTATTAACACATTACTTATCAGTCTGAAATAGAGTTTCACATAGTGCAACATGGAAGGCAAAAGCTGATGAGTGTGCTTTCATGAAGATAAATGATTAGGTAGAGCTGAGGTTTCAACCTGGTGTTACATTGTCACCTTCCTCTGCTTGACCTTCAGAGCGTAAGTTATTGTTTCTGTACTTTCTGGAAGATATCATTATTGCAGTGGAGTTAGGGGTCAATTTTTTTTTAAAGGCTTTTATTTATTTATTTGAGAGAGAGCCAATGAGAGAGAGAGAGCACAGAGGGAGCGGGAGAGGAGATTTCGCACTGAGTCCAACTTGGGGCTGGATCCCAGGACCCTGAGATCATGACAGAGGCCAAACACACTTAACCACCTGAAACACCCGGGCTCCCCTAGCGGTCAATGTTAGAAAAAGGTGTTTTTTTGCTCCAATATTTCCCGCTTTCTGGAGGCCACTATTCCATGTTTCATGGTCTGGTTTGGTTTGATATCATTCTGCATTTTATCCTACCCCACAAAAACATTTACTTTCTTGGCTGCCTGCTCCCTTTAGTCACTTAAGGAAATTAACCTGATGAGATGATGTACATGAAATGGCTGAGGGAAGAAGGTATTGTTCTTTTTGAGACCATTTGTTTCAAAATGGCAGAATTTTGGTTGCCACCAGAAAAAATATTTGAGGGCAGATGAGTATTCAAAATCTCTCTAGTACTTCAACATAGCTTATCCTACAGCTATTTTCTTCAAAGGTAGTAAATGATTTATGGCAAGCAGACTTTCAAAGATGACAGAAGATGGCACACAGGAAATGGTTTAAAGAGTAAAACAACATTTAGATGAAAATACAAGAATCATATAAGAACGAAAATTACTATCTTTTTTTTAAAGATTTATTTACTCATTTTAGAGAGAGCGTGTGCACGCACAGGATCGGGGAGAGGGAGAGAGAATCCTCAAGATGACTCTCAGCTGAGTGCAGAGCCGGGGACCCCGAGATCACCACCAGAGCCCAAGTCAACAGTTGGACATTCAACTGACTGAGCCACCCCAGCACCCCAGAGAATTGTATCTTAAAAAATTTCAGGAGCAGAATACAATACAGTGCTGAGATACCAAAAAGTTATCGCAAAAATGAAGGCAAAGCAAAGCTCACTACTTGATGATGACAGTGATGTGTTTCCAGCTCTGTAATTGAAGTTTCCCCCTAGGGACAAGAGTACATGCAAGACCAGCAATGATGAAGATTAAGGTAAAATATTTCTGGTTCCGGTGCTGAATAGTTCAAGAGAAATGGGTAGACAGCAGAGAATGTTAGAATTCTTAATCCATGGATGACATCATTGTAATCTACATATACAAAGGATGAGTTAGAATTGCTTTTACTTTCCCACCTTCAGTGAAAGACTAATGAAGGAAATAAATTAAACATATTTGTTTGTTGAAGCTACTAAAAAATCTTACTTGAAGTTTGCTTACTTGAAACATACTATTACATTTTTAAGTGAAATTTAAATTTGACATTTGAGTTTTCCTCCTTATTTTTTCAATTCAAAGATTTACTTTCTGCATTGTAAAGTTGGCATTTTTAGGCTTTTGCTATGATTGGTCACATAAAGGAATATAGTAGCTATGGGTTTTGAACTAAGATGTTTTAATTAATTTGAGATGCTATTTGAAAGTGTCTGGGAAGGACTAATGTTTCCAGAAAGTGTTTATAGTTATCTTCTAAAATTGTTTTCTTTTCTCAGATTTTGCAGAATGATACATTGCTGAAGTCCAATAACTCAAATGTTTGGGCAACATTCATCAAGGCTGAGCAAACCCAGCCTCTGTTCTCGGCATTATCAGGATCTTCATGGAACACATCACTTCCAAGTTGTAGTTGTAAATGGCCTTGGTAGAGGCAATTTCAGGGACATCAGTCAAGATTTTGTCTTGAAACATAATGGTAGGAGATTAGAAATAATGCATTACCCCAGTCAGGCACTCTACCCGGTTTTATTAATAACACAGTTTTTATAAGGCAATTTCCCAGTGTTACAAAGACAGCTAAAACCCATATGCACCGGGGTGTGAAAAAAAAAAAAATGTCTAATTGGTATGAAGACTTGAAAATAGGAGAATTTGGGGGAAAGTTTCAGAAATATGCATGTGAAAAAGCAAAGACTTAGTTACAAGCATCTTAGAAACAAAAAAAAAAAAATATATATATATATAGTTAATAGAACTAAGTGTGTTAGAGCTCCAGTGTGCCTGCTTATAAACTACAGATATACTATTAATGAAAATCGAATGGTACAAGGTCTCCAAGCATGTCAAAGTGAGCTTTGTCATCATAACCTTCTGTAATAAGTGTAGATTTAGGGATTTTGAAAAATGTTAGTTAGCCCCCATGCAGAAAAATGCATAAACACATAAGATGTGCATACCATAGCTCAGAGCAAGCATTTTGAATAGGGTCCAAATTTGTTTGTGAAAGAGAAATACAAATTTTAATAAACTAAATAATAAACTATCTTCCTATTCATTCCACAGAGGAATTAACAGAAATTCATTGTAGTAATTCTACTCATTCTACTCAAGAACATGTCGTTCAACTAATGATTTTGGGCCTCTTTCAGTTACAACGTTTTCTGTCCTCTAGATTTTGCTAGTAACAAAAAATGAGTTTAAGTTATAAATATTTATGAAGGTATATTTTTAATATGGTTTAGGGAGAAAATTTATAGATGCATGATGTAATCTATTTCTCAGTTTTTAAATACCTGCATATTAATAATGCTGATATACCCACTGTTAATTTTAAATATCAGGCAAAGGCATATTTAGCTAATAATAAATAATCTTTTGGCCCTTGATAAGGAGGATTTTTCAAAAGCATTTTAAATTATTCATTAGGAAAATACCTTGGCATGCTAATGAAAATATGAAAATGAACTATAATTTCATCCATATATAGTTAATTTAAAAGTTCATATTTTAATTGTAGGACATATCCATGGTGAATTGAAATTTATTACAAGGCAAAAAAACTATTAACTATTTTATGATCATACTTTAGTTTATCTAAGAAAACTTAATGTGTCCCAAATAATACTTCGCTGCAAGGACAAAAGATGAATAAAACTAGAATCTTGTTTCAAGTTACTTATATTTCAATCATGGACACTGACATGTAACAAATGGTTAGATAATGGGGGTTTAACGAACAGTTAGATAATGGAATATAGTGAGATCACAAAGAAGGAAAAACTAGGTGTTTATGGGAGGCTTCCTCTCCCCCTCAAAAAAAAAAAAAAAAAAAAGACTCAGAATGAATTGTTACATGTATTCCAGATAGAAAACTTTGGGATGGGGGCATCTTGTTATTCTAGGAAGACAGGTAAATCTGATTGACACAAAGCTGGAGAGGGATCAAAGAGAGGCTGAAGGTATATATATATTGGAGACCTCTATATTCTGCCCAGAAATTTTGAATTAGTTATATGAGAAGTGGGAAGTTACTGAAGATTTTCAAGTTGGCAAATCACCTATATCTGTAGTTCTAGACAAATAGTTGTGATGCTGTGGGAAGAATTAGATGAGGAAAGACATGTTGATTCTGGAATATTTCAGTTTAGGGAGAGGCAATGCAGAAGAAAATAATGGGATTTGTAGCTGGGGATTCTGAGTTTGCAATCTGGTTTAATAATTGACTAGCAGTGTAACCTTGGGCAAATCCTTAGTCCGTCCTTTTGCAACTTACATCGTCATGTATGAAATCATGATGAATTGGACCTACCCAAATGGTTGTCGTGAGGGTTATCTGTAGAAAATTAATGTGTTTGTGCCAGGATGGTAATTAAAAATTAGTTTTCTTTCCTAGAAAATTATCTCTCCACTTTAACTACTAATCTGTAACTGAAATAATAAAATTTATTCACAGTTTTAAAAGATTGTTAAAGGATACCCTATAGATGGGGAGGGAGACAAACCATAAGAGACTCTTAATCTCACAAAACAAACTGAGGGTTGCGGGGAGCAGGAGGTAGGGAGAGGGCAGCTGGGTTATGGACATTGGGGAAGGTATGTGATATAGTGAGTGCTGTGAAGTGTGCAAACCTGGCGATTCACAGACCTGTACCCCTGGGGTTCACAGACCTGTACCCCTGGGGCTAATAATACATTATATGTTAATTAAAAATTTTTTAAAAATTTTAAAAAGGATACTCCATAGCCACAGGTATCCATTACATGATTTAATTATAATTATTACTGTTAGATATTTTTTTCTAACAACTAAAGCCAAATACCTTATAAGTAGCTTAATTTTATTTCTTCTTTTTTATCATTGTTGTTTAGTTTTTATTACATAATCATAAACAACTCTGAAATACAGCTAGACTTGGAAGGGAGTAAGGAAAATATGGAATTACTACAAGGGCATACAGATTATAGGATCTTTCAAGCAGATGGGGGTTAGGAGTGATCTCCTGAGCTACAGAAGAAATGGTCTGGTAGCTAAGATAAAACACAAGGCAAATTTATTAGATTTGTCCATAGTCAGCAATGATGATTTTACTGGTCTTGCCATTCCTGGACCCAAACTAATCCATGCTGCCACAATATTCCTACCCTCTCTCACCTTGCCCAACACCCCGTGCTTGCTGTCCAACTACTCAGTTGAAAAATTGGGAACCAGTTGTGCTGGGCCCAGCATCCACCATGGACTACATGCCAGGACCCATGTGTTTCAGGATGAAATTCTCATCATCCAATTTCTCCCCATAGATGAACTTGCTTCCTGAGCCATGATGGCATGGGAAGATACCACCCAGGCACAGAAATCCCAGAATAATTCTGGGAAAGCAGGAGACTTTATAACCAAACCCTTTCTCCCCACTGCTCAAAGCAAGAGTCCTCTGCTGTCTTTGGAACTTTGCAAACAGCTCCAAGGGGACTCAGCCCAAGGGCTCACCATTTATGGCAATGTCCAAGAACACATGGGGTTGTCCCTGGCTGTGTAGCACCGCCGGTCTAGAACAGTGGTATCTGCAAGGTGACTTATTTCTTCTTCTTTAGTTACAACAGAGAATGAAGAAAATGATAATGATCCTTTTCTGTGAAAATTTATTTATGGATGTGAAGATTTAAAATTTTTTCTTATAACTTCATATCTGGGGGCCTAACTGTAGTCTTACTGAATCAAAATACCTGAGTCTGGGACCTTGATATTGTATGTTTGGCATATTAATAATTTTTAACATTCACCTGTATTTGAAATCCACTACTCTTTCTCCTCCTTCTCTTCTTTTTTAAATCTCAGAACTTAGTGTCTATATCTAAATTCATTTTATGGATTTCTCCTAGACCCCTTTAATTATAACTCCTTTAATATTATTATTTATAGCAGAAAATACACAACTCAGCTAATGGACTCAGCCTCCTGTTTCACAGATGGGAAAGAAATGTTTGCATAATCTTCCACTTTATAGAGCACTCGCTATAAAAAGGATGATTCGGTAGTCAAGAACCGTTCTTCTGGAAGGGAAAATAAAAAAGGGTAGCACCTTGACTGCCCTCATCTAAAATGTTGCTAACTTTGTAACAAATTAATATTTCATTACTAATTTTTAGTCCACCATAGTGTTTAAAATGTCAACCTTATAACATGGAGTTGGAAAAGTGGCTACATTTAAAATTTTTTTTTAATTTTTAATTTTTATAAACATATATTTTTATCCCCAGGTGTACAGGTCTGTGAAAATTTTTAATTACAACTTTCAAATTATATAGTTACAGTTTGCTAAGGATCTTGAAATACTGAGCCACCTAATAACGAGGGAATCTAGGTTGTATATTTTCCATTTACTATAGAGTTTAATATGAAAATGGAACTCAAATTACTTAGCACAATTATCTAACTCTCTTCCAACAGGAAATTGGGTTAGAAATGTCTAATTCAAAATAAAAATCATCCTACACTCTTCAAACTGTTAATATTAATTATTCTTATACTTCTGTGTTTCCCTAATTAGAAAAACCAAACTCTCAGACTTGTGCTTTCTAAGGTCATGTTGTTTTAGATTTGGGGACTAAAGCATCTGATTTTGTAGTAATCCTAGGCTGTGTCTTTATCCTGTCATCATTTGCCATTTGTTCAAGTATAACTTTTTCCAAAATAGTTTCATTTGCAAAATTCAATATCTCTCCAAAAGGATTTGTTTAAACCACTCTGCTTATCAATAAGCAATAGCTTGAAAATGTATTGAAACAATGGCTTATATAATGTTCCCCCCCCTTCTTTGTGCTCA
This sequence comes from Mustela putorius furo, assembly GCF_011764305.1. NCBI lineage: Eukaryota > Metazoa > Chordata > Mammalia > Carnivora > Mustelidae > Mustela > Mustela putorius. The sequence goes on from NW_025421987.1 coordinate 17,938,119, forward strand.
TTGAGATTTTCCAAGGAAGCCTGTGTTTTCATCAAAATGAAGCAAAACACTGTGATTTACTTTTTAACTTTAAGAGTATCAGCACACACTCTTCCACGTATGAATACTATCTTATTATGCATAACATGTTATATATCTTACAGAATACATCTTCTAGGTTCTAGCAATCTGCTAATTAAAATGTTACTGTGTATGTAAACTGGCTTAGGTTTTTTTCCAAGAATTAAAAGAAAGAATATTTCTTAAAAGGGAAGGGAGTGAGGGGAATTGCAAAAGTAGGTCATATTTCTCTAATCTTGTATTTGTGTTTTTAGAGGATGCAGACAAAATCAGAATAGAGGCAAAGCACACACTTGTTCCATGAATCACAATCCAGACTCAGAACTGGCACAGAGTTGAAGAATGTGCAGGACTCTTATCCAAGCCATGTCTGGTATTTATCCAGGTTAAAATTTTCTTTTCTTTCTTTCTTTTTTTTTTAATGTGAGAATGCAATAAATAATACATTTTTCTTTTCATTTCCCAGTGTTCTAGTTAGAAGTTCATTTGAGTTGCATTTATTTAATTCACTTTATTTCTTGACTTCGTGAGCTTAATTCCTGGCAGGCTTTGAAAACATGGCTGAATAAATTTATGAATGAAAATTGCCAAGTTCTAATCCTGGCCCTTACCATTATTTTTCACAGTGTTTAGAAGAAAGTCAATCCTAGGTTTTTGTTTTTGTTTTTGTTTTTTTAACATAGTTCTCTTATTCTCAAATTCTTACAAAGTGTTGGATGCTGTAGTAAACATATATTGACATGTGAAATGTTACAAGAGCTTCAAGCATGGTTTTCGTTAGGAGTTGCAAGTAGCAGATGAAAATGTTTAAAAAATAACATTTTTTTCACTTTTATGTAAGTAACCACAATGCTTTGACACACATTTATAGATTGGATAAGTTATTTGGAGAAATAAACAAAACCCTTTCTAAAAAAACAAACAAACAAAAACAAAAACAAAAAACACTTTATGTCTCTTTCACAGTTCTCCACTTCCTTGGAAAAGAAAAATCTTGATTCTTGGCATAAAATCGTAGATCTAACACCAAGCTGGGCTTTTGTATCCCTTCACACCTTCTTATTCAGTCTCCAGGACCAAACACAGCATATCATACAAAGTATAAAACACTGTAGAGGGGCGCCTGGGTGGCTCAGTGGGTTAAGCCACTGCCTTCAGCTCAGGTCATGATCTCAGGGTCCTGGGATGGAGTCCCACATCGGGCTCTCTGCTCAGCAGGGAGCCTGCTTCCTCCTCTCTCTCTGCCTGCCTCTCTTCCTGCCTCTCTGCCTACTTGTGATCTCTCTCTGTCAAATAAATAAATAAATAAATCTTAAAAAAAAAATTATATAAAAAAATAAAAAATAAAAAATAAAAAAAAATAAAACACTGTAGAATAATCTTTTTCTCTAGTTATGGTAAGGGATTTTATGACAGTTTCATAATTGCCTTAAAATGTCTTAAAATTATTTTATTTTTTAAAAAATACACAACAATTTGGATTGTGAGAAAATTCTTATTCTAGTTCAAAGATTTCCAAAATAAATGATACAAATGTAATAGTATAAAAATTGATGCAGGTAACTGTAATCCAGAAACTTTCTCCATATGAAATAAAAACAACAAAAAGACAAAAAAAAAATACACAACATATTTATATGGACTCTGTGGTGACAGAAGAAAAACTTAAGAATCATTGAAGTTTAATGTTTAAAATTATGTAAAAAAATCCAAATACATACATTTATAATCTCTTCATTTTGTGAGATATTATAGATGATTTGCCAACCTTTATATCTTCTTGGCTACTTGCTGTTATGGGCTGGATTGTGTGTTGCCTAGTTCATATATTGCAGCCCTAACTCCCAATGTGACTATCATTGCAGATAGGACCCTTCAGAAGAAAATAAAGGTTAAAAAATGTCCATGGGGTGGGGCCCTTAATCTGATAGGACTGAGTTCCTAGTAAGTAGAAGAAAAGACACTCCATGCTGTGTATACACAGAGTATATGCCAAGAAGAAGTCATATGGGGACACAGGGAGAAAGTGGCCATCTACAAGCTATTAAGAAATACCTCACAAAAAAACAAACATGTTAAGTCCTGAAATTGCACTTTGAGCCTCCAGAACTGTGAGAAAATACATTTCGTTTATTTATTTAAGCCACATAGTCAGTGGCATTTTGTTAGGACAGCCTGGGCTGACTAGTTCACCTGCCTACAAAGCTGGTGCTAAAGCACTTCCAGTTTTTCCCAGGGATCAACTGATTCTCATGAGCTTTGTTGAGAAGGAAGCTTTCAGGGAAGAGTTAGGAGAAGCAGTTAAATGCTACTGGTTAAATTCTCTAATACACAGGAAAAGTCAAAGTCATTTGAAGGTAGGGGAAGAATGTTGATAACTTGACTAATTCCACTACGTGTTTTCTTTTTGTGCCATTTGCTAAGTTATAAAATGTATTTACACTATCAATGACTTCTACTTTATTGTCTGCAGCAGTCTTCATAATTAGAACTATTATTCTGAGGGTGTCTTATATACCACTCACTGAATATTTAATATTTTACTAAACATTACAGCAACTTTTTAATATAGATATTATTAACCCATTTGGCAGATGAAGAGTCTGAAGCCCAAAATGGTGAGGTTTTTTCAAGATCATGCTGTTGGAAAAAATCTGTTTTGAACCAACGTGTGACCCCAAAGCTATCACTGCAACTTATTACAATGTTTAAACGAAAGAGAAATATGCGGAAAAGGCCTCCTATGATTCTGATGTAGTTAATGAATATCTGAAAATATTTTTTCCTTCTCTATTTAATCTTAATTTTTCTTTGTTTTCTGAAGAATCTAGATTTATTCTCTAGCCAATTATACATAGGCTTGGGTTGGTTTTGTCAAAAGGAACTTTATTCATAAATGACCCTATTGTAGCCACCATGAATCTAAGAAAGAGAGCATAGTTTTATATTTTTAGTACAAGTGTTTCAAGAAGTCTCACCTAGCCACACATTCTTATAAACCACTCATAGAGCTGGCAGTGGTAAGAAAACAACTGAACACTTTGGATGCAGCAGGTGAAAACTGCCAAGTGATATTATAGTGTTAATGGTCTGACAATTAATGACAACCTTCAGTGGAGTTCTTTGTGTCAACAAGAAAAAACATGATGAAGTATATTGCCTATTACACCTTTTACTTTCTTTTTACTTAAAATTTTGAATTTTTTATAAAAACTTTGAAGAGACTTGTTTGTTTCTTTATCAATTCATTCCCTTAGCTTCCCACAGAAATTAGTGGAATCTGTTTTTAAACCACTAGCTAATAACTCTTTAAGATTCTGTTAAATGTGGTTATAACATCATATCTAAAATAGTTCCTCTTGGGGCACCTGGGTGGCTCAGTCACTAAGCATCTGCCTTCTGCCCAGGTCATGGTTCCAGGGACGTGGAATTAAGCCCAACATCAGGCTCCCTGCTTGGTGGGAAGCCTGCTTCTCCCTCCCCCACGCCCTCTGTTTGTGTTCCCTCTCTTGCTGTGTGTGTGTCTCTCTCTCTCTCTGCCAAATAGATAAATAAATAAATAAATATAGTTCCTCTCTTTGTCCTCACTGATTTTTATGTTTTTGAGTTGGAGTTGTTCTTATTCTTTTCTGTCAGTTTAAAAGGAAAGAAGCCAAGTTCCAATTTGGCCATCAATGATAGAAAAGAAAGAATTTGAAGCCCTGGAATCAAAGAGGTATTTCAGTACATCTTAATAGATTTTATGCTAATCTATAAACAGAACAATAGTCAGGGAAATATGATTTATACACACATTACTTGTATACTACTAATAATGCTACATCAGTTTTTACATTTTAAGAAAGACAACAGAGAAGTTTTATCCCCTTTAAGGAAAGGAATGCTTAGCAGGCAGACACATGGTCAAGTGCACTGAACATCAAAATTATAAAGTTTGGATGAAAAAATGAAAGAGGTAATATCTTCTGATGAATGTCACCATATGAATACGTGTGATTTTAGGTGGGTATGTTACTATATATCACTTGTTTCTAACAGCTGAAGAAAGAAAGTTTCATTGAACAAGGTAGGATATAAACAACAAATTGTTTTAATTTGGTGAAAAAAAATTAATAAAATCAACAATATAAGTTCTTAACAGAAATTATAAACATAAGTTTTTCTTTACCTTTTGTTTAAAGATTCTATGTTTGCAAAAATAATTTCTTTTGTTTGTCAGTCTTTGGTTACTTAAAAATAACTGAGGCTTCATATTAAAAGAGCTAAATTTTACTCACAACTATGTAACCTTTTATAATTGCCTTTGATATCTTTTGTTGTCACTTTGGTTTAATGGATAATTAAACATTGTCTTATAAAAATAAGTTCTTATCAGAATACACACCACACACACATATATATATAAACATATACACACACACACGATGATGATGATGATGATAAAATGAGAAAGAGAGAGAGATTTTGTAAACCTGGACTGACTCTTGAACAATTACTTAATTATTTTGATATTAAAATTATACTTAGTAATTCAGGTTGGTTAAGATGACAGGGCAAAAGCAATTCAAACCGTCTACTAAATCCATCATATAACTGAATATTTTGAGTCTAAAAGCAGTCAGAAATGATGTGAGAAGACAGCAGTATAAACATAGCACAAGACTTAAAAATTAATGAAAGGTCAACTGTTCAAATGGAAAACTGAGAACATATCTGTGGAAGGAAGTAATGCTTCAGACAGATATTTCACCTGATGTAACTGAAGACTTCCCTATGTGACCTGAATCTACCTGACAGATTGTCACATTTTGAAACTTCTTCTTTTACATTTTTCATGTTTCTTTTCTTATCTTTGTCCTTATTGTGTTTTTGTAAAGATACATATGTTCACTTTTTCAAGTAGTTTTTCTCAAGACAGTGATTTAATTTTCTATATATGAATTTGACAGCAAAGAGGAAGGGCAAATTAAAGCCAAATGCATTTTCTTGAGCACACTTCTTTTGGGGATAAAAAAAAAAGGGGGGGAGACTGTGAACTTGAGGTTTTAGAATTACTTGCCCAAGGTAACATAGCTCGTGAGTAGTGAAGCCCGGAGTGAAGCATAGAGAGAGGCACTGTGGCACCAGAGAATCCATGCTCCTGACTACTTCACTTTACTATTGTTCGAGAAAAATCCATAGACTTTAGGGAAGAAACAATGCTTGTGATGATTACTAAAAGACTATTAGAAATGTTTTAGGTTGGACAAAAAATGAAGCACATTCTAGGCTGAGGCATTAGTGTGTGTATGGGAGAGCACGATGGAGTCACAGAACTCCAGATTGTTTAGAATTAGACTATAGAATAAGCAGAAGAGAGGTATGCGATACAGTCGCAGAAGGGAGTTGCTACACATGGTTGTGTCACAGATCATGATGAAGAGCTAAGAATCCACTGTTTAGATGGTAGGTCACAAACTGAGTATTTTGCGGGAGAAGAGAAAACCAAAAATAAGCATTCAAGGAACATTTTTGATCTATGGCAGGTATATGCAAACTTTTTTTTTTTTTAAACAAGGCCAGATAGTAAATATTTTAAGCTCAGTGGAAAAGAGGTAAGTCAAGGATATTACACTGATCCTTGAACTAAGGAGAAAAGCAAAAACCTGAAATAAAGCAATAGTTTCTGTAAGGTTGATGTTACTTGTGGCAAAGAATCAATATTGGATCAAGAACCTATTGGAAGTTTGAATTTCAATATTTTGTGATTGACTGAATATGGAACTTAGAAAAGAAGGAGGTGTCTCTGAAGATTATTTAGGGAGTGTATTTTTCCTCTCTTCCCCCCTGCCATAAGAATTCATGCCTATACACAGAAGAACACATGTATACACACACATTTGAAATGGAATATTGGGAAGATAATAAAATTAGTTCTCATTGATTTCACTTTGACTCTTATAAAAGTTTCTCAAATGCTTCTTCTGATATACCTCTTTTCTGTCCTGGCCTCAGTGGTGTTGTGTTTTCTGCTGATCTCTGAAAACTACAGTATATGTGGTTTGAGATGCATAACCACTAAGGTCCCTTCCACATTTACTTAATACTGATTCAAATCAAAGCAATAAGACGAGTCAGCAAGCACAAACTCTACTTTCAAGAAACTTGGCAATGATAAAAGTAATACTAAGCAAATAAGGACATTTTTAGTAAACTAGCAAACTAGAAATCCAGAGATGCTTCCAGTAAGAGTATCGGTTTACTGTATGAAATTATAGCTAACTGGAATAGAAAACAAAAATGCATGCACATACACACATACACACACAATTATCTTCTTTAATTGTACAATGAATTATTGGAGAAATTTATAGGGATCAAGACAAAAACAGAGTTTTGCAATAGTGGCTCTTGTTTTTTCTGAGTGACCTAGAGCCTGGCCTTGTTCATATGAGAGAGAGTTTATGAAACTTGAACCCTAAGCAAGACAGAATGCTAAATTAGAGATCCCAGCACTTGGCATGTATTCTCAAGGGCCATTAACTTCAGAGTGTGAACTAAAAATATAAATCCTGATCCACATGGAATTGACAGAAATACTTGCTTATCTCTCTGGAGAGACCTCTGTTAAATTATGCTGAAAAACCCTCTGAAATGAGGTGCTCCTTAATCGTCATGATACATGTAATCTTCCCAACTTAAATGTCATTGTAATTAAGTCTGGAAAGCTCAGTGTCCCCCATTCATAAACACCTTTAAGAGTAATCTACAGGAAGCCATAAGGAGGAAGCAGAAAACAACACATTAAGCAGTGAATCGGCAAATGTCTTATGACGGCTCTGAATTTCCAGTAATTTTAAACATCTCTCACATGGATACAATCTTTCTAATGATTTGGAGTCTGTGGAAGGTGAAAAACAAAGCATTTTCCTGACAACAACTCAACTTGTTCCCAAACCACCTGGTGTATGATTGTCAGTCTTAGTCAAAGTTGTGAAAGAGGAGACTTCCTATCCAGTAGTCGTCTTCTGTCTTTTCTTCACCGGCATTGTCATCACAACTCATCCAGATCACTGTCAGATTTTCTTCACACATCCTCAGCTTTTCCTGACGATTTAAGTCAATAAATCTTAACATCAACATCAGTATAAGCTGGTATAAAGGGTTAATTGTGTTTCCCTCCCCTCAATATTCATGTGTTGAAACCCAAATCCCCAGTACCTCAGAATTTGACCATATTTGGAGATAGGGCTTTTAAAGATGTATTAAGTTAAAATGAAGCCATGAGAATGTGACCCTACATAACTACTTTAACTGGTGTCCTTATAAGAAGTGTAAATGAGAGATAGCAGTAAGCTATATCCACAGAGAAAAGAATTTATGAGGGAACATCAAAAATGCATTCATCTTCAAACCGAGAGAGACCTCAGAAGAAACTAACCCCACTAACACCTTGAAGTTAGACTTCCAACCTCCAGATCTATGAAAAAATAAATTTTTGTTGTTGAAGCCACCCAGTCTGTGGTATCTTGTGATGGCAGCCCTAGCGAACCAATACACGGAAGCTTATTAGAAATGCAAACTCTTGAGTCTACACAGAACCTATTGAATCAGAAATTCTGGAGATGGAGTCCAGCAATTTTATTTTACCAAGATTCTCAGATGGTGCTGATACATACTAAAGCTTAAAAATCACTGATTTATTCATTACTGAGGAATGAATTAATATGATATGATCCCCAACTCAGGTCATTGCAATAAAATTCATAAAGGGTCTCATTTCCTTCTCAGTATCACCACTTATTTCTTAGCACTTACACATCAATAAATGTTCATAGGGGGGTCAAGTACTTATTGACACCCAGGTGTTTATGGAGAATAAAAACATTTATATAAAACACTCCAACATCCAAAGGCAAAGATTTACCAATACAAAAAAAAAAAAAAAAAAAAGAAGAAGAAGGAGAAAATATAATAAAAACTAATGCAACACCTAAACTGCAGGGGGTTGTTTTATATTAGTTTCCTTTGTATTTGGAGACTGACGCAGGAGAGGAGAGGCTGGGGGATGGAGGTGGTTTAACTTGGTAGGTAGTCTATACCTTTTTACATTACATAAAGTTAAGGAGGAGCAGCAGTATACTAGTGGAAGGAATGAATAGTGTAGCTTCTGCAAGCAGTTGTAAGAAGAGAAGTGAGAGCCAACAGAAAGAGCTTCCAATATTCAAAGATGTAAAAATTTGAGTGAAAAAAATGAACTAGTATTGATTATAGTCCGAAGTATAAAATAAATATCCATGGATCCATACTGATATAAATAAATAATTGAATGAATAAATAAATAAACGTGGGACAATAGACAAATCGCCCACACAGGAGAATTTCAAATAATTTGCGTAGCTACTATGCACTCAAGCAGGTGGAGCATAACTCCCTACTCCTTAAGTGTGGGCTCTCCATGATAACTTCCATTCATCGAGAATAGTGTGGAAAGGGAAAATTAGTTATTTCTGAGCTGTTGGACAAACTGACAAAAACTCAGTCAAGTGATCAAGATTAACACCAATAGTGATGTCATATTGAGAGTAGGTACACTTACTATGATTTAAGATGGTCCTTTACCTGTGTGTTCTTCTTCCAAAAAACTGTAACCCAAGAATAATCATGAGGAAAACATCAAACAAATAACAACCAAAAGACATTCTATCAAATATCAGATCAGTATTTTTCAAAACCATCAAGATCACAAAAATGAGACGTCTCAGAAATTATAACAACCAAGAGGAGGTTAAAGAGAAATGAGGACCAAATGTCACGTGATAGCCTGGATAGGATCATGTAAGCAAAAAAGGACATTGGGTTAACATCTAAGGAGATTTTTTAAAATTGGGAAATTTGAGTGAACCATAGCTTTAGTTAATAATAATGTACTGATATGGGTTCATTTATTGTGAAAACTGTACCATATTAGTGTAAGATATTAATGATAAAGAGAACTGGGTGTGGTACATATAGGAACTGTCTATGCTGTCTGCAATTTTTCTGTAAATCTAAAACTATTTTAATGTAAAATATGTATTAAAAAAGAGAACTAAGAATTTAGCATGAGAAATTGTTTTGCAAACAGAAAAGCAGTGTATGAAATTTAAGGGATTCTTAATATCAAGGGCCATAAAAAATTAAAAACAAAAATGTCATAAACATGAGGAAGAGAACGGTCCAGAGAAGACCTCATGGGGAGAAGTGGGGAAACTGGAGGTGTGGCTATTTACTAGTTGTATGACCTTGTACAGGAAACTTAATATCTTTGAGGTGTCATGTCATATAACTTCGTTCATGATGTCTTTCATGACTAATTTGGAAGGGTACATTTTAGAGAAAGCATTTGGGAATTGCATATAAAATTTGAGGTGATGCTATTATTGTGATTTTTAAAATGTTGTTGTTAATATTATTAAAAATCCCAATGGAAAAGTAGCGTATTTGATGAATGAAGCTGGGAAAAAGGCATTACATGTAGGGAAAATTGAACAAGTCTGAAGGAAGGAGGGCTTAAAGAGCAATGATAAGTCCATTCTGGCTATTTTGGGTGAATTCTATATAGTCATCCTTAACTGTATTCAGTAATTTATTTGTGGAAATTTTACATTCTATATTTAATATTTCTGAAATTAATTTATGCATATGATGGGAGGTATGTGTTCTTGGACATCATCCTAACTGTTGTGTGAAGAAGGCATGGGAAGGGGCAAGATTGAAGGTAGAGGGACCAGTTCAAAGCCTGAGATGAATACAAGAAATGAATGAAGTCTCATCCACATTTGTGGCAGAGGAATCAGAGAACAACTAATGGATTTGGAATATATATTGGAGGTGGAGTTGGTGAGATTTGGTAGTGCATTGGATTGGAGAGTGAGGACAAATCCAAAGTCAAGAGCAAATACTAGGTGCTGTCATTTACTGAGATAAGAAAGAAAGAAGGAGAAAAAGAAAAAGCATACAGAGAAATACAATATGCGTTTTTAGATATGCTGGCTTTGAAATGTTTATAGGACATTCAGATAGAACTGTCTACTATGAACTTTTACCTATAGATCTATGTATGAGAGAATGTTACCAGCCAGAGATATACACGTGGGGGCCTGTGAACACATAGAATAACTAACAATTGAAGTTTGGATGATGGAGAGGATCATCGTAAGAGGCTAATAGTGTGAGACGAAAGAAAACCAGGCTCTGTGAGACAAAACCGTTGCCTAGATAAACCTTGACTCCCGGTTAAAGCCTCGCCTATTTAGCATCCACAGGATTGTCCCATTCAATTTTGTCAAATCCATCTCACTAGTTCTCATGCGAAGATGCAACATAAGCCAGACAAATGTGTGTCAAACAAAAATGTCCTCTTCTTACCCCTTGCCTCAGCATTCTTCTCTGTCGTCTTGGAATGTCAATATTCTTCCAGCTAGCAATTCCTGTATCTATTCACATTTTTATCAAGACAACCATTTAGTAAGTGGAATCTCACTGAGGTGATTCCGTAGAAATGGCACTGGGCTCTTCAGAACTCATCTCATACAGCCACTTCAAACCACCTCAGACTCAGTAACATCTCTTTCAAGTTCACAGTCACTCATGCTTTAGGGTTACCATTGACTCTCAGTTCATCTGTACTGCTGGAACACTCAGGTGACACTTAACTCCATTCTGCTTTTTACTGCTCTTCCTTTCCGTGCATGTATGTATGTCTTTAGGTAGATTGTAAGTACCTACACAGCTGTGAACCCCTCCTATCTACATGCCCTAGCAAACTGTCTTGCCATTAAGACTTTGTGGTTTCACTGGTTAACTTCCTGACTAAACCCAACAAAAAACAACAAAAACAAGTTTTGCTCACCGAGAAAAAGGGAGAAGCATGTACGAGCTTGAAAGGGTTGTTTGCAAGAAACAAGTTTATAATGATTTATTTTTTCTGATGGTGATCAAAATGGTGATAGTAGAGTGGGCTACTTTCCTTTGTTAGCGAAGAGTAGAAATAAAGTCTGTTTTTACATGACAAAACATATTTTCTATTTTTAGCTTATAGCACGTAAAAATAGAGTTAGTCATTTTAAAACTGTGTTTTGTTTTGTTTTTAATTTTTCTTCCAATAACCACAATATATATAATACCTTTTGTCTGCATACTTTAGGAAGATTTTCTGTGTCTGACTTGATGGCAAGGTGCATTTTCCTTGCCTTTAACAGGTTTAGAGAGATATGGCCATCAATTTCTAACTTCAAGTCAGTCAGTACATACACAGAAAACTCTCATATATGAAACACCCTCTGGCTCTGACTTGGTACAAGAAGTGGTTGGTCATAAAAACCCAACCCCTTCCCAACAAAAAGGAACAATCTTTTCTCTTTTGAAATGTCTCCAAACTGCTCCCTTGCAGCCAACCAAGGATTACCAAATATACCTGAAGCCTCCAATACCAACTTTCTCCAAATCTCTTTTTAATAGAATAATCGCTGCAATTAGAGAGGCTTTATCAATATTTCCTTTTTTGATTTTATAAAATGTACTCTCCTTGCTACTACCTCTGAACCACTGCGGCAGAAGGGTTCCCTGGCCACACTTATTTGTGAATAATCATTAATTGCCACCTTTGTGTCAAACTTATTTTGTCTTTGACACAAACGTAATAAAAAAAGTTAGTGTGCTATTCTGTGTCTTATTTTAAATCATCCAGGTGAATATTAATACAAATAGTTGAGAAATCATCATTCTTTCGAGAAAAGATTTTGACGATCCTTTAGGTTAGGGAACATCTGGTTACGCATTCATCGAGGTGCATTCAGGGTGTCTATTACATATTGGATTAGGACTAAGTTCATAGTTCTCTAATCATTTGCAACACAGACAAAATATCATGGTGACATTTTCCTTATACTATATCCTGATGTTCCTGAGAATATCTCTGGTGCATTTTCGGCCTTTCGATGAGCCTGGTTACAGCCTCAGATAATGGTTTTCTTTTTGTCTAGAGATAGGTTTCCAGGCTAAACCTTTAATTTTGTAGCAATTGAAAGGTGAACACCTTTTGTTAAGCAACAGAAGAACTATAGTGTGGTAATAAGAATCCACGGCGCCTCCACTGGGTAATGTCTAAATATAAGGATCTTGACATGTCAGTTGGCTGGTGTAGAAGTTAATATGAAGGAGTTTAACACACATTTATTCTTTTTGTTTTCTCTTGCTTTTCAATTGTATCCCAAACAGCAAACTGTTAACCTTTCAGGGCCTAATCTATAATTCGTATTCTGGCCAACAGCTGATTTACTTGACTGAAAGTCATGCTGATGTAAGGAGCAAAGGATCAGGCATTTAATGGATACATAACAAAAAGCTCAACTCCATGAATTTAAATCCATTTTACATTAGAAGAACTTATGATAAGTTTATGGCAATAAAATGTCAAGATGTTAATAAGAATTGGCATATTTCCATGTGATTAAATGACAGAATTACAGCCCAAAATGCCACCTTTTTGTTGAAAACGTAAGAAACACATTGAACAGATGCATTCAGAAAGATAATCATTGTAAAGACATCTGTCTACACTCTATAAATTATTCCTTATAAAGTCATTGGTAATTTATCTCTCTACAATGAATCTTAGGCCACTTTGAAAATAACAGCATCAGAAGAGAGTAGAGTTTTCAAACAAGCTTCCTCATTTGATTTTAATGGTATTCCCACCTGAAAAAAATGGAATACCTTGCAGATACTATTACATTATTTGTTTTTAATTAAAACCTTTAATATATAAAATATAGATACCCCTTCTGTATCTTTTGATCGGCACAGACTGATTTTTAAGGTGTATAGTCTTTCCAAATTTATTTTTCTAAGACTTTATTTATTTGAGAAAGGAAAAAAAGAAAGCACATATGCAGGGGCAGAGAGAGAAGAAGAGACCCCTCACTGAGCAGGGAGGACCCCGGGGTCATGACCTGTGCTGAAGGCAGATGCTTAACTGACTGAGCCACCCAGACACCCCAGTATAGTCCTTGTTAATTTAAATCAAGGGGATTATTTTTATTATTCAGTGACTCCACAAATCTGCCCTCTGCTTTTACTGTTTACAGTTTGTGTATTCAGCATTTATTGCTTTTAGTTCTTATTACTTCATTAGATTAGAAGCTCCATGGTGTCAGGAATCTTGATTTATCCTTCACAGTGTCTTAGAGAATCTACCAGAGAATTTAACACAACCTTATTTTTTTAAGTAGAATGGTTAATTAGATAAAGGAATTTTAAAATATAAATAAGTCCTTTGGCACTGTAATGGTATACTTGTGTTCTTACTTACATGTTTATGTAAGTGGCTCCCTACTCTTCATTTGTTTGATTTTATGTTCTAGGATGTTAGTTTTTGAAGAGGATACTTCCATTCTGAGCACATCTATGTTTACTTGATTTCTAGCCAGTTGGTTTATTTAAAAAGAGTCAAAATGCTTGATATGCTGTCCATACAACATGGAATTAAATGTTTAATTTTCCCCACTACTTTCTAATTGACAGTTGTAGATTTGCATGAACACAATCTGACCAACCCCATCAGGTTAACAGAGCCATCAAGAGAGGCCTAGTCAGGACCCAGAATCCTCCAAGGCCATTGTCTGATGATTAGCACAGAACAGTTTGTTGCTGATATTGTCAAGAGTCCTCTCCACTCCCTCAACTCAATTTCTCGCTTCATTGCTCTGAACCCCTATGGGGCAGCAGCAGTTTAAGGGATGTCAACAAGAATACTCTTGTTCTCTCAGGAATTCAGTACAAGAGGATAAACAGCTACACAGCTGGGCAAACTAATAGGTATAGAAGTGTGTGACTTAGTGTTTAATAAATGCATGAGCATTTTACAAGACCTAGTGGACCTTCCTCGGAATTACTGAATTTGATTGATATATACAGAGTTTACTTGAGGTAATTTTTGCTTAAATACACTGTTATAGATTTTTTTTATTAGATGTGACAGACATCATATGGAGTTAATTAAGAACCCACAGATAAAGCCATATTTTGTCAAATATTCCCGTAAAAATATGAAAATAATTAAAGAAATTTCAGAGAAATGTCTCAATTTTATTCTATATTGTATATATGTGGCAGTGTTTATGAGTAGTTTAAGGTCCACAAATAGACAGAGGGCTCTACATTTATTTTCTGTACTCCTTTTAATATTGATTTGTTTAGACAATGAGTGTTGTCCTAAGGGCTCTTCATCCTTTAAATAAGGAATGCATCACCACTTCCTCATATCAGGGAGATCATATGATAGTGGTGATGCAACATGGGGGCTTAAGTGGGTAGGAGAAGAATCAATGAAACAAGATGGGATTGGGAGGGAGACAAACCATAAGTGACTCTTAATCTCACAAAACAAACTGAGGGCTGCTGGGGGGAGGGGGTTTGGGAGAAGGGGGTGGGATTATGGACATTGGGGAGGGTATGTGCTTTGGTGAGTGCTGTGAAGTGTGTAAACCTGGTGATTCACAGACCTGTACCCCTGGGGATAAAAATATATGTTTATAAAAAATAAAAAATTAAAAAATAAAATAAAATAAATAAGGAATGCAGAACAGCAAACAACCTATGACTTGAGGAGTGGAAATTTATGGAATGCAAATTTGCTCTTTCTATTCTAGAGTATAACTAACTACAATTTATCTGGCAGAGCACACAGCTATTATATCCAGCCATTGAATGGATATTATTTTAATGTCACAGAAATTTTCACCTGAACCCATAAGAGGCTCCAGTGGTTTAAATGAAAATCAGCATGGCTGATTACTACTTCTGCACCAGATCCGCAAAGAGATGATCACAGCCATACGGCTGGGATTGGGCTTTGTTCTATGAATTGTGGTGTGAGACCCATACACACGTCTTTTAGACAGGGTTCATTACTCATATTTCAACGACCATTAATTTTTCCTCTTTACTTCTAACAGTAGTGAAACTTATCCTGAAAGATGCAGGATATATGACTAATTAAAAAACAAATAGAATGTGTTAAAATCTCCATAGGAGGCTCTGCCTTGGAGAACAACATTGAAATAAAAAATTAAAATGACAGCATTCTGCCACTGCCACTTCAACTGTTAAAACTGCCTTTCGAAAATATAATAAGAGTGTTGATCCCAAAATATGAAAAATCATCTATTTTATCAATTCAAAAAAAGTATTTTTCAAACCACAGCTGGTGAATATTATGTGAATACTATTTTATACTAATTAAACCCACTGGCAGCAACAGATTCCTTTTCTCTGGAATCATTGCTAAAGCCTATTTAAAGTATTGGAACATTTTATGAGGTCAGGAAGAATTAGACTGTATATTTTTAGTTTCCTCACTCCATACACGCTATTACCATTACTGATAAAAATCACATAGACTATGTCTAAAATACTTAAGGCAACTTACTTATGACTTTTGTTTACTGGTGTATAGGAAAAAAAAAAAAAAACCTTTAAGCTTCTTAAACTACAGTTCCCTCCTCATTTTTAGAACAGTTTTGAATTGGGTCGAGTCCTGAAATTAGGAAATCGCCTAGGACCAGCCTTAAGCAAAATTTCTGATAAATGTAAAGCTTTTCTCTTGCTCTCCTTTCTCCTTTTCTGATACACTTTTCCAGTAACTAGTCATTTCTTTCCCTATGCAGTTTTTTGGCTCCTCCAAACCCAGGCCTAATTTCCTGTGATGGGCTCCATTATCTGAAAGGACCACTCCTTCCTTTGGCTGCTTATGATCTTCATTAAAATGTTCGTGTTTTGAAACTATGTTTCAGTGAGTCAGGAGAAAAGTAATTGGATTGAAAAGTGAGTAAAAAGTGAATAATCTCTTGAAGTGTTTGAATTTAAAAAAAAATTCAGGTCAGATTTATTTATTTATTTATTTATTTGCCACAAATGATCTCTCAGCAGTATGGGTAGTAACTCTCTTACAGAGTTGAACTAAATTACTTTTTAATGTCCCTTCCTCCACAAGATACCAGAAGAAAAAATAGTAAAGTGAGCTATTGAAGAGTTTGTGAACATAGTTAGGACAGAAGGCCAGATGAAGTTTAATAGGCATTTATTATAATACTCAGACAACTACCCAGGTGCCTTCTCATGAAACCATCGCTCCTGCCTAGTGTTTGGTGATTAAAAACAAACAAACAAACAAAAAACAGACAGACATCAAATAGGAAGTAGTCAAATTTTGAACTAGAAAAATGAAAGTGAATAGTAAAACTTCATCAAAACACAAATAGTCCTCACATTAACATAAAACATTTCAGTCTTGAATTACTAAGGCTTTGTTTTATCTAGGTTTTAAATTTGGGTTCCAAAGATATGACTTCTGTTCAAAAATATTTAAATGCTTCTCAACAATGTTAAGAGTGCCTGTTTATCATGTATTTTTCCACACTACGTTCAAGGTGTAGAGAGTGATCCAGCTTAATTTAATGTTAACAGTAGCTTATCCGTATTAATGGAAGTTTTTCACAGTAAGGAAACATAAATTCAGGGATTACAAAATAAATATTACTGCTTATAAGCTTATTATTAACGTCACAGCTGTTGTAACACTATATGTAGGGAATAGTGTTACAAGGGAATAGTAAAATTTTGTACTAGTAAATCTGCCATAGATTAGTGATACAAATAGTACATTATAGCTTTTTAGACATGCAAAATAGCAAACCTTTGACACTACTGATGAATTTTAAAACCAGAGCACTATATCTCATATAAAATCCACAGCTGAATTGCTTTTTTTATGTATTTTCAAATCTTCATACCCCACCCCTGCCCATGCTGTCCTGCTAGGCACAAGACATTCATGCTTAAATTTGCATGGAGAAAAGAAATTTTGCAATTTGAAATCATAATTTGCTTTGATTTCTATTAAACACTGGAATTAAAAATAGTCCCCTATAGGTCTGGGTAAATATTTGGTTTGTTACTTAGCTTCCAGTTTTCTGTTTTTGCAAAAATAAATAAATAAATAAATCAGAATTTTGTGTGTTCTAAACAATGGATTAATTATGCATAAAAATACTTAGTAATATATGAGAATTATTGTTTAACTATACCTTGGTGTTAGTTCAAAGTTGCTTTTTCAAGTACTGTGTTAAGAACTTCCCAGAAGAATTTATTTAGCATTTTCTCTGTTTGGGAATACAATCACATACTGCATTAGTTATCAAAATTATGACTTAATTGTTTGATAGTATTTTCACATCTGTTGTACTATTATAAATGGTTTGTCCTGTGTAATGCATTGGGTTTTTGTCCATGATAAAATAGAAACTAAAACTTTTTAAAGCTGGAGCATCCTAAAATCATCATATGCAGTTCTTTAGTTAGACAAGTTGGATTTCATTCTACTTCTGAATCTTTTGACTTCTTACAACTCTATTTTTCTTTCAACTGTTACATGAGAAAAATAATACTTATCTTAGGTCTTCTAGTGTTATTGGAGATTTTTAAAATATAATGTGTGAAGAGTTTTTGTGACGTGCTCACAAAAATTAGCATCAATAGTGTCCCATTAGAAATAAGGTATAAAAGGAAGTCACTTCCTGTCAGTGCTCGATATTAATCTAGAGGTAACAGTGCTCAAGACACTGTTTAACGGCAGTGACCAAGGGAGGTGGAGCCTTCCACCAAGAAGCTTACATTAAGATGAAAAGATCTAGAGATACCCACACTACAATAAAGTTAAAATGTATGTCAGTGAATAACAAATGTTATATAAAATAGAGTGGTGTGGCTATTTATTAATGCCTATGAAGTAAAGGTATTACTGGTTTGGAAAAAGCTACCCAAGGTATAGCACTTTGCACTTTGGTGGTCTGAAATTGTATGCTGCTAATTTCATCTATTCCTACATGCTTTTACATAAAGAAATGAGTGATCTGAAATTCTCTGTGACATATCTATGAATGTCATCACGCCTTTTCCCCATGTTTTATAATTGAGGACTTATGACTTTTGACTCACTGTGTCTAATCCTCCAAGGTTAACACACTACTCACATTTTACTAAATATCTAGAATGATTAAAATCTTTTTTTTTTTTTTTTAAGTATAATCTCCTTTTGGTTTGTTTTTTCCAGAGAACAGTTTTTCTTCCATCCTTAAGGACTTAGCTCCTACATGAACTTTGGTGGAGGTCATAGAGTAGTACCCCTGGGCCTAAATTGAGGTGGGGGGTTAGGTCCTTCTTGGCTTCACCAGAGCAATTCCTGACCACGTTGCTGTAAATGGCACACCTCACACAGTACTAAAGTTTCACATACAGCTTGGGAAGTACATAGGCCTCAAAGAAACTTGTGCTTTGGAAATTCCCCTGATGACAGTGGCCTCTATTATGGTCTGAAGAAAACTTCTTAATGGCCTTGGTCTTGGGCACACAATGGGCACAGCTAGTGCAGTGAATAGGCTGCAAGTGACCAGGAACCTTTTTGGCACGACCATTATTCCCTCATTTCTTGGTCATCTTGGAAGTGTGACCCAAGAAAGTGTTTAAAATATTTAAAATAAAGATTCCTTCTGGATATAACTTGTAATATTTATAATATTTATTGGAGTGATGGCTATGGAATCAGGATTAATTCTCTCTGTATCCTTTACCAGAGAATGTTGGAAGACTTGTCCCAAATTTGCTCATTCACACACTGTCTGTTACATATTTAAGAGCTCTCCTAACTAATAACACCAGGGACAGAAAGAAAAGTGAGGGCCAGATACAGACATTTGGTATGATTTGTTAGCACCTAAGAAACAGAGACTATAAGAATTCCAGTATGAAAAATATGATTTAAGTTGGCCAGAAATGAGATCACCTGCCTTCTGGGAAGATTCATAGCCTGTTGCTACACCTAAAGAATATGCTTTGGGGACCTAATCAGTTATCCTGGATAATTCATGCAAAATAAATGAATAAAAAAGGAAATAAAACTCTATACTGTGTCAGTTGATAAATTGTTCAACAGTCCATCTGGGAAAAAGGCATATATATAAATCAACTGGAATTTGTTACACCTTGTCTTTAAATGTGACTTTATAATACATATCCAATAAACTATAAGCGATGCTAAATATGATCCATTTATAAAATTTTTGTCATAACTATCAAAATTAAACTTAATATTATATTTTTTAATATTTTTATTTGAAATAATAACATTTGGGGGATGGATAAAAATATATAGCATTTTTCTTAAATTTCTCATTTTGTTATATTAATTCATCCTTTCCTCATACAACTTTTATTGGCCATTCAATTCATATTTGTAAAGGAAACTTCCCTATTAGTATTTTTTAGAAACTAACACCAAGAAAAAAATGATCTGTCTAAAATTTTGCCATTCCTCAAGTGTGTTCTCAAAAGTCATTTTTGCAGGCTCAGCCCTCTACTTGCCAAAGGAGCTGTACCCTAATAAATCTTATTTTGGGATTATAATGTGACAGAAGTTCAGTACAAAGAAAATTTGAGCCTCATAAAAATCAAATCTGTAGTGAGGAGATGAAGATAGTCTTGTAAATGGCTGTACACACAAAGAAAAATGTAGATCTGGAACACTTCAGCAGCCTTTTTGACTCTTGTTTTTAAAGGTAACATCTTTGCCAAACAGTTTCCTCAGCAAAAAAGGAAGTGTATATTGTAGGGCTGGGGCTTTTTTTTTCCCCCATTAGCCTCAAATCAACTAAATAATTTTGCCCCACTTTGTCTTCTTCCTTCCCCATTTCGAAGACAAGTATTTTCATTTTTACTTGCAAAAATAAAAATGCAATGAACAAGATTCCTTTTTAAGGAGAAACATATCAGTTCTTTCTAAAAAATTTTTAAAAATATAATAATTCTAGTTAGATTCCAATGCTTAGTAATGGATAGTAAAATCCACCATTAATAGAAAACCCTATTTTCATTCTTCAACTCTATAATTTTTTTACTTCTCTGCAATAAGAATGAAAATATCCAATGTTTGACAATAACAAAATAGACTGGAATTCTAATGATTTATATTATGCATATACCCTTCCCTCAATGTTGAGAGTGAATCCAAAAGGATAAGTTGATGACTTTGAGGACACAAAAAGATAAATACTTTTTAATTTTTTTTATTTTTTATAAACATATAATGTATTATTAGCCCCAGGTGTACAAGTCTGTGAATTGTCAGGTTTACACACTTCACAGCACTCACCATAGCACATACCCTCCCCAATGTCCATATCCCTACCCCTCTCCCCCCAGCAACCCTCAGTTTGTTTTGCGAGATTAAGAGTCTCCTTTGGTTTGTCTCCCTCCCGATCCCATCTTGTTTCAGATAAATACTAATTTTTTAAGATTTTATTTATTTGCCAGAGAGAGAGAGAGCAGAGGGCAGAAGGGGAGGGAGAAACTGGCTCCCTGCTGAGCAAGAAACCTGATGTGGGACTCGATCCCAGGGCCCTGGGATCATGACCAGAGCTGAAGGCAGACACCTAACTGATTGAGCTACCCAGGTATCCCTAGATAAATACTATTTAAATAAATTCTATATTTATATGCACTTATAAAACTCATAATAATGCCCTAGCTAATCTATGGGGTGAAAATGAATTTTTACATAAGCCATTTACTTAATGCAATGTTGTATACCTGCTGAATGAAGGTTCTGAAGTTATGATGTCTATTTAAAGGATGTGCCATAGAGATGCTATCGGGTACATTTCTCTCCCTGTGGGGGTTCTTGAACAAATCTGCACATTGAAATGGTTGAGATATTTCATTCAAAATTAATATTGTTTACCATCATATAATGTATTTGTGGCTTGAACTACCACCACAAAGTATGACAATATGTCCCAAAGAGAATAGACCAGAAAATGTGCTCCACCTCAGACACACTTGGGTGAAGAGGATGGTGGCAAGAAAATAAACTTGAAGTACCTCTTCTATACTCTAGGAGAGCTATTGCAAAATGCCAGGGATAATATAAATAGCTTGAGCCAAGAAGCTTCATATAGCACAATGTGGCCTTATAAATTATATTCTGTCAATGAAAAAGAAAAAAATAATTAAGAATCAGAATATTAAAGATGGAAGTCTTCAGCAATTATCTAGTCCAACCTGCTCATATTAAAGATGCAGAACCTGAAACCAACAAAAGAAAATGGAATCTCATCATCCCCTCAAGAATAGTTAACTATTTTGTTGACCATTTATTATGTACTAACACTAAGCACTAAACACAGCACTGTCAAATAAGATTTTTGTAGAGGAGAAAACTGAGGCTCTTTAAAGTTAATGTAAGCTGTCCAAGGTCACACAGCTGTTATGGTGCACTTAGGAATCAATCTGGCCCTGCTTGACTCCTAATCTTATAATCTTTTATATATATATATATATATATATATATATATATATATATATATATTGCAAATTTCTGTAGCATTCTAATCACATAGCTCCTGTGCTACGATGCTCAATGATACATGTGGGTTAATATGCGACTGACCCAAATGATTCATACTTGGGCTTATGCACTAATGTCAGTGATTTTCCTCAAAAGCCACAGTCAGGTGGAGTTATTAAGCAAAACAAAGAAAAAGAAAAGAAGAAATTAAACACAGACATTCAGGTAGTAAGCAGAAACCCTGTCACTTATTGCAAGCTCATTTTAAACAAAATTGCCGTATGTATTAATTATAACATTATACTAATGTTGAAATCAAATAAAGTGACACTATCTCTGCTCTTCACCAGATAAACCTCTACATTTTATCTCATTGATGAATTCTGAGGGAAAACTATTTTCTATTAACACTAGGATCTTTACCTTTCTTTTGTTTTGTGGAATTTAAACAGAATCAAAACCATTTAGAAAAAGTAAAGTATATTTCTTTCCTATGGGTAAAAAATGGTTTAGTTATTTCTCATCAAATTTGAGTGAGATCAGTCAGATTGACTCCCATTTGCTGACAAGAAAACGGGGGCATTAAAATTCAAAGAATCTTACTATCTAATAGCTCCCAGAGACTTTAAAGGTTATTTAATCAGCCACCTTGTTTTTTTTGGATGAAGAAACAGACTCAAAGTGATGAACAAATTATTTTCAATTATTTTCACTCACAATTATAGTTAGCGATAGAGTTATTAAATGACTGTTCAACTCTTAACACTCGGTCTCATCCTGTTTTCATTGAGCCATATTCCTCTCTATAATACTATAATTTCTATAAAGCACTCTTCACAAATAAGAGTTTAAATAAGGAAGGAAATAAGACAGATGACCAGAATCCAGAGAATCAGGATATCCAGCCAACAAGCAATGCCATTTTGCAAAGTTTAGAATGTGGCTACTTAGAGGCTTTGCAGATAGCACTTCCAGGGTCAAATGGAGAGCTCTAAGGAAAAGCTAAATTGAAAGTTTGCAATACTATTCTGTGATTCTGGCATTGATCACCCAAAGTTAGCACAGACTCCACAAGTTAGTGGTATGGTCCCCAACAAGAATGCCCTTATGTCAGCTACAAATTTGGGGATCTCCTATCTACTTGCATTTCTGATTAACTGCTTACAAATCTGAGGCATAATTGTCTTAATGTTTAGCCACATGACTGAACTCAATCCCCCACTCTCTATCGTTCCCAGGTGTCAGGAGATCAGGTTGTTGTTATATGAGGCTCAAAGCCCCAAATCTCTAAACACATAGTTAGTCTTTTTAGTATGACCAGTCTCCATCCTGAATTATTGTTAGCATGAATTCAGATGTGGTCCAAGGGCCCATCACAAATAACAAAACCATTTCCCTATCTTGGGAAATCCCAAGGGTTTTGAAGTTTCCTCCCAGGAACTGTGAACACAGATCAGACAAATTCTTCATTCTGCAAAAAGGTGCACATATTGATTTAAGGGGATAGGTTTTTCTTGCCTCCAAAACCTACCATCCTGGTGAGACAAACTATGTGACCCATGGTAGCCTTAAATAAAGGATGAGTACTGTTCTACAGACCTTGTGCAATTATACATACAATAAGTACTTTTTTAGTATTGCCAGTCAAAAATTGCAAACACCTCAATAAATTTCTTGAGTTTCCATCTATTAAAAAACAAGATGTTAAGGATTGGGTAAGTGGCATTTAGTAATAGTCTCACACATAACTGAAATAACCAAGCACTTAATTCAAAGACACAAACAGCCCTTCAACCACAAACAAATCTAAAGCCTGAATCTGACAAAATCCATTAGCTGAGAATATTGTAATAATCCTGCTAATTAATGGACTGCAAAAGGCTTCCAGATGGCATGGACAAATACACTTAATTATAGTCCATCATTCTTGCTTCTACATAGAACCTCCAGCATTGTAGGACAATTCTGAAATTTATATGGTTATGAATTATTGTTGTGCCATATGGAAATGCAATTTTGATAGAATTGCACATTTAAAAATCTACTTATTCAACAAACATATAACTTTTAAAATTCTTGTGCTTATAAAAATTTTAAGTCATAAATTTCTAAACCAGAATGTTAATGGACTTTTTAATCTTCTTGCACAAATTACTTATTCAAGAATCATGTCATACTTAGTAAATAAAGAGCAAACAGCAGTTTCATTTATAGAACTCCACAGTATGTTCACAAAAAAAAAAAAAGGCTAAAAAACAAAACAAGACTAAAAGCCAAAGAAGCTCTTTGAATTTGTTTGGTGTGACCAAGTGAATGTGTTTTTTCCTTGATAACACCTATTTCTCATGTTACATTAATTGTCATTGTTATTAATGTACCAAAATTATCCTCCCCCAAAAGAGCTATGGCTTTCTTTGAGGGCCAATTATCTTTTAAATACATTTATGTAAGATGTTTTGGTAGCATCTGTGAGAACAAAATATGGTGAAAAGACTTTGTGACTTTTGATTTTTTTTTTTGTTAATCTCTTGTAAAAACCAATCTATAATACTTTATTGGAATTATACATGAGGAATGATGGGGTTCATCATAATTATTTAGAAATACCATCTGTACTATTGTTATTAGGCCACCTGATGGGAATAAAACAAATGACACTTAGTGCATCCTTCACTCATAACCAATTCTACCACCGTTGGTAAACATGAGACAGGCAAAGATCTGTGGAGAAATCATAAGTAAGAATAAGCCATCAAAAGTATCCTGTATGTACAGATACTTTCCCATCTGCATTTTGATATTATTCATTATTAGTTCTAGTATTTTAAAAAATGCTTGAGATGAATTCAATACCCATTTGAAACAAGGCACTTTGTAAGTTATCTCAGGCAACCAGTATAATTTGAGATCATTAAAAACATTAGATGGCCATCAGGGAAATGCAAATCAAAACTATTTCACACCCTCAAGGATGAATATAATAAAAAAGACAGACAATAACAAGCTTTAGGAGCATGTAGAGAAATTGGAAATTTCATACAATGATACTAGAGACATAAAATGGTACAGAGAAAAACTTTGGAAAATAGTATAGCGTTCCACAAAAGCTTAAACAGAGAGTTATCACATGACTCAGTGATTCTACTCCTAGATATGTATCTAAAAATAAAAACAGATGTCCACATAAAAACTTGTAAACAAATGCTCATTACATTCATAACAGCCAAAAAATGAAAAACCCAAGAGTTATCAACTGGTGAGTGGATAAATAAAATGTGCTATATTATACATTAGAATATTACTTGGTAATTAAAAAGAAATGAAGTACCGATACATGTCTACAAAATATAGACAAACCTTTAAAACATATGGTAAGTGAAAAGATGCAAGACATTTAGTTTAACATATAGTGCATTCATCAGTTGTATGTAACACCCAGTGCTCTCCTTAATGCCCATCACCCAATTACCCCATCCCTCCACCTACCATTCTCTCTAGCAACCCTCAGTTTGCTCTCTATAGTTAAGGGTCTCTTAGAGTTTACTTCTCTGTTTTTATCTTATTTTTCCTTCCCTTCCCATGTTCATCGGTTTTGTTTCTTAAATTCCACATATGAGTGAAATCATATAATATTTGTCTTTTTTTTACTTATTTCACTTAGCATAATATCCTCTAGTTCCATCCATATTGTTGCAAATGGTAAGATTTCATTCTTTTTTTTTTTTAATTTTATTTATTTGACACAGAGAGAGAGAGATACCACAAGAGAAGGAACTCAAGCACTGGGAGTGGGAGAGGCTTCCACCTACAGAGCAGGGAGCCTGATGTGGGGCTCAATCCCAGAACCCTGGGATCATGACCCGAGCAAAGGCAGATGCTTAACAAATGAGCCACCCAGGCTCCCCAAGATTTCATTCTTTTTGATGGCTGAGTAATATTCCATCTCTCTCTCTCTCTCTCTCTCTCTCTCTCTCAAACACACACACACACACACACAGACACACCCCACATCTTCTTTATTGATACATTTGTTGATAGACATCAGGGCTCTTCCTATATTTTGGCTACTGTGAGCATTCCTGCTATAAATACTGGAGTGCATGTGCTGGGTCGAATCACTATTTTTGTATCCTTTGGATAAATATCTATTAACAAGCAGCCCTTTAGTATTTTCAAGCCCTTTTTGCCTTTCTTTGCATATAATAAATACATACTATACTCTGTCCATGAGAAATACACTTTCCCAGGTATTAGAAACCTGAAAATATGTTAGCCAATAGATCTAATACAAAACTGTCCAAAGTGATTTTTTTCCCCTTACCCACTAACTTAATTCCTTCAACTTCTATATTCAATCTATCAATATTTCCTATGGGTTCTATCTTGAAAACACAGCCAAAAGGTAGACATTTCTCACCAGCTAATACAAGCTGCCATCATACCCAGCTGAATTCCTGAAATCACCTTCTATATTATGCAATCTTTATCCTCATAGTAATGATTTCCTTATATTTAAATACAAGTCACATCATACTATTTTTCTTAAAATCTTCCAACTACTTCTCATCTTTCAATCCTCTAGCTATTTTTGAAGGAAATTGATCAAATTAAGGCACTGAATTTTTTTCTAAAAATTCTTAAATTCAAATTTGTTAGAAGTATCAGAAGAGCTCCTCTTAATTTTGTACACATTTGGAAAATTGCCCAATACTATTTAACCCATTGTTTTATTTGGTCCTGAAAAGCACCATTCATTAATGTTAGCTCTTTGCCATGGTATACAATGTCCCAGATGACATGGTCTTGTTCCCATATCTTTTTTGTTTCTGTTTTTGTTTTTAAGAGGGGGGAGAGGGGGAGAGGGAGAGAGAGAATCTTAAGCAGGCTCCACACTCAGAACAGAGCCAGACCCCAGGATTTGATCTCACAACTCTAAGATCATGACCTGAGCTAAAATCAAAAGTCAATGCTTAACCAACTGAGCCATGTACCAAGGCACTCCTGGGCTTGTTCACATCTTAGACCACAATTCCTTTGGAACCAGCCACACTGGGCATGTTGGTGTTTCTTCAACAGTTCAAGCGTGTGCCCTTATCAGCTTTCTCAAAATCTTTCTCTCTGACCTAGAGAGCATTCCCTCTAGATCAAATTATTATCATTCCCGTACAGAGTACCATTCTTTCACTCAAAAATATTTATTACATTCTGTGCCAAGCACTACAATACATGAAAACATATCAATTTATTTACTTCCTGAAGCTTAGATTCTTTTAGCAATAATAAATAGTCATTTAGTACCTCTCTATACTTCAGTTATAGTTTTCCTCTTAGTAATTCCCAAGTATTTGATAGATGCTTTTTTTGCAATATAATTTCAAAATTTTAAAATTTTGTAAAATTTTTAAAATTGTAAAATTGACACTAGTCAGTGTAAGCAAGAGTTTGGTTCTATTTTTGGTGTTTGAACTCTGACATTTTTCATGCGCACCCTCCCTTTTCTCCCTTCTCCCAACATGTGTGCATGGTGATAAGCCTCCCTTGACAGTACAGGGGATATTCAAATTACGTAAATCCTGGCCTTCTTGGCACCTTCAAACCTCAATATAAAGTAGAGCCACCTGCCAGCAAATCCATTCCCCCTGCCCCTTTTGTTTCTACTCCAGGCAAAACTTGAGCCCTTCTCCTTAGAGAATTCTTTGGTTGTTAACTATTTTA
Organism: Mustela putorius furo; assembly: GCF_011764305.1. Taxonomy (NCBI): domain Eukaryota; kingdom Metazoa; phylum Chordata; class Mammalia; order Carnivora; family Mustelidae; genus Mustela; species Mustela putorius. Next base: position 17,965,315 of record NW_025421987.1, read on the forward strand.
TTTTTGTTGTTGTTGTTGTTGTTCATTGATACTTATCTGTTCTTCATCCTGACCTCCATAAATTCTGTAGAGGGGTGCTGCCAAACATGATGTTAAGTATCCTAATAAAACAATTGGTACTATGAGCATGATGCCATGGCAATGTTCACTGATGTGAAGAATCTTTAGTTTCTCTCTCTTGACTTACTAACTGGGCCAATTACACACAGTTCACTGGGCTTGAATAGGATCAGTTATTGCTGTGCTTATATATCTGTGCTCTGGGTTATGCCTCTTTATGTTTGGTTGGCCAGGTTTTACCTGTCTTAAATTTGTCTAGCCTGAGCTGACCTTTGAGAGGGAAAAAGTGGCAAAGAGCCTAATGTTAAGTAGGGTTAGAGAAGCAAAAAGGAAATGGAGGCTGATTTGCTTAACAAGCATGGTATCACTGTGATGCATCTAATGAGGCACTGACTTCTATATTTCAGGAATGGTGTGCTTCAAAGGATAGTGGATCTCCTAGGTGGTCACTAGCCAAGATGTGGCATTCATATCCCAGTGGTATGGAACTACAGGGTCAAATATTGAGATTGCTATTCCCCTTGATTTCATAATATTTTTTTTTGATCCACATTTGGATTCCCTCTCCAAAATTAATAAAATAAAATTTTTCCTAAAATATATGGAATTACAAAGTACAGATAAAATCGTTACAAGTTAAAAAAAAAAAATTGCGATAATGATCCAAATCTGGTACTGCTAAATAAGAATCCTAGGAAGAAATACAAAGTTTATGATCATTTGCATAAGAAAGGAAAAAGAGAACTGTCTTTATATCTAAAATTCAAAACAGATACAATAAATTATCTGTAAGTTTAGGATGTTTCACATAATAAAGGGGAATCAATTGACCTCACATCTATGATTCAAACTAAATATAATAAATTACCTATAATTAATTTTTAGCCCTAAGGGTCTATCTTATTAAATAGGATGCTTTAAATTTGCCACAGCAACCCACAATAAGTAATAAAATCTATGAAATTATAACCCAAGCTATAAAACTTTTTAAAGGAAGGAATAATTAGTCCAGTGTTCTTTTTTTCCCCTTTAATAGTCCAACTAGGACAAAATAGAAATGAATGTTGCCTGACAATGAATTATCATGTAGATGTTTTCTATAAACATCTAATTTCAAACATTATTAAAATAACAAATCCATTCAATTGGTCACTGGAAAATATTTTGCAATCATATTTGGTTAACATGATCTGTTCAGTGCCCCTTTCAATAGTCTCCTAGTTGCAATTTGCACCCTCTTTCAAAGGAAAGTAGTACACCTTGATGTGGCATCCCACAAAACCCGAATAGTCTACACATCACACATAAACACTGCAGACAAGACCTTCGTTACATCTAGTTGTCCCTTGGAATACAGGTATGACATTTATTGATGATACTTTATACAGACAAACACAGACATATATATAGATAGATAGATATACATATATGTGTGTATATATATATATACACACATAATATATAAACATATATACACACTGCATGTTTTAAAGACACTTGTAAAAGAACATAAATTATTTTTCTCTAGTGGTATTGAAATCAAAAAAGTAAAAATCAAATTTCTGACTTGCTATTTCTTTAATTTTGGATTGAAGTAGTTTTTAAATTAAGTTTCATTAAGATGAGCTCAGTTCTTCCTTCAAAATAATGACTACCCTGCCAGGAGTTTTACTGAGTTGACAGATGTCTACAATATGCATAACCGGATACATACATAAACATTTAAAACTTCTATAGAAGTGCAATTGGAGCAGAGAGAGGAAAGAAAATAAAAAAATAGCAGATTATTTCTTATTAAACTCATCCAAAAAGGGCATGAATTATACAACTTTAGGGTGCATTTGCCACTCAATTAATGGAAATTTATTCACTAAACTCCCTAGGAACAGAGTTGAGCACATACTATTTACATTTTTCATTTTACATATTATAAGTTTATACATGTCGATAAGTTAGATACTTAAAAGACCAGCAGGCAAATTGTTAGTAAGAAATGATCTTTTGATCTTGTTTTGATGTTTAGTTACATGGGGAGAAACACAGGAATTTAAAATGTTTATATCAAACCCAAAAAGTTATCTCGCATGAGACAATAGAGACTACACTTATTAACATCTTGATGGAAACTGTAATTTAAGCTAAAATTGTTACTTTTATTTCTATTGCAAATATTGTCCTTATTATTATTATTGATGTTGGGGAAGGGGTCTTCTGTACTGGTTCTTCTGGATGTGAAACAGTTCAGGAAGTCCTTTTAAAGACCATTTCAAATATTTTCCCCAAGATTTATTTTTTTAAGATTTTTATTTATTTATTTGACAGAGAGAGACACTGCGAGAGAAGGAACACAAGCAGGGGGAGTAGAAGAGGGAGAAGCAGGCTTCCCACTGAGCACCCTCGATCACAGGATGCTGGGATCATGACCTGAGCTGAATGACTCAGCTGCTTAATGACTGAGCCACCCAGGCACCACCAAAGGTTTTTTTGTTTTTGTTTTTGTTTTGTTTTGTTCTTGTTATTTCGTTTGTTTTGTTTTGTTTTGTTTTAAGATTTTATTTATTTGAGAGAGAGGGAGAAAGCAAGAGTCTACCAATGGCAGAAAGCAGCAGAGGGAGAGGGAGAAGCAGACTCCCTGCTGAGCAAGGAGCCTGATGCGGGGCTAGATTATAGGATTCTGGGATCATGACCTGAGCCGAAGGCAGATGCTTAGCTATGAGAGCCACCCAGGCTCTTCTCTCCAAGATTTTTAAAAACATCTCTAGTTTTTCTCCTACTTTCAGTATTACCTATAATATATCAAAAATTTCTTCCTTACAGAAAAGTTAACAGATGAATGGAAATATATTTTAAATAAACACCAAATCCTAATGATGTTGAAATCAAAGGAACATTTGTTGTATAAAAAGCTTTGATGAGGGTGCCTGGGTGGCTCAGTGGGTTAAGCCTCTGCCTTCAGCTCGGGTTATGATCTCTGGGTCCTGGGATCAAGCCCTGCATCGGGCTCTCTGCTCAGCGGGGAGCCTGCTTCCCCCCACCCTCTCTGCCTGCCTCTCTGCCTACTTGTGATCTCTCTCTGCCAAATAAATAAATAAATAATCTTAAAAAAAAAAAAAAGCTTTGATGAGTCCAACATACAGTAATAGATGGGAGAGGATTTGTTTGTTTTCATTTAAATTCAATTAGCCAACATAAAAGATGTTTATATGTACATTTCTATCTTGTCAAGAGATGTCTAATACTCTAACATTAAAATTGATCTGCACATTAGCAAAAACACAACAAGAAGTTGTAATAATCATTGTTGTAATAATAGTTGCAATAATAATACTATTACAATAACATAATTATTGATTATTGATATATACCTATGATACCATTTCAATTTGTTAAAGTATGGTTCTAATGACTCCAAACCTATCAGATTGATCTTGAAAATTAGAAAATGAATTACAACTTCTTACCAGTCACCTTGGGAACACAAGTAGAGGTGGAAATTGCTGTTTAAGGAAAAGACAGAAGACTGTTATCAGGATTTTGTAATGTCCTAGGAGGTAGCCAGCTGAGAAATGTCTCATATCTGAGAGGGTTCAAGATAGCAGTGTTAGAAGACCCTGAAGTCACCTTTTCCCCCAGACATAACAAATTTAGAGCTATGTATGAAATAATTTTCTTGTTCAAAAGACATGAGAACTAGATGAACAGTACCACCATAACAAAAGACAAGAGACCCATCAAGAAGGGTAGAAGAGGTAGACACAGCCTTATCTGGGATGCCACTCTAGAAATAGTGACCCAGCAAAGTGGAGGCAATTCCCAAAATATGGAATACTCCCTCAAAGGATAAAGGAATTGTGCCCCATAGCAGTCATGCTGGCCCTGGAGGGCAGTACTGGAAATATAAGCCCACAAAATAGCTAGTTTTAAAATTCAACAAGAGTCAAGACCAAGAGAATTGCAGAACTAAAAGGAACAAAGAGCTCACTCTCATCAAGCTCACATGCAAACCCACCTGCCCTGAGATCCAGAGTTAAGACCAACAGAGTGAAAATCACCTAGACTATACATGAAGGAAACCCACTTACTAGTTTTAAAGTGGCTGCTGGAGAGGCAAGCACATGCAGGAAATTTATTCAGGCATAGAAGTGCTGGTGAATGCCATTTTTACAATTTCATCCTAACTTGCTAGTTACAGAACAATAGTGCCATCTCTTGAGACTGCTGTACTGGAGGGCATGCTCTGCCCACCCTGCACTACCACTCCACACAGAGACTGAGCTACAACCAGGATGGGGAGCATTTCAATCCTGACTTTCCCATGCATCAGATGAGCTGCAGCTAGGCTGGGCAAGTGCCCTGAGCTTCATCCTCCCCACACACCGACAAGCTACAACCGGAATATACTTCTTTTTCAAGTGTGCATAGAACGTTCTCCAAGACAAATCACGTTAGACCACGGAACAAGTCTCAATGAATTTAAGGATATTAAAATCGTAGTAAGCATCTTTCCCAAACATAATGGTATAAAAGTAAACATCAATTATAAGAAAAAAGTAGAAAAAACACAAACACATGGAGACTAAACTATATGCTATTAAACAATAACTCAAAGACGACATGCTACTAAAAACTAATGAGTCAATAAAGAAAGCAAAGAGGGAATCAAACATACCTTGAGACAAATAAAAATGGAAGCATAATGTTCTAAAATCTTTGAGATGAAGCAAAATTTTGTTAAAAATAACAAAAGTTATTCATAACTCTCAAAACAATCTAATTTTACATTTAAAGGAACGAGAAAAAGAAAAATAATTTCAAGAACTAAAATCAAATTTAAAATTAAATTAAGTATTTCCTTTAAATTTAAAGAAACTAGAAAAAGAAAAACAAACAAAGCCCAAAGTTAGTAGAAGGAAGGAAATAATAAAGATCAGAGTGGAAATAAATGAAATAAAGACTAAAAACAAAACAAAAAACAAAAAAGATCAGTGAAACTAAAAGCTGTTCCTTTATTTTAAAAAAAAGAAAACTGTTTCTTTATAAAGATAAATCAAATTGACAAAACCTTTAGCCAGACTCATCAAGAAAATATAAGAGAAATAAGTAAAATCAAAAATGAAAGAGGAGAAATGCAAATAATACTCCAGAAACACAAAAAGTCAAGGGAATATTATAAAAAATTACATGTCAATAAGTTAGACAATCTGGGAAAAAACTCCTAGGTACACAAATCTTCCAAAAATGAATCATGTAGAAATAGAAAATCTGAATGGACTGATTGCTAGCAAAATAATTGAACAGTAATCAAAAACTCTCAAGAAACATAAGTCCAGGACCAGATGACTTCACAGGTACATTCTACCAGATATTATTTTTAAAAATTGAAAAGGAAGGAACACTTCCAAACTCATTTTTCAAGGCCCACATCACCCTGATACCAAAACCAGACAAAGACTCTATATAAAAAATTACTGGTTAATATCCCTGATGAACATAAATGCAAAACTCCTCAACAAAATAGTAGCAAATAGAATTGAACAGTATATTCAAAGAATCATGCTCCATGACCAAGAGGGATTAATCTGAGAGATGTAACGATGATTTAACATCTGCAAATAAATCGTATGATAAACTGCATTAACAAAATGAAAGATAAAAATCATATGATCGTCTCAAAAGAGGCATAAAAAGCATTTGACAAAATTCAATGTCCAATTTTAATGAAAACACTCAACCACAAGGGTAAAGAGGGAACATACCTCATCATAGTAAAAGCGATATACAGCTGACATCATCCTCAATGGTGAAAATCTAAAACATCTCCCTCTAAGATCAAAAACATTCTTGCCACTTTTATTAAATATTCAAAGTCCTAGACATAGCAATTAGGCAAGGAAAAAAAAGGCATACAAATTGAAAAGGAAGAAGTAAAACTGTCATAATTTGTTGGTGACATAATACTATACATTATAAAGCATATAACCCATCCAAAATTATTAGAACTAATAAATGAATATACTGAAGTTGCAGAATACAAAGCTAACATATAGAAATCTGTTGTGTTTCTATACACTAATAACAAATTATCAAAAAGGAAAAATAAGAAAATAATCCTATTTATAATTGCATCAAAAGGAATAACGTAGCCAAGGAGGAAAAAGAATTGTACGCTGCAAACTATAAGAGCTTGATGACAGAAATTGAAGATGACTCAAATAAATGGAAAGATATACTGTGCTCATGAATCGGAAACATTGATATTGTTAAAATGTCCATTCTACCTACAGCAATCTATATATTTAATGTAATTCTTATCAAAATACCAATGGCATTTTTCAAAGAATTGGAACAAAAAATCCAAAATTTTATATGGAACCACAAAAGATCACAAATAGCTAAAGCAATCTTGAGAAAGAACAAACTGGAAGTATCATGCTTCCTGATTTCAGTCTATAAAAAAAAGCTGTAGTAAACCAAACAATATGGTACTGGCACACAAACAGATACACAGATCAATAAAACAGAATGGAGAGCCCGTAAATGATCACACCCTTACTTTATGTCAATAAACCTATGACAAACGAGGCAAGAACATACAGTGTGGAAAAGATGTCTCTTCAATAAAAGTGCTGGGGAAACAGGACAGCTACCTGCAAAGGAATGAAACTGGAACACTATCTCATATCATGTACAAAAATAAATTCAAAATAGATTAAAGACTTAAATGGAAAACTTGAAACCATAAAACTTCTAGAAGAGAACATAAGCAGTAAGCTCTTTAACATTGGTCTAAGCAATATCTTTAGTTTGGGCATGTGTCCTTGGGTAAGAGAAATGAAAACAAATTTTTTTTTAAAAATTAGACTACACCAAACATAAGAGCTTTTGCTTTTATGAAGGAAACCATCAATAAAACCAAAAAGTCTGGGAAGCCTTGGTGACGCAATTGGTTAAGCGGCTGCCTTCGGCTCAGGTCATGATCCCAGCATCCTGGGATGGAGTCCCACATCAGGCTACTTACTCAGCGGAGAGCCTGCTTCTCCCTCTGCCTCTGCTGTGACTCTGCCTGCCTATGCTCTCTCTCTCTCTCTCTCTCTCTCTCTGACAAATAAATAAATAAAATCTTAAAAAAAAAAGTAACCTACTAAAGGGAAAAGATTCTTGCAAATGAAATGTATCTGATAAGAGATTAATATTAAAATGTATTAAGAACTCATACAACTCAATAGCAAAAAAAAAAAAAAAAAAAAAAAAAAAAAAATTCAATTTAAAAATGGGGAAAGGACCTGAACAGACATTTTTCTGAAGAATATATACAGATGGCCAGTATGCACATGAAAAGATGTTCAGCATCACTCATCATCAGGGAAATATGAATCAAAACTACAAAGAAATATCACCTCACACCTGTCAAGATGGCTAAAATTAACAAGACAAGGAACAACAGGTATTGGTGGATGTGGACAAAGGGGAACCCTCTTGCACTGTTGGTAGGACTGCAAATTGGTGTAGCTACTATGGGAAATAGTATGGAGGTGCCTCCAAAAGTTAAAAATAGAACTACCCTATGATCCAGCAATTGCACTACTAGGTATTTACCCAAAGAATACACAAATATAGATTTGAAGGGGCACAGGCTCCCTGATGTTTATAGCAGTGTTATCAATAATAACCAAATTATGGAAGCAGCCAAAGTGTCCATTGACTGATTATTGGATAAAGAAGATGTGGTATATAGAGAGAATGGAATATTACTCAGCCATAAAAAGTGAAATCTTGCCATTTGCAATGACATGGATGGAGCTAGAGAATATTATGCTAAGCGAAATAAGTCAGTCAGGGAAAGACAAATACCATACGATTTCACTCACATGTGTAATTAAAGAAACAAAACAGGTGAACATAGGGGGAGAAAAGAAAAAAGATGGGCAAGCCAGAAAACAGAGTCTCAGCTATAGAGAACAAACTGAGGATTGCTGGAGGGGAGGTGGGCAGGGCTATGGATTAAAAGGGTAATGAGTATTAAGGAGGGCACTTGTGACACACACTGGGTATTATATGTAAGTGATGAATCCCTAAATTCTACACCTGAAACTAATATTACATTGTATGTTAACTAGCTGGAATTTAAATAAAAACTTGAAAAAGAAAAAAAAAAACATTCAATCAGATATCACTTCTTAACTGTCAGAATGGTTACTATCAAAAGGACAAGAATTAGTGTTGATAAGTTTGTGAAGAAAAGAGAACCCTTATGCACTGTTGGTGGAAATGTAAATTGGTGCAGCCCCTGTGGAAAATGGTCTGCAGTTTCTCAAAAAATTAAAAATGGAACTACCATATTATCCAGGATTCCACCTCTGGGTTTTTCTCTGAATAACACAAAAATACTAATTTGAAAACATATATGTACCCCTATGTTCAATGAAGCATTATTTATAATAACCAAAGAATAGAAGCAATGTAAGTGTCTATTAATAGAAGAATGGATAAAGCGGATGTGATATCTAGAGACAGACAGAGATATAGACACACACACACACAATGGAATATTACTCAACCACAGAAAAGAATGAAATTTTGCCTTTTGCAAAAACATGGATGTACCTACTGGGTATTATACTAACTGAAATAAGGTAGAGAATGATAAGTGCTGTATAATTTCATGTATACATGGAATCTGAAAACAAAACAATAACAGACTCAATACACAGAAGAAATTGGTAGGTGCCAGAGGAAAGGGGAGTCGGAGGACAGATGAAACAGGTCAAAGGGTTTAAAAGGTACAGTCTTCTAGCTGTAAAATAAATAAGTCATGGGGATGTAATATATCACATAGGAAATGCAGGCGATAACATTGTAATAACTTTGTATGGTAACAGATGGTAACAAGACTTATCATGGTCATTTTGTGAGGTATAAAATATCAATATATCAATATCACTGTCTTTCACACCTGACACTTGTATAATACTGTATGTCAATTATGATTCAAAAAAAAGGAAACTTCTCAACACATGGTGACAGTGAGTCATCTTTGAATAAGGGCAAAAATACATTTCTAAGCAGCTGTAGATTATTTCTTAGTTAAGATTCTTGTATTAAGAACGCAGTTTTCTCAGTTGCCTGCACAAACACTAGAATCCTATAACTCCTGTTCAGTTAATGCTTATATATCTTAATTTAAAAGTTGAAATATATATATATGTATATATACATATGTATATATACATATTCCTACAAAGAAATATGATAAATGCACTGTTGCGATTTGTGGTATTTTATCTGAGCAAATAGTTATATAGGCTTTCCCTTAAATTTCATGTTTCAACAAGAACTTCTAGTAAATCTTACTTCTTAACATTTTAATGGAAGAAAAAGAAATGGGTTTTGTGGGTTTCTGCTTGAATCAGAAGATATTTTGACATTATTCATGTGGAAAATATTTATGTGCAAATAACAAACAAATAAAATTAAACCATGTTGTTTTGGTAACCACTTCAGTGTATTGTATGACAGTGTGTGGTAACTGATGTATTATGTGCCAGTTGTTTTTTCCAAACAGCTAAATATTTTCCATATATTGTTTCTTTTTCCAAATAAAAAATGCAGACAGCTCTAGAAAGTTTGGAAATTAAAAAAAAATGTTTTTGACCTCCAGATCACACAATTTTATTAATATTCAGTAACACGAACATCCAAAGAACAGCCATCAGCACATTTCCTGCATTCCCCTGACTTATTTTATGTGAATAAAAAATCAACCACATATTCAAAATGGATAAAACCTTCTAAAATATTACACGCTTTTCTTAACACACAGATAACTGAGAAAAAGTACATTAACTAGTAATTCTCCACTCTCTATAAAAACAATATTACAATCTTCTCAAAAATAGTCTTTTAGGGGACCTGGGTGACTCAATTAGGTAAGCGCCTGCCTGCCACTCAGGTCATGATCCCAGAGTCCGGGGATCCAGCCCCACATCGGACTCACTATTCAGCGGGGAGTCTCATTCTCTTTCTGACCCTCCCCTCTCTTGAACACTCTCTCCTTCTCAAATAAATGAATAAAATCTTAAACCACTGTGATACTTGGTTAATAAACATCTTAAAATATTCACAAAGATGCTCTCAAATTTCAAATGCAATGTATAAATTCTCCCAGGCCTACATAATCCTCAGCTATTTACTCTGGCTCTCTCCTAAGTAGAGAAATTATCAACAGCCCATAGAATCCAATGTCAGTATTTGATATACTTTTCAGAAGTCACACTTTTTGCCTAACTACACACAAAGTGTGGGATCGAGCCCCACCATTAGGCTCTGCTGTGGAGGTGGAACCTGCTTGAGATTCTCTTTCAGAACCTCTCGAAGAAGAAGAAGAAGAAGAAGAAGAAGAAGAAGGAGAAGGAGAAGGAGAAGGAGAAGGAGAAGGAGAAGGAGAAGGAGAAGGAGAAGGAGAAGGAGAAGAAGAAGAAGAAGAAGAAGAAGAAGAAGAAGAAGAAAGAAACAAACAAACAAACAAACAAAAAACAAAACCTCCAAAAAACGTGGTTGATGACATTCTACACCAGCATCACAGGCTAGGAAGCACAGGCATTAGCACCCAGAGGAAAAAGGCCTTATCAAAAAAACACATTAAAAATCATGTTTTCTTAAAGCATTAATAAAAAGTCCTGCAGCTCGTCGGGTGACTAATATTTTAGGAATCAGGTGTATCAAATCAAGTGTGTTCATTCACTATCCTTCAAAATTTAAATTATTCAAATTTAATATTATGTGTTGAACAAGAGTTCCTATTCACAAGGACATTCTTAGCTGAAAATGGTTACAGAGGGACAACTTGAAGGCACCTGCCTTCGGCTCAGGTCATGATCTCAGGGTCCTGGGATCAAGTCCCACGCCCCTGCTCAGTGGGGAGCCTGCTTCTGCCTCTGCCAGCTGCTCCCCCTGCTTGTGTTCTCTTTCTACTTCTCTGATAAATAAATAAATAAATAAATAAATAAATAAATAAAATCTCTAAAAAGAAAATGGCTACAGAACTACAAACAGTGTCTCTGAATTGGTGGACTGAAAAGTCAACAATGGCTTGCAGAAAGCAGGAAAATTGTGTGGGGGAGGGGATAGGAAAGGTTGGTGGGAGTTAATTCCTAACGCTACTGTTAATGAGGAATTATATTACATATGGGTCTATCCTATAGAATAAATTAAACCCACAGGTATGTTTTCTTTGTAGTCACAGTGTTGTTATTATATCTGCGTGTTCCTTATTTTTGAGTTAAATGAAAATTTATTTCAGAGAACCATATATTAACCAATTTGTCACTGGCCCCACCATTTCCTGCTATCTTACATACAATCCGATGTATACAGTTATGTTTTTTATCATCTTCTCTGGCCAAGGCTCTACATAAACTATTTGACCTCGTATTTGAAATATTGTTCTCTGAAATCTGAGAAGTTCTTTTTACCCAAGAATTCAGGTTAAGATTGTTTTGGAGTTCCATGTGTACATGAGTCAGTTTATACCTGATTTGCCTACCTCATTGCTGTTTGCAATGCCACAAATTGGAAATGTGTACAATTTCATGCCTCATATTTTATGGTGGACTATAATTTAGCTTCTCTAAGAATGGGAAGCTTATATTCTTTTAAGACATGGCTCAGATTACAAACAATAATAAAAATGGTCAGATAACCAAAATCTGAATGTATTTGACTCTGAAGATTATAAGCATCACTGTATCTCAGTTGAGCATATAAAGTAGGTATTTGTCACACTGGGACTAGAAGCCTTTTATTTGGATTTATGAAAGTCAGTTGCCCATGAATATCCCTTGGACACCCAAAACTAAAGAGTTTAACCAATTTGCTGTTTAAAATTGAAATACTTTACCAATAGCCCCTGCTGTGAGTGAAATTAACTTAGATTACAAAATCTACAGTCACAGCAAGGTTCAAGGGCAAATCACATCACCGTCTGAGAGTGTCTCCTGCGAGCTGCAAGCCAGTATGAGAAGAAAGCAGAGAAGACATGAGGGCACAAAACAAACCACCACAGAAATCTCAGAGGCAATAACTACAAAAAAATTACATGTTTGCAGCCTTTAAATTCTGACTCACCGGAGAGATTGCTGACATTTAATTACAACCTGATTCTTTATTTGTGTAAGATTTTATTTGAGTAGTCTTGTAGAAATGGCTATACTTATAAATTTCAAGAATTTTCTAAGACACTAATCACTCAGCTTTCAGTATTTACATACCTCTCATAGTAAATTAAGAATAGAGACACCAGAAGGAAATATACAACGTGTTTAATGCCTTCCTATTGATAATACAACAAGCAAAAACAGAAACAATTGTACTAATTTATTTTCAAGGACCCCGGGAGGGCAATTGCTTATGCACGCACGTGTGTCCACACACATGTAAACACACACGGAACTTGTTTTGATAAGCGATATTGCCCCTCCGGACACTAGTTCTTAGTTTTAAAGATTTTATGTATTTCTTTGTCAGAGAGAGGAGAGAGAGACAGAGTGAGCACAAGCAGGGGGAGCAGCAGGCAGAAGGAGAAGCAGGCTCCCCACTGACGAAGGAGCCCAACTCAGGACTCAATCCCAGAACCCTGGGATCTTGATCCAAGCAAAGGCAGATGCTTAACTGACTGACCCACCTAGGATTCCTGGACACTAGTTCTTATTGATAAATTAAAACTGAATTTTATCGTTTTTAATGACAACTTCCTGTTTCAAACATCATTTCACTAATAGGATAGATATGCTTACCATTGGACTAAAAAGCTACTATCCCTTTGTTAGATAAGTACTATAGCTTCACCATCTAGCTGTTCCCAGAATTTAAGTGCTATTTCCAACAGCAAGGCCCAAAGATCACACACATCAGAATCTTCTAGAATGCTTACTGAAAAGGCATTTTCCCCAAACTTCCATATCACAATCTCTGCAGTTAGGCAATGAACACGCCATGTGATCCCTGTAATTTGAGAATCATGTTTTTTTCTAAAAAACTGCAGAAGAAAAACAGAATAGCTATAATTCTACCATTCATTAGCTGAAAAAATATGATGACAATAAGCAACAATGTGCCTTCAGGTAACATTTTAATGTCAATTTGTCATAAAACTTTCATTCATTCATTTATTCATACTATTATGATGCTGATACTGGTCATTTCATTGAGTTCCCAGTTACATTGCATAAGTGTATGAAATACATATTTTTATCTGCAGATACTTGATACAACTATGAATATATTTTTTTAAGATTTTATTTATTTGACAGAGAGAGATCACAAGTAGGCAGAGGGGCAAGCAGAGGCGGGGGGGGGGGTGGGGAGCAGGCTCCCTGCCTAGCAGAGAGCCCAATGCAGGACTCGATCCCAGGACCCTGAGATCATGACCTGAGCTGAAGACAGAGGTTTAACCCACTGAGCCACCCAGGCAGCCCATATCTATGAATATATATTTTTTTAAGATTTTGCTTATTTATTTGAGAGAGAGACAGAGAGAGAGAGAGAGCAAGAGGGGGGAGAGGGCAGAGGAAGGAGGACATGCAGACTCCCCACTGAGCATGGAGTCAGACATGGGACTTGATCCCAGGACCCTGAGACAATGACCTGAGCAAAAGGCAGATGCTTCATCAAATGAGCCACCCAGGTACCCCTCGATCCATAAATCTATACAAAAACTCTGTATCTCCCTTTAAGTGTCTTGGGTTGCAGTTTAGGAACTACTGTTGCAAATTATAAGTAGTTCCTTGACCATTTTTCACCAAATAAGAATATTTATCCTTTTCTAATATCTCTTACCAGTCATAGGTATGCAATGTTCATATAACAGAAAGGAAGAAAGATGTTCTGGGATATGTTCATCTATGAGTTCTCTCAAATCTAGGAAAAATTATCAGGAGAACAAAGTCAGGGCTTCTCCATTGCATACATTGATTTTTAGAATTCTATTTTGCTAAAGACACATATAGTAGATAATTCTGGAGTCAAATGATTCTGTTTTGGAAAAGGTAGATTTGCATGATTAATATTTTAAAATAAAACTCATGATACATTTTCCTTGCTATACCAGTCCATGCTTGTTTATAAATTTTTTTAGTAGAAATAAATGCAAACAAATAAAATAAAAGTTGGTTTCTATCCCCACCTCTCAATAGTGACCAATGTTATTTTGGTGGATTTTCTGGAATTCATGTATTTTTTCTTTACAAACTGTGAACATATGATAAGGATTTTTTACTTAATACTATATATCTATATTTTCTATATTATAGATTCTTTGTTATTATAATGAAAATGACTATATAATATTTCATAAAGAATATTCTACCACAGTTGGCTTAACCATTATAGCATTTTTAAATATTTACATGATTTCCAATATTTCAAAGTAATAAAGGACTCTGAAAGGAATTTTAAAAAGCCTTAAAGCACTGTATAAATTTTAGATTATTTCCTTTAGGTCAATTTTTAGGAGTTGAAATATGTAATCAAAGGGCATAAAATATTAAGGCTTTGGATACCCACTTAGAAAGTATTTCTCAGAGTTTTTACTAACTTTGTGGATAACAATAAGAAAATACATGTCAAAATCTTTAAAATGTCTTTTTTTATTGAACTTGCCTACTAGATATTTGTAATAAAAATAATATTGAATAGGCTAAAATATTTAGAGTTATTTATTGATTTTAGTACAAAAAATAGTAATATAACATATATGTATTTATACTTATATAAGCTGTATATATGTATTTGCATATCAAAAACAGATATTATAATTAGGAAAAGCACATGCATAAATTAGGAATACAATTTTTTTAGGAATACAGTTTTGAAAAACCTTTTGGAAATATGTTACACCTTAGATACATGATAGTTATCACTTAAAAATATGGTATATTAGATGGCATTAATTTCAGTGCCTAATTACTAATGTATATTAGACCATGCCAATATAAACTAAAATCCATTGATAAAAGATCTGTATCAAATAGTTGTGAGCCTAACCTCATGCCCATGAATAAGATTTTATGCTGTAAGCATAAAGTTGAACATGGCAAATCAGCTGTTTCATTTTTCATTTTGAACTTAGCAATTGCAACTACTTTTGCTATGTTCTTGGAAAACAACTGTACAACTTTCAATAACCCATCTGCTGTTTCACTTTGGAGATTCTCAGAAGCACTAGTAGAGGTTTCCACAGACAATGTTCAATAGAGTATCACTTATCAAAATTAGTATTTCATCCAGTTTTGCATATAGTTTTATAAAAATTGTGCTTTTCCTTCAGGATTCATATAATGGTATAAAAATTAGATTACTAATTATAGGTAAGTGGAAGAGTCATTTTACAAAATATAAGTAGAAAAACTAATAAGTAATGAGTAAATTGACCTAGTAATGAGTAAATTAACAAGAAAGTGTTAACAATCTATATGTCTACTTCTCATTTTTCATAATATTAAGACAAAGAAGCCATGTGTTTATGTTCTTTTTATAATGAATTACTTTCTTTTGTACAATATGTGATATTAATTGTCTCCATGTTCCAGGAAATTCTAATATTTGTATGAATCACTTCGCATTATATTAAGAACAGTTCTTCCTCTTAGCTACATACAGATCACAGTGACAACTCAGGGAGTTTTTCATATGCACCAGTTTTTGTTCATAAAAAAGGTTTGGGGAATAATAACAAGCTCTTTCTACTGGGCAAACATTTCAAAGGAAATATATTAACTTGTCAATATCATCCTTAAATATGATGAGCATTTTAAGTACTACTACTCAGCTTCTCATTTCGATATACTTTCTTTTAAAAATGCATGACATTCTCCGTCACTTATGCTGAAGCCACTTACAACTGCTTTCTCTTGCTGCTTCCCCTTCACTAAAGAAAACAGACTCTACCCAAAACAAAAGAGCTTAAGCACGCAGCTAATAGCCATTCTGCACATCTAAGTTGTACGGCTCTAAATCACTTCAAATTGTTTTCTGATTTTGGAGGCAATTAACATCTAAAGTTAGTGTTAAGACAACAAATATTTAATGATGTCAAATACATTTTTATTCAAGGTAAACAAATAAGTAATAGAACTTGTATAGGTGTTAAGTGCTTTGAAAAAATCTGCCACATGGTAAGTGCTGTAAAATTATAAACACTGAAACAATGTGAGACAGCTAGTTCAAATTTTAAAGGCTCACATTGTAATATTTTACATTTAGTGCCTTGGGTACTAATACTACTTGGGAGTATAAAAACTACTAATAGTACTTGGGAGATTACGACTCTAGAGCAACAACCATCTCTAGCTCACTCTAATGGGGAGATTTCACATTTTGTAGAAAGCAGAAGAAGCCTTGAAAAATCTTGCAATTGATTAGATAATATAAAGGTACCATCCACTGAATATCCATTTCTGTTTATTCACAACTTTTTACTTATTAAGTGACCCAAATCTACAATTCCAATTCACTACACTGGCCTTTCAAAAAGGACAAACTATTAAGTCTACCACTAGATGGCAGAAAAAGATCAGAAAATTTCCATTATATAATCCTAACATTGAAAAGTATGTATAGTGCACTTACATAATATACATTAAATTATACTTCTAATTACCAGCAAAACACATCTTATAAATTTTATACAAGGAATAAAATATCCTCTGGTAATTTTTAACCTTTCCTTGACCAAGAAGAGCCAAATTTTTGTCTAAACAGAAAATTAGGAAAAACATCAGATGGAGCTGTTAAACATGGGAACCAGCTTTATCTCCACAACAGATCTGCTCTGTGATCCTTAGCAGTCAACATCAAGATGCCAATGGGTGAAAAAGAGTTTGATGCCTGCAAGTTCTCATGCAAGAGAGGAGAAGGACCTCATTAATACATGAGTGATTTTCTTCTAATTGCCCATTTTTAGAAAAGCTTAGATGAAATGGTGGTGTGATTCAATTTTACTCTATCATAACCTTGCTTATTTACTTTAAGCCTGAATTTTTAGAGAGTCCCCTTACATTCCATCTTGCCTAATTGTTCTACCTTTCTTCTCCTCCCGAAACCTATCACCTGTTATGTATCTTCCCTCCTTCTCTCTTGAGGGAAGAGATGGATGAGCTAGAGCATAGGATGAGGTGAAAGAATCAAAAAATTACGATTTTAGAATTACTTGAGGAAGTGGTGCTTCGATCTTTCTGAATTCCTTAGGAATTTGAAAAAAAATTGAGCTTATCGACTTAAAATTGGGCATAAATAAATTATACTAGATGTAAGTATGATTCTTACTGGGAGGCTGAGCAGAAATGTGGAGTCATCTCTAAAAATTTTTCTACAAGCAGGTTATTATTTTTCTCAAATATCTACAAATACCTATAATTCCAAGCCAAATAGATGCACACCTGCCTACCCACATATGTGCATAAATTTGACTCTTTAAGTCCTCAATTCTGTGAAT
This sequence comes from Mustela putorius furo, assembly GCF_011764305.1. NCBI lineage: Eukaryota > Metazoa > Chordata > Mammalia > Carnivora > Mustelidae > Mustela > Mustela putorius. The sequence goes on from NW_025421987.1 coordinate 17,982,863, forward strand.
GATACACTCACCTCAAGTAGGTTAAATACTTTTTATACCTATGTTTACAAACACTGAAATATGTCTTTAATCATAACAGCACATTATAGACAACACTCTGAAGTCTTATAGTTAGTTCTTCCTGTTTATGCTACATCTTTGGCATTGCCAGTAATGTGTTTAAAAAATAAGTATTTTTTAGGTATTTTTCTAATGAGATAGTAGGCACTTTGTGGGCTGGGGCAGTATCTGAGGCATTTTCAATTTCTAGACATTCTTATCATAAAGGCATTTAATAAATATTTATGGATTGATTACCTTATTATATAAACTGAGAAAAAAAATTCTTCTTACCAACCTTTTAGAAAGTATGATGGATACCCATTTATATTTTCTAACCAATGTTTCCTCTAACCTTAGAAGTTACCATGGTCTTAGTATTTATTATCTTGTTGCTACTATCTTTTGGCACTTCAAGAATTTGAGAAACATTAACAGAATTCTGACTTAAAGCTGTGTCGTGCCTAACCATAACTAAGAGTGTCCAACTTGAACCCTCATTCCTTCTCTAATCTCCAGAGATTCTTGGGGTTTCTGTTTAGATTTTTATTTATTTATTTTTATTTTTTTAATTTTTTAAAAGATTTTATTTATTTATTAGACACACAGAGAGAGATCACGAGTAGACAGAGAGGGAGAAGCAGGCCCCTTGCTAAGCAGAGAGCCCTATGCCAGGATTCAATCCCAGGACCCTGAGATCATGACCTGAGCGGAAGGCAGAGGCTTAACCCACTGAGCCACCCAAGCGCCCCCTGTTTAGACTTTTAGAAACGTCTACTGTGTATTCTTCAGCTAGGAGCGATGACTGGAGACTATATATATACACAAATGTATATTTTTATAATCTCCAGTAGCCTTTGATTTCTAGGCTTAACAGGGACTTCTTCCCTAGCTCCTCAAACCAAAAGTAAGATACAGATTATTTATATATTCCCACCAAACTGCATCTGATTATATTTTTAGTCTACTGTTCAATCCCCACTAGGGATTGTCAATTGCCTGGTAGTATTCCATACAAGAACACATTTCCCAAATCTGTGTGATACATGTAAGCAAGCTCCTAGGGTCCAATAATTCTATCTCTCAGAATGTGGGAATACTTAAAAATACAACAATTATGAATAACAACAAGATGATGATGACAACAGTTTATTAACATGAACTGATCTAGTGTGGGAACTTAGTGGGATGTAACAGTTTTTGCCAGTTGTTAAGATAACAACCTCAAAAAGTTGAACAACAGGTTTTACGGTTTTATGTCACTGTTTTACAAGTAAGCTGCAATTGGGTGCAGTAGTATGGCACAAATCTTTTTCCCTTGGGTTTCAGGCTAAAGAAGCAGCCCTACCTCAGTCATTGAAAAGGGAAAAGCAGTAAACCTCACATTTTAATGGGGGCATATTTTCATGATTTAATAATCTCTGATATATAATCTGTTTTTTCCTAATGTTTTGGATTTGCTCCCTCAATGTGTTTAGATTGCTCCTATAATCATCCTAGGAAAATTAATCCTTACCGCATATCAGTTTACCAACAGCTGGAAAAAACCCCCATTCATTCTTTCATCTCAAAGGAAGAACTTTCAGTGAGGAAAAACCATAGATATAATCTACCTAATCTTTTCCTAAAAGATCTGTCAATGGTGTCACTTTAATAAGAATAACCACAACTTTCTATGGACACTTCTTACGTTTTTTCCAGATAAAATGAATTTTGAGAGATTTGAAGAAAGCAGAATGGAAAATTCACCAACTAAAGAAACTATATTACTCTCCTGCCAAACTTCAAATAGTGTGCCTGGATTTTTGTTGTTGTTGTGCTTGAAGTTAGAAGGAGTTTAGCAACTGCAAACTTACCATTTTAAAGATTATTCTATTTGAGAAACTCCTACTTTCCTATGCTTTGATAGGATTATGAAATTAGAAAAGTATATTCTTAGCATCAGTTAATCTTATGCCTACTGTTTACCTCCCAAATTTTATTTGATGTCCTCTGAACTTTCCACATCTGCTTATAACAAGAAACTATATACAAGAATTTATTAAGACTCTAATCTTTAAGAGAAATATTTTCTTTTCCTTCAGATTCTATATTTTCTATTAAGATATTAATATTAAGATATCTATTAAGATATTTGCTTTCTTAAAACACCATTGCTAAGAAATATATTGCTTATGGCCCACGGCAGTCCCAATGTCATTGGTCATCAATTGTCCCACCGTTGCGTCCTCACTTTACTCTCACATAATACAGAGCAAATATGGCAAATATTGTTCCCAAACATTTTGTCTTTTATTTCCCTATTATACATTATATGCTTATTGATATTTCCTATCATTTGACTTTCAAGGAAAGTTCAAATTCCATTGAAAACGAAGGTAGTCGTAATGCTAGCCAAATGGTATTGCCTACTCACACACACACAGTGTATCTTAACGGCTTAATCATCTAATTCTGCTTTGAGCATTTATCAATCTAGGAATTACCTCTTATGAAATATTAGCAATCTGCTTATAATTCCTCCAGATGTTGAAGAGAATATAAAGGAGTGTTGGGATAATGTCCTCATCCACAAGGAGGTTAGAGTTCAACAATGATACGATATTCCGACAGAGAAAAGTTATTTCTTCCTCTTTCTCTTATTCCCTGCCAAGTTTTCCTCAGCTGTTGAGAGTTTCCATGGCTTTCGTCCAAAGAGATTTTGCTACATAATCAGTGCAAAGCATCCTCTGCAGAGGATAGAAATATATCCCTATGAGAACCGTTCCTGAACAGTGGTCAACAGTTTCTTGATTGCCTTCCCCTTCAGAGAAGAACACTTGAGGCAATACACAAAAAGGATTACTAAACTCAAGCTTAAGTAAAGGTGTCTGGTTGTTATTAAATCGACATTTGTTGTTATTTAATTGGATTGGCCGTGAAAGACTATCCTTTTAGAAACCTTCTCGTTTTTGTGGTAATTCATCTGATGTCTGCCATAAGGTTTAAAAAAAAACAAACCCCTGCACATTTTTGAGTATGAAGATTAGTTAGAACATCTCTTCAGTCTGCACAATGGCACTACTGGATTTGGCGAAGGGCAATGCTTTGTTCTGAGAGGCTTCCTAAGCATTATAGAATATTTATTTAAGATTTCGATTATTTGTATGTCACAGAGAGAGCACGAGCGGGGGGAGGGGCAGAAACAGATGGAGAAGCAGGCTCCACATGAGCAAGGAGCCTTATGCAGAGCTCAGAACTCGAATCCAGGACCCTGGGATCATGACCTGAGCCAAAGGCTGAGTCTTAACTGACAGAGCAACCCAGGTGTCCCTGCAATGCAGAATTTGTAACATCTCTGTCCCCAAGCAATAAATGCCAGTTGCTCCCTCCTCCTGGTGATTGCTACCACTAAAGCATCACAACTATTTTACTACAGCCTCATGGGGTGGAAGAGACATTACATGCCCGGAGAATAGCTATTATATGATTTTTTTTATTAATATTAAAATATGGTACTGTATGCATTACAAATTCCTATATTTGTAACATATATGCAAAATTAAGCAGAGAATAGTTCCAAGAAAACATAAATTCCTAAACTTTATTGTTAAAATGCTCAGATGTGGTCAGACTTGGTTTCTAAGCTTCTGAAGAGGGGTATTCAAAGGCATGTTCACTTTAATACAATGCCTAAGATGTTTCTAAGAAGTGAGAAGTGAAAGAGCCGTATGTCAAAATGCTTTTTAGTAAACAGCCTCACCTAATCGCTCAAATTAGGACTATTTCAGTGTTCTAACACCACTATAGCACCTTAGGGAAAATTTGTTTTTACAGAAAAAAATATCCTTTGTCTTCCTTTCCATTCTAATTGAAATAAATGAAAAGCAAACAAAACTTTCACACATTAGTCTCATTCTCAATGATGAATGCAATCCAAACTTCTTTGGCTGCTGATACCATCTTTTAATTGTGGTATTCTGAACTGTTATAAATATCTCTTTATACATTTTATTTCTAATAACCCACTAATATTAATCAAGATAATCAGTTCCTTTAAACACAGTTGAATATAAAGTAATAGGTATTATATGATCAAATAAAACTATTCATGAAAGAACAATGACTTTGAGCTAGAACTCATGAAACATGACATGTTTCCAACAGGTTTGTTTTTAACGTCTTACTTGTAATACAATGCCCTCTTGCATGGAAACAGATCTTTAGTGAAATTCAAAGATATCACTACTATTACAGTGAAACTTGCCATTGCATCACAGAAAGAATAAAATTAGACAGGCCAAATTTATTCTTCACAGAGCTTCACTGTTTATACTATCTTACTGTTTACTCTTTTTCTGTTGTTGTTAATATCAAATTGATTATTGAATAAGCCAAGGAATCAAAACTAAACTGTCCAAGTTACGGTCATATATTCTCCTTTTTTATTATTTGTGAAAGAGAGAAGCTGCGTATGCTGCTTTTCTATTGTTCACGAATTTTGACTTTTTTACTCAGTACTGTAATGAACCAAATTCCTGACTCTAGGAACTTTAACTTTTACTGTTTCCACTTTACTCATATTCCCTTTCTAGTAACTCCTACTCTTTCCTACAAAATTCTATTTGGAAATTAATCAGATAAAGTTGCTCTCAGAGTTTCTCACTTGTGATATGACCTTTCCTTTTCTATTTCTCATGTGAGAGGGGGAAAAGGGAGACATTGAAAACCTCCACTAATACATTCCAAGTTTTCTTATTCCCATTGCTTTTTTTCCATTGCTTTCTTTCTTTATTTTTTTATTTTATTTATTTTTTTTTTTTTTGCTGGGATTAATTGATATTCACACTATCTTCATTTCACCCTCCATCCTCAGTCTCTGGAGATCGGTGTGAGCCCTAGTAACAGATTGGCAGCTGGAGGAGCCGCTAGACAGATATCAGCTTGTCATTCTGCACATTAAGCGTGAGTTAACCAAGGGTGGAAAATCTTCCCAAATATGTCTGAGAGTATGAAAAATGTGGTTCTTTCATGCTTGAATAACTGAGAGGTAGCCAAACTACTTCTATCAAACTTTGAAAGAATCAGACTGAGAATAGCATGATAAATTTTGACTCAAAAGTTAATTTATTCAAAAGGTTACAGAGCACTTGAAATCAAGGAATTTAAATAGGGAATGCCTCTTGAACATCTGAAGTATCCTTGCAAGAAAAGTGAAACAGATAAGGAAATATATGAGAAAGCAAAGAGATATCCGGTTAATTATAAATTCTGTTCAGATAGGTGGGTATATGGAAATAAATTTCTCTTATCTTTTTGTACCTGTATCAGACTCACTTTCCTCTAAAACTTCATTTTGAAATATGTCAACTGTGCAAATGTCCTTTCCAATACCCCATTTTCTATGATTTCCCCAGTGTATTTATTAGGTGACATGAATAAAAACATTTTAAGTCCCTGTGGTGAGTTTTTAGAAATACTTGGGGTTTTTTTTTCCCCCTATTTTGATCTATTTTGAGGAAGATTGTCTATTTGTTGTCTCAGGAAACATTTTCATGCTCAGCTGCCATTCTGGAGGAAACAAGAGTTTGTGGTTTTACTAATACAAAATTTCAAAAGATTACAAAATCAGTATTATATAATTTCATAGAGAAATCACGTACCTTTACTAGACGCCATGTGCAAATACGCAAAAATAATTCTATTTCCATTGATTGTGGAAAGTATTTTTGGCTTTGCAACTTGTTATCTATTCCTTCATATGTTTCCATATGCTGAAACAATATGCATAATGAGCTGACTGGAAAGTTAAACAATCAATTTAACATTGCAAATAGGTGCCAAATAAATGGCTCTTGCTCAAAAAAATAAGTGAATTTCCAGACCTCAAATCCTGAGGTTAGATACTTATGCAGGATAAGTGGGGTCTTGGGAAAAATCCAACTGCTGAGGTTGTATTACTCCTTCACCTCCTGTTTCCTTCTCGTTGCAAAATAGATTCAAATTCATAATGCAAACACATACTTGACATTCTAGTTTTATATCACGATAAACTGTCCAAAATTTACAGTGAAATGCTTTTTAACATAAAAAGAATGAATAGAAACATAGACACAAAGAGTAAACTTGTTTATGCCTCAGGCTTAGTTTGATGTCTGAAACATGTGTGAAGTACTCAAGAGCCTTGTAAACATTGTTACCTCCACCTCATAAACTCCATCTCCTTGTCCTCCAAGAAAAATGTATCATAATGATCCTCGTTGTTAGCCCTTACATTTCGATGGTTAGAACGTTAGATAAAAATTAGTGCTACATTTAGAAGAACTCTATAATACAGATATTTTCTATTCTACTTGAGATAAACTAGAATTTTTCTTTCCAAGAAAAAAGTTCAACAGGTGTTGCCTTCGTCTATGTGTTTACTTTATTTTCAATAACTGAGTACTACTGTTTTCTAGAGAAATCTCACATTTCAGAACAGTAGTGTGTCTAGTATGGACCTCAAGTGTAAGACTTACAATAACTTCTGGATAAAGGTGCAATCAAATGTTAGCAAATGTTATCTTCCTAGTTAAAATTAAAATGTATTAGCATAATAATATATTTAAAACATTCAGATTTAAATTATGGATGTCTTTTATTTCAATTTCACTTTCCCATTTTTATTTATATTATGGGGCACTGACATTTTGTTTTTGTTTTGTTTTGTTTTCATTAATGTGAATATCAACTGTGATAATTGAATGTACCATAAATGTTATGGCCATGTTGTCTGAATGTCTATATTCTTTCTATATTCTTTGGAACTCCAACTACTGTTGAATAACCACATACCTGTTGTTAAGTTAGTTTTTAATAGTCAATAATTCTGGGGCGCCTGGGTGGCTCAGTGGGTTAAGCATCTGCCTTTGGCTCAGGTCATGATTTCTGGGTCCTGGTATGGAGCCCCGCATTGGGCTCTCTGCTCAGCGGGGAGCCTGCCCACCCTGCCTGCCTCTCTGCCTGCTTGTGATCTCTCTGTCAAATAAATTAAAAAAATCTTTAAAAAAATAGTCAATATTTCCAATACTGAACATACCTGTACATAACTTCTACCATGCATTTCTGACTATATCTTAAGGATATATCCCAGAAGAAAAATTATTGAATTAAAACATGCTAATGATGTCCCAAAAGTTTGACCAATTCCCCTACCATCAACTAGCTTCCCAATCCTTACCACAAGACATCATCACTTTTTAAAGATATTAATTTTAAAATGGATTGGAGAAATAAATGGTAATTCATCCATTGTTCAGAGAAATCTAAACCATTTAGTCCCTTAAAAACAAAAAGGTAACAAAATGCCAAAACACTTCTAATTTCTCTAATTTAAATACGTGATTTCTTGAATTTCCTTTATTTAAATAAATATTTAATTTCACTGTAATATCTGCTTCAAAGAAGGGTTTTCCGGTGTAGTCATTCAGTAAACCCTGTGCCACAGGTTAATAAAAGTTAATGATTACACAGCTTACAGGGATAGAGAAATATAAGGTTTTCCAAAACTTCTCATTTTATGGTTCCTCTATTTATTTATGCATTCAGTTATAATGTGTTGAGTGACCTCTATGCCCCTAAAGGTAAGACCCCATGTGCAATGATTTCTACAGTTTACACTAGAAGAATCCGTATGTCCCCGAGAGTAAAATTCAAAGTATGGTGGACTCCCTTAAGTGGAAAAATCTTCGCCTTTGCTCATATATTCAAGTTACAAAATTGGAAAAATGTTAGGTCTTAAAGGAACTGATGCATTGTTGCTATCACTCTCATAATTTGCTTTTATGCAGAAGGCAAGTGGGTCATAAGGTAGTAAAACAACACAAGCGAGGTTACACCACAGGCTACAGAAAGCTGGGGCACAAACCCGGATGTCTTGACTTCTGATCTGATGTTCTTTCTGTTACTGGACTAATAGCACAGCAGCAAAGAGTATAATTCTTCTATGGGTTAATTTGAATACTTGAACGTGCTAAAGTGTCACTTTATAGGACATACATAGAAGATGCCGGCCTTTAGACCCTGATTTTGTTGACATTATTACACTGTGCTTCTTCAGCCGATAGATGGCACACTTACTGCTTATAGTTGTATGACATTCTGGTCACCTCCAGAAAGGCTCCATTTATGGGGACTAAACAAGCTGTGCTTCATGAGAGGACTATGTAAATTTTTTCACTAGTTGTTTAAAAAAGCCAATCATCTATCAATGATTATAATGATATAAGTCAAATAAATATCTGTGCCAACTAGGAAATGAAATTTCCTTCTGAATATGCTCTACATATGTGTATGCTCTATTCATATCTTCCATATTCCTATAGAGAGAAAATATTAATATAACAGTACATACAGTACAGCTATGAATGCTTGGTCCTTTATAAAATAAGTCTTCTTCTTACTTCCAGCTTTTTCTCTGGGCCTACTTTTATGCACCTCTGCTATACATTTTTAAACCAAAGAATAATCTGTTAATAAGGTGATTAGAATTTACTCCTCAATGTAACATGTATTCTAATCTACTTCCTCAATTTTCCAATTTTATAACTAAATCAACTGTATTACATAGCTATTTCTTAATTTACTGTCCACTTTTTTAAAACATCCATTTAGGAGAATTTTGTACTCTAGACTGAAATCATTTTAATTTTTAAAACTATACTGTTTGAACTTTAGTTATGAATTACAAAACAAAATTTCCAAATAACAAGCAAATACTAGATAGTTTCAGAGGAAACCCTCTAATTTTGTCAAATAAACCAAAGCAATCAGAATGATCCATAAATGCACATAGGTGCCAATAATTCTCAGCTTTGATCAGAAGCATTTTTCTCAGGCATTCTGATATCACATACAAAGTCACTTCAACATTAGTAGTTCATGTGTACTGTTTAGTGGCATGATAAGCCGAATTTATTCATCCCTAAGAACTAAATTATTAGCCTACAGCTTCTAGAAAGGTAGAAAAAGACAGTGCTCTTTTTTTTTTTTTTAATATTTTATTTATTCGACAGAGAGAAATCACAAGTAGGCAGAGAGGCAGGAGGAAGCAGGCTCCCCGCAGAGCAGAGAGCCCAACACGGGGCTCGATCCCACGACCCCGGGATCACGACCTGGGCCGAAGACAGAGGCCCCAACCCACTGAGCCACCCATGCGCCCCAAAAGACAGTGCTCTTAAGATACAAAACCATCCCTCACCCTTTAGCATTTTGAGTGAAAATGTGCAGCGATTCTTCTGGCTTATGATCATTTTTAGCACTGAGCTCCCTGTTTTCTCCTTTGCTACTCCAGTTACCATTCTTGGGAACTCAACATGGATCCCACATCTTTGATCTCTTCAACTTCTAAGGTTATTCCTTCCTAGATCTTGTCTTCATTGCTATGAATCCTGCCTCAAAAATCTGAATATTAAGGATCCCATTTCACCACCACATTCTAACTTTCTTGTGTCCTTACTGAGGTAATTAGAAGCTAGCTACGTTTCAACCTTTCACAGGCCCCCGATAGTTGATTCTACTTTTCCACTCTCCAGATCTATCTTTTTTTTACCTTCCTCCACACCCCTGTCCTTACTGCCTTCTTCACCCAAAAGAGATTCCAGAGATTCCTTGGATGACTGCACAGCACTATGACCCATGCCTTGCTAACGCTCTTGTCCTCCACTCCCTCTGACCTACTTGCTGGCAAACCCCCAATTGTGGTTCAATTCAACTATTCACCCACCCATGTCTTCAGCTGTATATGGCCGGAGGAAAAAAATTCTCTCTTCTGTGTGGACTGATCTCACTTTAAATTTGTGTTTGCAAATCTCACACGGACACACGTAACAATTCCACTACACTTTCCCAAGCTCTTAAGGTTCTATTTCACACAGTTTTTTCTGTCTCCAGACACTCATACCTAACCTCTCTCACTCTACACCCAAGATGCTGTATCAAACATCATTGAAAACACCTTGTTACCCTAAGAATGGATCTTTTCTTCCTCAACCAAATTCACTCATTTATCTTTGCTTATGTTCAAATAGTCGTCTTCTTCCTGCTCAAAGGAAGAGATGTCTGCGGTGATCTAAGCCCTGCTTCTTTGTAGGGAGTCTGAAGAACCCCTTCAGTCTCACCCACTTATGGGCTTTGCTTTTCATAATCACATGTACAATTAGCCTTCTTTTCTCTGTATTATCAATTTTTTCTCACTCCTATATTACTTCCAATAGCAAAACAAACAACAACCAAAAAGCCTTAATATCACACCATCTAAAAAAAAAAAAAAAAAAAAAAACCAACAAAAAACAAAAAACAACCTCACATTTTGGCATATGCCAAAAGCAGCCCTACCTTAGAAACTTTGGACTCTTTCTGGATGATTTTTCTTCAATGTTTTAAAGATCTCCTCACCACATAGGTTTAACTGAAATGTCTTCAGAGTTCTTCACAAGTGTGGTAGCTAAATTACCTCCCATGAAGTTTTTATTTCTTCCTTAAACATAGTAGTTATATATTTCTTCATCTGCTTATTGACTGTCCCTCCAGTGTAATATGAACCACATGGGGGACAGGAACTCCGTGTCCCCGCTCACCAATACATCCAGAATGCCTGAAACAAAACTGTTGATACGATAAGCTCTCAAAAAATAGAGATAAAGGCCACCTGTGTGGCTCAGTTGGTTAAGTGACTGCCTTTTGCTCTGGTCATGATTCCAGAGTCCTGAAATTGAGTCCTGCATCAGGCTCCCAGCTACACGGGGAGTCTGCTTCTCCCTCTGACCTGCTCCCCTCTCATGCTCGCTCTCTCTCTCTCTCAAATAAATAAAAATATTTTTAAAAATAAGAGATAAAAATTAAAAGGTAAGTTTTAAACACAAGCACTCCATTGTGCAATCAAATTAGTTTCATTAATGTTCTTTTCTTTATTTATTTTTTAAGTACACTCTATATCCAGTAAAGGGCTTGAACTCACCACCCTGAGATTAAGAGCTGCCTGCTTTACTGACTGATCCACTCAGTTGTATTCATATTTTTTTTAAGATTATATTTATTTATTTGACAGAGAGAGATCACAAGTAGACAGAGAGAGATCACAAGTAAGCAGAGCAGCAGGCAGAGAGAGAGGGGGTGAGGGAAGCAGGCTCCCTGCTGAACAGAGAGACCGATGCTGGGCTGGATCCCAGGACCCTGGGACCATGACCTGAGCCGAAGGCAAAGGCTTTAACCCACTGAGCCACCCAGGCACCCCTGTATTCATATTCTTAATGGCAGAGATTTAGTCTCATGAAAATCATATTTCCCTTAAACTTTTTAGATATTGTATTAATTTGTTATTATCTAAGTACCTTACACTGAGTGGCTTTAAGCAATAGAAATTTATCTTCTAAGAGTTCTGGAGGCTAGGGGTCCATCATCTAGTGTCGACAGCTTTGGTTTCTTATTAAGTGTCTCTCCTGGGTCTGCCAGTGGCCACCTTCTCCCTGTGCCTTCACATAGTCCTCCCTTGTGCGTGTGCGTGTCCAAATTGTTGGTCCTTTTAGGAACACCAGGCATATGGGATAAGAGCCCTTCCTAATGACTTCATTTTAACTTAATTACCTCTTAAAAACCCTACCTCCCGATGCAGTCACATTCTGAAGTAGTAATGGATAGGACTTCGACAGCTAAATTTGGGGGGTGGAGGGACACAATTTGGCCCATAATAGATACCTACTGAGGAAAAGGCAGATCTATGTTCTAATCTAGCTTCCCCAGCATTTCAAACCTTATAGAATTTCCTTAATCATAATAATTCTGTTTCTTTATCACTAAGGTTGTAACTAATAAAAACCATCCCAAAGGATTATTATTAACATTAAAGGGGAAAAATAAGAGACTATAATATGTGCTTGTCACACAAGAAAAAAATTAGTCATAATGTGCTTATCACACAGGTGATCATTTTATATTACAAATTAGTGCTGTTCCCTTGTCCTTGTCTTCCTTTGTTTTTGTTTCCCTAACACAAAGTGTATGTTTATGTATTTCCCCATTATCTTCTAATAACATAAGTGTAAATTCTCTCCATAGGAAGATTAAAGGTAGAGTAAGTACTGCCATTAATTGTGCTGAAGATTTGCTCAGTGTGCAACCACTGTGGCTTGAACACCAAGAGTCCCACTCACAGGCTACAAAATCCCCATGGGCTGCCGTATTCTCCTTTAACAAGTACAGCGTAGGCCTCTTTTGAATTGGTAGTCACATTGGCATGAACAAGAATTTACAGTCATTCAGAATCTCCTATTTTTCTTTAATCTGAGGGATGTTAGAAATGGACAAAATATGGTCTCTGAGCCTACAAAGTAAATAATCCAATTCAGGGGTGGGAAAACTTTTTTTTTTTTTTTTTTTTTTTCTATAAAGGGCCAGAGAGTAAATATTTGTGGCTTTGTGGCCCATGCATCTCTGTCTCTAACTAGTCAAGTCCTAATGAGGAAGCAGTCAGAACAATACATAAATATGGGTGGCTGTGTTCCAACGTGTATTTATTTATGGAAACTGAAATTTGAATTTCATGTAATTTTTATATGCCATGATATATTTATTTTTCTTCTTTTGATTGTTTTCAATGACTTTAAAACCATTCTGTAGTCTGTGGGCTTACAAAAGACAGGTAGTAGACCTCATTTGCCTTGCTGTCCCAAGTTTGTCAACCCCTGACTTAGTTTAAAAAATAAGAAAATGGTTATGTTTTGTGGCATAAACTTTATGTGATTTCAGTGGCCTCATGCTCTTAATATGAACATTAATGATTTTATAAGAGTGTCAAAATGGAGTGTAATAATGGATCCTTGTACCCCCACCCCTTAGAAGATGACTGTGTGATTAGTGAGGACTATCATTAGATCTTTACTCCTATGTTCATACCAGACAAGCCTCTCACTCCCAGCTTGGATAATTGGGTTTACTACATGGTATGGGAACCTGGAAAATGGCAATTCTCAGAGTCAATTCCTTTCTGGCAATCATTCAAGAATCCCAAGTGTAAGCCATTTCTTGTCCCAGGGGGGAGAAACGAAGTATTCAAACCTAGAGAGCAAGAGAAGTGGGTGATGTACAGTTCTCACTGTTCAGGAGATAAGTCTCCGAACCCATAGCCCATCTGATAGGTGAGTTGCCAATAAATCTCTGTGGATAAAAGCAATTGCAAAAGACATCCATAACCGTCTGAGATACCTTCCTACTTCATTCATCTGGTTTGCCAAGACTCCACAATGCTGACCCTGAGGTACATGACATTCTAAGTAGTCTAAATGTTTAGACAAGTGGACACCACCATGAGGCCACGAAGGGCCGCAATTAAATCAGAATGGGATCATTTCTAGTAGAAAGGGTACCTGAGTAAAAGGAATGTCCAAGTAGGTAGAATGATACAATAATTGAGAAATTCCACACACCTGTTCTATTTTAGATCCTAGAAATACTTTGAACTGCTAGAGCAGAGGTGTTTGACTTTTATTAATAAAAAGTGACATTCATTCACAGTTAAAAATTAAAAGTTACTTTTACAGCAGGGAAAGTCCTACATTTGAAAGTATTATCAATTTTAAAGTCATAGAAGCTCTGAAGCATTAATTCATTTTCTAGACTAGGAAGTCTTTCTCAGTTTTCCATCGCCTATGAAATGAATGTCTGCTAAATTCACTTCTCTAATTTATAATGCTATACAAAGGTTGCATCTGATCTATAATCTTTAACAGTAGACTGCAAATCTAGAGTTTAAAAATCAGTTTAGTAAATAAATGACTGATTTAAGTGTGCCTGTATTATAGGAATATTTACTGAAACACTTTAATTCATATGTATCTTCTAATGCCATACAATAAATAATGTCATTTAATATTTGGTCTCTTTAAGAAGTTTTCTATACTTTTTAAAAAATGATGTTATACTTAGTTGTGTGAACTAATTCAAATCTTCTTTGGAAATTAACAAAAAGTATACAGATACAAATAAGAACATAAATTTAATTTTAATTTTGTTCTTCTATGCCCCTGATCTATAAGGCCAGATACAAATATGTAGGGAAAGACACATATCCCATAACAATGGTAATGTAATCATTCCAAAAAACAAAGTTAAAATGCACGTGAATTTCCTGTTTAACAAATTTGCAACCAAAAACCCTTTTTGTACCCAAATGTCTTGGATTTGACTAGAAGTTTTCTTTTCTTTTCATCCCTCTACGGTAATTGCCTTTGCACACAGCAGAATGGCTAATGCCATCACTTGTTTTACATTTGTTTTGCTTCCTGCTGTTGAATGAACAATCAGTGTTTACAGATTAGCAGCAGTTGTAGTCTTCTGACTTTTACTCCTTTCAAACTGGCGAATGAGAAGCATTTTATATTTGTTGCTTTGGCATTTTTGGAGTAGCTAGGACATTCACAGTGCAAACCACTGTTATTCATACTGTTATAATTCCTTTGCAGTTAAGTCATTACGAGCAATCATAGCAGGCTTGTAGTACAATACCTTATATGGGAATGTCATGTGAGATGCCCAGAGCTACACAAAAAATAAAGGCCAACTTGTCTGGCTGAGGAGGGATTTATTGCAAGCCCCCTGGCAGAGGGATCTTTTTGGAAAGTATTATGTGCTTCTGCGGGGCAGATCGTATGAACCTGAAATGCAGCAGGTGTCTTAAGCCTCAAAGGAAAGGTACCATGAACGTCCAACCACTCAGCATTTCTTTTAGAATTTATCAAAATTCCAGCTGCGTCTCCTTTACACGCAAAACTTTAACAGAAATCACATCGATAATTAAAATATTAATCCAAATTAGCACAGATCAGCAAAACCACGAGGACACTTTGGGACATTTAGTGAGCCCCACTTCCGTACATGTTTCCCTGCTTAAAAGCAAACTGGAAAGACAAGTTCACTTTCTTGCCCGTGGACCTCTCTCTCCGAGTGCCTGTAATCTGCTATGAGATACTTTACTTTGAAAGAATTATTCCAAAGTACACGTGGAGTGAGGGCCTTAATTAATCAATCCCCAAAGTCTCCGAAATTTAATTTATGCTACCCCGGGGCAATTTAACACCTGGTCCTGCCTCAGATATAAACCTCATGTCAAGAGAGAATTTTGAATTCTTAAAGTAGCCCCAACAAGGAAAATACTATAGGGAAAGACAGCAAATGCGGAAGTTCTAGAACTACTCCTTGAACCACCTAATAATGTCATTTATCTTTTTCTGTGTGTGTGTGTGTGTGTTTTAATTAAAATGAAAATAATAATACCCTATCCTTGTGTGTGCTAAAACAACAAATTATGAAAAACTAGCATTTGTATAACATCTTATTGCTAACAAATCTAACATTGGTACATTTGACCCTCTCACGGATGTTGTGAGATATGGTGAGAATGGATATGTGAGAAAACAAAGCATAGGAGATTTAGCGAATTGGTTAATTCCAAGAAAAATATATAAAAAAATCACAACTAGGTGTTCTTACTAAATACTAAATAGTCACTACTTTTTTTTTCTTTTTTTAGATTTCCTTTTAAGTACTCTTTATACCCAGTGTAGGGTTTGAACTCATAACCTTGAGATCAAGAGTCATATGCTTCACTGATGAACTAACCAGGCATCCCAGTCCCTCTTCTTTTTAATATACTTACCATATAGTATGAGATATTTAAATTATTTCAAAAGGGAAACAACTCATCTCAGTGCAAAGTGAAAGGTCTAAATGCAAGATAACGTTTTCTGAATTCCCTTAATTGGCAGAATTAGCAAGGATTTCAGAAAGCATCTCCCAAACTGCTGGTTCTACAAAACAAACCAGCAAATTCTGTAGACTTTTTGTAGACTTGATAAGCAACAGGTAATTTCTACACCCTGTGGTAGATGCCAGATTTTTGACTCAGATAATGTTAAAATCTCTGAATTAACTGAATAAACATGAAAGTGAACACCCCATAATGCTGACAAGAATTGAAGCAAAGATCCCGGCCACAATCAATTATAAACACAGTCTGATATGTTTTAGCTCATGTTGCATTGCTGCTCTGAAGTAGACAAAATAATGACCTCTCAAAGATGTCCATACCCCAATCCCCAGAACCCATGAATGTTACTTTACATAGCAAGAGGGACTTTGCATATGCTATTAAGATTAAAGATCTTGAGATGGGAACATCATCTTGGATCATCTTGGTTGGCCCAATCTAATCATGGGTGCCTAAAAGCTTTCCAAACTGGGTCAAAGATAGAGATGTGCCAATGAAAGAA
The DNA here is from genome assembly GCF_011764305.1 of Mustela putorius furo. Classification (NCBI taxonomy): domain Eukaryota; kingdom Metazoa; phylum Chordata; class Mammalia; order Carnivora; family Mustelidae; genus Mustela; species Mustela putorius. Next base: position 17,999,182 of record NW_025421987.1, read on the forward strand.
GGGACAGAGAGATGAAGTTCCTGGCTTTTAAAACGGAAGAAGGTAAGCCATAGAAGCTGGAAAAGAGAAGGAAATGGATTTCCCCTAGTCTCTGGAAAGAACACAGCCTGCTCACATCTTGATTTTAGCACAGTGAAAACTTTGTCCATCTTCTGAGCAACAAAAACTAAAAGATAACAAATGTGCTGTTTTCCATTCACTAAATTGGTTACAGCAGCAGTAACATTAATATATGCTCTATTTCTAAAGCTTTGACCTGACTGATTTGAATCTGTGTGATGTTCCAAGTTACATTTTGTTATTTTGAGCAGCATTCAGATATTTGCATCAGAAAAATAATATGAGAAGTACATGGTAGACATGTAGGAAAATATCACAATAGAGCTGTAAACGCTTACCATTGATTTTAACTGACTTTATCCTTTTAATTGCCTTTTTGACTGATTTTTGTTTCTATATCATCTTTGCTGAAGTTGTGCTTTCATGGGTGATTTTTGTATCATCTCTTTTCTAAACCTGAAAAAAATTAATTAAATGAGTGATTTATTCTTTTGATGACTAACATTAGTTTGACAATTATTTTTTTTTTCATTGAGATGGATGAATATATTTTTTTGAACAAGCAACGATTTTGACATATAAGTGTACTATTTCTATAGTAGTGCCAAGGCTAATCATCTCTCACAATAACATGATATAAAGACGTGTGGAATAGTATAGCTGGTTACTTGGTCATTTTATTTGAGTTAAATCTGCCTCCTCTAATATAATGGACTGCTGGTTTTAAATTCTACAAGAACAGTGCCTCTCATGTGAGGATTTTGATAAAGAAGATTCACCTGTCATTTGGCTTTTCTGTCTGAATTTTTGATGGATTATGCTTGTATAACACTTGAGAAGAATATTGAAGATCACCAATGAAATGGGAGGCCATGGTTACATTTATAGTTAATGTTGTGTGTCACATTTTCTATCTTCACATGTGGTTGACTTGGCTGGCTCACTGGTTATATATAGTTCTTGATCCATTTCAATACTGCTTCAACACTGTAATGAAGTGAGCTTAGATATTTTATATGCCACATTTTCAGCAATATATACAAACACATTAAAGGGTTTGTTCCAGGACATTGAAATAACACTCATACTCCTTTTGCTTACTCCTTACACTGACGAAATTCAAAAACATGTGGAACAACCAACTGCTTCTGGTAAATTCATGTGGATTTAGAAAACTATCATTTAATAAATTATTCTTTTTTTTCAAACTAGAAATTCTATGGAAGGGCCATAGCCTCAATTTAGAGACAGTTCAGTTATTCCTTTATGCTTTAAAAACTAATATATATATATTATATATAATATATATATATATTTTTTTTCTGCTGTTCACCTGAAGTGCTCCTACTTTGGGGAATTATTTAATGGTAAGTAAATTAACAAGAACATTTATGTATAAATTAGGATGTCAGTGAATTAATAGACATTGAGAAATGTGCCACCTTCTAATCCGCAATAATGAAATTGACTAGTTAGAGAAGTCTATCTCTAAAAGATGAAGGTCTTGGAAGGAAAAGCAATGAATATGAAAAGGATGTTTTAGTGAACACAGTTGAGTCTTTTTCACTGACAAGACCTCTTGAGGCTTCTCTGGCTTAATCCCATAGATAGGGAAAATCACAGTCCAAAAATGTTGAAACTAGAGTATCCGGAAGTCCTGGGTAAACAATGTTGGCATTAAATATTTTTGGTAGCTGACTCTTTACAAATAACCAAGTAAATAATACATTTAGAGCTAATCAAGAGTTGAATGAGAATGAACCATTATAAGAGCTTGACATTGAAACTGAATAAATGACTTCTAATGCGCAATTCACTGAGCAAAGCATGCATTTAGTATACATTTTAAAGATTCTTTCTCAGAGAAAAATTTATTAAAATCTATATTGATGATCATGATAATGATATAAGTAATTAGAATCATTTACATTTGTATACTGAATTGCCTAGGATCACATACCAGTTAATCTATATCTGTATCTGTTACTCAGCTATAATAAAACAAAATTAGACTGTTTTATCTTACTATCTAGTAACAGTACTCTTAATAGTTTGTCCTGTCTATTTCTACCATGAGAATATTCCCAAGGTAGATCAAGACACTTTCTTGAACTACACTGTATAAACTTAGTATATTTTTTCATGTTCCAGATTCCAATATGTACTTATACTGCTACACTATGTAATGTGTTACCCTTCCAATCACATCTTGTTTCATTTTTTCTCTCCCTACCCCCATGACCCACCCCCCAATCCTGCCTCTCAAATTCCTCATATCAGAGGGATCATATGATAATTGTCTTTTTCTGATTGACTTATTTCGCTTAGCATAATAACCTCTAGTTCCATCCAGATCATTGCAAATGGGCAAACCATAAGAGACTCTTAAAATCAGGAAACAAACTAAGGATTGCTGGGGGTTGAGGGGGAAGGATAGGGTGGCTGGGCTATGGACATTGGGGAGGGTATGTGCTATGGTGAATGCTGTGAACTGTGTAAGACTGATCACAGACCTGTACCCCTGAAGCAAATAATGCATTATATATTAATATAAATAAATAAATAAATAAATAAATGTAATGTCTTACAAGTAATTAGTTCATAGCTTACCTCGTAGTGGTTTCATTTTATTCTTGCTGATGTGAGATTTCAAAGAAAGCAGAACCAGTTTTCTCAATCTATTGTCTATTATGCCCTCTTGAGATTATAAAATGCTCATTCTCCTATCGCCTTCAAAGACAGTGGTAGGCCAAATTCCATCTCTATTCCCTGTCTTTTTAAAATTTATTTATTTATTTATTTATTTTTTAGTAAGGTCTACATCCAACATGGGGCTCAAACCCACAGGGGGCCCAAAATCAAGAGTTACATGCCCTACTGAAACAGTTAGCCACCCCCCCACACTCTTTCCTGCTTCTATTCATCACTAAATATGCTCCCAACTGCTACAAAGCTATTTTCAAGTTTTAATTTTTCCATAGTTGAATTTCCAAAATAAATATTTTGTAAATATAACACTATAATATTAAATCACACATATATATGCTGTCTGAAATGGCATTTGTAAAGAGGTTTACTCCTACCAGCATTAACATTTGCCACTATTAGTGGTAGCTTAACTCACATTTCTCATGCTCTAAACCTGTGTCAAATTATGTATAAACTTTACATGTATTTGTTTATTTGTTTTATAGATGAAAACTAAAACATTTAGAATGTTGAGTGTTGTACCCAAGAGTCAACTTGGAACTCAGCAGGCAATATTCCAGTTTGGGGCTCTAATGTTTATTACCTAGGATAACCCTCTAAGCAATACAAAGAATCACATTATAAGTCAATTCAGCTAAATGAAAGCAATGATCTTTCCTCCAGATCTTCCAGGGGCCCTTCAAGTCCCTTAGAGATGGCCTATGTACATTCATCTTCAAAATCCTCTGCAATCTGGCCCCTTTACTATTCTGGCCTCATATCCTACTACACCCAGCCATGTTACCCTGTTCACTATACTCCAGTCATGCTGGCCTTCCTGCTGTTCCTTGAACACAACCAATATTTTCCTGCCTTTTCACTGACTGTCCTTTCTACTTGGAATATTTTTTCCACAGATACTAACATGGTGAATGGCCTTAGCCTCTCCTCTAACTCTGTGACCAAAGATAACCTTCTCTGTGATGCTAAAAATTCTATTTAAAATTACAACCTCTCCCCATCATCTCCAAGTCCACCACCTCCCAGTTCTTGGAATACCCTCTCCCATATTCTTCTCCATTCATCATAGTACTTACTGTTATATCATTTTTAAAACATTTACTAAAATCCACACTGCTAGCGTTAGTATACAAAATAAAAGAACTTACACAACTCAATACCATAAACAAAAAAGGTCTGATTTAAAAATGGGCAGAAGACCTGAACAGACATTTCTCCAAAGAAGACATACAGATGGTCAAAAGAGACATGAAAAGATCTACTGTGGAAAACAGTACGGAGGTTCTTCAAAAAATTAAAAATAGAACTACCTTATAATCCAGTAATCATACTACTGGGTATTTACACCAAGAATAGGAAAACATTAATTCAAAGGGATGTATACACCCCTATGCTTAATGCAGCATTATTTATAAGGGTCAAACTATGGAAGCAGCCCAAGTATCCACTGATAGGTGAATGGATAAAGATGCAGGTGTGAATGTTGTGTGCATGTGTCTATGTCTGTGTGTGAGTATACATATACATGGAATATCATTCAGCCATAAAAAGAGTGAAATCTTACCATTTGCAACAATATGGTTGGATCTAGAGAGTATAATGCTAAGCAAAATAAGTCATCCAGAGAAAGACAATTACCTATGATTATACTCATATGTGGAATTTAAGAAACAAAACAAATGAACAAAGGAGAAAAGGGAGGGCAGAAGCACCTGGGTGGTTCAGTCGGTTAAGCATCTACCTTGGGCTCAGGTCATGATCCTAGGGTCCTGGGGCCGAGTGCTTTGTCAACATCCCTGCTCAGTGGGTAGTTGGCTTCTCCTTCTCCCTCCATCCCTGCCCCCAGCTCATGCTCTCTCTCTCTTTCCTCTCTTTCTCAAATAAATAAATAATTTTTTTTTAAAAAGGGGGGGTACAGACAAAAGACTATTAACTATAAAAAACAAACAGATGTTACCACAGGGGAGGTGGGTTGGGGGAATGGGTTAAATATGTGATGGGGATTAGTAGTGCACTTGTCCTAAGGAGCACTGAGTAATGTATAGAATTATGGGATCATTATATTGTACGCCTGAAAGTAATATTGTACTGTATGTTAACTATACTGGAATCAAAATAAATATAAATAATAAACTCCCAAAATGAAAAAAAAAAATCCACATTGCTCTACTAGATTGTGAAGTCCACAGGGTCAGGTTTGTTTGCCTTTTTTTTTTTTTTTTTGGAGGGCAATCTGCTTTGTTCACTTTTAAATACCAAACGCCTAAGGTACATAGTAGGCACTCAATAAATATTTGTTGAATGAACGAGTAATGAATAATGTCTCTGCCTCTTTGCTCCATATACTTTATTTCCTGTAATATAATCAAAAGCTTAACAGCATTGAGTTATACTATGTTTTTTAATGTTTCCATCAAAGATCCTCCCACAGATTCATTCTTTATGATCATTTTATCATTAAAGGATCATTAGATACAGTGATATCATCTAATTTTTTTAAAGATTTTTGTTTATTTATTTGTCAGAGAGAGAGCACAAGCAGGGGGAGTGGCGAGCAGAGGGCAAAGCAGGCACTCCACTGAGCAAGAAGGTTGAAGCAGAACTCAATCCCAAGATCCTGAGATCATGACCTGAGCCAAAGGCAGATGCTTACTGACCGAGCCACCCAGGTATTCTTAATACCATCTAACTTTATGCTGAAAGTAAGAATGATAATTGGAGTTCTGCATTAATCTTCTGTGAGCCAAGATATTGTAAATTTTGCCTTGTCTTTTTTTTTTTTTTAGGTCATATGTCATTTATATAAGAGGGATTAAAACAGAATTTATAGATTGTACCAAATATTGTGGAAAACAAACTTGGCTGCACTACTCTACAATCACAGATTGAGTCTAACCATAATCCGTTGTTCACATAATATATATGAAGACTTCAAGAAGAATCTGCCAAAAATGTTAAAAGAATCCTGAAAAAAAATCAAATGCTATAGTAAATCATATAAGGAGAGTTTAGAATGGACTATGTTTATCTATCCCACGCAAATAAATTCAAAGCTTCTATTTTTTTCTAAAGATAGCAACCAATTCCATGTGGACTGTAGTATTTTACTGTAAGGCTATTTGGGACCATGTAGAGTTTATACTACCTACTAACACCAAAAAAGTGTGGTATACTTCTCAGAATTCTATTTAACTCACTGTTAGTAAATCATTTAAGGATTTTGTTTTTTAAGTAATCTCCATACCCAACATGGGGCTTGAACCTACAAATCAACAAGATCGAGTCACATGCTCTACCAACTGAGCCAGCCAGGCTCCATCATTTGAAATCATACTGCCATGATGAGAATCACTTTTAATTCCAAATACCATTAATTCCTATCAACGTTGTTATTTTTTCTGAGTTGAGTTCATTCTTTTTTTTTTTCAAGATTGCTTTCATTACATAGTATTTCATTTCTCACAATGATCATAAGCATTTATTATTTTTTTGTCATCCAGCTTCTGACCCATTTTTAGGAGTGAGATATTGATTCCCCACACTCAGATTTGAAGATGTTAAAAAAAAAATGGTAATTTGACTCTCCTGATGTGAAGATAAAGGCACATGATCTAGATTTTACCCAGAAATCTGTAAACCAGACTGTGAGTGTGAAACAGTATCAAGGAAGTTCAGGTATCGTATTGGTGAAGAGAAGCAGAGTTGGTAGCAACAGTAAGCTACTTTGATTCCAAAAGCAGTTATAATAACAGAGGAAGCACCAGAGTCTGGAGTTGGTAAGGGAGGCAATATTTGAGTGTCCAGAGCCCAGTGGCAGTGACTGGCATTATCAAGAGTCTCTGAATAATGGGTGAGTAACCTTCAACCTTGTTCTCTGAATTTTGCCAAGCTTTTTGGAGCCATTCCATGCCCTCTCGATACTTGTTTTTTTTTTGTTTGTTTGTTTGTTTTTAGCTCAAACAAGTAAAATCCGTTTCTATTTCTTAATTCTAAAAATCTAGCTGCTATCCTAATAAATGTGCATTATAAGTATAATCATTAATATTTAACAGTGATTGATTCATATTTCTATGTACTAAAATATTTGTACACTGCATTTATGTCTTCCCTAAAATTATAAGCATGTTCTATTTAGATATAACCTGGTAAAATTAACTGACTAAAGCAATGTACAAAAGATGTAATGTGTGATTAGCAGTCTGAATGTATCACCAATGTTACTGTGGAGCAAACTCAATCTTCATACAGTTTCATAAACACACAGCTGTATTGGGAAATGGGAATTTAATTCTCAAAAGTGTGATCACTCTTAATGGTGTTGACAACTAGCTTTCGTTGTCCTCGAATATCAAGTCTTTGAAATGATGGGGAAGAAACTGGGACTCAGGAAATATTACTTTTAATATTATCATTATTATTATCATAAACCAACTTCCTCCTTTAAGGAAAAGACCTAGAATTATTAATGTATAAATTTCCCATGAAGTATCTGTCAACAAATTGGTCTTGATTTACAGTGTTAAAATGGTTTCTAACTTAAAGTAAAAATATATGGAGAAAATATTATAAAATGCTAATATTTGTCAATCTACTTTGTTGAGTCTCTTACATGGAGATCTGTTGTATTTATCTATATATTTTATTTGTAATAATTTATGTTGAAAATTTTTAAATATTTTAAAATAAACTGAGTAAAAGAACTCATACAACTCAACATCAAAGAAACAAATAATTCAATTAAAAATTGGGCAGTTGGGGCACCTGGGTGGCTCAGTGGGTTAAAGCCTCTGCCTTCAGCTCAGGTCATGATCTCAGAGTCCTGGGATTAAGCCCAGTATCAGGATCTCTGCTCCATGGGGAGCCTGCCTCGTCCTCTCTCTCTCTGCCTGCCTCTCTGCCTACTTGTGATCTCTGTCTGTCAAATAAATAAATGAAAATCTTAAAAAAAAAAAAAAAAAAGCTGGGCAGATGACCTAAATAGAGGTGTTTTTTGTTTGTTTGTTTGTTTGTTTTAATTTATTTATTTGACAGATAGAGATCATTCGTAGGCAGAGAGGCAGGCAGAGAGAGAGGAAGGGAAGCAGGCTCCCTGCTGAGCAGAGAGGCCAATGTGGGGCTCCATCCCAGGACCCTCGAATCGAAGGCAGAAGCTTTAACCCACTGAGCCACCCAGGTGCCCGTAAATAGAGGTTTTTCCAAAGAAAACATGCACGGGGCCCAGAGGCACATTTTAAAATACTCAATATCACTCCTCATCAGGGAAATGCAAATCAAAACTTCAATGGGATAGCCCTTCATACCTGTCAGAATAGCTAGTATCAAAAACAAGAAATAACAAGTGAATAAAAAGGAACCATCATGCACCATTGGTGAAAATCTAAATTGGTACCACCACTATGGAGATTTCTCAGAACATTAAAAGTAGAAATATCATACAATGCCATAATTTCACTTCTGGGTATTTCCTCAAAAGGGAAAAAATACTAATTTGAAAAGATATATGCACACCTATGTTCGATGCAACATTATTTACAATAGCCAAGATATGGAAGCAACCTAAGTGTCCATCAGTAGAAGAATGGATAAAGATATGGTATATAGGGGAGTCTGGGTGGCTCAGTTGGTTAAGTGTCTGTCCTCAGTTCAGGTCATGATCTCAGGGTCTTGGGATCAAGCTCCATGTCAGACCCCCTGCTCATCAGGGAGTCTGCTTCTCCCTTGGCCTCTGCCCCACCATGCCCTGCTCAGGCACATTCTCTCTCTCTCTCATTCTCTCTCTCTCTCTCTCTCTCCCTCAAATAAATAAGTAAAATCTTAAAAAAAAAAAAAATGTGGTCTATATAATGGAATAGTACTCAACTAGGAGATTCCCCAAGAAATTAAAAATAGAGCTTCCCTATGACCCTGCCATTGCACTACAGGATATTTACCCCAAAGATACAGATGTAGTGAAAAGAAGGGCCATCTATACCCCAATGTTTATAGCAGCAATGGCCATGGTCGCCAAACTGTGGAAAGAACCAAGATGCTCTTCAATGGACGAATGGATAAGGAAGATGTGGTCCATATGCACTATGGAGTATTATGCCCCCATCAGAAAGGATGAATACCCAACTTTTGTATCAATATGGACGGGACTGGAAGAGATTATGCTGAGTGAAATAAGTCAAGAAAAGAGAGTCAATGCTGAAAATAAATTTTTAAAAAATCTTAAAATGTGTCACCACTTCCTCATATCAGGGAGATCATATGAGTGGGTAGAAGAAGAATCAATGAAACAAGATGGAATTGGGAGGGAGACAAACCATAAGTGACTCTTAATCTCACAAAACAAACTGAGGGTTGCTGGGGGGAGGGAGGTTGGGAGAAGGGGGTGGGATTATGGACATTGGGGAGGGTATGTGCTTTGGTGAGTGCTGTGAAGTGTGTAAACCTGTACCCCTGGGGATAAAAATATATGTTTATAAAAAATAAAAAATTTTAAAAAAATCTTAAAATGTGGATTATTGCAGACCTTACTACTATTTTATTGCTATTTCTCTCTTTAGATTTGTTACCATTTGTTTCTTGTATATATAATGTGCTCCTATATTAGATGCATATATATTTACTATTGTTATATCTGCTTGATAAATGGATACTTTTATCATAAAATAGCCTACTTTATCTTTGTTAGTGTTTGTCCTAAAGTCTACATTGTTTAATATAAATAAAGCTACCCATGTCCAAAAAAAAAAAAAAAAAGAAATTTTGCCTTTCACACCTACATTGATAGACCTGGGGGCATTATACTAAAGGAGAAAAGTCAAATGCCGTATGATCGCATTTCTATGTAGAATCCAAAAAACGAATGAACAAACAAAACACAGAAATGGACTCATAAATACAGAGAAGAAACAGGTGATTGCGGATAGGAAAATAGGTGAAACTCCAGTTATCAAATAAATCATGAGGCTGAAAAAGAGAGGAGAGGAAATACAGTCAATAATACTATAAGAGCTTTGTATGGCAACAGATGATCACTATGCTTCTCATGGTAAGCATTTTGTGATATATATAATTGTTGAATCACTATGTTATGCACCTGAAACAAATATAATATTGTATGCCAATTACACGTCAATAAAAAAAGATGACTTCACAGGAAAAATCTTTGTAATATTTCATATTAATACAAATTTAAAAGTAATTCAGTTTTTCCCCACAATAATGCTAATTGTACAATTAAATTCAGTACACACAACAAAAACTCACACATTGTTAAACTAATTTCTTTTTAATTTCTTACATTTTGTAATTCAGTCCATTCTGTGCAAGCATTACATCAGAAGCTATATGATAGACATGAGTTACAGATAAAGATGCAAATGTGGGTATAGATATAGGTACAGATATGGGTTTTTTTTATGTATACACATTTAAGCTATTTTCAATAAGGCTGATAAGGTTGTTATTGCTATCAGTGCCTATGAAAAATATGTTGGAAGTAGTATATAATCGCTGAGATTCAGGCTTTCCAGGGGTTGTTCAGGGTAAAATCTCTGATTTAGTTTGGTTCCGTAAAAAGCTTCTTCAAATTGCTATTTCTTTTTTCTTTCTGTCTCTCCCTCTCTCTCTCTCTCTCTTTTTTTTTTTCTAAAGAGATAGAGGACTTTCCCCTCAACTTTATTGAGATAAAATGGATATATACAATTGTTTAAATTTTAAATGTATAATGTGGTGAGTTGATACACACATACATTGTGAAATCATTACCACAATAACGTTAGTTAACACATCCATCAATCCATATTGTTACCATTTCTTTTTTAATTGTGGTGAAAGCATTTAAAGTCTACTCTGCTGGCAACTTTCAAGTGTATAATAAAGTATTGTAAACTATAGTCACCATGCTATACGTTAGATCCTTATAATTTATCTTAAAACTGGAAGTTTGTATGCTTTGACCACCTTCATCAATTTCTCCCACTCCCTGCCCCTGGTAATCACCAATCTACTTTCTGTTTCTTTTATTTATCTTTACTTTCAAGGTTTAAATGTTAAAATTTGTAACACTTTTCTCACCTTGTAGTTAAATTAGAAAAAAATGATATCAAGAGATGAATATAGGTGAATTATCCTTTTTTGATTGATTTTTTCTGCATCAGCTTCCACTTTAATATTAATCTATTTTCCAAAAGCAGAAGCTGATAATTTTGCCACATTGTGCCATGACTCTATGTCACAGAGACAGCCTAATCAGGTATAAAATGGAATCTAATATAATTTCACTTGAATAAGCTCAAGTAAAATTGGCCTCTGCGCAAAGAAGTTATAAATTAAACTGTTGAATCACATAAAATTATCCACACAAAGGATACTTAAATCGGGGGAGAAACATTTTTCCAATATAAATGAGGACTACCGAATTGTGGTTTTATTCAGAGTCAGATGTAAAAAAAAATGATCTAAAATGTTACTGTGCAGGAGCGCCTGTCTAGCTCAATCATTTGATCATCTGATCTCGATTTCAGTTCAGGTCATGATTTTGGGGTTGTGATAGAACCCTGAGATGGGCTCCCTGCTCAATGAGGAGTCAGCTTCTTTCCCTTTCCCTCTGTCCCTCCCCCTCCTCACATACACTTTCTTTCAAGTAAATATATTTAAAAAAAAAAAGAAATGTTATTGTGTATATTCAAAGTCTGCTCAACAATGACAAGAATACTTTTCCAGTAAGTATAGAAACATTTCCCCTATTTAGTACTATTACAATCAATTAGTTTAGCATGATTCTTTATAAAATTTTGATCATGCAAGGACCTCTGCCTATAGACTTCTTTCATTGCAAACTAGTGCATCTGATTCTCTTTGGTTAAGTTGTATGGCTAGGATGAAAACCAAAGTGCCTACTTAGAAATACCTCATAGGAAAGTGCTAAGATGGTAACTGTACCTATCATATATGTATATGTGGCATGTTACATAACATATTTGATTACCACGTATGTGATCATCTGTGACATATTACAAATACCACTTCTCTTGAGAAATTTAAATCCTTTAGTAGATAGGTAACATAAATTTCATGTGTACTCTCATCAAAGACTGTCAACTCCAAATATCAATTCAGGAACTTTAAAACAATTTTTTGAAATATTTTTCACTGAAACTGAACTCACTATTAATTTTTAAAGAGGTGATATTTTAATGTTACTGACCTTACACCCTGGAAAGATCTATGTTTCTTTTAGAATTATCTATTATTGGTTTTTGATCTTCTACATTCAATATTTATGTGACTCAAAAAAGCATCTTGTAATTTTTGTTTTAACAAGAGTTAAGGTTACAGGTTTTAGTTTTTCTATGATAAAAATGGCATTAACTTACATCTATATACAATAGTCTGAAGAAAACAATCAGCATTAAATTGTAGTCAAATAGATTTATTTGAAGGGTTAAAGGATTGGCTATATCATTGAATTCAACTTTTGTTTTTTTAATTTAATTTTATTTATTTATTTGTCAGAGAGATAGAAAACAGCAAGGGGACTGGCAGGCAGAGGGAGAAGCAGGCTCCCCACTGAGCAAGAAGCCTGACGTGGGACTTGATCCCAAGACCTTGGGATCATGACCTGAGCCAAAGGCAGACACTTAACTGACTGAGCCACCTAGGCGTCCCTCAACTGTTTGTTTTTAAAAGTCCAGCAGTAATTTTAAGTGAAATTGATGTGTCTTATTGGTGTCAAAATCTAATCTCATAATAGAGCATTTTATTTCAGTACTTTAAAAAAACTTTTGTGAGGCAAAAATAAAAGAAACCTATAATCACTCCTGCTATATTATATGCTTTACATTGTTTTAATTTTTGTGAGTATTCTAAGCACAATATTTTTTAAGATTTTACTTATTCACTTGACAGAGAGAAAGAGATCATAAGTAGGCAGAGAGAGAGAAGGAAGCAGGCTCCCTGCTGAGCACAGAGCCTGATGCAGGCCTTGATCTCAGGACCCTGAGACCATGACCTGAGCCGAAGGCAGAGGCTTAACCCACTGAGCCACCCAGGTGCCCTAGACACATATTTTATTAAACAATATCATGGGTTAACATATTTTTTGTAACATCATCAATATTAAAAAAAAAAACTACTTTCAACATGGAATAGATGCTTATGTCAACAATTTTCTCTAACACCCTGAAGACAACAGAAGATTTATGTTTGGATAAATAGTAGAAAAATTAGATTTATTAATGTATTTTTTATTTTTACTTTTTCAAGATTTATTGAGATATAACTGACATATATCACTGTGTAAGTTTAAAGCATACAACGCATTGATGTAATATGCTTACAGCTTGCTAATGGATGAACACACCAGCATTAGTTAATGCTTCCACCATCTCACATAATTACCACTTCTTTTTGTGGTGAGAACATTTATTAAGATCTATTCTCTCAGCAACATTCAAGTTTATGATACTGTATTATGAACTAAAACCACCATGTTGTACATTATATCCCCAGAACTTATTTATCTTACAACTGGAATTTTGTATCCTTAGAACAACTCTTCTGACAACCATCATTCTACTCTGCTTCCAAGGTTCTATGAGTCTGGCTTTTTTAGGTTCCATGTATAAATAATATCACAGAATACAATAGCCTCCTTTTATCCAGTTTCACTTTTTAAGTTTTTAGTTAACCTGTGTTCAACCATGGTCTGGAAGCAGATGATCCTCCTTCTGATGTGTGGTGAAGTGGGTCAGTAGTAACATAATGCTAAGTCACAGTGTCTGTGTCATTATCTCACTTCAACTTGTCGCCCAGACTTTTTATCAGAAGTGTGAATATCGAATGATATTAGGAGAGCAAGAGACAGTTCACATAGCTTTTGTTACAATAAGTTGTTATAATTGTTCTATTTTATTAGTAGTCACTGTTGTTAACCCCCATGCCTAATTTATACGTTAAAATTTATCATAGGAATCAATGTGTAAGAAAGGACATAGTACATACAGGGTTCAGTACTGTCAGTAGTCTCAGAGTCTCAGGCATTCACTGGAGTTCTTGGAACATATTCCCTGTGGGTAAGCAAAGGACTACTATATTTGTCTTTCTCTGTTTTATTTCACTTAGCATTATGCTCTTAAGGTCTTTCCATTTTGTCCCAAGTGACAGGATGTCCTTCTTTCTCATGGTTAAATAATATTCCATTCTCTTTATCCATTCATCTGTAGACTGGTTATTTCCATAACTTGGCTATTATGCATAATGCCATAATTAACATGGGAGTACAGATATCTCTTTAACATCTTAATTTTGTTTTTTTTAGATATGCACCCAGAAGTTGGCTTCCTGAATCTTATGGTAACTATACTTTCAATTTTTTGAGGAACCTCCATACTGTTTTCTATACTGGCTGTACCAATTCACATTCCTACCAAAGGTGCACAAGGGTTCCTTTTCCTCCAAATTGTTACCAATACTTGTTCTCACCTGTCTTTTTGACTACAGCCATCCTAACAGGTATGAAATGATATCTTATTGTGGTTTTGTTTCATGTTTCCCTGATGATTGGTGATATTGAACATATTTGCTTGTTCCTATTGGTCATTTGTATATCTTCTTTGGAAAATGTTCCTCTGCCCATTTTTAAATCAGATTATTATTATTATTATTATTATTATTATTTTGCTATTGAACTTATGAGTTCTTTATATATTTTGGATTTTAACCACTTACCAGATTATGAGTTACAATACTTTCTCCCATCTTATAGATTGTTATAATTATTAAGCTAAATTAAAGATACTTTAACTCTCTATATACCTTTAAGGTAATAGCCTGTTATTACCAGTTAACTGATAAGACAAATCAGTGTTAAAAATACAGTACATAATGGATGGTTAACTGTGTTACATTTAATTTACATTGAATATTTCCATAAGATAGGTTCATATAGGTCTATTTTGTTCCAGGATGCTCAAATAGGCCACATACAAAGAACAAACAACCATGCAGAATGGGGATATTTCACAGTCAAATATTTTGAGCTTCATTTTTATGTTATTAAACAAAAATATTTAAATTATTTAATAATTTCTGATCAACATGTTATATTGTGGTCAGACATTTTGTCCTCAAATTCAGAAAGTTGGTTAACTTTATGGTTTAAGTTTCCTCAAAGTTAAAATAATAAAGTTAGTTTCATGGATCTTTAAGCTTCCTTCCATCTCCAGAACATTACAAATTAGCTGTAGAATTATTTTATGCTTCTCTTCTTTCCACCCAAAATTAAATTAATTTTATGCATAGTGAAATATTGAACATTACTGAAGTGAATAAATAGGTAATATCAGCACAATAAAAATAATTTAGATATAAAATTAGCTTCTTCAATATCTTCTACTTTGTATCTGTTACTTACAGATAAAAGCAATGTCTTCCTGTTATAACATAATAATCGAGATACTATAGTACTGTTTTCCAAAAAAATCAAGCATGGTTGAAGGATCAATGAATCAATGAATATTCCTTTGAGAAAAAGGAATATATATGTTTTCCTGTTACCTGTCCCTAACAAAAAAAGAACTCAATATTCTTATCTTGAAAAAATAATTTATATATTTTATAATTTTTGTTTTAGCACAATGAACAAAATTGTCATTGATCTGGTCAAATCAATTTTTCATGATGACTAGAGTAAATGGAATTATATATTTGCCATCTTTATTCAAAAGATGAACGTATTTGTATGTATTTGTTTATTTAGGGACAACAATTTTTGATAACACTACTAAAATCATAAAATAATTTTAATATATAAAGTAAATGACTGAAATTTAAATAGGAATTTTGGATATTTGGGAAATCCACTTTGCATTTTTGTCTTGTTTTGTTTGTTTTCCTAATTCAACTCTAATCAGCCAGACCAAAAAAAAAAGTGTTTAAGCAACAAAAAATATAATTTCAGTGATAGATTCTACACTTGCACAATGAGAATTTTTTTTGGCTTTCTACAGTGTTCTTTATTTTCTACAGTCAGTGCTACTTAAGATTTTTAAAAATCTTCATTTCTGGGTATATGCAGTACTGGCTGACTCAATTCATAAGGTCAAATTTAGCCTGAAATAATTAAATCAGCTTATACTAAGCTCATCCCAAGGTTAATAAGTAATCAAATGACTTTTGTATTCATGATAGCAGCGTAACATAGCTCAAAAATACCTTCTAGCCTAAGAGTATTTTCAAACTAGTTAACATTTTGATTTATGACCTGATGATGATAGGTCTCTAACATTTTATACTAAATTTGAGATAGAGTAGTTTCCCCAGATCTCCATGTACCAGTTTCCTGGGTCAGTGTGAAAAGATTCTTGGGACAGATCCGCCAAACGAGGCATGAGGGAGAATGTTAGTTATGCGAGGCATTCACAAATGTATGCAGTGCCACTCATTGACATCTACAAAGAGTCCATTTTATAAATTGTCAAAGAAGCCATTGTGACAGAGTGACACCAGAGAAGAGCTGTCAATTCTATTATTAAATTGACAACCCGCACATGCGGCTTTCAGATGGAGACCCATGATGAACTCAGCCTCCTTCTTTTTCTCCCTGCACCATTTAGTGTCTTCCTTCTTATCTGCTCTTCAAGTAGACATCGGTTTATATTGGTGTTGGATAAGTGAGCTGCGAAAGAGGCCATCTTTCTGGTTCATTGACAAAATACCTGCGAGAGTCTTCACAGCCTCTCTGTTGCTCAAGAATACTACAATGATTGCTACAGAAACTATGACATCTCCCAGGGTATTGTCAATCAAGCATCTGAGGATAAAAACAGGAACAACAACAACAACAAAGAGTGTTTTAAGCAAGATAACAAATAGTATGGTAATCCTATTTGTGAAAAGGAACAAGGCATTGTCTTAATCTGTAGAGCAGGACACCCAGCACTTGGATGTTTTTGACAACGTAAAGCAAAGAGCACATGCCTTAGCCAAAACTGAGCATTTGCTACAAGCTGGTTGTTAATTCTCTTGGGATCTCCATTATTCTCCTAAAGACTGGAGTCATGTGTGCTAAACAGGCACCCAATGAAGAAAAGTCCCCTACCATCCTTGTTCATTTGTTGAATGCCATTCTTACTGTTCTGTATCCCCGAGCTTGGATTTCCCAGGTAGCCAATCTTGCTGTCCTGCCTGCTGTGAGTCTTCTATGAAGATGACAAACAGGAAGAGATAGCTAACTTTTGTTCTCAGGGGTGTCTTGTCCTGGATATCCTGTGACTGACAGCTGTTGGGAAGCAGGACAAGGAGATTTTTACATCTGTTTACTGCCTAGAAGTTTCCCCATTCCTTCTCACATTGACTATTGTCATTCGAGGAGGAACAAGAATTCCTACCCTTCCAGTGCAGATGCCACAGAGCTCTGGAGCTGTAGGGCTATGAAGTGGTTGTTATATGAGAAATAAGAAGTGGATTGGGGTCACTGGGAGTGGAATGCTGTGACAGTTTATAAGTTAGAACATAAGCATTCCTAACATTAAGATATTTCATCTTACATTATTCTTTATACGAAGCAGAAGTCTTTAACACTGTATATTTTCAATATGACATTGGTAGAATGAGATCTAAATTAACAATTTTCATTGTGTCCCAACTATGTTCCTTTAAACTTTTTGATTTCTTATCACAGCTAGTGTTTCTTATTATAGCTACAAAAACTGGCTGAGTGGAATTAAGATATCTCTGGCAGTAAACTGACAGATTTACCTATGAGTTTTGCATTTTCAACAATTATTTTCCTTTCCCTTTTTTTTTTTTTTACTTGTTTGTTGCCTAATTGTTGGGACTGTACGTTCCATAATTAGTTGCTTGACTATCATCTATAATTTTCTTCAGATATGATGGTGTAATAAAATCTGAGGCTTATACCAAACATCAGCACAGAAATTATATTACAGAACTTTCCTGAATGAAGAAACCAAATTGATGGAATTCCCATGCCCATTATGTGGTCTAAAACTTTCTGAAAAATGTTTTACTGTGGCATATAATTTACTCAATGTAAGTGGTTTCTATAGAGTTATTGAAAAGCCTTTCTGTCACTTACTGGCTTTATGATGATGGGATTTTAAGCCCTTTGATCCAGAGCCTATGTTTCACAGTCAAGACTAAAAGCCAAGACTAAAGCATAATTGAACTTCCTAACTTAAAAAAAGGATTGAATTATGTATAGCCTGAGGGGGGAAAAATCAGTATGTCTTCAGACGCAGAAATATGTGCTAAAGTGAATATGAAACCTTGAAATATACATGTCAGCTAAAAAACCAAGTCTCAAATTTAGTACATCTACCTATCTTTTTTCTAAATAGCTACATATGTTATTCATTTATATACCTATATTAAATATATAAAACAAAATATTTTCTTTCATGTCATTTCACAGTAAAATTATCTAAAACACCTTATTCTGCTTCAGAACAAGAAAACTTTGAGTACTTTTATAAGGGAGGAAAAATTACTTTTCCTACTACCCTCCTAGGTTTTCTGGCTGTGGTTCTTTAGAATAGACTGTCAGAAGGTAGATTAAAAGGGAAAAGCATACAAATGTATTTACTAGAAGTTTTGCATGATAGAGCATCTTCATAAGGAAACAAAGTCCTGAAGAAAAGGTTAAGTCTGAGTCTTTTTATACCAGTTTTGATGAAAAGTGAAAAGTCATAGAAAAATATGATAAGACAAAGAGGTATGAGCTAAAGGTAGTAAATGGGGAAACAGCAATGCCTGTGCCTTCAGATTCCTTTTGGCAGCCCTTCATCTTTGGAGATAAGGATGCTCCTTTCCTCCGGGTATAGAGAAGGAACCTCTCACATGAGGGTCTTATGATCTGCTTCAGGGGACAAGGTGGAGGTCAGACAGTTTTCCCTGCACTTGCCATTTCTCAAATTCCTTGAACTTAAAATATTCTATTGGACAAGTTGCTATATTTTGGAGTAATGTGTTCTGAACCTCTTTCAACATAATAATTTTAAGTATTTTTAATTTTTTAAACAATTTTGATTTTTTTCTTCCTTTTTACCTCTCAATCCCACATGACTTGGGATAAAATATGTGATTGACATCAAGATATACTACAAAAAATTTGACATGATTGCAGGGTCATCTTATTATATAGATATAATGAGTTATGGAAAATCATGAGTAAGAATCTTATAGTTTTTGTCTAAGTGAAATAAGAATCATTTCTAATGCTGTATGATCTGTAACATTTTATGATCCATCCCTATAAGTGCAATGGATTTTTGACATAAGGAATCCAATGTTGCTCATTTTAGAATACACTTATAGATAAAGCATAAATTCAATGCAATTATAAAATTAAGAGTCAGAAACTTCTAATTTTTCAACATTTTGAATGTCTAATTTATACAAATCTTTTTTTTTTCAATTATCTTTTTACTTAGCAGAAAATAAAATGACATAGGAGTTATGTATTATTGGGGATATAGCAAAAAACAAACAAAATGACCAGCCCTCATGGAGCTTGCATTGAGCCACAAGGAGACATTAATTAACTATTAATAAGTTGTATTAATATTTAGGGGCGCCTGGGTGGCTCAGTAGGTTAAAGCCTCTGCCTTCAGCTGAGATCCCAGGACCCTGGGATCAAGCCCCACATTGAGCACTCTGCTCAGCAGGGAGCCTGCTTCCCCTCTCTCTCTGCCTGCCTCTCTGCCTACTTGTGATCTCTGTCTGTCAAATAAATAAATAAAAATCTTTAAAAAAAAAGTTGTATTATTATTTGATAATAGTAAGTAAAATACAGCATAAAAAGAAGCAGTTATTTTAAATATGGTAATCAGGAAAGGCTGAGAAGCCTATTACCTTCTCCGGAAAAGTGACATTAAAAGAGAAAGAAAGAAAAGAAAAGAGGCACAGAATCAAGTAAGGGACTGAGTCATGTAGGCATTATGTAGAAGAAGTATCCAAGAGAGGGAAGAACATGTAAGAGCCCCTGAGGCAAAAGTATATCTGGCTTATTTCCAGAGGAGGGTATGGCTGAAATAGCAAAAGCTAAGATAAGAAGCATAGAGAATAAGGTCAGAGATATAAAGAGGTCAGGTTATGCAAGGGTTTGTGGAGCATTCTATAAACTTTAAACTTTACTCTGAATAACACAGAAAGCCACTGGAAAGTTTAAGGCAGAAAACTGAAACAATCTAATATGTGTTTTTAAACCACTGATGTGCTGTGAGCAAACTGGAGAATTAGTACACCATGACCTGAAGCAGGTAGATAAGGTAGTATACTTCCACTATAGTATAGACTAAGATGACGATGACTGCTAGGTCATGGCAGTGAAAACGAGGAACAGCTCAGTTCTGGATAGGTTTTAAATGTAGACCAAGAGGATTTGTTAATAGATAGTACATGGAGTTTGAAGAGCCATGTGTTTCCCCCAAGATCCTTTACCTGAGCAAGGATAGAATCAACCGAGACTGAGCAACTGTGTAAGGAGAAGGTTTGGTAGGTAAGAGGAGGAAATTGACTGTAGACATACTATGTTTGAAATGCCTATTAGATGATTAAGGATATAGACAAATAACTACATAAAACATATTAATGGGAAAAAGCTGGTTTAGGAAAACAAATTTGGGAGTTTACAAATCATATATACTATATAGTTGGTATATAAAGTCCAAAGACTAAATGAAATCATCTAGAGAAAAAAAATTGTATATAATACATAAAATCTGAAGACTGAACCCTGGGACATTTCAAAGCTCAGAAGCCAAGATAAGAGGAATCAGAAAAGACTCAAAGGGTATAGACATTATAATAGAAGAAAAAAATAGAAGAGTAGGTATCTTGGCAGTGAAGTTAAAACAATGAATTTTTGAGGAAATGCTTAGAAATCTCAGTAAGAGTACAATTCCATATGAATTTAGAAGGAAAGGTAGTAATAGGAGTACTTTCAAAAGAAAATAATGGGGAGGTATCTGGCTGGCTCAACTGGCAGAGCATGTGACTCTCAATCTTGGGACCATGATTTTGAGCCCCATGTTGGGAGTAGGGTTTATTTAAAAAATAAAACAAAATTAAAAAGAGCAACCAAAAAAGAAAAAAAAAGGGGCGGGGAATGTCATTGGCTTTGGAGTGGTTTTAGACTTCCCCATTAAACAGTCATAATAACTAAAGTAGCAAGACTAAAGACCCACAGACAATGTCTACAATAAAACCCAGTAGTAAATTCATTTGGAAAAAAAATCAAATAAAAAATAGAAATCATCCGTATTATCACATTCTAGAAATAACTATCACACAATATGCTTACTTCCTCTCTCCTTTCAAAACAAATAAACTCAGCAATGTGGGTTTCATCATTTCACTTTTAAAATTTAACTTCTAGATAAAATGAGATTTATTCTGAATATGGTATGCTATAGGAGTATAATGACTGGGATAATACAATATATTTTAAGTAAAAATGCTGATTGCAAAACATTGCAACCTTTATTTAGTAAACAAAATATATAAACTTTCAGAAGTACACTTGGTATGATTAGTACCAGGTGTGTTGTAAGGAAGTGTTGAATCACCATACTGTACACATGAAACCCATATTACACTGTATGTTAACTAATCAGAATTAAAATTAACACTTTTTAAAAAAATAAAAATATATTTATGAACTAAAGATATAGTAAAAAGCTAAAATATTAGTAATAGGCTAAAAATATAGACAGATGCATATATGGATGGAGCTGGTGACGTAGAAAGGAATGTTAACAGTAGTTGGGTTGGAATGAGAGGATAGTGAGTAGGTATATTTAATCTTGTTTACTTTTCTACATTTTCCAAATTTTCTATAATAAATATAGTTTTTCTAATAAAAAAAAAAGAATGTTAGAGGATTCCCATTGCTCTAAAATAAACTATAACTTCTTTCTCATGAGACCTACCCTCCAGGCTCCTTTCACACAACTCTGCTTTCTTGGCCCTCAAAACACTGTCTGTGCTCCAGCATTAATGAACTATTTTTAACTTCCTGAACCAAGCATGCTGCTTCACGTCCTGTGCCACTACAGATACTAGTCTATCAGAAATGTCCCCTTCTCCCTCATTTACCTGGTGAACTCACTCAGTGAGTCACCTTTCAAGACTCCCTTCAAATATTTCTTCCTCTGAGAAACATTCCAAGAGAGAACTCTGACAATGTTTTTTTTTTTATTTCCTCTCTTCTGTGACTTGTTTCTTACTGCTCTAGAATTTGAAACAGCTAGTTCTACCTACTTCATGCCACCCACATGTGTCAATCAAATTGGGAACACGAAAGAAGAGAAAAAAGTCTATTTATCAAATTCATTGGGAAAAGTCATTAGTGGTATCCATCATTAATTACCCTCCTTTATTTCTTTTTCCTGGACTCTTCACCTTGGAATGCATATGGCTGGTCAACGCATAGAGACCTTTTTAAAACAATGACTTGAGTTTCCTTGGTCTGTACCAGAGGAATTAATTCCGACAAATTTCAAATATTAATAGGCTAAGACTGAACATATCTTCTTTACAAACTGCCAGGTACTACGACAGTCTGGTTTCCTAACCAACTCTCATACCAGAAACAAGATGTGATTCACAAAAGTCAAGCTCCACCACGCTTGTATCAAAAGTGAAATTTTACTTCCCTTTGGTTTATTAATGCCCAGGATGTCTGTTAAGAAGTATTTAATTATTATTTGTCCTACTCTTTTAGCTTGCTTTCAGAATCAATATTTAGGTACATGTTCAGAGAAAATATTCTCGAGTTCAATTCTGACTCATTAACATTTAAGAGGTGGTTTTGCTTGTTTTCTTATCTTAGTACTTGCTCTGCTGTAACAAAGAATGAGATGGATAAGGAAGAAAAAGGAAAGTGAAAGCATACACTTGCTCTGTTTTCTCATGGCCTAAGGCCAGAGAAGCATAAACAAAATATAAAGGAGATACGCTATCTGTGTGCAAATACGTCTATGATCGCAGTTACAATTTTGCATTTTTTGTAATTTATCTCCATGCATTTCTCCACTCTTGAGCTGAGATGCTTAGGATAGGAACAAAGTCTTACTCACTTCTCTATTCTTAGACCTAGAAAACTATTACCATTAAAGAAGTGTTTAATAAAAATTTTTAATAAATAAATGAATATATGAATGAATACTGAAATGTTAAGGGGTAGCTCCTATCTTTAGTGTAGCTAAAGGTGCAGCTCAAAATTATAGGACCTAAAACAAATGTACATATAAATATAAGGCAAAGAAAAAAAATGTTTAATAGCTACAGATAAAAGTACAGCTATATCTCACAAATTATCTTTCCATGTGTTACCCTAATATTACAAGACAAACATCGCGATCTAAACCAAATTTCTATCATCCTGTTGTTAAATGTTAATACAATAATATATATGCAATAGCAGATAGCAGATATAAGTGAAAAAAGTAGGGATGGCCAGACCAAAAAAAAAAAAAAAAAGGAGGGGGAAATGGTGGCATTGAAAAGTGAGAGATATGAGTTATTTTAGAGGATATATACTGGCACAGGCATTCTGTATAAGTACCGCGCGCTAACCGATTGCGCCACTGGAGCTCCGGGCACAGGCATTCTGGAAGTAAATGATCGTACTTAGTAAAATTACATATGAGTATGCCCTTTGATCTGGGGATCCTGGTTCTGGATGCATGTCTCAGAGAAATTTTCACATGGTCTGTATGAGGGTAAGAAGGCAGATGTTTACTTCTTTGTAAGGACAAGAAGCCATAGGCAACTCAAAGAGTCGGTGAATAAAATGTGGTATACACATACTTGTGAAATACTACACACCAATTAGAAACAAGATGTGCATGTAAAAAAACATATGGTTCCTGGGGTACCTGTGTGGCTCCGTCAGTTAAGTGTCCAACTCTTGATTTTGGCTCAGGTCGTGATCTTAGGGTCATGAGATCGAGCCCTACTCAGGAGAAGGAGAGAGAGAATCTTGAGAGCCTGCTTAAGATTCTCTCTCTCCCTCACTCCCTCTGCCCTTCCCCTAACTCTGCCCCCCTGCGAGAGAAAAACAGTTCCTAAAAGCAACATTGAATTAAACAAAAAATAAAAAGCAGACCAAGACTTATACCTCAAGACCATATATGAAAATTTAAAACACATAAACATTAATGCTACGTATTTTATAAGATTTTATGAATATTTAAAGACATATCAAACATGACAGAACGGGGTTCAATTGATGGGAATGAAAGTAAAGCTGAGGGGTGAAGGGAAAAAAGAACAAGTGCAGACACTAATGGGCAAATAAGTAACTCAATTTCTTATGTATGAGAGGTATTGGTTTTATAAGTGAGGAGAAGTAGCACAAGAACAATTTAATAGAAAATTTGCAAATAAAATTCGAACCAAATGATATTTAAAATTATTACAAATTTGAGATGCATTTTTAAAATATTTATACTCGTTTATGAAAATTAAATTTTACCTAACCATCCTATAATCAGGTTAGAGAAATCACAAATCTCTTCTTTAGGAAATTTGCATTTCTTCACTTTTTTATATTTTATGGTTTTGTGAAATCTCAGCTATTGTTTAATAGGCACTGTTAATGTTGTGATAATGAATCAATTGCATGAGGAATATTTTAAAAGAGATCTAAAAATAGAAAGTAGTGTGAAATTCTAAGATACTATTTTCTAGAAGTCATGTCTTGAAAATTTACAAATCTATATTGGGAAAGAAATAGACTATCTGTTGGAGAGACCATAAATGTGGTAAAAATTCATAATATAATAAAGTACAGCAAACAGTCTTTATGGAGATATTAAAACCTTAAAAAGTATAATCACCCTAGGTGTTGATATTTCACTACTTTAAAAAAAGTTCTGGTCAAAGTAATATAAGATTATAGAAGAGCTTAAACAGAAAAAATACATATAACTAATTCCTAAGCACTTATTTATGATCGAGGGTATCTTTGTATGATTGAGTGATAATATTAAGTGCCCAGAGACTATTATGGAAAGAATATTGATTCAAAGAAGGTGTCTCAGTTATCTATGCAGCTCCTTGTGATTCTGGACATTTAATACATGTGATAATAGAATTCTTAACGATTAAATAAGTTAATATATGTAAAGAGCTTAGAATCCTTGGTACAAAGTAACACTATAGACAGTCATTATTCTGTGAGCCTTTGTTTCTTCCTTTTTAATATGGGGATGATACCTGTGAACTTTTTTACTCAATTTTAGTATAGAATCATAATATCTAACACAAGATTGCCAGGAGAATAAAAATGTTTACTGAGCATGGTCTGGGATGACTTCATTAAGAGGGTGATGTTTCAGCAGATATCCAAAAGTAGAGCAGAAAGCAGACCTGCCAATATCTTCCAGAATAGTAGTCAAGATAATAGCAGCAAGTATATTAGTCCTGAAAGCAGGAGATTTCATGGTGTATTACAGTGACAGCAAAGAGACCAGTGTCGCTACAGCAGAGAGAGTGAAGAGGGAGTAGGATGAAATCACAAATGTTGGGGGTCAGAAAACATGGGGTTTGATAGATCATTTCTCTGAGAAAGACTGAAAGCCTGGAGAGGGTTTTGAATAGAAGATTGACATGACTTACTTGACTTTCAAAAGATGCATTCTAATGTCCATTTTGAAAATAAACCAAAGAGGGCCAACCACTGAATTAGGGAAAAACCGGTACGCTCAATAATCAGCAAAAGATGAGGAAAGAGATGGAGAGAAGCAGAGGGATTTTTTTTTTTTTAATGCACTGTGTGGAAAAAAAACAAGAAGATGACTTCATTTTAAAAATGTAGAGCTGAGGAAATAACTCAGGCTGTAGAAATAAATACAAGAATTAAAAATGGTCAGGAAATCTGAGACCTGAGAATTGTGTTGTGTATAGCAATATGAATATCTTTGGAGATGCCTGACAAGAGAGTTTCCAGCAGAATGATGTGGTAAATTCTAATTAGACCCAGTAAAGAGTGGGAAGAAGGGAATTAAAGAGAGATAGTATAGATAAATATTTAAGAAGATTTGCCATAACAAAAAGAGGTGGGTGTAGTAACAGTAAGAAAATTTAAGGTCAAGAAAAAGTGTTTAATGTTGATACATTTTTCCACATTGACAAGATTTCTCAATAGGGAAAATCTGATCATCCTAAGGAGTTGAGGGAATTTCTGGAACTATAGTCATGGATAGGCAAGGAACATTGAAATGAAGGGCAGTAGTGGAGAAGTTAGTCTAAAAATCATTATAGATACCTTATAGTTATAGGATGGAAGGTGGAGTGTGTAGTACACATGTGTGGTCATAGCTTGAGAAAAGTCTTTTTGATTGCAAATTAATTTTCCTAGAGGAATAGGAAGCAAGATATTCATCTATGAGTGAGTTTGGTATTGCAGAAGAGATTTAATGAGAAAGGAGAAATTTTAAATTATGAATTAAAAGTTGTTAGAAAATAAATGGACAAGGAAAATGCATATGTAGAAGTCATGAATTTAAAGCATGTTAAGCTGGTATCTTCCTAGCCATATTTATTTGCAAAGGCAGAGTTGAATTCAGCAACATTGAAAGTTTTTCCAGGAGAGCATCAAAACCCAAAAAGGAACAAATGAGTTAAAAGAATTTGCAAAGAAGTGATCATAATAATGATCTTAGGATCTAGAGAAATAAGAAAGTGAGAATATGAAGGGGCTGATGGTGAAAAGTTGGATATAAGACTGTAAGTCCCAATGAAGTTGAAGAATAATATGAATTGGGATATTATATGGAATAGGCCAGAAAGACAGAAGCTAAAGATTAGAGGGGAAGATGTTCAAAATTTAAATTATGGGTCATCATAAAAAAACTAGTACATAATCATGGGAATGAATGGCTGAGATAGAGTGGGGGACAAGACAATTTTGGCAATAA
The DNA here is from genome assembly GCF_011764305.1 of Mustela putorius furo. Classification (NCBI taxonomy): domain Eukaryota; kingdom Metazoa; phylum Chordata; class Mammalia; order Carnivora; family Mustelidae; genus Mustela; species Mustela putorius. The sequence goes on from NW_025421987.1 coordinate 18,025,887, forward strand.
AAGTCCAATAACAGAAAGGCTAGAATAGGGGTGCCTGGGTGGCTCAGTGGGTTAAAGCCTCTGATCCCAGGGTCCTGGGATTGAGCCCTGCATGGGGCTCTCTGCTCAGCAGGAAGCCTTCTTCCTCCTCTCTCTCTTTCTGCCTGCCTCTCTGCCTGCTTGTAATCTCTGTCTGTCAAATAAATAAAATCCTTAAAAAAAAAAAAAGCCTAGAATATTCAAAGTGCCATCAGCATAGGTATTAAAATTGCCAAGAATTAGGATAGCCCTAATGAGGAAGTGACAAGAAATGATGTCTTCAAAAAAATAAAGGAAGTGACAAGAATGTGGCATTCATGTTACGTTAGACTATGTTACAGGATTTTTTATTTTTTATTTTTTTTCAGCTCACAAGGTCACTGACATGATATGCACGTGGCTGGTGGAGACAAGGGGAAGGGCACCCTGCTCCATACCATCATTCAGGTAGTCAGGCTGCTGGAGGTTCTCCACGTTGTGGCTGCACCATACAGATCACAGGGTTCTAAGTTTGCACCAAAGGGGAGAAAGAAAACTCAAGGAGTCCCTGACAGAGCTCACTATCCTTTGGCATAATCCATAGGCCAGGACTAATCACGTGGTCTTGCCTAACTGAAAAGCGATAAGAAAAGAATGGGAACACATGGCTACTTCGCGAGCAGCAAATGTCAGACACCTGGTAGAGGAAGATGGCTGGTATAAAGCCAGGTGGTCGTTGGCTTATTTCCCATCATGCTGCCAAAGTAATCTTTCTAACATGCAAATCTCACTACATACCCTTGGCCTAGAGAATCTTTCCATGAGTATATCTCACTCTATGTAAACTTTATCTCAATTTAAGGAGGGGTAGGAAATCCGTCCTAGAGGCTCCTTCTAAATTTTTGGATAAATTTCCAATTCCTTATCTTGGCAAATAGGACCTTTTGTGATCTGGCCCTTGCTTACTTCCCTAGTTTCTGTTCTCTCTCTCTGCTTCACAACATAGTAGTGGTTGGAACGTCCTTGCCTCATTTACATTTATCTTCTACTGCGTCAAAATTGCATGTAATATAAGAGTTTCTGGAGAGACTCCACCGCCCCCCCACATGTTCCTCTGTTTGAAATTCTGTGGAACTCTAATCCTGTACAGCACTGTCCCAGGCCACTGTCGATTCACCTCTCTCTGCCTCCCACCGACCCCCTCAAGGGCAGGACCATGTATAATTGGACTTTGTATACTCTGGGATTTAAAGTTACTGGTACACAAAGCAGGCAGTTAATAAACATTTGTCGAATGAATGAATGAATGAATGAATATGTATGTGTCTTTGTTTTGGCTTTATTATTCCTGTGGCTTTTCATGAAATGCAGATTTTTAAAAATCTGTTTTCCTTTTTTAAAAAACAGCATGGGTTGTTGTATCAAATGTTATCTTTTATTCCTCAGCATGTCCAGCTCTCTGAGCAACCATTTCTCTTTTTGTAGAGCTTAATCTATCTTTGAATAATTAGTATTTAAACCATTAAAGTCCTTCTCTTGGCAAATTACCATGATAATAATAAAACCACAAAAAAGTCTTTGTTTTTCTGTGCCTTAATAAAACACAATTAAAATTTAATAAAAGCTCTGGATTCCCATTTATCCAATTCTGCACATCCGGAGAGAGGTAACAGAGGTGTTACAACCAGACCAATTAAATAGCCAGTTGTGGTTAAACTCTAATTCACAGAAAGGTGAGTGTAATTCTGTACTTAACATTCCAGGGTGGCTCATGGCTTTTTTGAACAGAACGTTCATTTTTATTCAATCCTGTCCATATTTCAGTATGTTGCAGAGCTGAGTTTTTAGTTCATTATATTTGTCAATATTACAATGAAATTTCTATCATGTTTTCTTGGTCATCCATTTCCTTCCAACAGCTTAGTGTCTGAATACCATCGTTTTAAAACACATTTCCCTTTAGATCATTTACCACCATTGTCATCACAGAGAAGAAAAAGAGAAAATCAGAAGTGGAATATATACTTTTAAATGGCTGGAGATCATTTTAAAAATACAAGCAGCAGCAATATTTTCCAAATATCTGTAAAGTATTCTTGCAGAAGTATGCAAACATTTTCCCTTTTATAAGATTTGAAAAATATATTTTGAAACATTAGTGAGAATGGAATTAACATATGCTACCTGCATTTTGGCATCCTCCAAAATGACTGAGGCCCTCTCTTCATTTTATTGAGGGCAGTCATAGGATACTTTGTCAGATAGTTTCTGATGTAAGTCTCCTGCACTAATAGTTGCTATAGGAAACATATATATTCACATAAGCCTGAACGTTTGCTTGGTGTATCAGTCTGGCTAGATGGAAGTTTTAGAAACACCTCTGGAAAGTGGAAAGAGGCAAGTAGAGACTGTGAGATTATTCCCTTCCCTTATCTCCATTAGCTGGTGGCTCCTGAGAGAGGGCGAAGTACCCCACATACTTGTTTTGCGCTTTGTTTTGATTAAGTATCAAATATAACTTACCGTTGCTTAATAAGATATTTAAAGTTCCAACATGAAAGATATGCTTCATATTTCAAGCCCAATAAATCACAGTTACAGCTTTCGATTGAGGCATTTGTCTGGCAAACTTAGAAAAGCCAGCAGAAACCCAATAGTAGTTGTTGCGTTTTTTAAAATAAAACTATTCGTGGCCAGGAAAAACAAAGCTGGTGTTTTCAAAATGTAATCTTCATAGAATTGTAGTGATAATCCACAGAGTAGATTTTTTTTTTTTTGAAGGTCATACATCGTTTAAGGGTTCTATAGTCAAACCTGACGCCATTTTTTTTTTTTTTTTTTGGTAGTATTGTCACCAATGTTCTTATTCCCTGAAAAGACTAAAGTTTGAGGGGCGCCTGGGTGGTTCAGTGGGTGAAAGCCTCTGCCTTTGGCTCAGGTCCTGATCCCAGGGTTCTGGGATCGATCCCGGTATCCAGCTCTCAGTTTGGGAGGGAGCCTGCTTCCCTTCCTCTCTCTCTGCCTGCCTCTCTGCCTACTTGTGATCTCTGTCTATCAAATAAATAAATAAAATCTTTAAAAAAAAAAAAAAAGAAGAAGAAGAAGACTAGAGCTTGAAACATTTTTAAAAAGTAGCTAGAGGGCATGGAACATGTGTTGGTGGTGTTGTTTTAGTCTTTGTTTGTCAATGCTATGAATTTTATTTCTTATAAGTGCTGATATTATTGAAGAGGCATTGTTGACAGATTAATACATTGGAAGAAAATTACAGGTTATTTAGAAACTAAAGAAAGCATTGCCATGCCTTTATAGCCAATAAAGTAATTAAAACTGTTTCACTTGCTTTCGGTTTTTGTTTTTAATGTGCCATCGAAACTTTTAATGTTAATTCCAAAGAAAGGAAAATATTATGACATGCTTTTTACTGCTTTTCCATCTGACTAAAATTATGTTAGAACTGGTTTAACTATACCATCTAAATAATACCAGACTAAGTCTCACTCGGGCATTTGTATTAGGTTCTGAGTGCTTCATTTTGTATTTACATATGCTGAAATTGCACTTTGGCTCTGTTTATATGTATACCTGTCTAACATTTTAACTACATTACCTGCATTCCTAAGTGAACATGTCAGTTTACTCAAAATGGTTTAACTACTACTCTTTTAGACCCAGGATTCCTATTTGGGAGGAAGTAGGAAAGGTAATGGAGCGCTTGCATTTTCAGGACCATTTGAATGGACACTGTTGCATACTGAAGTAATCTATACTTCCCTTACCATTAGCTTCTAAATTGTCATTATACACCTTTTTGACATTTTCCAATACAACAATTTCAAAATGAGACAGATTTCTTTGCTTGCATTTTGTAGGAGTTAGGCAACTTGAAATTTTCCAACTGGCTATTTTTTACTGCAATCTGGTTGTTCTCAGTCTTGGCTGGGGAGCTTTGAAAGCAAACTGAAACCCAGGCTTCACCCCGCACCAAATGAATCAGAGCATCTGTGGGGCGGGGACAAAAGAGAGGTACTAAACAAGGCTAAGAGTGTTTATGTGTCCCCAGCTAGAGAACCAGAGTTCTATAATCTCTGCTATATTTTCTTGGAAGCAGCAGCTCTATCAACATGTTTGCATGAATAGTTTCTGATAGCTATTTTGGTTTTCAGGAAGAGAACCAAGCCATCTCTACCACAGATCAATGTTAACAAAATAATCATGTACAAAATACAATAACCATAACAGAATGGGTTATTTTGTTGTAAAGGAAAAGATTTCAAGCAAGCATATTATGCCTAATTGTCCCTTTGCAAATTCATTGCTCTAATCTACAGAGTTTAAGAGATATCTGTAATTCCTATAAATGTCTTATCTGTAAGGAATTTGCTGTATTTGGGGAGAAAAGACTATACTGACCATTCTTGGTGCCCTGATCGTATCTCCAATAGTTCTTACTGGTTCTGTACTAATTTGCTAGTCATGCTTCCCAGCTGGGACAACATTCTTCTGAGGATGGACTGCAGACCTCCTGGTTGTTCCTGAGATTTTATATCGTCACCATCTCCCCCCGCCCTCCTTTCCACAGCCCATAGATGGAATAGTGCAACATACAAAAGTCCAGCTCTATAAACATTGAGTACAACCACCTTGGGAGAGCCATTTATACTCCAGAACTCTCACTGGGATCAGGCTGAGGCTCAACTTCATCTATTCATACCCCTGTTTACCTTCTTCTCTTTCCTCTCCTGCCTGCTTGAAGCCATAATCACTTGCAGAGGAATAAATCTCAAGCTTGCCTTCTAGCAAGCCAAACTAAAACTGTAAGACTATCTCACATAAACAAACACAGAACATGTAAAGAACACAATGATACTGATAACAGCTCACATAAAGTGAGTAGCTACATTTTACCAAGCACCATGCAAACAACTCTAAGCAGTTACCAATTACCTTAGTACTTAGAATAGCTATTATTAATCCCTGCTTTCTCCCCCTAACTTATAGATCCAGAATCTAAAGTTTTAAGTGGGCAAGTGATATCCCCACGATTCCCAGCTAGCCAAGGGACTCAAGCCTACAGCTTTAACTTCTCTATAAATTCAGTTCTTAAAAACTAATCAGAATAGATTCATAAAACATAGAGATCAGTGGAATTCCTAGGTATAAAGGGCAGAGGTTGGGATCCAACAGAGCTACACTCTTGCCATAAACCAACAGTTACGGGCTGTACTTAGGTCCACAACTGCGATTATCTCTACCTTGTCAGATTTTTAAAAATTCCACAAGACAGATGAATGGATCAAGAAAATGTGGTATATATACACAATGGAATACTATGCAGCCATCAAAAGAAATGAAATCTTGCCATTTGCGACAACATGGATGGAACTAGAGCGTATCATGCTTAGCGAAATAAGTCAAGCAGAGAAAGACAACTATCATATGATCTCCCTGATATGAGGAAGTGGTGATGCAACATGGGGGCTTAAGTGGGTAGGAGAAGAATCAATGAAACAAGATGGGATTGGGAGGGAGACAAATCATAAGTGACTCTTAATCTCACAAAACAAACTGAGGGTTGCTGGGGGGAGGGGATTTGGGAGAAGGGGGTGGGATTATGGACATTGGGGAGGGTATGTGCTTTGGTGAGTGCTGTGAAGTGTGTAAACCTGGTGATTCACAGACCTGTACCCCTGGGGATAAAAAATGTATGTTTATAAAAAATAAAAAATTAATAAAAGAAAAAAAAATTCCACAAGACTCTTATTTAAAGCTCTTAACATAGGTGTTACTGAAAATAAACAAATAATAATGACAAATTATTGCAAAATTACAAAAAATTGCACCCATTTCTTGGAGTCATGGAGTAGCTTAAAATTTTAGTTATGTGGCCAAAGTAGTTAGATATATAATGTTTCTTGGAGAACTAAAGTTTCTAATCAAGAGATTTGGCTTATACATCAATATTAGGAAGGAAACACATACACACACACATATGTATATATGTAATCTTACACACACACACACACACACACACTAATATGGTTATGGCTAGAATTATATAAATTAATGGATACTTAGTTTGCACGGGTGCCAGGGCATAAGAAACACTAAATGATGTAATTTACTTTGCTAAAAATGGCTTTATTCATACTGACATAAATGATTACAAAAAATAAAGTGGGATAAATAAGCCTTTTGTACAGAAGAATTGCAAAGAAGTTACACAGATACTCCTCTCTCAAGGAGTTTTCACTCATTAAATATTAATTGCACTTAAGGATTTGCTTCCAAAGAATATAGTATAGAAATAAGGGGGAAGTAGCTTTATAGTGGAGAAAACTGGCAAACACCAGTGTGTTGACAGTGGAGAAACCTTGCAAACACTACGTCAAGCCACATGATTAAGGTTAACATTATCAACGATAACATATGTTGATAGTCTATACCCTTGATGTGATAAGAACAGCACTTCTGGAGTTTTTCCCAAAAAAATCCATAACCTTAGCCTAACTATGAGATAAACATCAAAATACCTGAACAGTATTCTGAAAAACTACCTAGGTCTTTAAAAACAAAAAGAGTCTGAGAGTCACAATCCAGAAGGAGACATGACATCTAAATGTAATATGGTCTCCCAGATGGAATACTGGAATTGAAAAAGGAAATGAAGTAAACACCAAGGAAATCTTAAGAAAATATAGACTTTAGTTCATAATAATGTATCAGTGTTAGCTCATTAGTTCTAACACATGCACTGCACTAAGTGTTAGTAACAGCCAAAATTGCCTGGGAGGCAGATAGAAACTATCTTTGCAGCTTTTCTGCAAATCTGAAACTATTATAAAATAAAAGGTTTATTTCTTTAAATAAGAGATTTAAAATATAGATAGAATTTTCCAGAAAGAAGTCATTGGCAACCATGAAAATGTAAAAGGCACTTAATGTCACACATACAAGGTAACATTCAGCCTTAAAAAGAAAAGAAATTTTGACACATGGTATAACATGGAAAAATCTAGAAGATACCCTTGGTGAAGTAGGCCAGTCAAAAGAAACTGTTCCTAGAGTAATTAAATCCATCCAGACAGAAAGTGGAAATTTGTTGACAGGAGTGAAGGGAGAGAGAGTGGGGAGTTCCTGTTTAATGGTTACAAAGTTTCAGCTGGGGAAGATGTTGGAGAAGGACCGTGAGAGTCCCACAACACTGTGAATGTACTTACTACCATAGAACTCTACGATTAAAAATAGTTAAGAAGGCAAATTTCATGTTATACATGTTTTTGTTTTTTGTTTGTTTTATTTGTTTTTAAGTAGGCTCCACTCACAGTATGGAACCCAACACGGGCCTTAAACTCACAACCCTGAGATCAAGACCTGAGCTGAGATCAAGAGACACATGCTTAACCCACTGAGCCACTCAGAAATCCAATGTATGTTTTAATAAAAAAAACAATAAAACAGGTGCCTAATGTCAAAATCAATTCACACTTATGTAGAACTCTAAGTTCCTTGAAAGGCGGTATCATATATTTTTATTCATTTTATTATTCAGTATCTCTCCATGTCAACAATGGCACCTGAAATATATCAGGCTTTTCAGGATGAAGACATCAGGAAGTGATACTAAAGATTTAATTAAATATGAGGGAAAGGTGTGATTTCACAGGAAAATTCAGCATTTAATTATATTATCACTACTAGTTTATTTGATTATCACAATTTTTAATCGTAATGGAGACAGTGGTTTCACACCTTGGGAAGAGTCGGGTTTTAATAGGTGTGTGTAATTTTCTTTAAACATTCTATTGGAAAGATTAAAGGGGCTCTTTTAAAAGTTGCCCTTGAAAATTCTTGAAAGAGAAACATAGTTTCAGAGGTTTAAAATTTATACATTTAACATAAATGCTACGTTAATCCAAGGCAATTCAACTTTTTGAGTAAATTTGAAATTCGTATACACCCTGTTACTATATATTATTTTGAAGCATCCACTATCACTTAAAAATCCACAAGTTTCATTTCAAGGCCTTTTTGGACTGTGTCTGGCCTCTAGTCCTAGATGTCTATTCTCTACTGGGGCTGGAATATCCCTGGGAGAATCATCCACTGCCCACTGTGTCTGTGCTTTCACAGAACTAAAATTCACAATGGACAAGGTTTTTTTCCTGCTGAAACTCTCTGCATTTTTCCAGAGGGCCTCGCCTTACAATATCAAAGTCTTTGGGATACAGTCATGCATAACTTTTCTCCTTTTGTGTAAGGTTGTAAAAACTGCTTTTACAAGCAGTATCCCCAAATGTCAGATTATCGAAAGTATGTTAAGAGTCATTAGTACTATTACAAGTTGACTTATAACTTGAGCGTATCATTTTGCTGGTCAGTATTGAGAATGAACAGATAATATTGGAAGAGGATACAGTCAATAACCTCTTCAAATGTTTTGTATTAAATGTTGAAATTTCTTTGAAAATACCTAATGTAAAAAAAATGAAAATACCTAATGTAATACTTTAAACTGACAATACCTTTAATTGACAAAGTACCATGTGCCAGGCATTCTGCTACTCCTTTAAGTTATTATTTGGTTTAATCTCAAAATAACATCAATAAAGATTATTATGCCAAGTATATGAGGAAATTGAGGGGCCTAATAATTAAACATCTACCTCAAGATTCATGTGTCCAGTAGGTCAAGAAGTTTGATTCCATTCCAGTCATTATGCGCTTTCTATTTCTAAGGAAGATGCTGAGCATGGAACAGGAATCTCTTAGGACACTTCTTTAATTTAGGGGTATAGTCAATAGTTGAAATTGTGATTTGACATTTTTAAGCTGTAGACATTTCAACTGTAACAGTTATAGTTTATTTCTGAATTGTAATTAGAGGCAGAGATTTGTTCAATGCTGAAAGAGCATAATGGCCAAAAGCAAGGGACACCCGTTTCAACATTTTTTAAAACCATATCCCGTTCCTAAATATGTCACTTTTTCTGTAATGAAAAGTCATCCCTAAAAATCATGCAAAGGACAAAGGAAGGAGTTGGGCCAGTTGCCAGACTGCTTTTTGGTGGAAAGATTTGTATCTGCCAGGATTGCCTTAAAGATGGTATAATGCCATAGGATCATTCTCTGCCTTCTTCCATTTTCTCCTTCCTTCCCCCTCCCCTTCCTTCCTCCCTCCCTTTCTTCCTTCTTCCCTTCCTTCCTTCCTTCTCTTTTCCACTGATGGGTCCTTCCCTTTGTCTCTTTTTTTCATTTTGTTGTGTGTTTTACTTTTACTCACTTTCCTTCTTTTGTTTCTTTTTCCCCATTACCTACCTGACCTTGGCTATTAGTTTCATTGGCTCTTCCCCTCCCTTAGAAGAAAAGGAAATCATCCCTGGAACCTGGAGGAGAGTTTAGAATGAAGCATTTTAAGATATACCTCTCCACCTACCCTTTTGTGAACCTTTTGTGTAAGCTAGGTCTTTTAAATATTTTTTTGGCTCTCAGGCTAAAACAAATATAAAAATCCATTTCAGTCCTTTCTCACCTCATCTCCTGCAACATTTTCCTGCCAAAAATATTGGCTATATAGCAATAACACCTGTATTTGCTGTTGGATCAAATTCACATCATTTTCTCCACTTTAATAGTTCTTAAATAATAGCTCTCAGTTTTGTTTATATATATATTTTTAAAGATTTTATTTATTTATTTGACAGAGAGAAATCACAAATACACTGAGAGGCAGGCAGAGAGAGAGAGAGAAGGAAGCAGGCTCCCTGATGAGCAGAGAGCCCGATGCGGGACTCGATCCCAGGACCCTGAGATCATGACCTGAGCCGAAGGCAGAAGCTTAACCCACTGAGCCACCCAGGCGCCCCTCAGTTTTGTTTATATTTATCAGCCAATGACAATGTTAGCTACTATGTAGCCATTAGAGAAGACCACTTTCACTCAAAATAAAGCTTAAGTGAAGTTATTTACTCATGACTCTGGTTTAGACTATAGTTTGTCTTGCTGATTTAAAATAGTTTTTAAATTTTTTATTCTGATATTCTTCATTTCACATATGATGGTTATTACTTTCAAAATCATATATTAAAAAGTAAGTTAATACAGTAACCTACCAATATACAATATTAACGAGGATCTGATTGGACATTGAGGAGATAATTAAGTCTTGGAAAAACTTTAAATTGCATCTATTAGGACATCTTTATTCATATCCACTTGGAAAGACGGGCATACATTTATACGTACATACTATATGAAACAAACACGTACTTATCCAGTGATATAATATCCGGATAGTCCCTCAGTGAAGGGTTTGCTCCTCAGCTACCAGAATTATGTCAATGGTCTTCACAATGCTCTTCAGGGATCGCATCAGACCCAGAGCCCAGCTTCTTGAGGTCATCTTTCCCTTAAGGTCATGTTCCCACTTCTGAGTAGCCCATATTACCCAATGACTGATAGATGAGGAAATATAAAGGTCTGGCCATCTTGACCCAGGTCAGGGCAACTCTGAAAGGCACTGAAGCTCCAAACCCACTTGTGGGGTCAGCTGAAATGTGTTATAACCTAGCTTTCTCCTCTGCCCAATCCTGCTTCCTTTCCCTCCTTTCCCCGTGAGTAGGGGTGGTTAGGTCTGCGCTGCAGTTGGCGTCTTCCTCTGCCCAACCCTGCTTCCTTCCCCTCATTTCCACAGATGTTGGGCTGGGAGTTCTCCATAATAAAGATCCTGCATGCTCAACACTTTTTAAGAGTATGTTTCCTAGAAAACAAATACTCCTAACATTTTTATTCCTTCATATTTAAAGTAATTTAAGGAAATTATTTTTAAAATGCTATAGATACTTTATTGCATACAGATACTTTGGTTGCATTCAATTCTGTGGCTTTCACATTGTTCAAGGTAATTAAAGAGACGTCTTGGTAACCTATAAAAATATCAACCAATTCATGCTCACACAGAAACACTTTTACCCAGGAAGACAATAATTCCATGAAAATAAAGTCTGGAAATGGATAAAGTCGTGGGGAGGGGGAGAAACCTACAGTGAATCTACAATTCAAAATTAAATGTTTCAATTAAAATGAAAGTTATTTTTTGCCAATAGAAATTGGAACTACAATGTATCTCCATCTTTCAGTTAGAAAAGGGAGAAGAAATCAAGATGAATGGGAGCTGAACAACAACAACAAGAACAAGTGAAAGTCTGATGGCAGGAACTCTCTGCTCTATCATCCTCAACCTTCAGCTCCAAATGGGCAGTAAACCTTGACACTCCAGCCCACCTCAAGCAGGCAGCAGCTGTTCCCAAATAACTGCAATTTTCTACAACACAGAATATAAATTTCTCTTCAAAAAACATTTTCAGAACCAAGTAAGTAAAGTTGCTTACGTCCGTTAGTGAGCCCAGAAATGAAGACCAATATAGAGAAAATAAAATCATGACAAGAGTAAGGATGGAGTGGAGGTGGGGAGACCTCTCTTCAAAACAACAACAACAAAAAAATCTAAAACAGTATTGTCTTTGAAATTCTAATGCTTTTCCCTAGCATCATGATGTAACCTAACAAAAGTGTTCATCCAGTGATATCCCCACGGACATCATCTGTTTTGACTTTTAAGTTCACTCAAAGTATCTAAGTGTTTCTAGAGCCACTTGGAATTACAGAAGAACAACAACAAAAACAACTCTTGGGAGAAATAACTAAGATATTATAGAATCCTTTAAAATGGTTTTGCATTTGGAGTCCACGTTTGCCCCTGACCCCGCTCTTACTGATGCTATAGTAGGAATCATGTCAAAATCTATTTTTCCTTCTTAAGATGCCCATTTGAACAGCTCTCTCAAAAAATAAAAAAAAAATACTGTGGCTGCTCTGAAAGACTGATGAAAATGAATTCAGGTATGGCCTGGGCCACATTGTAAGTAGATTTTGACAAATGGCGACAAATTGGAAATACTTTATTGATTCATATTATTATTTAGTAACAGAATTAACAATACTGACTGAACTTCAGATTTTTATGCTGGTATTTTATAACAGCTTTTCTGTTATTCATTTTCTTTGAGCTTCTTCCTTCATCTGCCTTTCTCACACCCCATCTCTATTTAAATAGCTGAAGTAAAAGGTACTGGCAAGTGGGTACTGACCAGGTGCTGATGGTCTTGGAGAGAGGAGAGAGTTACAAGGCATAGTATTTGGGGGAAAAATTGGAGCTCAATATTCAGAGAGTGAGAGAGAGAAACTCACTGTTGTCTGAGTTCAGTAGCCAAGGTATTTTGATTCCATTTCACATCATTAAAAGAAGATTAACTATACTTTCTATTTCTATAAGTATTTTGGAGGAAAAAAAATGAGGATGAGAAGAGCAGAGAGAGAATGGAATAGAGACAAAGAGAAAAGAACAATCAAGAAAGCCTAGATTCAGATGTGGCAACATAATTTAGTGGTTTAAACAAGATTTTTTTTTTTTTTTAAATACCAAAAGTCCATCAGAAATTGGGAAAGTGCTCTTCCCGTGCCATCTTCATCCAGGGAAGAGCCTCCACTCTTTTTAGAAAAGGGATAAGGGAAATGGCACCTCAGCTCTTAAATGCTTTGGCTTACATTTCACTGACCAATGTAATTCATGTGGTCATGCCTAATTTCAAAGGGCAAGCTTCCTATGTGTTCAGAAGAAAAAGCTAAAGTCTTTAGTGAAAAATTTAATATCTACTACAGCTTATTTTCAAATAGGAATCTGAGATTGCATACACACACACACACACACACACACGTTTAGATTGATTGATTGGCTGGTTGGTTGGAGATGAGCTAAATAGCTTGTTAAAACAAGAAAACAGACCCAAATGGAGCTGCTCATGCTAAGCCCACATCACCAAAACAAGAGTCTAATTACAATTTGGCTCTCCCAGGAATGGAATCTTAAACTAATCAATCAGGAATCGCCTGATCTGCACTAGTGAGGTCATCTGACGGCTTGACTCCCACATTCCACGGAAGGACAGTGACCTTGCAATAGCCAACCTGCTTTTTTGTCTAGAATAACTTCCTTGTTCCCTCTCCCTTCTGTCTATAAAAATCTGTCATTTTGCTCAGACCCTCAGAGCACCTTTCTGTCTGCTAGATTGGATGCTGCCCAGTTGGAATCAATGTTTGCTCTAATAAACTCTAAACATTTTTAATATGCCTCAGTTTATCTTTTAACAATCTAAATTCATTTCCCTGCACACTGCAATGGCAATCGCTCTAGGATTATTATCTAACAGGAAATTTGGAAAAATATGTGCTTTTTTTTAAACTGTAGAGTACAAAACAAACAAAACAAAAACGTCCCTGTAGAGGAGATTAGAGAGGGGTGACTTGAATAGTTAATCACGTTATCAGTATATTTCAGTTGAGTGGCTTTTTATAGAAGATATCTTTGTAGCCTCCCCCGCCCCCATCTTAGGTCAAAAGAGAGTGAGTATCAATATATATATTTAAATAGATTCTATCTAAAAGTAGCAATTCTGAGATGCCAGGGTGGCTCAATCAGTTAAATGTCCAACTCCTGATTTTGGCTCGGGTTACAATCTCAGGGTCATGAGATCGAGCCCTGCCTTGGGCTCTGTGCTCAGTAGGAAGTCTGCTTGAGAGTCTCCCTCTTCTTTTGGCCCTGCCCCCACTCCACTTGTATAGTAGCAATCTTACAACCTTCTCTTTTAATACAAACAGTTTTATAGTTCTTTAGTGTAAATGTTATTTTTCAATATTTCTGTTAACATTCTCTGCAAATTTAGCAATGCATTTCTGCAATATTTAAAAAATTATTTTTAATCTTTTACTGTGATAAAGTTCATTGATAATACATTGATTAGTTGGGGCTTACAATATTGGTAGAAAAGATAAAGTGGAATTTGAGGGAATATAAATGTCAAGAGGAAAACAGGGAATCATGTCAATTTTTTTTTTAATTGTTTTGTTCTCTGGCACTTTATTTATTTTTTAAGATTTTATTTATTTATTTTACAGAGATCACAAGTAGTCAGAGAGGCAAGCAGAGAGAGAGAGAGAGGGGGAAGCAGGCTCCCTGCTGAGCAGAGAGTCCAATGCAGGGCTCGATCCAAGGACCCTGAGATCACGACCTGAGCCAAAGGCAGAGGCTTAACCACTGAGCCACCCAGGTGCCCCAAATCATGTCAATTTTTAAACAATTGGTAGAATCAAATGGCTAGTTCAAGTGGCCTACATACTAAACTCTAATTCATGAAATCTAATTTTTTATTATTTCAAGAGTAAAGCTTTATGTGTGTTTATCCCTTTACCCCAGAGTCTAGATAATAGGGAGAAAAAAACTATAATTTTTTAAAAGTTTTTACTCATTTAAGTAATCTCTGTACCCAACATGGTGTTTGAAGTCATGACCCGAGATTAAGGGTCACATGCTCTTCCAACTGAACCAGCTAGGAGCCACAAATATCTATACTTTGAGCAAAATAGATATAAGTTGGGTGTAGTTAAAAGGTTATTCTAGAGTATGATTGCAAAATGAAACCTGTTAATAAGATTTTTTAGGATTAAATTTACTTTGAATTAATCCATATGTGAATAATTAAATCATAGCTCTGAGACACTAAAATGTAAGCCCATAAACAAACCTGATTTACTTAGTATATTCTTTGCTAAGTAACAAAAATGTGACAATATTATTTTAGATTTGATAAAACATAATTATGAAAAGAAAATAATTCATTGTAGTTTTCCATTACATTATCCATTAAAAAAAAACCACACAGAAATTATACATTCAGAATATAGTGTCTAAATTTGAAGAACGATTAATTCTTGGTAATTTCATCTGTCTATTTCAGTGAAGCAATCATGAAAGAAAACTTGGAGTTATTGTGGCAAGCATCTCAAAATCAATCCATATTTTCCAAAAGTTAAGAAAACAATATGACCAGGAAGAAACCAACTCTGACCAAATAAGTATTCTGAATCTTTAATTTGATGGTATCTATGTCTTGTGTGTTAGACAATTTATATGCTAACAATGCATGTTCCTAAGCTTTCAAGAACTTCAGAATGATGAAACAATCTACTTTTTTTCCTCCTGCAATCCTCTCTCCCCCTATGCTGACTTTCAGATTTTGAAATCCAGTCCTTTCTTCTGAGCATCTGGCATAAATCTCCATCAGACTCAAAGAGGAGGGGCAAATTCTGTGGTTTGCATGAGAACAGCCTGACAGCTGCCAGTTTAATCCCTTGACGAAGCAAAAATTTCTTCAAGGAGGGAATCCCACTTAACATGCAAACAGTCAGGCCTGATAGAGTTGGTTTCTTTCCATTTTAGTGATATTAATTAGAATGAAACAAAACAGCATCCATTTTTTAATCTTTTTTCTGAAAAATAGTTAAAATTATAGAAAAGGAATTTTATGTCAGCATCAAGATGACTCAGATTTATATGGTAAATTTGAAATTACATTGTGTATTTACAAAGTGCCAATTATTGGGCATACTACCTACTTTGAACATACCATAATACAATAGTTTGGTAAAAACTTTGAGGAATCCTTAAACTTAAGACCCTGAATATAGGATGGAAATTGGAAAAAAGAGATGGGCTATGGGTGGACAAAGGATGATTTTCATGCTTTCAGATTTGTGCTTTTGTTTTTTTCCTGAAGGATCCCAGATCTTAAACCAGATAATCCTCACCACCAGGGCAATGATTGGCCCAATCTTGTAATTCTGGGCAGAACTCCATATACTGGAAAACTTCTATGTCTTGCTCTCCCAAAGTTATAGCTATTTGTCCTTTAATGTGCTATTCCCTGAATCCAGTCTTCTTCAGTTATGCATTCCAGCAATTCACAAACCTTGGAGCCAGAAAGAGACACAACTAAATGGAGACTTCCCGAGAGACAGTCAAATACCGTCTCCCAAGTATTGTTCCGGCATCCGTTTCAAAAGCATGGCAGAATTATTTCGCTCCCTGCAGTGGTCAGCACCCCTGGGTGCATTGGTCATAATCCAAATTCGAGTTGAGCCTGTTCTGAAATCTCTCTTTGTGTCTTGGTTGAGAAAAAAAAAACTTGTAAGAATTGACCATGTCTAGTTCCCTTTTTGTGTTTCTAATCTATTAGAGGGAGTTGTAATTATGTCTCTGTTTAACCCATGACATCAGAGACAATCTTGGGACAATTAGAATCTCATTACAGTCATTATCAAGTACAACTCTTTATTTACAAGTCTCATTCTTATTTTACATCCTCCCCAGCCTGCCTCGGAGCACTAATAGCTCACATAGAAATTATTTACCATCCTTGGGCACTCTTCTAAGTGCTTTACACATATTTATTCATTGTGTGAAGCACTCTGGACACCTTCTCAGATTTCCCTGATGGCCTATCCCACAGAGGCCTCCCAGCCCTGGCTCTCCTCCCTACTTTCAGACTCCCGATGAGCCTCTCTGCAGGGTTTCTCAAGGAAACACAAGGGGAGCTGAATGGCAATCTGGACTCCTAGGAGAACTAGCTTGACCTTAAAGTGAACTTTGAACGTTGACCAACGGGAAAGAACTGATGAGGGATCACAAAGGTAACTTCCCCCTCCCTCCTCTTCTCTGTAGCTGTTCCCTATTGCAACTTTTCCAGGTAATTCCCAACTACAGAATAAACATGCCTGCCAAGAGACCTGCTTTTTCTCTAGGTGGTTTGCTGTGAAATAGCTCCCGATCAACAAATGTCACTTCACATCATTCCACCTTCTTCATTACTGCAGTTACCTTTTTCTCTGACTCTTACCACCCTGGACTGTAACCACCAAAATAAAAACCTAGCCTCTTAGATCTTCCCTCATGCTATGTTTTCTGGAAGATCTGGACTAAGGTTCTTATTTAATTTCCATAAAAATCTTATAAGGTAGGTATTGTAGTTTTACCTATTAGATAAGAAAAACTGAAACAGTGTGATTAAGTAACTTACTCAAGTTAGCACGGCTAGTAACTAGAGGCCAGGATATAAATACAGGCCCCAAGGGTCCAGAGATGCATGTTCTCGAATCACTGCTGTATGATATCTGCATCAGGAGGCCAGTTTGGAGCCAAATCTCTGTTAACTTCATCTCTACAAGCACAAAGAATGATTAGGAAGATAAAAAAAACACTGGAAATAGTTGTCTTGGGTACTGGAGCAATACCATGGAAAATGTGAAAATAGACAATACCACAGTGTTAATTAGATCTGCTGCCTAATTGAATAGCAATGCCAAGGAGTATTTGCTAACTCACACATATATATAATGTAATATAATATAATATAAATATATATGATATTATTTTGTTTTGTTTCAGCACCATCAATGCCAGAATATTCTAGAAATACCAGAAAGCTATGTGAATAAACCTACTCTGGATTACTAAATTCTTTTGAATAAACCTCTGAGGAAAATCCTACATCTATCCCTTCCTTTGTGAATTCCTCATGTACTAACTAATGGCAAAATATATCTTTATTAATTGTAAATAATACATAATATATAATTATATATTATGTAATTAATAAATACATAATTTAGGAGTAGGCAGTTATTAATGGTTGTTATCACTAAGTTTTGACTGCATATCTATTTATTTTTTGAAAAAATGTAATTATTTATTTGAGAGAGAGAGAGAGTGTGTGTGCACAAGCAGGGGAGGGGCAGAGAGAGAGAGAATCTTAAGCAGATTCCCCACTGAGCACAGAACCCAAAGTAGGGCTTGATTCCTCAACCCTGAGATCATGACCTGAGAGAAAACCAAGAGTTTCATACTCAACTGACTGAGCCACCCAAGACCTCTCACTTTACCCCACCAAGGGTAGAAAAGGGTCAGGAGAAGGGCAGAGGGAAAGGGAGAGAGAGAGAATCTTAAGCAGGTTCCAAGCCCAATGTGGGCCAGACAAGGGGTTTGATCTCATGACCCTGGGATCATGACCTGAGCCGAAATCAAGAGTCAGTCACTTAACTGACTGAGCCATCCAGGCACCATTTGACTGTACATTGTTTCATAGCAGAACTTTCTCTAGGAAATCAAACCTAGGACACCTGGATGGCTCAGTCGTTAAGTGTCTGCCTTCCGCTCAGCTCAGGCTCCTAGGATCTTGGGATCAAAGCCCACACTGGGCTCCCTGCTCAGCAGAAAGCCTGCTTCCCCCTCTCCCACTTCCCCTGCTTGTGTTCCCTCTCTCTGTGTGTCTCCCTCTGTCAAATAAATAAATATAAACTTAAAAAAATAAAAAATAAAAATAAAACCTAATAAACCCTCAAATTAATGTAGTAGTGCAGACTTCTATTAGCCAAACCTAAAAATCAGTTGTAATAAAATTTAAAACAGGGAAGTAGATACCTGGCTGAGGAAAGTATAAAATTGAAATGCCTACCATGGGTTAGATTGAATTGTCAACATAAAAAAGTTGGGAAATGAACATTTATTGACACATATATACAATAATAAATCTGGTAACCTATTTATTGCAGAATGGCCTACGGTCTGCCTCAAGCACATATTAACCATGCCATTCATTCCAAAATATCAGTTATAGTCCTTCCAGGAAATTGTGGAGGAGTATCCAAATCCAGTTGAATTTTTTGGGAGTTCAAATTCCAAACTTTGTGTTCTTCAGACTCATAATCTAAATATTATTTTTTAAATCCTCAGGCCTCTATTTCCCACATTCAAATCATCAGATTTTACCAATTCTCCCTTTACAGTATTTTCTCAGCTTTAACATTTCTTTTCCATTTTCAGAGCTGGAGTGCATTCTATTTTCAGTCTGTAATTCAACCAATATGGCTCTGGGCGTAGTAAGTACCGTACTGCATCCCACAGTGTTAGGGAGAAACATTTCCCTGGATGACTTTATGAATTGCATCCCTTCCCCAAATTTGTGATGCAATTCATGTTCCTTTACAATTACAATCCTCCATTTGATCAAAATATCTCTTCATATACAGCTGGCTTCAAATCCTTAAGTCATTTTCATGTGTTCTCTTCCCATTTAGAAATCTGCAACACTGTTCTGTTGATTTTCACAACCTATCACTCAAATCCTTTAATTAAGAGTGAAATCTACAGAGTGGTATCATTGTTATATTTATTTGTATTTCTTTTTTTGATGTTATGTTGAGTTTTCTTTAAGTATGTTGTTTTTATTTTAAACCAGCCAGTCTCAAGCATAACTCCTGGGGTTCTCTGAAAAGGCATACACACACACGTGTGTGTGTGTGTGTGTGTGTGTGTGTGTGTGTACACACATGTTAATATACACATAAACATCCTATTGTATCCTATTGTACTGTATTGTATCCTACTGCATCCTATTGTATCTTATGCATGTATATGTACATATGCACACACTATTTATTTGTTATAAGGAATTGGCTCACATGATCATGGAGGCTCATGAATCCAAAACTCGCAGTATAGACCAGGCTGGAAACCTAGGAAACCCAATAGTACAGAGAAGTCCAAAGGCAATCTGACAGTATGCCAGAGAATTATCCAAAGAAGCTTTTAGAGAAGCTGTGGTCTTTTTATTCTATTCAGGCTTTCAACTCACTAGAAGAGGCTCACCCCCATTATAGAAAGCAATCCCCTTATTCAAAGTTTACTGGTTTAAATGTTAATCTCACCCAAAACACTCTCCAAGTTGACACATAAAATTAACCATCACTCATAATGACTATGTCTCTTACTGCTCTTCTGTGTTTTTTTCCAGGACCCATGCTCTGTTTAGCAGTGGTTAGTTTATAACTTAGGTGACAAGCTCATAGTATGTTTTGCAGAGGTCTGAGAAATAAATTAAGTTGGAAAAGATAATTTTGCATGACAGAATAAAAAAATAATGGGTTAATAAAAATCATTTTTATGATCTTAATTTTTATATGTTATATCCTTAGAAATCAATGGAATTCACAATTAATGCATGTTATTACAAAAGTATTCTCAGTTTCTGACCTATCACATTTTTAGGTAATTCTTTGGTAACTTGCAATACAGGATAGAGGTGAAGCTCAGATTGGAGTCTAGCCTTTTGGGATTTAAAATCCCGGTTCTCTCCATGAAAAACTATGTTGTTTCAGGCAAAGTAATTAATCTCTCTGTTCCTCGATTTACTCACCTATCCAATATTAATAAAATCTTCTTAATAGGCTGTGTTATGGACTAAAAGTTTGTACCCCTCAATATTCATTTGTTGAAATCTTAACCTCCGATGTATGATGGTTGGAAGTGAGACCTTTGAGAGATAATTAAGACTAGATGAGGTCATGAGTATGCCTCCCTCATGATAAGATTATAGCTATTATTTTTTTAAAAAAAGAGGACGAAACAGAGCTCTTTCTCTCTCCTTCATTTGAGGAAACCAGAAAGAAGGCTCTCTCACCAGAACCTGACCAAGCTGGCACCCTATTCTTGGACTTTCCACCCCCCAAAACTGTGAGAAAGAAATACTATTTAAACTACCAACTATAAGGTATTTTTTTTTTTAAGATTTTATTTATTTGACAGACAGAGATCACAAGTAGGCAGAGAAGCAGGCAGAGTTGAGGAGGAAGAAGGCTCCCTGCTGAGCAGAGAGCCCAGATGTGGGGCTTGATCCCAGGACCCTGGGATCCTGACCTGAGCCAAAGGCAGAGGCTTTAACCCACTGAGCCACCCAGGTGCCCCAACTGTAAGGTATTTTTGTTATAACAGCCCAAGCTAACCAAGACAGGTCATTAGGAAAATTAAAGTTCTCTGAAGAATAATTTGGCTGTTATTAACTACTATGTGAGTTTGCTAAATAATAAAAAAACAAACAAAATATTTGTCGTGTGTTAAGCAGGGGTCTTTTCACTGCTATGGATTGACTTGGGAGAAGTACAAAATCAATGTGACTATGTTAGCTAATTAAATTCTCCAATTCACTTAAATAGTCAAAATAATGAGCTTTGACGTAGTTGCTCCAGAAGTCAAAATAATGAGCTTTGACGTAGTTGCATGAGATATTTCCTTTAATGGTCAGATTTATGTGAGCAGGATAATGCCGGATTGCTCTATTAGAGAAATAAAGTTGTCTGTGTCTTTATGACACACCAATGCACATAATGTGCATGCAGATGAGCAGATAGTTTAATCTCTTTGAGAAGTACAAAGTTAGCATGATTAGGGAAGTGAGGCTGTGTGGATGTTTGGCATCATACACACACAATAATTTATTCAGTTTTCCTATTTCAGTCTGCGTCCGGTGGGAGGGGGGTATGTCATGATACCTAAGCCCAGACCCATGAAAATATTCCTGGGGGAGAAGTGGCAGAAAAGTTGAGTCAAGTCTTCTTTTGCTGTCTTTGCTACAGTACTGAATTATAATATCCAATCTCCTTTTATTCTGTTTTTATGCTGTCAGGCAGGTAATAAATCAGGCCATGGTCAAATATTAATACTTATAATTATATGAGGCTGCCTGAAGAACTTTGAGATGCTTCAAAAATTTAAAAAATTTTTTCTGGATTTCTAATATCAAATGCACTCTCTAAAGCAGCTTCTACAGATAAATCCTATCTACTGTGCTGGGTCAAAAGACAAGAGCACACACATCAATCTCCCAAGGCTTAGGTGGGCAAGCACAAGTTGACGAACCAAAGGGATTTCTGCAGCTTCTGCACTGCAGTACATTCAACCTCTGTTTGATCAGCAATAGATGTTGATGTCTGTTTCTAATTGCTGACTGGCTCTCCAGCTCTTGTACTATAAGAGATTGGGTCACAATGACCCTGAAGAGTAAAAACCTGACAGTGAGGTAGCTCAGCGTTTCCACACAAGTATATCCTCTCATGTTCATGTCAGACTCAGGGTCTGATTCCATACCAGGTAGAGCATTTAGGGGCATCTCAACACACAGAAATAGGGAAAAAGATCATGAGAGTGTGGTGCTGGATTTGAAGAACTTTATTATTTTTTAACCGTAGTGGGGAAAAAAATGTAAAGCAGCTACCCTCTCATGCTCACTTTAATCGAGTATACGGGGCTGCTGTGACCCCACATGTTCCTAGCCAAACTTCACATACCCATAGGAAAGCGAGAACAGCCCAAGCAACAGCAAACAGCAATGATTCTCTCTTTCCCTACTTTTGAAAGAAAATTTTCAACACGTATTTCATATTGATTTATAAGAGGTTTATAATATATATATATATATGATATTATTTTTCAACTTATATGCTGAAAATGTAGGCTTACAGAATTTCTGTCTTGTTTTGGGGGCATGTGGATATTAAATGCATCCTTATTTTAATGCAGGTTTAATTTATAGTTAAAAAGGTCTTCTGAAACCCAAATTACAGATTATCTACCCAGGATTTTTGCACATACTTACATGATTTCTTATTTTACATATGATTCTGTTACTGATTTTGTATAAATAGTAAATAAATGTCCATATTTATTGTTAACACCATTTATTGAATTATCCAATTTTTCTTCACTAATTTTAAATATGACATTTATAAGGCATGAAATTGCCACTATATGTTAGTCTAATCTAGCCCATTAATCTATTCCTATGTCCACATTGCTTTTTAACTTATGAAACTGTGTAGTACATTTACTGTAAAACAAGGCCTCATATTTTTAATTCTAATATTCTATTTTCTTATGCTTATTCCTACAGATATCTTTCTAGTAATTAAAAATTTAGAGTAATTTTTTAAGGTTTTATTTTATTTTTAAAATTTTATTTATTTATCAGATAGAGATCACAAGTAGGCAGAGAGGCAGGCAGAGAGAGAGGAGGAAGCAGGCTCGCCGCTGAGCAGAGAGCCCGATGTGGGGCTCTATCCCAGGACCCTGAGATCATGACCTGAGCCAAAGGCAGAGGCTTCAATCCACTGAGCCACCCAGGCGCCCTTAAGGTTTTATTTTTGAGTAGTCTGTATACCCAATGTAGTACTCAAACTTACAATGCTGAAATCAAGAGTTGCATGTTCTACCACCTGAGTCAATTAGACACCCCAAAGTAATTTTTTTCTTTACAGAAGTCTTTAAGAATTTGTGATCAATTACACAGCACTAATAGATTCATTTAGAGAGAATTGAAAAACTGACAAATTCACTATTTTCCTGTTCTAGGAGAAAAAATATATGTCTTTCCTTCTTTAATGATCTTCTGTCATGTAATAAGTTTCAGGGTTTTAATTATATGTTTTCTATATTGTTCTACCATGGTTTGTATTAAGATAATCCGAAGTTTCTTTTTACCTTTTTCATAAAGTTTTGACCATTTTTATAGATAGGAAAGCTATTCAGTTTGTTTCTGGAGGTGCCTGAGTGGCTAAGTCAATTAAGCATTGGCCTTCAGCTCAGGTCATGATCCTGGAGTCCCAGGATGGAGCCCCACATCGGCCTCCCTGCTCAACGAGGACTCTGCTTCTCCCCATGCTCATTCTCTTTCTCTCTCACTCACTGTCTCTGAACTGAACAAACAAAATCTTTTTTAAGAATAAATTTGTTTCTGAGAGGTTTTAAATGAATTTATCAATTAAAAAAACTTCCTAGGGCACCTCGATGGTCCAACCGGTTGAGTGATCAACTCTTGGTTTCAGCCAGGTCATGATCTCAGGGTTATGAGATGGATCCCCAGATCAGGCTCTGTAGTCAGCAGGGAGTCTGCTTGATTCTCTCTCCTCTTCCTCTCCCTCTGCCCCCCCCCCCACTTATACACATACTGTCTCTCTCTCTCTAAAAAACATAAATAAACCTTTAAAAAATTATCTTCATATATTTGTAAAATAATAATAGAGACATTTTATTTCCTCTTTACATATGCTTGGAGATATGTGCAAAAAGAGTTCTCAGACTTACTGTGATGTTTTCAAATTCGTCCAGCACTAAGAGGTCCACAGGTTTGTGGGCAACTGAATCATGACTGTTTAAATTCATTTTTCTCAGATTAGTCTGTAATTCACATTCATATGAGGAGTCTTGTTAAAACATAATTCATGTCATAGAATTTAAGAGCTAGATGAAACTGTAAGACACCATGAAACCCAATCCATTAAATGTTTCCCATACTTCAAATATATTGAAGTCTTTGAAAATAGTGAGGTTGGGGCACCTGGCTGGGTCAGTGGGTTAAGCTTCGGCTCAGGTCATGATCCCAGGGTACTGGGATCGAGCCCCACATCAGGCTCTTTGTTCGTAGGGGAGCCTGCTTCCCCCTCTCTCTCTGCCTGCCTCTCTGCCTATTAGTGATCTCTCTCTCTGTCAAATAAATAAATAAAATCTTTTTTTTAAAAAAAAAGGAAAATAGTGAGGCTGTTTCTTAGTTTTTCTAATGAAAGATAATCATCACTCCTCCATTGTTCCAATTACCGGGCTTCAGTTGATTGTGTTGTATCCCATACTCAGAGAAGCAGATGGCCAACAACCAACTAGAGTGGCAGTTCTCCTTTAACAGAAAATAAAAAGCTGATGTCAGGGAAAAAAAACAAAAAAAACAAAAAAAAACCATTGGTGTCAGCAAGACGATCAATCTCCTCAACAGTTTATCAGAGTCACTGGTTCCCAAAGGTTGGGCAGAACCCAGGAAAACTGTTTATCAGTGTCAAAAAGAGATTATTTGAAGAGACGTGGGTAACATAGTGACCATCTATGATTCAGCAATCTTTCTCTACAAAGTCTTCCAGTAGCAAAAATCATAAATCTTTCTTCCTTAAGTAACAAATGGATCATTATTTTTCTATATCTGCCAAGATATGAATGAGTCAGTCTCTATCATTTATAGTCAAGAAACAGGTCAGATACTAAAGATGAAATCTAGTCCCTACACAGCTGATCAGGAATTAGGAAAAAAGGCTCATATTTTTGGTACAGACTCCTTAGGGGGTATAATTTCAAGTACATTAAAAAAGTAAACATATGATATACCATGACTTCTGCTGAAGAAGCCTTAAACCTTTTTGAAGAAATTTCTTTGAAATGAAAAAGGAGTATTTTCTCTCGTGGGCCATTTGAATGGCAAGAGGCTATTAAAGCAATTTTCTCTTTCTTTACTATGGTCTATGCTTTCAGAATAGCTTTACCTTAAGAATTTTTCAACTTGCTATAAGAATCATGTGGAGTTAAAGTTAATTGTGATTTTAATGTTGCTAATGACATATGGCGAAGTTAATGGCAGCCCATTGTCTCTGTCACACAAGTCACCCAGTTCCTCTTAATAACGCGTGTTGGATTTCCAATCACATCATTGATTTCCTGTTGGCCAAAATGGTAAAGCAAAATCTTCCGTACTGGGCTCTGGATTATCTGGCAACTGCCTTATTCTGGCCCAATACTTGCCTGAGGTGTGGCAATTGTGTTGACTGTGTGATAGGAAAAAAAGATGGATTAGCCTAAGGGACAGAATGGAGTGAAGATCAAGAACTCAGATGAAGTACAAGAAGGCTGTAAACAGGTTACAAATAAAGGCGACAGGCTTAGTCTACATATGCAGGTGGGCAGATGACACCAAGGGTGAGACAACAATCCAGAATCTCTGGCTAAATGTTCAGCCTTATTTCCAAATAGTCTTCATAATGGCTTCATGATCCAGCAACCTATTTTTTTGACTTTATGTCTTTCATGATGTGGCTCCCCTTGGAAGGTCTTTGCCCTCTAGCCAGCATGGTGAACTCCTACTGATCTTTTAAAACTGAGCTCTTTATAAAGCCTTCTCTAACTCTTCTACTACTCCTGTAACCAGAAAACCTGGTACCCACTTCCTGCCAACACTTCAGCTAATATCTACAGGCATTACATGGAGGAGATGGAGGAGTAACTCTAAGAACCTGGATATAATGAAAATAAGATTTCACTAAAAGATTTAGACTACCACATGAATGTTTAATGAATTGCTACAGAAATACACACAGTCATAATGGTCAGAGTAACTTCTTGACTATGGAAATTCCACACTAATAGAATTGTTGATACTAGTTCAGAGTGGGAATAGTGAGGAAGGAATTCAAGGGCAAAGGAATGTGATTCACTCTCTGCCAAATTCTTCAGTGAACGAAGAGGATTGACCTAGAGATCAGGAGAAGAGAAGAAAAAGGAAAGGCAAAAGATAACTGAATAAATGGTGTGAATTTAAATGGAAGAGGACATTTTTTTTTTTTTAAAGCTGTGTAATAATCATCATGGAGCTGCAATGGAGAGAGTAAAAGACACAATCTTGTTTTCCAACCATCCAGAAAGTGAGTAATTCAAGACTGAGAGACACAAAGAAAGTCTTATCCTCAAGAAAGATCTAGTTTTCAGCTAAAGCAAATGTAGAAGAACTAGCTGGTATGTAATCTGTGACTCTTATTTAAATTTAGTCCCAATGATCTCTTGGACATGAGTGAATACTGAACCAATGGGCAGAGGACATGTTCCAACCTGCTTGGGATGGTGTTTGCCGAACGATAAAGTCTTAAGCAAGATGAACGCTGCAGAGATTACATCAGCAAGTCGTTCACCAGGTTTCACAGAAATGGACAAAATAGACTCATATGCATGAGGATCAAGCAGCAAGAGTCCCCTGCTCTTTTGCTCTGTGCACAGATCAGTAGTGTAATAATTCATCTTTTAATACAGCTTGCCTGAAGGGATATCCATTCCTGGAGAATGAATATAAAAACCTATTCTACCTATAATTGTACTTCTTACTGTATATTAATAAATTCATATATACATCAGTCTTTTGTGAATATTTTCAAAGTTGGAAACCCTAAAGGATCATTTCTGGAACACTGACGGGATCACTTTTCAGGCATGGCCAGGTTATAAGCCAACTCTGGATTTATGTCTATTATTGAAAATAATTCCATTAATACTGAATATCTCTGTACTCTGAGGAACTGTATTAAAGAAATATCTCTGTAACACAAAGATAAATTATTTTTCCTATGTGTCTTGCCTACCAGTCTATGAGGTTTGGAGGTCAGAAATAGCCTCTTATTTTCTCTTACCAGCACCAGCACCAGCATCTACTGCAGTGCCTGATACAGACCAGGCAAACATTTAATAGTTTTTGAAAGGAAAGGAACAGTGCTATGAACTGAATGTTTGTATCCCCCTAAAATTCATATTTGAAACCCAATCCCCAGTGGGATGGTATTTAGAGATAGGGCCTTGGGTAGTGATGATGTCATGAGGGCAGAACCTTTATTAATGGGATAATGCCCTTATAATAGAGACCCCAGGGAGCTCTCTAACCCTTTCTGCCATGTTAGATTGCATTGAAAAGACAGCCGTCTAGACAGCAAACAATACATCTGTCAGCACCTTGACCCTATAATTTTTAGCCTCCGGAACTGTGAGAAATAAATTTCTGCAGTTAATAACCTACCTGGTCTATGGTATTTTGTTACAGTAACCCAAATGATTAGATAAACAGTTATTCAAATGGTGGCATTATAGGAAAAGGGAACCTGTTTTTATTGAACAAGATTATAATATCCTTAGAATCTAATAATTGCTTTCTTGGTTGTCTGTGTGGCAGGTTTTTCTCTGTGATAGGATGCATTGCATAGCAGTTGTTCTGTGTGGTGGGTTATACTAAGTGATTAATAAATGTCACTTGTTGAACTATGTGACAGATCTATGTGACAGGTTGTGTCATTAGTCCCATCATGAGGGGGGGTGGTTTAGATTTGTAAAATACCTGATCTCTTGTCCCCTTTTTTTTTTTTTAAGATTTTATTTATTTATTTGAGAGAGAGTAAGAGAGCATAAGCAGGGGTAAGGGCAGAGGGAGAATCAGACTTCTTGTTGAGCAAAGAGCCTGAGGCAGGGATCCCAGAACTCCGAACTCAACTCCAGAAACATGACCTGACCTAAGAAGAAGGCAGATGCTTAACTGACTGAGCCACCCAGGTGCCCCCTCTTGCTCCATTAATTGTGTGATATAGGCAGGCACCATGGTAACTTGCCTAGCTCTCTCAATGGATGTCTGAGAGCCTTTTTTTTTTTTAATTGAATGGCATATTTTATATAGATTTTGTTTAAACTGCCTGACTAATATAGTAATATGTTTGAAACAGAATATTTAACATATGAATGTTCTAGATAACTTGAGCTGCAAACACTAACCATTTTCTTCAAAATCTTGGGATATATTTCAGGGCACCTGGGTGGCTCAGTCAGTTAAGTGCCTGCCTTCTGCTCAGGTCATGATCCCAGGGTCCTGGGATCGAGCCCCACATTGGGCTCTCTGCTCAGCAGGGAGCCTGCTTCCTCCTCTCTCTGCCTGCCTCTCTGCCTACTTGTGATCTCTGCCTGTCAAATAAATAAATAAAATCTTTAAAAAAAAATCTTGGAGATTTTTCATCTGTTTTGCAGCAACTGAACAGTTTCCAGGATGAGAAAAGGTACTTGGGGGGATTTTTAAAATTAAAACACTTTTTCTCCCCCTCGATTCCAAGTAGACTATGGACAGCAAATTGTGTTTTTTTTTTTTAAGGTTAATTTATAGTTTATTGGATTTTTCTTAATGTTTTCTTCCATTGATTATCTTAACAAATACTTTCTTAATAAGATGGAAACAAATGCAAAAACCTATGTAAGACAGAAACTGGACAGAGGACAAGGAATGGTACTCCTAAGACATAAAGTCACAGAAACCAATTGCTAAGCGGTCCACTCCTTCGGATTGAACAGTGAACCAACAGAGTGCTCGGCAGTAGAGCTTAAATGTATAAACCTAGGGCTGAAAACACGGAGATTCAAATCCAAGGGGAATAGAGAAGAACAGGGAAAGAAATTGGGAGAGACACAAGATACCAGAGCCAATTAGTCAAACTAAAGTTAAAGCTCAGAAAATCAGGTAAGAATTATGAGACCCGGCCACTTGATACCCAACCTTGAGCTGTTTTAAAATGATTCTTACCTGGGTGGCTCTGTGGGTTAAGCCTCTGCCTTCGGCTCAGGTCATGGTCTCAGAGTCCTGGGATCGAGTCCCACATCGGGGTCTCTGCTCAGCAGGGAGCCTGCTTCCTCCTTTCTCTCTGCCTGCCTCTCTGCCTACTCGTGATCTCTGTCTGTCAAATAAATAAATAAAATCTTTAAAAAAAATAAAATAAAATGATTCTTACCTTCAGCAAAGATACTGTCTAGTTTGGAGGTAAGAGTAAGGGGTCAAAATTAGGCCATAAAAAACCGGCAAGGGACAACCAAACACTAATCAGTAAAATAATGAAAGGAATTGCAAGATGAGCTCAAAGAAGGAAGAAAAGTATGTGTGGATTTAAAATCAAGAGCTGGAGACAAGAAGGTCCAGACCCCTAACTGGACCTGCACATAACTGGTGTGGAAAGGAGCTCTGCCAACATCCTGTTCTGCACATTTATCTTTTTCCCATCAGTGAACTTATGTCCCCTGAAGTTCTTAGAGAAATGATTAACAGTGGAATTCCCCATCTTAACATTCAGCAGATTCTGATTTTGATGAAATTGTTTTGAGGAGGTTTTGTTTGTTTGTTTGTTTGTTTGTTTGTTTTAATAATCACCAAAGTCACCATCAAAAGGCCCTTCCTTCCCTTCTGGTGAAGCTATCATGTAGAAGCAATCCAAAAAATGATGAACTACTCTTATTAGATAAATGACAATTTGCCAGTGATTTATTAAATAAGAATTGTGCACTTGTACTTTATAGTGTAAATTTTTCTCACTGTTCTCTTTTTGCTTTACTATAAATTTCTTTATATTTCCCTTTCTGTTATATTCCTGAGTTTGATTTATCCAATGTGTTCAAAAACTCATATTAAAGAGAAATGAATTGACGCTGCCTATATCTTAAAACATGCTGGGGAAACAAGTTTTGATGGATAGGAAACATTTTTCTGTCGATCTTGCGGTTGGTTTTCAAAGGTTTTTTTTTTTTTTTTTTTCAACCCAGATTCAATTATTCTCATAAAATGTGGGTTAGTCATATCCATCCAACTCCAGTGTACCCTGATCCAGTAGCATATAGAGCTGGTGAAAGGTATGTCAAAAATAGCAAATACACCTTCAGTTTCTTCTTGCCCATTCCACTTGATGAAGTCCAATTAACCAAAAAGGAATTGGGTCTTCTGGAGAAAATGTCAGTGACTACTGAAGTAAAAGATGATTGCCTCTGAGAAATTTGGTTGGAATAGTTAGTGTTCATTTGTACCTGAAGCTGGATCTTGTATGTCCTTTTCTTTAGTTTTTCTAATCATAAACAGATGAAAATTCATTGTGGAAATTGTAAAAAAAAAAAAAAAAAAAAGAAAAGAAAGAAAGAAAAGAAACAAAAACCCCCAACTTAGAATAAACCATTATTTTTAAGAGACTTTTAAAGTGGCTTTTAATGAATTTTTTTTAAGATTTTTTTTATTTATTTATTTGACAGAGAGAGAGATCACAAGTAGGCAGAGAGGCAGGCGGAGTGGATGGGGAACAGGCTCGATGCGGGCCTCGATCCCAGGACCCTGAGACCATGACCTGAGCTGAGGGCAGTGGCTTAGCCCACTGAGCCACCCAGGCACCCGCTTTTCATTATTTTTCTCATATAATAGCTTATGTCTGATACCAAGATATTATCAGGAATTATGCAAAATCTCTTATATA
This sequence comes from Mustela putorius furo, assembly GCF_011764305.1. Lineage (NCBI taxonomy): Eukaryota > Metazoa > Chordata > Mammalia > Carnivora > Mustelidae > Mustela > Mustela putorius. The sequence continues at coordinate 18,056,496 of NW_025421987.1, forward strand.
CCATTTCTTGTTTTCTAATATTTTGAAATTAAAAAATCAGAAAAAAAAATAATTGAACTAATAACAGGGTTTTTTCCTAAGAAAACTTCTTGGTAAAATTTGACTGATGTTAGTATTTTATAATAAAATGAGGATTCCACGCCATCACTAAATAATATTTCCCTCTATAAAGATCTAAAAGAGGTTGTAATTATAAAAAAACACCAAGAAGGTCTTGATGATAGGAAAATGCAGGGAATTTCCTTTTCTAGTAGGTTAAGCTAGTTAAGACAGTCAAAGGAAAGTTAGAGAAAGTTCATGGTTCCACTATCAATTTTACGTGGCTGAAAACTGGACTGTGATCCAGTGACTGTGGGGCACGCTTTGTTTCTCCTGCCCTCCCCGCCCCTGTCCTGTTGAAAACAAACATGGCTTGAGAAAATATCTGAAAACAGTGGCCTTCTTGTGCCTGTCTTAGTGCCGTTAGATGATTGAGAAGCACAACATGCTCCGCAGATGTGGAAACCGTGTAATTCTGAGCTTCCTCCAGGAAAGAATGAGCTTTGATAGGCTGGAACTAAAGCTTCTTTAAAGGTGTAAAATAACCATGAATTTCCTATTACCATGGACAACTATTTCAGATATTCACAGCCAATTTGAGCATGGTGGCTAACAGCTGTTCATAATATTGCTGCCTTAGAGTACATGTGCCTTCTAAGAAGAACAAGGGGGTACATTCCTCATTCTTCCTTTTTTAAAAAAAGTTATACCCATATTACTTTTGCTCAACTTCTGGTTCACTCCTTTACTTGACATGATGAGATTTGCAAATGTAGGTAGACCTTTTATTAAAGACATCTAAAAGTACTACATTCTTGTTTTATAAAAGTTTGAATTTTGCCTCAAAAATGCATTTTATTTAGAAATTTAACAAAAATTTATTATTTGCATAGTCTGAGAAGGAAGCTTTCTGATTTTCCCTAATTCTAAGGACAATAATTTTAACTATAGAGATAACTACCCAGAGACGCAGCCCACATAAATTCAAGTACTTGCCCATTTTATTTTAACATGAACAGGACATTAGCTCAAAGACAAAATTGAATAAAATGGAAATGGAATAGCTTTCATAAGACCCTATTAGAATGCTTGTTTTTTGATTGAAGACATAACAGTTTGGATATCTATCTGGAAGTTTTCTATGTCTTTTGATCTGGAAGGAAGTTTTGTAGTAAGCATGCTAAATTTTAATATTAATTCAGATCTGCGAAATTGGCTTCAATCTGAGAAATCCCAATCGCCATAGATAACAAAAGTTTAGCATATAATAGGTTTGTACATATCACTAAGTATCAATAGAAGTATCAATAGAAGAATCAATCAGTAAGAATCGATCTTCAAAAGAAGAAGAAGCAGAAGGAGAAGAAGAAGAGGAAGAAGGTGGGGGAGGGTGTGTATGAAATTTGGGTGCTAGTTGTGACTTTAACATGAATTTATGAAAATATAAATAATATAGTACTAGTAATTTTTCCCCCTCAAACACATTAATTTTTCAGAGTAGAAATGAATTGCCTTGGATTCAGGGGACAGTTTGTACCCATGGTTATTGTACCTGGGGAAAGTACTCATAGACTTAAATAGCTGACTAGATCTACCTGTGTACCTGCAAATCATTTTATAATCAGCACTTCAATTAATCCCCCTTTACATCCAATTCAGGAAAACTTATGAGAATTGAGGCACGGTACATAATTTAGGAAGTTTTCACTTGGGAGCCTTTTTATTGGCTTGTTTTGGGAACTCAGATTGATAAAGTTCAAAAATTTATTGCATTTGCTTGGATAATCCTATTTCAGCATCAGAGTCAAGGAGTATTACTTTTTTTTTTTTTTTTTTTTTATAAAATACACCTAATTACAAACTCCATGATGTAACAAAATGTAAAATGCAAACTTAGATTCACTAAACATGCATTTCCAATTCATTTTCAAAGTTTGTTTTTATTTTGTTTCTTAAAGGGGTATAAATAATGAAAGAAAGATTACCCTTAAAATATTTTAATCATGATGGTTGAGGGGAAAAGATAGAATATTGAGAAATGTTGTGATACTTTAATTTCAAAAATGATTGATGTTGGTGCCCCTGAGTGGTTGGTCAATTAAGCCTCTAACCTTTGATGTCAGCTCAGGTCACGATCTCAGGAATGAGATCAACCCCTGTGTTGGGCTCTGTACTCTGGAAGGAGCCCCTTGAGAGTCTCTCTTCCTCTGGCCCATCACTCATGCTCTCTCTCTCTAATAAATAAATATTTTAAAAAATCATTAGTTTTGTTATTAATATTAAAATGTATATTTTGCAAAAAATGTTAAGGAACATCAGTGTTATTAAAACTCATTAATTTCTCCAAAAATAATTTACTATTTCTCTTATAGGAAATATAACTTTGTGGTATCTGAATTTTAAGCCATCTCAAATTCAGTGTTAAACCTCAGAAATGAAATTCACCTATACTTTCTGGAGTTATGTATATTTCTATATTAGATTAATGATTGATGTATTTTGTCATTTTGATGTGAAAATGTCTCATGATTAAAATTATGTACAAATGTGGGGCACCTGGGTGGCTCAGTGCGTTAAAGCCTCTGCTTTCGGCTCAGGTCATGATCCCAGGGTTCTGGGATGGAGCCCTGCATCGGGATCTCTGTCTAGTGGGGAGCCTGCTTCCTTCTCTCTCTCTCTCTCTCTGCCTGCCTCTCTGCCTACCTGTGATCTCTGTCTGTCAAATAAATAAAAATCTTAAAAAAAAGTTATGTAAAACTGTAAAAAACTATTTAAAACGAAGTAAAATCGTATTATTTTTTCAAGTACTATTTGGATTCATCTCCCTTTTAGAAAGTATTCAATTTATAAACAATAAGCATCCTAAACCTTTTTAAAAGTTATTACTGAATATAAATATACAAAGCTTTTATGTTTACTTTTTTCTCTGATAAATGATAAAATAAATCCTTCCCAAGGCAATAAATTAAAAAACTACAAAGGGGTCTTCTTCCTACACTAATAATAATAACTATCTTCATATAAACAGTACTTACGGTGAACTTGACACTAATCTAGGTCTTCTGTGTATATGTATATGTATGTTAATTAATTCTCACTCTAGTCTTATATGCGGATGACATAATGTTAAGGATGTAATATTACTTTTCTCTGGAATACATTATAGCTCAGATATGAAAAAATCTTTGTGATTTCCTAAATTTCTAAATACCACCACTTTAGCAAGCCATAAATGATACAATTTAAATAAAAATGATATTTTGTTAAGATAGGCTGAATAGTCAGCTGGTCTTCCTCTCACTGTTTAAAGTAATTTGTACCTGATTGCATAATAATATAAAGTCATATATTATCAAATTTATAAATTGTCACTGTTTAGAAACTTGGAGTTACTTGTTCATAAAGAGATATAGCAAAGAGACTATTCTATTTTCGTTGTGAAATTTGTCTGTAAAGAAGAAATCTTAAAAAAGAGGAAAAAATGGTGAGGGAAGAAAAGGAGTTTTTTGTACCTTCTCTTTAAAAACTGTTGTTATTGTGATCATTATACTTTCCACTGGATGTTGTCACAGGGGAGGAAAAAGGCTAAATAGCATGAAAAGAAAATTTCAAAATTTATGTTTTTATGAGACTATCCATTTAGATCAGACTAGAGATTGTCTTATAAACTAGTTCTGCCAAATGAGTCACTTGAAATGACATTTATTTGTTGAAATCAGTGTTTTGAAAATCGGTGCTGCCTTCACAATCCATTTTCAAAAAAGAAAAAAAGGGGGGGGGCTAATTTATTAGTTCTATTTTCATCCCCCAAAAAATGCTTCTACAAAAGGAGGGGACCAGAATGACAATTCTATTTGTAAATTAGTCTACATTTAGGAGTGTTGATAATAGGAGAAGATGGCAATGACAAAGATAGGGTGGTGCAATCCCAAACTCTATGCCTCATTCAGTCTTTTCTTCGATAAACTTGTGTGAGTTATTCTCATTTTTCAGAAATTCCTGACAATCTTAATCTCATTTCCCCACCCTCCAAAAATGGCTACCTAGGCAAAAAGGGCCCAGTCCTGGCTCCAGGGAGTCTAATAAAGAAATAGCAAACGTTGTAAGAAAGCCTAAATGATTCTTATTTTGGTAATCATTAATAAATTTAAAAAATTAATCACTCCAGTAAAAAGAAAATAAAATTCCACAGGGTTATATAAATTGATAAAACAGCTTGGCTGAGACAAGTAAAAAGCAAAGAAAAACAAAAAGCATCTACAAAAACATGGTCATTACTTATCTGACAAGTGAATCTTATCTGACCAATAAAAAGTAATTGATCAATTTAGGATAAAAACACAATGGGATAGGATAGACCTTGCTTTTGAGTCTCACAGAAGATGTGGTTCAAAACCTGGACTCTAAACTTAGCTTTTTTTTTTCCCCATTTTCTTTTTAAGATTTTATTTTTTTTAAGTATATCTACACCTGATGTGGGCTTGAACCCACAACCCCAGTATCAAGAGTTGCATGCTTCACTGAGTAGCCAGCAAGGCACCCCTTATCATCTTTTTAATACCTTTAAATAAAGTAACCTATATCTCAGCCTTGGAATCTTCATAAATAAATAAATGATACACCCTTTATTAGGACTATTGTAATAATTAAATAATATAGAGATTATAAAGAGCTTCACACCAGGGGGACAATGTCTAGAGAATTGTGTTAATTTTGTACATTTGTTATGGGCTGCATTATATTTCCCCCAAAATTCATATGTTGGAGTTCTTATTTCCAGTACCTTAGAACATGACCACATTTGAAGATTGGGCCTTCAAATAGTAAATTAAGTAAAAAATGAGGTCTTTATGTTAGACCACAATCTCTTCTGACTTGTGCCAAAGAAAGAGAAAATTTGGACACTCAAATGAGACAACCGGGTTTCTTGCACACACAAAAAAGACCTGGGGCGTCTGGGTAGCTCCGTGAGTTAAAGTCTCTGCCTTCGGCTTGGGTCATGGTCCCAGGGTCCTGGGATCGAGCCCTGCATCAGGCTCTCTGCTCAGTGGGGAGCCTGCTTCCCCCCACCCCTCTCTGCTTGCCTCTCTGCCTACTAGTGATCTCTGTCTTTCATATAAATAAATAAATATTCTTAAAAAATAAAATAAAAAGAAATTAAAAGAAAGAAAGAAAGACCCTATGAGGACACAGTGGACACAGTAAGATGGCAGCCATCTGCAGGCCAAAGAGAGAAGATTCAGGAGAACCTCACCTGCTGACATCTCAGTATTGGACTTCTAGCACGCAAAACCATGAAAAAAAAAAAAAACATATTTCTATTGTCTAATATTTTATTGTGACAGCCTTGGCAAATTATTACAATATGCATATAAAGAAATAGCAAATTGGGACTCCTGGGTGGCTCAGTCGGTTATGCATCTGCCTTCAGTTCAGGTCATGATCCCAGGGTCCTGGGATCGGGCCCTTCATTGAGTTCCTTGCTCAGTGGGGAGCCTGCTTCTCCTTCTCCTCCCTGCTCATGCTCTTCCTCACTGTCTCTGTCTCTCTCTCAAATAAGTAAAATCTAAGAAAGAAAGAAAGAAAGAAAGAGAAAAAGAAAGAAAGAAAGAAAGAAAGAAAGAAAGAAAGAAAGAAAGAAAGAAAAGGAAGGAAGGAAGGAAGAGCAAATCACTCCAATGTAGGCAAAATGTCTAAAGCTGCATGTCATAGTTGTTAGGAACATGCCTCATGAAATGTTCCAAAAATTACATGTATTATTTCATTTAATCCTCAAAATAGTGATAATGGATTAAGTGCTAGTTTAATGTATGCTTTACAATGAGGAAACTAAGTCACAGAACTTTTTAATAACCTAAGGTCACACAGCTGGCCGGAAACTAGAGCCTCAGTTCATGACCACCAAGAGAAACAGCAAAATTAAATTAAATAAGTAAGCATTCATATGGGCCTGTTGTACAAACTAATATCCTTACCCATTAAAGGACACGAAACCCCACAGCCTTTGTTAAGAAAGAAAGCAAAGCCCTACAGACTTTAGACCTAATTTGGGCATACAGGAGTGCATGTTATCAGATCTATTTTTACAAGAACTTTTCAATGCTCGTTTTCATGAGGAATGTAAATGACACACACAGGTTTTAGAACACTAAGAGTTGCTTTTAGTGTAGCCTAGACTATAATTTTAGAGTCCCTTAGCCCTATCCGTTCCATGTACCCATTGATTAATTCCATGAGCACAAACACAAAGCAGATATAACTCAGAATGGAACAAAAGCTGACTACCTTGTCTGAACCATGGTTAAAGCGCTCATATTTTCAACTAGAAAAATTGTATTTCTTCTTGTTAAAGTAATTTGGTGGAAGGATTTGAATAGGTCAAATATCTGAATTATATATTATTCTTAACAGAAACTTGGCTTGATAATTTAAATTACTGCTAATCAAATATTGATATGGAGAGGCCCTATGGGAGGTAAAATATACTGATACAATGTTGAACATCAGCCACTTATAAATAAATGTATCTAAAAAGAATAAAATAGCATGGTTAGTAATGAAAAACCATCCATCTTATTACCAGGTGCCAGTCACTTCCTTAGATCTCAGGTATAGCAATAAAAGGCAAAAACCCTTTTTTGTATTTTTCATAAATGAGAAAATACCTAGTAAAATTTATTTAATATGATTACTTTCTGTTGAAATGCTCTTTTGTTGTAGATGGAGCAAAAGGAAACTTTACTTGGTAATCTTATAATCATAAATTCTAATATTTAGTTCTGCAAATGCAGTACTTTCGTTAGCTTACTTATCCAACCTCCTCTTTGATGTGTCCTAAAATCTAGAAGGATTGCACTTTAAATGTTTTCTCCTATTATGAGAGCAGTATATAACAATTGTGGAAAATGTTAATAAAACAAATACTAGCACTTGTATTCCCTTCACCTTTGTGGTCAGTACTACTCAGATATTGATCTGATATACTACATTTTGGTTTGGTATTTATGTATATATATGTTTGTGTCCTGGAAGTTTGATTCATGTATTCATTTATTATTTAGTTTAACAACTATGGATTTTACAACCATTCTGTACCAGAGCAAAAGAATATAAAAGTGACAACTATGTATTCTAAGGTTTAGAAATCCATGGATGGATATAAAGACCAGGAATTGGATTTGGACATGTTGAGTTTGAGATGTGCATTAAACCCTCAAATGGAAAATTTGAGCATGGGGTTGGGTCCAGAAGAAAAGCCTGGTCTGGACATGGACCATCAGGGAGAAGAAGTTATTAAACCCAGAAGGCCACATAAAGCAGCAAAGATGTAGAGTGGAAAGAGAACAGAAGACACCAAGGACTGAGCACTGATGTTCTTCAATATTAAAAGCTTGAGAAGAGGGACGCCTGGGTGGCTCAATGTGTTAAAGCCTCAGGCTTCGGCTCAGGTCATAATCTCAGGGTCCTGGGATCAAGCCCTGCATCGGGCTCTCTGCTCAGTGGAGAGCCTGCTTCTCCCTCTCTCTGTGCCTCTCTGCCTACTTGTGATCTCTGTCTGTCAAATAAATAAATAAAAATCTTAAAAAAAAATAAGTTGTTAAAAAATAAAAATAAAAATATGAGAAGAGAATGAACTGGCAAATGCCACAGAGAAGGAAGAACCAGGAACCAGTGAGAGAAGAGGAAAAATGAGTTTATCTATCGAAATAGGGGAAAGTTTCAACTCTGTGAAATTACACTGTTAGATCAAGCATGATAATAAATAGGAACTGACTAAACTTAAAATGAGGACGGCATCAGTGACGTCAATGAGCTGTTTCCACGGAGCATTAGGGAAGAAAGCCAGGTGGAGTGGAGTGAATGGAGAGTGGAACAGAAGAATTAGAGTGAGTGCATGTGGGTCATTCTTGAAGTTTTGCTGGAAGAGACCAAAAACAAAAACAAAAAAAAAAAAAGTGGAGTGGTGTTTCAGAAAGAGATGGACACTAGGGCCAAAATAAGGTATCAATTCTTCTTTTAAAAAATAATTTCTTGTTTGAATACTAACTAAAATCATCTAAAGAGAAGCAAAAATCTGGTGGTGTAAGAAAGACAGGAAAACTGTGATGCCCAGGAGCAAGACAGAGAATGGGAGTGCTTTCCTCAGACAGGTGAGAGGGTGAGCTCGAGGGGTTGGCAAGAGGGCAAAGGTTGTGATGGCAGATGAGGATAGGTGCGTAGTCCCCAGAGTCTGAAATGATGCCATTGGATGACTGAGTAAATGGACTAGAGATGGGATAGTGTAGACATGAATGGTCAAGGATAATTTCATGAACTAATAGTGAGAAGAATCAGGGTGGTGTATTCCCCACTCACGTTCAGCTGATCAGATGCTGATCTGCATTGAGATGGTGTTGGCTGAGCCATGGCATGGCCAAGAAGGTAAAATAAACATTTTCATCAAATTGTTCTCATTTCATATTAACAGATGAGTTTCTTTCCTGTGTTATCAAATATCCTTTAAACATTATTTTAATGCTTATAAATAAATACATGCAACCATGTATAGAAAATTTTCCCTATTTTTAAATTTGTTTTTACTTATTATATATTTCAATAATTATAGAATTTGAGAGTCAAAACCAAGAACGAATTGCAAGAAGAAAGGTGTCTGGGAAAAAAACATAATTGCAAAGGGATTCCAAAGGAGTAAACTGTTTTAGTAAAGATTTATTGCTATATAACAATTCACTCCCAAATTCAGTGGCTTCAAAAACAAGAGCTATTTATTTGCTCCCATTAATACAATTTAAGAATTACATGGTGGGAATAGATTTTTTTCTTCTTCAAAATGTATCAGCTAAAGCAACTTGACTAGAAAAATTAGTTCCAAAGTGGAGTCACTCACATAACTATTGCTGCTAGCTGGTTCTAGGAGCAGATCGGGGATATTGAAAGATTATAACAAATCTTAGAAATCAATATTTCATGATGGATATGAATTTAGATTAGACTGGAAGAGCTTTCATCTATTCCATTTTTTTCAAATATCTTTTTCCAACCTAACCTACTTTATTTTTAAAATTTATTTATTTATTTATTTATTTTAAATTTATTTATTTGACAGGGAGAGAGAGATCACAAGTAGGTAGAGAGGCAGACAGAGAGAGGGGGAAAGCAGGCTCCCCACTGAGCATAGAGCCTGATGTAGGACTCAATCCCAGGACCCTGAGATCATGACCTGAGCCAAAGGCAGAGGCTTAACCCACTGAGCCACTCAGGAGCCCCAAAACTAAATCTACTTTAAAACATAATTTTTGTTTCAATTTTTTAAATACCTCTTGGGGGTATCCGTTGTTCTTGTATGGCTTATTAACTATTTAAATTATTTTCAGTCTCTATTTATAACTGTTAAAATATGTGAACCTATGCTTGTGCCTCTGATATAGTTTTGGATATGCGTTTTACAATGACATCGGTTGCCAAATAATCAACCATCGTAATTTGTTTTCTATTTTATATGGTACTTTTTAGCCCAGATTTGCTGTGCTTTGTTCATTTTCTATGTTTATTTTTGACTTGTTGAGTTTTGTGGGGTTTTTTTTGTTTTCTGGGTTTTTTTTTTAAGATTTCTAATTCTGTTGATTTAATGAAAGAATGGGTTCTCAAATTTCTTCTCTGGGAAGGACATTGAGGTTTTCTTTGTAACATGATCTAAATTCACTCTTTTTTTGGAGAATTTTTCATGAAGTCTTAACATAAAGTCGTATTCTCAGTTTTGGTAGCTTGCTTGAATGTTTCCCCTTTAATGTAACCTAATGATTATTCACTCAAATATTTTATTTTATTCTAAGTATATTATACTGACCAAAGTTTTTTTGTATGTAACAAAATTGTTGCACCAAATTCATGGCTGAAACCATGTTACAGCATTCTCTTTTATAGAAATACACTATTTTCATTCACATTAGTAGTCAATTGTATTTGCCAAAACACAATATGAATAATCCATTCATTGTCAAGCCAGACAAATAACTTAAAAGACTATTCTATTACTTCTTTATTATTATGATATAAACTGGCCATTACCGTCTTACATCTAGAATCATTCTGTTCCCTAATTCTAAATTATATATTGTTTCTGGGTGTTCAAAGTCATATATCTGAATTTTATTTATCTTCTCCAATACTTTAAAATACTTTAAAAATATTTTTAAAGGGGCACGTGGGTGTCTCAGTGGGTTAAGCCTCTGTCTTAGACTCAGGGTATGATCTTCCTGGGATGGAGCCTCACCCCGCATCAGCATCCTGCTTTCTGCTCAGCAGGGAGCCTGCTTCCCCCTCTCTCTCTGCCTGCTGCTCTGCCTACTTGTGATCTCTCTCTGTCAAATAAAGAAATAAAATCTTTAAAAAATATATTATTTGAGTGTATTAAGACCTAAAAAGACAGTTACCATTTTTTTCACAGAATACTTCTCACAATCATAACATCTCGAGTTTAACAGTACAGTCTCTTGTGATAAAGTTTACCTTAAATATTCATACTTTTTATGACTTCATCAGTTGTACTAATCATTTCATCCACCTGGGTATAAAGCAGAGAAATAACTATATAAATCACATGGTTAATAACATTGTAGTCTAAGGGTATTTATTGAAATCACATATCACTTCTTTTGCTATAATTTTGCCAAGTAGATTTCAGGATTTATTTTTACACTGTTATTGTAATTTCATTGAGAAGTATTATTTAGTTCAGTTAATATTTTAAAAATAGTAACTATTAATTAATAATGTTTTCTACAGTTATTATTGATAAGTTAAAACATTGCAATGACGTATCTGTATGTAACATCACAAATGTCATAACTACTGACTTTCATCATTTGCATACTAAGGAAATGTCTCTTACAATATTTCTATGCAACAGAAAAATATTTTCTTTGTGAACTGCATTAACATAGATATTTGTCTGTCTTCGTGGTTTGGAATTACACTTGTCATAACATGAGTAAATTCTATGTGAATTAAATGCTTCCTAGGTGATATAAATAAATATATTCTTGCAGTCAACGCTGACTAATAGCTAATTATTTTTATAAACAAGCCTCTATGGTAGAATTTGTGAGGTTTATAGGTATATTTTAATGCCATTTCAACAAATGTACCTCTATACCCAGAGAATAAGCCTAGATTATGGAAATGGTCTGCTGGAGTTCCAGAACTATATTACAAGATACTCTTTTTTCTGTAAAACATGTTTGCATTTTAAGTTTACTATTATTCTACTATTTGTAACCTTATTTTTTTCTTGTTTTCTTGTTCTAAATACAATTTTTATCTTCAATCTTGAACAGCATCGTTTTCTCCTTCAAATATAACAAAGGACTATATCAGAGAGTGAATCAGTTTTATTGTCATCTATAGGAAAATAATGTACAATACTTAATTTCCCCAGGTAAAGAAATCTATAGGAAAGTTAAATTTTATTACAGCATCTATTCTAGAATATAAAAATGTACTCTGTTAATATTATTACTGCTGGGTTTGCCTGTTTTTAAAGACCCAACATCCATTTGGGAAATTTTGATGTTACCCTTATAATCATACACACACACACACACACACACACACACACATTCACATGTGTGAATATATTAAATACACACACATCTTGCAGAAGATCTCACACACTCTCTCACACACAAGTAATATCTCAGTAATTGCAAACCTAACCTAAAAATATGTCAGCATGTAGAATGTTATGAACTAGATCTGAGATAGCTGATCTCTTGACTAGAACCCAGAACCCTGTGTTCTCCATTTACTACCTACTTTTCACAAGCTACTAAATCTTTCCAAGTTTTGAAATTCTTACTGTAAAATGAGATTTTTACCCAGGACCATACTGAGGATTTAAGGAGATAACATATCTGGTACATATTAAGCACTTATTTCTTGTTAACTATTATTTTTGTTGTGATTTTTTTTGTTGTTATATTTATTTTCATATCAATATAATTTCAAATGGAAGATAAGTATATGCAGATAATTATGTGTGTCATTGTAAAAAAAATATATATATACTATGGCTTAGGGAAATATGTGATGAATAGTATATAATGGATACCACAAGGAAATTTGAATAAGATCTAGATATTTCAAGAAGAGATCATTTTTAATTGATGTTTTCAGGAAAGACTCCACTGAAACAGATCTGCAAGTTTATTTTGTTATTAAAATAAACTCTATGGGTAGTTGATTGGATAATACAGGCACACTTTCAATAATACTAGAATATGTACAAACTTTTTAATTAATTCAATATATATGGTTAATAATTTAATTCTTTACTCTATTTGAGTCCTTCAGGTGTGCTCAAGAAACAGAACAGGTTACAATTATTTTTAAAAGTTACAGGTTAAAAAGTACGTGAAATACTTTTTAGAAAACATTTCAATTGGTTGCTGCACAGATAATAACCTTCAGCATGTGGTCATGAATTAAATGCAAAATAACATCAGGAGCCCTGCTTCAAGAAATAATTAGGCCTTCTGCAGAGTCATTCAGTAAAATTACATTATTGTGTTCAACTGAGAGGAGCTGTGTAGAATTGTATTTGTAAAATATAATTGCAGGGACAGCTGGCCTGAAAAAGGAAGAATCTTAATAATATATGTTGCTGAGGTGGTTGGTTGTTTACTCCCCATTATGAGAGTGGTTGATAAGAAGAACAGTCATTGTTGCATAGGAGAGAGAAATTAATTCAGAAAAATAATGATGTAGCTTCTCATGCAGTTTAACTGAATTTTAAAAAGTGAAATGTATTGTTAGCCATGCAAGCAACATGCCTTGAGGATTTGTTCTCCTTGCTCTGTACTCCTGAAGCTTCAAATTTTCTATGTGGCCTTTCTCAGTTGGCTTCCTCTTTTATTTTCTTAACTTCCCCCTTGTAATGTAAACATGGGAACGAGAAAGTGGTAGAAGAACAAAGGATAAGCATACAAAATAGCAGAAAGATTTAATAGGGAAATGGTACCACACTGAGATTTTATGAAAAGATTGATAATAGTGTGTTCATTTAAACCGAATGGGGAACCACTGTATGTTTTGTCATTCTAAAGTTAATTTCACTTTTTACTTAAAGGCCTTCTCGATTTTTTTTTTCCACCCTTTGTCAAAAAGAACAATTAATTTTATCAACATGACCTTTCAATGCCATTGTAAACTCCCATGTGCTAAAATAAACGTCTTGACACCCTCATGAACATGAATTATACAGATAATTCTATGAAATACTGGGGCCAGTATTTCATATACAATTTACTGTCATGTAAATTAAACACAAATCAATGGAAGACAAAGAAAAATTGTTAGTTGATTAACTCCAGAGAGAACTGTAAGTTTTAATATGATACTTAATAGTAAGCTAATCTTTAAATGGCTTTGGCTATATAAATGAATATTAAGTATATGTCCCTAAAAATAAAGGCATTATTGAGTGTATGTTAATCATTCCTTAAAAAAATAAAAATTTTGGGGGCGCCTGGGTGGCTCAGTCGTTAAGCGTCTGCCTTCGGCTCAGGTCATGATCCCAGCGTTCTGGGATTGAGCCCCGCATTGGGCTCCCTGCTCAGCAGGAAGCTTGCTTCTCCCTTTCCCACTCCCTCTGCTTGTGTTCCCTCTCTCGCTGTGTCTCTTTTTATCAAATAAATAAATAAAATCTTTTAAAAATAAATTTAAAAAATTGTATCTTTAGATAATGTCAGAATACCTTCCTCTTTAAAAATATTAGGGTGACTTATATTTTTACTTATTAAGACCAAGTTTATAATTTTCAGGTAAAAAGACAAAATCTTAACTTCTACAGCAAATATTTGTTGAGACCGTTATATGCCAGTCACTTCTATGCAGGAAACAAAAGAGAGAACACTCAGGAAAGCGATATGCAAAAATGTCAGTAATGATAGGTATAATGAAGAAAAAATAAGCAGAGGAAGGAGATTGATGAAAGACACACAAACAGATTGGTCAGGAAAGACCTCTCCAAAGACGTGAAATTTGAGCAGGTTTCCATCTTTTATTCTGTTTTGGTTTTGTTTTTAGCATTCTCCAATATATTTATTCTGAATTTAAGGGGACAAAATTATAGATCTCTATGCAAGAATTCTATTCTATTTATCACAGGAAACCAAGTAAGTTCCCTCAACTATATACAGTTGTTATTGACAAAAATGTTTTTATTGGCTTCACTTAAATAAAAAATAAATTTAAAAATATGATTGAAATGAAGCACTGGCTGGGGACACCTGGGTGGCTCAGTCTGTTAAGAAGCTGCCTTTGGGGCGCCTGGGTGGCTCAGTGGGTTAAGCCTCTGCCTTTGGCTCAGGTCATGATCTCAGGGTCCTGCTCAGCAGGGAGCCTGCTTCCTCCTCTCTCTCTGCCTGCCTCTCTCTGTCTATTTGTGATCTCTCTCTGTCAAATAAATTAATAAAATCTTTAAAAAAAAAAAAAAAAAAAGAAGATGAAGAAGAAGCTGCCTTTGACTCAGGTCATGATCCTGGGGTCCTGGGATGGAGCCCCCCTTGCTCAGCAAGAAGTCGGTTTCTCCCTCTTCCTCTGCTCCACACCCCCACTCCCACCCTGCTAGTGCTTTCTCTCGCTCACTCTCTCTCAAATAAATGAATAAGGTCTTTTTAAAAATAAAAATAAAGCACTGGGAGATACACAGAGCCTATCTTTAGTTATATTTCACAATTTTATGGGTTCATAATTCAGGCAGAGCTTAGCTGGGCTATTCTGTTCCATGGCAACAGCCACTCTGGTATTCAGTAGCAGGGCTGGTCAGGAAGGTCCAAGGTGGTTTCATTCATACATCTGGGGCCTTAGCGGGATGGCCGAAGGCTAACCTTGGTCAGGGGTTGTCAAGGAGAATGCTGAACATGTCAGTCAGCACAACAGTCTCAGGTAATCAGAATTCTAATATGGTGGCTCAGGGCTGCCCCAGAGAATGTTCCAAGAAACAGGAGGTAGATACTCCTAACCTCTTAAGGTCCAGACCCAGCCCCTGTCCACATGGTTATTGTGGCTGCATGTTATTGCCTAAAGCAGTCATAGCACTCACCCAGACTCAAGGTGGTGACAGAGACTCTACTTCTTCAGGCGGGTAGCGTCAGAGTGTGCAGCTATCTTGAATCTGTCCACTATCTATTAAAAAATTTACTCAAATACAATGACCGAAAGCAAATTCACCTAAAGCATTTGGATCATTCTATAGGATTTTCTACAGTGTGTGTGTGTGTGTGTGTGTGTGTAGTTATTGGATCAAACCTAGAATGATGTAGGTATCATGGGAATATGGCATTTTCCCACTGGGGATTCTGGAACTCCTAGATTAAAATCCAGTCAGAGAAACATTACTTACTCACACATTGTAGGTGGTAACAGGAATCTGAAATGCAGCAAAAGCATATATTATAGCTATCTCTCTTACAGAAAAAGTTTCATAGTTTATTTTCATCTCAAAATTGACTTTAACTATTAATTCTTAAATAATGATCTCTTTATTTTTAACATCCCACTGAAAATAATAATAATTAAATGAAGATACCTATACAATGTCAAAATAATGATGTCCCTATTTAACTTAAAAGCTGTATCATATTTTCTCCAGAATAAACTTGCAAGCCATTTTTTTTTTTTATCTCTCTGAGCTGTCATTCTAATCATTGTGGTTTTTGCTTCTGAAGTCTGGTTGGACAGATTAACTTTAAATTCCAAGCAAATCATTCAATCAATTTTATCTAAAGTAGCAATAAAATTACCCTAATTCTCTAACAATGGTACATTTTTTTAAATTCATTTTCATTCACTAGGTATACTTTAGTAGGACAGACAAGATCACTTAGAGTATCTGCTCTAGTCATAGAAATCTTTAATCTGGGAAAACTTGAAGGACCTATAATAATTGGGATCTAATGGTAGCTGTAAGTTCATTATATTTTTAACCTTATTTTCTATATAAATTTTTTTAACTATGATATTTAAGTTGCCAGATGTTTATTATGATATTGGTATGACTTAGTTAAATTAAGATTTATTAAGTAGAGCACAGGATGCTGGATGGCAAGCCATTGTTCAGCTACAAACTACAAATAGGGAAATCTTTTCCTCATAGATCCAAGCAGAAGCACACAGCAGGCCTTCAGGGGTCACATGGAGAGGTCAAGGCGGGGTACAGGCCAAGAGAGAGGCAGGACCTGGAGTGCATGCTTTTATTAGGGTTCATGGGTGGAGTGCTTTGGAGTTCCTGGGCTAAGGTGGGATCGGTCAATTCAAAATAAAAGAGTAGGGTTTTGGTAACTCCATGGGGTCTTAACTAAGAAGAGCATAAAGGATAGGCCTGAGAGGCAAGGGCAAGTGTCAATCACAGTGGGGGTTGGGTAGGTCACATTAGAAACTTAAACTTGCTTGCAACTCTGAGGGCTGCTGTCTGTGGCATGTGCTGTATGAGAGGCTCCTGTCAGCTTGAGGTCCTGTAGTCTACCTGGCCAGACAAAAGGGCTATGGAGGCAGCAAGACCATGGAGCGTTAATACCAGGAGTTATACCAAGAGTTCAACTTTTGACAGATATCCTAAATGAGAATATGTAAAATTTTAGAGCAGTTTGGCTCCATTTTGTTAGCTCTCTGATTTATCCAAATTTTGGTTTGTTTGGAGAGCAAGATTTATACTTTTCTTGAATTCCCTTGAGATTTAACAAGGATTCTTATTTCTGTATATTCAGGTGAGTCTGAGGATGGCTATGGGCATTTTTCACCTGGATGCAATGTATTTTCTTCAGAGTTGTCCATTTGAAATCTTTTTACGCTAGGAATAACAAGAGCTTATATAATTAGATAGACTCTCTCAATACCTAACGTCTTGTAATTTATTTTTATGGTAACGAACCTGGAAGATCTATGGCTGCCTGACTTGGAAATCAAAAATTCCCCTCGAATTTTTGCTCATTAAGTATATAAAAGTTGCTCAGAAACTGGCCCACGACATTGCCCGTTGAAATAAATTTAGAAAGGAAACTACATTCCATTCTTTTTGAGCTGGTCTCGTGGAATAGTCTCATTCACTCTTTAAAATATGTCTCTGAAGTTTGACCTTAGCCAGGAAGGTAAGAGAACATAGTCACAAGCTGTTCTCTTTGAATTGGGTGGGTCTGTTGGCCTACTTCCCTTTGGGCATTCATGGTCTCCAATTAGTCATGCAATTAATTAATAACCACTTTAATTCCTTTCTTGAAAGGCCTAAAAAATGATATCCCGACATTTAAATGTCCAGCCATATAATCACCTGGAGATGAGACTAATATCTGTCCAGCTAGATTTCACTGTCACAGGAGTATCTAGTTTAGATATCTGGGAATATTTGAAAGCCAAATAACTAACCTGTTTGCTTTCTTTCAGATTGTTTCTCCTTTCTCCGGCTTTTAGCATTAGATAAGCCTAACTAGAAATGATTTGCTAACAAGTATTTTTTCATAGGAAGCACTCATAGCACTAAGTGTCTTACTGGATTTATAAATTTTATTTTCTAGAAACCAAAAGTGCTTTTTAAGAGCGGTGGCCACATTCATGAACATCGGTAATAAGAGCTAACACTTCCTAAAGTGTTACTCCAAGGGCTTCTTCGTGTATTAACTCATTTTATCTTCATGATAACTCTATAAGTAAGATACTTTCCTGGAAAGGAAGGAGTCATCCCTAGTTATAAATGGGGAATCTGACCCAGAGAAGTTCACAAAGTGATTTGGGCTCAGGTCATGATCTCAGGGTCCTGGGAGCCCACCTTGGGCTCCATGCTTAGCGGGGAATCTGCTTGGGGTTCTCTCCCTCCTTCTGCCACATCCCCTCCCCTGTCTTGCTCGTGTGTGCTCTCTCTCCCAAAAACAAATAAGTAATCTTTTTTTTTTTAAAGATTTTATTTATTTATTTGAGAGAGAGACAGTGAGAGAGAGCATGAGAGGCGAGAAGGTCAGAGGGAGAAGCAGACTCCCCATGGAGCTGGGAGCCTGATGCGGGACTCGATCCGGTGACTCCGGGACCGTGACCTGAGCCGAAGGCAGTTGCTTAACCAACTGAGCCACCCAGGCACCCAAATAAGTAATCTTTAAAAATAAAAATAAAGACAAATCCTTCCTTTTGCTTTATAACCTATGTGTTACAGGATTTTTTTTTTCCCCCCTGCAAGATTCTTTGAATTCTTATCCTAAAATACTTTCTTGAGTTAAAAGAAGAAAAGAAAACCTCTCTCTTGAAAATTTTCTCTCTTGAACCACAATTAATGATACAGTATACTTAACAGACCTTTCTAAGAAAAGAGTTGGTTTTCCTTTAAGAAATAATTGCCATGTATTATATCACTTTCAGGTGTACAACATAATGATTCGGCGTTTGTTTATTTGATATTATTGCAAAATAATTACCTCAATAAATTTGGTTAACATCCATCACCACAAAAAAATACATAAAAATAAATTTAAAAAATTAATGTTCTGTGCTCAGGGACCTCATGAAGATATTCCAAAAGTGGGAGGTGGGGAAGGGAGGGTTGGGAAGGGAACATCTTTAAAAAGCTAAATCATTTCATATATTTTGATGTTCAACAACATGGACTATTAAGTGACTGAAAAATTGCTAAGAAAAGTAAAAACCTGATGTCAAAAAAAACTGTCCATTGTGTGTAAATCTTATATATACAACTGGTCATAGTACTTAAGTGAGTTTTGACCCCATGAAGACAAGTATATAAATATATACTAACAGATATAATTGACATAATTTTAGGAAAAATATCTATTGGGGTTAGCAAAATTCACTTTAAGAAACTTCTAAGATAATTTCAAAAATTATTTAAAGGTGTAAGAATATTTTTACATTAGCATTTATGAGCCATGGAAATATCTCTTAAATATAAGACAGAAATATCAAGATAAAACTTTTCAAAGTATCTGTTTTTTCTTTATAACTTGTTAAAACAAAGCCTTTCTTGTGGAATCAGAAATTGAACTCATCAGCAAATATGCTTGCTAACTTTTAGTGTGTGGGGAATGACTAGCGAATTTTATTTAAATTGGTATTACATGCTGTGCTTTTTCTGTTCTGACTATGCAAGGTATGGACTCATTATAGTATAAATTAAAGGAAATTTCTTTGAAAAACATTATAACTAGATCCCCAAATAGGTCTTCCTTATGATCTCTTCAGAAATGCACATTTTTATCCAGATATTATTTAGCTTTAGTTTGGTCATTGAATCAATAAATAGAAAATTTGTAACCTTGATGGATATCTTAAAAGATCTGATGCTAGGTGTGGATGTAAAGGAACAAGCATTTTGGAGACATGATCTTGGCAGTCCTTTCCGAAAACATTATATGTTCTCTGAGGCTGGGACCATATGTTATTCATCTTGAGTCTAGCACAATTTCTGACACATAGTAGGCAGTTAAAAAATATTTATTGAATGGAAAAATGACTGAATGACTGGATGTGCTTAACTGTTCCTGCTTAGCATTTAGAGGCTATTTTTAAAACTGTTGGAGTGACGATTATACTCATTGAAAACAGCAGAAAATATTTTCCTTTCACAAATCTCCAAGGAGTCTTGATAGGTATGTTAGCTCCCCAGTGTGCCAAAAGCTCCAGTCCACTGTTTTCTTTTTAACGCAAGCACGATGAAAGTCTTTGGTTAAATCCTAAAGAACTTAAGTTTGTACTTCCAGTTGTTCTATTTACGGAAGTGTTAATTTTCATGTTGAATTTTCCATTTTAGGGAACATCATTTTTATGCATGATGGCTTATAGTTAAAAACAGTTTTTCTTAAAACAATTCTCCCTTATTAAATACCATGGAACAATTACTTTATTATACCATGAACTTCACAGCAACTCTAAGATGTAGGTATTATAATTATTGTTCCTACTAAGTTAGGCCTAGTTATGTTTAAGAATACTATTCCACTAGTAACAGGATCAGATGTGACAGATTCTAAATTGTTGCCACTTACACTATGGTCTTTATCGAAGCTATTTTTGTTGGCATTGTAAGATGTAACACATTCACTGCCTTAGTGTGCATATATTAATATGTAATTAATCTAATCTTAAATTATATGTAATCAATTTAGAGTTTTTGCTTTAGCAAATGAATTCCTTTATGTCTAGAACCAAAAGTACGTGGCTGGAAATGTTGTTTTGAAGTATTGTATAATAACAATATAATTCACTTTTAATGTTTTAAAATACATAAATTTCTTTCACTTTTTCATATTCCTAAGGACATCTACCCAGAGATATAAAAGCCTAAAGAATAAAGACAAAACTTGCTTATTTTTAAGTACCAGATTTGTTTATCATAAGGTAAGTATTATGGTCTGTCTTCCCACTTCCCAAAATGCATAGATAGTTCTGCCTGGACACAGATCTACTCATTTATGATAGTTCAGTGTTTTTTCAGGCAAACACAGTTTATTTTTTTTTCAGACTTCTTTTATTAATGTAAGCCAATATACCACTAAAATTTCTATATGATTAATTAAGGAACAAATCTGAAACCATATTGTCCAGAAATGAGTAGAAAACACATGTATTTAAATTACCCAAAAATTGCTTGTATTACTTCTTCAATCTGTACAATTCAGATATGACTAGCAATGGACCAGACTCTCTGAGAGCCATAATTGTATTCCTATTATGTCATTTGGATGCTCTTAGCTGCTTTTGTATCAGTGAGCTACATCATGGCCATAGGACAGACTGTTTCTTGCCAAAAGCAGCAACACTGTAACAGTTCTCTGTACAGAGAGAGGCAAAGTATTGCCATGTTTGTATTTTTGCATTATCCTTGTTTTTATAAGTTGCTTCCATTTTCAAAGTTCAACATTCATCAGAGTGATATTATGTCCAAAGCAACAGAAACAACTACATAATTTAAAAGTTATTTTGATTAGTGTAGTAACGTAACAACTGAATCAGTGGGGTCAATATAAAACTCCAATTCTGTTTTATAATACTCTTAGTATCTATATTCCTCCTGTAGGCTGTCTAAATAGACAAATAAATTGACCACTTTACTACACAATTTATTTACGTCAATAAAAATGTATAAATTGAGATGAAAAGACTTTCCTAATTGTATAGAACAGAATCAATTTCTATCTCAGTCCAGCTACATATTTGTTGAATAAATGAGTGAACTAAGCCCATCTCAGCTGTTTGTGAGTAAAATCAAACCAGTGAGGCAGTGAGGCCAAAGTGAGAGACCATGGATGCTCATTTGAGTATTATAAGTAGTAAAGAGAGAAAATCTTTCCTTTTTAAAATTATGGATTTGTAGATTTGAAGATGAGTGATTTGGGAGGCAAAAGCCTAGATGTTTATTGGTTCTGCCATACAATGCTATGTGACCTGTTGCCATTTATTTAACCACACTGGGTCCCAGTGTTTTCATGGAGACCACCACAACTTTCCTTGACTCATAACTTTATAATGACTATCAGAAGATACAAGCTATGGTAAAAACAAAAAACAAATAAACAAAATGTAAATCGTAAAGAGCCTTGCTAATAGATTTTCCTTATTAATATAAAGTTGAAAATTTTCTGAAGCTTGCCTTATTTAGGTGGAATCCCTACCCCCAGTAGCTTGTTCCTTTTTAAATCTTTGGAATTTTCCATGTCTTTCCCAAGAATAGTAAGTGGTATATTAGCTTGATGAGTTTATAGATCATAAAGATAAATAAAGTGTGCACCTGTCATTAGATTAGATGACCAACTGGAGCCATCATTCCAGATTGCTTTAAGGTCTCGTGTACCGAAACCAGCATCAGTGGTCTTATATGTATATGTGCACGTGTGTGTGCACACATTTATATGTGTTTGTATGCATATTTCGTGTGCTTTTATCTTTATAATAAATGTTTATTATCCCTTTGACAAAATATGTAAATTTTCAACTCCTGAATAATCCATTGCATGTAGGAACTATATACTCTATGTCTCAGAGGAAACCCTTCACACAAAGAAAATAGATTTGTGTTTCCCACAGAGCAAAAGAGCAGGAAGACATGATACTGGAGAAATAGCTGGCTCACTTGAAAGAACCAGTCTTGAAAAGACACATTTTATGTTATCATAACATAAAAAATGGTGGATACTTCTCATAAATGGGATCAGATGGCAGTAAGAGGAAGCATATCTGATAGCTACAATATTGGGACCAATTAGACAAATGGGACAGTAGCACCTAAAGGACAGCACACGTTTGTTGTTACAATGTGAAGTACTCCAAGGAATTTGAGGATTACCCAAGAAAGACTAGAGGAATTTCACATGCTTCAACTTAGTCTCAAGTTGATATGTCAGTAGCAGAGATACCGTAAACCTATTTCCATGCTAGAGTAACAACACTCCCCTCCGCAAAAAAAACTAAATATCTTAAATATTGTGATATTCAACAAAGGAAGAAAATGTGATATTCAAGAAAAAATAACTTCGCTTTATAGTAGTTAACCAAGAAAAAAAAATACACTATCAATTTTGTTGCAAAACTAGTCAGTCTTGAAAATTAAAATAAAATTTAGAATACAGTCAGCAAGAAACTAATTTCTGATCATCACATAGATAGGTTTTTTTTTTTCTGCTATGAAAATGAAGAGTGGGGCGCCTGGGTGGCTCAGTGGGTTAAGCCGCTGCCTTCGGCTCAGGTCATGATCTCAGGATCCTGGGATCGAGTCCCATATCGGGCTCTCTGCTCAGCAGGGAGCCTGCTTCCTCCTCTCTCTCTCTCTCTGCCTGCCTCTCTGCCTACTTGTGATCTCTCTCTGTCAAATAAATAAATAAAATCTTTAAAAAAAAAAAAAAGAAAATGAAGAGTGATGGTTTTTAAGTAGTAATGGGCTTCAGTGGCAGTGATGTGTTATTGTAATCAACTAACTATGTTGGAACGTTAGAAAATTTTTGTGTCTATGTAACTACTGGTCAATATACTCAAAATTAGTACAGTATAGCTTTGAAAAGGAAAGCAACTTAGTCTATTCTTTTTTCAGAAAAAGATCATTTTGGAGGGGTAAACTGATGTAAATTGATTTTAGTATTAACCTATTTTTTAGGTTCAGATATACCTATCTACCTTCCTATTGGAATTGGAGTTTTTGCCTAAAAATACATTAATGATCCCTTCTTCAATCAGCACACTTAACCAAATGTCTCCTTTAAAAATAAACCACAACATAATAAACAATATGGTAACTGAGCAATAAGCCCATATTCTAAAACTCCTGATATATATTATTCTCTGATGCTAGGAACAAAGAAGTAAAACTTACATACAAGAAATAGGCCAAAAATTATGTTGCAGTATTTTCTTCTATAAACTTGGCAAATAATGACTTTTACTATGAAACCAATAAAAGCATTTGGTATGCTCTCCATCACATCATTATTTTTTAAGCATGCCTTTAAGTTTCTCTAAGTTATACGTGCTATTTGGAGAAGAGAAACAAAGTCAAATGTAGTGGCACATAGCCAATGCTATTAAAGAGAGTTTGCTTCTGCCTTTCGACTAGTTGATATCAGGATGGTGCTAGAAGGCAGGAGGCAGTGTCTTTAGGTTAACAATATAGGAAAAAGTACTTTTAGGGATAGCAAAGTTCAACTTTTATAATTATTTTTCAGTGAGCGCTTTGAATCAGGGCCTAGGATGTTAATGACTTAGTTCACGTAGGAATTTGACAATTCAGAGGGTTTGGGAGAAAAGAAAAGAAAAAAAAATCACGCTGCACTGAAATATTTAGAAATAATGTCCTTTTTTCCTACAAGGCTCAAGCAACTTTATTTCTGTCTCACTGCTGTAGTTCAAATAATGATGAGCTAAAGTACAGAAGGACTTCATTTGTATAAGTAACAGATGCAGTGAGACTCAGATACATTGATGATGATTTGATGATATGTCTAGCACATATAAAGCACTTACTATTACCTGGAATTGTTCTAAGACACATAGAGAATGGATGGATGGATGGATGGATGGATGGATGGATGGCCTGATAGAGTTACATATGACACAGGTATATATGTAGAGTACATATACACGCAGATATAATAGAAACATACACACACAGAGAGAGAAAGAAACAGAAAGAGACAATATCTTTACCACAATTCCTTATGTGGCAAATATTATTATCTCCATGTAAAAAATAGGAAATCAGCACCAAGTAACTAAGTTGTGGAGGCAGGGTTCCAAATCAGAAACAGGAAGACCTTGAAGTCTACATGCTAAACCTCCACTCCAAAGTGGATTTCACTGTTCATCAAAGACCTGAACTTCTGAGTTGCATCCTCTAAATCTGCCTTCAGGCAAATAATTTTGGTCATGTTATTTTTATTGCTTTTATTGCTTCTCACTCCAAAGTGGTTCAAACACTTGACAGACTTCAAAGTCTGCCATCCTTCAGTTTGAATTCTGACCAGCACATCATTTCCATGTGTGATTTGGAGTTAATCATTTACCATTCCTGAGCATCAGTTTCCTCATCTCTAAACAATCAGAATAATCATTTCCTTTTCCTATTGTATACAGAATTAACCAAAGCCCAATTTTATTGTTTGTGAAGTTCTTGGCATAGAGCCTAGCAAATGGGAAAAGCAGAATAAATGGAATATTAATATAATTTTTGCCACCTTCTTATCTTCCTCCTCCTCCTCCTCTTCCTTCTTCTTCTTCCTCTGGCATGGCGGTCAGGTTTTTTAGACAACTGAATAATATGAAATAAGCATTTCCTACATATATGTTGAATAATGAGTATGTGTTCAGGTTATCCTGCAACATATTATAGAATATCAACTCTATTGTATCAACACTTTTACTCTTTTAGAGGATATTAGCCTTATACATTAAATTGAGAAAGTATACTTGGGATATGTTTGGAATTCCTTAGTATAATTTCATTTGTATTAATATATCCATTTCCAATGTATACCCACCACCTAACATTCCTTCACTGAACCAAAATTGTATTCATAATTATATCCATTAGACTTCAGTTTAATCCCTGATAAACTTCTGTGGTTCAGCCTGTATCTTGATCCAAATCTTTGGATCCATCTTTTTCTGTAATAAAAGACCTAATAACTTCTGTAATTAACTACACTTAAATATGCTTAAGGAAAACTGACATCTAACACAAGAAACACTTTGCTTTTGAGCCATCTTTGAGGAGTAAAGGCCAATTTTCAGGGATTCCAAATTCTTAATTTAGATATCTCCAATCTCAAACACATTTTAAAAAATTATAACTGTATGTGTAAAAAAAAATAAAACTCACCATGTTGGTGATCCTCCTTTAAACAGATTTTATATTGAAATTATACTGTAAATGTAGCAACAAAGACTCGTGTTTTCTTTAATAAGAGAAAAAGAGTTTCTCTACAGATTCTTCACACTTCTTTCCTTTTTTTTAAAAAAATTAGTGACAGCAAGGATACTGATCTTTATATGCAAATTTAAGACCCTGAAAATTTTATTTGGTTCAACAAACACTTATATAGTACCTACTAATAAAATTAGCTATTATTTATCATCCACTTCACATTCAGTAGATCTTTTAATTTTGGAAATAATCCCATAAGGGATCTTATGAGAGATATTACCTCCATTAAAAACAGAAGGAAACTAGGGTACTGGGGTTTAACAAGGAGTTAAACCCCCAACTCTTGATTTCCACTCAGGTCATGATCTCAGGGTCCTGGCCTCAAGTCCCACAGGCTCTATGCTCAACAGAGAGTCTGCTTGAGATTATCTTTATCTCCCTCTCTTTCTGTACCCCCTTACTCACTCACTCTCTCAAATATTGTTTTTTTTTTTTTTTTAAAGAGGGAAACTAAGACCAAGCAGATGAATAGTACAAAAGATACAAAGCTGTCACTATAAGTAAATTTTGCAATCTACTACAGTAGGAGACAACCATTAACACAAATAGCTTCATTCAAGGTATGAAATAAACTAAGCAAAATGTTGTTTATAATTAGTCAAACAAGATGTCTAATTTTGACCTACAATGGTAAAATCCTATGAGTGAAATTGTAATTGAATATAACCCCAAAGGCCTTATTGAGAAAGGACTCATCACAATGGAGTCAGCAGTTCATATTACTGCTTATTGGAGCACTGTAGGATCCTAAGGATGAAATCACTGTTAATATTGGCATAAGACCAAGCTGCTTCTAAGAACAAAAATTAAAGCAGCAATCAGTGCGCCGGTTGTAGTAACATATCAACAATACACCCCAAATGGAGACAAGAGAACAGAGCAACACCATGTGACATATAGTAAAGGACACCACAGGAGACCAAAAAAGGTCTTTGAAGGGTCTCATCTCTGTGAAGATCTATTGCAAATGGTTTATGAATTTTTCACACACTCAACACGGTCTAGCTGAAATAGATAAGGGAAGTTAAAGTCCACCTGTAATCCTCGTACCTTGATGCTTGACATTGAAGCCAGGGTACAGTTTTTACTGGCACAAAATATTCATCAGTCCAAATGGTTCATCCTCTTCTAATTCATCATCCTATCTCAGGAGTCTATCTTTTCATTCAAACGTAGTAAGCCAAAGAATTTGGGCCAATTTATCAGTTCCTGAAATAGAAAAACAACCACAATCATAATTTGGTACTGTAGTAGTAGGTTACACGATGACTGTGAGTAAGTGGTCTAATTCTTCTGGGGGACAGTTTTCTAAAACATAAATTGACATAACTGGAATAAGAATCTCAAGTATTCTTTCATCCCTGATATCTCATAATCCTATGCTTTAGAATAAAGGAAAATACTATGTGAATAAAAAAGAAACCATGAGAGTTGAGACTGAGCAGCTCTGGGTAGAAATCCACATCCAGAATGTTTCCTTCCTGAATGGTTTTAGGTTCACCATTTAATCTGAGTTTTAGTTTACTCATCTGCAAAATGAGGATAATGATTCTTACTTCATAAGAACAAGCAAAACTGAAGAACGATGAGTTCCAACATAAATATTTTGTTAAAGGCATTGAAGCAAAAAATTGCTTCCATTATTTGTCTGCCTGTGGTAAAATAAAGAACCATGCAGAATGAAAATTCACACCCACCCCCATATCAAATCTCTCCTCGTCCAGCATTATGTCAACTTCTCAGGAGTATCCTTAAAGGACAGAAGTGCTATCTATTTTCCAGGAATACTGGAAACATTGTGGGCACAGATGGCCAAACCAAATCCTATATGAATCTTGGCTCCAACACTTGTACTCCAGTAATGTGACTTAGGGCCAGTTATTTATACTTTCTCAGACTTAATTCCCTCATTTATCAAATGTAGATAATACTACCTACTTCTCCAGTGAGTCTGTTGCTTACTAACCAAGCAACCCCATGACAAAATCAATGTAAACACTCCCAGCCCATTAAATATGATAAAGTATTAAAAGTACTTGCATGTAGTATTCATTCAGTAAGTATCACCTTTGTTAATATTAAAGGATAGTATAAAAGTACTCTGGTTACATTCATTTAAGGATATTTACCTATGGATACAATTATTTCAATTATTTTAATACCCTATGATTTTTATCTTTATGAAATTAAAATGTTTATGTTTCTCTCAAAAACTGGGAAAAGTTCAATGAAAATAAAGAATTTTCTACAGATCCTATTCTTTTTCATGGGACATAGGAGAAACATGGCCACTTCAAGATTCACTTTTTCTATACAAATCAAATCCTATTTCTACCATTTCTCAATACTAGTCAATTTATCCAAGTAAGCAAGTATAATAACACAAGCAGCACCTGCCTAAAACACAAGCAGAAGAGGCAGCCATATTTGTGTGTGTCCTGAACATTGTTTTTCACAAATCCCAAAATGATAATGCCCCCACAAATATCCTTTTATCTTCTCAATACCTGAAATTTCGTATTTTTGTGTTTGAATTCAAACTATGATCCCTCTTATTATGTTCAAATACTCCCAAAATCCATGCTTTTTAATATAATCATTGGTTTCCATACTTATTCTCCTATGCAATCATGATTTTGACCAACTGCCTCCCCTGACATAGCCAGCCTTATAAACCAGGTGGCTTTTCTGCTTCTTTTTGGT
Organism: Mustela putorius furo; assembly: GCF_011764305.1. NCBI lineage: Eukaryota > Metazoa > Chordata > Mammalia > Carnivora > Mustelidae > Mustela > Mustela putorius. Next base: position 18,084,703 of record NW_025421987.1, read on the forward strand.
TGTGTACTTAAAATCCAAATGTTAGCCCATTTGAAATGATTAAATGATCAGTAATTGTATTCAGGCTACAAACTAAACACTCTTTTATTATTGTAAGCAAATTTGTAGGCACATTGTACAGATTCTGAAAAACACTAAAGAAAACCAGTGTTCCCTTCTACTTAGAAATATCTTATGTGACTAGCAACCAAAAACTCACACCCTGCTATTTTCATATATCCTGAGTATTTTCCCTGGTGAGTCAAGTTACTGTTGTAACTGTTCTAATGAGTGTGTAATATCCATTCACACATTTGTACTGTAATTCATTTCAACAACTCTTACTATTGATGCCAAGTTTTTGGTATCATAAATGGCATTACAATAAATATAAATAAGCATGAGAATTACGTCTTATTTTAAAATAGCTTAAGAAAGTGATTCCTGAGCCAAGTTTAATAGATAGAGCTACTTTTGGTAAGTATTTTATTTTACTTTCCAGGAAGAGTGTACCAATTAACATTAAATAATATCACTGTTTAAAATATTTCCTTCTGGCAACAGGGATGCCTCACTGTCTTAGTCAATGGATCATATAATTCCTGATCCTGAGGTGTGAGTTAGAGCCCCACTCATTGGGGAGGGGTTAAAATTTAAGAAGTAAACAGAATATTTCCAGTAACATTTACTTTTAGTTTAATGGAACTATAATTCAAGTTCGTTGCAAAAAAATTTAGAAAATGCAGGAGAAAAATTTTTAAATCTACCAAAAATGTTTATCATTTATAATGAATAATTATTCCCCTTTTCACCAGACCTTTTGTGTGTATATTATACACATATTTTTAGTAGACATTTAGTAGACAATTTTTTTAGTAGACAAATTACAATATTTTTAGTAGACAATTTAGTAGATAATTTTAGTAGACAAATTCTGAGCTCTACTTTTTCTTCTCTATGTTGTATTATGAGTATTTTCTAATGTTCATTTCTTTTTTTTTCCTTCCCTATCTCAATCAACATCACTATATACCCTGTTGTCTTCATCAGAAACAGAGGAATCACTCCAGACATGGCTTACTTTTATCTAACACCAAGAGCTTACCAGTCCTCAAATGTCTACCTTAAAATAACCCTCATGAGCCTCAGGTTTTCTCCAACCTATTTCCACTTTTTCTCTCACTCATGTTATTGTAAATACCTTCTACTTGCTCTATGTCCAATCCAGCTATTTTGTATCCCATACTCTGAGGCTGGAGAGTGTTCTTTCTATTGTTGAAATAAAACCATGTCATTCCCATGTTTGCAGTGATTCATTTAAGATAAAAATCCTGGTGTTTTAATGTGACATTGTTCTCATTTACTACTTTGGCTTCAAGTTGCCCTCAGGCAATGCCAAACCACTTGCTCTGTGTGTCGCTCTTTTATGAGTATGTAAATTTCATATTGGAAGTCTCCCATAGGACTAAGAATAGGGGCTCTGGAGAGACACTGCCTATATTTAAGTTCTGGCTATACCCACTGACCTTGGGCACCCCTCACTTTGGGTAATTTGCTTAACTTCTTTGTATGTAAAATTAGGATTACAAGGGTTCTTAGATAGTTAGGAAGATTCAGTGAGTTAATGTTTGTGACATGCTTAGAATAGTAACCAGCACAAGTAAGTGCTCTGTGTCTATTAAAGGCTTTTATTTTGCCTGTTAATTACTTAGTTTATACAATCTGCTTAACTTTGAGATTTCTCCAAGTGTTTCTTCCAAAACTAGCCTGAGTTGCTTGCTTCTACTTTTTTACCTTGGTCCTGTTGCTTTTGACAGGGTTGATACTGTGTACATCTCTGACTCTCAGAACGAACAGTTGTGTGAGACAAGAGGTCATTTTTTCCTCTCTTCACTGCAACAGCTAGCACAAAGCCTCAGAAATGCCCTGCTGTTTGTGGTCTATCACTATCTGTTTTGCAAATGAATAGTATTTTATAACTGGCAGTTTCCATTAAGGTCTTGTTCACCACTTGTTCCTTTTGTGTGGAAAATGTTTTCAAGAACCTCGTTAATAAAATATCTTAAGAGCCAAACCTCACATTACAGTAAATTACACACATATAAATCTAATTTCAAAAAGAAACTGAGTCAAAATCCACTTTTATCTAGTATTTTGTTATTTTATTTTCATAAAGCAAACAAGTAGCACATGCCACATAATAACAATGCAAACTAACAACCAACCAGCCATATTTCTGGGATCATAAATTGTAGCAGAACTAAGTACAATGAGAAGATGTGACAAAAAAAAAAAAAAAAAAAAAAAAAAAAGACATAGACCTTCCTTTAAAAGACCTCGGGGCTCTCTTTGGTTTCAGCACACACATCTACATGATTTCTTAGGAATACCTCAAGTCCTGTAATAGGCTATAATTCAAAGAAGAAGCAAATTAAGATAATGTATTATCCACAGGTAAAGAAGCCATAAATGAAATAAGCAGGACATACTCTGCTCCACGGTTAAACAGTTTAAGGGAAGTGAGATTTAATTCAGATTTCAAAGTCAAACTAGTATACAAGAATTTTAATAGAGAAGGCTATGATATAGCTAAGGGAGAAGAATAGCACACTTAAAACCATGAAAGTGGAAGTAAGATGGATAAACTGAAAGCTTTTTAGAGAACATAAAGCAATTGGTAAATTCTCTCTTCCTAACAGTCTATGAGAAAACGAAATAGGTGAGTACACTACAAAGCCTGAAAGTCTTTTTTCTACTTGATTCTTCTAGTAATAGGAGGTTAATATACTTTTTAAATAAAGAGGTCATAAAAATATATTTTTACAACCCATTAACACTAATGATCCTATTAAATTTATGACAACAATAATGGTAAATAGTACAACAATATCATCACAACTGATTGTAATGAAAATGATGAAGATTACCATTACATTACTAGACGAGGGGAAATAAGATCGGAGGACAGATGTAGATATTCTAGATTATGCTATTTATATACTTGGAAAACTGAACACCTGGGCATCTAAAAAAGAATTACCCCCTAAAATATGTTATTCCTTTCCTAATAAAAAGAGCTTCAAAGGAAAATAAATAAATTCCAAAGTCTTTTTGGTCTCCAAGTCGCTCTTATACAAGAGGAATTTGATGAGTTAAGTACAAATGCATAAGAAACATGTGGATTGCATTTTCTTTAAAAATACACAAGGGCTTAAAAATTAAGGAGAAAAAGTGTTTGGCACAATGCATTTTTCATGAAGCCAAACCAAAAACATTCAAGATCATTTCAGATTGTAGTATGACCTTCAACATTGTTGTGTTTATATCTGTTAAGTTAATCTAAAAACAAACACTATTTTTAAGTAGGAGAACTGAAGCAATAAAATTAAATATTTGCCAAGCTATAGATTTAAATGAATAATTTCTTAAAAGTTCTGAGTTTCATTTTTTTTTAATAGTCTCCTAACCAGAGATGTTCTAGCAAATGCCCACCATATGTGTCACACTCTGTGTCTATTCCATTATTTCTTCATAATGTTTCTGGTTCACGTAGTAGAGGAGACAACATCTGAATATGTGTAAGAAAAATGTCAACCCTCCCCTAGTGGTAGGATTAACTTAACCACAACTTGTGATCTTCAATTGGTTCAAATGTATTCTCAATTTGAGTCATTTTTTAATACTTTTGGCCTGTGCTTTGTTTAATCTCTGCCTATGTATTTGTTGCAAAGAAACTTTCTGAGATGACATTTTGTTCCTGTAAATAGGCAAGAATGAAATTTGAATAGTTGGGTTGAGTGTCACTGGTGGGTGAGTCAATGTGGTGGAACACACACTAGGACAGGCAATGTCCATCTTGACAGACTGCAACAACAGTGGAAAGAACAATGAAGCGGGAATGTGAAAACTGGTGCTTTTATTCTCATTGTTTGCTGCTGGCTCACCTGGCACCTCTGTTCGAGCATAGCATTTCAATGACTTGAGGCTGTTGCTTTGTTCTTCTTGAACCAGGATTACCTTAATGGACATTTTGCTATTCCTCAAATTACCCGTCATCGTTCATGGTCCTCATCTCCTTCATCCCTTTTATACAAAGCATGAAGTCTTGTCAGTGATTACTTTGCACCTTTCCTCAAAGGCATCCTCTTTTTATTTTCCATTACCAGCTTCCAAAATGGGCCTATCACTCTACCCTTAAAATAAAATTATAAAAAGGGGAAAATCATTCATCTGTCTTCTGCTTCAGGTATGTCCCCATAGTCTATTCACAAGGATATATTTCTAAAAAAGAATTCTTTTTTATTCTACTACTTTTCTGCTCAGTAATCTTCAAGAATATCCTATTGCCCAAAAGCAAATGTTCTAAACCAGAATGGTAGAAAGCAGTATTGACTCAAATATTTGTTGAAAGAATGAATGTATCTCCTCATTCATAGCCCTCTAAATCCTATTTCCAAACCACCTCTGCTACTAAGTCACTGGTAGGCAGAATGGTTCTCCCAAGAAGTCCAACCCCTAATCCTGGGAACTCATGAATATGTTATGTTACATGACAAAAGAGACTTTGCTGATGTAATTAAGATCACAGATTCTAAAATATGAATGATAACCTAGATTATTCAAGTATATTTATTCTAATCATGGCAGCCTTTGAAAGCAGAGCACACTTCCTGGCTAGAAGCAGAAGAAAATGACAGAATGCAAAGTAAGGGATATGTGGCAGAAGGGAAATTCAGAGATATTCCAAACATAAGCCCTTACTGGGCTTATTTGATAAGCCCTTACTGGCTCTGAGATAGAAAGGACCTGGTGAGGCCACTAGCAGCCCAAATAACACAGCCAGCAAAGATACAGGAACCTCAATTCCATAAATACAAGGAACTGGATTTTTCCAAAGCCCTGCATGAGTTTGAAAATACAAATGGTCCCAAATTTATAATGACCTAATTTAACAATGTTCTTACTTTACCATAGTTCAAAAGGGATTCACATAAGGTAGAAACTGTACTTCAAATTTTAAATTTTGATCTGTTCCTAGGCAAGCAATATGCAATATGATACTCTCTCCTATTGCTGGGCAGTGGCCATGAGCAGCAGTTCCCATCCAGCCATGCGCTCACAGGAGTAAATAATGATGTATTTCCAGTCACTCTGTTTTTCGCTCTCAGAGAGTATTCAATTAATTATATGAGATATTCAACACTGTATTTTAAAATAGGCTTTGTGTTAGATAATTTTGCCCAACTGCAGGCTAGTGCAAGTGTTCCGAACACGTTTAACATAGGCTAGGCTAAGTTGCAATTTCAGTAGTTTGGGTGTATTGACATATTTCTGACTTAAAATATTTTCAAGTTAATTTGAGATGCAGTCGGGAGTTTGGGGTAGGGAAGGAAAAAATGAAACAAGATGGGATCAGGAGGGAGACAAACCATAAGAGACTCTTAATCTCACAAAACAAACTGGGGTTGCTGATGGGGGTAGGGAGAGGGTGGCTGGGTTATGGACATTGGGGAAGGTATGTGATATGGTGAGTGCTGTGAAGTGTGTAAGCCTGACATTTCACAGACCTGTACCCCTGGGGCAAATAATATATTATATGTTAATAGAAGTAATTAATAAAAAATATTTTCAAGTTACGATGGGTTTATGTCCTAATAAACTACTGTTTATTGTTTATTGTATATTGTTTATTAGGACATAAATATTTTCAAGTTACAATGGGTTTATTAGGACATAAACCCATCGTAACTTGAAGATGATCTGTAGATTCTCCCCAGGAACTCATGATGAAAACCAAGTTGGCCAAAGTCTTTATTTTAGCCTTCTGAAAATGTCAAACCCCAGAGGAGAGAAATTGGCCAAGTTGGAATCACTGTTGATAATAATGTGTTGTTTTAAGCGAAGATTTTGTTTGTTACAGCAGCAACAAAAAACTAACATACTCTCATGCTTTCTGTAAGTTCCATGCATGTGTACCATTGTCTCTTTGTTTTGATTGGCACTGCCTATCTATGACAGTAACACACTGTTTATATCTCTACCTTTCTCAACCCCAATCCACAAAACTTCTTTTAAAAAAACCTACAATGAGACTATCATATAAAAATAGTCTAATTAAGGTATGAAAAGAATTAAAGGAGCAATATAACGTTGGTTTGACTGAAAAGAATAATATACCTTTTGGAGCACTTGCTATTATACATAAAACCTTCTTTGATTTATGACTATTGGCATTTAAGAAAGAAAAACACTGAGCTGGTACTTAGCAAAACTAAGTATACAGGTGTAACACCTGGAAACCATGTTAAAGTGCACATTCTGATTCAGTAAGCCTACTGAAGGGGACTGGGGAGTCTTCATTTCTAGCCAACTTTCACTACATTCTGCCATTTACTTCTTACATGAGCTTAGGTCAATCATTTCAAAACAGACATAAATTTTCTCATCTGTAAAATGGGCATTGTGAGTATCAATGAGATCATGTATATAATGGAAATGCTTCTCTTTGTGCCCTTTGCCACACGCCCTTGGCCCTGCATTTGTCATAGACAGAGCACATCACACGTATTATACCCCGGATGCAACACCAGCCACATTCACTGCTCCTCTGGTACAGCAGCTCAGATACCAGCAAAAAGCAGCCCAGGAATGCATTCATGTCCATGGACAAATCCATTGATCAGCGGAGCTCGGGAGTTGGTGGTGATGGACCAAGCTCTGGTTCTTCATTTAGAGATACATTCAATGGCCCATAAGGAGACTGAGGCTCACAGTGGGATGAGTCCTAGCTACTTTCAGTGGGATTTAGTCACAATTTGTTCTCAGTAGGAGTAAGTTGTTTTTTGTTTTTTGTTTTTGCCTTTTCCTATGTCATTTTCCTTATCCCTTCATTTCTCTATCTAGGAATCAGCTTCCAAATAAAATACGTTTTAATAAGTCCTTGTCTGAAGCTCTGCTTTTGGCATCACATTCATTACTAGTCTCACCTTCTTTGGAATGGGATTGGGGTAGATGAGAAAGACAACTTTGACTTATGGAGTAGCTCTAACATTTAAACTGGGGACAATGAAAGGATGGTTTTAAAAATCATGGAAATAGCTAACTTTTTATTTGCATCAGAGACTTTGGAGAAATAAAATGTCAGCCTGAAGTCAGCTACCTAGAAACTCAGAGAATGTTGGGAAAGACAAAAGACTTTCACGGACGTTCCCATGCCCCTCCCTGTCTGTCTTTCTTTCTTTCTTTATTTCTTTCTTTTTAAATTGTGTTATATTAGTCACCATAGAGTACACCATTCGTTTTTGATGTGGTGTTCCAAGATTCATTGTTTATGTAAAGATCTTCATTTCCTACAACTGGGAAGAGACACTGCTGATATTCCATCATGGGATTTAATAGTAAAGGCAGAAAAACTGCAGGGAAGAATATGTTTGGCCATAGTGGGTCTTCTATACTAAAATATGGCCAAGATACTGAATATATAGGAACCTGGGATCTGGTAATACGTGACGTACCATGGAAGGTGTGTGGAATAGTGTGGAGAACACTGGCATCTTTGAGAAGCTTAGTGTGACTGTCATCTATAGAACCAAATCACAGATGATGATGATTCCATGACAGAGAGGCTCCTAGTGTCATTGAAGAGGATAGCTCCTGACCAACAAAAGCAAAAGACCTACTCATCAGAAGCAAAGTAAATATAATTACGATAAAGCACAGCAATACTAATATGGCAGAAAAGACGTCTTTCACCTACAGTGTTCTGTTCTGATGGCTATGAGACTATGGTATGTCTGGCAGTGAAATAAATAAGCAGCCCATAAGGGTGTTGCTTGATATGCAGATAAATTTCAAGGCTTCCCTTAGCCTATACAGCAACAACAACAACAACAATCACCATTCTTTGCTCAGTTTCCAACTCTGAGCTAGTCTCAGATACAGGATCTTGTGACCAAAATGGAGCCCGTTCTCTTGAGAAAAGATTGTGTTATCCCACCCAAAGCATATACAATTGATGTTATGCTAAACTCTCCTTAAAGGACCTCTGGCCTTGTGCCAGAATAATTGTGTAAAAAGAACATCCAAGATCTTTCAAGAGGTGTTGAAAACAGAGTCTTACTTAATACTGAAATTAAAGTGACCCTAATTCCTGTACATTATTGCAAGGACAATTTTATTCTATAGAACTTGTGGAAGTCACTTAAAATTAGGAGATGGCTAACCAAAAAAAAGACTGACCCCGGTACTAAAATATACAGATGAAGGGGTGTCTAGGTGGCTCAGAGGGTTAAGCCTTTTCCTTCAGCTCAGGTCATGATCTCAGGGTCCTGGGATCAGGCCCTGCATTGGCTCTCTGTTCAGCATCCCCCCCTCTCTCTGCCTACCTCTCCGCCTACTTGTGATCTCTTGTGTGTCAAACAAATAAATAAAATCTTAAAAAAATAAAATGCACAGATGAAGAAAACAAACATTGAGAGGAATGTCATCTATCACCTTTTCCCTCAAGTAACCCATTGGGGAGCTTGTGCTGCTCACTCCTGCAACGTTAGACTCTGCAGAGTTCAAGGTTTTCAATCCCAGTCGGAAAATATTTCTTCTAGGTGATGTAGTGCAGGTTCCACCAAAGCTTAAGTTTTAACTTTTGCCTAGTCATTTTTGGTTCCTTATGGCTCTAGACCAGCAAGTAAGTAAAGAATTAGCAAATTGATTCTGTCGTGAATTTCTTAATGTCTCTGCCACATAATAAATGCATAGAGGAATTTATTGGAACCTGTAGGAGGTCACTATGGTATCTGTTGATGTCTCTTTTTTTTTTTTTTTTAAGATTTTACTTATTTATTTGTCAGAGAGAGAGAAGGAGAGAGAGAGCACAAGCACAGGCAGACAGAGTGGCAGGCAGAGGGAGAAGCAGGTTCCCTGCCGAGCAAGGAGCCCGATGTGGGACTCAATCCCAGGACACTGGATCATGACCTGAGCCGAAGGCAGCCGCTTAACCAACTGAGCCACCCAGGCATCCCTCTGTTGATGTCTTTATGTTCAATAATAACAGAAAAGAATTTGTAGCAATAATGCCAGATCAGGGGCCCTGTAACCAAAGACTCAGACACCTAAGGCATGAAGGTATAGGTTTCTTTATCAGGTAAGCAGCTTATATGCCAACTGGAGGGCTGGGTAAGTGTGAAGGGACTCTAGAATGGATGGTAGTTGAGGGAGATAAAATATCAGTAACAGACTTGGGACTCCCGACTGTAGCAGGAACCTGTTTCATATTCTTTATTTCAATAGTTCTAGCCCAGCCCTAATTTTTATGATTTATTCAAAAGTGTGAACTTAGTGTGAGACAGTAACTTTTCTGAGCAGGGTGCCCGAGTGGTTCAGTCAGTTAAACATCTGTCTTCGGCTCAGATCATGATCCCAGGGCTCTGGGATCAGTGGGGAGCCTGTTTTTTCCCTCTGCCTGCTGCTTCTCCTGCTTGCTCATTCTCTCTCTCTCTCTCTCAGTCTCTTTCTCTGAAAAATAAATAAATAAAATCTTAAAGAAAAAAAAAAAATTTCCCTGAACTGACCTGAAATTCAACTGCACTTGTGGAACTCCATCACTCTGGCAGCATCCCACCTCAAGGGCCTGCTTCTCTTGTCTGCTTCTGTAGAAGTTTCCAGAAGCTCGTTCGGTGCACACAGGAAGGTTACAATGTGTAAGATAATTAGTTCCCCTGAGAAACAACCCTCAACAACAGACAAGACTTATGATAAAGACTCCAGCTTCCTATCCTTCAAGAAACAATTCTAAGGGTCCCCAGCAGGACTGAGCCTTAGTGGACCACAGTGGAACTCACTCTTTATTGGCATCTCTTTCCGTGCTATCTCATTCACCTTACTTTTCCATAAAGTCTGTCTACTCTCACTACTTCTACAATACTTGTGTCAAACATGGAGTGTCCTTAGGTCCCTTCTCAGAGCAAGGCAGCTGGTTAAACCTTCAGAGAAAGGTCTGCCCCTTGCTAAACATCAACTTTTCTCAGGAACACCTACCTGAATGTAATGTGTTTTTAAATATGTAAACCTATTATAGTCAAACCTGGGGTAAAACTTTTGTTGGGGATGAAGATGGTTAGAGCTTAAATTTTAGGAATTATAAAATTCTAGATTCAAGGTAACTCCTAATTGATTCTATTTAAAACTGAACCACTTATCTCAAGAAAATGAAGTTGAATAAAATCTAAGTAGGTAAAGAGTATGAGTAGGCATGCTGTGATTAATTGATATGAAACATAATCATTTTATCAGACTAGATATGCCCAGTGAATAAATATGAACAGTTAGAACCTTTTCTAAAATTTCCAAAGAAATAATATATTTTTAAATATATTATTTCTGCATATATTAGACGCAAAGACTGTAAAAGCAGTCCTAGGATTATAGAATGTTAAATAGACAGTCCCATAGAGTGGATCTAATCCCATCCTCGGTTGCTTTGTCATCCTTTTGGCTCAGGAAAAACAATGCAGCATTAAGGTTAAACCTAAAATCAGGAGGCAAACACCCCATGTTCTAATCCTGGCTGTGACCAAGTTACCCAACTTCTCCATCTACCAGTTTCTCACCTGTGCGGTGGGGGTGACCATACGAGTGGCCAGTTACAGGGCTGTTGGAAACTTGACAGACTTAATACATAAGAGATCTTAGAAGACTGTGTCACACACTAAAGCACAGTAAATTTTGTTTTTGTTTTTCTTCCTTCAGCAACTGTTTATTGAGTACCTACTGGCAGTCATTGACCAGGTACTGAAAATATAAAGATGATTATCACAGTCTTTGCTTTCAAGATGCTGAGAAGCTTGGAGGAGATGAACACAAGATCGCACATGACAATGGGACAATGAATGGAATGAATAGATTTTCTTGGAGCAGTCTCTACAGAGGAGAGTACATTTTAACCAGCTCTTGAAAATTAGGTCAGAGCTCTCTGGGAAATTGCTGCTGCTGCTGTTGATGATGATGATGATGACAGTAATAATGGTGATTAATAGTACAATCTTTAGGGGCACCTGGGTGGCTCAGTGGGTTAAGCCTCTGCCTTTGGCTCAGGTCCTCAGGGTCCTGGGATCGAGTCCCACATCAAGCTCTCTGCTCAGTGGGGAGCCTGCTTCCTCCTCTCTCTCTGCCTACTTGTGATCTCTCTCTGTCAAATAAACAAATAATATCTTTAAATTAATAATAATAATAGTACAATCTTTAATCAGTGGCTAACATTCACTAGGTCCTTACAATAGGCCAGACAATTTATAATATCAATGTGTATTATTTTGTTTAATCATCAGAAAGATCCCAAGAATTCAGTTTCATTTTTATCTCTAACCCTGAATTTAGGAAACAGAGGCCCAGAGAGATAAGGACATCTTCTCAAGGTCACTGGGTGAGTAAATGGCAGAGCTGCAAAGTGAACACAGCAGAAATACATTTGAAACATTGAGACAAACATGGAGAGCACACCTACTTATGAAACTGCAAGGCATGACCTGAGTAAAAAAAAGAAATTCAGAGTGGCTCTGGCACGGAGTGCTCCAGGTGTTAAAGATGGTGGCAGGAGATGAAGAAACTTGAATATTTTATTAAAAGCTGGAACATAATACAGAAGGACCCAATAGGAAAGGAGAAGCTTATGGAGGCTTAAGAGGGGAGAAACAAGAGTAATTACAACTGTTTACTGAGAAATTTACATCTATTCATTATCTCTATTCTCCCCAAATCTGTGAACCATATAATCATATCTTGTTTCTACAAAAAAAAAAATAAAAAAGGAAGCTTATATTTAGAGAGATCACTTTCCTAAAAAGTTTGCAAAGATTACATGGGAGCCAATGCACCTGAAATATGTCTTAACTAGAGGGGAGGGTAAGATGGAGAAAATGATAAAGTCAAAAGTTAACTGTGGTTTCTGTAATGGGGCATCAAGTAAGAAATGATATCATTAAAGGAGATTTACAAGGGAGTTTAAATTAAATTAAAGTTTACATAAAGTTTACATAAAGATTTTCCATCAATTATTGGATTTCCCAGTAGAAGTTTTTTAAAAGGGTAGTTGAGGGTACCTGATTGGCTCAGTGGGTTAAAGCCTCTGCCTTTGGCTCAGGTCATGATCCCTGGGTCCTGGGATCTGGCCTGCTTCCGACTCTCTGCTTGGCAGAGAGCCTGTTTCCTCCTCTCTCTCTCTCTCTGCCTACTTGTGATCTCTGCCTGTCAAATAAATAAATAAATCTTTTAAATAAATAAACAAATAAAAGGGTAGTTGAAATTAGCCTCTGAATTCAGAAGAGAAGATAGATGAGAATGGCAATGCAGGTAATGATTTGAAAAGTATTGATATATGATTCTTTATTGAGCTTTTCTGCATATATAACCATCATCCTGATTGACCTGAGATCTAAGGCTATAGGCATCACTGGGGGAGGAGAACAGGAGTGTGCTTCCAAAGAAATGTTAAGAGAAAGAGGATGATAATAGTTACTCTATTGGTAATATTTCATAAGGCTGTGATCATAAATTTTGTCACTGCAGAGAAAAATAGGATTAGTTTCATTTCTTGAGTTTTCATTAAAATATATAAGGCTAGACTAGGTATTTTGCAATAATTATGGAAAGCAACCATGTTTTCCTTGAAGTTAGTACAGTAAGGACCATGGTAAATGAAATAACACTTTGCTCTGATCCTGAAGGTTGTCAGAGACTGGAGGGAGAGAGAGAGAGGGAAATTGACTTGTGTCTCAGTATTTCCTCCCTGGGTTTGACCTGAGGATAAGGAAAGTCTATTAGATAATTGAAAGAGTACCAAACTCAAGGACTGTGACTCACTCCTTCAGTTGAGATCAAGTGGAACCACTATGTCTATAAATTTTGCTAACATAAGTAGCCCACTCCAGTAAAGAAGATGGAAGAGTCTGGTAAGAGAGAAACATGGCTGACATTCTTGGTCCTTCCATAGTTCTATAGCAGGGACACCAACTGGAAGACACCTGGTCTATGAGCATCCTTGCTCTAGCCAGATAAGTTGTGTCGAAGCCAGGAAGATGCATGGACAAGAAATGTATGCCTTAGCCAGCTAAAAGTGAGGGTAAGCTTAATTAACTGGGGTGGGGTGGGGGGCAGTGGAAGCTGTGCTCTGGAAGGCGAGTCGCCACCAAAGTTCAGAATCTCAAACTTTGATTTCAGAATAATGTAGAAAGCCCAACTATGATGTAGACAAGATTGACAGGGGAAAAAAAGAGAGAGAGAGAGAGAGAGGTGCTAAGGCATATGCAATAAATAGAGGGAGGTCAGAGGAGGCCAAGCCAATAAGACAAAATTAAGAGCCACCATGAAGAAGGTATACGAAGGACATGTCCTTCTTCTGTTTTGACCACTTTGAGTCTGGCACATTTGAGTGACCTATGAGTGGTCACTGTGCCATCCTGACACCTTCAGTCTTTTGTTTTGAAAAATCCAATTTCCTAGCAAGTGAGGTAGGAGATTAGTTGGACCTACTTTCTATTTGTTGTCATTGTTCTTTGTTCTTACTTTGTCTTTTACTCTTTCTGCCTTTTGTAGTTTTTTTATTTTTAAAGATTTTATTTATTTGTTAGAGAGAGAGAGATACAGAGCGCAAGCACAGGCAGACAGAGTGGCAGGCTAGAGGCAGAGGGAGAAGCAGGCTCCCTGCCGAGCAAGGAGCCCGATGTGGGACTCGATGCCAGGATGCTGGGATCATGACCTGAGCTGAAGGCATCCACTTAACCAACTGAGCCACCCAGGCGTCCCTGCCTTTTGTAGTTTTAATTGAACATTTCATATTATTCCATTTTCTTAGCATATCCATATTTTTAAACATTTTTTTAGTGGCTGCCCTAAAGTTTACAATGTACTTTTACAAGTAATTCAAGTCTTTTTTAAAATAATGCTATCACTTTATGAGGAGTGTACCTTAACATAAAATAACCCTAATTCCTTCTTCTCATTCCTTGTATTATTAATGTCATTCATTTCACTTACATATAAACATGCGTAATATGTGTATGACACACATATAAACATATGTAACTGAAAATTGTTGCTATTAATTTGAGGAAAAAAAAAACCCTCCTATCTGTAGAACAAAAAAGAATAAGAAAAATGAAACCTTTTACCTTCATTTATTCCCTCCTCAATGTTCTTCTCTACATAGGTCTGAGTTTCTGACATGAAGATTTTCCTTTTCTCAATTTTGGTTTTACATTTTTTGTGAAGAAAGTCTATTAGCAACAAATTTCCTCAATTTTTGGTCAGTTGAGAAAGTCAATATTTCTTAGTCACTTTTGAAGGATATTTTCATAGGGTACAGAATTCTACTTTGGTTTGTTTTCCACCCCCTCTCAACACTTCTCTTCTTGTTTGCCTGGTTTCTGGGAAGAAATGTGATGTAATTCCTGTTTCTCTACAGTTAAAGGTATTTCCCACCCCTCAATCTGCAAATCTCCATTCCTTACTTTGTTCCCCATTCCCCCACCCATTTTAGAAAATCAAAGATAAAGAAAAAGTCCCATTAGGAAATGATATGCCAAGGTATAATTGTCTTTTCTTTTTTTCTTTTTTTTTCTTTTCTTTTATATATATATATATATATATATATGTATGTATTTATCTTGCTTTGTGCTTTCTGAGCTTTCTAAATCTGTGGTTTGGTGCTAGACATCTGACATTAATTTTGGGAATTCTCAGTCATTATTGTTTCAAATATTTCTTCTGTTCTTTACTCTTTTTCCTCTTTCTGATACTCCCAGGACATGCACATCTTTTTCAGTTATTTTCCCATGGTCCTCCAACATTTTGTGTGTTTTTCTCAGTTTTTACTCTTTTATCTGTTTTTGAGAATACTATTGATAAATCCTTTAGGTCAGAGATTCTTTCCTCAGCTGTTTCCAGCCTGCTGCTAAGTTCATTAAAGGCTTTTTTTTTCATTCCTATTCCAGTGTTTTTGTTCTCTAGCATTTCTTTTTGGTTCTTTTTTAGGATTTCCATTTCTTTGCTTACACTGCCCATCTAATCTTGCTGCTGTCTACCTTACTGATTCAAGCTCTTAGCATATTAATCACAGTTGTTTTACACTTCTGGTCTGACCATTTCAACGTCCTGCTATGTCTGGTCTTGATGCTTACTCTCCCTCTTCACATTGGGTTTTCTGCCTTTGGTAGGGTTGTGATTTTTCTTGAGAGCTGGACAAGAAGTACAAGGAAAAGGAAGTGCTGCAAGCAAGCCTTCAGTAATGTGGTGGTGAAGTGTAGGGGAAGGGGAACTCTACATTCCTAGGAGTGGATCTTAATCTTGTAGTGAGGGAATGCCTCTGGGCTGTGAACTTCATAAGAGTTTCTCGGGCTTTCCTCCCCAGCTAGGTGGAACAGGGCAACTAGACTGGGCTGGAGTTAAGTACTGCCCTTCTCCCACAAGAAAGACTAGAGGGGCTGGAGCTGGGTATTCCCCTTCCCCAGGTCAGTTAGGCTTTGACAATACCCCAACGTTTAGGACCTGGTTAATGCATTCGCCCTGAGGACTTGTTAAGAAAAAAAACAGAGTGTTCTGGTTTATTTCGAAAGCCTCCTTTTCCCCCTCTCCCACTGTAGGAAGCCCGAGGGGATTTTTCTAAATAGTTACTGTGGGAATCTGGTCAAGCTCCTGGAGGTAAATCTCACAATCTCTTGAGGGCCCATCTCCCACCAAATACACCTAGAGTTTTGAACTCTCCTTGGACTTTCCCACCACACAAAGCCTCCAGAAATCTGTCAGTTGCAGTTCATGTTGTCCTACCCCAGCACTGCTTCCCGCAGTTGTTTTAGCTGTGGGTCTCTGGTCCCTCACCCCTGATTTCCTTTATTCATTCTCCGAACTGGAAACGAAGTCCATCCACTCTCTCTTCCAGCATGCTATCTGCCTCAGGAGAGAAGAATCTGTATATATGTGCATGCTTGCTTTAGGATGAAAGAAAAAAAAAAAAAAATCCCAGCAGCAAAGCCTTCTTCAGGCTCTTCAAAATTAAAAAATAATCTGATTATTATTGCATTCAAGAGGGCTCTCGGGCTGGGAACTAGCAAAGGAAGCAAGAGAGGACACTTCTTCTCCCTTGTTGCATATTCCTGGTCATCTAGCAATGTAAAGAAGAAGAAACTTTGGGGCAGGACCACCAGAAAATTGCAGTAGAGTTGATGCTGACCTCATTGCCTATTCATAAGCTCTCACAGACAGAGCACCAGATCAAAGTGCTGAGAATATAAAATATATATATATATCCCAGGGTTTGTTTGGAAATAAATGTCTATTTGAAATACATACACTAATAAAATCTGATAGAACTATGATCACAAAAATCTCTTTGATATTGTGAGGACTCGAGGCATCACATTAGATACACCTCCTATGGAGGAAACATGTTGCAAAAATCTATATTGGGCACTTAAGATGGAGTTAGTACAAAAAAAAAAAAGTGTATTGCTCAGGGGTCAGATAATGCAAGACTACAAAGCCTCCCAACAGCTAAACAAGAGCAGGCTGAAGAATCATTGGTTGGTAGGAATTCAGTTCCTTTGTTTTGTTCTGAAAAAATATTTCCAAGAACTGCAAATAATGTTGAAATTTCCAGAAGTCTGAACTGAAAACCAAAAGTTCATAAAAATGGTTGGATCATTTGGACTGCTACAGATTTTGCAACTATGCTATCAGGCATGTTCTTTTAAACTCCCTGGGCAATAAGTAGTAGAAGTAGGTGTAAGAAAGAACAAGCCTGTGAAAGAATTTAAAATTCTCTTCCCCATTCCCTAAACAAGTATTTACTTAACTGCCATAAGGGAAAGAAATACTCTTACTTGAAAGCAAAAAATCCTCTCATCCATGCTTCCTTTTGAAATTTAGACTTTGGCTATAGGAGGGCTCCTTAAACAAACAAACAAACAAAACACTCTTTTCCTAAGATTTTATTTTTAAGTTATCTCCACACCTAACACAGGGTTTGAACTCACAACTGTCATGGTCAAAAGTTGCCCATTCCACTGACTGAGCCAGCCAGGTGCCCCAAAAGAGCAACTTCTGAAGAGACTTCGAAGAGAATTTTAACCCTAAATGGAGGGAGTAGAAACTTGTAAACTGTGAGGCCTCGAGATCTTATTAAGGAGAGTGGATAGTAAAAGAGCTCAAATTTATGCTTCCAAGGGTAAATAAGAAGGCAAAAAGCATAATAAATGCTTACATGATGATGGAGGCTTTTATAGGTTACCTCATTTAAATTCTTTCACCTATATATAAATTGGAAGTCTTTGTCCAGCTTAGAGAGGATAAAAATTAAACCCAGTAAGGACAGTATCAGATTCAATAGTCACTAAAAATTAGAGCCCGGATTCAAACCCATGTCCACCTTTTTTTTTTTTAATATATAAAAAATAATTTTTTCAATTTATTGATGCTTCCTGTTGTGACCAAACCAGAATTTTTTATGAGTTCTTCAAATGCATGAGAGAAAATGTCAAATAGCAAAGAAATAGTGAAGACTTGTAGAATTGTGAAGGCGCAATGTACTTTTTAATAAGATGTTATGAGTTAGTAGGCATTTACCATATCTCCAAACCATCCAGTTTCCTCCTTGTATCATTGGCCCCAAGGTGTTCATTTTCTTCTTGAACAAGTTCTCAAAACTCACTGATTCCTTTTTTTAAGTTGAAATGCTTAGTTTCTACATTGCCACTTGGCATTTATTCAGAAATTTATATTCTTTAGTTCTCTGAATCTTGTACATGTGTTCTTGGATTTCCTGTTTTTCTTTTTTTCAGATCCATGCTTCATATTGCCAGAGTTCATGTTACAAATTTAAGGAAGAAAACTGAATTTTTACTTTGCCAGAATGCCTTTGCTTCTCACCTTAATATTTTGCCTGAGGACAGATATCAATTTTTGAAATCATTTATCCTAAACATTTGAAGGCATATTCTATCACCTAGTGTCCAATGATGCTTATGAGAGCTATGATGCCCCTCTTAAAATTGATCCTTTGTAGGTAGCCATTTAGTTTAGCTTTCAGTTTCGTTTTGAATCCTTCTGCAACAGAGTTTAAAAATCTTCTCTTGTTCTAAGTTTTGTGATGTATCTAGCTGCGTTCCCCTCCCCACCCCATCACTGAATGTTGTTTTGTACTTAGGAAGATTCATTCAATCTCAGAAACACTGATTTGTTTTGTTTTGTTTTGTTTTTCTTTTCAGAAAACCCATTCTATTTTCCCCTGATTATTTTATCCTCTCATTATTAATTTCTCACTCCTACTGTAACAAATCGCCACAACCTTGATAGCTTAAAACAGTAGTCATTATCTTATAGTTCTGGAGATCAGAGGTCCTGAAATCAAGGTGTCAGCCCAGCTGCTTAGTTCTGGATGTTCTAAAAGAGCATCACTGCCTTGTTTTTACCAGCTTCTAGAGTCTGCCAGCCTTCCTGCCTGTCAGCCATGGCTCCATGGCCCTTCCTTGATTCATCCAGAATTATGCTTCCCTCATCACATTCTCTGACTCTTCCCTCCCTACCTTTCTCTTATAGAGACCCTTGTGATTACATTGGGTTCAATTGGATAATTCAGGGTACTCTACCCATCTTAAGATCCTTAACTTAATCACATCTGTAGATGCTCCTTAGCCATGTAATCTATGCACAACTTCTGGCAATGAAGACAGAGACATCTTTGGGAGCCACCATTTCTCTACCATACCCTCTTTGTTATCTCTACTTCTGTATTTTCATTTCACTGAATTCTCAGGAAGTGAAATAAATACATGTGACCTCTGTAACAGCTTGAAGTGGAAGCTCTATAAACCTGAAATTTAGTTTCACAATGGATGGATGAAATAGGAAAACCTAAAGAAAATCATCATAAAAGAAATGGGGGCAACTGAAAAGGCAGATGAATAGCAGTGATGGGAAGAAGAAGAAGAAGAAGGAGGAGGAGGAGGAGAGGGAGAGGGAAGGGGAGCAGGATGGGGAAGGGAAAGAGCAGGAGAAGCAAAAGAAAGGGAAAAAGTTGCAGAGAGGCATCCTAGTAGGAGTAGACAGAAATCTTTAATATTTGAAAGAAAGTAATTATATTTGAGATGAAAGTTAAACTGACCTCTTCACAAAAGGATGGTAGGAAAAATAAGCGTAAGGCAGTGCATGAAGGAATAGAGACCCCTTTGATCTAGGCGCTAAATGAGGAAATAAATGTCAAGCACTGGCTTAGACAGGAGCTACAGTGGTTAATACTAAGGCTTTTAGTGTTTTGAAGTGCTGAAGAGTATTTAAGGATATAAATTTTAGTCCAGATAAATTGGTTTGAATTATGTAATAATTCATGTTCTTTGTTAAACATTCAACAAAATACTGAAGTATGTTGCATGAATATCATGAGTATTTTTACCATCAAATAAACATTAGTGTGGTGTTTATTAACATTGTAGATATGGAATTTGTTCAACTGGGGATATGACTTGACCTGTACTCAGTGTTCTATCTACTCTATAAGAGCCAACCAGGTGACATGAACTGAAGACAAACTCCAGGTCATGTTTACTGACAACATGTAGCAACTCCAGCTTTGAAGAGGGAACCATGACAGAACAAGACCTCGTGACAACATCGAAGCATAGCTAAAGCTAGGGATATGGAGGACACTGTGACCCTCTGGATTGTTCCTGAATAAGCATGATTGCCGGTATTCAGCATGCTGATGGCCAAGGACTTCACATATTGCCAAGCAAGAACTCCATTTTACCAACTATGAACTTAGAATGTGACCCATCCTTGCCCAAAACTTGCCACACAACAACCTGAAATACCTAATGACATGGTTTAGTGTGGACCTTCCCCTTGCAAGCAGACTATATGTGTTTGAATTCCATTTCTTCCACTCACTAGCTATATGTAAGCTTGAACATGTTGCTTAACCACCTATGCCTCCGTTTTTCCTTTGGAACAGTCAAGATAGTGACAGCACATACTTCTTAAGGTTACTGTGAGAATTAAGAGGGTCAATATATGCAAAGCTATCAAAAAAGTGCCAAGATAACTAGGCATGGAAAGAATGTAAAGTATTGTTACCTGCGGTGTCTTGTCTATCTTGCTTCCAGGAATAAAGGAAGGGCAAACCAATCGGCATTTCCATCAATAGTTAGTCTTCTTTTTGTTTTAGTAGTCATGAGGTCGACTGATGCTTGAAGTTATATCCATGATGTTCTTGGATAGCCAACAACATTGACAACTTACTCCCAACACAACTGACTCCATGGAAAAGAGCCTACTTATCTCCTTCTGCTATAGCTTCCTTAGTACAGAAATGGATCTGGACCCAATGGCCCAAGAATTGATTTGAGGCCAACCACATATTTTCTACTTGCAGGCTCTTCATTTCATGTTTGGACTTCTATTTTCTTTCTGCCCGCATTTCCAGTAACATTCCTTGTTTAATTCTCAAGGTTGTAAGGGTTAAACTACTTTGTCCCTCTCACTATGAGAACTGCATTGCACTCCACCCTCTTATTGGAAAGGGGCTTGTCCTTAAATGAAAGGCAAATTTGAATACTACTGAGTCATGATAAATGGTGAAACTTCAGCCCACAGAATATTTATCTTTGAACATATTTTTGTTATGACATCTTAAAAATATTACATGATGCAATTATCTCCACAAGTATTTGTTTAAACCACTTTCTATTCCAAATGGGACCTCAGGTTATTACCATTATCATCCCATGAATTCCTACTCTGTGTAAAATATATTAAGGATATGGCAAACACAAAGAAATGTATCACAGACCTTGGCCACTAAGGGTTTAGAGTCTGTTTGGGGAAATTGTACAAGCACAGAAAGATAATGGTCCCAAACAGGATTTACTATGTGGCTAATAAATGTAGCAGGTAATACGTGTGACATACAAAGTATAAAATGGCTGGGAAGGGTCTTAAAAGATGAGTATTATTGAGACAAGGGAAATAAGTATCTCAGAGTACTCTTGACAGAAGGGATGTAGTGAGCACACATTATGAAAGTCATGTGACATGCCTGAGAAACAATAGTAGAACTGTTTGGCCACTGTGGAGAATTTCAATATGAAATCATCTTTCTATTTAGTAAAAACTACAGAGTTCATAAGAGAAGAGGAAAAGAACCCCCAAACATCAATTAAAACAAAATATGCATTATAGCTGTTAGGTGAATATTCTTTTTGCTGTGAGCAAATATTTCTTTTGCATGTCTTTTCCCCTTTCCCTTCCTTTTTGATGGCAACCTAGTGTTTTTGATTTTGACACCAAGCAAGAGCATCTTGAATTTTCCATGAGACAAAGAAATAGAAAATTTAAAAAAAAAAATGGTTAGAATGGTTATCACCTGAAGAATATGGAAACTAAGAAGGGCCCAGATGGTATATCCAGTGTGAAATGGTTCCAATATCTCCAGAAGGCCCCTGTTTCTACTGTACAGGCTAGTTTTTTTGTATTTCACAATACGGTCAAGTCCTGTGGTGTGCTGAACTCCTTGTTCTTTTTCTCCTTCTCTTCAAAGGTTAAAATAAGCAAGAGAAATTGGGTGATGATCATAACAGGAAGAATGTGGGTGTGGGAGGTGTGAGGAATCAGTGCCTGAGGCTTGAGTTGGTTCTCCCTAGAATGACTGGAAGTTACCATGTGGTCTGATGACCAGAAAGTATACCAAAAATTTCAAGTAGAAGCTTCAGTCCAGGCCCAGGGGAACAGTATTCTGCAAGGATGAATCTAATCATCCCTCACTCACATTAGCCAAAACAATTAGCCAGGAGAAGGACATCCCTCTCCCGCCAGGTCCTGTTTCTTTCTCCCAGGATGTAGTATCGCCTGTTGCTAATGAACCCTTATGATGGCCTCAAATACACCCTGACAGCTGCAGGAGATTTTGGTAACAGCCCTGACTCTAGTTTCCCTTCCATCTGTCTGCAGATGTTTTAAATTTGACCCCTTAAAAAAAAAAAAAGTATCTTACCAAGAAGCAATTACTATGCTTGTATATTTCCCATTTAAAAAAATAACGGGACTGCGATTTGCAGGAGTCTTGTAATTGTGGATTATGTTGGGAGTTTGACACTCATTCTGGACATGGAGATTTTTTACACTATTTGGGGCTGGATTACTAATATTTCTTTTAGATTTATTCAAACTGTCAATCATAACGACATAGAAAATAATCAGAAATGTCAGCCATCATGCTGAAGGAAGTTAATCCTTTCAAAATTATTCATTGCTTTTATTTTCCTTTTTCAAAATATCTTTCAACTACAACAGGATAATACAACACCAGAATGTTTCTGTTTATCATGGGCCATCTGGATTTCCTTTATTAATTATATAATTCTACAAAATTTTTCTTCTGAGAATTGCAAAAAACAATTTCAAGGTGTTATTTCAATGTTCATCACACTTCAAGGGGATTATCTTAGTATGAATAATGTAACCAAGATAATTTAGGAGAAATAAAGATGTCAATAAAATCCTAATGTATTTCAAAGAATTATAGAACCTTAGAATCTTTAGGGCCTTAATGCTTTCTGGTCCAAGTCTTTCTTTTGCCAGGTGGGGGTCTTAGGTACAAGAAAGGTTGACCTGCCTGGAGTCAGTCCTTTAGTTGGTCACTGAACCAGAAGGAGATGCCAGTCCTCCTGAGGCTTGATTCAATACTTCTCACACTGAATTTTTCCGAAGATGTACTTAAGTCATTCTTCTTGAAAAAGTCAAGTTTTTGTAATGATTTCATTCCTCTCTAAATAAAAATCTCCGAAATAGGAGAGATTTCACTTACAACATATCAAAGCAATATTTTAAATCACTTGCTTTGTGTACAGTACTATGGAGCTTACCAATAAGAGACACAATCCCTTATGTAAAGAAGCATATTATTCTCTAGGGAAATAATATTGGGGAATCAAGGCCAAAGTATGTGAAAATATAATTAAGACTGTAAGGATGTATACAATAGAAAATGAATGACACAGTAGATACAGGAGACAATAGGGCTTCTTACTGGCTTTCAACAGGTGCAGTGTGAATACTTATAGGTCATTGAGCTATATTTACTTGGAGAAGATCTTCTCTTTGGGAAGAGGAAGGATGAAATCAACAATGTCGCCTACTCATTTTCAGTAAAAATCCTATAGACTTGGGTTTAATTGTGTGCTTTTGTGTATTTTATATTTTTAAAAAGACGTATTTATTTCTTTTAGAGGGAGAGAGCTAAAGAGAGAGCACAAGCAGAAGGGGGAGAGGGAGAGAGAATGTCAAGAAGACTGTGCTGAGCCGAATTCAACACGGAGCTCAATCTCAGGACCTTGAGATCATGACCTGAGCCAAAACCAGGAGTCAGTTGCTCAACTGACTGTGTCACCCACATATCCCAATTGTGTGCTTTTTAAGCATATTTAAATGTAAAATAAGTCTAGAAAGACATTTGGGTGTCATGCATTCATTCTATAAACCTGATGATAAAAATAAGGATTATATTAATATGTGAGAAAAAATATTTCTTTAAATAATTTTCTAAGGATTTTACCAGTAGCTTTCTGAACTATGATGGTGAATTTTATATGTCAACTTTGTTAGGCTGCAGAACCCAGATATTTGGTCAAACACAAGTCTATATTTTGCTGTGAAGGTATTTTTCAGATGAGATTAACATTCAAATCAGTAGACTGAGTAAAACAAATTATCCTCCCTAATGTTAGCGGATCTTAGCAACCAGTTGAAACAAATGTCTCTTGCATTAAGCACCTGAAGTTTGGTAACTGTAATCTCAGCATGACTTTCCTATTCTGACTCAAATATATCTGAAGAGAAAAAAAAAAAAAAAACAGGAAACAAAAACTGACAATCCCCAAAGGAAGAGGGAATTCTGACCACAGTCTGTCTTCCGATTCTAACTGTAACATACAGTTAGAATTTTAACTGTAATATCAACCTCTCCCTCAGTTAGGGTTCCTACCTACAAACCTACCCTGCCAATTTGGAATTTGCCCAATGAATGAACAAATGAATGAATGAACAAGCAAATAAGTGGATAAATAAGTAAATAAAATTCATACACACACACACACACACACACACACACACACCCCTATTGCTTCTGTTTCCCTGTGAACCCTGAACAATTATACACCATCAATGTAAAAATTTAATAAAGTATCACAAAAATGAGCTGCTCAAAGGAAGATTCATCTCAGTGGTTCAACAGAAAAACAAAAGTAACACAGACATCAAGAGAAATCTATCATTGTGCGTGACCATTTGACTTGCCTTGGATTTTGGCAGTTGGAATATTCTTTTGCAGGTAGAGAACTGCTAAGTTGTGCCCTTAAGGCAGGGCAATTTGTGGTCTAGACTCAGATGAATTATACCTTGTATCCTTATTTATTGGCTGTATCTCTTGAGTAAGGCATTTAAGTTCTCTGTCATTATTTTTAAACTGTAATTAATTTAAAATTGCATATTATAATAATTGTACATATAAATACATATAATAGTAATATATAACTATGTTCCTATCCATAGGAAAAATACTCTACAATATTTCACTATTTTTACTGGTTATTCTTTTTCTTCCAAATGTGAATGAATACTTGATTTTTGGAATCCTTTGGAGAAGTTTTATCATTTCAGTTGGATGACTATATTATTGAAGAAATACTTCCATGGTTGGCTTATAGGTTTCCAGAGGATATTTGGGGATTGATATATTGTTCTGTGCTCAGGATTTTGCTCAGTGATTTACATATTTATAGGTACTCAATACATATTTGTTACCGTTGGTGGCCACAGTGGAGAAAATGTTCACCAAGTATTTCCTGCCCAGCTTTTCCCATGTTCATTTAGCTGGATAGGACCATGGGAATAGTTTGAGTCAACTAAATATGAACAGAAGGAAGAACATGTTTAACTTCCAAAATGAATCCACTACAAAAATAAATAAATAAATAAATAAAATAAAAATAAAAAACAGAAACAGAAAAGACTCAAGTTTCCAAGTGTTGGAACTTCAATATGCAAAACCTTCCTTATTCTGGGTTCTAGAGTGGATAGAGGTCCCTGTAAATTTCTACACTGAGTGTAGAGTAAATTTTTCTTACATTAAGCCTTTGAGGTCCTATAATTATACTTTCAGCCTACCGTTCCTATCCTGTTTAAAACAGTGATGTACCATGCTTACCCTTCAATAAGAATAATCAGAGACATTCCCAAATAACTGGAGACTCCAAACAAACATTACATTAAGTAAAATATAATGAATTATCTACATAATATGTGCTGAGAAGACAAAACAATGAGATGACTCAGATTGAAAAGAGTTTTTACTTTTTAACATTTTGTTAATTTATACGTTTGTATAAAGTTTGATGTTCAAGGAATCTGTATACTCTTTACTTCAAATAAAACTTATTCTGAAACTCTTTACAGAAGGTTCAAGTAATTTAGGGAACTAACATACATTAAATGGGTTTGGCATTTTTAATTACAAGCATGTTTTAATATTTAAGATAAACTCCTTTATCTGTACAAATTCATAAATTTAGTTTCAAAAGTTGAAATACCCTTTCTGGTGTCACTCGACTGTCATTGTAGAGTTGAGATTGTGTCAGAAGCTGAAGAACAGTATCCTTTAATTATTAGCATGTTGAGATACTGAAATGGTTCTAGAATTTGAAACAATAGTATCAGTCATCCCTGATGAAACTTAGAGGAGATATTCTAGTACCAGTAGGATAAATTCTATAACTCTAATACTAGTGATATCAAGAACTATGACTGGGGCATATTAGAATGCTGGATCATTGGCAAAATATTTATAATGTTTCATAACTCTCCAACCATGCGAGCCTTGTATGCTCTCATCAAATGTATAAACCATTTTAAACTCCAAAAAGTAGATTTCTTTAAAAGTTTAAAGTACATTAGACCTAAGAGGAAAAAATCCAGAATTACATGAATCCCTTATACTTTCTAGAAATTGTAAAGCTTATCTGTATTTCTAACAAGTCATTCTAAATTAATTTTTTAAAGCATTTCAAGTAATGTAACCTTGCTTTGTGATAATGCAGCTGGTCAGAGCTTGTTGTTTTAAAATAAAATTAGCTGTGTTAATAATGACACTGGAAAGGTCATTTGCAGTCAAGAAATGTTCAATTTAAAAAGGTGAAATGTTTCTTTTATAAAATTTCCCACACAAATACAATTCAAACTCTGTGCATGCAAAGCTAAGTTAAACGAAGACATGTAAAAAAAAAAAATCCTTTGAGATAACAGTACAAAAATCATTTTCAGAGATCTGTGGGGCACCTTGGTGGCTCAGTCAGTTAAACATCTGACTTTGACCTGGGTCATGATCTCAAGGTCTTGCGATCAAGCCCAGCCCACATCAGGCTCCCCACGAGGTGGGGAGTTTGCTTGGCCCTCTTCCTCTGCCCCTCCTTCTGCTTGTTCTCTCTCTCTCTCAAATAAATGAATAAAATCTTTAAAAAAAAAAGGCCTATAAAGAGTTTCCACATATAAAATATCTGTGTCTGTAAGGAAGAAAACTAGCAAGAAGTCATATTTTAAATTCAGAAATCCAAAGCTAGCAATGTAGGTGGTTAGCTCTAGACAGGGTGTCTTCATTAACTGGGGATAATTTGAAGATGCTTCCTGCAGAAAAAATAATAGTTTGCATGTGCATAACATCTTAGTGTCTCCAAAATGTGGGCCATAAATTCCTTATTAACTAGGAGAGATGTATTAAGCATGCATAGCCAGTAAGTCATGAAGGCAAAGTGTTTAATGCACAGACATCTTAAAATGCAATTAATGTCTCTGTCCTTAAAAAATAACAATGAAAAAAAAAAAACCCAATGAGATAGTAAGATAAGACATATGCGAAAATAAGAATGTCTACTTTAAACTGCGTACTTATATACTGAAGAACTCTATCTTACCTGGATTCAAGATGTCTATTTGCTTTAAATGTGGTGTGAAATTATTCGAGGGAATAAAATGAGAATTTCTTTTATGCTCAAGTCCTGCTTATGGGACAAGCGTTGGTCAGGGAATCTGGTCCAGAGAGACAAGAAAGGTTTTGCCTAAATGAGGAGGACAAATCCTAATTTAAAAAAAAACAAAAACAAAAAAGTTGTAATAAGGAAAAATGACATGTGCTGAATGAAAATTATGAAATGGAGTCAGATCTACATTTATTTGGTATCCTGAAAATCAGGAGAAGAAATAAGCTTTCCGTGCATGGCCAATTCATGCAGGATGGTAGTAATAAAAGCACTAACATGGTGTACAAAAAAACGCAGCTGCTTCAAGGACTGAGCCAAAGTGACCACCTTGACCCTCTCAAGTCTGACAGATAAGGAAGCAGAAAATTAAATAGGTTTTCCTATTTTACAGATCCTGAGCTCCTGTGAGATGAACTTATGTCTGAATCATTTTTCTCTCCTGGGAACTGACCTCAGGGACCAAAAAAAGAGCCGGAGTAGTTGTAACTCCACAAACTCCCCAAATAATAAGTGCTAAAGGCACTGTGTCTTTGGTGCTTGAGGGCTATTTTATCTAACCCGTATAACTATGCTACTCGTGCCCTCAGCCTCTCACAGATGGTCAGGTTTATCACCTACAAGGGTAATCAAACCTACATTTCTGAAGGATCTGAGTTTCTGGGACTTGCCTTTATAGGTTTTACGTTATCTTCCCTGATCTTATTTTGAAATATGGAAGTAATAAGATCTATTGTAAGAATCCCCTGAATTCCACACATATTTATTCTTACCACAAATTACTAGCAATCTATTTTCCCCCTTGGTTTTATAACCGTCCTCCATACCCATTAGTTCAGAACCATGAGGAGCCCAAAATAGCCAGGTGTTCGTCCCCACTCCCACTTTAATAAAACAACTGTTGTATCCTCTGGTAAAACTATTCCTTCATTAGAGATCATAGCAAAGCAGCCCTCAAACCTGCAGGACGGTAAAGCAAAAACTTGCCAAGTGGATTGTTTGTTGCAAAGGAGGCACAAATATACACTATGAGGAGCGCATGTGCCTATAGTGTATATAGAGAGTTTATTAGAGAAGCATTTGTATGTGTGTGTGTGCATAAATGTGTGTAAGAAGCATATATAGTCCCCTGAACTCCACATCTTGGGTCGAGATGGCCTGGATGCACCCTGATTACTGTTCTCCCAAAGGAGACCTGCCAGGATAAAAGGCCAAAAGAGCAAGTGAGATCATGCCAAGACAGCCAGTGAGCCCCAAGGCCACACTGCATTGCACATTCATAGGTGAGCCTAAAAAGAGATAGAAAAAATCCTAGCTAGGCTAAGAAAGGAGAAATATATCAAGTTATCTCTGGGCCCAAGTATGATGTTACAGAGGAAGCATTAAAATGACTCAGGGCTGCATACGGAGTGCCCTGAGAACGGCTTGCGTGCCCAGAATGCAGACATAAATTAAAGCCTTTCTTGTTTCTCTGTGGGTTCTTACCCCGACTGAACCAGCTCTCTGCTAAGGTACCAAAAACGAAGAGAAAAGGAGCCTGGGGTCCATCTAGATTTGTCTCTTATTAGGTTTATAAATGTACCGGTGAGAGAATTACTCCTACTTCCCTCAGTCCCCACACTAGGGTCTTGGGATAGTGGAAAAGGTCACACGGCGCATTAGTTCCAGTTTCAAAGCAGGTTCAGCAAACTTTGTAAGCCAGCAAAACCAACCTTGGAGCACATTGCCCAGATGACCCCCAGATGGAAGCATTAGCTGTTCCACTACCCTACCAGAACAGTCGGTGCCTGAATTAAGTGCATTTTGATGGATGCGGATCACCCTCTTCTCTGGCTGTGAAATGGGTCTCTCAGAAGCTGTGAGCTGTGGGATATCTTGACGGTGAGGCACTCTGTCATTGTACGGATGCTGGTGCTGGAGGAAGAAGCAAGGTGCACAACTACGGTAAATCCACTTGTGTATCTGTATTTATGAAAACAAGTTTTGCTCCCCCAAAGTCATTTTTTCTTCTGAGAGATGTACTGTGCAAGTTACAGCAACCTGCCATTCAGCTTAGAATTTTCCCCTATGCTTTTAGAAATGTGGCTGACAAGGCAGAAGATGGGATTTTCATTTATTTCCTGCTCCCTTTGCACAGAGAACTTCCTAGGTTTTTAAGTTATTCTTGCTGCTTCTTCCTTACCAGACTCAATCGGCATCACTGTCATGGACTAGAGGAATGTGCTGAGGAACATCCTGGTCAAGGACTTGAGGACTTTATCATATACAGAAGCCAGGAAAATTAAAAAGCCCTAAGATAGAGCAGTCTCTATACCTTATATATTTATAGATTCAGTATTCTGATGTCGCTGATGGGTGAAATTCTCTTAATCCTTGCAGATTATTATGGAGAGAAAAAGGATATAGGCTCTTTGCCAGCAGATCAATAATTGTGTACTGAGGGGCGCCTGGGTGGCTCAGTGGGTTAAAGCCTCTGCCTTCGGCTCAGGTCATGATCTCAGGTCCTGGGATCGAGCCCCGCATAGGGCTCTCTGCTCAGCAGGGGGCCTGCTTCCTCCTCTCTCTCTGCCTGCCTCCCTGCCCGCTTATGATCTCTCTCTCTCTCTCTGTCAAATAAATAAATAAAATCTTTAAAGTAATAATAATTGTGTACTGAGTTCCAAAGACTCTTTGCTTTCTTGTACTGAGGATACACACCTGGGAGAGTAGTTATAATTGGAGCCATCACCTGATTGAGTTTATGACAGTCTATAGCAGTGCTCCAAGGCCCCTCCTGCTTTTTGTGGATGAGTTAAATGTGGAGATCCTGGAAATTGCTATTCCTCTATTGTTTAATTCTGTGTAGAGGAAGCTGATAGACATAGTTCCTCCAGAATTTTGCTTCTGGTTTACTCTTTAGGTATGGATGGACAATTCCAGGGACTAACATGCGGCCCTTCTTGTCATAATGACCACTAGAGGGGATTCTGTCATTTTCTTCATCTACTTTACCCAACTATGTGATCAGGACCTGGCACTAAAACCAAAGGATGGACCCATGGATTCTATAGGCCCACTTTGAGACAGACTTGGGCCCAAACCATTCACCAGCCAATTTCTGTAAGTTTCAATGAACCATAGTGACCTTTCAGGTCCACAGGGATTAGGGTGAACTCAGGGTCAGTATCTGGGATTTTTTTTCCTTTCTCTAGTGCAGAGTGGCAGATAAAATAGCTATATACCATATCAGGGGATGCTTAGAGAGACATTTAAAATCAGTTCACGTGACAGTGTTGCAAGGCCATTCTCAAGAGGGTCCTGGTGTTTCCTTCAACCAGGGGATCAGGTTTATAGACTAGCTAGGGTGGAAGAATTGGGTAAGAGGTCATGACTTGAGGCAGTGACTCACATGATATTTCTGCTCCACAAATTTCCCGTAACATAGATCAAGTTGTATTTTATGATTATTTATTTTGTTGCTGGGACTCTAATTTCTTAGCCATGCCCCAGATCCCTAGCAGTTAAAACACTCTGAATGGCAGTCCATCCCTACAGCCAGTTATGGTAACTGAGCTGTCCTTATCTCTGGAGGTTAAGTACCGCCACCTGGCCTCTGCAGCTCTGGGATCCTACAATTCCCATTAAAATCATGGAAACTACATCAAGGGTGGCAACTCCCACCATCATCCCCAATCTACAGATGACAGCCAGCACCAAATTTTCAAGGATTCTGCTATTTCTCTCATAACACATTTCTCAATGCCCCAGGGATAAAAGTGTTTTCTGTAACTTTTAGGCAACATTGTCAGAAGGAGAGAAATTAAGTTGCATGTAATAATTTTATTCTAACATTATCAAATTTGTAATTCCGTTGGATTCCTTCCTTTAAATACTTGCAGAGTAGTTCTGGCATCTTGATGTCATTAAACCTAGCCCCTTGTGGCATCCATGCCTTAGTCAGTCAACCAAGCAAATTATTAGAGCCATTTCCCACCGGCAAATTAGTATATTCAATCTGGGATCCAACAGATCAAGCCAACCAAACTTTTTTGTTCCATCTTCTTGGTTTAACATGCCCAGGATCCACTCATGTGCATGCTTCTCAGTTTCCAAATGGTAAACATGGGCAGATTCTTTCAATCCTTGTGATGTGTAGACTCTCTTCTCCCAAGATAACTAGTGATTCTCCCCTGGGTCTTATTGGAATATTATCTAGAGGCAATGAGGTGTGATACAGGTATATCATGCAAGAAGGCTAGTATCCTCAGAAAGAAGGAGGGAGTTGTTTCAAGTAACAAATGAATTTAGGAATTCAGTTATGGAATTTATTTAATCATGGGAGACCAAAATTTCCAGCTTCATCTGAGAACGCCTAAATGTTTCTTCTGACATCTAAAGGAATTATTCCTTCCTCACTAAATCCCCTATGGTTAATGGAACATTCTTGTCAAAGTTGTCTGACCATTTTGCTTCATAATTATCCAAACTGTACCATAAGATTTTAGTCCTGATCATCAACCATGCTTCCCTTTGTGTCTATATTGAATAAAAACATTCATTTAAAGTAGTCATGAAGTTTTCTGGTTTTCTACTTTGTTTTCTTTAAAGATTTTTATTTCTTTATTTGACACAGAGAGATCACACGTAGGCAGAGAGGCAGGCAGAGAAAGAGGGGAAGCAGGCTCCCTGCTGAGCAGAAAGCCCAATGTGGGGCTCGATCCCAGGACCCTGAGATCATGACCTGAGCAGAAGGCAGAGTTTTTAACTCACTGAGCCACCCAGGCGCCCCTCTACTTGTGTTTTGATATAACAGCTCAAAACTTTGAGTTGTCTTTTTCTTTTATTTTCTTCCTTCCTTCCTTCCTTTTTCTTTCCTTTTCCTTTCCTTTTGTTCCTTTGGCAGCCCTCCCGTATAGTCTCAAATAACTTTCTAACCTCTACAATACTTGCAACCATTGTCACTGCTACAGCAGCCAAGTTCAGGAGACTTAATTTCTTAGACTCCTGATACTTCAGGTGGTTGTGATGCCACTGGATTACTAAAATCCCTCTTTTTGCCTGCCTGGGAGTTATTCCTACACTCATGCTCTCACATGAGAACTCTATGCCACAAACTTTTCTTGAAAATGTTTCCTGGGACCATTCCTTATAGGCAAAAGTATTCCTGTCACATTCCAACTAGTAAATAAAAACCACTCTGAGTACTTAAAATAGCAAATTCATCTTAGGAACATGGTTACAGGGTAATAGAAATGCTAAGGAGATGGAGAAGCAAACCACAGAACAACAATATCAGGAAGTCACTCCCACATGTAGAGGCAAAAGGGAGAAGCAGTATTAAAGGAACCTGGGGCCAGGGAACCTGGCAGGAGCTGAAGCCACAGAGGAGCCATAGTCATTGCTGGAGACGTAGCTGCTGCCAGAGATGCTGCCCAAACTGCACATACGGCAGGAGGCAGTAAAATATCTTGGCTTATCCCCATCTCCTTGCTCTGTGCTTTAATCATCAGCCAGTGCCGGAGGTCAATACTCCTGTGATACTGAGTGGAACATCAGAAGATTTGGGAAGAGATCCGAGCGCAAAAAGACATGCAGGAAAACAAATGTGGTTGCCCTTTCTAGAACTGAGTCTTTTGCTCCAGAGGAGAAACTATTTTTCTTTCCACCTCAGAATACACACAGAACAAAAGCCACTGCCCAGTGAGAAGTGCCTCAGGCTCCATGTGGGGCAGTCTACCGATGATAAAGCTATTAGAGGGTGAAAACTGACCAACGATGCATTAGGATATTTACTAGGGCAAAAAAATTGAGGATAAGCAGACATTTATGTATAGAAATTAAGGAAATAAAATAGGATTAATTTGGCAAATATTAAATTATTGATAGAACACAATGTGATTGAGATCCAAAAATGGTACTTCCAGACCAAGGAGGTTGAAAATATTCTTAGGGCACAGAGACTGTGTCCATTTAACTCATCTTATCTGACATGAGGAGATGGTGAATGATTTCAGATTATGTTGGGAAATTGTTCTTCCTGATGAAGAGTGAATGGCTGTAGGTAATTACATGAAATTCAGATACAAGGAGATTTTGTCAACAAACATTTATTGATACTGAAATGTACTCAATGATTAGTTTTCCAGTTGAAATCATAGAAGCCAACATGGTATGTTAAAACTAAGCTGGACACATCACAAGTTTGGGTTTTTTTTTGGTTTTTTTTTTTTTGTTTTTTTTTAATTTTTTATTTTTTATAAACATATATTTTTATCCCCAGGGGTACAGGTCTGTGAATCACCAGGGTTTTTTAAACCAATCAGAGCTAAGTGAGTAGGGGATAGGCTAGATAACTTGTGTCTTTAATGGTATATGCCTGTGACTTTGTCTCTTGTGTTGGACATAATTAGTAATAAGAATGCCGTAAGCAAATTTTTTTTGATTTGTACATTTCTATTTTCCACAACTGACTAATTCAAACCAGCACGTGAGACACATGGGATGAGCAAAAAAGTCTAAATTATACACAGGTTTGAATATTGGCTCCTTGAGGGATAAACTGTGTTAAAAATACAAATTCCAGAATGCCTAATTTCTAAGGGAATTGTCTCCCCTTTGCCTTTTTTTTTAAATTTCAGATTATATAAATACCAATGGCGTTTGTTACAAAGAGATTCTTCAGAATTTTTCTTTGTTACGCTCTGTACAACATTGTCATGATTGGATTTTTTTTTTATAGCTCAGACTTACATTGACATCTGAACAAGTTGTTAAATAATCTTTTCCAATTAGGTTATTCTTTCCAAAGTATTTTAGTTCCAGGAAAATTTTAATTCTGATGTCTAAATAGGTTAATGTGTTTTATTTTACAAAAATATATGTAGAATCACAGCCCTTTTAGAATTAGAAGAAGCCTTAAAGATTCTATCATTTTAATGTCATTATTTTATAGATGAGAATACACACCAAGAACATTTAGTGATTTTTCTAGAAGCACATGTGTTGTTAATGACAGATCTAGGTAAGAAATCCATTTCTTTTCAGATAATCTAAGAAAGCATTCTTTGTTTCATTATACAATAAGTGCATTTTTTTGAACATGTTACATAATTCTGGTTCATGATCATGAAAAGCTGCAAACATCATATAGCCTTTTTTTTTTTAAGATTTTTTATTTATTTGACAGAGGGAGAGAGATCACAAGCAGGCAGAGTAGCAGGCAGAGAGAGAGAGGGGGAAGCAGGCTCCCCGCTGAGCAGAGAGACCGGTGTGGGACTCGATCCCAGGACCCCAAGATCATGACCTGGGCCAAAGGAAGAGGTTTAACCCACTGAACCACCCAGGTGCCCCATATAGTCTTTTTTTAATCCTTAAGAAAAACAAGATTGTGTTGTGAAGTGTGTAAACCTGGCGACTCACAGACCTGTACCCCTGGGGCTAATAATACATTATATGTTAATAAAAAATTAAAAAGAAAAAAAAAAGAAAAACAAGACTGTTTTTTGCAGGAGGTAACTCATTCCTTACTGTTCTCAGCTTCAGGTTATTTGCACATAAATTCTTCAGTTCAGTCATCTCATAAACTATTTTCTCCTTGTCTATATTAAATTCCTTCCAAAATATTTCAGCTTTTTCTTCTGTCTCCCTCTCTCAAATGGAAGCCTTTTTAAATCTTGGTTATTTGGTATGGAACTCTTATCATCTTTGGATTTGTAGTTTAATGTACTGTAACATCCAGGAACCAGAGAAGTAAAACTGTGAAGCCACATATCAATGCTCTTATAAGTAGGACCTTTTTAAAAAACAACAAAAACAAAACAAAACAAAACACAAAACAAAACCATGGGTGACACATTTAAGAGGCATGATTTGTCCTAAGCCAATGAGAGTAAAGCTTCTGGACGCCTTATTTGCATGGACTACCTTCCAAAGCTCTGAGATGAATCCTAACTAACATTCATCTTGACAGAAGTTTTTGCAAATTTTAAAAGGTAAGCTATTTTAATGACAAGCATATAAAAATACTCTCTCCTTCACTCAGATATCTCCTCCACCACACTTCCCTTTGCGGGTTGGTAAGAATCAAGCTATCTACTAGATACATATAGTTTGAATTTACATTCAGCAGGATATATTCATACCTCCATATATAATTAAGTATTCATGTCCTAGGGAACAAATGGTGTCTAGGAATACTGCAACCCCTCACGATGTTGTGTCAAGAGGGGCTGAGAACGTATTACTCTATGAACAGAACCTACCTGTCCTACCACCAAATAGGAGAAAGGAAAGAAACATGTTTGAAATGTACTAAAGATAAAACAAAGATAAATGTGCTAATTGTTGGAAGAGTAGTATGTTATGTTATACATATGGCTTGAGCAGGTAGTGAATACAAATTTGCATGATTTTTCTGAATTTTGTGTTTATGTTCCTCACCTTTACAAAATTTGTTGGGATTTCTCATACATACTCTAAATACTCACTCTCATAACTTAGTATGATTTTTGTTTCTTCTTAAAAAGCTCCCCTCTGCACAACTTTTATAGGATTCAGATCCTAGATCAGCCCTTGGGTGATCAGCTTGCCAAAGTTAATCATTTCTGCCTTCAGGACCGCTGGATCCTGGCTCACTCCAGGAGCTAGAGTCAGCAGGGCTGGGGCAGTAAAGACCCTATTATGAGGAACCAAAGAAGTCAAAACAGGTACAAACTTCTTTGGGAAGCACAATAAAAAGTTCAACATCAAAGCAGTTGAATTCTACTGATAAGTCTAAGGGCATTATCATGGGGCCAGGAAACAGACAAGTTCAGAAGCTTCACAGGCCCAAACATACAGCAGAGAGCAAGAAGCAGTGCTTGCATCTGAGAATATTTCCTTGAAAAAGGTGGCTCTTTAAAGACATGTTTTTATGAATGGGAACTGCCTAATAGGAAAGTAGTTGGCTTATCTCAAATAGTCAACATGGACACTATACCCACTGTTAAGCATTCAGGCTAAAGAATTTAAAATCCATATGACTTCAAGACCATAGCCCCAAGGGATTGGAATCATTACTTCATTTTGCTTGAATGAATGTTATTAGCGTATATAGGTGATCTGTAGAAAAGTAGATGGGAGAAGAAAAAAATAGGTTACATGCACATACACACACAGTAAGTTCTGAGGTTCCAGGAGCCAAGAAACATTAATTTCTGAGGTTCCAGGAGCCAAGAGATTTCTACTGCTCCATTTTCATAGGATTTGGAGGAAGAATAAAATGGGAATCATTCCAGTTGGCTAAGAAATTATTAAAATATTCTCACCGCAAATACCTTCACTTTAAAGGGTGGTGTAGTGGTCTAAGATTCTTTTCTTGGTTAAATCTGGGTTTGAATCTGGCTCTGCCACTTGTAGTCAAGTTCCCTGGGCAAGGACTTAACTGATTTCCTAAATTCCCTAAATTACTAAAAATAAGGTTAATAAGAAGAAAAGCATACTATTTACTTAGTGATAAATGATTTATATATGTTATTTAATTGCTGTAACAATTGTTTGGAGTAGTTTTAATATCTTCATTTGACAGGTGGACACACTGAGACTTAAAGAGGCTGAGGAAATTGTCCAAGGACTTCCAGCTTCTAAGTAGCATCATTAAAAATGAAATCTGCAGGGGCTCAGTGGGTTAAAGCCTCTGCCTTCAACTCAGGTCATGATCCCAGGGTTCTGGGATTGAGCCCTACATCGGGCTCTCTGCTTAGCAGAGAGCCTGCTTCCTCCTCTCTCTCTGCCTACTTGTGATCTCTGTCAAATAAATAAATAAAATTAAAAAAAAAAAGAAATCTGTATGGTTTTATAATGCTCACTGCCTCCCAAATAATGCTGTCTACATGTTGCTATTTGCGAGAATTCTTTAAATTCATGCAATGCTCATGATATACGAGTTTTAATAAATATCAGTTCCTTCTCTTTGTATCTATACAGTACTATTAATTTTCTCAAAGCAATTTACATTTATTTTATTTGATCGTTATGCTACTGATAAGGAAACTGACTAGATGATATCAACAAATTATGACTGGATCTGATCCTAGGTCCCAGGGTTTTTCACTTCACATTTTCCACCTTCTCGTCTCCAAACTAGTCCAAATGTGTTAAGAAGAGACTCATTTTTAATTTCTCTTGGGTCCTCCCTCCTTTTTTTAAGCTGTAGGCAGAAAGGAAAAAAAAATTTTTTAAATAAATGAATGAGTGCCTTGATGTTACAGAACCTGATAGCACACATTTAAAGTGATTATTCTCTGTTCTTTGGGAACATCAGAGCAGGAAGGCCACGCTCAACCAGACATTCCCTCGCCTTGCAATGACAAGCCTTAATGGAATCTGGCCTGCAGAGTGTCTGGGCTGTGTGCAAGGCTGGTGTCAGAGCAAGTGCAAGCAAGTTCGGGGAAGCGCAGACTTTATGACATCGTGTAACTCAAACAGTCCTTCAAGGCACCACCCACCTTTTCCAGGGGGAATCTGCTGAAGTGATTCTCTTGGAAACAGTGTGGAAGGGGTGTGTGTGTTAAGTTATGCGCTTTTGTATGTGGACGGGTGAGTGGGTGGAGACGGGTGGGGGGTTGGTGAGGGAGATGCGAAACAAAGATGGAAAAAACAACCACCACTGCCACCAAAATATTCTGCTCAAGGATGAGGGAGTACACCCTACAGCTGTTCGCACTGTTCAGCATATTCTGCATATTTACATATACCAAGTATTTCCAAACAGCCTTGTGTTTGTTTTAAAATCCCACATGAAGATGTCTGGTAAAGCTGTCACTTGAAAGCTTATTTTCTTGGTGATGTTTACAAAACTGTTTTAAAAATTCTGTGTATACATCATAGACCAAGCAGAAGAGTTAACTGTCGTTACCAACTTTATAATCTAGACTAATCCATCTACGCATCGGACAACATTCAGAGCAAAACACCCAAGTTCTAAGGCAAAGAAAACACCTGGTTGGTTGAAGACAATTTCTCTTTTTAATTATTTTTTGGTTCAATACAAAATGAAACACAGAACATCACCCAGTGATACTCTGTCTTGAAGCCACCAAAGTGTGATATTCTTAACTACTATTGATTCTAATCTTTGATTTAGAAATATTTTGTTTTTAGGGTTTTTTTTTTGCTTGGTGCTTTTTTGGTGTGTTTCTTGTTTTTTGTTTTGTAGGAAAAATGCTTAATAATGGCTGGATTTCTCATATAGCCATTTTCTTTAGGAAATATAAAAACAAAACCACACATAGCCCATTTGAAAAAAATTAAGAAACTTCCAGCAGAAGGAATGGGGTTGTTTAAAGCTTTATTTTCCTTTTAGCAAGATCCACAAGAAAAGGATAGAGTGTCGTATTTAAAGGGGAACAGATTTTGTATTTTTTGGCAAGATAATAAATCCTCTGTTGCTATATTTGGCTCTCTGCAAACAGTGTGTTTTACAAGTGCAAAAGCAAAGATCCATGCTGGTGTCCTTCATTCAGCCACAGCCAAACTTGGTGTGGAAAGTAAAACGGTTGTACTTGAGTGTCGTTTCGAAGACAGTCTAGCTCATTTACTGATCAGCAACATTCCAGAGTACAGGTACCTACTTTACACATTACATGCATCAAAACATGTTTGCTTTCCATCACAGTTGTTCCACTGCTTAACTGGTAACAGATGTAATGATTCAATCTGAACAAAAATGTAAAAGCTTTACTGTATCAGTGTGGTCATAGATAGATATTTTTGTCATATGTGCATAAGCAGGTCAAATGAGAAGGTTGGAGACTTAGGGCATCACAGGATGATCACACGTCCCCCAAAAAGGAGGCAAAACCATTAAATGGTAGTTGATTACCCCCAGAGAAAACACACTTCAGCTAGGAAGAATCTGCACCAGATGTCCTGCTCTCCAGCCTCCGAATGCTTGGTCTGACATAAATACCGCATAGCCCTTTAGATTCCAAGGCACTATAATAACCACGTGAAATGTTTGAAGTAACAACAGAAATTCCCTTCATATGCCATTATTTAAGTGAAGGAAGATGAATCCTCCACAAATGACCATTGTAAACATGGAATAAGCCTTGCTAGTTTCAGTGATACACTAAATACTCTCAGGTTACAGAGCTGATGAAAAAATATATCGAAATCTACTACTAATTGTGGTGGTAGAATAATGCCCCTTTCAAAAAAATCTCACATCCTAATCCTTAGGACCTGTGAATGTCACCTTACATTTAAGAACTTTGCAGATGTAATTAAATTAAGAACCTTGAGATGAGGAGGCTATGCAGGCAGACTCAGTGTAATTACAAAGGTCTTTAAACATGGGAGAGAGGCACAAAAGAGAGGGTCAGAGTGATGCCATATGAGAAGGACTAGACGAGTAGCTGATGGCTTAGAAGATGGAGGAAGGGGGCCATTAGTCAAGGACTCTAGAAGCTTGCAACAAGGAAAGAGCCTCTCCCTTAGAGCTTCCAGAAGGAATGCAGCCGACACTTTGATTTTAGCCTGAGAGAAGTGCCGAATGTCTGACCTACAGGGTGGTTAAGATAATAAATGTGTTGTTTGAAGCCATTAAGTTTGTGGTAATTTTTTACAGTGGCCATAGAAAACTCATAACACTAATCTCATTTAAATATGGCTAACAGTTAAGAATGCGAAATTATCTCACCTAATATGTTGGAGAGCCTACTGATTCAAACACTTATTTCTAGACTTTTGCACTTCTAAATGAAAGATCCATTTAAGAAGAAAGTAGAGTCCAATGCAGGAAAACTCCAGCTTCCTTCAAAATTCTTAGAATTTTCCTTTCCAGGTGCAGTTGTTCAGTGCCAATGAATTGTTAGGAAAGTTTCTTTTTTTTGTTGGTTTTTGGATTTTTTCATAATACTTATATCAAGTTCTGTAACCAACAAGTGTAAAAACAAAGCAACAAAATGCACTTCTCATAGTCAATGATAATTTTGAAGCATTGTACTAAATTCATTCACAAGCTTCCTGCTGTTATATAACTAACATAGCCCATTTCACTTGCCCTTCCATTATAAACACTTCGCTTCTAACCCACTCCTCACTGTAACAATTAGATTCCCTGGCCTTAGAAATTAACCTCATAAAACAAACAAACAAAACGCTAAAATGTTTTAATTTCCAAAGATATTTATAAATTGCTTAATCGGATAAGAAGAAAACAGAGCTTTAGTTAATTATCAAGAAATGCAGACCAAACCAAAATGCTACCTTAAAATACAAACATTAAATTCACATTAAATTATTTATTGAACATATTGAAGATAACATTGTTTTTACTTACAAAGTCCTCCACCATCTTTTATCACTGACATATTATGCGACCAGCATTTGAAGAATGAACAGAAATACGAAAATGTCTCTTTCCCGAACCCCAGAAAAAGAACAGAAAAAAAAAATTAAGATTTTTTAATTAGTTTGTGACGCCAAAAGTTTTATGAACTTTGTAAATTAAGACTGACAACATAGGCAAGATTACTTGTCTTTCTAGAAATGTAAAATTAAGATAGCATAAAATTGTTCATCAAACTATCAAGTCTGGAATTTTATTGTACTTCAATCGTGCAGGATAGTATTTCTATTAATAGTTTTCAGTTTACTTAAGTGACAAATATAAAGTCTTCCACATTATTTCTTATAAAAGTTATTTCACCTTCCTAGATTTATATGATAAAAATTAATCTGTTTTCCCTTTCAACATATGCATTTTAAAATGATACAAAGAATTCACATGGAAACTCTTCCCTATACTGTATATCCAGAAAAATGTATGGAATAGTCTTTTTAAATCATATATAATATCCAAGATTGTAAATAACCTAAGGAATTAAATCATATGTGTAAATAATCATTATTAATTTCTGCCCTAGCCACAGAATAAAAAAATGTACATCTCTATTAGTATAAAGAGATATCATTAGAAAAGTTCACATCTTATGCATACACCAAACAAAAATCTCCTAAAGAATCTTATATTCTAAAAGAGCTATTCTTACGTCAAAATTTAGTAGTCCAGAAATTGTTAAAAAATGAAGCTAATTGACAGTAACCTGCCCTTTCTAGAAGGCATCATAATTTACTTATATAATGGAACTGGTAAATTACACTTAATCTAATTAGTATTTCCTGGAACTTTAGAAGGAGATTCAGATAAATTTATTGAATCTAATTTGCAATTTCAAGTGAATACTTGTTTGATCAATTATTTGAAACTATACAAATATTTTTCAAATAAACAAATAAAGGATAATGGACAATAAAGGAAATAAGAAAATTAGGATATTTTAATAATAATGGCTATTTCTATATTTTGGAAAAGTGTATAGGGTGAAATTCCCAGAGCGCACTAAAAGAAAAAAGCCCGCTGAAAAATTCCGAAAGTCTGTTCTGTGCCCAATGTCCATGACCAAGTTACCAAGGTAATTAACATTTTGAAGCTCTTGAGACTGAGGTCTTCCTAGAGGGTCCACCCATACCCCAATCTTCAACCATCCACTTTTGTGCAGCTTATCTATTTGTCTTCCACACACGTTTTTAAACTAAAACTATAACCCGATTTTTTGAAAATTACTTTAATAAGAGTTTTAATACTTTAATAAGTGATTTAAAGAGCTCTTAGGCCATGTTTTCAGAGAATAAATTTCAATTTCTCAAAGAAGCTTTAAATTTTCTGAAAGAAATGTCTTTTATCCTGGAGGAAAGAAAACACAAAACGAAGCAAAACTGGGTTCTTAAGATCCTGTACATGAAAATCAGCAGGCGGATTTCAGTCTTGGTCTCATACAGTTTCTGCTTTTCTGCTGTCCTTATGTCTGTTGTGAAGGTGATCAATCACAGGGATTCTAACTGCCATCAATACTCCTTTGTAACTGCAATGGTTCAAGTGAACTCTTTCCATCTTCAATAACTGACACAGTGTCAACATCTGCTTCCAATAAAATTGTTTCTTTTTTCTCAAGCAGAGTAAATCTGCTGAGATTGTAAAGGGATTTTTTTCCCTCCCCTTTTCATGCAAACGATTTTTTTCCATCATATTTTGCAATTTTTCCTCCAAGGCAAGTAAAAAAAAGAATAACTTCAAAAGAGAGGTTTTTATTCCAGGTGCTAAAGAAGCCAAAATAGAACTGAAAAAAATATAAATTTTGGTGATTTAGTAAAGATGTTGCCTTAATATGAGAGAAAATAATATATAGGATCCTGGATGAATAGGGTTTTGGAAATGTAAGAAAACTCACAATTGGATCTACACACCACTAAAATGTTAATTTATTTTCCTTCATAAGTGACACACTAAAGTAACAGAAATAATTAAGAAATTTACATTTTATCTTCAACAAATAGTAGTGGACAAGATTCTCTTGCAACAATTTGTGATGAAAAAGCAGTCATATATCTATTTGATTGCTGCAGAAGTAGATATGGGAAGTATAAAGAAGGGACATCTGGGAGCTCAATTTTATGACTTAATTGACAGACATTTGTGGTACACTGTGGTGCTTACTGAACATTTACTATGAGACAGAGATGACTGATGATAGACAGATAGATGGATACACAGATAGATAGATAGAAAGATATGATTTTCAGACTTCACAGCCTGCCACTTAGGTAGTTATCTCACTTTGCTCATAAGATAAATAAAACCCAAATCACACATACCTAATTGTGGCCAAGCCAGAATTCAGACAATGACCTAACGTACAAGTCAATGCTCTTTTCCATGAATTCATTTTGCTTCTCTATTCATTCCTCAGTCAACACTCCAATATATAAATTTTCCTTTTCTACCACTAATGCCATTACCCCATTGACTTAATTTGGCAATATTATGTAACAAAGGGACACTCGTTAAGAAATAGAATTTAGTTTCTTGAAATACTGTTTCTGATTGCAACTTCAAATAACAAATGTAACATTAAACCAGATAGCCAATGCAAAAACTGGATAGATCCTGCCTGTTCTGCAGGTCTTAGCATAGGAATATGATTTCCAAAATGAATATTGAGCTCTGCAAGGGCATGTTTTATACCAGTGACTAAAATTTGTCTTTTTTTAAGTTTTTTTATAAAGTTAAAAGAATTAATTCCTTAAATTATTTGCAACCCATTGGTTCTCATTTGCAAAATGTAGAGCAACCCTGGCCATTTTTGCTTAAAATAATAATGTAAATAATTTCAAGAGGACAGAGAAAGAAAAAAAAAATGGCAGATGAAAGTTCAGAGGGGATGGTTAACCTTCTTAAGAAGAAACACTGGTTTGTAAAATATTTAGATGCTCTTTTCAAATAAACAGTGAGGGACAAAATAGCCTGTTGAGATCTAACTTAACACTTTTATGTTGTTCCTTAACTTATGTTGGTTTATAGCAGTCAAAGCCTTGACTCGACGTCAAATAAATGAGATGATTTAGTAGGGTCTAGCTCAAAGACCTTTAAAAACCTTGAAAGAAGTCTAATTTTTAAAGTAGTCAAAGGTGGAGTGGTTCCAAATGAATGGGGAAGAAAGTTGGTAGCCCTCAGTGAAGCAGGTTAGAAGCCTCTAAGTTCAACAGCATCATTTTGATATGCGAAGAGCACACCCAGAGAGTGACAGCATTTTAAACTTAAATTCAGAATATCATGTTAAATTACAACTCATCTTCTTTTACTTAAGGTGGTGTAGGTAATATGATCGTAACAAGGGGGTACCAGTCAAATAAACAAAACAAAACAGAACACCAAGGGGATGCCAGACAATGATAGAGACACGCACTCTCTTTTTACTTAGACTTTGATCCATTCCTTGCCTGTTTAAGGATCTAATCCTTGCAGTATGTCAACAATGCCTTTTCTTAACAGGAGACCTCACTTACAAATCTTTCCTGGATACAGCAGAATTCAGATCTCCAACTTTTCTTGGACCCCAGAGCCAACGAACCTTTCATACTGTAGTTATCAGGAGTGGCACAGAACACAGTCCAAATTCAGGGTGTAGCTATACAATTGTCTCTCACTCCTTGAATTCAGTACAATGGCGAGTAAGGAAAGGAGCAGAGAGTTAACACTTCTCCCTTAA
This sequence comes from Mustela putorius furo, assembly GCF_011764305.1. Taxonomy (NCBI): domain Eukaryota; kingdom Metazoa; phylum Chordata; class Mammalia; order Carnivora; family Mustelidae; genus Mustela; species Mustela putorius. Next base: position 18,128,810 of record NW_025421987.1, read on the forward strand.
TTGGGAAACTCCCATTGAATGACCTGAATGAGCTGGAGTACAATGCTATTCTAAGAGAAACTGCAAAGGAAATTAATAGGTTCCAAGAGAAGGGGAGGAAAATAAATAATTCCCAGGGAGTCATCCCCTGGGAACTGCGTGAATACTTTACTTTGAAAACTCAGGAGGACACAAGAGGAAACCAATTTTACAGATTCATTTAACTTCATGCTCCACATATTGGGCAAAGTACATATAACTAAAACGAATCAAACTATAGATCAAAATATAGATAATTTAACCAAACCACTCCCTAGAAATCTAAGTTCATATCATTTGTAATATGATTTATAAGTCGAAAATTCCTTAAGGTTTGACCTCACATTCGGTAAAAATATGCACATTGTGTTAAGGAGAGTTTGGTTAAGAAGAAGCAACTTATGATAACAATATAAGAGAGTGTATAGATTTATAACTCACCAGAAGCACCAGGAAAGAAAATCAATGCAAAAAACAGAGATAAGGGAACTACTTTAAATTATCTATAAGAGCCCTGCCTAGCTGAGCAGAGGTTGTGCTGCTCTTATAGCTAAAATGTATATGCACAAGATATACACAATTTAAAGTGGAAAGTGGTATTTCATTAAACATTGTATTTCATATGGGTTAAGACCAGGATGGGGCACATTTGAGAAACTTTTACCAAACTAAAACTTCTCTATAACACTAACTTTTTAATGTGACCCATCTCTGGAAGCAGCTAGATGAGAATGGACTTTGCATCAAAAATTCTTCATAACTGCTATTTTTATAACCCTAATATTTTCCTAACAAGGTCTTAATGGTAATTCCAACTTCACCTTATTTAGATCCTGAGGGCCATCCCAAGTTGAATCCTGAGTTTTCAAGGATAAATTTCAAAGAACAGTCAATTTGTAACCCCAATTTAAGTAACTGTGGCATAAATTCCAATTTAAATTTCATTTTGCTCTAAAAAGTTTTCTTAAAAGAGTTCAACCAACTAAGACCAGATTTAAACAAACAAGTCTTGAAAAAAAGATGTTTAAAGTATTACATATATAATATATTATTTTTTAATTTACAATGATGAGTAAAATGATCAGAAATAGTCATTGAATTAAAGGCTTTGTGATGCATCTAGTACCTTCCCAAATATTGTCCCTTGAACATCTCTAGGGAAAAAAAGTCCACTTAAATAGGACCTTAAAAATTGCCATGATTGCATAAATAGAAACAAGGAAACCAAGCCACTGGCAATCAAAGGTAGCATGGGTAAATGCATTTTTTTTCCCCAGTAGTTGGATATAAACTGGTTCCATTTATCAAAGTTGGATGGGCTAAAACGACAATTATATACTCTAGGCAAACTCTCCCTCTGATTTAAAGTTTCTGCAAAACTTAGTCAACTTCCAAGTACTCTTTGGGACAAATTGAAGTAATGAAATATCCTTTCTTAAGTGTGGTCATTAAAACACTTCCTTTTCAAGCTATGCATATAACTCAAAGCTAAGTGAGCTAGCATGGCATTAAATCTTCACTGAGATTTAGTATAAAACAATACTATATTGGCTTGGCTATGGTGCTACTTTTGTAAAAAAGGAGAAACGGTCAAACACTTGAGGTAACCTAGAAAGCACAGAGCATATTACAGACATCTTAAAGATAAGCCTTTTCAACATTTTTGCCAGTGCTTCTCTGAGAGCAAGTTCTTTAAACAGAACTTAACAATTTTTACAATATTAAAAAAAATACATCCCTCAAAAATAGCCCATCAATGCTAAATCAAACTTTCCGTATTTCTACAAAAATAGATACACATAGAGCTACAAAATTGTATTCCTGAAAGAATGAGCATTTTCATTTGTGGTTCATCTTTTCCTGACAAGGTGGTTGGTTCAAAAAAGAAAAAAAAAAAATCCAAAGGAAACAAAAATTAAACCATGTATCCATAAAAGCAAGACTTAAAAAAGAGTTGCACAGTTGGCAAAGGCTCAGATGAGGGGAAAAAAACAAACAAAAATGCTTTTCTTCAATGTCTAGAACCCACTCTGCTTTCTCAAGAAAAGGCTCCCAACCAAAGTCAGCTGGCTGATACATCCTCTTCTTGCATGTCTATCGTGTCCCACTGCAGAATGGGAAATCCTGGCAGCATCTTTCCCAGTGGGCCCACGGAGTCACACTCCAACCTGACTTGCTAATACTGTGTTTCAGTACCATGGTGATTCCTTGCTCTTGTCTTGATGCTGTAGACCTGGGAAAGGTGAGAGTGAGAAAAACGAAAAGCTTTAATATAGGAAGTACTCAAAAGTGGGCATCATCTACAAGGCATTGGATATAGAAGCCAAAAAGACAATCTAGGCCAGTGTGGGGTATGGACTAAGGATGACCTGATCTCAAAAAAATTCCATGCTTGAGTTCACAATTTTCACAAAGCCAAATAATACAGCAGTGGACAAAGACTCTAGACCAGCGCAGTGCTATTTGGATAGTAGAAGTTCTTCTTCTTTATTTCTTTTGGTATAGTATAAATTCCTTACTGTAGTTTTTTATTTTCTTAGAGTATGAGTGATAATAAGTACAATAAAATAATATAAACAAAACATTTTTATTTCTAATTCCAAAAGGAGCTGATATTTGGAGAAAACAAGTTAAAGTCAATTCTGCTGCTATTTTGGAAATGTAGTCCATGGAAATGTAGTCACCATCCAATATGGTGAGCAATGAGACATGGTTAAAAACTGGATCTAATAGTGTTCAGTAAAATAGACACAGTTGGTTCATAGCTAATAGCACAAAGTATTATTTTTATAAATGTACTTATTTTTTCACATTGTCCTCCAGGAAATATTTAAGATGGCTTATAAAAATCTATACTTCATAGCAAGAAAATAAAATTTACAGATAAGGTTTTAAAAGTAGTAACCAAAGGAAAATAAGTGAACATGTATGAATTCCAACTCAAAGCTAAAGTGATTAAGAAGTTTATCAAACAGAAAATGGAAATTGTGATTCTGATTTGGTTCCAGTACATTCAGTTGACTGATTTCTGAGGTGGACAATTAGCATAGCACCTTCAGCTTATACCTACTTGAAGTCACTTACCTCAGGTTCCTTTATTTTTGGCATAATCATTTAGAAGAGGACAGACAAAGCAATGATTAAAACCAAATACCAAAATATTAAGGAGTGGGTAGAAAGGCAGCATGTCTGCTGCTGTGCGGGTGCTCAGATCGCAGGGTGTTTTCTTGATCCTTGATCTAAAACGGTTGTAAGTCTGGGCTGGATGTCAGAAATGGAATGGTTAAATGAGCCAGTAGGGTTTTAAATTAAAATTGTTACTAAAACAGCTGCAATGATTTCATTTCTTGTCCCTCCAACTTGTCGAAGAATTTTATAAAACAATGGGTATCATTACAAAACAGACACAATTAGTCAGTCATTGATGGGAGACATTAAGACAATCTACAAAAAGACTACATAAAGGGAGAGAGAACAAAGAGAAAAAGACAAAGCACCTCATAGAACCACAAGTCACCATCTATATCCTATAGCACTTGCATACTGGGGGGAAAAGCAACACTTTCTGAAAAAAAGATTAGTTTCATCTTAATTTTTGTTTTCTCTTGAGACCAGTATTATGTTTAGATACAGAGTCAACAGTTTTCCTTTCAAAAAAAGAGGAGGAGGAGGAGAAACAGGAGGAAGAAGGGAAGGAAGAAATAAAAGGATTTGGGGTATACCCATTCACTAAATTTGCTCTACTCGTTTTCAAATGATTTTGTGGTTAGAATAATTTGTAACCTGACACAGTCTCTGTTTGGTGACTCTTATAATCTAAACCACCTTAACTGACAATTTGCTGACTGCATAAATATTTTTTTCATTATTGAAACGTCTCATCTTCTGTATGACTCAGTATTTCCAACACTTGAAGACCCCATCAATCTATAGAATGTCAGCACGGCAAGTCATGAATAGTGTTGGAATCATCAAGTGATTTGAGTGTCTTTTTTTTTTCCTCTTAGATAAAGGCAATCCCTAGTTTGCTTTGCAAAGACATATGACTCCTTCAAAATCATGTTAGCCTTTTTCTGCAGACAACTATTGCATTACTTATCATAGCTCCACATTTTCCAACCAGAATTAACAGAGGGCATTCTCTTCTTATAACTTCATCTCATTGTTTTTGTTTCCAAGTCTTTGCATTACTCTAATGCAAACCTTAAAAAAAAAAAAAAAAATCAATTCGTCTAAGGCCTCAAATGTATTTTTTTTTTCAAATGTATTAAATAGCTAATGTGGTCCTTGTGGTTTAGCTGCTTCTTGGTGATGGTACAGTCTATCAAACCTTTGCTTTAGTTACCAGGTATTTCAAAAATATGCATAAATTTTAAAAGTTAGGCATAGGTAAAACACAAGAAAATGAACAACCACAAACAAAACACCCTACTACTAATAAATTTCAGGAGAGAAGCAGCTAGGATTTTTCTTATTAGACAATTGATGAGGATAGATCAGGATATTTAAGAGTCAGCTGGCATGTTTAGTTTTCTCAGCAAGGGTTGAGGACGACAAAATCATTGACTGTATGTGGTCTACATACATTTGGGGTTTCCCCAGCTTTTCTTACCAAAACACAAAATCTACTCTGCTATGTTCTCCTATTCGGGCTTGTTCTGCCTCTCACTTTCCTAACTCAAACTGATAGGAAATTGGTTCGTAACATATACTGAAATCTCCCCACAGGCTGTCTGAAATCACCCATGTTTATCTTCTTGAAATCAATAACTCAGTTTTAATTTTATTGTTTAGTCTGTGAGATTTTTAGTAGAAAAGAAAATAAACATCATAAAAATGTCTGAACATTTTCTTACAGCTGAATATGACAGGCACTGTGTGAAGTGCTTCTAATGAAATATTTCATGTAATGCTCCCAACCATGCTACAATAATATATTTATTTTACAAATGAGAAAATTAAGACTAAGAGAAATTATGAAACTATTAAGTGGCAGAGCTAGGATTGAAAACAAGGTGGTCTGATGTCACAGTCAAAGGTCTCAACCACAATGTATATGGCTGCCCCCATATGGACTATATTTGCCAGAGGCTATGTCACTAACCTCTACTACCCACAATTCCCCAAGTCAGAAATCCTTTCATTAAATCAATCTGAAGAAAAAATATGTTTTTTAATATTCCTTTTCACACTGTTTAGAAATCACCTGACAACAGAACCAATGTCGTAGTTAAAAATAGAGCTCTTTTAGTAACCTTTTAAAACTATACATCTGTAATGTTTTTTAGCTTTTTAAGGTACAGTCATTGATTACACAGTAGTTTATTATACTTCAGATGAAGACTACTTCAGTTGTGTAATAGGATACTCCACGTTGACTGATATGTTTTGATATATAACCCTCCCCACAGCCACACACACAAAAAAAAAAAAAAAACCCTTCCCCAGTGTGAACACTGAAGGCACAGGGTGGCCATCTGGTTCATGAGGTGTTTTCAGAAATGAGACCAGAGAACAAAAACATCAGATTGTTGGCTTCAGAGTTTGAGAGTCTGGGATTCAGTTAGGAGAAAAGCTTGAATGGAAACACAAGTCCACAGACCAGTTCCTCAATTCAAAGCAGGGAGGGACAGAGGGAGAAAGAAACTCAGTGAGGGCAGGGATCCATTCCACAACCCTGAGATCAGGACCTGAGCCGAAATCAAGTTAGATGCTCAACCAACTGGGCCACCCAGGTACCCCAAAGGTTCACCTCTTACAAAAGGCTCTGGAAATAAGGAAGTAAAGATAGCAACGGGGTGTGTCTAAGGATGAAAGATCTGAACACTTCTCGCTCTCATTTCCCTCCACTCTTAGATGTCTTGTGAGAAGATCCTAACGTTTTCATGGGACCCCCCAAAAAGATACAAGAGAGAGCTCAGAGAAAATGTTGGTGACCCTGCTGGTGTGTCCGATGTCTGTGATGTGGGTACTCCACAGCAGAAGAAATAGCACCAGCCACCCCAACTGAGAATGTTGGAGGGATCACAATGGCTAGAAGTTGAACCGGACTTAAATGGGTCATTACCTGGAAGGGTGCTGTACAGAGAATGCACCGAGAAAGAGTGAGGGAGAGGGGTTAAGTATGGAAACCAAGGCCAGGATAGGCAGGAAATGACAAAATCATGAACTAGCAACCTCTTAGTTAACAGTTTTTATGATACAATGATTCTAGGAATAAAGAGGCAAACCCAAGGAGAGGGTGAGGATGGAATCTGAGAAAAGATTCCAACTCTAAACTGGACATTGTACTAAACTGAGAGCAATGGAAATATCACTATGTTGGACTGAGTATACTCATCATTAATGAGGTTAAGATTTCTGCTATTGGGTAGAAATAAATAATAATTCAGGTTTCTGAAAAACTACACCCCAGCACATCTGAGCTTTAGGGAAAGTTTGATTGTCACAGTTATACCCATTAGGAAAGCATGCCCTGCTTCTAAGTCAGCATAATCACTTGACAACACCACTGCCTATAGCTCTTCAGTAAGTTGAACATGCTTCCAATTAATTTTATTGCATAGATAAAAGAGGTAATGTGGTAACCGTACACCGGGGAACATGCTGCTGATAAAAAAGAAGAAAACATAAGAACATAAAACCTTGAAGTGTGGGTAGAATATTTTATGACCTGAAAGCCAAGAAATACTTAGATGCATAAATATAGATTTTTCATTTCATAGATACTAAGAGTCTAGAAACTCTTTAGGATCAAAATGCTTGCCATTAAAATAAAAAAAGCTGATAGCTTAGTCCTACATTAAAAAAAAAAAAATCTCCTGCTTCTTCCCTGCTTTAATAATACTTATGTATACACAACACTGTGTTGGCTACTGTATCAAAATATCTAACCTTTACCAACAATTCGACATCTAACACGGAAACACTGACAAATGATCACAAAGTGATGCAAGAGACAGTTGTATTATCTTCTCCTACTTTATATAATTTTCATTGGTAATGATCATACAACTGCATTTGTTTGTCTGAGCCCCAGGGCAATCAGTTTAAATGCTAGTTAAGAATTTCTAAATAAAATCTATGTAGGGATATCACCTTAACACTAAGTGGGAGAAACACAAAGTAGAGGAAACACAAAGTGGGGGAAAAAATAAGAGGGAGAGCTATCCAATTCAGAAACTATGATTTCATTTCAGGTAAATACTTAAAAAATGTTTAACCACTGTGGACATCTCCCTTCATTCTTTTTAAAAACACCTTTTTTTCCAAATTCCAAAACACCACAGATTTCTTGCTTAATATCCAGTTACAGGGGATTTAGAAAGTATAAGTTCTACCTAAAAGCCCCTGTCACCATAGAACTCACGAAGTATACTTTAGATGTACACACATACTCGTACCACTATTTATACTATGCTATAACATGCTTATTTCACCTGCTATATTATCTTGGAAAATGTTTTACTCCACATCAGTGCATGTACATGAACCCTTCTGGAGGGATGTAGAATATTTATTCTACCCTGTAGTGTAAATTATCCCATTCTATATAGGTATATAACATTTGGATACACACATGTGTACAAACATACTTGTTACTAATGTGAACATTTTGGCAGATAAGACAAATTCCTGAAAATATGTTTGCATAATTGCTGAACCTCAGCATAAAGTTCACTTAAATTTGCATATTTCCATATTTCATTTTGGGTGCTACATGTTTCAGCAAGTTTGTACCAATATTCATCTTATTTTTTACAGATTAAAAGTATATATTTCAATTTGCATTTCTTTTCACCTTAGTAAAGGTAAATATTCTGTGACTATGACATTTCTTCCTCTGTGTCTTATCTTTGGACAATTTCCTATGCATTTAAGAAAACAATTTTCTCATTTATTTCTAAGTGCTTTTTGTATAGTAGATAAATAAGGGTTATTTTTCTCGTATTTTACAAATATTTTAGCCAGTTCGATGAGCATTAAGCATCTTCACAGTTAGCACTTCAATGTTGGACAATAATTCTTTTGAAAGTCATCACAAACAAAATGTACTCTTGAACCAGACTGAAGAATAAATTTATTATGACACTTGAATTACAATTACCTTCTTATCATTACAACCCTTGCACACTAAAACAATGGTAAGAGATACTTAACTATGGCAGTGAAATAATTTATTAGCAGAGGGATGTCTTTCTGTATATAAAGATGTTTTCTCAAGGCACATTTAGAAGTGACTGAAAAATTTCCATGTAGTCGTACTGTCAGAAACAATGAGGTGAAAACTGTCTAAATACTTGCTAAAATATATTTAAGTTCAGATTCAAGAGACGAGTAGAAATGGAAAACCCGCTGAACCTCATAGACCATAATTTACTACGTTTTTGTCAGAAGCATAGCACCTGCACACCTGAGGCAACCATTGCAGGTGGTAAGCGGGTCAGTGCCCAGGTGTTTCCGCTGCTCCTCTTTTCCCAGACAGCCCCCCCCACCCCACCCCTGCAGCCTGCCTGCTGCCTGCCCTCTCACCACCTTCCTCCCTCCGAAGCCACAAACTCTCCTACTCACACAATCACCAGCCATTGCCTTTGGCCATGTCCACTTCCTGGGACTTGTGCAGGTTAAAATGGCCAGCTAGCAGGGACACTGGCAAGTACTCAAACCCTCAGGATATGGAATTACAAATCTGAATGAATCATTTTAAAATCGATCTCATGGACAAATACAAAATATCAATTACAGAGTTGGGTAGTTTGGGATCATTGTGGCAATTTACTGCACTCAAATTGAAAATCAATTAAGCTCTTAGGTGAGAAACACCGGGGACCAGGAGGGAATATAGACACTGCTCACCAATTCCAAAAGCAGATATACACAACAAAACAAAACAAAACTTCGAAGACAGAGACAAAGAATAAAGGAAAGAGGGAGTGGGGAAGAGCGAAATGAAATACCCTCTGTAATTTCTTCTACAGACTTTCTCCCAGAACTAGAGAGGAGCAAGACCAAAAAATGCTTGAATCACTTTTTGTAACTGAAACCACAAGTTATAATACTCTCAAGAGATTTTAACTATCCAGACATCTGTTGGATAACAAATGCAGCCAAACATGCATCTTTAAAGAGGTTTCTAGGTTATGCAGTGACAGCTTTATGATCCAGAAAATAGATAATCCAACCAGAGGAAGAGCTAATGTGGATTCATTCCTTACTCATAAAAACATAATTGGGGACACAACACCAACACAGGAAACACCATACCTAGGAGGATGAGTTATTTAAAAAGACTCCAAATTTTTTAAAAATTACTTCAGAACTGCAGAAATATAAATGTCTTTTTCTACCCATTTGATTTAAGTAATCAATCTCTCCATTAAAGCAAAACATATTGGAAAATATTCGGTAAGAATGAGGTATGTTGCGTATCAATCATCTACACTGACATCAGTAATTTCTCATCTTACTTAGATATGATATAAACACAAGCTCGTTCTGACATTTTCCAGAAGGGATTGTCCAATCCAAGCAAACAGAAATGGGGCTTCAAAGATTCTGAAGATGCCAAGCATCACCTGATACAGTTCAGGCAAAGCAACCATGAAAATAAGCCTTGTAACACATGCTTAGAGTTGACAAAAATTATGAAAGTAAACACATAGTATATCAAGCTGTATCCAAACAAAGAATGGTATGGTTTGCCCCTAACAGTCTCTCATAAGACTTTTTTTGGTCGTCTTTTTGCCAAGGAATTCACAACATGCTGGCCACAGACAACTGTTTGTGAAACCTTATATTGTTGATAAATAGAACAATAAGAATTAGACAGCCTGGAAGGGAATAAAAAGAATCTGTAAATTCTGCAAGCTGTAAAGAATTTTTGTATGGAATCTTTGCAGCCTATTTGAAAACTGATGTGAAACTGTCTGGGAACAAGTTCTGAAACAGATTTCTTCATTTGAGCTGTTTCTTTTAGAGGTACCCCTATATGTGATATGATATGAGCAAAGCATTACTGAAAAGATAATTTGTGAACACAAAATACCCTGACCCTGAAATAGGACTTTTAATTCTTTGAGCGGTTCTCCATTAAGAATCATACTAGAATATCCTGGGAGGGTTTTGTTTTGTTTTGTTTTGTTTTTCAACCTCTACACCTCTCCTCTCAGAAGAGCACATATGGTTCTCTCAGGAAGACACGGTGTAGTTTGAAAAAATACCCAACTGCCAACCATAACTAGTTGGCGAGGTCTCCGTTAAGAAAACAGTCAAAAGTTGATGGCATTTCCTAGTTTTGCTTGCAGTTCTTGGGAAAATATATCAGAGATCAAAAGATGCTACCCCATTTACAGAGCAATAAATAGAAACTTGTTCACAAAATTAATACTGCAATGGAAAAATGAATCAGTTTTTAGTTCACAACTTTCAAAGATTAGCATATTAATGGAGTTTGGTGAGTCTATCTATACTCTAACTGCCTCATTCTGCTCATAAAATTTCCTTTTGATCTATATGAGTGATGAGGACAAATATCTCAACAGTACTTAATTCCAAGGGGATAGGATCAGTTTTCTAGTATGTTCTCAGTCCACAAGGCAGAGTGCTATAGACAGGAAAACAAAAGAACAAAAAACTTGTTTAAAAATGTCTTAAAGATGCACATCCTGATATTCCTTCAAATTCTTTTTTTTTTTTAATTTTTATTATACCTCTCCCATTTTGTCTGCCCAACCAATACAAAAGTACCCAGTTTTCACTGGATGGCCAATACCAGCAAACAGCAGTATTAGGAAATTTAGCTCTAGTGAACATAAAAATTATTCTTTTCTTTAAGATTTTACTTATTTATTTATTTATTTATTTATTATTTTAGAGAGAGGGAGAGAAAGAAAGATCGATCGATCAGTCGATCAGGGGAAAGGGGCAGAGGAAGAGACAGAAACCTAAGCAGATCCTATGCTGAGTGTGCAGCCAGATGCGAGGCTCAATCACATGATCCCAAGATCAGACCTGAGCCAACACCGAGAGCCAGACGCTCAGTGGAGTGTGCCATCCAGGTGCCGCATATCACAGCTATTCTTCAGGAACAGAAGCAAATTAAGGTAGACAGGGAGTGACAGGCATTCAATGCTTGCATCTCAGTTATTCATGATGTCTCACATCTCCAGTATTCTTTTTCTGTTTGAAATGCAATATATTTAGTAAGAATAATGAGAGCTTTAGTTCTCCCTCATGTGCACCATCTAGGAAACACAACCATGTGCAATCGTTCATTGGAATCCCCCAGCTGTGACAGAGTAAGAAGTATCATCTCTATTCTGCAGCAAAGGAAGGGGATGAACATACAGGTTATAAGACTTGCTCAACATCATGCAGCTAAGTGGTGATGTGGGTCTTGGAATTTATTTTTTTGGTCCTCTGCTTTTCCCATACACATCTCTAGACACACATTTCTACATGTCTGCAAAGATTAAAGCTCTCTGTACTGGGGTGCCTGGGTGGCTCAGCGGGTTGAAGCCTCTGCCTTTGGCTCAGGTCATAATCTCAGGGTTCTGGGATCGAGTCCCACATCCGGGCTCTATGCTCAGCGGGGAGCCTGCTTCCTCTCTCTCTTCCTGCTTCTGCCTGCTTGTGATCTCTGTCAAATAAATAAACAAAACTTAAAAAAAAAAAAAAGTTCTCTGTACTGACCACCATTTTTATGACCCCCTAAATGATTGGGGGGAGGGGATAGTAAATCATCAGTTAGATCAATCTCATCTCTCCTTGCCTCTTTCTCTTTTACACACACACACACACCATTATTAGTATTATTATGCAAATAATCTCAGACCATCTGGAATCCTCTCAGAAGGCTCCTGCACTTGCTCTGTAAAGTAGGAGGAGGCTCTAAGAGACAAAATCCCCATGCCATGGGCACTGTGACATTATGGCACCATTCAAAGGAGGAAGGCCCAGAAGACAGCATGGGCAAGATCTACATGGAATTGGGAGAGCAGGGGAAATTCATTAAGGCTCTACAGAATCCAGCCATGGATACTTGAAACTGACAGCAGTGCTCTGGAATGCGTTTCTCCCTCTGATTCACCATCCAGTTACTTTTCATGCAGATCTCACTCTCTGGCTGGGATCTCCTGGCATTTTGCATGCATCTCAGAGATGGTTTCCATTACCCTTCTGGTCACGAAACTGTCATTCTGGACATATGCCCTATACAACTAACACCATTTAGGAGTGTGTAAATACTTTAACATACCTTCAATTTTTTTTTTTTCTCTCAGTGGAAAATAGGATTATGACATAAGTCAAAGAAAAAGAAAAACAATTAGTTGTTAATTACTTGAGTATTGTTATCAAATCATAATAAACTTTAAAAAAGTCCAGAGAAAGTATAGTTCAAAAAACATGCCAACATATACATTCTTTTTCAGCTGCAACTATTGCTTTGTGACATCTTCACTATCCTAGGTTAGATGATGTCCTCAAGGTAAGTATCCAGAAATCTATAAATTTTTATTGAATAGCATAATTGCCACTGAAAAATCACATAGTCTCAGGGCAGGCTTCTATATAATATGCCATTTAATATGTCTACCTGCTGAAATCAAATTATAAGAAGCTTCTGTGTCTATCTTATGTTAAAACATGATTACGGCCAATTTCCTAATTTCCTCATCACTTAAAAAATTACTAAAAATGACAGGAAAGGCTTCAATAAATCCCTAACCCTATAGCCTCCAGAATTTAGACAACTAATATATATGCTCCTTGAGAAGACGTGAAGAGGAAAGGAAGGAAACTGCTTTTAGCTGAGCACCAACCACATATATTACTTTGGTGTCCTCTCTTCCCTAGAATAAAAACTACCTTAGTGCTTTAATATTTTATATAGATCATACTGTCCTGTCAACTACTACTGTGGCTTTCTGACAATTTCTGTCCAAACTTAGCATTTTTCTCACTCATTGTAAAGCCTGCAACTGGAGCATTAAGATATCAAATAAATATCCAAGTGTACTGGGTTGATAACTATTGGTTTCCTGTAGGGTTTTTTGTTTGTTTGTTTGTTTTCGCAAATGTATATGTTTAGAGAGAGAAATGATTTCCAAGAGATCAGTGGGTATAACGCTCTATGATTTGAATCCCTTGGATAGCCCCAATGAAATTCAAAAATTAGTAACATTTTACAAGGGGATGTTAAAATAGTTTAGCACGGTTACTTTTGAGAACTTTCATGCAATCACAATCTTCGTTGCCCAGGCTTGTCAGCACCAGACCACCTACAAGAAAGTGCAGGTTTTGAGATGTGATCTAGAGAGATGGCAAAGTTACAGGCTGAAAGGAAAAGCAAGTGGTAACTTGATGTCCACCTCTCTTTCAGGGAGGGAAACTGCCTATTTGCTGCTCTAGTTCACTAGCTACTTTCCATCCTGACTTCTATTTCCTGTATTTGATAAAACAAAGACGGATGTTCCTCCTCATGGATTGCAACGTAAAGCATCCACATAGTATTGAACAAGACTGACCACCATGGTCTTAACAGCTAAAGTCATTTGATCAGCCTATTTCAAAGGGAACAGTATAAAACAATTTTGAGCAATAATATTTTACATTGCTTCAAAATACAATTCTGCCTTTTGTGAATGAGGTCCCTTTTGTAAAATCTTCAGATAAGAAGATTAAAATTAAATGCATTTTGTGAAATGTAGTATACAGGACTTATGAAAAAATTTTCCAAGAAACATGTAAGGTTGATTCTTTATCAGACACCAAGTATCCATGGAGAGGACAAAAATAGATAAAAAGGACATTTGGTTACTCCTAACTTCCCCACTGGTGCCCAATGCTCCCTACCCATTATCAAAATTTAAGTTCTCAAAGAATGTTTTCCAGGCCTTTTAAAGAGTAACTCTATTCAGAGGTTAATCAAGGCCATTATTGTGAAAGTTTCTTCAGAAATAATATGTTTATGCCTTTACATCTGAAGGAATACTAGAAACGTAGCTTCTTGTACTTATGGAAAATTTCATAGCCTGTATCCAGCAAGTTATTTTAAGATCTAGTAGCTACTGTTTTTCTGTCTAACAAGGGTCAATGTCCCATGCTGTAATACATAATCTTGATTTCACTCAATAATTGAAGATATGCTCATTAGTGATACTGTTTAGTATCTGGCTATAATCATAGTTTGGGGCAGAATCATTTAATGATCTCCTTAAAAAAATCTACTACTTATGCAAATGTATGGTTAATGCTTATAAGACAAATTTTTTAAGAAGCCAGAAGATACATCAACATATATTAACATTAGGCTATTTAAATGTATTTCAGCAAAAGAAATCATTTGTGTATATTTTATATTGAGTTATTGTGGCATTCCTCAAGGTAAAAAATGATAAATTTGTAACAAAACTGTAACTAAAAATCATGAGGAATCCTAAGAAAAATAAATCTGTGGCTGTGCAGATAAAAACAATCTCAAGCCATGAGCAGCTTATGTTTATAGAGAAGAAGTCATAGTACAAAGCACGACCCTTTTTCCTTTTGGTAACTTTAAATATAGCGGATGAAGTGGAACTTAAAAATAAAATAAACTTTGTATTTCAGTAAAAAGTCCTCATGAACAAATCTTTGCTTACAAAAATTAATTCAAACTGGTTGGGATGAATTACATTGTATATTTTATGTTAAGTAAATTATTGGCAATAACAGGAAAGAAGAATGACAGCATTTCAGTGAAATAAATTATATGATTATGGTCACTGAACAGTGAATACTGCAACAGAATTTACTTAATGTCATTGTCAAATTTCTGAGCATGATAGAGATAGATCTTATTTTTATGTACATAGCTAATAATATGTTGTATCATAATCAATAAGATAAAATCAAGAAATATAGAAGTATGCAAAAGAAAAAGTAAAGTTCTCTCTCGACCCCCAAATTTCACCCCTACGTACATACCCAGAAGAACTGAGAGCATCGCTTGACAGAAAATCAGTACATGGGTGTTCCTAACAGCGTCATTCATATTAGTGAAAAAGCAGGAACGAATCAATGAAAAAATGGTAAGCAAAATGTGCTGTGTCTATACGATAGAATAGTACCTACTCCTAAAAAGGAACGAAGTTCCGATATATGCTACGTGGATGAATCTAGAAAACACAGGCTAAGTGAAAGGAGTAAGATATAAAAGGCCACATACCGTGTGACTACATTCATAAGAAATGTCCAAAGTAGAAAAATCCATGGAGGTAGAAAGTAGATTAGTGGTTGCCAGGGCACAGAAGGAAGAAGGAATATGTATGGGGATATGTTTTATATCCCTAAGATATAGGGATTTCTTGTTGAAGTGATGGAAATGTTCTGGAATTAGATCGTGAGGACGGTTGCACAACATCATGAACGTACTAAAAGCACCCAATGGCTCACTTTAAAACGGTAAAGCATCTGATATGTAAAATGTAGTTCAATAACATATATTTAAAAATTTATTTATTTGAGAGAGAGAAAGAGCATGGTGGGCAGGGGCAGAGAGAGAAGGAGAGAATCCCAAAGCAGACTCCATGCCCAGAGCAGAGCCCAATGCCGGGCTCGATCCCATGACCCTGAGATTATGACCCCAAACCAAAATCAAAAGTCAGAGGCTTAACTTGACTAAGTCAGCCAGGAGCCCCATCAAGAACATATTTTTTAAAGCTACAAAAAGTAGGGGCTTGATCACCTTCCCTTGAGAGCTAAAATTTAAAGAGTACCTATTATCCTCAAAGCACATTTGTAAATGTTTTACTTCTTCAATTCATTTAATCCTCAATACAACCCTATGAAGCATCTTTTAAAGATAAGGAATTTGAGGCACCAAAGTGGTTAAGTAATTTGCACAAAGTCCTGCAGCTACTAAGTGACAGAGTGGGGCTTCTAAAACCAGGCAGTCTGGCTTCAAAGCTCAGGCCACACACTAATTGCCAGGAGCAATGACCATTAAAAGTTGTGATATATGCTTCCAGATAATTTTTATTGAGGGAGTACAGGCACACACATGCATATGTGTGGGTGTAGACAGATAAGAGTGATACATATGGAACTATACCAGAGGCCAGCAAACTCCAGCCCACAGGCCAAATCAGGCTCACTTCTGTTTATACACAGCCCATGAGCTAAGAGTGGAAGAATGGGATTTATGTTTTTACATGACTGAGAAAGAAGGAAATACAAAAAGAAGAGTAGCATTTCACAACTGCATGAAAAGCATTTCATGACAAATAAAATTAAAATATCAGTGTCCATCACTGAAGTTTTAATGGGACACAGACATCTTCATTTCTCTAAGTTCTGCCTGCGGCTATACACACACTACACTGTAAACACAAAGTTGAGTAGTGGTGACAAACAGAGATCGTGTGACCCTGCAAAGCACTGACTATTTCTACCAGGCCCTTTATAGAAAACTTCTGCTGACTCTTGGATTATACCATACATGATACTCCAAAACTTCCTTTGTCACTAAGCATTATATCATTTGAGTCTTCCAGATTTCCTTAATTTCTTTAAATGGCTACAAAATAAAAATGTACCTAAACTTATTTCCCCTACAGATGAAAACGGCATAGCCTTTACCAAATTGCTCTCAACATAGTCAGATTAATTTATTTGCCTCCTAACGGGATGTGAAAATGGCCTATATTTTGGTGGCCTAGGTAGCTGCACTTTGAGGAGTTTCAAATGTGTATCACCTGAATACAAGCTCTTCCCCTGATTACTCAGGAGCCACACAGTGTTGCTGCTGAGTCCTGAGCTAAGCCACTGTTTGGGACTACCTGGTCTAGTCAACTCTGCATAACCTGTATGGAGGAACCCACCTCGAATTCTTTTCAACTATCCTACCTTCCTGGCTTGGGAATATGACAGAGAAACTTCTGTTCTTTTTACATACTTGGAAAAGTGGAAAGGTAGCTACCATTCATTCTTCAGTTGTTCCCCTGCCGTGAGCGTCAGACACCTCCCTAATCCATGCTGAGACTTGGGAATTACCTTCAGCAGAATAAAGTCTCTTTGCCTTATGTCCCGTCCGCTTTCCAGAGAAACAAATACATCCAGTAACTGGTCAATGCAGACGTATAAAAGCCCATCCACCTTGACTTAAAAGTAGGACAATTAAGAAGTACAATCCCAACTCCAGAGCTTCTTATAGAATCCATTGAGTCTCAGTTGAATGTAATCGTAGGGATTCTCTTGCCCAATTCTCCCATTGCACAGAGATGTTTTCCTGAGAACTCTACCCCATAAATGGTCTATAATCAAATCTGCATCTTCGAGTCTGTTTTCCTGGGGAAACTGACCTAAAGCACTCCGCTATAACTCTTCCCAGAAAAAGAGAGATGCGATATTTGATAGGACGTCTGGCCTTAGGAGAAGAAAATGAGTACATATGGCTCAGCCCCTGCCCCAGAGTCTCTCTCAGGCCAGCACCTGAAAGGCACACCCTCCTCCTGCTTCTGCCCTTTGCAGGGAGGACGCACCACGTTCATGCCACAGACCATCTTTTCAAGGCAAATCTGGGCAACCATCAACCTCTTTTCACAGCAATGAGGCTTTAAATTACATGACAAGGAAGAGGGCTAAGGGAATCTTTTCTGAAGTCTAGATATTTTCTAGGATTGAATCTCCCAGAATCTAATCTTAGGGGAAGACACTAGAAGTCCAATGGTGGGAGTAAAATGAATCAAGGACCTCCAATTCAGCCTGATCAATGATTATGCCTATAACGTGATCTTTATCTGCTTTATTTCTTCAACTTTGTTTTCTCAGTTGGATCAAAGCTATGGGACATCCTAAACCACACTGGCAAAGAGAAGAGTAACACTATGTACCTTCCAACAGACAAACCTGCATTCCTTATTATTAACAGTGTAATAGGCTTAATAGTCAAATGTACCTGTATTTATGGGGAGATCGTACCCTAGCAACTTTTTAGATTTGGGGTAGGTTTTAGTTCAGATCCAGCTTGGGCATTTAGATTTAAGAAGCAGTTTTCAAATAGGAAAACTGAGAGAGACTTGTTTCCTTATTGCTAATGAATCTAGATACATCTAGCTCAGATTTAGTTTAAGAATTAAAAGCAATAATATAAATAAAGTACCTCTGGCAATACCTTATATGTAGGTACTCAATAAATGTTAATTCACAGCTCAGTAAGTATTAAGAACTACTTATATTAGACCCAAATGGGTCCACTGTAGATTTTTTGAAAAGAACAAAAATCCTCCCTTCTCCACTTCCAAAAGGCAGCATAATTTTTCATCCTGCAAAGACTATTTCAAGTCAAAATTCTGAACTATGAGTATGTGAATAAAGCTCACACCCAAAATAAGGAGGAGTGCAGAAGTAGGTAGCAGATGAGAGTAGAAACAGAGAGCAAAGGCGGCAATCACTGTCACTTTTCCCCTTTACGTTGGGCAATGCACAGTCTATACACCAAGTGTATGTGACCCTCCCAGCATTCATATGTTAAATGTTAACCCCCAAAGCGATGGTATGAAGGAGGGGGCACATGATTAGGGAAGTGATTAGGTCAGGAAAGCAGAGCCTTCTTTAATGGGATTAGTGCCCTTACAAAAGAGAGTCCCGAGAATTCCCTGGTCTCTTCTACCAGCTGAGGACACAGTGCCGAGAAGCAGAGAGTGGACCCTTAACCGACACTGAATGTGCTGGCACCTTGATCTCAGACTTTCCAGCTTCCAGCACTGTGAAAATGAAATGTTTGTTGTTTAAGCCCCCCAGTGTACAGTATTGTGTTATAGCGGCCTGGACTGACTACGAAAGGAGAAAATATTTCCTATGCCCACTAAGAGCGCTGTTAGCTCTGGCCACATAGATACCCCAGAAGTGAGATAGGGAAGAGCCTCCAGAGACTGGCTGCCATGATGGCAGTTACCAAACTGGGACTCTAATCTGATCCCATTCCGGGCATTAACCCACTTAAGAAATGCCTTCATTCTGCATAGTATGTGGCAATGAAAGGAAGCTTGTGATCAGCCCCATCTCGTTCTCTTCTTCAACACAGAGAGAGAATCAAGTGCCCTGATTGTTTAGAGAAGCAGCTTAAACTCAGGGACTTAATAAGAAGCTGAAACAGGTCAGTTTAAACAACAAGCAACACTGGAAAGCTCAGCAGAGAACCAGTTTACCAAAACAAGAATGTTCATGTACATCAGGGCACAGCAACTTAATGCTAAGCAATGATTACTCCAGGGAGTCCTCTGCTGCGAACCAGCAACCAGGTGAAAGACCTTGCACACTAAGAATAAAACTAAGAAAACTAGAAAAACTAAGAAAAGAATGAGCTTCTTTAAACTTCTGGAAAGAAAGTCCTAATATGGGGCGCCTGGGTGGCTCAGTGGGTTAAAGTCTCTGCCTTTGGCTCACATCATGATCCCAGGGTCCTGGGATGGAGCCCCACATCTGGGCTCTCTGCTCAGCAGGGAGCCTGCTTCCTCCTGCCGCTCTGCCTACTTGTGATCTCAGCCTGTCAAATAAATAAAATCTTAAAAACAACAACAAAAAAAGTCTTAATATATCACAAAGTATTCCAGGAAAAGAACCTGGGATTGGAGGTGGAGGTGGGTGACTTCGGAATGTAAACTCCGGGGATGTAATCAATGACTTGTGTTTTAGCCTCTGATGCCTCTGATTTTTGTGAACTCAAAACCACTAATACTATTAAGATGAGTAGTCTGATCTAAAAGCCAAGATCAAACATTTAACACCATGACTTTCAGAACTAGTGAATTCCAGAGAGGAGCTGAAGGCGCTGTGAAGAAACATTTGCCCTACCAATTTTATCGAAATCTGTTGAATACAAACTTTATAGGAGTCTTTTAAGTCTTGTGCTATTTAAAACAGAGCGAGAGAGAGACAGGGAGGAGGAGAAGGTAAAGGAAGGAAGACAAGGGAATTCCAATTCTTTAAAACATGCTCCCTAATTCTTTGCAAAAGACCACGATTATATTCCATGGCTTATATCCCAGGAAGCAGTTTTATAAATCCTAAGTAAAACCTGACAAAGAGGAGAGAAGGTAAAATTACCGAAGCATACTGCTTTTGAATTCTATTCGGCAATATACATGGTACAGAGCACAGAGACAGCGGAGATTTTTAAAAATGTGTTCAATTCTTTGTAAACATAAGGTAGTAGAGATTCCACTTCAAAGACACAGGTTACTAGTTTAAGAAATGAGAAAAAATTTCTGCCACCTTCCGCAAGCTAGTCACCCTGCTTCCGCAAGGAGTGCAGAAGTCGATGTATTGTCAACGCTCAGTTTTATATAGAAGACAACAAATATTTCAAAATATTTAAAAACATCCTCCCCATTTCTATATTTAGGTCTTTACTGTGGCTTCTTTTTATGTAAAGGACGACATTCCCCAGCTCACCTGTTTCAAACCCCACACTTGGCACTAAGTCCACGGTTCCATGAAAGGCTCCGGCCCACGCTGAGGTAGCAGTGGTGACTGTAGTCGGATCTGTCTTTGTGATGTCACACTGGGGAGCAGGAATCCTGGCCGCACGCACTGAGGGCATCAGCAGGGGCCCGTAGGACGGATCCAGGGCAGAGCCAGCAGAAGGGTGGTGGTGGTGGTGGTGGGGATGGCGGTGGTGCATGTGGGCACTGGGGTGGTGGTGTCGCATGTATACGTCATGCATGTGGCTGTAGGACGGGCTCACCTGAGATGCCAAAGGATAGTGCCAGGGCTCGGACACGGGAGGGGGCGGGGCCGGGCCAGTCTGATGCAGCCCGTGTCCTGGCCAGGGGCTGGGGTCAGCTGCGGTAAAGGTGCCAGGGGGTGCAGTGACCTGGAAGTCAGGATGAACACCCCCCAAGCAGGGTGCAGATGGGGGCTGGTAAGAGCTGGTCCAAAAGGAAGTCGGGAAACTACTCCGCTGGCTTGAGAGAGTTGAGCTGTCTGAGAAGACAGAAAAATTATTTACATAAGATTCAGTTCCAGGATAGACTTGCCTCTACTTGTCCCATATTTTACAAGCCGGCTCATTAGTATTCACTCTTTTCTCCCCACACAGAGGTAAACCGATATTAGGCAAGTCTCTGATATCCCATACCAAGTCAATGCACACGGTGCAAGGTGCTGAGCGAGTGACCCCCCCCCCCACCTCTTGTTCATTTCCTGCTGGGTGGTTTGCTGCGATTGGGTCTGGGCAGAGGTCACAGGTACAAACATCACAGGTAAAGAAACTTATGCCCTCGTATGTGAGTCAAGTAGATTGGAAATGCTGATATTTATCAAACTTCTTATAAATGCAAATGCAATTTTCATTCAAACCACATTTTAATGCTGAAAGTGATAAACAGAAATATGATCACACTGAATTACCTACGCTCACCAACACTCATTCCCCATCAAGAAGAGCGCAGCCCAAGCTTATTTTTTCTGTAGAAGTCTGGGAGTCTCGGATTGAGAATAATAGTTGTTGATATTTAGTAACAGTGACCAAATGCCCAATCCGAGTCCTGGGGCTTTTCACGGATGATGCTATTGGATCGTCATGCCAATAAGGTAGTTATTGTTATTACCCCCAGTCTAGAGAGATGGAAACTGAGGCAGGGAAGAAGACCAAGACTGCACAGCTGGCAAGTAAGAGACGAGGCTCTGAAGGCAGGTGGCCTGCCTCAGTGGCTGGCACACTTCATAACTGTGCCATAAGAGGGCACAATTGCAACCGGGACATGAAAATCTAGCATTCAGTGATGACCATGAGTGGGGGAGATTCAAGTAGGGTGCACAAGTAGGAGAAGGGGTTAGGCAGAGGGGTAACACAAAAACAAACAAACAAACACACAAACAAAAAACCACTTAGAGATAAAGTGGGAAACCACCCCCACAATTATTCAGTTAAATTTCTCCACTCAATCATCGTATTTGTAGATGACCTACTATGTGTCAAGCATAGGGAGGTCAGGGATGGCCAAAAAGATCACAATCTAGCAGGGGACAGATAAGTAAACGTCATTGTGACCTGGTAGGGGTTCCCATAACGGAGAGAACAGAGAGTGGGAACAGAGGCAGCCTAAGAAAAAATAAATTACAAAAGTGGGTAGGACTAGCCTTGTGAAGAGGCTGGGAAGAGTAATTTAGGCAAATAAAGTATGTGTAAAAGGCCAAACGTCACACACACACACACACATACCACACACACACGCACATACAAAATAGCATATGAGGAAAAAAAAAGAATTGTGTGGGCAGAAGGTGGCAAAAAATTAGACTAAAAAGTCAGACTGGGTCCAAGAAAGGCTAAGATGGGCTTTTCCAGCCATGTAATGAATGTGGGCACTGTCCTGAGGAAGTGCCAGTGAGCTCTGAAGGGTTTTAACCCAGGGAGTAATACAGTCAGATCTATGACTGGAAAGATCCACAACTCCAGCTACGGCCAGCTGTCTACGGTGGGGTTATAAAAGAACAAGCTCAGGACTAGGAGTCTAGAGAGCTCAGCCAGAGAGCTAGCACCTACCAATTACCTTATCTGATTTCATGACCTCAAATGGATCTGTTGATCTCTCCATGGCTCAGTTTCTTCCATATGAGGTATCTCAATTAAAATTCCAAATATTTTCTGGCTCTATGTTTCTATCATTCTGTGAAGTGGCCTATGATGTCTATCTATAGATGAAGATAAGGTTGCTTAGCCCATGAGTCATGCGTGGATAATAAGATGGTATTTTCATACAAAGTTCCACAGAAGAGAACCTAGCTAGATCTTTTCTTTGAGTGAAGAAAATCCCAAGAAGTACTCTGAAACAGAAGTATTCAGAAGTCTGACATAGCCATGTTCTCACTTCATAAATTTTCAGGTCATAGTTTTCTGACCGCAGAGGAAAGCTTCCATAACCTGAACCAGCCACTGTATATATAATTTGACTAACTAATTAGGATATCACCATGGTGTTCAAATGTTTCCTTTCTCCAGCTTCCCAAGTGGCTGTTGCACTAGCCCTGCAGACCCTCCCCCTCTCTGTCAGCCCTACACCAAGGCTACCATCATTCATCCCATTCATTCTTCGGACAGACAGCCATTTGGTGTCTCACATTCAAGTCTCTCCCTCCTCACCCCACCCCACCTCCCACCCCACCCCTACAAAATCTCCAAGGTTCTCAAATCCTTTGGGGAAATTAAATAAAATAATGATAATGATATTCTCCAAGAGGCAAAGGATGGAAGTGCACATTGTTCTTCAAGTCTTCCAACAGTCCAGGAAAACTATTAATTGAATGACTTCGCTTTGTCACCATCACATCTAGCAGAAAGTAACACTTAATGTCAAACTTACTGGCATTGGGGCTAGTCTGTTTTATTTCAGAATTGTCTCCCTTTGACCTATGAAAAGTGGCTGCTAATGACCTGCAAGGAAAGTTGTGTAAGCCTTGAGAAGAAAATTCAGATTTGCCTTAAATGGTGGCCATGTGTAGACTATTCTGTCACACCCACAATGAGAGCTATCAATGTTAAAATTAAAGCCCGTGCAAAAGTTAAT
This sequence comes from Mustela putorius furo, assembly GCF_011764305.1. Taxonomy (NCBI): domain Eukaryota; kingdom Metazoa; phylum Chordata; class Mammalia; order Carnivora; family Mustelidae; genus Mustela; species Mustela putorius. The sequence continues at coordinate 18,152,377 of NW_025421987.1, forward strand.
AGAGGCTCCTTAGATTATATAGTGCAGCTCTGCCAACCTGAATCTGTGCCACTTTGTTGTCACAGATTCAATCCTTGGGTAGCAAACCCTTCATTCTGCTCTTACCTTTCATCTCCTGATGGGGCCAGAATTCCATTATGAAAACGGTTAAGCCCAATGCACCCACAGGTGTGAGCCAGAGACACCGAGTTCCCCCTATTAAAATCCCCCATTAAAATGTCAAAACTACAGAGTCTATGTCATTTTCCTGGATACTTTCCTTTTACTTCCTTTCATTTATATATACTTAGATCCAATTTTATTTTTTTAGATGCTTAGGCATTTGGATATGCATGCACCAATGTGAATAATGAACAAATTCCTTACCCAAAATATTATCCCATTTATGAATAATTGTATTGTAATTAGTGAACACACTGTCAATGGACGTGGAAATCTGTTTTTAAAAACGTGCTCTGTAAAGGCTGAACAAAGCTTTAAAATGCCCTGGGGAAGAATAAAATTAGAAGCAACTTAATATTTTCCCAGTCTGTACATCTCCTGAGATTAATATAAAGTCTACAGAGATCTTTGCAGCCCTTTTCAAAGATAGTGTTGCATTTTTCAAGTAAATGAAACAATATTGAAGAGAAAAATATGTTTATGGACATCTATACTTCAAAACCACTATTTGGTATCTTGGATGTTAAAAATGTCTTAATACAAAGAAACAGATGATATACTTTGGTTCATGCCTGGGAATCAGTGTACTTATTTCATATGTATGTAAATTTTTTTCATTACATGACTCTTTGCTTACGAGTACTTAATCACAGCCACATTTGTTTGATGAAAAAGCATATGAAAATTTTGTGCACAAGCTATTACCATGCAATATTACTTTTCAGGTTAGTGGAGGCAATTCAGAACTGTCAGATGTTAACACCCGGTGGTGACTTTGGACTCAGTGGTACTCGATATTTGGATGATGTCAGCCAGCACTGACATTATGACACATACAAAAAGTCTAAATACACTTTGGTTCAATTTGCATTTGGGAATTTAAAAATATTACATACACACACACACACACACACCCCTATTTCTAAAAAACAAAAATGACAAAATTGTTATGCTGCCTAATACAACCCACCCAAGGCATACCCAGTAACCTCACTGTGTGAATTATACAGAAATATACTTTAAAAGACACAGGAGAGTTTAACATGGAACATCAAGTTATTCTTTCAATTTAATAATAGATGAGATACTTTTTATATTAGCTCTAAATATTTCTGAAAAAAAAAAAGAAAAAACTCCATAAGGGTAAACAATTTAAACCAGAGAAAATTTAACATTTAATTTCATAAATAAAACACTTTACTACTTAATTTTGAAAATTAAACACTTTACTACTTAATTTTGAAAAAAAAATGAAAGCTATGTTAAAAGGAAAATGGTACAATAGAATGCTGTAAATCCTCTATCTTAAGTCACCTTTAAAATCCCCAGGAAACATATTCTCAGAATAATGATATAAAACATTAACATTAAAAGATAACATTTACCTTTTTATTAACTTAAGTGAAAGAAATATGACTCAACTCTTAATCCAAAGGGTCCATACTTTCATTTAATTCCCACCCTCTTATTCTGGTTCCCATGAGAACGAATTGTTGGGTCAGAGGTGAAAGGCTACATTTTCCAATGTTTTCTGTCACTCAGGGATTAGGCATTACCATTATGTTCAAAGTTTGTCCTCCAGTTACTTTGCTCTAGAGTTGCTCACGATGGACACTGTGACTAAAATGGCAGTTTCAAGGAGGCAGAATGATGATGTTAAGTCAGGCCTCGTTTACCTTCCATGTGTGTGTCCTAAACTTGCCGGCAGCAATGACCTCCAGGGCCTCCTGGAGATGCCGCTCAGCCATCTTTCCCAGTCTCGCGCAGCTCAGAGATGCGCCCTCCTTCCCTTTCTCCTCTTTTACTGTTTCAGGTTAGTGCATTCTGTGAGAGGTCTTCGCAATGAGAATGAGCTGCTCTAAGCAGACACAATATAATTAAACCAAGGAATAACTATTTATTTTGTAATAGCAACAAAATACCAAGGTCACCACTCAGCAAGGTTTTTTCCTGAGTGATACTTTTATTTTGTTAACTCAACTGCTCCACTTCCCTACACACACACACACACACACACACACACACAAACACACACAAACACACACTTTTTGTAATAACACTTGGGCACTGAGATCAATACATAGACATATTTGGAGCCAATATTTCTATTTAGATGGGGATAAAAGGGCAATCAGATTTGTTATGTTTTCTCAACTGAGAAGCCCTATTCAATCCCTATAAGAATATATACTGGGATAAGAGGTAATTTATGTGACATTGTGCCAAGTAAAGTACAAATACTTCCTATCAATTATTTGCCTAAAAGCTACAAACACCTAAAAGCAGACTTTCTTAACTCAGTCAAGACACACACTTAGTGTATGACCATTATTCCATTATTGCTGACACTCTATCTTTGTCTAAAGATTTACTGTGGCAATACATTCTGCAATCAGACATAACTCAGTTTTAAATTCCTTTGTAGCACTGTAGCACTTGTGCAGCATAGTAAAAACTTCATGCTATAAATTAGACCCTTTAATTTAACACAGCTGGTTAGCAGCTCCTGCATAAAGCATCACCGCCATGGCCATCAACATTGTCAATAGCATTGAGCAGCTACTTTGTGCAAGACACTGTTTTTTGCTAGAAAGAGAAACTTCCAGAAAACAGTGTTTCTGGATCAAAAAACCCAAGGTTGGTTTTCTATGTGCCAAATGAGTGGAAACTTACTTAAGGAAGAGAGAAAAGGCGTCTCTCTCATCATTTAGCACCTTGCATAAAGCCCTGGGCCACAAATCATTCATACACATTATCAAAGAATCTTTACAATAACCCTGGGAAACATGTATCAATAAACACATACTATAGTTGAAGTTGAGCTCGGAGAGATTTAAGTATTCAATCCAAAATCATGTTGTAGTTAGACATAGTAAGAGGCCTACATTGCAACCCCAAAATGAACAGAATCCAAAGACTGCATTATCCAAACCTGTGTTACATCGGCAATTAATACAAAATTACCAGTAACTCTCTTCAGCAGACATGGGAATCTCAATTTATTAGACCTCTCTTAAGGATATTATTTTCTAAATCTTTAATTACATTTTGGTAAATCTCCTTAATCTCCTTTCAATCACATCTAAGTAATGTGTATTTATCAAAATCCGACTATTTTGCAGCTAGAAATAGTTATGGCAAAGTTCTATCAATAATGGAAAGTAAATAATACTTTCTAATAATACACTTGAAATCACAGAACTCTACGGAGAAGAGATGTTAACAGTCACTTAATTCAACCCCCTGATTTTATAAATAACGAAACTCTAAGCAAAGATTTCACAGTTAACGCTCATCAATTCTACGTTGAAAACTTTTTTGTTTTCTCATCTGGGATAAATGGTATGAACTTGATTCATCTAATTTAGTCACAATCATCCAATTCATTTGCATCCTTGATTTTCCAGGCAGAAATGCATTATCTTGAGAATTAGGGAATTAGGGAAAATGACGTGAGAAAACTAGATGCGATATATGTAGTCTTAAGTCTCCGAGGGAGGGATGAAAATTGAAGAGGCTGCCATGTTTGCACTACCCAGATACACTAAACTGATAGTCATAAAAATCCTAATCTCTAGCTAGCGCTCTGCTTTTCATCGCGCTCATGGCAGCACTCTTGCTTCTCCCTGAACTTCCCATCTGTGCCCACATGTAGCAGACTCAGACAGAGTATCTATCATCACCCTAAGTAAAACAACACCTAGGCATTTCATTATTTACTTACTACCTGTCTCTTCCACCCAAAAGTTTCATGAATGTAGAGGCTTTGACTCTCAAGTTTGAGGATATATTCCCGCTATCTAGAACACAGTAGGACCTTAATATTTGCTGCTTATGTCAATGAATGAGACAGGAGGTAAACTTGAAGGCCACATTTCCAATAATCCCAAGAAAATTATAACAACAGTTACAGAAACATTACTATTATACGTCCTTTCTACTCGAACATTGGACATCAGTCCAAAGGTCTCTATGCAGTGGCACAGATAATGGGAAAAACACTGGACTGTAGAGCTTTAGCATATGCACAACACCTCACTTGAAAGTAACCTGTTATAGTGCTACAGAAAATCACTCACTTCTAACTACAATTTGGGGCTCTTGTTTCTATATTACAAATTAAATGATTAGTAGGTTGCATATACCACTATGCCAAAAAAAGAAAAAAAAGAACAGAACAAGTAGGCATTGTATTTAATTCTCTGCTAGGATAGATTATCCTAATATGATTCATTATTGACATATCAGACTAATTTATTAAAACCAGCTAATTTACTGAAGCTTTCCTACTTTTCACCTTAAACACATATTAAAAGTATTTACCACATGCTATCAAATAGGCCACTGCTTTACTTTTACCGAGGTAAAAACAATAGTCTAAACCACAGAGACACAGTCAATAATGTCTGGATTGTAAACTCCGAGAGTTCATCCCACAACAAAGCAAGACAGAAAAAACTACCAAGAGAACACAGAAGGCTTTCAAAGTTTGGACTCCTGGGTCAGACTCAGATTTCTCCTATGTCACCACGTAGCACCTAGTGGAATGAACAAGAGCTAATTTTTAAAAGCTGATCCAGGCACACCCATCATTTGGAGATCCAAACTGGGCCATTGGGGCTTTAAGGAATGGCGCTTCACAGCTCAGTCCTGCCACTATAAACTCAGGCCGGTTGCATCACTACTTTCCATGAGGAATTTAAGGGGTGTGACTGCATCCTTTCCAACCCTGCATTCCACATGTGACAAAACTGATCCAGCTGTTAGTCTGAAAGAAATTCCTTGCTGTCCTTAAAAATTAAAAAGCAAGTGGATATCCGTCCTCCAGGGGCAAATCTCCAGCTGGAACCTGGTACAGGCAGTTGCGAAACAGAGACAGAGCCCTGGAGAGCATCTGCTTTTGAATTCTTACCTCGCCATAGGGGGGTTAGCCCCATCTTGCTTTTTGAAATGGCAGATTCTGGATGGAGGGTGCTGGCTTGGCCCAAAGCTCTTGAGAAGTGTTCATCCACTACTGACCCAATGTCTCCCTGGAAATAAGTGAAAAGGACACAGCGAGAGTTAAGGTACTCCATCTCGGCAGGCTGGTCTTTCTCCTCCTCCTCCTCCTCCTCCTCCTCATCCTCCTCCTCCTCTTGTTTGCTGGGAAGGGTGACTTCCAGAGAGTCCTGCATCTTGCTGTATACCGCTAACTTCTTCTGGGATGGAATAAACAAAACACGGTATCAAAGACAGTTTGTAAAAAAGCATTAACTACTTAAATTTTCACTTAAAAAAAATCTAAATATTAACATATGTTTGCAAACTGATTCTTCTTAGTGTGCTTTACTCCATCTTTTCCCTCCCCAAACCAATCTTCTCCTTCCCACCCTGAAAAAATAAGCCTGTTATTTCAAATTTTGAAAAAAAAAAAAAAAGTAAATTATCATTATCAGACAATATATTTTCAGAGTGTAACAGGTTTGTTTGGTTTCTCTTTTTCATAATCTAAAATAGCAAAGTAGAACGGCTTTAAAAAAGTTTTTTTTCCAGTTTTTCATCAATTTTCTATTTTAAAATTTGAATATACATACATCAACATTATAGTTTGGGACAGAGAGGAATGGGGGACAGGCGGGGGTGCCGGGGGGGGAGGGGTGGGGAAGAAAAGAGCTTTCCATAAATGAAATAAACTAAAATAAAAACAGGAATGTAGCGTCTTATAAAAGGATTTGGCAGATGTGCCAAACTCGTTTCTCAAAAATCAAACTAAAATGACAAAGCTAAGTCTGTGTGAAGATCCATTTTGCATGGAACATATTTTGCAGATGTTCCACTTGCCACCATTATCATGGAGGGGAAAAAAGATGATATTATGGCTTACTGAAAATAATACAAGGTGTTACCAATGTCTAGGGTGGCTTTCAAATAAAAATGACAAAATTTTGATAATTTTAAAATATTCTTAAAACATATAATCACAGCTGTAATAATAATCAGTGTATATTACACCAAGCACTCTTATAAAACTTTGAACTTATTACCTCAGTTAATTTTATAATTCTACATCATGGTTATTACTACCATCTATATGTTAAAGGCGAAGAAACAAAAGCACAGAGAAGTGAAGTCACTTGCTAAAGGTCACAGAGGATGAAAGTGGTGGAGCCAGAATGTGTAAAAAAAAATATGCAGGTATACTTATATGTGTTTATAAGGACAGGGGAGGGGGATCTAGCGCAGGGAAGAAAAAGTCACCAAAATGGTATGTTATCATTTTCTGGCTAGTAAGGTCTCTAGTTGTTATTCCTACTTTTCAGTATTTCCAAATGTTTTTCATTGAGTACATATGATTTTTATAAGTAACAACTTCAACGTGAATTATATACAGAAGATAATGCTAAAGGTTATAAAACTTACTATCCTAATGATGAAATGAGTTCTCTATCATTTGTATACCTGCAAAACCTGTTTCTTTGTTATACTATTTTTATTCCAGAAAAAAATGCATGCTGGAAAATGAATGTGAGTCGAAAAAATAAATCATTCTAGAATACTCCGTAAGCACATAGTTCTGCAAATGTTATCAAAACATGTAACCCAGATTCGTGTTTCTAATGGAATTACTAGCTTCAAAAATCTATAGCCCCAAATTATAAATGCATCATTCAATAAATTGAGCCCTTTCCCCCTAGCAATGAATATGTTGTTCTTGAGGGAGGTGGGCCCTGAAATGTTCAGGCATGTTATGAGCTGTTGGTTATTATGTAGGAGCTGTTATTTATAAATACATGCATTACTTTATATTTAAAATCTGTGTCAATGTGGTTATCGTTTGTTGATGAATAGATAATTCATTCCTGTGAGGGAACATGCCTTGTTGATGAATAGCCGGTTGTAACGACGGTGTGGTTATATTTCCTACAATCTGTGTCGCACAGGTTTGAACATGTTTATGTTTAACTTCAAGAGCAAAAACACCACGGTAACAAAGATTATGTATAAAATAAGGGGGTTGAACCAAATGGCCTCTAAAATTACTGCTGACTTTAAATTCCATTAAAAAATAAACAAATATTACAATTTATTAGTCGAATCACACTACAATTTCTCTGTGTGCCTGTGTATTTATCTGAAGTTATGCCAGTAAGCATATACACACACTCTCTGCCAAGTACTCTGGAATATGAAAAAGCAGCACTGTTTTTATATATGAAAGGAGCTTAAACTGATCTAGAGGGAGTGACTTCAATGTCCACTGGTATTCATTACTATCCCTGAAACTGAGCTTTTTTTCCTGTTAATGTCTAGTTCAGCATTGGTTTTTGAGAGTCAGGTTTTGAATCTAATTGTTTCATTTGTTCAATTTTAACATTTATTCTTTAAAGGAAGGAGCTTGGGCTGTGCTAATTATGCAAAGAAAGGCAATGTTTTATTTTATCCCAATTAGCAAATAATTCTTAGATGAAATAAAATTAAAGTTTTATAAATATGGAAAAGATTTACAACTACAAATCCTGACATAAAGATAGCATAGTATTATGACCAGTAATAGCAGTAATAAAATATTTTAATTTATTAATTAATGGCAGTTGAATTTAATCTATAGATTTTCAATTTATTTAAGATTACACAATTTTCTAAATGTTGTAAAATTTCACGTTACACTTTTTTGACCAAGTGTTGAATGGTTGTACACAAATAAATTAATCTAAAATTTGCATATGAAAAATTCAATATGAAATGGGGAAAAGTGAACAAAAAGTGAACTGCCATTGTATCAAAATATCTTTTATGAGTCTATTTTCTAAAAGTTATTCTTCTGTTTATGGTTGCATTTATTCCCTATATCCCTTACATTTCATATACATGTAATATATGTCTGTATATATACATACGCATTTACATAAATATATAATGATACCTTATTTCTTTTGATAGGCAAACACCAATGATTTTGTTAAAATATATGTATTGACTCTATTTAAATACAATTTTTTGAATGGATATAAGATATGGGTTTTTTTTTTTTCCTCTCCCAGCTCTTTAAGACAGGTCTTCTATTAAGTAAATACATTTGCTTGGAGACTATCAAATAAAATACAGCCTATGATACACCTACCAATAGGCCGGATATAAGGCATTATCTATCATTCTCTAGTACTTTTTTCTGATAAAGGTTAGTTGATTTTACAAATTATAGTGAACCAACTTAAATACTTACATTTAACACACACACACACACACTCACGCATAAGCACACACACACACGTGAACACACAATTAGCTTCACCATCAATACCACTGGTTAAAATAAGAATTCTAAAGTACTCAAATGGCCTGAAACCTTCCTAGAATGCAATGAATCTGCATACTTTTTAATGTTTTTATTGAAGAACAATATAAACAGAAAAGGCTACATATCATAAATGTATAGTTCATACATTTCGTAAACTGAGTGCATCAATGAAACGAGCAACAGATCAAGAACTAGAACGTCATCAGTACCCCCCAGAAGGCACTGCTTCCTTCAAGACACTACCTCCTGAACCGCCACCACTATCCAGACTTCTATCAATGTGATTTGCCAAAACTGTCTTTTGTACTTGATATAAATGGACTCATACAGCATGTACCCTTTGTGTCTGGCTTCTTTCACTCTATATTGTGTTCATGAGATTCCTGCATATTGTCGCATGTAGATATCGACTGCGCATCCTCATTGCTGTGTAGTAATCCATTTATCTGCCCTACCACTCACAGGCATTTGGCTAGTTTCCAGATTTGGGCTATTACAAATAGTACCCCTATGAACATCTGAGTATGTCTTTTAATAAACATACGTCTGTATTTCTTTGGGGTATATACTGAAAGGAAGATTGCTGGGCCAAAGGGAAAGTACGGATGTGGTTCAGCCCTAACAGATATTGCTGGTTTTCTCAAGTAATTTTCACCAACCTACACACGGACAGCCCGTTTATGAGAGTTCCTGTTGTTCCATATCCCTCTCTACCCTTGGTACTGTATTTCTTTTTTCAGTTTGCTCTCCTGATAGATATCCCAATTTTTTTAAATTTTTTTTTCTTTGAGGTGTAATTCACATAAAATTGACCTTTTTGAAAGTCAATGATTCTGTGGCATTCAGCACATTGAGAATGCTGTATAACCACCAGCTCTCCCTACTCCAAAACATTTCATCAACCCAAAGGGGAATTCTGTGCCTATGTAATATTAACTCCCTATTTTCTGACTCCACCCCACCAGTCCACAATAACCACCGATCCGCATTCTGTCTATAGGAATTAATCTATCTTGGCTATTTCATAAAAACTGAATCATACATATATGACTTTTTTGCTTCTAGGTTCTTTCTCTCAGCATAATGTCTCCAAGGTTCATTCACACTGAACCAGTACTTCATTCTTTTTATAGCTGAGTAGTATTCCATTACATGCATATAGCATAATTTGTTTATCCATGTATCCACAAATGGATATTTGAGTCATATCTACCTACTGCCTACTGCAGATAGTGCTCTTATGAGTATACACGTATTTGGTTGCACACCTCTTTTCAATTCTCTTGGGTAAGTATGTATGATAGTTGGGTCATATGGTAACCCTACACTTAACTTATTAGGGACCCGCCAAACTGTTTCCACAGCAGCTGAACCACTTTAGATTGCCACCAGCAATGTACTTGGGGTCCAATCTGTCCACATCCCTTGGTAGAAAAATAACACTTGTTATTTTCTGGATTTTGAAAAAATTATTATCACAGCTATAGGCACCCTAGTGAGTATGAAGTGGTATTTCACTGTGGTTTTGATTTGCATTTCCCTAATGACTAATGATGTTGAACAATTTGCATACATTTAAAAAATATTAAGTGTGAGTACAAAGAAAACAGGAACAGAATTTAAACAGTAACTGACTCATATGCTGACAATCATACTGTCTTAATATCTCCTCCATAGACCCTTAAGCCTTAGCTAGCTACTTTCCGATATCTGTGCTTTGGTGACAATAAATCAATTCCTTGCCTATTTTGAACTAAGTGAATTATCCATGTGCACTTTTGCCATATTCTGTATTCACTTGGTATTTGCTTCTTAGCATGAAACTTGCCTGGTGTTACATTCTTTCTTGAGAATAATATATAACATTCAAAATGTTGAGGATAAATCTCAAATCATCAGAATCTAGATTTCCTGAATTGAGGTCAAAAGGCAATCTAGTTAATGTTGTTTTTTTTTCCTCAAGATGCACAATACTTCCTAAAAATACCCAAGTCTCAGAAATGTTCATGCTTTTCTTACAAGGCTCTGAAGAATTGTTAACCAAAACAAAGACGTCATCAAAAGGGACTTCAACACCTACAAATTGGTTTATTTAGTGCACATGAACTAGCTCATCCCCATTTCAGAGTAATGACAATTTTCCCCCAGGCAAAATGACCCTGCCTTAGGTGAAACAATGACTGAGTTAGCAGCCACAACGTGAAAACTAACTCAGGAGAAGAGGTTAAAGCAATGTAGGAAGGAGTAGGCCTGGGCAATGCAGACCATACCGAGCCCCCTCACAGCCTGCCACAAGGCACGACAGGAACAAACTCTCACAGGAATGTGCAGGGGAAAGGATTTTGTCTGACAAGAGAGACTTCCATGTCAGGAGCCAAATACCACTAACTCCCCAAGGCTTAAGCTTACAAAATGCCAAATGATTACTGTGCATATGTGGAAACTTCTTTTCCTAAAAAAACAAAAGTATTTTAATGAATCATTGGATATTTGGAAACAGCTTTGTCCTTTTTTTTTTTTCTTTCGTTCTTTTTTCTTTTTCTTTCTTTTCCCGATTTCTACTGGCTCTCTTCTCTAAATGCAATGATTCTTTTATGTTCAAAAAACATGGTCAATGCCTCTAAGAAAGGACCGCTAGGCTGAAATAAATGTTTCAAATTCCCTATGCTTCAAATTGTAAAGTCCATAAAAGCAACTGACTGCTCCTTGATTATATTTTTCTGAATTTACTCGGTAACAGATTGTTAAAAATATATCAGAGAGACTTGAAATTTTGATCCTTAGCCTGTTTGGAAGAGGAGGAGGAATCAAGTTCAGGAAGGGTGGGTCGTGATGAAGAGCTATGCCACAGACCTTTCACATATCATATTTTGCTTCCCTCTCTCAAACACAAGCACACAAATATTTTGTCCAAATAATTGTTTCCAATTCACAAATGTAAAAACTGATTTCCTTGGCTGGGATCATCGAACTAATAAATGGCAGAGACAGGATTAGAACCTATTTCTGTCTGACTACAAAACATGAGTCAAGAAAATAGACTAAAGGAAATGAGTGTCTATATATTTAGGTTAGTCGAATAAATAAACAGAAACCCACAATCAGCAGGGTATCAGATGCATCCCATAACTAAGGAGAGTCGAAGTTACTTATAACATTAAAAAAAAAATAGAGATGTAAACATATAACAGAGTTACAGCTATTAAATCATGCAGTGCTCTTCAAAATAGATATACACCCACATAAAACTGAAGTCTCTATCCAAAAAAGGTATTGTACCCTTGGCAACTCAGATACATAATGTTATTGCCCACCATTTTTCTGGAAATCCTATTTTGGAAATGTGAGCAGAGCCAATTTTGTGAGACACAGTCATAACTCTAGATTCTGTGTTTGTTTGTTTATTTTGTTTTGTTTTCATTTTTCTTAAGAGTTGGGAGTAACAAACCAAAAATATTATTAACTCGACCAGCTATTTTTGAGCACACTTGAGTCTCAATGATTCTGGTCATTATCAAAAATCAAACTCATCCCTTCCAAGGATGAAAAGTTTCCAGTTTCGAGGATGTTCCAAAATAATGTGCCACATACTTAGACAGAATTTCAAAATTTGCATTCCCAAAATATTTTAAGCTATGATCACATCACAAGGGTATGTGTTCTCTCTCAAACTGACTACTTTGAATGAAACAAGTTTCCAATATGGGATTTTCTGATACGTCTTTATAATCCTATTACTAGACATAGGGTATGACTTCATCTTTAAAAATTCATCTGTTATTCATTGAATCACCAATTAATTCCTCTTCTCTATCAGTAATTGTGCAAAGACATGGATTCATCACAAAGATGAAAGTCATAGCCTATCATTAAACTCAAGCTGCTCATAGTTAGTTGGAAGAGCATTGTAAGGGCAGTGGTAAATAGAGAGAACCTCACAGTTTATCCATAAGGCTAATTGCCCAATTTCTCCAAGTAGCTAATATTTTAAAATTTTTAAATAAGAAAAGTAAGAAGGTAACATTAGGTCAATTATTAATTGTTTCCTTGTTTCCAAAGAAGTCCAAATGGGAAGGAACTGCAAGAGAAAGAGAGCGAGAATAGAAAGGAGGATTTGACCAAAATGAGTCCGTGAGTCTGGGTCAGTCACCAAACCGTCTGGCCTCCAGCTTCTTCCTCTGAAAATGAGGAGTTTTGAGACTCGATTATCTCAGAGGTCTCGTCCAACTCTCTATCCTAATAAGCAACATGCTAGAGCCCTAGACAAATTCACACTTAATTTTGTTTCTTACATTGGCTGCCTCTTCTGATTTTGCAGGACACCAGCCAAAAATACCGTACAGACCATTGAAGACTAATTCATTCCTAGACATGGGTCATTTAGCCCAATTCCCAAGAATTAGCTTTGGTATCTCCTTTATCTATCTTCACAGTAAGAAGAAAGGATACATCCCACAACTGCCCCGCCCCTCGCTCCATCCGCCAAGGACAAGTGTTTTGGCATACTACCACATTAGAGTTCTAAGAGAAAAGGACACCTGTTTACTTTAGGTCATTCTTCCTTTCTTTTCTTTGTATCCTCTCTACTAAAACACAAGACAAATGAAAAATAGTTTGGTTACCCCAGTTCAGACCACACTTCTAAATTATTGGCATAAATCTGGTATCCACTGAGATATCTATAAATATGGCATATACGACTACTTGTTTTTAGCAGCAGATGTTTGGGTCTATTGGTTCAGGGCAGTGTTGGGTCTTCCTAAATGAATAGTTAAAGCAGAAAACCAGCTGCTTAAAGAGGTGCTTTTTGAAAGATTCGGGGCAGAGTTTTGCCCACAATTATTTACTTCACTGTGTCTGCCAGAACCTGAAATTCAAGTATCAGAAAGCTTTTGTTTCCTGAATGAAGAATGAAAATATTTTTCTGGAGATAATACCTTAAATTGTTATCTATTACTGGATTAATTAGTTTGGGATTCTTTGTGGGGTGTGTGTGTGTGTGTGTGTGTGTGTGTGTGTGTGTTTTAATGCTAGCTGGAAGTAGGGCCTATGGGAATGGGATCCAACTTCAGCACCCAAGTTTTAGAATGATAGACAGAAAGTCTAATACACAAGTTTGCTTTAGGATTTGCCCTGAGTATCCTGAGCATAATATTTTTAGTCTCGTTGAACATTCCCTTTGCACAGAAGGATACAAGACAGAAATACATACACTATCCAAAGGGATCAGCTCAGCATCTTTGCTGCAACAGCCCCAAGAGTCACTGTGCACGATGGCAAGCTTCTTCCCTCTGAACACCCTCATCTCCTTTGCTGTGGCACATGTCCCTGCCATGCCCAATTTCATGAGATGGGAGACTTTATAAAGTGCAAGGTGAATTAGGCCTTCCTTGCATTTGCCCAAAATACCCTTCCTTTCCAAAGAGTTGTCACCTTATCCTGGCATTTGGTTTTCTGCTAAACATATCTCCACTATGCATGATTGTACGGATTCCAAGTCTTCTCTTTCTATCGTTATTGTAATCTCTCTTCTGGTTGACTGCCAGAGACAACAGTTAGTTTAGTCATTTTAAAGTTTAATTTTTTTTTTCCAGCTTTGAATTTTCTGGCTGCAAAGTTATTGGGAGCATAAAACTCTGGGTACTTTAAGCTTCTAAGTTTCTGCAGTCAAGTTAAGTTGTGTAGTGTGGAATTATGGGGGTTGTTCTTTCTCAATGAAGTCCTGTATGAATTCTTATAAGTCCACTTAAGTCCTTGCTTACAGTTGCAAAAAAATTGGATCCTCCACCTTAAATAAGTTGGCTGTATATTGAGACCATTTAGGATATAACTGTATTCTTTCCGTTTAATGAATCTAAACTTAGGTTAAATAACAGTAACATATGAAGCACTTAAAGCTGACTGTTAATACCACTTCCTGAAGATTATTTTAAAATAAATGAATGTTCATTTGCTAAGTGGATATTCTGCCTCATCAACAAAGGATGCAGAATGGATAGCAAAAGTCATTAGCATAATATAAATGCTTTCAAAAGGACTTTGGAATGGCTAAACTAAAAAAAATACACTACCAAGGACTTGGAAAGAATTTCAAGCTCCAAGGCCAAAGAATCTACTGCATATTAATCTTCTTTATCAAAAAGTTGATTTGGAGCACTAAAGACAAAAATAAGCCTATTGTGCAATTGCAAAATATTAAAAAATAAAAAAGCTTGGAAGACTGTATGGCATGGTAGAAAGATGCTAGATTGGGGAGCATGGCATCTGGTGGTCCTAATTTTCTCACCAATTAACTCTGAAATCTTTGGCTAGGTGGTTCAACCATGTGAGTATCCATTTTTCCCATTTGCAAAAGGAAGGGTGTAGTATGTTTTTTCAGGGTGTCTTCTTCTGACTACGTGTGTGTGTGTGTGTGTGTGTGTGTGTGTATGTGTTTTATGACCTAACCAAGGTATCAAAGTCCAGAGAAATAGTTTGGGGAGCGGGGCACTCCTTACAAACTTATAACTGGAGTTCTGCCTCCTAGGAGCATTTAATTCTTTTAAGTGAAAGCATGCAAGCAGATTCACACAGCTGTGGACAGAGTAAATACGCTATAACTTATATGAAGCCTGGAGCATAATTGTTAAAAACCCCTATGCACAATTAGAAAACTGGCGATCTTTTTTTCTGCTTTCACCACCTCATGAACAAACTACAGGATTCTGAAAGCTTTACGTATCTTTCTAATGTTGACAAAATGAGTAAATGGGGGGGGGCAGATTTAGACAATAACAGGCTGTCTACATTTTAGATGAGAAGTCCCCCGGGTATGAAGGGAATCTATGATTTCATATCATTTCCCTCAATTTTTCCTGACACATATTTGGAAATTTGTTTCTCTTAGTTCCTACTGTCACTGTTAGAATGCAAGCACATTCCTTTCTGGACACGTTCTGCAGTGTCATCATGCCTCCGGAGCAGGGGCTGAGAGACTGAGTCAAGAGTTCTCTTGTGGAGATGTTAAAGAGATGGTGGGCATGAGGACCACAAAGCTTAGCATCTCTTAGCAAACCCTGTCTGGATAAAACACACTGTAAGATTTACTCATAGTCATGCAACTTCTAGGAATTAATGTCAGGGACTATAAAACTTACTCTGCAGACATATTTACAAATTATTTTGATTCATGTAGTCTACTGTATGCCTGAGTAATGCATTACAGTGCCGCCTGAGATATATGTAGTTCACTAGCTTTTTAAGACACCAACCTATACTACCTACAATGCATAATATACTTGATGAAAAATATCTGAACTTAAAATTTCAAGTGCGTATCTGTGCTTTTAAGGGTAAAGCAGAGTACACACGCCTGGAGAATGATATTCTATTACTTCAAAAATAATTATCAGCTATATGATCATACATGAAGAGAAAAAACACACCTGTGGATAAAATCCATCATAATAGACCATTATAGGGCACCTGGGTGGCTCAGATGGTTAAGTGTCTGCCTTCAGCTCAGGTCATGATCTCCAGGTCCTGTGATGGAGCCCAGCGTCAGGCTTTCTGCTCAGCAGGGAGTCTGCTTCCCCCACTGCCTCTCCCCACTGTTCCTACACACACTCTCTCTCTCTGTCTCAAATGAATAAATAAAATATTTGAAAAAAAAATAAACCATTATGCTATACTAACTTACAAGGACTTCTGAGCTATATGGATTCAAGGGGAAAAAATAAGCTCAAAGATACACCACCACTACAACGGATTACAGAAGGAACACAAACCTGAAATGCTTTCTTTTTTAACATTTTATTAGTGACCATGAAACTTTCTTTATAACTCTATCACTTTTTCTGCTTTTCTTTTTTCTGCTCAGCAAATCAAGTTTTCAAATGCTGTAGGAGTGGTAGCCTTTATTTTTGTCTCCCAGGCAAGATGCTATTAGGGGTCACTTCCCATGGATGGAGAAAACAATCTTCAAGGATAATAATGATAAAACCTTATGGAATGCAAAAACAACCAAAATATGTATTCTTGGATGACTGCATTAGGGCCAAGTCAATATTAGTCCCACTTCACCCACGCACCACATAGTCTAAAAATGTTGTCAGCCTGATAAGAATTTCCTGATTTACTCTTTTTTCCAATAGAAAATATAGGTCATCAAAATAAACTCCTGACAGTAAAAGAACAGTAGTTACACTATCAAGTCTCTTTATTTCACTAGCCAGTTAGAGTCCATTTCCTTACTTAACAACAGAAAAAGTATCCTTTAACAAGCCATTTTTGTAAAAGTAACAAGAAAATTTCCAAGCACACCTCTCAGCTAAGTTCTTAAAGTCATCTCAGCCAATTATCTATTTGAAGGATACCTACAGAACCCTAAAGTCTAGTAAAGTTGACATTTACTAATATGCGCAAACTTATCAATGTGGACGATTCAGGTGAAAAAGAAAGTTCATTCTTCAGTCAGTTGATGGTCTCAGCAAAAGACTGATATCTGGGGATCGAGTTGTAGCACTGTTACAAAAGTTGGTGTACTGGAGTTTTTCTCACTGAAAACTGAATTTTATGAATAGTAACTTAGAATTTTTCCGATGTGAATTTTATTTTCTAGTTCAAGAGTATTATAATCCCTAACCTCCACCACGGATTCATATGTTAATGGAATTATTTTCACAATTCTATAGAACGAAACCCTATTCATAACTTACATAGTTCAAGTTATCTTTTAAGGGGAAAAATACTTTTCTGTATGCTCAGTAATTTTGAGTCTGTTGCTTGTCTACATTCCAATTGACAACTGAGAGCCTCTAAGTCCCTGAGATGAAGGAAGGGTAGGGAGGAAATAGGATGGTTCATCTGGGACTGACTGTTTATAAAACACATAAAAATGATACCAGCATCTCTTTGCCTCACTTGCCTAATTTGTACCTAAATGGTTTTTCTCGATTACTTAACATCTTTTATGTTTAAAAGCAAACATCTTTTATGTTTAAAATAAAAGAAAAGCAAACAGAATTACCAAAATGTTTAAATTTATCTTCGACCACAAATTATAAAATGTTTTTCCATTCTCTTTCCTAAAAGTAATCTTGCTTTCAAATGCTAAGGCTGCTGAATATTAAAAAAAAAAAAAAATGGTAGCAATAAAATGGGGTTCCTTCCTCTTTTGCCCTACTTGGTCCGGTTAAGCTTATATTGTTTAGCAAATAACTCTGGGGCATGTTCCCTGCTCCAGAATCAGCTGAATTTTACAGTCCTTAAATTCTAAACTGAAGTTATGATTTCTTTCCAAAGAGTAGCCTTACAAATCTAGCAAAGAAACAAGTAAAAGGAATACAGAAATCAAAATTAATTATGTAAGTTTTAATAAAGAGCCAAACCCTTAAGACCATAATAAAACATATGGTTCCTAAGAAATTTAAAAAAAAATTCTGTGAATGGTAATTTCCGAAGCACATCTGGTTCCATGGTAAGTGTCCCCACCTCGGAGTGCATAAATTGTATTTTTAAAAATTTCACCAAATCAACCCTAATTCCCGAATTCCCAGAGTCTGAAGACCCTACTTCAGTACAAGCTAGTGCCACATACTCACATATGTGTTCTCTATAGCACTAACTGAGGTTTGAAACACATTCTGTTGGTGTCCACAGAGGAATGTCTAGGGGTACCTAGTGCCAAATTCCCCACACCCTACTCTCTCTTCTAAAAGAACTATATCATCTCCCTGCTTCCAGAACCCTTTTAATCCACAGCATTCTCCGTCACTCTCAGCATGGTGAAGACCCAACATCCAGTGATCCAAGGTTACCTCTTGAGTGGGGACACACTTCTACTAGGCTGAACTATAACATCTCTGCGCTTTGATGGAATTAAAAAATGAATGAGGAAGTTTGGGATCAATTCCTGCCCTCCCAGACACAGTCATAAGAAGTCGGACTCTACAGAGAAGTTCTAGTAACATTTGACAGAATTACATTAGATTTCTGTTCCATTAAAGTTCCAGAAAGGTCATTCCATGAGCTCACTACCCAGGTAGCCTCCCCTATGTCGGTGACACAATTTTATCCTCTTAATCAAGAAAACCCTGAAAACATTTCACCTTTCCAAAGAAAAGAAAATATTTGATTTAAAGTAAGTTTACTCACATACTCCTAAGACAGATGCCCTTGGTGGGTTTCAAAGAACTGAGCCCAAAGAGCTAAGGTGGCTATGCGGAGCAGCTCTGAGCTCCAGTGACACCAGCTCAATGAAGCCAGGTAGTGCCTCACATCGAATCCCCACCCGTCCACCAGGCTGCTGGTCCCTTCCCGAAGCCTTTCCTCCGTTCAGCTCAACGGCGCTCCCCCAGGTCCCAGAGCATCCTCCGCGCCACCCGTCCCGGCGGGACGTCGCCCGAGTCCCAGACAGATACTCTCGGTGCCCCTCGCCCCCGCCCCCGCCCCCGGCGGGCTGCCCGGTCGGTGACTCACCTGCTGGCCAGGTTGGGGCGCCGGGTGGTAGTAGGCTGTGGGGCAGGTTGCAGCTGCCACAGGGTTGGGCAGATACTGGGGCGCTCCATACGGCTGGGGGTGATACATCACCTCCGCACAACTCATGGCAGCCGGGGCAGCGGCGGCCCCCGAGCTGCCGCCGCCGCTCTGCGCGCTCGGGCGACGGGCGCCGCCGCCACCGCCACCGCCGCAGCTGCCTCCTCTGTCGCTGCTCCAGCTGCTACTGCGGCGAAGGCGGGTCCTCGGCGGCCGCGGGCTCCGCGCGGGGCGCGGGCTCGGGAGGGGTTGGCAATCAGTGGGGGCCCATGCGCGGGCACCTTCATCTTCAGCCCCTCCGATTGTCCCCTTCCCTGCGCTTATATAGCGGCTCCGGGACGCAGGGGCCCGCCGCGCGGCGGGGGCATGACAGTGCCCGGCTCGGGCGAGGACAGCAGCGCCCACTGCAGCGCCAGCCGCCGCCGCAGCCCCGGCCGGGTTGGGCAGCCCTGGGGAGCCGGGGCTCTGGTTTGCATATACACAATGCACGCCCGGGGCTCGTCCTATCACCAGAGCTCGCGCCTGGGCGAGGACCGGGAGGCGGGGGCAGAGGGAGGGGGGCGCTGGAGAGGAGGGGGAACACTTCGCCGCTCCAGGCTCTGGCGCGGAGCTGTGCAAAGTTCCTCCAACTCGGTCCGCGGCGGGCGGGTCGCCCAGCGGGGGACCCCGGGGAGGGCCGGCTGCGGATTGGAGCGAAGTTTGAAGCCCTCTCCGCCTCCCGGCGGTGGGATGATGGTGGGAGGGGAACGGTATGCGAGAGGCTCCGCGCCCTCAGAGCTCAGGCTTTCCGCCCTGTGTCACCTGGCTGTCAGGGCAAGGGCTTCGCAACCCCAAGGAGCTTTTAGTGGGGAACACCAACGCATAGGCCAGCGCTAAACCAAGGCCAAGTGTACAAAGAGGTTAAACAGAACAGGCGCAAAATAAACTGGGATTAGCCCCTGCGTTAAATATAACCGTAAGTGAAAGTTAACTTTATTATGAACGCGCACACGCCAAGAATGCAACACAGTTTTCTACAAGTGATCTCGCTTTAAGTTTACACCTTCATGGTATGCAATTTTTGTGGGACGTCAACCTTTTCTGGCTCTTCCTGCCTGCTTTCCATAGAGTAATAACTGATTAAACTCATTCAGCTATTAAAGTTTTATCTACTTGCAAGTGGCTTATAATCCTCTCCAAAATTAAAAACAAAAACAAAAAATCTCTTTGTGGGAATATAACTATTTTGATAAAATCAGGTGAAGTAGAAAAGAATTGTAATTAACTTATAAATAAGTTAACTCTTTGAACTTTAACAAGTGTATCTCTCCCCTTCTATTTAAGTATCCTTTTATGACACAGAACAGTTTGTTTTCACAGAGACTATCCATTGAGAAAAAGACAAGCTGAATGTCCTATGTACTGATGTCATGGATTGAACTGTGTTTCCCTCCCCCCCCAGATACATATGTTGTAGTCTGACCCCCAATGTGACTGTATTTGGAGACAAAGCATATCAGAAGGGAGTTCAGATTAAGTGAGGTCCTAACAGTGGGGTCCTAATCTAGTCGTCACACTAGCGATCCCTGTCCGCCCTGGCACAGAGGAAAGGCTTTGGGACAGCCAGTAAGAAGGTGCAGTCTACAAGCCAGGAAGAGACTTCTCACTAGAAACTAATCTTGAGGGCAGCTTGATAGTTGGATTTTTTTTTTTTTTTTTTAGATTTTATTCATTCCCTTGACAGAGAGAGAGAGTGTACAGGAGAGAGAGAAAGAGAGAGCACACACAAGTAGGGGGAGAGGGAGAGGCAGGCTTCCCACTGAGCAGGGAGCCCCATGTGGGGCTCAATCCCAGGACCCCAGGATCATGACCAGAGCCTAAGGCAGACGAACTGAGCCACCCAGGAGCCCCATATTGGAATTTTAGCCTCCAAAGACGTCAGAAAGTAAATATCTGTTGTTCAGGGCACCCAGTCTTGTGGTTTTTTATCACAGCCTAGCAGACTCATATACTATATCAGAGATGTACAGTATTAATATATTGCTAACTTGATATGAATGTGTATGTGTGTATACATAACTATACATTCCACACATACATAAATACATATATATTCACACATACACACATTTACACACTCAAATAACTATAGTATTTGACAGGAACTCTGCTACTCATAACAGCTCCTATTCACTCATTCATTCTTTCATCTACTGAATATTAAAAATACATTTATGAAGGGCATTCACAGTTCGGATTTTGTGCCTTTTGTAATGAAGAAGCACTCCTATCAATAAGACATATATGAACTTATTTGAAATGTTGTCCCTGCCTTTTCAAAAAATGACATCCTCTGGTCATCCTTTCCTGTGTTCCAGGTTCAACTATTTGACTTCTATTTAGATGGTTCCACACAGATGTTCCATAGGAACCTCAGCCGTGATAGCACTGATATTTTCCCACAGTCCCAATCTGAGTCCACTTGATCCCAGCTTTACACTTGTACTGACTCTCTTCCCTCATCATTTATCTCTCCTGCTATAATCCTTAGTTCATGCAGCATATTTCACCCAGACTCCTGAAGGCGGCTTCTACCTGATTTCCAGGCCCTAACAGTCTTGTCTTCTGATGCATTCTTCACACAATTCATCTTTTTTTTTTTTAAGAGTCATCTTTTTTTTTTTTTTTAAGATTTTATTTA
Source organism: Mustela putorius furo (assembly GCF_011764305.1). NCBI lineage: Eukaryota > Metazoa > Chordata > Mammalia > Carnivora > Mustelidae > Mustela > Mustela putorius. The sequence continues at coordinate 18,174,012 of NW_025421987.1, forward strand.
TTTGACTGAGATCACAAGTAGGAAGAGAGGCAGACAGAGAGAGAGGAAGGGAAGCGGGCTCCCTGTTGAGCGATGTGGGGAGTGGGGGGCTCCATCCTAAGACTCTGGGATCATGACCTGAGCCAAAGGCAGAGGCTTTAACCCATTGAGCCACCCAGGCACCTCCACAATTTATCTTCTTACTGTTTTCTGTCCCAGCCACTGCAAATCCAACAGAGTAATAATGTTTTGTTTAACTTTAAAAAACATTTATAATAGCCCCCCACAACCTCAACTCTTTAACCTTTAAATTCTGGGTCCCTTTGTCATCATCTTCTATAAACTATCCATTCAGCCACGCGAATTGAGACCTCCCTTTCCAGGAAAGAACGTGGTATCTCCTATGACCTTCCCTTTTTATGCATGACCCGAACTTCTGTACCAACATACTCAACTTTATTTACTTGCAAACTCCTTTTTGTTCTTTAGGGGATTATCTTTTAACATCCACTGAAGACCAGCTTTGAGGCCTCTACTCTCTGCAACTCCAACACCCTATGAATCCTGCTCTCACCATACTGATTACGTGATTTGAAGTAGTCTATTTGCTTTTTTCCCACAACGTGACCATGGCTACTGGAGAGCAAGGACTGTGATTTTTTTTTTAAGATTTTATTTATTTATTTGACAGAGATCTCAAGTAGGCAGAGAAGCAGGCAGAGAGAGAGAGAGAGAGAGAGGAGGAAGCAGGCTCCCCGCTGAGCAGAGAGCCTGATGTGGGGCTCAATCCCAGGACCCTGGGACCATGATTCCAGCTGAAGGCAGAGGCTTTAACCCACTGAGCCACCCAGGCACCCAGGACTGTGATTTTTTTATCTGTGAATCTCAATCATGTAATGCCTGGCTAAATAAGCATTTATTGAATAAAATATTTTAAAAGGAGAAAAAATTCTTCAAGGAGCTTACAAATTCATGGAGGATCCAAGCACATCAGTGAAGTTTAGAACATGGAACATGGTTTCAGATCCTGTATCAGGATTTCTACTGTATGTTAGAATGAGAAGATCCTCCTAATATGAGAAACTTTTAGACCTGGAGTGGAAAGTGACTAAATTAGGCCACAAAACTAGTTTGCAAGAGCACCCTTTCCTCTATGGAAAGCCTTCTGTTTTAAACACTTAAGAGTTCCAACTGTATCTTCAAATAACTTAATTATCTGTAGCTTGTTGTTTTTAATATAATCATGTGTTCAATATATTTCCTCTACTAGACTTGCAGAGAACATTTATATCTTATATATTTAACATTAAGAAGATGTTCAGTATACTGGGGCACCTGGGTGGCTCAGTGGGTTAAGCCGCTGCCTTCGGCTCAGGTCTGATCTCAGGGTCCTGGGATCGAGCACCGCATCCGGCTCTCTGCTCAGCAGGGAGCTTGCTTCCTCCTCTCTCTCTGCCTGCCTCTCTGCCTGCTTGTCATCTCTCTCTGTCAAATAAATAAATAAAATCTTAAAAAAAAAAAAAAGAAGATGTTCAGTATACATCTGTTAACTCGGAAAATAAAACAAAACTAAATCCAAAATGCCATACCCACAATTTCTGAATCTTCCTTGTTCCCCATATGGCCTTTAGTATGTTGCAAATATTTATTATATGACGAAGATGTAGTACTTGGATACTAATAAGTCACAGACCCAAAAGTCTGGAGGTATTTGGCAAAATCTTTCTATAATGAAGTACCTCCTTCATTTCTAAATTGTACTGATAGGGGAAAAATGAGAGACTAATGAAAAATTCTGCCCAGAATTAGAATCTAGAAGAAGCATGGACTGGACAGAGAGGGAAGAAAACTTGTTAAGGCCTGGAGGCTTTACTTGCTCATTAACAGAATGTAGGATAATTCCTGTCAGGAAAGTACCTGACTTCCCTGGTAGATGTTTAGGGTTTTAGAGTGGAAAAGAATTAAAAAGATCATCTAGTCTAGAACATCTTTCAATGATACACAAACACGTGGTCTGATCCATGTCTCCTACAGAAGGCACACTAAAACCAAAATCAATTCAGTTCTCTCCCTATCTCCCCATGCTAAGTCTATGTAAATAAGCACATATGTATTTATGTGCATACATGCCACATTTATTTATGCCTCTCTCTCTCTCTATATATATATATACACACACACAAACACACATACACACATGTATGTATGCATGCATATTCATATATATCCATTTATGCATATATATATATATATATATATATATATATATATATACGTGAGAGAAGAGGTTTTAGATTAGATCATTCTTTGGTCATCTTGGAGTTTCAGAAAAGGGGTGGGGAAGAAAAAATGTAGGCCAATTGCATTTAACAGTAGTGAGTCACTCAGATCAGAGAATGTGATCTGATCACTGGTGTACTCATTGTCATGTCTAGTATGTGCAGGTGTCACAATTACTTGGAATAAAATAATAATGAGATGGAACTTGATAATTTGGAGTTCAAGTGTTTGATACTTTTGAGTTAAAGTTCCTGAAATTTTACCCTTTTATCTTTTCTCTCCCTTCTTTCAAATTGTCCCACTTCCTTTTGGGTTCAGTTCTGATGTGGAACTAGATCTTACATTACCCATTGGTGTTTAACCTCTCACTCCTTTCGGTTCCAGCCACTGCAGTTCCAAAAGAATACCAAAATTACCTTAAATGTTCCCAGTTCTTCTGAGTCAGGGGTTTACACTTACTGTATTTTTGGCCCCACTCACCATATTTCCCAGAATGTTTCCATTTTCAGCTGGAATTTGGTGATGTGAACTCCCCAAACCAGTTTTATTTAGAGGGGTAACGTGAAGTGTTTTTTCCCAATATCCCTTGGGGATAAGATAAGGCAAAAAGGAAAGCAGCTTTTATTTTTTCAAATGATGACAGCCAGCTTGGTCTTTAACTTGGGTATCAGTGTAAGAAAACATATGGAATCTGCAATACACACACCTGGCTTTCTCACCTGTGCATCCAAACCTTCCTCTCAGCTCCCCAAACAGCTGATTTTACTCGCCCTCTGGCCTAACCTAACAGGTTAGGAGATAGATAGCAACCCCCTAATAATGTAGCTCATTCTAGAAATTATGGCTCATAGGAAGCTGACTTGGGTCATCTGCACAGGGATTTCCCAGGTCTTTAGTAGGAAACAGGGTGGTTCTAGGCAGAATAATGCTTCTCCAGCTCCCAAAGAGGTTATACTTTAATTCCTAGAATTTATGAACATGCTTATTTTACATGGCAAAAGGGAGCTAAGATTGCTGATGGAATGAAGGCTACTAATGAGCAGATTTTTTTTTTTAACATTTATTTATTTATTTGACAGAGAGAAATCACAAGTAGATGGAGAGGCAGGCAGAGAGAGAGAGAGAGAGGGAAGCAGGCTCCCTGCTAAGCAGAGAGCCCGATGCGGGACTCGATCCTAGGACCCTGAGATCATGACCTGAGCCGAAGGCAGCGGCTTAACCCACTGAGCCACCCAGGCGTCCTAATGAGCAGATTTTAAGACAGATTTTAAATTATCCTGGATTATGTGAGTGGGCCCAATATAATCACAAGCGTCTTTTTAAGAAGGAGTCAGAAGGCAGAAGAGTCAGTGTCACATTGATATTCAGTGAGAAGGATCCTATGGGCCATTGATAACAGTGAAAATGAAAGGGACCAATGAGCCAAGGAACGCAGGCAGCCTCTAGAAGCTGCAAAAGGCAAGACAGGGGCCCTAAGACTGCCAGAAGGAACACAGCCCCATTAACATCATTTTGGACTTCTGACCTCCAGAGCTATAGGATAATAAATTTGAATAGTTTTAAGTCACTGAGTTTGTGGCAATCTGTTACAGCAGCAGTGGGAAACTAATACAATATTTTAATGGGGAAGGAGGAACTAGAAGACAGGGCTTTTGGTGAACATGCCCCCTTTACCCTACAGATTCCTATGAGGAGAGGCACAATTGAGATGAGGGCCAGTGGGAAGTCCTCTAAAACTCACAGCACAGAGAGGGGCTCTGGTTGCATAGATCTAGGTGTGGTTCCAGTAATACCAATGGAATGGTTGTAAAAACAGAAGGTCAAAACTCACATGTAAAGCAATAAGCCACTTTATTCAGTTGTCCTTTAGGATCACCTGCCTTAAATGGGCCTTCCTCAATGCTCAGCAGCTTTACATGTTTCTCTAACATATTTGCCCATGTCCTCTTATAGTTCTTGCCTCCTATTCTCTCCAGCAACCTCAAATCCCTCAAATTCACTTTCTCCATGTTCTCCCTTTCCATTCCCTTATTGAGTCTATTTGCAGTAAGAATTCTGTCTCATAATCCCACCAAAATTTATTAAAGTCCGGTAATGATCATGTTAACAAACTCAAAGTTCATTTCTAAACTGCATCCTAATTGATGCTTCATAAATTTTGACATCAAGGATTAATCGCTCCTTACAACTCTCTCCTCTCTTGACATCCTTCCATGACATCCCCCTGTCTTAATCTATCTACTTACATTTTGGTTATTCTTTCTCAATATCCTCTGTCAAGTTTTTGTCCACTTATACTCTGAATATTGAGTTTCTTGGTTGCTTTGTCCTAGGCCATTTTCTTATCTTACTCTATCCTCTCATCTTAAGAGATCTCATCCTTCTTCAAATCACCTATATATGCAAATAACTCACAAAAATCAGCCTCCAACCCAGGGCATTCCTCAAAACCCAAGACTTATGGAGTGGAGATGTATCTTATATGGAGTTCTAAAGGCAATAAATAAAGCAAATGAAACCATATGCAGCCCAAATTCTAACTGAAAATTTCTTCAATATCCCACAATAAACTGGATACACATGTACTGAGTCTCAGTAAGTTCAACACAGATCATTTGAGCATCAGCATTGAAAATGCTTTCCTTGGGCTGAACACCAGATGAAGTATGGCCCATGTTTAAGGAGTAATGTCTCTTAAGAATTATGCTAATTTTTAGGGCACCTGGGTGGCTCAGTGGGTTGAGCCTCTGCCTTTGGCTCAGGTCATGATCTGAGAGTCCTGGGATCGAGCCCCGCATTGGGCTCCCTGCTCAGTGGGGAGCCTGCTTCCCCCTCTTTCTCTGCTTGCCTCTCTGCCTACTTGTGATCTTGATCTCTCTCTGTCAAATAAATAAATAATAAAATTTTAAAAAAAGAAAGAATTATGCTAATTTTTAAAGGCTACAATCATACTCAAATTCATAAGATATACATATAATGTGAGAGCGGTATATGAGAATTTAGATCAACTCAAGGCATAATAGATTCCTGTGCCCCACCTGCTCTTACTCTGAGCTAGATCAATGTCCACTGAGTTGAATCATGGATATAGTGCTTCTTTATTATAAATTCTCTCTCCATCTCTCTTCCTCTCTCTTTCTCTGTTTCTTTCTCTCATTTCTCCTGTCTCTCTTCCTCTGCCAACTTACCTCCATAACCTCCTACCCACTCCCTCATGTCCACTTTGAGACTTCATTGTAACACATGCCATCCATTCATTCGCTTCAGTACAATGAACTCTCTCCCTTTGTCTTTGTGTGCACTATTTACTTGGAAAATTCTCTCCCTCCATACTTGGTCTAGTTGCCATCGAGGTCTCAGCTTAAACTTGTTTCGTCAAAGATACCTCCCAATTTAATGTATACCCCGTCCCATCCCCACCATTCTCTCCAATACCTGCTTGCTTATGACCTTCCTTTTGAAATATGCAGTTTTTTCCTCAACGTTTTTTCCCTTGTCTCTCCATTGTGATTCATACAGGCATAAAACACAAATGTTTTATTCACTATTATATCATAGTACCTAATAGATATTCATTAAATATTTATTGGATGAGGTAATGATGTCATGCTTTATTAAGGGATAATTTCCTTTGGGGTTCAACATAGTCACAGTTGGGATGGGCTTAGCTTTTTTTTTTTTTTTTTAAGATTTTATTTCTTTATTTGACACAGAGAGAGAGATCACAAGCAGGCAGAGCATCAGGCAGAGAGAGAGGGGGAGGCAGACTCCCTACTGAGCAGAGAGCCAGATGATGGACTCCATCCCAGGACCCTGAGATCATGACCTGAGCCAAAGGCAGAGGCTTAACCCACTGAGCCACCGGTGCCCTAGGCTTAGCTTTAAAGACAATTTTCATCACTTGAGATGTAGGTTATACACTAGTTAGATGATTTAAAGCATGGGTTTTTATAAGAGGATGAAGGATAATAGAAGGGGTTTATATAGATCAGGTATTTTTGTACTTCCATGGAGAAAACAGTGACAGAAGGAACTCACACTTATGAGGCTCTGCAGTAGGTCGGGCATTTATGTTAAAATTGTTTTAAACTCACTCATTTAAAATTTCTCACATTGATCCTATGCAGTAGTTGTTATCATCATTTTAGATATGGAAGAGCTGAAAAGAAGAAAAATTAAATATTTTAAATATCACCTAGTTTGTGAGCTGCTGAGCCAGGATTTGACTGCAGTGTTTGATTCCAGAACTCTCCAAAAACAAAATACAAACAAAAACAAAACAACAAAAAATCCCATACTACCTAATAATGAATGGGCACTAAGTCTAATCAAATTTCACATACATGTATGAAGGAGGTAAGAAGATTGATTCACTAAAGAATTAACAAGCCTCAGAGTAGACTCTCGAGATCAATTATTTGTCTAATGGGTCAGTTTAATTAAAATTTCTGCTGATTCTGGGTTTCCAGCTTTAAGATCTGGTTTGGAAAGAAGTGTATAAGGAGCTCCAGAAAATTCCGAAATTCAATGGAAGAATTAATTATAAGGGCTTATAGGAGCAACTTCCAAATTTTCTCTTTGGGTAGAACTGAAAACTTTTATCTCAAAAGTACTTTTCTGCTCAGTTTTTCTTCTTTTTGGTTCTTTCATAATGTATTAAAAATTGAATAGCTTTTGATATTACCAGAAACATGGCATGGTTTCAGGAAACAAGGACTTTCGATGGAGCAAACAAGAGTGACCAGAGAAGGCAGGTGGACAAGACAACAAGTTGTGTAGGAGAGGGTGATTAGAGAAGTCAAAGGCAGAGGACCTCCTTATCAGGAGGGAAGAGGCTGGCCATGCTGTCAAATGACTAGAAAATTCAGGATCACAATTGGGCCCTCAGATATCTACATGAAGACTGAAAAGACTGTAAATGTTGCCTTTTGAAAAAAACACTGAACTTCAGTTTTCTCATGTCAAGCAAAGATAGCCACATTCATAGGACTTCTCTGAGGAGGAGTAAATAATATATATAAGGTTCTTAAGGGGGGCACCCTTGTGGCTCAGTCAGTTTAAGCATCTGCCTTTGGCTCAGGCCATGATCCCATGGTCCTAGGATCAAGTCCCGTGTCTGGCTCCCTATCCCTGGGCAGAGAGCCTGCTTCTTCCTCTCCCTGTGCTGCTCCTCCTGCTTGTGTGCGCTCGCTCTCTTTCTCTCAAATAAATAAAATAATAAAAAAATAAAGCTCATAAGGTACAACCTGACCCATGCTGAACTTCAAAATATTAATGACTTTCCCTGTCTCAAACCCACCTTGGCAGGTAGTAGGACAGACAAAAATCAAGAACAAGACCTATCACAGAGCAATTAAAAACTTTAAAACAAAACATAATGTGGTGGTCTTTTTAAGAGTTCTGATCTAAACACACACAAGCCAACAATTCAATCCTGTAAACTCAAGGACAATCTAGAGTGGAAGATACATGAGAGTTATGCACGGCACATACCTTTTATGTTTTGCACTATTTTATTCACTTTCAGCCTGGTAAGATTTGCCTGGTGAGCTTGTAATAGCATGTTCTCTCTGATGAGTATTTTAAAAACATCCATGTAAGAATTTCTTAGTGCTCCTTACAGATATTATTTGTATCTGAGTCAAGGTGGCACTTTTTTTTTTTCCTGATGGTTTTCAACATCTAGTAAAGTGGTCCCTTCTCTGACATATTTACTCGTCTTATAATGTCTTTAGGTTAGAGCATACAGTGCTAGTTACAGGTTGAAGACCTCACCTAAAGATTCTGAGGATAAAGTTCCACCTATTTGCAATTAATAATGAGACTATTTCTAATCTTTATAGTTTGCTTAACAGAAAGTAGTATTTTAAATATCTCTGATTGATCCGGCAGAGACACACAGCAAATGGCATTACCTGCTTCCCAAGATCCGACATGGGAGGTGGTCATGACCCTCTCTTAGCACCTCTACATACCACCTAGAATGTATTCTGTAAACAGTCAACATGTTCTCTTTGCTAAGTTTTTTTATTTTGTTTTGTTTTGTTTTTAATTAATTTTGGCTGGAATTGTGGTATTAAATGGTACTCCTGATCTAGTGTATTTTACAGAGATTTAATAATAGAGGAATCTAAGTCAGGAAACAGAACAGATGAAGAGATATCAAGACACTTCTTAGCCTATATTTAAAAAATCAGCAAATAGTACATACTTCATCATAAAATAGAATCATTTGTCCTCATGGAAGATAATGACAGACCATTAGTTCATTGTGTACCTTGAGTTCCTTGTCTATTTCTTTGTTGGTTTTCCTGGTAGTCATGGTAGATTTGGGTTAATTTAACTACATTGTCTCTGTCAGCCTCTGACAAGTAGAATACAATCACATGGCGCCTGGCCTGGGTGTGGGTATGGTTCTATCCATGGAATGGAACAAAGCAAGCAAGCGAGGGAGGATTAAACCCTTGATCTTGGCATCATTAACACTCTGTTCTAACCCCTTGGACTAACTAGCCACAGACAAAGACCAATTGGACTAATAAGTCACAGCAGCCAGAACAATGTGGTTTGAATTTCTCATTTTTAATACATTGGTTTTATAATTTGATTTAAATATTTTAGGATTCATGAAGCCAAAGTCCCATGTTGCTGTCAATCAGAAGAGAGAAAGCAGAGAGGAAAAGCTATGCCATACAACTTTCCATGATCACCAGGTACAAACTGGCACTAAGGGCTGTATTGTCACTTTGTACAACAGGTGTCAACCTGGCACTTTGAGAGTAAATCACAAGTTTTATAAGTAATTTATATTTAATAAACACAAAAGAGGTTTTGCATTTAAGGAAACCTTTTTGGACCATTTTGAAGGTCCATAACTTTTGTGAAACAAACAAAATTACTCCACCGTTTGTTATTTGTTTGGTTTTGCCAAATTTTCCTGCATGGTGTTTGATCCAAAAATGAGGTACGCATGGTACTTATTATATAAATAAACAACTGGACAAGATATCTCAACATTATTATCCCAGTGGCTTTAGATCCCTGGGGTATATTCAAAATCCCACTTACTTCCAATGCCTATTATAAGTAGCACCTATTCTAGGAAGCATATCGTAACGTTTTAAAATTGACACTATAATTTGTACTGCCTGCACCTTATATTTTGTGGTTTGATTGTATGCAATTATTATTATTGTTATTCCTTATTTTGTCCTGTCCATTTCAATTACCATAATTGCCTCCCTTATGAAAAGATAAAATAATAAATCCCATGGGGGAAATGGCAGAGTTAGATGTTTCTTTGGTGACTCACACAGAACCAAAAGTAAGTACAGCATAAGCCTGCTGTAGCTGATTTGAATTGAACGACTCACTCTGTGATCTATGAATGTTGTGAAATTGTTAATCTACAATGTTTTCATCTCTTTCAACGCCAAACAGGAAGAACACGGACACTAAGAATATTTTATGTGAACTCTACCCAGAAAATATACCTTTAATTACTGTTTACCCTAATTTTCAGTCCCTTCTTTGACAATAATGTCTTTAAATGCATGTCTCTTTTTGTATTGCCTATAGAATAATGACAAAATGTTGGATGTGATGAATATTTTCAACACTTTTAAAAACACTTTTTTTCATTTTCTAAGGATTATCAATGTGAGCAGTTTCTTTAATACAGTATAACTGTAGTACAACTGAAAAATACAAAATCCATTGAGATTTCAGGAGATTCATGTCATCTCCAATGACAATTTATTATAGTCATTTATCCTTCATATGTTAGTGTCCAAAAAGATTACAAAAAAAGTCTACCCTGGTAGTAAGTAGAGATATATTCCGTAAAGTTATCTAACCATAACAGAAATTTGATCAGGGTAAGGAAATAAAGTAACAGTAATAATAGTGATGATAATAATAATAACAATAACAGTTAATCTTTATATAGTACCTGCTATGTGCCTGGCACTTCACATATATCAACTCATTTAATTCTCATAAAAACTTCATGAGGTAAATACAGTAATTATCTCCATTATACAGATTAGGAAATCAAGGCATCAGGTGGTTAAGTGACTTGCTCAACATTATTCACCCAGGTAATCTGGTTCTACAGTCCAGCTCTTCACAAGTATGCATACCATATCTCAAAAGGGATGTTGAAAAAAAGTGGAATTTTGGCAGTTCTGGTTGATTTTACCAATTCTATCCTAGGAAGCCACAGTCTCTTGTCTACAACTTTTTCTTAGTAGTTGAACAAATGACATCATTCCTAATGTTTACAATGATGTTCTGTACTCTAGACGGTAGTGGTGTTCACCAGAGGGATAGAAAGATGGGTGAAAACAACCTGTCCCCACACATAACACCTTCCTGGAATCTCAAAAAGATAGAAACAGTAAAACCAAACAAAATAAAATAGTATCTCTATTGCCTTAACACTTGTTTCATTTTCTTTCTTACAATATTCAAACATAAATTTTGTTCATTTCTTAAAAGTGAATAACTGAAATAATGGTATGTCTACTGCCAACTTTGTGAGATTAAATATCATAAATTCTCAAGGACTGAACTATTTGTTTAGACATTCCCTGGAAGCACATCATGTTCTTTACGGATAATAACAAATATTAAAAAAAAAAAAACCTAAAAGAAATTTCAGAGTATTTGATAATCAGGTCATGACATCATCAATTTCAGATGTACTGAGAATATGAGGAACTTGATATGAACAGATGGGAGAGATAAAGAAATCTGGGAGCTATTCTGAGGCAGTGTGAGGTGTACTATTGAATGCTGCTTTGAGCTCAGGAAATGTGCAAAAACTGGTCGTTAACTACAGCACTGCTCCTTGAAGTGTGGTCTATAGTCCAGCAGAATAATGTCTACAAGCTTGTTAGAAATAGAAAATCTCAGGCCCCAGCCCAAACCTGGGGCTGAACCTGAATCTGCATTTTTTATAAGATCTTCCAGGTGATTACCATGCACATTAAAATTTGAGAAGCACTGAACTACAGTATCTCTCTATGCTCAATATCAACATGTAATGTCAAACCACTTACATTTAACTTAGCATAATTTTAAGACCTACAACCAGCTGGTAGAAATAGACAAATGGTGATGTATTTTTGAAAATTTAAATATTACAAAACCATTTTGCAGGTGTTTAGCTCACTTAATATCCCCATTCTGTTATGAGAAAATCAGAATATATGTTTTTCATGATGAAACTGTTGCTAAGAGAAAAGCTTTATATAAAGGGGCCAAACACATAGAGGTGATTTAGATCTTCTAAATCCAAATCCAGTACCTTTCCCATTCACAAGCAAACCATCCGCAGTTGTCAGAATATTTTTAGGTTCTGTCCTTGGAAGTGCTAAAAAGTTGGTAGTGTTTGTTTTTTTTTTAATTTTTTAAAATTTCTTTTCAGCATAACAGAATTCATTGTTTTTCCACCACACCCAGTGCTCCACACAATACGTGCCCTCCTTAATACCCACCACCTGGCTCCCCCAACCTCCCACCCTTCAAAACCCTGAGATTGCTTTTCAGAGTCCATAGTCTCTCATGGTTCACCTCCCCTTCCAATTTCCTTCAACTCACTTCTCCTCTCCATCTCCCCATGTCCTCCATGTTATTTGTTATGCTCCACAAATATGTGAAACCATATGATAATTGACTCTCTCTGCTTGATTTATTTCACTCAGCATAATCTCTTCCAGTCCCGTCCATGTTGCTACAAAAGTTGGGTATTCATCCTTTCTGATGGAGGCATAATACTCCATAGTGTATATGGACCACCTCTTCCTTATCCATTCATCCGTTGAGGGGCATCTTGGTTCTTTCCACGGTTTGGCGACCGTGGCCATTGCTGCTATAAACATTGGGGTATAGATGGCCCTTCTTTTCAGTACATCTGTATCTTTGGGGTAAATACCCAGTAGTGCAATTGCAGGGTCATAGGGAAGCTCTATTTTTAGATTCTTAAGGAATCTCCACACTGTTCTCCAAAGTAGCTGCACCAACTTGCATTCCCAACAGTGTAAGAGGGTTCCCCTTTCTCCACATCCTCTCCAACACACGTTGTTTCCTGTCTTGCTAATTTTGGCCATTCTAACTGGTGTAAGGTGGTATCTCAATGTGGTTTTAATTTGAATCTCCCTGATGGCTAGTGATGATGAACATTTTTTCATGTGTCTGATAGCCATTTGTATGTCTTCATTGGAGAAGTGTCTGTTCATATCTTCTGCCCATTATTGGATATGATTATCTGTTTTGTGTGTGTTGAGTTTGAGAAGTTCTTTATAGATCCTGGATATCAACCATTTGTCTGTACTGTCATTTGCAAATATCTTCTCCCATTCCATGGGTTGCCTCTTTCTTTTGTTGATGGTAGTGTTTTTCTGAGACACCACTATTTCCCGTTACAGCATTCAGTACTCATAAAGGCAGAAAAGATAATCTCAGTCAAATACAGCAAATTCAGTCACTGACAAGTTTTCTCAACTTTTTCTGGGTACACTCATGATTTCAGATTAAAGTGGACATTTCAAATTTTCCCCTTCTCCTGAAATAGTATTAGGTTATTTGGGGTAGGGGGGCTCTGTAGTGGAGGGGAGCCCATGGTTGCTTCAGTTCTTAGTCTTGATCTTCCTTCCACAAAGATGCCTCTCCTCACTTCCCATGCCACAGTGACATTCTTGGGAGGTTGCTGTCCCTCAGCATGTCAGACAAAGGGCAGAGACTCAGGTATTGTATCCTTTCAAATTTCATTTATGACTGACTTTTATTGTTTCTCCTCCCTTTTCAGGACCAACTGGAAAGATGAGGGTGGAAGGGGAGAGGACTGGGCACAGGAACCTGCTCTCCTATGCCTTCCCCAGTGTCTAACTCTAGATTCCTCTGTAACTTTTCCCTATTTCTTTCAGCCCAGAGAATTATTATCTCCTCAAAGGCAGGAAAAACTTGATCTTCAGGTATTCTTGTGTGGTGTTTTTTTTTTTTTTTTTAAAGCTTAAAAGCCAGGAATTTGTTCTCTAGTTTCCATAGTTGCCACTCCCCCTTGAGGCAATGCCTGTGTAAAGTCCAGTGGCCTAAATGGAGGAGAGGTCACAGGTTAAAATGGAATGAGGTATGGTGAGCATCAGTTAATACTTTTTCTTTTTTAAGATTGTATCTCTTTATTTATTTGACACAGAGAGAGAGAGAGAGAGCACAAGCAGGGGGAGCGGCAGGCAGAGGAAGAGGGAGAAGCAGGCTCCCCGTGGAGCAGGGAGCTCAATGCGGAACTCGATCTCAGGACCCAGAGATCATGACCAGAGCTGAAGGCAGACGCTTAACTGGCTAAGCCACCCAGGGCCTCGAGCATCAGTTAATACTTAAAATTATTGTTCTTCCTGGTGTTCTATAATTCTCACGAGAGAATTATATGAAAGGTCAGATGTCTAGAATTTAAATCACATGAAATTAGTTCACTCCATCTATGTTTGTCTGACAACATCTAAGGTACTATATTCAGTTCTTAGTAGTTCCCTTTAAATGTTATTGACAATGTAAGGGATGACCATGAGAAAATAATCAGCGTGGTAAGGTATCTGAGAATGATTTCATGGTGTCGTAATTATAGGAATTATGACCACTTGGCCTAGGAAAAATAAAGACTAAAGGGAAATAAACATTTGAATGTCTATCATATCATATGGAATAGAGTAAACACTTATTGTTGTGTTTTGCTCTAAGGGAAGACTTAGAATCAATGAATTAAGTCTAAAAAAAATCAAATTTTAGTTAAAGTTAAGTACACCAGAGGCAATTCTGCCATTTTCATTTTACTCCTACATAGAGTAACAGTATAGAAAAGCCCCAATTCCTGAGATATTACTTAGAAGAGAAAGCCACCAGGAAGACAAGCTTCCTGACTCATATTGAATGATAACATGAGAAAGAAATAAACTTTTTATTAAGTAATGTCATTCACTAGTATCTTGTAGCTTTTATGTTATCACAGCCTACTCTCTCCTACCTAGCTTGATTAATACAGTAAGGAAGAACTTCCAAAGAAAGGAAGAACTTCCAAAGAACTTCTGAATTTCCAATGCAGAAGTACTACCATATTTTGGAAACACGGTAGTATATGTATATGGAAATACGGTATTGAAATACTTCTTTACAAGCAGTAAAGAGTATACCTATATTAACAAATGTATTCATAAATTATTTATACATTTATTAAGCTTTATAGTCTGTGAGTGCATACACTGCCCCATTTCTTCTACCATGCACTGGAGAAAAATTGGTAGGCAAGATCAGCATGACCTTTCAGTATTGGCTAGTAGTTTTGATTAGGTGATTCTCATGTTTGCTTCCCCATTCGAAGGTTTTTAATGTCAATTTAATAAATTAATAGAATCTAGCTATCACCACATCCTATGGTATAATGTTCCTGTTGTTATAATATCTAGCTATCCTCGTTTTTTTCTACATACATGAGAAGAATATGTTTGTATATGTATATGAGCATTTTTGTGTTTAGACAGATACACTTTACATTTCTGATAATTTATCTAATGACTGTCAGGAAATGTGAAGAATTTGAGATTTTATCCAACTTGCAAGTTAACAAGTTAGCTTGGATGCCAGCAGAAGGCAAAAGACTCCTGGATCAGAAACAAAGGAAGTTTATTATTCACAGCAATAGTTGCAGCCAAAATATCAGCATTTGCCTGAGTTTCAATTCCTACAAGGAGGAATGATGAGGTCCAGGTGACATATGCGCATGCAGTGGGTTAGATTACAGAAAAGGAATCCCAAATTTAGAAAATGTCAGTCTTTCAGAATTGGCTGCTAGCAAGGCTGCCCACACTTTGTCCCAGAGAGAGGCATTAATTCTTTTATAATGGACAACAATGTCTCCCTCTGCTCTGGATGGGGACATATCTCTGTCTTCCAAGGTTGTTCTGTACATAAACATCTTTGAAAATATAATTAGAACAAAAGGCTGTCAGTGCTTTAACTCACAAAACATGCAGAAATATTAGAGGTCCATATAGAATTGTCTTGTAATGATACACACTGGATTATAAGCTGCCATGAACTAGAACTAATTATAATTTTTCATTATCATACCTTCAATTTCTAACACAGCGCATGGGATTCAGTAAAAGGAGCTATGACTTACTGAAGTCTTGTCATATGCCAGGACTTTTCAAATATTGCATGTGTTAACTTAATCCCAGCAACTACCATATGATAATTATGAATACTATCTGTACTTTACATATGAGGAAGCTGATGCCAAAAATATTTAGCAACTCATTTAAGATATTCCAATAATAATAATAAACTCAGCCAATAAGCAACTCAACTGATAAGAGATGGAACTTAAATAAGCATGTTTTAAAGCAGTGGATTACATGAATGGATGGATAAAGAAGTCTGGAACAGAAAAATGTCTGCAAGTATATGCATCAAACTATGTACCAGGTTCCATTTTTGAGTTTGAACCCAGGGCAGTTCTATTCCAGACTTCACATACTACTAAAACAAGACTAAAATCAGGGGTTAATGCATATTGTTACAGTATCTGCTGATTTATGTAACTGCAGTCTACTCAGAAACTCTACATGTAAGTCTGTACTACAGCATGTCTAATTGAAGCTTTATTGTCTAGGCTTCATTTGCCTGACTTGGCCAAACTTCATGGTAAAAGACTAATTCTCTTTGAAAAAAAATATGAGAATTTATTTCATACTTATTGTTCTTAGCAGTATGTTCATTGGCAGAACATAAAAAACAAGTAGAATTGCTCTGTTTTATTAGCTGTGGAATAAATGTACAATGGAAAAACTAGCTCATGACTGAAACACAGAAAAGTCATTTTTGTGCTCTGTCGCTATCCCTGGATGTAGACAAGACTGTAGCTACACAAAGTACATACCATACTATGTCTTGATTTTTGTTTTTCAAAAAATACAATCTGTTTATTTCTAATCTCCTTCTCTATAGACTTCTCTCTTTTGCCCAGTTGTAAACATAAACTGACATGTCCTGGGTAGAAGGAGATGGAAAATATGCATTTCTTCATATCAATAGGATATATATGTGGACCACAAGATGAGAGAAGAGAGGGAAAAGTTCACAAAGTTGGGGAAAATGTACTCATAATTCAACACCACAACACAGAATCACTGTCACATTAATTTGTGTATTTTTCTTCCAATATTTGTTTTAAGTAATTCATCAGTAAATTAACACAATATTTAATTGAGCACCTACTATTGCCATACACAGCTTAAGAAACCAGGGATATACGGGTACACAAAATGGAACAAATATTCCTTCTGTACATTCTCTAGAATGAGGGATTTTTTAGATGGTATACATCAAAGTTTGAAAATTACTTTTTGAACATATAAGCAAATATTTAAATGTTCCTCTTTGGCTTTTATAACCATAATCTTTAAGGACTGAATTATCTTCCCTGAATAGCTAATGAAAAACAAGTTTTATGAAGTTGTTATATTTTCCTGGTTTCCTTTTTTCTTTTTAAGCAAATAACTCCATAATTAACATCTTGACAAATCAATGTTTCCTCTATATTTGTAAAAGGATATATATTCTTTCAGCACATATTTCCCCCCAACTTGTGCATGCTGCCTTTGGACACTGTTCTGTTCTCATTTTGTGCAAGAGTCATATTTAACACATTGACATTTCTACCCACAGAACTGTCACTGAACGGGATGCCTGGGTGGCTCAGTTGGTTGGACAACTGCCTTCGGCTCAGGTCATGATCCCGGAGTCCCGGGATCGAGTCCCGCATCAGGCTCCCAGCTCCATGGGGAGTCTGCTTCTCCCTCTGACCTTCTCCTCGCTCATGCTCTTTCTCACTGTCTCTCTTTCAAATAAATAAATAAAATCTTTAAAAAAAAAAAAAAAAAAAAGAACTGTCACTGAACGACTTCAGAGGTAGCAAAGAGTGATGCTTCTGAATTCTCCTTCATCCATAGGTGATAGCTGACATTTCAAGGTTAAGGTTCCATCTTTGTTCTCTTTTAAAATACACATACCACTATAATACTAATATCTTACATATCATCCACACCTTTTTAAGAACAGATAAGAAGAAGGTAGCCTTGATAGGTAGAAGATGGCAGGAGGCCAATGGCAAACACTATACCCTATGCACAAAAGGCAGGCAAGTAAATTTCTGTGTGTGTGTGTGTGTGTGTGTGTGTGTGTGTGTGTATTGCTGCTTATTTCATCATTACTGTGAAGTACCTAGCATGGGATTATCTGACATTAGAGAATTCTGTCCAAACGTAAGCACATGAATAGTTGGCTGGGTAAAGGAAACAGGTGTGACTCTCATTAGCACAACATTTTTGTTGTCTGAAGTCAATAAATAGGAGTGATTTTTAAATATTGTCAGACTGTTATAATGCTTAAGGGGGAAAAAAAGCTGGGGAAAGGGTGGGTTCATAGATTATTAAAACCGTAACATTAGTATCGCTATTTCATTTTCATCTTCAGATGAAGGAGCTGAAGACAAAGAAACTGAGAACCTCAGTCAAGTCATAAAAATAGTACAATATTTCTGATCTAGTATCCCTTCAGCTCTAAGCTTGCTGCCTTCATACCAGGGTGGGCATTTGGACATTTTATAGTGGTTGTTCAAAAACTGTACAGTCTTCCATCTTTTTGGAGGAAAGAAGAAACCAGTAAATGCTTTTTTTAATTTTTTTTTCCTTAGACCAGGGATTTTAAGATTTTTTTTCTGAGCTGCTTCATGAACATATAAATATGCAACAAGATGGGAAACGAGGAAGAATAAAGGAAAATAGCAGAATGAAACAATTTTAAAGGAATGTGAATTGAGTTGTTCTTCTTTAGTTTGTAACACTATATAAATCTTAAACTTGTAGTTTTTGATATGAAAATTGAGAACATTGCATTACATTGAGAGAATCCATTTAATCTCTCATTTCGGGGTCCTTTTTCCCTGGAAAAGATGGAGCATCTCCCTTTCCTGGTTAGGAATTAGGCCAGGGATGAACTTTGGGTTTCTTAAGGCAAAGCTCTGTTCTTAAGGCAAGCTAAATAATTGTTTTTAATGTAATGGATTTAGTATCTGTTCTAACAGATGATTATGTCCTTCTCCAAAAGTCTGATAGTCTTATTATGAGAGAAAAAGGAGCAGAAAAACAATTTGTGTATTTATTTATTAGGGAGTGAAAGAGTGTGTGTAAAAATTCTTGGAGATACTGGGAAGTTGGGACGACTCCTTAGAGGAGTACAGAAACCAGAGGTCAAATGCCTCGAAGACTGGTCCTCTAAGAGGATCTGCTTTCAGAAATTTCTGGGGCAAGGAGGTAGGGACACAAAGACCTTTCAAGAAGGCTAGTCTAATACTCAGGAGCTGTGCTAGACAAGAAGCCCATCTTCAGCCATCTGTCATCATTATATGATGGAAATTCCTCCTTGCCTGCTGTCAACTTAAGCTTGGAGTGATTGAGAGCAATGATGCACTCATCACTCCAGTCTTCCTAGGTAACCTTATTTGATTACTCCATGAGGTTGACTACCCACAAATTCCCAGGATATCTGTATGCTGATGGATTATAAATCACTTATTACTGAGAAGAAATGTGAGTCTGTATTTGGGGACAGAATGGAACATTCTGAACTAGAGGCTCTTAAATATATCTCATTACTCACTTTTTGTGAAAGTTGATCTTTTTTTTTCTTTGCTATTGATTTTTCTGAGAGGATAGATGAATACTTAGACAAAAGTATATTTTTGATGACTCTATATGTCTTTCTTACTAACTCCTTTGGTCCTCAAAGGGTTTGTGATTTAGGAAGTGAGAAATAAAAGGTTATAGTGCCTTCGTAATATACACACTATTAGGTAAGAAGCGGATGGCAATGTTTTTTATTAAAGCTGCCTCGGGAATGCTTAATAGACAGATGTGTCATGATGCTGTAGCAATATCAAATCCAGTTTAGTTCCATTCTCAAACAGAACAAGATTCTTCCCACTAAATTTTACACAAGATAAGAAAGCTAGAGCATAAAACGCATCCCCTCTGACTGCCTACTGTCTTTAGCAATCGAAGAGTGTCGAGCTGATGATGTCAACCTCACAGAGCAATCAAATAGGGTTACCTGGGAAGATGGGAGGGATGTGTGCATCATTGCTCTCAATGATAGTAGAGAAATAATATTCTGCTATCTTGGGGTTCACAAGGAGAGATTAAGAAATGTGATTAGCGGGGCACCTGGGTGGCTCAGTGGGTTAAGCCTCTGCTTTCAGCTCAGGTACTGATCTCAGGGTCCTAGGATTGAGCCCCGCATCGGGCTCTCTGCTCAGCAGGGAGCCTGCTTCCCCTCTCTACCTGCTTCTCTGCTTATTTGTGATCTCTCTCTGTGTCAAATAAATAAATAAAATCTTTAAAAAAAAAAAAAAGAAATGTGATTAGCAATAAGCTCTTTATGTAAAAAGATCCTTAGTAGATCAGACCGCATGAGAATGTCTAATACCTCACAGTACAAGTGTCTAACACATAATAGTCCTTGATAAATTTAACCTGTCATCACCCTCCAGGAAAATACCCATAAGCAAACAATGTGATGTGGTTTTGTTTTAAAATATTTAGTCAAAAATTAATCTGGCTATTTATCTTTTTTTTTTTTTCTGGCTATTTATCTTAATTCACCAGTTCTTCAACTGAATTACTTTAGTCATGCAAAACTATTCTGAAAAGAAACAAAACTTTGAATTATTTCCCCCCGTAATATTATAGTTTTTTACTATTTATTGGGTCATTAGTGGAAATAACAAAATAATCTTTTCCTTCTTTTTCTGTATTTACTATGCTATACTGAAGTGAGAAGCAAAGAGAGAGAGAGAGAAGAGAGAGAGACAATAGTTCATTCTCTTTTCTCCACTCATCTTTCTGGACACTTATTCATTCTTGAATAATGCATTTCAGTTGAATTTGCACATGTTTACATAATTTATAAACTGCCAGAACACAGTTTTGTGCAACTAACAAATTAAAATATTATCCCCATTAAAATGTATGTTCCTTATTTAGACTATGCAATATTTCTTAGGGAATGGGAATGACTCAAAAGCATTTTATAATTCTTTATTGAGGCCTACTTCTCTTGTAAAACATATGAGCCATAAATTCCAAGACAGGCATTATATATTAAGGGTTATTTCCTCAAAATAACAATTAAAACTGTGTCTGTTATTTGTAAAAGTTAATATTTAGTTGTAACTATCAGAAGCTGTATTTAAATTTATGAATTACTGCCCTCCCAAAGACTATGTATAAATGAATAGTTAAGTTGCTTAGTCTCTATTAATTTGGTTACATATTTTTAGGTCTGGATTAGTTTTTTAGGTGTGTATTAAGCAATTTAAGTATGAAGTTATAATTTATAAGTTATAATTTATGGTTCCCTAGTAACTCATATATATTAAGGCCTAATTAATGTAAAACAAAATTTTCTTTAGGGATATATTTAACAAACATGTACAGTTATGTAACCACCATCACAGTTAAAATATAGAATATTCCTGTTGTCCTTCCAAAATTCCCTTGTTTCTACTTGTAGTTAACATTCCCTCCCCCAGTCTCTGCTTACTAAGATTTGTCTTTTACCAAATATCGTATAAGTGAAATAATGTGGTCTGTAACCATTAAGTCTGGTTTCCTTCACCTAGTGTAATGTCTTTGATATTAATCCATGTGGCTGCATGTATCATTAGTAAGTAGTTTGCTGATTTTCTTTTATTCCTGAGTATTATTCTATTGTAGATATGTACCACAATATGCTTTTCCATTCATTAGTTGTACTCATTTGGATTGTTTCCGTACTTAACAATCATTGTGAATAAATATTCATTTATTGCCCTTCCCTATAAGATGATTATATTCTTCTCCTTTTCGTAGCAGGGTTCTCCAAAATACAAGCAAACATGCTTATTAGTTTCTGAGTTAAAGCTTTAAGGATCAATGCATGATTCTTCCTCACGCTTTTCCCTCTGCCATGAAAACCGCATGTCCTGAATAGGGCTACTCTTTGGCTCAGGCCTAGAGAGAAGAACATGCAGTAGAGAACCACGGTCAACCCATTGCCTCCCTGTAATCAGAGATGAACATTTGCTACTCTATGTGACAGAGGCTTTGAGTTTGTTACTTCAGTATAACCTGAGAGAAACTAACTCACAAATCTTAGAAACCGCTTCTTTCTACCTGTAGTATTTGAAGTCCACTTCCTTGAACTTCTTTCTTCATTCCCTTGAGCTTGATATGCCTTTCATTTCCAACCTCCCTCTTTACTTCATTATTATTTTCACTGGGTTGTCTTTCTGCTGCCAGTCTCTCCAAAACTGTCTTTAAATCACACCTTTACATCTTCATACTAATGTGCTATAGATGTTTAACTGGTCTCACAGCTTTGAATCTGTAATCTCCTAGCCTAGATGATACATTCATGGTATTATATGAACCCTGAAAAAAAAAAAAAAACCAGGACTCTCCTAATATTCTGTTTCTACTAAAAATCTTCAGTAACAACTCATTAATTGCAGAGTTAATCTGACCATCTCACCTTTATTTACAAGGTACTTTTTATTGGTTCTTGAATTCCCTCCTCTGTCACTTCCCCCATTACAAACATCTTCTGATACTCCACTGAATGAACCTCTCTTCCAATCACACAGCTATACCCCTTGGTTCAGGATTTGCAGCAGGTATTTCTATCCCCTTTGTGCCCTATTCTTTCTTAGCATTTAAAATTCTCCAAGATGTCTTTAATTCCATTACTATAGGGAAAACTTTCTACTGATTCCACTCAGAGTTACCATTAGGTCCTCCAAGCCATGCTCCACAAAGCAGCCAAAATGATCTTTAAAAACACATCATTGGGGCACCTGGGTGGCTCAGTGAGTGAAAACCTCTGCTTTTGGCTCAGGTCATGATCCCAGGGTCCTGGGATCAAGGGCTGCATTGGGTTCTCTGCTCAGCAGGGAGCTTGCTTCCTCTTCTCTCTGCCTGCTTGTGATCTCTGTCAAATAAGCAAATAAAATCTTTAAAAAAAAAAAATCATCTATCCTTTCTCTCTATCCTACTTAAACTGCTTCACTGGCAGCTAGGATAAATACTGAAATCTTGAGGACTAGATGGGTTGGCCCCTCCCTACTTTTTTACCTCTTCCCTTCCCTCTCTAGCATTCTGATTACACTGGTTCTCTTTTTGTTCCATTGAATATCCTGCTCCCTCCTACTGTGGGATCTTTGTGCTTACTATTCTCTCTGCCTAGAATGTTACTCTTTTCTCTCTCTCTCTTTCTCCCCCCCCCCCCCAGTTAACTCCTTCCTGTCCTTCGGATCTCAATTCTGTTGTTAATTTTTCAGAGAAGCTTTCCCTGACTTTTCTCTTTTCAGAGACAAGAGACAAAACCGTTTATATAAAACCACTGAATGCCACTGAATGACTTCTCCAAGAGGTCCGAACTTCCTTTAATATATGCTTTAATTATATAATTAAATAAATAAAGCTTCCATATAATATATGCTTTATAATAAAACTTCCATATAATATATGCTTTAATTATAGTACCATTTACCTACCCCTTCTTAAGGTACTTAGCACAGTTATAACTGTACATTTATTTGTGGGATTATTACATCATCTACCTGTTTGGGCTTCAGCATTGTAGACCCATATCATCCATGGAACAATATTTGCTGGCTGTTTCTCAAAGACTGAAAGCACATGATATGTGGAGCCTCCACTCAGTCACTATCTGTACCCTACTGATTTGTAGTCTTACACTGCTTTGTAATTTAGATCTGCATCACTCTGTATTGGCATCTTTTTCTTGTTTGCATGTCTCATCCCTGTACCAATAAACACAGGGACCTAGTAAGTATGCTATTAGTTGAATAATTGAATAATTTCTACTTATTCTCAAATATGAATACTATTAGACTGAAGGTTAGTCGATGGAAAAAAATTGACATTGATATCTGGCCATTTCCAAAAATTATAGTCCAGAGTTTTATTTACATATTCAAACAAAACTGTTTATATAAAACCACTGAATGCCTACTATCAGCAGCATTATGATTAAGGTTGCCAGATAAAATTTCAACCATGCATAATTTTTTTAGTGTATGTATGTTCCCAATATTGCATACGGCAGAATTATTTTAAAATTTACTTGTAGTTTATTTGAAACTCAATTTTGGTGAGGAATCCCTTATTTTTATTTGCTTAGTCTGGCAACTCTAATAAAGATATTCCTTGAAATGATAATGGCGGCTCTCCCTCAGTGCTGATCATTAATCACCAGAGCATCGATTGCTACCTATGGATGATTTTATGTCATCTTAACAACCAAATGAGTAGGTCCTATGAACAGCTACTTTGACCACATGGAGAAACTAAGGTACAGAATAAAGAACTTGCTCAGAATTACACAACTATTAAGTGGCAAGTTTTATATATGTTTCAAGGTATTTAAGATCTCAAAGCCAGCATTTAGAACCACTGTAATATACCCCCTCTTCTTACACTATCTAAACCACTGAACACATACCAGGCAACTGCAGAGACAACAGAGAGACTTTTGCCATTGAGTGCTCCGAGTATTTGGTAACTATGGTAATCCAAAGATCCCTATGTAAGACACAGCACTGGATTTGTGAAACAGCGGATGAATTTCTGACAGTCCCAAAGGAATTTCAGGTCTTTAGCTACTACATAGTTTATGAATTTGCATGAATGTGCTACAGTATCACTGTCTCTGTAACTTACTATGTTGGGTCTATTACTGCCCATGAGTTAACTGTTAAAGAACTTTATATGACATAGAGAAAAACCTAGATATAGTTTTCATGCCCTAAGGTCAATATAATGTATACCTCTCCTGGTAACAAATGCATCTCCAAGATCAAGTCTTCTCTGAGCCATTATAAAGATGTGCACTATACTTGCCTTTTTTTTTTTTTTTTTTTTTTTTTTTGGTGGTAACTTGCAATATTAACATACCACCACTCAGTACTTTCCAGTATAATTGTGTAAATACTATGTGAATGGGCCTAGGTTTTTTTGGAATCTTATTACTTTTGTATCTCTTCTGTAAGTATTAGTTCCAATTTCCCTCTCTTTAAACTGAATTGTTGGGTGACTTAAAATAGTTTCTGAGTTCCATCCAAAAGGCAGCCTGAGCAAATTGATGGATTAAGTGATTCTTGTGCAGAGTTTAAATATCAGCTTCAAAGATGGTAAGGAAGAAATGTTAAGGTATATCATATATCAAGAATGTTGGCCCTCAAGGTGTTGTGCATTCAATCATCCTTTTACAATCTTCTTTCAAGGAAAATGAGACTTCTTACGTTTCATACCAAGTAACTTTTGCTCCTTCATCACAAGGCAACTTTCACTAAGCGGTGGGTCTTAGACACAGATTTACCATGGTTATGTCCCACACTGAGAACACACATGTTCTCTCCCTGGTTCATTTAACAGAGCTGCCTCATTCTTTCTCACCCTCTTCACACTGCTCACATGAGATCTTGTCACTCAGCACACCCAGGGATAAACTGACCCCTTCTCTGAGGTGGTAACAATAATACAAAGACAACAGTACAGGCTTTTGAGTCAGACAGACTTGAGTTTAACTCCTAGGATCTACTTACTAGCTGTGTGACAAGAGCTAATCATTAATCATTCTCTCCCTCAATTTATTCACTTGAAGGATCACAATAGTAGTAGCACCAACTTCTTAGGGTTGTTGTAATTATTAAGTGGATAATGCATGAAGATCACAGATAAAGAGTAAGCAGTCAAAATGTTAACCAATCATTATTATTGTCATTTCATGGCAGCAAAATGTGAATAACTTACCTTTGTAAACAAGAAAAAAAGTCCCAGTTTTTACTTGTCTGTTAGACTACCCTCTAATCTCTCCTCTCAATTTTCCTATTAATAAGCTGCCTCTAATGCAGGTACTTTTTATTTTGGATTTCAAAATGCACCACAAGAAAGCTATTAAATTTGATAATATCAGTGAAAAATACAGAGCAGGACATATTGTTAACTTTGCTCACTTCTACCCATTCCCCACATATAAGTACTCTTAACCACTAGACTGGACTTGTACTTGAGCACAGCCTCTGAAAAATAAAATATGTGGATTCATTTGCATAAATTATCAAAAGTATATTCTTCCAGAATGAAATTCCCTCCTGATGTAGAAGAGAGCTTTGGAACAAATATTTCTCATTTTGTTCAAAATATTTTCCTTGGGTTTTGCAAAATATGGTAGAACTTCAATACCCTCCAGTAAGAAATATATTAATTCTCTTTCTTCCACGTTGAATGCCACTCTTATTATCCCTGCCATAATTTTTTCAACCTGTTGGAAATTCATACCTCAGTAGATATTCCATCAAAAAAAAAAAAAAAAGAAAGAAAGAAAGAAATTCCATCAAATCAGGGGTATAATTACTTACTCAAATCAAAAGAATGTCTCTTTCTTTTTCTCTCTCTATCTTCAGACTTCATTATATGTAATGTGTCATTTTCTTAGGACACAAAAACCTAACTTTCCTTTCCTAGTAGTGTGTGTGTGTGTGTGTGTGTGTGTGTGTGTGTGTGGAGACATGGTAGATATTCATGCTCCTCCATACCAAGGAGACTTGTGAAAGTTCATATCTGCATACTCATTAGGTAGAGTTTCATATATCTGGATCTTAAAAATTTGTCAGTGCTTAAAGTAGCAGATGTTTTGCCACAAAATAAACTTTGGGAATCTTTATGGTCTGCAAAAATGATTATAGATCCACAAGTAGCTGCTTATGGTTGACTGCGATAACATCTCCATGTTAGTAAGTGTTGTTCTTAACAAATAATAAGCATTATACGCAACTAATGAATTGTTGAACACTACATCAAAAACTATATGATGTACTATATGCTGGCTAATTGAACATAATAATAAAAAATTAAAAAATATATTTAAAAAAATAAGTGTACCCTCTTTTTCAGGAAAATAGTGCTTGAGAGGTTGGCACAGGTTACTGTTAATCTTTTCTTATTAAAATAAATACCCATAAGTCCTCTTATGCAAAAACTCTGTGTTGAGTACTTGAAAAAATGGAAAAAATTAAAGTGTACATTAAACATTCATTTCTTAATTTCATTCCTTTGATAAATATTCGTTAAGAAACGACTCTATTTCAAACCTTGGTCAAAACACTAAGGATAGAGGGGTGAACAAGAGGTCATATCCAGATTCTTATTTTCATGTAGTTTGCATTCTAAAGAAAACACATATCAAGAAAATAACTAATACTTTCATTTATACAATTCTGTGAAGAAGATTTAGTTGGTTCTATGAAAGTGTTCATTAGACTGAATGGGGAATGAGGATGAATTTTTTTAAAAATCTGAAGACCTAGACTGATCACTTCAAATAAAGTAAAAATTACTAATAATCATTTGGTCTGCTATTTTTTTTAACCTAAAGTGGATTTCCCATGTATGTTTACTAGATTAACCTTTCATATATAATTATAGAGGTTTGTAGTTATCTATATTGTGCCTGGATTAAACCAGAATTCTCCTTGAAGGAAAAGTCTGTATTTTGAAATCTATTCTTTTCATCAATTGAGGGGTAGGATATCACTCTGGAAGGTTCGGAGCTCCAAAATCTAAATGTGCATTAATGAACAGATATAATTTTTATATAGTGATACCATATTGTTTCTTTGAATACCACTGCTTTAAGACTATAACTCAGGTGTAATGAAGTTGAAATTATGACTAGAAGACTAGTTGTATCAGAAAGCCAAATGATAAATGGAAAATAACTCTAATTCATAGCTCAACAAATTGTTTTTAAGTTCTTCATTTTGGTCAGATCTAGGACTTTGGGTTTGGGTTTGTCATAATAGTAACTGTCTTCGCCTAGGGGAAATCGGGAGGACTTCCTCAAAAGAATGTTTCTTTACTGGCTTTTTAAGTGTGAATAGATATTCTTCAGATTAAGAGGAGGAGAATGAATGTTCCAGGACTATGGAACAAATGGGATAAAGCCATAGAGGTTTTAAAGGGCATTGCATGTTCAGAGTACAGGAAAAAATAGAATAGATTATTAGGAAAAAATAGTTGCATTTTTGTACGCCATACTAAAGAGTTTGGATTTTATTGTTTTCAGTGGTGAACCAGCAGTGCTTTTCAAGCAACAGAATGACAACATGAGATTCACTTTTCAGAAAGTTTTCTTTGTTGTCAGTGTGACCTACGATATGAAGATTGGGCAGACCACAGTGAGACAGACAGATGACCAGAGCAATAATCTGGCTGAGAGATGATACTAGACACTATCCAAAATCTGGAATTATTATATCTGTGATAGTTATTCCTAATGGGAAATATCAGGGAAGTTTAGCACATAAAGGATTGTAAGATTATTTCAGACCAATAATAATAAGCATAGTACCAACTTGATTACTATAGGTTAACATCATGGGTGAACAGTTTCTGACCAGAGAAGCAGGGAGCCCTAGCTCATGGGACACAACCCTCATAACCAGTATGAATTTTGATCTGACATCCACAAAGTAAATCAGGCTTTAGATTTTACATAGTTTTTCAGACATCAAACGAAAGCTAGAATCTTTAGGCCTATTTATATTCCTGTTCTTATCCTTTACAGATGACTTGCATTTCCATATTTCTTTAAGCTGTAGTCACCAATGTCAGTTCCTTCAGAGGAGCAGCTGGTGGAATCAACAGTTGCTGGGCAAACTCTCTGCTTTGGGTTTCTAAGCAACATACTCTGCATGTGGTCAGAGTTAAAGTTTGTTGTAGTCCAGGGTGTTTTGGCTGCTGCAGAGAGGTTTCTTTTCTTTCTTTCTTTCTTTCTTTTTTTTTTTTTTTTTTTATGTTTTCAACCATGCCTATTGGTAGTTTATCATCAAATGCATAAAATTGCCTACCTTAAGAAAAAGTTAGAGGTCTGAAAGAAAACAAAGACATGAGCAAGGACTTTTTCACTCATGCTATCCTTTGAACCAATATTCCTGCTTCTCTGACTTTAACATTTTTCTGTGTGCTAATTTCTCTTGTTTGTCAAGTAAATCAACGATGATCTTTCCAGGCATGGAAGTTGGGTGGGATACAAGGTAAAATGAAGAGGGTCTCCATTTAGTGTGCTACCAAATTCTTTCATATAGCTGGGTCAGTCCAGCTGAGGAAAATCAAGACCCATTCTTCTGTCATCAAGCACTGGCTGCCATTGGGAGCGAGAAACCTCCTAAGCACACATTAAGTGCATGCATGGATTCTTCTGGCTCTGGAATGCAGTAGAGCCTGCAAAGCCTGTAGAATAATCTCAAGGATGTTTATTCCTATGTTGTTAAATCCTACTTGGGGACTGGGTATTGGGTTTATCCTTGTTGACCTGGATCACTTATTAATTCTTCCAGGCTATGAAACATCAGTAAATATAATTGTGGAAGATGGTGATTTAGCCTCACCTCTCTTGTCTCAAACAGATGCGGATGACCCCAGAACACAGCCCCTGAGACAGACTTCTCTTCTGGGAAGAATGAAAAAATGTTGGATTGGAAGTCAGAAGACCATCCTCCCTCCTTGTAAATTACTGAATACATTCAAACTCTGTACTTCTCTCTTGTCAGGTTCCTTCGTATTTTATAGTGGACCAGATCCTCATTTGTGCCTTACAATCTATCCATACTAACCTATCTGTGGATCAATGAAAACACAATATTATTTCATGCTTCTCTTCCGTCCACCTAAAAGGTCTTTTTATCTCTTGTTTATGTTCTGAATCTTCACTTTTCCTCCAAGATGTTCTTCTGAAGTTTCTTCTGTGAAAATTGTTTCAGTAACTCATCCTTATTCTCTTTTAATTCCAATATTCTTGCTCAGAGTTGCACACAGAAACTATTTCATAAATATCTTTAGAATGAATATAAGAAACCTTTGATTATAACCACTGTTTTTAATTAATTAGGTTGTGGTTTTGAGCACATTTCGTTCTTTTGCTAGGAGTAAGTTTCTACATCTGTAAAATGGGTAAAACCTAGATGATCTCAAATATTCCTTCTATAGTAGTCATTAGAGTCATTAGGGATGTTCATGAATATTCTCATGCTTCACTCATCAGGCCTGTGTTAGGCTGAAGTATAGCATGGTTGGGTGACTTTAGTGGAAATGACACGTGCTCCTTGCCAATGTGAGACACTGCACCGCCTACTTCTTTCTTCTCCCTCCCATTCCTTATAATAACTGGAAGCAGGACTTGAAATAAGACTGTGCACTATGCTGGCCTGTGTTGGATAAATAACATGAGTGAGAAAAACTTCTTTCTCAGATTTCAGAGTTGTACCACAGTATAACATAGCCCTTCCTAAACTCAACCCTTACATTTCATGATTCTATTTTATTTAAGAGAAGGTACACACTTTGAATACAAGTTTAATCTCAGGTCATAAAAGTTATGTTTTCCAAAAATCTATTACATTAATTTGTACTATAAGGGTTATTTTAAAACTATCAACAATACTTGAAGCATTAAAATGTGCTTCTATTTCATGTCAGTAAGCAATTACAATAAAATAAAAAGACTTCAAAATTAGTTTTATATAAACCATAAAGAGAAATGGAATAAAATGGGAACTATTTTCCTCTTCTGCATTTAATTTATATTCAGAAAAGATGGTTTAGTTTCTATATTTTGGAAAACAGTGTTGCACATGGACTTAATTTTACTAAAAATGCAGTGTTTGTATATATCATTTTCCAAGTCATTCCTCTTTCCATGAAATGTGGCTAATTTCTCCCTTTCTGCTATAATACATTTTCACAATTTCATGAGTTACATGGTAATGTTTTTTAATATTAGAGAAAAATTTTAAATATATTTTTCTAACATTAAAGCTATCACCAGAAAGTTAGACCAATGTCAAAACAATACAAATAAATATTTTAAAACTTCAGGCATCCATATGTTTCTAATTAGAGAGACCAGTCATTTGAATAGACTGAACAATCAAAAGATGGCTGATATTTTTCAATTTTATTCAGAAAGTTAAAATAACAAACTGATTTAACATTTATTTCAAATTTTATTTGAAAAAAAATATTTTTCTATGGGAAAATCCTTTAGTTGTTTATCAGTAAGTCACATCTTCACTCACCATTGGTTGTAAAGCTTTTGCTTTTTCTAACTAGACACTGTGTTGGCCGAGAAGGAAGTGACTATTAGTTTTTGATTTATAATACTTATCCAAAACACTTCAGATCTCCACTTTTCTTCATGCTAACTAATAATAAAGCAGTCCTATTTTCATACTGAAATCTGAATCATATTCCTTAATGATACACCTCAATAATTTTAAAGACCATGAGACAATTAAGAACAGATTTGTGATTTGACAAACTGAATTCAAACTCCTAGTGATCAGCCTACCAACTGATATCCTTGAAGAATTACTTAGCTCCTAGAAGCCTCTGATTCCATATTTACAAATGTGGGTACTGATGATTATTTCCTTCACACATTTGTAAGGAGAGGTAAATGGGATGTGACATTTAATTCTAGAACTACAATTTTCTTTCTTTTTAAAAAAAAATATTTTATTTATTCGACAGAGAGGGATCACAAGTAGGCAAAGGAGGCAGGCAGAGAGAGGGGGGAGCAGGCTCCCCGCTAAGCAGAGAGACTGATGCAGAACTCGATCCCAGAACCCTGGAATCATGACCTGAGCTGAAGGCAGAGGCTTTAACCCACTGAGCCACCCAGGCACCCCAAGAACTACAATTTTCGTAAGGCCATTTTGTGTTGCTCATTCTGTAGTTCCAGTGCCCACCATGTCTTACAAAGAGGAGGCTTGTATAATGTTTGCAAAGTCTGTGACTAAATAAATACTTTATGAATATGATGGATCAGCGACTGAATACAGAACTCTACATAATACACAGTATACTGGGTAAGTTCTATAAGCGATACCTACCACTTATAGATTATTACTATTGCATGAAATGCTATCTACTTTTACCTTTATACTCACCCAAGATTTTGTGGTTTGGTTCTCTTAAGAAAATATTTTTATCAATTTTCATAATTTTGATAAACCAAATGTTATGGCCTAAGATCCTGGCCCAGTATAAAGAAAATCCTTACATAGTTCTGCTGAATTGTCATTCATTTTATTCTTTTCAATATCTGATGTTAGTCCAAAAAGATTATAATCATTTTTATTCTCAGGATTTAATTCACTTAAGATATGTTCTTTCTACTGCCTTTTTTTTCCCTATAGCCTTGGCTTTTTTTTTTTTCTTTCAATTAGCCAACATATAGTACACCATTAGTTTTTGATATAGTGTTCAATGATTCATTAGTTGCATATAACATCCAGTGCTCATCACAACACATGCCCTCCTTAATACCCATCACCTGGTTACCCCATCCCCATGTCTCCCTCCCTTCTATAACCCTCAGTTTGTTTTCTGGAGTCCAGAGTCTCTCGTGGTTTGTCTCCCTCTCTGCTTTCTTCCCATTCAGGTTTCCCTCCCTTCCACTGCGGTTCTCCACACTATTCCTTAAGTTCCACATAGGAGTGAAACTGTATGATAATTGTCTTTCTCAGCTTGACGTATTTCACTTAGCATAATCCCTTCCAGTTAAGTCTATCTCAATGCAAATGGTAGGTATTCATCCTTTCTGATGGCTGAGTAATATTCCATTGTATATATGAACCACATCTTCTTTATCCACTCATCCATTAAAGGACATCTTGTCTCCCTCCCTAGTTTGGCTATTGTGAGCATTGCTGGTATGTCTACGGCCATACCACCCTGAATGTGCCCGATCTTGTCTGTGAGCATTGCTGATATGAACACTGGGGTGCTGCATGTGCCCCTACTTTTCACTACATCTGTATCTTTGGGGTAAATACCTAGTAATGCAATTGCTGGCTTGTAGGGTAACTCTATTTTTCATGTCTTGAGGAACTGCCATATTGTTTTCCAGAGTGCTTGTACAAGCTTGTATTCCGACCCGCAGTGTAAGAGGGTTCCCCTTTCTCCTTATCCTCACCAACAATTGTTTCCTGTCTTGTTAATTTTTGCCATTCTAACTGATGTAAATACTGATGATTTGTATTTCCCTGATGGCTAATGATGTTAAACATTTTCTCATGTGTCCATTTGTATGTCTTCTTTGGGGAAGGGTCTTCTCCATTCTACTGTCTTTAACGAAAACAGAAAGTCTGGTAATTACGATTTATTTTGTGTAAGATGTTTTAAGACACATATTATCCAGATTTCTTTTCTTCTTTCACTTTCCTAACACTTTATTAAATGCTCTCCAAATACATCTCCAAACACTCAGCACATGAACACATACACTGTCTCTCTATCTCTTCTTAAAACCATCTTTCTAGAGACTAGGGAAGAGTCTGACAAGATCGCACTATGGAAAATGCATCAGCATATAACCACATAGTTCTTTGCCTCACGATGTTGACCATTTCACTTGTGGACTATAAAGACTAAACACTACTGAACACCACACTCTTCCTGGAGCTGAGCTCTTCAGTAGGCTAGGCTTCCTGGCTCAGGAATTTTGCTATCCCTATGGAGCTCTGTGATGGGCCAAACAAGTAAGGAGCAGAACCTCGAAACCCCTCCTAGATCATGCGAAATGAGGCTAGCAGAGCAAAGGCAACTCTCTGGGATGCAAGGCAGATCCAGAAACCCATGGCTATGGTAAAATCCCTCCTAAATCCAAGCAATTACTAAAACTATGCTCACAGATCTTGAAGGAAAGGAGAAAGAAATCAGACAACATACATATTGTCACATAGATATTTCCTCTTAACAGTCACATTTGCACACTATTATTTTGTCATTTTATGCTATTCCAAGAGTATTTGCCAGTGTGGCAGTACCTAGGTATCTTTGTTTCACTACTAAAGAGAGAAACTCTCATCTTCCCTTAAAATAGAGCTAAGGCCCAGCTGGGATGCAACAGTTACTTTGAAATTAGACCTATAAAGGATTTTTACAAGTTCTGTGAAGAAACACATTTACCCCTTGTAAATTAATTAGCAAAAATCCACAGCAACATACTGAAGAATTACAGGTAAGAAGAATAAAGGATCTCAGTTCATTCCAGTCCAGAATTTTCTTTAGGGAAAAGTGTATAAATTGTTTTAACAGGTCCATACTTCTAAATTATTACAAACTTTATTGTTGTTGGTTACCTGGCCCAAAAGTAATAAAGTTGCTCTTCAGGATAGGGACAGTGTCTGGAGTCTGGCTGCCTGAAGCAGGAAAGCAGGGATATTACACACATGTTTGCTAAAATTCTCTCAGAGTCATACCAAAACATGTTCATGCAACCTTTTGATTTTTATAACAAATGAGAGAATCTCTTTGTTTTTGGCCCATAGATATTTTCCACTGCCTGCTGAACTGTCTGGTGCATAACAGTTGCTTCATGAATATTT
Organism: Mustela putorius furo; assembly: GCF_011764305.1. Lineage (NCBI taxonomy): Eukaryota > Metazoa > Chordata > Mammalia > Carnivora > Mustelidae > Mustela > Mustela putorius. The sequence continues at coordinate 18,207,838 of NW_025421987.1, forward strand.
ATGAAGTAAATTATTATCTGGTAAGTTGATGAAACAGGATATTAGGATTAATTTATAGTTATTCAATTTCCTAACAAACAGTTTGTGAACAAGTTTAGAACACATCAGCTTTACCCTTTTTATTTTAATTATGGAGAATATGATGTGCGGAGAATTGCAGTGTCAGCTACCTATCCTCAAAGGACCTGGCATCGACATGGTCACGAGGGATTTGGGGATGTTCTTCCAGAAAAACTGACCTACATGCAGAATGGTACAAAGTAAGAGCAAGACAAAACACTGGTGAGGAATTTTACTCCAGCCCACATCATAAGTTTGAGTTGTTAATATCCAGTTCTCTTGATACTCAGGTCCAGTTATTCTTTTATTGCCCACTGTGGTCCAATTTTGCAAAAAGAAATACCTCATGTAAAAAAAAACAAACAAACAGACAAAAAACACCCAGTATTCCCCCCTTTATCTGTGAGGGACACATTCCAAGACTCCCAGTGAATACCTGAAACAGTAGATAGGACTAACACTGTATATCTATGTTCTTTCCTATAAATACGTATCTATGATAAAATTTAATTTATAAATTGGGCACAGTCAAAGATCAACAACAATAACCAATAATGAAACAGAGTAATTAAACAGTAACTAATAAAAGTTATAAAAATGTGATTTCTCTCTCTTTCTCCCAGAATACCTTATTATACTATATTCACCCTTTTTCTTGCAGTGATGTGTGATGATAAAATGCCTGCATGATGACATGAAACAAGGTGAATGACAGAAGTGTTGTGACATAGCATTAGGCTACTACTGATGTTCTGACAGTAAGTCAGGAGGAGGATCATCTGCTTCTAGACTGTGGCTGACCTTGAGTAACTGAAATCATGGAAAGCAAAATGATGGAAAAGGAGGAGACTATCATATCTCACAATTCTCTCCCGATCTTTGAACTTAGACCACAAATCCAGAACAAATCTGAGGTTTCCTTCTGCTCTAAGCAGCATACTTTCCAATAGTTCCCTGTGTTTCCCCCGTAGCCACCCTCCCCCTGGTCCTTTCCCAGGCCACATTTTCAGTGCCAGTTCTTACTCCAGCTAGCAACTCAGTCAACAAACATTTAATGAGCATCTGGTCACATGTGCACTAATTTGCAGTGCTCACAACCCTTCCTGTTCACACATTTGAGTTTGGGCAAACTGAATGAGGAAGTTTATAAAAGGCCAGGAAACTCTAAGCCACGCTTTCAACTAAAACAAATATGTTGTATTTCTAGGATTAGGTTTTGTTACCTCTTGGAAGAGGAGCAAGAATTTGAGAGTCATTTCTGCCAATCTTAATAGTCAATTTGCCTTATGCTGTAAATCCAGACTTCAAACATCAATACAGTACATTCTTCTACTCAAAAGAAAATAACTTAAATGATTTTTTTTAGCTGTATCTAAGATATACCTTTAAATTTAAACAGTTTGGGGAAAAAGAAGAAAGATGTTTTGCTTATTTACCAACTGTTTTATATCAAATGGAAGTTTGGGAAGTTGGTCTTTCATTTTATATGTGTTACCTGTTATTCTCATGAATGTGGAAAACTGGCCACACCATAACAAAACAAAAGTGTCGGGGCGCCTGGGTGGCTCAGTGGGTTAAGCCGCTGCCTTCAGCTCAGGTCGTGATCTCAGGGTCCTGGGATCGAGTCCCGCATCGGGCTCTCTGCTCAGCAGGGAGCCTGCTTCCCTTCCTCTCTCTCTGCCTGCCTCTCCGTCTACTTGTGATTTCTCTCTGTCAAATAAATAAAAATAAAATCAATACAAAAGTGTCAAATCTGACTTTTTGTTTTTAGCAAATGAATATGTATGAGAATTATCAATCCACAAAAAGAATAATTTTCTAAATATTTCAAACTAGATAAGTAGATTCTAGGAAGAGAAGTTAAAAATAATGTGGAATTGTGCCAGTTTGCCAGTTTAATAGACATAAGATACAACTCACTTACAAAAACTTGCTATTATTATTCTAACAAAACAAGGAATAAGAAGAAAGGAAAGAGATGGTTTCTACTTGTTTCTGTAGACTCCAGGTAACATGTCTTTGGGAGGAATAAAAATCCTACAGACTGATAAATAGAAAGCTCAGGACTAAAGACCATTGAAAGCCAGTCATAACCCCAGAGTGTCTCAAAATAGAACAAGGACTCAAAGGTAGATTCATCCACTTTATGTGAAAAAGATAAAAAGATTTAGCATGTGAATCTTCTATAAATATTCCCAAAATAGAGACAAAACTTAAAACAATGTTACTGAAACATCTTTGTTTTACTCATGTTATTTAAATATATAATTCTATATTGTGGTTCATCTGGGAATGTAATAAAACTATGAAAGATTTATTAAAGCAAATGGCAGCTAAATGCCTAATTTATTATAAAACAGCAGCCAAGGAATCCTTGACCTTGATCTCTTGTCAACAATTCTCCCTCCAGAGGATATAATCTGATGCCACCTTAAAGGATCATGGAGTAATTTCTGACTTTTCTTTTTTTTTTTTTTAAACCTACTCTTGACTCAAGTGTAGGAATTCTGGAATGAAGCATAGACCACTCCAAAACATTACATATTTGGTATCTTTCTGCATGCTTGGTGAGAATACATTGCCACCCAAATAACTGAAAATTAAAATCCTGACCCAGATTCCATGGGGTTTCATTATTTTAAAGTCTTTGGAAAACAGAGTGGTGAAAAATCAATAAATAAGCCAAAACATGTGCAAGGAATGTATGCAGATACACAGCTGAAGAAGTTGGTGCTCCTTGAGTGTCTAGGCAAGAGTATAGATCTGAACCATCATAGTACCAGATCTCATTCATGTCATTTCATGTGTTTAATGCAACCTTCCTTTTCCGTATTGGAAAATCACAGGTGATTTCCACATTGGAAAATCAGGATACACCAATTGGTGTATCTGGCAGCAAACTGGTACTATGTAGCTGTCACCTGTTCTGTTGGTGAATGAGTTCCAACTTGGTCCATCAGCAAAGTGATTTCCTGTCTATACTGTATGGAAATGCATTGTCTCCCAGTCTACTATCTTCCTGTTTTGTTGGAATGGCTCATGACCTATTTCCTGCCACAAAACAGTGCAAAGTCTTTCAAATCATCCTGAGGCAAGAGTAGTATATTCAAGATTTGAAAATTAAATCAATAAAGAAAAAGTACAATAAAAGACAAACTGAAATCAAATATAAAGTCGGAGACACAGGAGATGCCAAATTTGAGCAGCACTAAAAATATCAGATTTTCTCATTCAGTTGGGAAAACTAAATGGGAAGAAATCAGAGAGGGAGGCAAACCATGAGAGACTCTGGACCCCGGGAACCAAACTGAGGGTTAAAGAAGGGATGGGGAAGGGGAGATGGGATAACTGGGTGATGGTTATTAAGGAGGGCATGTGTGGTGATGAGCACTGGGTGTTACATGCACCTAATGAATCACTGAACACTACACATCAAAAACTAATGATGTACTATATGATGGCTAATTGAACATAATAATAAAGAAAAGAAAAATAGATACCGGATCAAAAAAAAACTTTAAAAAATAAAATATAGGAAAATGTTTATATATTTAAAAAAAAAGAAAAGAAAATAGCAGATTTTTGTTGCTTGAACCAAGGTTGAATAAGAAAAGTGACAGAGAAGTAGGAAAGGCACAGTAAAGACTGCAAATATTGGAAAACCTATACAAATTTATCTAAACCATGTTTTGTGGTTATGGAATTTTCCTAATCTGCTTTTAGTCCAGAAATCTTCCAGAAATCCAAGACTCTCTTTCCAATAGTCAACTGGTCATCTTTACATATCTCCTCCCTGTATTCCTTATCTTGCTTGATTAATTACACTAACATTCCATTCAGAACCTGGGAGATATCATCAACCTCTCCCTCATAACAAATGCCTAACCTGCCAAGTCTCATCAATCCACATGCCAAGTAAATCTCAACTGCCTTCTATTTCCACTCCCATAGTTTAAACTACAGTTTCTCATCAGCTTCCCAACTGGTCTCTCTACCTATATTCTCAACACCTTTCAAAGAATCCCACACACTCTTACCTCAGTTATCTTGATAAAAATCAAATTTGTTCATACCGCCTCTCTGCTTAAAATATTTTAATAGATCTTTACAACTGTAGGACTAAACCAACACTGCTTAGCAAGGACTTTGATATTCCAGCTGTGTCTACTTTTGCATCCTCATGGCTCTCTGTCTAATAATTCCTAGGTGACTTGGTCTTACTCTTAGTCTTACTCAAACATACAATTCTCTCTCATCCTTTCACAGGATTGTATCTACTCTCCCTTTACCTAAATGCTCCTCATCCATTGTATATCTGACACATTCTTTTTTTTTTTTTAAAGATTTTTTTTTATTTATTTGACAGAGAAAGATCACAAGTAGGCAGAGAGAGAGGGGGAAGCAGGCGCCTGCTGAGCAGAGAGTCCGATGTGGGGCTCGATCCCAGGACCCTGAGATCATGACCTGAGCCGAAGGCAGCGGCTTAACCCACTGAGCCACCCAGGCGCCCCTATCTGACACATTCTTATTCATCTTTCAAACTTGGCTAAATGTTGCCACCTTTGCAAATAGTATGAAGTCTTCCCTTATTACAAGATGTTTGCTACATGAGTATGTGTGTTAATAGTTGGTATAAATCTTAGTAAGTATGCAAGAAATCAGTGTGCTAGAAACTATCTTACTTTTTATTAACACAAACTAATTTTATTTTCAGCATTCATTTTATCAATGCAGGAGAAATTTTTTTTTTTTTTTAGTCAATTTAGGCTCCTGTCTCTTTCCCTAGGGCTAGTGCAAGTCTTGAAAGACTCAAGTAATTCCAAGTACTTGGGGGGGGGGGTGAGTCACATTTTTAATTCTCCCATTCATGCATTGCTGTGTATAATCCTTAGTCATCAGACCATTTAGCTCAGCACTGAAATTCCTACGCTTGTGGCCCCTGCAAGTAAGTTTGTTATTTTATATTAATATCATGCTTCCATGACATGTTAGGATCATAGAAATTGCCCCTACAACTTCTGTGGTTTCTGGGCTAGAGGGCAACTTCTCAAGACTCTAACCATAAACAAGAGGTACATGATCAATCTTTTTCACCATTTCCACATCCTTTCCAATCTTTGTTCTTATAACATCTTTCCTATCTCTCTTCTCTCCCATGGGAGAAATCATGGAAAAGGGAATAATTTTCCCTTCAAATATCTTTATCAATATCTCAAATCTTCTCCAGGTCCTCAAGCCTTAAGCATCTAAACACCAAAGCTGGAGAGCAGCTCAAATACTTTCTCTTTTTAAAATTGTTATTGTTTTGGTTGATATGCCTGTTCTGGTTACTGTGTTTCTACTTTGACACTCCCCTCATGGAAATGATGAAGACAGCGAAGTCTTTCTATTGATATTCACAGGAAGGGAGAGAAAAAATGCAGATGGGAACCACAAAAGGAAATAATTAATAATAATTATTGCCTTTATAATTAATGCCTTTAAAATATTGTTCTACCTCACATCACAACTAAAATATGAAGCATCTTGGAACACTATATCAAAATCTAATGATGTAATGTATGGTGACTAATATAACACAATAAAAAAAAAAGAAAAAAAATAGGAAGCAATGACAAGTGACAGGGTCCAAATCCACTTATTTCTATCAAGGCTGTTTCAGGCCAAATCATGAAGTAGAAGTTAGTCTCAGGACATCACATCTCCTCCACCATCCCATCAACTCTTCTCTCATTTTGGTTTGCCTGTTTCCTCCCAAATCTACCAAAATATGCTCCCAGGAATGCCTCATCAGCAGTTACTAAGTATAAAAGCTGTAATAGGAAATTCACAACAGTTGATTTTTGCATGTTAATCTCATACACATTACAAAAGTTACATCCAGAAGCTAACATGGCAAGGAAGATAGTTAATGAATATATACTCCAGTCCTGAAGGAAAAAACAGAACATTTTTATTTTGTCCATGATGCTCAAGAGGCCAGACCAGGAAGAAAGCAGACATACATGAGATTACAACAACCACAAATTTTGTTGTCTGCTTGTAGGCAACCAGAAAACATAATTGCTAGCAATTCTTTCTTTGACTAACTTGTTATCTAGTTGTGCCAGGGGTCACTTTGGGTTCACTTACTCATCATAATTTGGAAGAATAATTCTGTAGGTCTTTTCTAACTGCCAAGCACCAGCTGCCTGGTTTGATTTACATAGTTACAAAGGATAATATCTCCTTTTATTATTATTCCTATATGAGTGTTTACACAAAAGGGGTTTTTAATATTATCTTATTAACTTCATGTTAAATACATCAAAACATTAATTTTTAACTATATTGGGAATATTAAACAAAAAATTATCAATTTTCATAAAAACAGTGTTTAGGGGGAAAGTGTCACTTTCATAGAAAAGAAACCAAATGTTATTATTAAATATATATATGTATAAATATATTTCTAGTCTTTTATTAAAGTCTGTAAATATTAAATATTTTTAAATGGACAATTTCTATACATAATATGCACCAATGAAACACATATTTGAAAGTTTTAAATTGTCATTCCCAAATGTAGAAGCCAAAGGCAACTTTTTGGTTTCTCCATAAGGCCAAGAACAAAACCTTGAAATAGACCCAAACCTTTTGAGGGTTTAAATATCCTTGTTTTTTCAGCTGCGCATTCTAGAGGAGCCTACAGATAACAGTTTGCATTTTACAGATTTCATTGAAAGGGGAAAAACTGTTTTTCATGACAGAAAACTACTTTTGGTAAGTATAAAAGGAAAGGAAACCAGAAGGTGCACTTCAGTGTTTAGCTAAAGGGGATATTTTATCTAGTTATAAAATTCTTTTTTACTCTTATCTGATTTTGACTTGAATGGCTCCCAATTCCATTTGCTTACTTTGTCTAGGCTTTATAATTTCCTTCCCTTAACTTATGGTTAAGGTAGTATGTCTACTGAAAATTTTCAGAACTCCATGGCTTAAGACAATTAAATATTCTCTTCCTTCAACCCATCATTTATCTACCAAAATCTTTTCAATCCAAAAGAAAGAAACATATTATAGCTCTCATGGAGCTTCCACACTTAAGAAAAGTATTAATTGCTCTGTTTGCTACCTTTAAGAGATGAATTCAAATCCCTTTACCAAATAAATTACAAGTAAGTTCTATTCATTCAAAAGTCTAGTTACCTGAAATAAAAAGTTTGATTTATTCTTGGTAGTTTCCCTTCACTGTTTGACACTGACCAACAGGCAGTGATCATATTTGCCATAGAGTGATGCAAAGTTACCAAAATACACGTAAGTACTAGGCTCTTACTCAGTGTGATTTCCAAAATTGTGAAAGTCCATTATCTGGAAAACATTAGGAATACACATAGATAAGTAAATACTAGATCCAAATTTTCTTAGGGGTTGAGATTAGTTTTTTCAAAACAATCTTTAGAGTTTTCTATATGTATTCTTGGTTTCATAAGATAGTTAATATTGGATTATAAAATTAGTTATTGCAATTTTTATTTTGGCAAATAATTCAAGAAGAAAATATTCAATTGGCTTACATTTTACATTACATATGTATATGCCTATATTCCTAGACTTATATGTGCATCTGTATCTATATATGTTTCTATCCCTATATCTATACAGAAAGATAAAGGAGCATTTGGTTCTTGTGTGATATAATATTTTGTCCACTAGATGGGTCTCACTTTCATATTTTTTCCAAAATAAGAAACATATTTTTCTGTATTCATTCCAGTTGACCTCAGAGAACTGCCTGTTGGAATTAAAAACAATACCTAACCAGCACTCTTCAAAAGTGCCAAGATCCTGAATGATTTAAAAAAAAAAAAAAAAAAAAGGAAAGAAAAGAAAAAGAAAAAAAAAACTGAGGAACTGTTCTAACTGTAATTAAGAATAAATTAAATAACAATTAAATACAATGTGAAAGCCTGGATCCAGTCTTAGAACAGGCAAAAAGATAGTGGAACAACTATGGAAACTGAATGTCTGTACTTCAGTTAATAGTATCATACGGATACCAATTTCCTGAATTTGATCATTGTAACATGGTTATGTGAGGTGTAATTATAAATGGAAGGGAGATGAGGAATATGAAGGAATTCTACTATTTTTGCAAGTTTTTGTACATTTACAACTACTTAAAAAGTTTTAAAGAATCAATGTTATAGAGTTGAAGTAAATGATAAATTAGAAAAAATATCTATCAAGTAAAAAAAGGCTCAAGAAATGAGATGAAAATATTTAGGGTATATTTTTTAAATCCTGTAGAGCATGATCATTTTTTTATTAATTTAAGATGTAGCTCTAGTAAACATACCAACTGTTTGGTCCACTGAAACAAAAATAATTAAACAAGGACAACAAAGTAACATGGGTTTGCTTCACACAGCCCTTTCATCACATAATTTTATAGTATTGTAGTTTTTCTCTATATTTTGAATTACTGCTCAGTTAGTGCATATACATAATTTTTTTTCTGTCAGAAAAAAATTATGAGGGGTGCCTGGGTGGCTCAGGGGGTTAGAGCCTCTGCCTTCTGCTCAGGTCATGATCCCAGGGTCCTGGGATCCAGCCCCACATTGAGCTCTCTGCTCAGCAGGGAGCCTGCTTCACTTCCTCTCTCTCTGCCTGCCTCTCTGCCTACTTGTGATCTCTGTCTATCAAATAAATAAATAAAATCTTTTAAAAAAAAATAAAATACGTGTGAATGGTATGTTTATGAATTTGTAATTATCTGAAAATTAATTATTCTTGCATATTTAAGTAAATGGCTACATCAATTTATAATTTTCAAGTAAAACCACATTTCCCTCAAATTTCTGAGGTTCCTTTTTAGTTAGATGTTTTATTTTTGGTGCCAAGAAACTTTTGGAATTCTTCGTATGCCATGGAGATTTAAAGTGTTATTACTAGTATATATCTAAGTATAGGTCTCTTCTTACTATTTTCATTACTGTTATTACTAACATTACTTGAAACATATTAATAACTGATGCTTTTAATCTCTAGATACATGTTTTTTAATTAATTATTTATTTATTTGAAAGAGAGAGAAAGAGCACACACACATGCTCACACTAGAGTGGAAGGAGAGGCGGAGGGAGAGAATCTTCATGCAGACCCCCCCCCCCCCACTGAATGTGGGGCCCAACACAGGGTTCTGTCCCACTATGCATAAGATCATGACCTAAGCGGAAACCAAAAGTTGGATGCTTATGACTGAGCCACCCAAGTGCCCCTCCAGATATGTGCTTTTATTCATCATAGAGAAGTTTCATTGCATATAATATTTGGTTGCTTATGTTTTATTTGCCCTGGCTCATTCCTTAAGAACATTTATATGTTGGACCATGTTCTCTAACCTTCATATCTAGTAATACATGACCCTTTCCTTTTTACTTTTCTTCCTCCCTCCCTCCCTTCCTTGCTTTCTTCTCTCCCTCCCTCTTCCATTTGCTATTCTTTCTAAATTTTGTATACTTTCATAATTTTTCTCTCCCTATTGTTGCTTTGGATTGTTTAGATTCTTTGACTGCATTCCATGTGTATTAAAATTTGGCTATTACATTTTGACTACTGTGTTACTTTTCAGCTGTGGCTGGGCACATCACAATTGGGTTTCCCTAAGTAATATCATAATAGTTTCTGACATTTGTCAAATGTATGTATTTTCTATCTTGCTTTAAATTTCATCTTCATCAGTAATATTTTCTAAATTCTTTTGAAAATTGCAACTCTGTGTATGTAACATAGATACTTTAAAGGAGATATTGATAAACTGCAAAACTATCAGAAATTAGCAAAGATGGACAGAAGTTTCACACTATGCCACATAAAAATGAATAAAAGTATGAAAGATTAAGAATAAAAGATAAGAATCTCTTCAGTATCAGGGCACCTGGGTGGCTCAGTGGGTTAAGCCAATGCCTTCCGCTCAGTTCATGATCTCAGGGTCCTGGGATCGAGTCCCGCGTCAGGCTCTCTGCTCAGCAGGGAGCCTGCTTCCCTCTCTCTCTCTCTCTGCCTGCCTCTCCATCTGCTTGTGATTTCTCTCTCAAATAAATAAAATCTTTAAAAAAAAAAAAATCTCTTCAGTATCTTACGTTGCAACATACATGGGTGAGAAAAACTGTGTAGAACTTACACATGCAAAATGAATAAATAAAATTGAGGAAATCTAAATAAAATCAAGAGATGTTACAACTGCCAGTATTTTGACTGTAATAGTATACTATAGTTTTATAAAACATTACCATTGGGAAAAATATAAAAAGGATATCTCATAATATTTCATATAATTTCATGTGAATCTATAATTACCTCACTTTAAAAAAATGTGAAAGCAAAAGAAAGATATCCCCAATTTTTAAAGAAAGAGAGAGCCAGGGCAAAGAGTCTGAAATTAAAAGAAAATAAGTTTATTTTTTGTGGTTCCTAAAAAATCAGGGCTTTTTTCTTTTTAAAAGATTTTATTTATTTATTTGACAGACAAAGATCACAAGCAGGCAGAGAGACAAGCAGAAAAAGGGAGGGGGGAAGCAGGCTGAGCAGAGAGCCTGATGCAGGGCTTGATCCCAGAACCCTAGGATCACGACCCAAGCAGAAGTCAGAGGCTTTAACCCACTGAGCCACCCAGGCGCCTCAGGGCTTCTATATATATATATATAGATATATCTATCTCTCTCTATATATAGATATATATATACCTGCAAAGGAACAAAATTACCCCACATTCTTACACCATACAAATAAATAAATAGATAGACAGATGAACTGACAATGTGTTAAAAACCTAAAAGCAAGCCTTTAAGCCATGAAATTCTTAAAAGAAAACATAAGCAATAAACTCATGGACATCATCAGCCATAGCAACATTTTTCCAGATATGTCTCCTCAGGTAAGGAAAACAAAAGCAAAAATAAACAATTGGGACTACATCAAAATAAAAAACTTTCTGCATAAAGAAAGGAACGATCAACAAAATAAAAAGAAAACCTACTGAATGGTAAAAGATATCTGCAAATGACATACTCAATAAAGGGCTAACTATCTAAACAAGAAAAGTAACTCATACAACTTAACACCAGAAACACAAATAATTTGATTTAAAAATGGGCAGAGGACCTGAATGGACATTTTTCTAAAGATATACAGAAGGCTAACAGGCACATGAAAAGATGTTCCACATCACTAATCATAAGGGAAATGCAAATCAAAACCACTTCACAACAACAGAATGGCTAGTATCAAAAAGAAAAGAGATAAAAAAATAACAAGTATTAGCAAGAATGTGAGAAGAGAATTCTTATGCATTGTTGGTAGGAATGTAAATTGGTATAGTCATTATAGAAAACAGTATGTAGATTCCTCAAAAATTAAAAATAGAAATACCATATGACCTAGCAATTCTACTTCTAAGTATTTACAAAGAGAAACTGAAAACACTAATTTGGAGAGACATATGATCCCCTATGTTTATTGCAGCATTATTTACAATAGCCAAGATATAAAAGCAAATTGTGTCCATCAGTAGATAAATGGATAAAGATTATGTGGTATATATAAACAAGGGAATATTACTCAGCCATAAAAAAGAATAAAATCTTGCCTTTTGTGACAACATGAATGAAGTAGAAAGTATCATGCCAAGTGAGATAGGTCAGAGAAAAACAAATAACATATAATTTCATTTACATGTGGCATCAAAAATAAATAATTAATAAATAAATAAACAACAACAACAAAACAGAGTCATAAATACAAAGAAGAAACCGGTTGTTGTCAGATGGAAGGGGTGAGAAGGGTGCAGACAGGGTTGGCAAAATAGGTGAAGGGAAGTGAGAGATACAAACTTACAGCTATAAAATAAATAACTCATTTCATGGAGATGAAAACGTATAGACTATAGTTAATAAAATGGTAATGCCATTGTAGGGTGACAGATGGTAACTACATTTACCATGGTGAACATTTTGAAATATTTATAATTGTTAAATCACACCTGAAACTAATATAATACTGAGTGTCAACTATACTTTTAATTTAAAAAATTTTAAATTATGTTAGAAGGAAGGTGAGGTTGAAGGTGGGAAGTGAGTGCTTAGTGTGTAAAGATAATTCGTCAACATCAAAGAAATAATCACATTCATTGAAAACTTAAAATTATATGTAGTAAATTCTATTTTAATGAAATCCTTTCTATGTTTAAGAGTAACGTTTTAAAAATCTTTATTCAATTCTAATCTAGTTACTCTGAAAAAAAGGGGAAAAAACCTAGAAAGAGAGTTATCCTAAATTAAAAATCATTAAATACAAAACTCACTGCCATTACCAATAAAAAGCTTAAAATTAAAAAATAATAACAATTAGTTAAAACAAAACTAGTATCTATTCTTAGCTTGTGTGTTACAGGAAAACAAGCCACAAGTTTGCTGACCCTTGCTATAAACAGATATGGCTGAAAACTGGAGATGTGTATAAACAACAGAACTGAAGCTAAATGCTCTCGGTTAACAGAGAGGATCTTTACAAAATAGATGCAAGATTGAAATTTGTAATCCAAGATGACTTCCAGTTGGAAGAGTCTGTGATTTTTTGTCTTGTTGTATCCTGAAATATGGTAGGTAATTCAATGTGATAAAAAAAGATTTTATTACATATTTAAAAGGATATTTTTTCTAATTTAGCTCAAAATATTGACTATATTTTCCAGGAGCTTAAACAAACAAATACATTGCTCTTACATTTCCTGAACCCAAAAGCTACCTCCAAAGCCTGAATTATCTTTACCTTCTGATTCATATCTAATATTCTGGAAACTTCTTTGGTAAGTTTACTTAAATTTAACAGTGGAAGCCACAGTTTTGCAAAGGATTTGCTAAGTGTTCAATAATAGGTAACTATTCTTATTGTTATTATTATTTTAAATTTTTTCACAAAAAAATAACACCTTGCCATGCCACAGGGAAAAAGAAAGGACAATTCAGAGAACACCCATGTAAATTCACTTCATGGAGGTACTATGGTATCAATGCAGAAATACTTGATTTCTAATTCTAGGAAGGTTTTTTTCTCCTCATTGGCATATACCTGAAATTCACTGGTGACAACTTTGGGTCTGTTTGAAGGTTTCGGGCTCTGTGTAAAATGCCTGGCCTTTGGAAGGGTCTCCAGAATAAACTGCGTGAGTGGGGGCTGACTCAGGTTTTCTGAGACCTGAAATTCTCTTCTTAAAAAAATAATGCACCATTATGAATAAAAATTAGGTACAAGATTTGGGGTTGCTGTCCAACAGAAGGGACCTGAAGCTTAAACTTCCTGATCTTAATAGTAAATTCACCTCAGTAATAAAAAATGGATGAGTCTCAGATTCTTTATAAAGAGCATTTCTGAAACAACAGACAGTAGACTCCAAGGTTCAGAACAATTGAGTTTCTGTGAGTAATGAGATTTTTGGCATAAGACATTAAGCAGAAAACACTGGCAACTGGGGAGGGAGCAGTGTTATCAATGACAAAGTTCACCTAACTCAGAGTTTATATTTACCCCCTTCCTTTTAGGGCCTCTTCATTCTTGGTGCCATAAAGAAAATGGTGTTACCCAGTTGCGTGTCAACTTAGCATCTCTAGTCCCAACAATTCCGCAGGCAAAAAATAACCCAATGAAATAGGTCTTGAAAATAAATGTAGATTTTCAATAAATAAAGACTATTTTAAGAGAGGAAATAGTGATTTGGTTCATAAGAACATCTTGTAGAAAGATATCACCTTCTAAAAATGATTGAGGCTTTAGAACCTAGGAAAGTATAGATCTTTAACCCAGTAGCCTTGAGTTCTATTAGGCAGTTCTGGCTTTCATGCCACTTGTATTAAGCACACACACCAAAGCATGTAATTATAGCAGCATGCTGAGAAATTGACCTGCTGCTACATAAGCATATGTCTTTTTCTAAAGCAAGAGCTGATCGATGAGCATATCTTTACAGTTCAAGCCAGCATTTTTTAGTTAGGTCACTGAGATGTAACTATATCTTTTAAGTCTTTGGCTGAATACTGTAATTTTATCTACATGGTCATATAGAGAAGAGATTTATATTTTGCTTAACAGAATTTCATGAGATTCACAGAAGTCATAGGAAATTTTTGGTTCAGCCCAACCCAGGCCCCATGCATGCAAATGTATGATTCAAAAGCAAAAGCTATTAGCTATTAGTGGTTGTCAAGTGTGACACAGCTACAGTTGTGAGATAGATTTTGAGTCACAACTCAAAATAGAAAATTACAAAATTTATGATTAACACTTAAAAATTATAGCAAATTCAAGAATGGCTACAAAATGCATCAGTTTCACAGGCTGCATTATTAAAGGCTTTCTTTAGCCAGAGGAAAGAGATAGTGTTATAGTTAGTAAGCCAGAAACATAACCCACAGTATTGGTGAAATTTTAAATAGCTGTGTTAATTATTGACATAATCAGTAACTGATCTTAGAATGACTCACCTAAAACAACTCTGGCACAATTTCATATATCCAATACTCCATGCCATATATCAAATAGGAATCTTATCCATTATGTCTATTACACTGCAGAAAGTGTGAGAACTACAGGCTTTGGAAATCTGAGGCCTATGCCTCACTAATACATACAAATCCATAAATGTACCAAGAATTGCTTAGAGATTAGATAAACTATGTCTCACATATATATCTCACAAATATTTATAATATCTCAATATGTAAATAATGTTTTGATTTAAGATGGCTTCTTTAAGGTTTCTGAAGTCATGATAGATTTTTGGCCTTATGTGTTTACTAAACACAAAATTACTAGCCACAAAAGTTTGTGAAATATTTTATGATAAAAAAAAAGTCAAGTAGTTGAAAGTACTGGAAATCTTCAAAGGTAGAATTGGTAATTAGGCCATATCTCCCTCCCCAGAACTCTTTTACTTTTGCATGTTCCCAGGGCTCTGGGCAACAGAAATTGAACTTCATAAAACAGATGCCCTTAGTACAAGTCCAGTGATGGGACCTATATTTCACTCAAGATTGTCTTCTCTTTCTATACAAGCAGAATCATTCTCTTTTATCTTTGCTAATGGAACTACTTTTCGCCAATATTATTTATGAATCAAATCTTTGCCTAAAAAAAAAAAAACAATGTGTGTGTCTACCTAAATCTGACTGCTTAAAGTAGATCCTTTTAACCTGAATAATCCCTCAGTGGCAACTAGCTCATTTTAGTGTTCTTTGATTAAAAACAACTGTGATTTATAGAGTAGAGGTAATAGTTCCATTTAAGATCCTACTGTTATTAACAACACAGCAGGAGAGCTCTCAAGACAACAGCTTTTCACCAGAGAATGTAATGAAGAAACTGTAACATATTTCAATAGCTACAGCCCATAATTGTTTTTCATTGAACAGGTCTGACATTTAACATTGGGTGAATTTAAGATGTACATGTTGATTTGATGCATTTATATATTGTAATATGATTGCTGATGTGGCGATATTTATAACATAATTATAGGACAATATTCTTGTCTATATTTATTATACTGTGTGTTAGCTTTCTATGGCTTATTTACTACTTGTTACAAGTTTGTACCCTTAAACACCATCACTCTTATGCCCCTCTCACATATCCTGTTAGCCACAGCCTTACTGTGCTTTTCACAGTTTTAACTCTTTTAGATTCCACATATATGTGATGTCATACAGTGCTTGTTTTCCTCTAACTTATCTTTCAGCATGATGTGCCCAACATTCATCCGTGCTGCTGCAAGTGGGAAATTATCAGCCTATTGTCTTTTATAATGTCTAAAATAAGAATATTTTACTAACATGTAGGCTGTACACATACATATCTGAGTAAATTTCATGAACTAAATCACATGCATTTAGACTTTTCTTTTTAAAAAATCACATTGTACACATTTTTACTATAGCCCCATTGAGAAGACTCACAGAAGTTACTCTGTCTTATACAGCAGCGTACTACAAATAAGAAATCCAACCATCTTGTGTTTCATAAAAAATTTTATTTTGTTTCATATAGGTACTTTAAAAAGCTTTTTAAAACATTTTTTACTTAATCATTTATTTGTTGTTTAATCCTAAAACCTTAATATTAAAAAAAAAAAAAAGGAGGGATCTTTCTTTACTTTCTACTATTAAAATTCAATGATATTTGAAAGAAAAGTAAATGGCATTTGAGGAAGGGAAGTAAATGTCATTCACCTTTTAAAAGCATGAGATATGCGACAAGTAACTGAAACTATTACATTCCAGAGGGTAAAACAAATTATTCTATCTTTCTGCCTATCTGTGCAAATATTCAATAAAGAAATGTTGAGTCATGAGCATGATGGTGTACTGAAATACCATGGAAAGCTGTTTTTGAAAATCTATTCTTTAGGCCTGTATCAATGAGTCACTAAAATTATTATGAGTAATATTCTCACCAAGTAGATATTCAGAGTTCAACTCTAAGGCTTGTCCAGAGGGTAGAAATGAATATCTGAATGTAAGAGCTAAATGGATCTCTTGGAGTCATTTAATAGACAATTCTCATTTTTTTGATTAGGGAATCTCATAACAGAGAGGTGATTTGTCCAAGATCACACAAAAGTCATGACAAATCTTGTCTTTCATTATCTTATTGCTGCTCTTCTACTCTACCACCCCAATCCCTCCCCTTAGCCTGGGTCTAAATAGAGATCTAGAGCTTTCTGGACGATGGTTTTAGCTGTTCTAATACTGTTAGTACTTTTTTTTTTCCCAACCATGCTGTGAGTAGAAAATTACTTACACTCCAGTTTCTGAGTGAGTCAAACACAATTTTGGCAGTATCTCTCTCTTTTTCCCAAGTCTATCTGATTGTTATACGCATATGCTGTCACGGTAAACCCTGAGTTGGCAGTGGTGAAGTGAGGACCCTGAATAAAAAATTGGCTCTTTGACCTCTCTGAGTCAGCTGAAAGGACTAGATAAAACGTCTCCAGGGATGCTCCAAATAGAATAGGGTGCAGAGCTCTTTCTCACCATTGAGAAGGTTACAATATTCAAGGACTCTAGGACTGCTTACCTTTGTTCCAGGTTACTAGATAGGTAGTGCAGGAGGAGATATGGTAGGAAAAACAGAGACAGAAGAGATTAAGCTGACCTCCCTGAACCCAGGAAGACATGTGTTGTTCTTGTTCTAAATGCAAAGCTGTAAATCAACCTTTTCAAGACCAATGTTGTTTGAATTGATATTCACTGAAAGTGACCCAAGAGTTTCAGAAATATTACAACCACAAGGTTGCTAAGCATCCCTCTAATGTACACAAAGCAAGAATAAAGACTTTTAACACAAGCCAAGACTATTCAAATAGAAGGATCTCAAATGATCCTGAAAGCAACGTGACCTGAATGCTTCCAGATCTTAATAGGAATGGGTTCCGCCATTGTTGGCTTACAAATCAAAGTGTTGTGCAATGGTCTTTCCAGATGCAAAAACAATTTCACTTATTTTTCTTCTAATTCCATTTGTAAATATGTATAATTTTCCATTTATTGGATTATTACATAAAATTAGATAATTAAAGGCAAAGAGTCTTGCATAAAGAATTAATTAATAGTAATATTTTCTTCTATATTAAAATACATTATTCTATTACTTTTAGGTTAAATTTGTATTTACTGTGGTACATTCAGTGGCATCCAGCAAGGCAGACATTTCACTAGCAAAATGCAAATGAAGCAAACTTTTTTGTTAAATACTTTTTAAATGCAGCTTTTTGTTTGTTCTTATCAGCAAATCTTTTGGGTTATTAGCCATCATATTTCCATATGTGAATGTTGGTATATTTAAAATGAAGGCACAGTAAAAACGAAATATCTTTAATTTCAAAAGGGAAAATATTCAGATGAAAGTATTATCACTTCTTATTTTAAACCAAATCTTCACCATGACCCCTGGATATACTAAGTTTCAACTAAATATTTTTCAAGACTTTAAAATGTCTAAAGAGGAATTGAAGTCACAGTTTCCTTCTAAACAACTTTTCCGTTTCACCAATGCTTCTATCACTCCACTGAACTTATGCTAAAAAAATCACCAGTTAACTACAATTTTGTCAATTCTAATGGACCTTCCTAGTGACTCACTTTAAAAGTAACATCCATGAACTTCCCATATAGTCGGTTCTCCTTCCTTGAAACTCTCTTACCTTGGCTTAAATGACACTAAATCCTCCTGGCTTTTCCCTTTTCTTTCTTTGGCCATTGTATCACAACTTTTCTGTTTCTCCTCTATGCAATGTTTAAATGTTGGAGTTACTCAGGACTCGTTTTTATGCCCTCTTTTGTTCTCACTGTAAATTCTCATCTCCAGTTAACTTTCAGCCTTCAGTTCCATTTTAACATGGAAGGATAGTCCTACCATCCCTTCCTGCAAACATTTTGGTGGGACTAGAGTATAGAAAAATTGAGTAAAAGAGACAAGAGAACTTATTAGATCCATAATGGCATGGGGCTGAAGAAACATAAAGACCTAAATGTTCTCATAGATACGACAGAAAGATTATGCCATTATGATATTGTTGCCAGGATTCACCTTCTTTTTTTTCTTTCTTTAACTTCAAGGACCACAGACAACTGGACCCTGGAGAAGAGGCCAGAGATTTAGAAAGACCAGGTGAAATGTGAGGGAGAGGAGAAAGTGGAGAGAGACCATATGTGTTCATGAACAGCTAATGGAAAGGCTTTTCTTTATTTGCTGCTTTTTTCTGGTGACTGACTACAGGTACACCATTCCAGATGTTAAAGACATAATTAATGAGTTACATCGGTGCCTGGGACTCCTGCTTATCTCCAGCCTAGATTTTTCCTTTGAGTTTCAGAACCTT
Organism: Mustela putorius furo; assembly: GCF_011764305.1. NCBI lineage: Eukaryota > Metazoa > Chordata > Mammalia > Carnivora > Mustelidae > Mustela > Mustela putorius. The sequence goes on from NW_025421987.1 coordinate 18,226,814, forward strand.
ATACTGAGTCATTCATTACTCAAGATATTCATGTCACCTCCAGCTAGGGTTTTAGGAAAAAAATGTATGCTTCTTTAGCTCTTTTTCTCCTGGTGATGTTTATCACACTGTTGCTCATGAAAAAACATAAAAGCTAAATTTGACAATTCAATATTCCTCATTCTCCTTATCAAATCCATCCATTCTCTTCCATCTCCGCTATCACTATCCTAGTCCGAGCCACCAGGATCTCCTTCTTGGGTTATTTCAATAGCCAAACAGTTGGTATTTCAATAGCAACAAACTACTGTTGCTGTTTTTATTTCCCCCAACGTTATATATGTATGCATAAATTCTACATGAATCAAATAGCCAGAGTTCTACATACAAGGCTTTCAGCATACACACACACACACACACACACACACACACACACACACGGGATCCTCACATCTTCCTCTTCATTACCCATCTTCAATCATTTTTAATTTTATTAGCTAATTCTTTTGGCATTTACCTCTAGAACTTTACAAAATAAACATATGTTGTCACTTCATGATTCAAAGTGAAACATTAATTTCCTGCATAACATTTTACATTTCCTGGACTTCATAATTGTCTAGGTGGGTTTTTATCAATATTTGCTTACTTTTCTATTTATTCTAAACTCTTTGCCAGCTGTTCTCTGTAGAAGAAGTTGTTCAATTATCAGATATTCCTTCCATTTCTGTTTTTTGGAGCATTTCTCACAGAGTATTGACTTGCTCTGGACTGATTTGTGGGGTTCCATGCCTGGTTTTCATCTCCTTTCAAAATCCCCCTGGGGATTCCTTTCACCTTCCTTCTGTGTTTTCTATTTTTTCCATTCCATGGCTTTCTATTTCTTGGTTTATTCCCTTGTTTTAGTAAAGCACCATCTGTATTAGCCTCCTTAGAAATCCTGACTAGAAAATAAGTTTTTGCATCTTTCATGTCTCAATATGTTTTGTTTTACTCTAGGAATTTGTCAGACTATAGTATCATAGACCAAAATGGTTGTCCTTCAGAATTGAAAGCCCTGTACCACTGTCCACTAAATATCCAGGGTTGTTGTGAGAGCTCTATTTTGATGCCAGTATTATATACATGTACCTTTTTTCACTTTTTTGGTTTTTGTATTGTTGTTTAGTTTTTGTTTTCTATTCTCTGTGGAAGTTTGTAGGTTCTTAATCTTGTCCTTTTGAAATTTCGTGATGGGATACTTTGGAAGCAACTAGTGGGGTTTGCAGTATAAAAATTTATGTTCTTAAGCCTTTGGGAACTCTTAAATTTTTCCATTTATGATTTTCTTCCTTTATTTTCCCTCTTCTTTCTGTCTGGAATGCCAATAATTCAGATACTAGCCTTCATAAATTTATCTTCTAAATTTATTACATTACATTATTCTTTTTTTTTGCTTCACTTTGTGAAATATAACTCACTTTGTAGTTTTGCTTTATCTGCAATACATACCCTAAATCATCTTCCAAATATGATGTTGAGATTTTTGTTTCTGCTAAGCTTTTACTATCACAAGTTCTGTTTTCTGTATTCTGAATATTTGTGTTATTCTTTAGTAGTACCCTGTTCTTGTTTCATGTTTATGTACATTCCTCATTTCTCAAGTTTAAATTATATAAAATAATAATGTTTAAATTATCTTCTATTTTTTATTTTTTAGAACTCATTTTTATCTTTCAAATTTATTTTAAAATAATTCTTCTTTTTATTTTCATTCCAGTATAATTAACATACAGTGTTATGATAGTATAATATAGTGATTCAACAATTCTATACATTACTTAGTGCTCATCATAAGTGTATTCTTTTTTTTTTTTTTTAATTTATCTGACAGAGATCACAAGTAGGCAGAGAGGCAGGCAGAGAGAGAGGAAGGAAAGCAGGCTCCCTGCTGAGCAGAGAGCCTGATACGGGGCTTGATCCCAGGACCCTGAGATCATGACCCAAGCTGAAAGCAGAGGCTTTAACCCACTGAGCCACCCAGGCCCCCCTCATAAGTGTATTCTTAATATCCTTCAAATATTTCACCCATCTCTCTTCCTCCCCTCTGGCAATCACCAGTTTGTTCTCTATATTTAAGAGTCTGTTGTTTTATTTCTTTTTTCTCTGTTCATTTTTATTCTTAAATTCCATTTACGAGTGAAATCATATGGTATTTGTCTTTCCGTGAATGATTTACTTCACTTAGCATTATATCCTCTAGACCCATCCATGCTGTTGCAAATAGCAACATTTCATTCTTTTTTATTGATGAGTCATATTCCATGGTACATATATACCACATCTTCCTTATCCATTTATTTACTGATGGACACAATTTGCTTTTATATCTTGGCTACTATAAATAATGCTGCAATAAATATGTGGATGCATATATCTTTTGAATTCGTGTTATCATATTCTTTGGGTAAATACCCAATGGTGGAATTACTGGATCATATGGTAATTCTATTTCTATTTTTTTGAGGAATTTTCATACTGTTTTCTGTCATGGCTGCACCAGTTTGCATTCCTAACAACAGTGCATGAGAGTTCCTTTTTCTTCACATCTTTGCCAATACATTGTTTATTGTTTTTTATTTTAGCCATTTTGACAGGTATGAGGTAATGATTGTGGTTTTGATTTGCATTTCCCTTTTGATGAGTGATGTTGAGCATCTTTTCACATGTCTGCTAGCCATCCGTACGTCTTCTTTGGGAAAATGTCTATGCCTATCTTCTGCCTATTTTTAATTGGATTATTTGCTTTTTGGGTCTTGAGCTGTATTGTAAGTCCTTTATATATTTTGGATATTAACCCTTTATAAAATATGTCATTTGAAAATACTATTTTTCCATTCAGCCTTTTAGTTATGTTGACTGTTTCCTTCACTCTGAAGAAGCTTTTTATTTTGATGTAGTACCAATAGTTCATTTTTGCTATTGTTTCCATCGCCTTTGGAGACAGAGCTGATGTCAGAGAAATTACTATCTGTGCTCTCATCTAGGATTTTGATGGCTTCTGGTCTCACATTTAGGTCTTTAATCCATTTTGAGTTTGTTTTTGTGTATGGTGTAAGAAAGTGGCCTAGTTTCATTCTTTTACATGTTGATAGTAGCCTGTTTTTTCAACAGCTTTTGTTGAAGAGACTGTCCTTTTCCCACCAGCTATCCTTTCCTGCTTTGTCAAAGATTAATTGACCATGTAATTATGCATTTGTTTTTGGACTCTATTCTGCTCCATTGATCAATCTGTCTGTTTTTGTGCCATTACCATACTGTCTTGATTACTATAGCTATGTATATCCTTCAAAATCTAGGATTGTGATACCTCCAGTTTTCCTATTTAGGGTCTTTTGTGGTTCCATACAAATTTTAGGATCATTTGTTCTAGTTCTGTGAAAAATGCTTTTGGTATTCTGTTAGGGATTGCATTAAAACTGTAGATTTGGGTAGTATGGGCATCTTAACAATATTTGTCTTCTAATCCATAAATATGGAATATCTTTCCATTTGTTTGTGTCATCTTCAATCTCTTTCATCAGTGTTTTATAGTTTTCAGAATACAAGTCTTTAACCTCCTTGTCTACGTTTATACCTTAACATACCTTAGTATGTTATTATTTTGTTGAAAATGTAAATGGAATTTTTTTAAATTTCCCTTTCTGCCACTTCATTATTAGTGTATAGAAATGCAATAGATTTCTGTATACTTATTTTATATCCTATGACTTTATGAAATTCATTTATTAGTTCTAGGAGTTTTTTGGTAAAGTAATTATAGCTTTTATTTAGTTTTATTTTCTCAGCACCATTTTTTCTGCAAGTTATTCTTTTAATAATTTGTTTATTTTAGTTTCTTTTTCAGGTGAAGAGGTTTTCCTTTTCTGGTAACCTGTCTGGTAATCCTTAAACTGATAGCTCATATTTAATAGTGGGAAATTAAAACTCAGTGGTATTGTCTCTGAAAGTGTGGATAGGACCTTGTCAATGTGGGCTCAGAAGAGACACATCTGAACATGCCATACCTTTGGGAATCTCCCAGTCATTATTTTTAGGTCTTTCCTATGGGTCATGTCAGAATGTTCAGGGACACTTTCCCTTGTTCAGTGTTTTGCTAGTAGAAGTCTGCCTAACAGATTTCTTAAACCCAATTTGAAGAACTGAGGGTTTCAATATCTACTTTTTTAAGTTTTTTAAATTTTATTATCTTTTCTTTCTTTTTTTTTTTAGTACAGACTCCTATCCTCTCCATCCCAACTTTGCAACTATACATTGGATCTCCCAGTATAGAGATTTGATGTCTACTTCTCCAGAAACTATTAACTTCTATTCTCGTGTTCTTATGGGAAACAATATGGAGATCTAACAGTAAATAGCTTCCAACCCATTCACCTGAATTTTCCCCTCATTCTTTGTCCTTACTTCTATGAGAACTGGATAGAGTGATTCTTAAGACACTAGGAAACTCAATGATAAACATCTGCTCAGTTCGTGTCTTTACTGCAAGTTTTTCTTCCCCCATTTTTCTTAGAGAAACCTCCCTGATCTCACAAAACAAATTTTATCTCCCTACATACACTTACCAAAATTCTCTACTTCTTCTGAATACTGATTGCAATTGCAATTAAACTTATTTGGATAATCACATTTAACCTCTTTCTGCCACCTAGGTTGTAAGCAACTTGAGAGCAGTCCATGATTGTCTTGTTTTCAGTTCTAATGCAGTGCTTGGCATATTTTCTAGTACATGGTAAGTACACAATTACTCATTTTTTAAATGAATGAATGAATCCAAGGAATAAGAGAACTGAGATAAACATCATGAAAATCCTCAGTACATGACTATGGCCTATAATACTTTTAATTGGTATGCAAAATTATGAAACTATTCCAAAGTACCATATATTCATATTATGCTAGATCTGTTCAGCCACTTCAAACTTAGAAAAAACTGCTAGTTGATTCAGTTTCAAAATAAATGAACTAATTTTTTTCCAACAATTTTATGAAGCTATATGGCTCCAGGAATAATTTTAAGGATATTAAAAATAAATGCACATATATTTCAGGTAGTGCTTAAAAATATGAAGAAAAGTAAAGAAGAGAAGGAAGAATAGTGAGAAATAGGAAGGATCTTTTAAAGAGGAAAGAAGGGAAGAATGTTATGTTAAGTTCACATTTTAGCAGAAATTGGGATGAAATTTAAAATCAAGCCATGAAGATATTGGGTTCTTCTTTACTCTCTGTCTTTCTCTCACACACACACATCATTTATCAGAATAAATATTAACTTTCAGTGGGAGTACAGTCATAAAATGAGAAAAATATTTTCCTACTTTGCAATTATGGGAAATATTTTCCATAATATTCATTGTGTTTTTCTCGGCATAGATTCAGTTCTTATCATTACTGTAGTCAGCATTTTTAGTTATTTTCTTTTATCCCCAGCTTCCACATTGTGGTCTTTCAAGCCCGTTAGGAATAATATAGGATTCGTATTGGGCCACACACCCACTGTTATAGAAAAAGAAGCTTTGAGATAAGTGTTGTATTAGAATGACAGCTAAATTCTTTGCCAGTAGTACTCACACCCTCAGTTATTCACTGAGTTGAATAATAGTTTTGTCTTGTTCTTTCAATCATATAGAGAGAGGTGATCCCAAAGAAGCATGCTAATAAGGGGTCCAAGGAATCATTCCCTTGGGGATTTATAATTTAGGGTGATTCAAAACTGAGAAACATAGTTCTACCAGTCATCATTCTTTTCTGTTATTTCCTACAAACCTCCAGTGATCCTGGCATCTAATTCTAAATGATTATTTGGATACATAACATGCAGAAAACAAGGTTTATTTCCACATACATATTCTTTACTCCCAAACTAAAGATCTTGAAATGGAGAAAATGAAAGACACAGGAAGAATTTAGAAACCCAAGCACCATTTTAAATGTCAGCTACAACGTGAACACCAGGCTTCCACAAAATGATCAACAGCAGCACTTCATCACATCTAAATCTTAACTTTAATAATATAATACATATCATATTCTATTTCCTATATTATGAAATTTTAGTTATATGTACATGGCCATTTCTTCTATTATTAACTACCCTGATCATTCTATCCAAATACAAATCCATTGCCCTATAGAAATGTCAGTTTAGAAATTTATTAAACTGTTGTAAGTATGATGATGATGATTGATAGATAGATGATGGGGATTTTTATACTTAAACTCATTTACACATCACATCAACTCTTGTAAAGTAAGGATTATTTTACCCCCATTTTGCAGAGGAGAAGGAAATAAGATATGGAGAGGGTAAGTGATTTACCCAAAGTTACAGAGCTAGTAAGTGACAAACACTTTATTCAAACCTAAATACTTTTAAGCCAGAATCATATTATGGAACTTTGATCTTTATACTGTACTGTCACAATCTTCCCCTCACTCTTCTCTCTAGTGTCTCTCACCATCCTATTTTTTTTCTTTTATCAGTCAAGCCAGCTGAAAAACAATTTTCGTGATTCAACCCTCCATCTGTCATAAGAAAGCCCTAACACAAACCTTGTCCTTTTGTCCTAAACCTATCCCCCTAGATATCAATGATTCTACCATTTGTGGATATTAAGCATAAGCTTCTATGGATACCATATTAATAGTGAAATAAACATTGACCAAAAAGAACACTGCATACAATAATAATTGACTCAACATATCCTTTTCCTTTTTAACATTATTTTTCATTACATATTCATAGTAAAATCAGAAAATAACTCTGCTTTCCAAAAATTTGCTTAGTATTTGCTCAGCCAGATACTGAGGTAAAGAGCTTGTCATACAATCTCTTTTTTCTAATTCTATATAATAATCATAATAGGAAATTATTAAGCCAGGGCTGAAGGAGATAATTTTAGAGGACTTCAATATAAACTCACCAGATATTTATACTTACTGTCCAAGTCTGAGAAAGGGAAAAAGTTATTTTAAAGTGAAGGAACATGTTATAGAACATTATACTTAAGCCAACAAGTTTTTCTAATCCCAGCTCTATTTCTAACTTGTATTAAATGGGCCAAATTATTTACTTTGTTCATCTATTAAGTGGGAATGTTGAATTACATTGTCATAGAGGTTTATTTCTATGCTAAAATTCTATTTCCATGCTATTACAAAACAAAGGAAATGGCAAGTTAATAGAGACAGCCTTTTCCAGAATTATCTAAAATCAAACAATTTTGACTTACCCTTCAACAACAACAAAAAAAAAAAAAAGGGAAGGAAGAAAGAAGAATGAATGAAAACAATAGGATATTTATTCAAATGCTTTGATAATGATGATATGGTTTAGCTATCTACCTGACTCCCAGCAAATTTCCAGCATCCGTCTTTGACTGTATGGCCTTGCTTCATTCTTATCCTTTTATATTATAAAATATAGATAAGTAGATATTCTTTCAGAAATAATGTCTTCTCTTTCTAAAGAATATGATGGGCAAATCTCATCTAACTTCCTCATCTTGCCCAAGTGCTTTTAAAGTTTTTAACACATTGTTGATAAAATGGCACTTGGCCACAAACTAGCCATCCTTTTAAGTATCCCAGTCATTCTCAACTAGTCATTCTCAACTTTCCCTGTACACTGAAATCATCTGGGGAAGCTTTTAAAACTACTACTGTCTGGGTCCCACCCCCAGAGATTCTGATTTAATAAGTCTGGCATGAGGTCTAAAGACTGTGATTTCTTAAAAGCTCCCCAGGTGATTCTAATGAGTAACCAACAATGCGAATTTTTGTAAGTCCTGAAAATGTGTTGAAAGAATCTAAACTCTGGATCATTGGAAAATGCTGTGCTCACCTTTCTTTAACAGTCCCTATCTCACTCCTGACATACGGTAAGTTATATCCTATACCACTGATCTGTGGATATAAGGAAATATTGCTATTTTAAATGAAAAAGATTATAGACTTTTCTATATGTGGGAGCCTGCATAAATTCTCTTAGTAGAAAATGACTTCTCTCCTTTAAAAAAAAGATACATATTTGTTTCACTGTGAAAGGCAAGACATAGGGCAGAGTTTAAATGAGAAAATATAGCTGCTGTAGAGAAATTATTTTAAGATAAAATATCACTTTGAACAGGTAACAGACAGGAATTTTGTATGTGTTTGGGGGGGGTTGGTTTGCTGTTTTGTTTTTATTTTACAGTTTTGCTGGGGATGGGAACTATACAAGATGGAGAAGAGAAGGAGCAGTCAGGGATACAGAGTACAGAGGAATAAACAGGAAAATCAAAAACAAAAACAAAACAAAACACTGTAAAGAGAGAATAGGTCCCAACAACACAAGCATAGATCAAGCCCAAATGAAAAACATGGCTATTAATAAAACATTCCCTAAGACAACGTGTGATTAATAAATTTAGAAAGAGTAGTTTTCTATTCTATGCTATAATTTTCTCAACCCCAATCTTCCCTAAATCTTTAATACAGCTTTGATAACTATTAACTCAGTGTCTCTTCCCCCTATTTGGGGAATAAACTCTACACTTACATTTTAGGTGAAGCCAACCACAAAGGCTAAAGGAATATGTGGAGGTGGAGAGAGATGGCCAGAATGATCAGAGAGAAGCCAGCCAAAACCAGGAATTTGGCACAAAAGACAAGAAATAACCACCAAGACATGTAAGCACAATCTCCGGGAATTCTCAGAAATATTTGAAAGGAATATGAATCTCCTGGAGTCTAAAGTGTGATTGGAATTTAAATGATTTCATTTAAAAATTAAAGAAAAATTTGCCCCACTGAAGGCCAGGGGGTACAAAATGTGTTATATAGTGGTAGATTTAGGGAAGGGAATAGAATTCCTAGTACCCAGACTACTATTTTTCCTTCTTCGTCAGTCTCATCATCCTTTCAGGGCTGAGTATATCACAAAATTCAGAAAAGATCATTAGAGCTTTTATCCTATAGCGGAGAATAAGAGCTTAACAGCTACTCTTTCTTTACAGAAGGGTTAAGATCTTGAAGAGACCTGATTACAGGGTTATGGTTATAACTTCTTTGAGCCTTATAAAAAGTCCTGTTGGAGTTGCAATGTCTTTTTATTTAAAGTTGTGGTTGTTTCTTGTTGTTTTTGTAGGTGAGATGGAAAACACTATCAAAAGAAGAAAATAAGTCACAAACTGTCCAACATTAAAGCAATTACCGGATGTTAAATAGTTTCCAAGTCTTTAGTGATTACTTTACTGAATTTGTATCTAGATGGTATTTTTTCCCATTAAGGGCCTTAAAATAACATACGCTTAATTTCTTTGTAATGTTCAATTTTATTATGCTCATGGGATATTCCTGGTGATTGGTTGACATTTTTTTTTTCTTAGCGTTATCTTTTTCTTAGAAAAAGTGGTGTTGGGGCACCTAGGTGGCTCAGTCATTAAAAGCATCTGCCTTCAGCTCAGGTCATGATCTGGGGTCCTGGGATTGAGTCCCGAATCAGGCTCCCTGCTCAGTGGGGAACCTGCTTCTTTCTCCCCCTCTGCTATTCCCTCAGTTTGTGCTCTGTCTCACCCTAATAAAAAAATAAAAAATAAAATCTTAAAAAAAAAGAAAAAGTGGTGTAATTTCTAGTCCAGTGCTTCCAAAAATAGATAAAAACCTCCAAATAAGGAAAATATAAAAAATACATAGCCAGCTACTTACATAAGAATCCTCTCAGTGGCTTATTAAAGCTCCAAATGCTAGGGTCTCAACTGCAGGGGTAAAGGAGCAAAAATCTATTTTTCTAGAAAAAATGATCAGTTTTGAGAAACACGGGGCTGGATTATAGACCCCTCGAACAATCTACAAGTTCTGAAGTTTAAGTATCTTTGCCACCGAAAGCAAATGCATATATTCTGTTGTATTGTCTAATAATGTTCTTTGTTCATTTCATAGTTTTAAAATTTATCTTTCCAACTTCTCTCCTTCCTCCTCTTCCTCATCATTCTTTTTCTCCTCCAATCTTCTATCAAAAATATAAATGATGAACAAAAGTCAAATAAAAGAAGATCTGAGAAAAGGTGATTCCAACCTGAAGGAATAGCAGTGCAAAGCAATGGGCAGAAACAAGACCAGTGTGTTGGAAAAACACCAGGAAGCTACCCTTGGTGACTGAGAAGTATAGTTAGTGAGGAGGAAGACGGTTAGTTTTCAAGACGAGAGACACAAGCAAGAGTCAGAAAAATAAGGCATTGTAGACCAAGGTAAGAATTTAGATTTTATTCCAATTGCAGTAAAAGGTATTTGGAGGATCCCAAGTAAGTAGAAAAGATGGGGGTTCTGGCTTTTATTTTAAAAATATTACTCTGCCTGCTTTGTGGAGAGCAGGCAGTTGTGGGTGGTCATAAGAACATTCTTCTGAGAAGCTACAATGAAAAGTATATGAATGCAGTGACAGAGGTCGGACCTGGGCAGACTTGGAAAGGGTGCATGTTGGTTATTTCTTTTGAGACTCAGTGTAAACTCTACCCCCTTTTATCATTCCCCCCTGTACTATGGGTGCTGCGTACTGGGAACTGAATTTTCCTAGGTCCCTCATCAAGAAGTTTCTGTTTCAAACTCCACCTATTATAGACACTCACAAAAAAGCAGAAGGGAAAGAGTTAAAATTCATTCTTTCTCCAGAATGGTGCTGGCAGCCTGGACTGTTGGATTAATGGTAGTGGTTTCATGAAGCTTCTTAATATCCAAAGTCCATTGTCAGTGTTCCGCTTCAAATGAAGAGTTTCAACATTAGCTTCTTGTAGTTCTATGATTTCTAGACAGCCTCCCCAGTGCTTACATTTATCCCTCTACCCTTTCCAACAACACTGAAAGCTGTTGACCTTGTATTAAAACGTTCTGCTTAAAATATATAAATCAATGCCTATTTCCCTGATTGAGCTCTGACTTAGGTAGCATTTCTCTTTGCCCAAGAGTAGTTCCAAGAACCAGTCCTTCAAAGATGGAAGTCTGGGAGTAATTATCTGTCTTACTGGGTTTGAAGGTAGTGATGACTTCTTAAGAGAAAATGAGATGTTGGTCATAAACATCACTTAGATAAAGTATGAGACAAAGAATATACATGATGATTGCAAGTGCTCTGCGTGCTAGTTCTGGCTACATTGGAAGGATAACAGAATGAAAATGATGAGTTTAGGGCTTTACGTTTTCTGTTCAAGTTATAAGCATAAGCACAGAACTGAAGTGTTCCAATGTTTGCCCTAAAAAAACCTCTTGTCTCTTAGTAATAAGGTTAAAAAATAAGATAAAAGTGGGCATCCCTGTCTTATTCCTGACCATAGAGAAAAACTCTCAGTTATTCCCCATTGAGGATGATATTAGATGTGGGTTTTTCATTTAGGGCCATTATAACATTGAGGTATGTTTCCTTTAAATCTCCATAGATGACAGGTTTTTCTTTTTAAGATTTTATTTATTTATTTGACAGGCAGAGATTACAAGTAGGCAGAGAGGCAGGCAGAGAGAGAGAGAAAGAGAGAGAGAGAGAGAGAGGAGGAAGCAGGCTCCCTGCTGAGCAGAGAGCCCGATGCGGGGCTCGATCCCAGGACCCTGGGATCATGACCTGAGCCAAAGGCAGAGGCTTTAACCCACTGAGCCACCCAGGTGCCTCATAGTTGACAGTTTTTACCATGAATGGATGTTGTACTTTGTCAAAAGCTTTTTCTATATCTATTGAAATAATCACATGGTTCTTATCCTTCCTTTATTAATGTGGTATATCACATTGATTTGTGAATAGTGAACTACCCTTGCAACCCAGCAATAAATCCCACTTGATTGTGGTGAATTATTTTTTTAATGTATTGTTGGATTCAGTTTGCGAGCATTTCATTGAGAATTTTTGCAACCATGTTCATCAGGGATATTGGCCTATAGTTCTCTTTTTTAATGGAGTCTGTATTGGGATTAGGGTAATGCTGACCTCATTGAATGAATCTGGTAGTCTTCCTTTTTTTTTTTTTTTTTTTTTTTTTAATAGTGTGAGAAGAATAGGCATGAACTCTTCTTTAAATGTTTGGTAAAATTTACCTGTGAAGCCATCTGGTCCAGGACTTTTGTATGTTGGAAGGTTGTTTTTGTTTTGTTTTGTTTTGTTTTTTATTACTGATTTCATTTTTTTGTTGGCTGTCAGTCTGTTCAGGTTTTCTATTTCTTCCTGCTTCAGTTTTGGCAGTTTATATGTCCATTCTTACCACTGTTATTTAACATAATACTAGAAATCCTAACTAAAGCAATCAGACAAGAAAAATAAGTAAAAGGCATCCAAATCAGCAAGGAACAAGTAAAACTTTCACTATTTGCAGAAGACATGATACTCTATAAACCAGCAAGCCTCCACCAAAAACTGCCAGAACTTTGATAAACAAATTCAGTAAAGTCTTAAGACATAAAGTCAATGTACAGAAATCTGTTGCATTTCTATACACCAATAATGAAGCAGCAGAAAGACAAATTATCAAATCAATCCCATTTACAACTGTACCCAAAACAATAAGATACCTAGGAATAAAACTAACCAAAGAAATAAAAGATTCATACTCTGAAAACTATAAAACACTGATGAAAGAAATTGAAGATGACACAAAGAAATGGAAAAATATTCCATGCCCATGGAATGGAGAACAAATATTGTTAAAATGTCTATACTACCTCAAAACAATCTGCACATTAATTGAAATCCCTATCAAAATACCAACAGCATTTTTCACAGAACTAAAGCAAACAATCTTAAAATTTTCATGGAACCACAAAAGACTAATAGTCAAAGTAAACTTGAAAAGGAAAACAAAGCTGGAGGTATCACAATTCCCAACTTTAAGTTATATTACAAAGCTGTAGTGATCAAAAGAGTATGGCACTGGCACAGAAATAGACACAAAGGTCAATAGAAAAGAACAGAAAACCAAGAAATGAACCTACAACTGTATGGCCAATTAATATTTGACAAAGAAGAAAAGAATATCCAATGGGAAAAATACAGTCTCTTCAATAAATGGTGGTAGGAAAACTGGACAGCAGCAAGCAAAAGAATCAAACTGGACCACTTCCTTACACCAAAGACAAAAGTAAATTCAAAATGGATTAAAAACCTAAATGTGAGACCTGAAACCATAAAAATCTTTGAGAAGAACACTGGCAGTAACCTCTTTGGCATAGGCTGTATCAACTTCTTTCTACATATGTCTCTTGAGGCAAGGGAAACAAAAGCAAAAATGAACTATTGGGACATCATCAAGGTAAGATGCTTCTGTAGAGCAAATAATCTAAAGGCAACAGAACCTAAATCAACAGAACCTAAAGGCAACCTATCAATTGGGAAAATATATTTACAAAAGACATATCTGATAAAAGGTTAATATTCAAAAGATATAAAGAACATATAAAACTCAATACCCCCAAAAAACAAATAATTCAATTAAAAAATAGGCAGAAGACATGAACAGACATCTCTCCAAAGAAGACTTCCAGCTGTCCAAAAGACATACGAAAAGCTGCTCAACATCACTCATCATCAGGGAAATGCAAATCAAAATTACCATAAGATCACTTCACACCTCTCAGAATGGCTAAAATAAAAAACACAGAAAACAACAAGTGTTGACAAGGATATGGAGAAAACCCTCTTGCACTGTTAGAAAGAATGCAAACTGGTACAGCTACTGTGGAAAACAATATAGAAGTTCATCAAAAAGCTATAAATAGAATTAACTTTTGATCCACCAATTCCCTTACTTGGCATTTATCCAAAGAACAAAAAAATACTAATTCAAAGAGATACAAGTATCCCAGTGTTTATAACAGTACCACCTTCAATAGCCAAATTATGGAAACAATTCAAGTGTCTATTAACTGATAAGGATAAGTAAGAGGTGGTATATGATTTAACTCATATGTAGAGTTTAAGAAATAGAACAGATGAACCTGGGTAGAGGAAAGAGAGGCAAACCAGAAAACAAACTCTTAACTATAGAGAACTAACTGGGGGTACTGAAGGGGAGGTAGGCAGGGAGATGGGCTAAATGGTTGATGGATATTAAGGAGGACACTTGTTGTAATGAGCACTGGGTGTTGTATGTAAGTGATGAATCACTAAATTCTACACCTAAAACTAATATTACACTGTATGTTAATGAACTGGAATTTAAATAAAAACTTGAAAAATATTTTTTTTTAAAGAAAGGTGATTATATATATATGTGTATTCACACACACACACACACACACACACAAAACTCATGTATAAAAAGGAATGAAATCCTGCCATTTGCAATGATATGGATGGAACTAGAGAGTATTATGCTAAGTGAAGTAAATCAGTGAGAAAAAGACAAATACCATATGATTTCACTCATATGTGGAATTTAAGAAACAAAACAAACCAACAAAAGGGGGAAAATGGAGAGACTAATGGTTACCAAAGGGGAGGAGGGCAGGAAGATGGGTTAAATAGGTGATGAGAGTTAAGAAGAACACTTAAAACCTGTTGCAATGAGCACCAGTTATTATTTGGAAGTGTTGAATCACTGTATTGTACACCTGAAAGTAATATTACACTGTATGCTAGCTAACTGGAATTTAAATAAAAACTAAATAAATAAATAAACTCAAGGTAAGGTAAGGAACTAATATAGGCAAAAACCATACCCAAAACATAACTCTAGTTTTGAAAATTTTAATGTAAATTAAATTCAGAGCATTAGTAGATTTTTAGAATTTTAAAAAATGAATTAGACCCAGAGAACTGGATGAGGAAAATTTTGGTTGATATAAATGAAACTTGAACTTCGAAATCTCATTGTACTTCCTGAAGGAAGCAGCACCCCTTTTCTAAAGAAAGAGTACAGACCTCTTGTTATCTCATCTGATGCAGTTACCTTACAAAGAGTGACCTATTTCATTTTGTTGTTGATTATTGAGGTTAAATGTGAGAGAGGAAACCATTAAAATCCTAAAGGACAAGACTGGCAGCAACTTCTTTGACCTCAGCCATAACAATTTCTTACTAGACATGTCTCCAGAAGCAAGGGAAACAAAAGCAAAAATGAACTATTGGGACTTCATCAAGATAAAAAGCTATACAGTGAAGGAAATGACCAACAAAACTAAAAGGCAGCCTACAGAATGGGGAAGATATTTTCAAATGACATACCTGATAAAGAGTTACTATTCAGGACACCTGGGTTGGCTCAGTCGGTTAAGCATCTGCCTTCGGCTCAGGTCATGATCCCAGGGTCCTGGGATTGAGTCCCACATCAATCGGCTGGGAGCCTGTTTCTCCCTCTGCCTGCTGCTCTCCCTGCTTGTGCTCATGTGCTCTTTCTCTCTCTCTCTCTTTCTCTGACAAATAAATAAATAAAATATTTTTTAAAAAAAAGAGTGAGTATTCAAAATCTATTAAAAAAAAAACTTATAAAATGAAACATTGAAAAAACAAAAAAATCGAGTTAAGAAATGGGCAGAAGACATGAATAGACATTTTTCAAAAAAAGACATCCAGATGGTTCACAGACACATGAAAAGATGCTAAACAGCACTCATCATCAAGGAAATAGAAATAAAAACCATGATGAGATCCTACCTCACATCTGTCAGAATAGCTAAAATTAACAACACAGGAAACAAAAGATTTGGCAAGGATGTGGAAAAGGGGGTATCCCTCTTACAATGTTGTTGGGAATGCAAACTGGTTCAGTCACTATGGAAAACAATATGGAGGTTCCTCAAAGAGTTAAAAAACAGAACTACCTATAACCAAGCAATTTCACTACTAGGTATTTACTCAAAGGATACAAAAATACTGATTCAAAATGGACATGTACCTGTATGTTTATAGCAGCATTATCAACAATAGCCAAATTATGGAAAGAACCCAAATGTCCACTGACTGATGAGTGGATAAAGGATATACATATACTTATGTTTTGATCTGGTAAGTGCCCTTTTACCCCAATTGTAATCGTTAAACAGCATACAGCAAGAGCTGTGATAAAACTTCATTCTTTTACTTTAGGAGTATTTCAAGTTTCTGATTATCTGTCATAATCGAATGTTAAGGGCATTTGATCACAGCATCATCCCACAGAACAATGTACTGGCCCACTACATTTATGGTGAGCAGGAAGCAGCAAATATCCTAAATGTGCTGACAAGGTACGTACATGCCAGAGGGAGATAAACATGAAAATTTAGAACCCTGTCATCTTCATGAGGTTCTAGGCATCTAGTAGAACTGAGGAATGCCCAAATATTTCCTCCAAAATGAAAGATAAGTTGCTTTGCCTTGTATCTCTGTAACTCAGAAAGAGGAAATGTTTAGTAAGCTTTAGATTTTGAAGACAATATGCACTGCATATAGTATGTTGCTTTGAATCACTTAACATGTAGCTTTGATATTAGGCATGCCCTTCCCACAGATGTCCATATCCTCTGAAACCTGTGAATATATTAAATTACTTGGCAAAAGGGACTTTGAAAATATGATTAAGTTAAGAACCTTGAGTTGGGGAGCTTATTCTGGATTTTCCAAGTGGGCCCAATCTAATCACATGGATTCTTTTTTTTTTTTTTTCACAAGCATATGTTCATTTTATTTTCCTCTTTCCCTGACTTCCTTCAAGCATTCAATGGACACCTCAAAAGGACACACACTTGTGTATTCGCTTACAGATGATTAGCTCATTTGATAAGCCATCGTCAGCAGTGTTAATGAAGCCACTGCTGAATTATTCTCTGGGTGAGTTATCTTTTTGCTCCATGGACACTGATGTGTTCTCACTAACCGCAGCAAACTATCTTGCAAAGTATACTCTTGGTCATAAGGAGAACTGGGTGGGAGTATGGGTAATTTAGGGCAAAACTGATACTCAGCTGAGGATCACATGGATTCTTAAAAGCAGAGAACTCTTCCCAGCTGTTATAAGTCAGGGAGATGGGGCTATGGAAAAGAAGAGATATGCAGCATTGCTGGACTTAGCAGGGTCACAAGACAAAGAAAGTGGGTGGTCTCTAACAGGTGAAAAAGGAAAGGAAATGGATTATTTCCTAGAACTTTCAGAAAGAAATCCAGCCCCTCAACCCATGTTGGATTTCTGACCAACAGAACTATAAGATAATGAATGTTGCTTAAGTGACTAAATTTGTGATCATCAGTTACACAGCAATAGGAGACTAACACAGGGCAAGAGCAAAGTTTTGAAGCTGGTAGGTAAGATGTTAGCTGCTTCCTTACTTGAGCTTCATAGCTCGGCAGACTCAGCAGTACTCCAGACAACTATTGCAGACACAAATGTTGATGGAGCATGGGATTAAAGTTACATCTTGTTTTACAAATAGCATTCACATTTAACTGCTTATGGGTTCCTCCTAGGCTCAGGTAGAGACTGAATGCAGAATCTGAAACATCAAATAGACATGGGACCTGATATGCCCATTTATTAACTGTTTCCTGTCTGAAGCACCAAATCATAAAGTTGGGTATGCATTGAAGCACTCCATTTTCAAATGGTGTTGGGTAAAGCTTTGTTGTCTCAGAGAGCACAAGAAGTTTCATATATATTTGCTTCAGGGACTTGTGGTACCTGCTCCTACTGCATGGCCCCATCTCGCTCAACCAGAATCTCTTGGTAAGAGATTGACTGGTGGTGACTGACCTGTGGGGAAAAAAACCTTTTCTGGATTTACCAATGCTCATCAAAGTCAGATGTTACAGACAGGCTTAACCATCTTAACCATCGTGTAGATAATACCATCAGTTAACCATCATGTAGATAATATCATCAGATCTGAGTAGATCATTCAGCTTCTTTCCATAGTTCATGGGGAAAAAAGTAAACATAGTGCAAATATTATGTATAGGCTCAAAGGTACAATATTCCACTTAACAAGACTTATCTAATTACTGTTCCTGTTATATTCCCCACCTAAAATAGCAGAGTTCAAGGCTAAGTTCTAAAAATGGCCCTATTCTCTAATGTACTGACCAGCTACCTGCAGGCATTGAAATTCTTACATCAAGGAAGGGATAAAATTTTGTCTTCATTGTAATGCACACTCATTCTGGGTATGGATAAACCTGCCTGTCCACAATGCTTCTTCCAGCATCCATTGTCTTATTCAGAATTATGATATCCTATACAAAATTATGTGTTTGAAGAATTCATTCTTCTTCAAAATAATTGAGGCAAATGGGCTTCCCAGTACTACCTAGTGTCGCATTAACCTGAAACTGCTTTCTTTATAGAATGTCAGAAGTCTGTTAACGATTCAGTTACGGAGCCAGTCAGAATACTTGTTCTTGCGAGTGTGGGTGCTTTCCTATAAGATGCAAAATAAGCTTTGAACATTATTTTGATCACATAAATAATAAACAGAGCTGTTTCTTCCAAAGTCAGAAAAAAAAAATGGATCTGGGAACCAAGGAATGGAAGAGAGTGAAGATGTCTCCTTTCACTATGGCCTCTAATAAACCACTCAAATAATTTTCCCTTGTCCCCAGAACTTTAGATGCCGATGTCTTAATGCACCTAATTACCGAGAAAGGAATGCTTTCACCAAAAAATATAACAATGTTTTAACTGAAAGAAATAGGCACTCTTTTTGGTGAGCATGCTTCATCTTCCCATCTTCATCTTCTCCCTGCTGCCTGGATTTCCCTTCTTTGTGTCCATATATCAGGTCATGTCTTTGCTATTAATCACATATATAATAATTATGCTGACACATAAATATGTATCTCCTGACACACAAACACTAGATTCCTCTCTTCTAGATTTTACTGCAAATTTTTAGGAAAGCATATCTGAGTGTGCCTGATGGGGTCAGATTCTAATCCCCTTTTGATGAGCAGGAGTCAGGGACTCAGTGATCAAGGCCAGAAGCCAAAAAGAAAAGGCGTCATCATTGTCTATGCAGACATTCCAAACTGTGCCTCAACAACCAGAGGGTCATGTTCATTTTCTCATTACATCCTCATATAAAATGCAACTGAGATGTCAGCTGAAGACTTCCTGTCCTTTGAGTTATATGGGTATGACTGACTTGAATCCCTGAGTACATGCTCTGTGGAGGTTCAGTTTCCTTCACAAGATATCAATAAGTTTACAAAAGGCTTATGTTCTCTATCTCCAGAGTCCCATTTCCATATAGGTATCTCTCTTCCATTCGACTTTAACCCAAATATGAAGCTCAACTACTTATTTAATTTCCATTAAAATTAAACAAAAGCCAAAGCTATTCACATATATCATGCATCATACTAAGAGTTTAGAATTATAGAAAATGGTCACATCATAACAAAATGTCATTAAATCCTACTATAATCTTTCTCTTTTCAGTAATGCCAACAGTGGTCTTTCAATTCATGCATCATTGACTCCTCTCTGGTCAATTTCCACTCAGATACCAGAAAATCAACTCAAAACCATAAAATTTTAATCACGTTGTACAAGTTAACTTTCTTTTAGCTGTATTACTAAAAATAGCATCTTCAAATTCAATAGATCAAGTTTTATCTTCCCCAAATAGGAAATCTTCTCTTTAAAAATCTATCAAGTATTAAGTGAACAATGATATAATTAATCAAATGATAAATTTTGTTAAAATGATAAATTTTCACATAAATGATCATGAGATATTGAAATGATTGTTCCTGTTTTAAAAAAACATGAGACCAAGCAATGAAAAATTAGATGCAATATTAGGAAGAAATGGATTTTTTTTTAAGGTTTTATTTATTCGTTTGACAGAGAGAGAGAGAGATCACAAGTAGGGAGAAAGGCAGGCAGAGAGAGAGAGAGAGAGAAGTAGGCTCCCCCCTGAGCAGAGAGCCTGATGCAGGGCTCAATCTCAGGACTCTGAGATCATGACCTGAGCTGAAGGCAGAAGCTTAACCCACTGAGCCACTCAGGAGCCCCCAAAAATGGATTTTTAATCCAAGTATTTTTATTCCAAATTCATGTCCACTACAACAGACTTCTTCTCAGATGTTTGTTGATGCCTTGCTATGTACCCAAGTCTTTTTATATTACACTTCACTTATTCTTCATAAACACCTTGTAAAGTCAGCAGTTGGGATACTTTTAATTTTGGCATCTAGTCAAGATATACTCTAAGTAACTATGTTAACTTTCTGAACTTCTGTTTCTCTACCTGTCAAATGAGACATTTGGACTTAATTAGCTGGATGGCCACTTTTTATTCTAATAGGGGACCATATGATGGTTTCTGTCATTCTTTCTCACTCTGTCTGTAATAACAACTTTACTCTGGCTTTATAAAATCAAAAGAACTTTCTTTCTAGCATTTATCATTTACATTAGAGTTCATTTTTCATGCATATACCTGCCAGCTATATTCTGGAGGACAACTAAAATATTTATTTTTACATTCCCATGCCTATATTTAGTCAGGGTTTAATGAATACTTGTTGAATAACAAATGGATGAATACATATGATTTAACTGTATAATCCAGGACTGTATATGAAGGAATGATTCATCTCTATTAACAAGGTAATCTGAAAGACTGCATTTATATTCAGTCACAGTTCAAGAGAAAAACATTTTCCTTTAGCTGGACAGATTTTAGAAATTATGGTATACACAAAAGAAATCCATTTACAAAGGTGAAAGTGAGTTCATTTGTGAATGGGAAGTGCATTCTTTGTCTTATTTTGGTCTGCTGACTTTTTAATATTTACATTGAAATATGAGTATGAAAATATTGTGTACATTGACCATTCACTGAATTAGTTTTTATGTTACTAATAATGCATTTATACATGTGTTTTAGTTATAAGGTAAAATAGCTTAATTTTATTTTTGAAGATAAAAATAAGAGAATTTGGTGCCTGTAAATATGACAAAAGGACTGCCTACAATGAAGTCTGAAAAAACACCACCACTTAAAATGTTTGCTTTTGCTATTAGTTCTCTGTACAATTCATATAAACGTACATTTTAATATCTTCTATATGGGAAAAAAAGGTAAATTTCATTTATGGAATTTAGGTGAAATATTCAACTAAAGTGTTAATTATATGCTTTTTGTTTGTTTGTTTGTTTGTTTGTTGTCCAAATATGTCCTGAGCACAAACTATGTTGTTCCATCCATAGAGCAACACTCACATTCCAGTCTGTTCAGCTCTCTTTCCAAAGGTGGGTCAATTGATTTTCACATTCACATGCATGTGCATAAAAGCTGTAAGTGCATTAGCATTTCCTTTTACCAAAAATAAATAAATGAAATGAAATAAAATAAGAAGTAAAATGAAACCAGTGTTCATCCTGCTAGCTTTGAGTTTTTAACCTGTTTTGTAATAGACTGTTTTAGATGTAAATGTTATTGGCAATTAGTTTGCTTATTTGCCTTTCTTGTTTTCTTCAATCAGAAGCATTATCTTATAGATAGCATTTCATGGAGCTAACTGGAAATAAGAAGCGAGGAAATAATTTTACCAGCCAGTGTGATTAGTAGAGATACATAATTGCCTGCCTATTTACTTTGAAGCTGTCACTTAATGAAGTGGTTCTAACTAAAACTCTAATGGAGAAAATTTCTTAATTCCTTTTTAATATTTCCCTATGTCTGGGAATGTAATTTAAAATAAATTTGAATGTTGATTGCTTTTATTCTTTCCCATCAGCACACAAAGTTGCTTCTCTGTTTATAGGCAACAAAACAGATCATTTAAGATTTCACACAAAATAAACAGCCAATAATTAGAAAATAATCATAATTCCAACTAAAATACCAATTCTTAAACAGTTAACCCAATTTAAATGTTTATTTTTTCCAATGTTCTTCATATATTTATCCCCAAAAAAGGTATCAATCCTCATATGTCTTCTGCATTGTATGTTATTTATAAGAATATTTAAACTTATTTATTATAAAATCAAATGAAAATTTGTCCACAGAAATTATAGTTGACATGTTTAAATTTTCTCATTAAACAAATTTATTCAACATTATGCTGAGTGAAAAACACCAATCACAGAAGTTCATCTACTGTATGATTTCATTTATAAAATATTTTTGAAATGACAGAATTTTTTTAAATGGAGAACAAGCTAATAGTTGCCAGGTGACAGGGATGTTGAGGGGAACAAGGGTAGGTGTGACTATAAAGAGGTAACTGTGAGAGAGATCTTTATGGTGATAGAGTACATCTGCATCTTGATTTCTGTGATGGTTACATGAATCTATATGTGCATAGAAAATCACATAGAAACTATATATGTATATATGTATATATGTGTGTATATATTATATATATAAAGTATACATCTTGAAATATATATATATTTCAAAATAAAGTTTAAAAAATGTATCTATTGAGGTAATATAGCACTCAACTCCATGAAGCTCTAGAATCATACTGTCAAGACTGGAATCCTGGCTTTACCTCTTACTAGCTACCAGCTATAAGACCTTAAATAGAGCCAGAAAAGTGGACAGAAGTTATCCTTCTCAGCAAAATGTAGAAAACAGTCTTCCCTACCTCTTATATAAATAACTTAAAATGTCTCCTGGCCTCTAGGAAATGCTATTTAAGTAATTTCTATCATCATCACCATCATCAAAATTATGCATTTCATGATTCATGGAATCATTGATTTGTCTTAGATTATCAACTTATCCTATATAGTGACTGCTTAAGACTACTATCTCAACCTGTTTATTATTACCATCCTTCCTTTCTCTTTAAATGTGTCCTATTGGGATTATAAAAGATACAGGCACCTTTTATACTTGGATCCAGGGCACGTTGGTCCCAATCCACGTTGTATAAACTCAAAAAATGATTGACAAAAACAATCAAAACTAAAAAAGTTAGTATCTTGGAGGGCCAAGGTGTCTCAGTTAGTCAAGCTTCTGACTTGATTTCAGCTCAGGTTGTGATCTCAGGGTCATGACATTGAGCCCCCCCTCCCAATTCTGTGGGGCTCTGTGCTGGGCATAGAGACTGCTTAAGATTCCATCTCTCCCTCTCCCTTTTTCCACTGCTTCTCCTCCTTTTCTCTTTCTCTAAAAAAAAAAAAAAAAAAAAGAAAGAAAGAAAAGTATCTCTTGGCAATCTAGTCTCTTCTGAGGCATAACTAATTATCAGAACGTTCTTTCTTTGAGCTGAAATCTGACTCCCTAAAATGATCTCTCAAGTCCCATAATTCAAATCTGTCTTCTAATACTATACAGATGAGGTTAATTTCTCTTTCAGTTACATCTTTCATATCTCTGAAGCTCACTAACCCATCACTCTCAGTCCTGCCTCCTCACTGCCCATTCAACTCAGCATTCCTTTTTCTTTAGTCTTAATACCTTCCATTACATCTACCATTTTTTTAAAGATTTTATTTATTAGAGAGAGAGTGAGCAAGAGAGAGAGCATTAGCAGGGGGAGGGAAGAAGGAAAGGGAGAAGCAGACGCCTCACTAAGCAGGAAGTCCCACATGGGGCTCAATCAATCCATCCCAGGACTCCAGGTTCATGACCTGAGCCAAAGGCAGACACTTAAATCAACTGAGCCACCCAGGCACTCCTGTATCTACCATTTTTAAGAAGCAATGTCTTACATTCTCATGGTTTCCCCTGGAATCATTATGGTTTGTGAATATTTCTTTTCAAATGTAGTTTTAGATATAAACTAGGTTCCATATAAAGTGGGACTACTGTCTGCCTTATTTAAAACTTGTGATTCATTTATTAATGAAGTTAATATCACATCTGCTTCATTGGCCATGACACAGTATGCAGATGTTTATGTAATATTTGAACCTAGACAATATTACTTTCTTGGCCTATCTCATAATACATGTTAGAATAATTTTCCTAATGTGAATGCTATGATTGTTATTAGATTGTAACATTTGATGAGGTCATAGATTAATATATAACAATAAATTAGAAATTATATATTAATTATATAAACTAATAATTAGTGAATTTTAAATAATTACACATAAGTATTTTATTAATCTATAAGTTTATTCTACTAATAATATCACAGTTCTAATAATATTTATATATTATGCACATTGTATAACAATCTACTTGAGAAAATAATCTGAAGTTAAATAATATTTTACCATGTTTATGGAAATGTAGATGTTGGAAAATTTGGTAGATATACTTCAGTTTGCAGAGAATAAGGATGTTTTCAAAGAAAATGACTATACTTCTATCCTGAATATAATAGCAGGTATATTTGAAGAACATGATGATAATGAATGTTACATTCCCATATATATGAGAGAATTGTTTATTGAAGCTGGTTAGTCTATCACAATGTAACCAGGTCTTACTACTTATAATTCACACAATCACCTTCTAGTCATAAAACATCCCAATGTACTTACTCCCCATGGTTAGCTATATTTTATTAGTACCAGACTGTAATAGCCTGTGTAGAGATATCTTTACCATTGCTTCACATTAAGATATATCTGAGTGCCACATGAGAGTTTCTGGGAATGGCATAGTTAAATCATCCCTGAGAAAATGTACCACATAGCAATGCATTGTTTACATTGCATGCAAAAGAATCTTGACAAAAGAATAAAAAGAAAAGAGTACATTGGTCCCTTTGACTTAAAATAAAATGACATGATTATATAAAATCATTCTATTTTCTTAAGTTTATTTTTTTAATCTCCATACCCAATGTAGGACTCAAACTCATGACCCCAAGATCAAGAGTAGCATGCTCTTCCAATGGAACCAGGCAAGCACCTCACATAAAATGATTCTCAATGGAAACAGAGGGGGAGGGGCACCTGGGTGGCTCAGTGGGTTAAGCCTCTGCCTTCGGCTCAGGTCATGATCCCAGGGTCCTGGGATCGAGCCCCACGTCGGGCTCTCTGCGCTGCAGGGAGCCTGCTTCCTCCTCCTCTCTCTGCCTGCCTCTCTGCCTACTTGTGATCTCTGTCAGATAAATAAAGAAAAAATCTTTAAAAAAAAAAAAAAAAGAAAGAAACAGAGGGGGGAAAAAGTATGTGTGAGTATATACAGTGAAAAATGGGTTGTAATCCTATGCTTCCTAAGATATTTTAATAATAAACTTACATGTGATTTTGGTATAATATTTTAAATTTATAGCTGGACAGAGCAATACAAAGAAATCACTTCATTTGAGAACAGTGAATAAACCATGTAAAAGGCATGGCAAGTGTGAACCTAGGTTCTTGAGCCTGATCTCTTGCAAATGAAGCATCAGAGCCCATGTCAACCTGATTCCAAAACTGAATGAATGAATGAATGAAACAGATGAGTTATTCAGTCAAGTTACTCCCATACATTCACAAGGGAAAAGATACTTAAATCCTTCAATGGTCCCTGATCTCTGCCTCTGAGGTATACACACTCTGCAGCCTATGTCTCTCATGCCCACATTCTACCAACCAAGGACCTGTGGAGAAGAAATGAATGAGTGACTTATACAGCACATAGCATGGAAGTACAAAGACAGAGTTTATTTCCAAAAAGTACTATTCACGAAAGCTGGTGTAAACAGAAAGCATATCACATTGTATTATCTTAAAAAAAAAAAAAAATCGCCTCAGCTTCTTGACTCCAGTAAACAATTCATTTTCATGTATCTTTAAAAAATAATGTTAAAAGCTACTTTCACGATTGCTAAAATTTAAGTTCATCTTTTTAAAATGCCTTAAATAATCCCTTATTAGGGGGTGCCTGGGTGGCTCAGTTGGTTAAGCGTTTGCCTTCAGCTCAGGTCATAAACCTGGGGTCCTGGAATCAAGCCCCATGTCAGTCTCCCTGCTCAGCAGACAGTTTGCTTCTCTCTACCTGCCCCTCCTACCCCGACTCATACTCTTTCTTGCTCTCTCTCAAACAAATAAAATCTTTTTTTTTTAAGTCCCTTATCAGTTTTGTTGATTTATATAATTATACTCACAATGATTTCAAATTTTAAAAATCTTTCATCACTGCCAATACTGGAAAAGGGCTTTTTCTAACTCAGTGTCATTCATTTTCAGGACAACATTAGACTGGTTCCTAGAGCCGTTAGGCACATGTTCATGGTTTTAAAGTTCTCCCTGTTGTTTGAGGAGGAGTTTGTGTTCCCAGGTGAGATCTGATGATCAGCATGCTTTGGAGCAAGCTGTTCTGCAAGACTGTCTTTACCTTTTCTCTCTGTGGTATGTTTGTGTTCTCTTCCCAGAGCCCACAGGAGATTGACCACACCTAGTAACAAAGTAACCCGTCCAGTTCAGACTGCAGAGAGGTTAATTAAATTGGTCCCTCCATACATATGCAGGGACATTCCTTCAAATATACCTATCAACAAATCTTCTATTTTAACCACTTCAGTAACTCCATTAATTCTTATCTCTGTAAGAACTCCTGAATTCTCATTATAGGGCTTTTTAAGTTCCCACAATTCCACCTAGATCTGTTCTTCCTTTAGATCTTCACAGAACAAACTCCTCCTTCAGGACCCACAGGCTTCCTCCCCCTGGGAGGCCTTATCTGACTGTGGCAACTGTACCCCAGATTCTTCCCTATTTCATTACCCTGTGGTAGTTTCTTCATAGTGCTTGGAACTATTTGCAATTATCATATAATCAATTTACTTCTCTACTTTTTAATACTTTCCCCTAATAGAATGGAAGCTTCCTCTTCACACCAAAGTGATATCTAGGGCATAAATCAGCCAACAAACTTAAAAGAAAAGAGACCAATTACAATGACTTGCTCTGTGTTTCTGAATTCTTGTAGCATGTGGCTGAAATCTCTACTGAACCGTTCACTATTTGGAAATAAATTAATTCCTCCATTAGACTCTGACCTCAGAAATGGTAATATTTTATTCATTTCATACAACTCATAGACAATGCCCAGCAAAAACTTTCAGTTTTATTAAATAATCGTTAAGAAAACATGTTTAATGGAACTAGGTTTTCAGCAGTGCTATGTTTTAAGTCAAATGCTGTGAATTATTACCTTTCACTAAACAAGTAAGTGGTCATCAAGGGGTTTTACTTCTACCTTCTCCTTAGTTCTGTAAATTCACAATATCTATGAGATTGTATACATAAAGCTTAACCTTAATGAGAAACAGTTTCCTCCCTCTTGTAACCTTCTTTAGTTCTTCTGATGGCACTTAAGGAAAGAGTCTAAAATGAATAAAGTGTTTCTGCACTTGACAATCAATGGGAAAGTGATACTAAATAATAATATCCATCATACTGGTAGTTTAACTATAGTATGTTCTACAGAAACTCCATAGTGATAAGATAAATGGTAGAGTGAATTTTGGATTATGTATTTTATGGTACAGAAAATGTCTTTCTTAATTCTCTGCACCAAGAGATTCCTTTTGTAGTTTGGGTGCTTTTGGATTCAGGAGGTTAAGAGTGACCTCTGGTGGCAATGGTATTTCTTGTCCACCTTACTCTAAAGGGGAGAAAACTGACTTCAAGGATTTTTTTCATAACCTAAGAATGACAAAGCTTATGGTTAAAGAGGATAGATCATAATCAATCACGTTAGTTAAAACAATAAACTGTCCAGGGAATTGGGGTCTCAGAGGTTAGACACAGCTTTCATTCCTGGTGTTTCTCTATTGCTTTGGTGTAAATGCCAACTGTGACCTGTTTCAAGCTGTGAATGAGTCACTGCTGAACAAAGAGTGGGCAAACATGCTTACAATCAGCTCTAACCACCTAGTAGGATCCTGCTTCAGCACCGCTACTTGAAATACTTCGCTGAGTCCTTCATAACTTTCCTCCCAATATAAATTCAAGGCTAGCCAAACAGAAAACAAGGAAAGGCACTGAGACCAGTAAGTTTTCTGATTCCATTGTAGGCAGAATGATGACTGCAAGAAAAAGGATTGCCAGATAAAAATCCAGGATGTCCTGTTAAATTATGAACTGCAGTTAAGCAACAAATATATTTTTTTTAAATCATTAGTATGTCATAACCATTGCATGGAACATATTTATACCAAAATACTATGTACTATGTATAAAAATTCAAATTTAACTGAACACCCTGTATTTTTATTTGCTAAATCTGGCAATCTTAGATAGACCATGGGACACAGAACAAGAAGCTTATTTAAGGGAAGATGAAATATTGGCCAGAGTTGGCAACTTGCAAATATTCCCAGTGCTTCACCATCAATGGGGCATCCCAACCAGTGCCCTTAATTGGCTTGCAGATGAGACAAAACATGGATTCCCAGGGTTCTTAGGGAACTGGACAGGACTGCTGTGACCAGAACCCTTGAGCATTTTCATGGGCCCCTGGCCTAGTTTATATCCCCTGTGATCGTACTATATCTATGAATGTTTGTCACCATGTTAGGAAAGTTGGGAAATTATCTTCTATTGTCCTTACCCCTTCTTCCCTAATTACACCAAGTTCTGTCCTGATTATGAGGCACTGGTGTGGTTTCAGGAAGAATGTTGACCAAATTCTCTGGCCTGGCAATGTGATGTGGCTTAGTTTGGCCTTGGTAAGCCAGCTAATAGCTGTGATGCTCTATATTACTATATTACTAAATTACTCGGTCCTAGAGACTGAGGCAGGCACTGCAGACAAGGGACCTCAGACCAGGCCCAAATATCTGCAGGTTACTGTAGGAGAGGGTAGAGTTGTAGTTACGTTGGAATTCTTTAATTATTAGAACCTATCTGAAAAAAAGAGAGCACATCTTTTAGATGCTTAGCATCATAAAGGGTATTTCCCAGGCACTGAAATAAGTTTAATGGAAGCCAGACTTAAGAACAGTTTACTAGAATACAAAAGCTGGAGGCCATGAAAAGGACCTAGAATCTCTAACTCTTTACTTGGGCTTATGAGACTTAAAAAAAGAGGCACCTGGGTGGCTCAATAGGTTAAGGATCTGCCTTTAGCTCAGGTCATGCTCTCAGGGTCCTAGGATCGAGTTCTGCATTGGGCTCCCTGCTCTGTGGGGAGTCTGCTTCTCCCTCTCACTCTGCTGCTCCCCCTGCTATACATTCTCTCTCTCTCAAATAAATAAAATCTTTGGGGGAAAAAAAAGAGAGAGATACTTAGGAAAAAAACTGAAGAAGAGTTATCAAAATGTTTAGAAAAAACTGGGCTGATGGCAAATGGTAAATGGTGCGAGACATTTAGAATACAAAGTACCTGCAACTAAAATGGCCTTCATTATACATCAGAAAAATGAAGTAGAACTTCGGACAACATTAAAAAATATGCTGAATGATCACCAAAGGCAAGGGAAGCAAGGGCAAAAATGAACTATTGGGATTTCATCAAGATCAAATGCTTTTGCAGAGCAAAGGAAACAGTTAACAAAACCAAAAGACAACTGACAGAATAGGGAAGATATTTGCAAACCACTTATCAGATAAAGGGCTAGTATAAATCTATAAAGAGCTTAGCGAACTCAATAACCAAAGAACAAATAATCCAATCAAGAAGTGGGCAGAGGACATGAACAGACATTTCTGCAAAGAAGATATCCAGATGGTCAACAGACACATGAAAAAGTGCTCCACATCACTCAGCATTAGGGAAATACAAATCAAAACCACAATGAGATACCACCTCACACCAGTCAGAATGGCTAAAATTAACAAGTCAGGAAATGACAGATGCTGGCAAGGATATCAGAGAAAGGGGAACCCTCCTACACTGTTGATGGAAATGCAAGCTGGTGCAGCCACTCTGGAAAACAACATGGAGGTTCCTCAGAAAGTTGAAAGTAGAGCTACCCTATGACCCAGCAATTGCACTACTGGGTATTTATCCTAAAGATACAAACGTAGTGATCTGAAGGGGCACGTGCACCCGAATGTTTATAGCAGCAGTGTCCACAATACCCAAACTATGGAAAGAACCTAGATGTCCATCCACAGATGAATGGATAAAGAAGAGGTGGTAATGTATATACAATGGAAAGCTATGCAACCATCAAAAGAAATGAAATCTTGCCATTTGCAACGAAATGGATGGAACAAGAAGGTATTATGCTTAGCGAAATAAGTCAATCAGAGAAAGACAAGTATCATATGATCTCCCTCATATGAGGGAGTGGAGATGCAACGTAGGGGGTTTGGGGGGGTAGGAAAGAACAAATGAAACAAGATGGGATTGAGAGGGAGACAAACCATAAGATACTCTTAATCTCACTAAACAAACTGAGGGTTGCTGGGGGGAAGGGGGTAGGGAGAAGGTGGTGGGGTTATGGACCTTGGGGAGGTGTGTGCTACGGTGAGTGCTCTGAAGTGTGTAAACCTGGCGATTCACAAACCTGTACCCCTGGGGATAAAAATACATTATATGTTTACAAAAAAATAAAAAACTAAAAAAAAAATGTGTTGAATGAAAATTCTAATCTTGAGGAACGTATAAAGCTGTTTTCATAGCTAGATGGATGGAAAAGAAGAGCAGGTGAACCTTAAATGAAATGCAGTGATATAAAACTCTAAAGTGGTATGGAATAAGTTTGAAAAGTAAAAGCTAGGTAACCATTTGCTAAAGCTGAGCAATCCTGGTCTTTGAGAAGATAACATGGATTCCAGGAACTTGGAATTCCATAAAACAAATGTATCAGAAACTATAGACATCTTAGTAGAAGGTTAGAGGAAATGGCTTGCTTGATGTGGTAGGTTGAATAACGGTAGCCCAAAGATATCTACTTCCTAATCCCTAGAGCCTTAAAGGCAAAAGGGACTTGATAGATTTGACTAAGTGAAGGATCTTAAAATGGGGAAAGTATCCTGGATTTTCTGGGTGGGCCCAATGCAATCACAAAGGTCCTGGCAAGAGGGAGGCAGGAGGGTCAGAATGAGAAAAGGAAATGATATGACATAAGCAGATGTTGAAGTGATGGGACAGTAAACCAAGGAATAGAGGCAGCCTCTAGAAGCTGTAAAGGACAAGGAAAGAATGTACCCTTAGGGCTTCTACAAGAAAGGGAAACGCAGGTCTGCTGACATCTAATCTTAACCCAGTGAGACCAATTTTGGACTTTCTGATGTCCATACTGCCAGATAATACACTGATGTTGTTTTAAGCCACTAAGTTTGGGGTAATTTATTATAGCAGCCACAGGAAACTAAGCACTTTCTTAAGAAGTCTTGAATAAACAAACAAACAAACAAACAAAAACAAATGTACACTAAACTAGCTGAAAAAGGTAAAATAATCAATGTACTTAACGATCATATTAAAAGTGTCCAGGGGCACCTGGGTGGCCCAGTGGGCTAAGCCTCTGCCTTTGGCTCAGGTCATGATCTCAGGGTCCTGTGATCGAGTCCCACATTGGGCTTTTTGCTCAGCAGGGAGCCTGCTTCCCCCTCTCTGCCTGCTGTTCTGCCTACTTGTGATCTCTCTCTGTGTGTCAAATAAATAAATAAATAAATCTTTTTTTTTTTTTAAGTGTCTGAACTGAGAACATTTTGCTGCCATCAGGAAGACCACCATTAGAAAATAAAAAGCAAAAGCTCTAGCAGAAATTTTATGTCCTCCTTGAACTGCATCAAGAAAAATAAATGCATGTTCATCAAATATTCAATTTAGAGTGAATTTAACACACATAAAAAGAGGAACATCTTTCCAAAACAATCGAAAAGATGAGCCATGCATGTGAAGTATTGGACACATACAAAATAGAAGCCAAGTCTTTCAGAAGAATTGGAAATAGTCACTGGCAAGTATCAGTGTCAGAGAATTTCCCATGAGAGAAAAGCTCATAACAGGTGGAGAATACTGATGTCTGAGAATAACTTTGATGACTTAAAGAAAAAAGTGGAAACTTTAGACAAAAATTTTTTGAGTTAGAATTCAATGTGAATATTTTGAAAAGTATCTATGTCTCCAATGTTCTGAATGGGACATTTGGCAGAGTCCCTGGAAGACCACTAGGGAATTCTCTGTATGAACAGGTCCTGAGGAAGGAGATTTGTGATGTTGTAATGGGGCAGTGATCCAGGGTTCCATGGCTGGTAAGAACCAGATGCCACCCACAGGGGATCAGGACCCCAGGAGAAAGAGATTCAGCAGCTCCTCCACAAGACAAAGACAGAGATTGTCTAACTGCTCTTACATGGAAGATACTAAGGATCTTCCTTTGATTTAAACCTCCCCTCTGATTGGGTGGTCTGATCCTCCACCTCATCCTAACATCAGAAGTCATTAATTACAGAAGGGAGCCAAGGGGAAATTCCTAAGAGAATAGCTGGTCTGACCCTCTTCTAGAAAGCAAGAAGAAACCTCCCCAGAAATCACCTCTTTTAAGGGATTTCCATGACCCTGGGCCTTCTCCACTGATAAGAAATTTTCTACACCTAGCACTAAATTTAGTTTTTTTCATCATTCAACCTAAAAATGGAAATGGTTCAGCTTTTAGGTTGATTCTACCTTCCAATATGCTCACTTAAGAGATCAAGAACCATGATAAGACACTTTCTTTTCTATTAAATTATTTGACTTTTTTCTCTTAGTTTTATTGGTATTAGTTAAGTGATTATACATTGATGCAAATGAAGTTTTACAGATTTATAAGTCTTCAGATAATGATTTATAATTTTAAATTATAAAGGCAATACATAAAACATAAAGATCTAAAGGTAAATTTTATAAGTTAATTGATTCAATTTACCCTACTTGTAGGCAGTAAAATTACAATGTTTGTGTTGTCAAAGAGTCTACTAAAACAATCCAGAAATATAGCAAGCTTTTTTTTCTTTTTTGGTCTTCCAAAACAACTTTGAACTTTTTATATTTTGGCATTATTACCATTATTTAAGTGATTATACAATAGCTCAAATAGAAATTTTATAGACTGTAATTCATTGGATAGCGTTCTATAAATGTATAAGAAGAGAAACTTATGAGTAAATGTTTCCATTTTGCGTGATTCTTAGATAGCATGATTACATTACTGTGTTGTTGATATTTAGGAAGACTCTTCTGTTGACCCAGAAAAGGAGCATTTTTTTCTTCCCTTTAAAGGAGGAATTTTCTCTTCTTTAGTTTTACTGTTATAGTTAAGTAATCATACAGCTCTTCAAATGAAAGTGACAAAAATTCAAGTCCCTAGGATAGAATTCAATAATTATCATTTATTTAAAAGTGATTTCATGAGTAAACTGTCTCTTTTTCTTCTATTTTTTGGTAGTGTTTCAACTGACAGTGTTTAAAAAGTCCACATGTGACATGAACTGTGGAAAGAGCTTTTATAGGAACAGCCTCACATTTGGAGGCATTCAAAATTCCAAGCTCATTTTTATATACCAAGGCTTAATTCACTCTAGTTATGAGACTATGCTTACAGAGATACATTCCAGGTCAAAAGAAATACTTGCTCATAGGCCGCATTATGCTTAGCCTAGAACCCACCAAACTCACTGCAAGGCCTTGCAACCCCTCAGACCCCACTCTGTGCGTACTCTGAATTCCCTGGTCTCCTGCCAGTGCCTACAGAACACAAGCTCTTCTTCCCTTCTGCTCACTCTTTTCCTTTTGCCTGAGATGCTTTTCTTCTTCTTCTTTGTCTACCTCTTATTCTTTCATGTTTTAAATGGGAGGTAACTTGGAGAATCTCTCACTGATTTTCCAACCGAAACTGATTTGTTCTGATTATCTTCCATAAGCTATACTTTTTCTATTTTTCTTGGCTAATACTTATGACAATGTGCAACTACATAATTACGTATGCGATGATTTGTTAAATGTGCATATCTGCCCCTATATCTCCAAAGATAAAATCTATTCAATCTATTTTCTTCATCTACTATTTCCAGTGTTTTAGGGAAGGCGATGGAGGGGGTTTAGGGCATTTTGAAGAAACTGTTCTTTCCTGTACATGTATATGACACAGGTTTTGCTCCACGAACAATTATATACAAAATACATAACAAACCACCTTCAAATCTCAGGGGCTTACGACAAAAGAATTTACTATTTTCAATGGCAATTTTTTACTGTTCTGTTGTTGTTGTTCCTTTCTTTTCAGTCAGTACCCTGGGCTTGGTTAGGCTTGACTTTCAAGTCTGCTCCACTTAGCCAGATTGGTTTCTTATTCAAAGGCCCAGGTTAAAGAAGCTATTTAGACATCTTCTCTTGGGGGATGTTCCAAGCACAACAGGGCAAGCAGAACATAGCACACTGCTTAGAGGCTCCATGTGAACTGGCATACTCTCAAATCTTCCCATATTCCACTAGTCAAAGCAAGTCATATGGCCCAAGTCAACAGAGCAGGGAAGTCAACTCTGCCCACTCATAAAAACCCTAAATGCACACATCTCCTTAGGGGGCTGATAACAATATACTCCTTCATCTTACCTCACCCCTATAAAGAAACTTCCTCAGTGCCTGACAAAAAAATAAAAACGAAATATTTCAGGAATAAATTTAACAGATTGCCCTCCAGAATGGTTTTAACAATGTACACCTTGTTTGTGAGTGTGACTAGTGCGGTTAGCATTAATATAAGGACTTTTTAATATTAACAATCCAATCAGGACAAACAAGTACCTAACTTAACTTTTTTTTAAGGGGGGAGTGATTTTTCTTACATATATCAAAATTTCCCTTGAGATTTCTCTACTCAGGTTTCTTTGACAATTTTCTATTAAGCTGCATTTTTTTCTTAAATCTATGGTATTCTTACACATACAAATTAACTTTTTACAAGTTTATTTTTTTCTATTTTTTCAGTGATTATTTTGACTTGGAATTTTTTGTTTTTGTTTTTTGTTTTACATAGATTTATCTCTTTACCTTTTCTTTGATGGCACAATTAATCAACCTTTTCATGAATTATTTATTTATTTATTTATTTATCTATTAAAGATTTTATTTATTTATTTGACAGAAAGAGATCACGAGTAAGCAGAGACGCAGGCAGAGAGAGAGAGAAAAGGGAGCAGGCTCCCTGCTGAACAGAGAGCCCTATGCAGGACTCGATCCCAGGACCCTGAGATCATGACCTGAGCCAAAGGCAGAGGCTTAACCCCCTGAGCCACGCAGATGCCCTTCATGGACAATTTATGTCCCATAAAATGAACACACTATAATTTATTTAATCAGTTCTCCATTGTAGGTTATTTAAATTACTTTCATCTTTTTCTTTTTAAAATAATACTGTGATGATCTTTGTATATAACCTTTTTCTAAAGATCCTAGAATAGGATGGATCGAGTAGACAAATATTTTTAAAGTTTTTTACATATTTTTACAAATTAGTGTCCAGAGAGGTTGACCTGCTTTTTACTCCCTTATCCATCAGGGCCTGCATAAGCCATCAACCATTTCCATCTAAATAATAACATTACAGATATTTGGAATTAATTTAATGGTAAGCATGTCACCTCATTTTAGTAAGCAATGGACTCTGAAATTTGAAACTTCCTTTAAAAGAAAAAGAGTTAAAGGACGTTTGGAAACAGAAAGCCTCGGAGGGATAGGTGGCCTGTTTTGAGAAACCAAAGGAAAGAATTTGGGGAGACAAACTGAAGAGGAAAGAAAAGGAAGTGGCCTTTCCTCAAGCTGGGTAAAGGAAGCTCCACAGACTGTGGCAAGCCTCACACACCACATCCCTCAGAGAACACACAGGTCTAGATCTTCGGCCTTAGAGTCCTCAGCGTCCAACAGAAGGAAGCCCAGTGCAGCCGCAGGTGGCTGCCAGGCCATGTGGGTGACATCCCTGATGGTCCTGACACAGGATCCTTAGGGCTGCAATCCCCATGCACATCCCTGAAAGTTCCAATCACTGAGCCCCTTAGGAGTACAGAGCAGAGGGATTTCTGGTTCATTTAGGAAGGAGCTGAGCTCTGACCAGGATCAGGCAAACTACCTATGCAGCAAACTGAAGTGCTCCCAATCTCAGCAATGTGTTTCTCCCTCCCAGACTCCCCTAAGGAGAGTCGGGCTTGCAGGGGGCTCCATTCTGACTCTGACACACTCACCTCCACTCTTTTTTTTTTTTTTTAAAGATTTTATTTATTTATTTGACAGAGAGAGATCACAAGTAGATGGAGAGGCAGGTAGAGAGAGAGAGAGAGGGAAGCAGGCTCCCTGCGGAGCAGAGAGCCCGATGCGGGACTCCATCCCAGGACCCTGAGATCATGACCTGAGCCGAAGGCAGCGGCTTAACCCACTGAGCCACCCAGGCGCCCCTCACCTCCACTCTTGCCAAGACCTCCCCAGCTCCACCAGTCCTGCCCGGAAACCCCCAGGGTCAAAAGTGGAATTTGGACCTGGGCTTGACATTTAGTCTGTATCAGAACAGGCCATGACAGACATGGCAGCCATTTCCAGGAGGAAAAGAAGAAATTTACCTCCAAGGGCTTCAGGACTGCGTTTCAGGAATCCTCATGACCCTAACCAAACTAACTGTGCTTGCATCTCCTCTCACTCTCCAAGGGATTGAATTCTTAGTGGTTACTTCCTGTTAAACTGGTATTTATGGAGGGTCCACAATGAGCTCGGCTCAATGCTATAGACAGCCACATGCAGAAGAATGAAACTGGACCACTTCCTTACACCATACACGAAAACAGACTCAAAATGGATAAAAGACTTAAATGTAAGACAGGAATCCATCAAAATCCTTGAGGAGAACACAGACAGCAATCTCTTTGACCTCACAGCATCAACTTCTTCCTAGACACATCACCAAAGGCAAGGGAAACAAAGACAAAAATGAACTATTGGGACTTCATCTAGATCAAAAGCTTTTGCAGAGCAAAGCAAATAGTCAAGAAAACCAAGACAATAGACAGAATGGGAGAAGATATTTGCAAATGACATATCAGATAAAGGGATAGTATCCAAAAATCTACTAAGAACTTATCAAATTCAACACCCAAAGAACAAGTAATCCAATCAAGAAATGGGCAGAAGACATGAACAGACATTTCTGCAAAGATGATATCCAAACGACCAACAGACACATGAAAAAGTGCTCAACATCAGTCTGCATTAGGGAAATACAAATCAAAACCACAATGAGATACCACCTCACACCAGTCAGAATGGCTAAAATTAACCAGTCAGGAAACAACAGGTGTTGGCGAGGATACCGAGAGAGGGGAACTCTCCTACACTGTTGGTGAGGATGCAAGCTGGTGTAGCCACTCTGGAAAACAGTATGATGGTTCCTCACAAAGCTAAAAACAGAGCTACCCTACAACCCAGAACTGCACTACTGGGTCTTTACTCCAAAGATACAAATGTAGTGATTGAAGGGATACCTACACCCCAGTGTTTATTGCAGCCATGTCCACAAGAGCCAAACTGTGGAAAGAGCCCATATGTCCACCAACAGATGGATGGATAAAGAAAATGTGGTAGGGGTGCCTGGGTGGCTCAGTGGATTAAAGCCTCTGCCTTCGGCTCAGGTCATGATCCCAGGATCCTGGAATCGAGCACTGCATTGGGCTCTCTGCTCAGCGGCGAGCCTGCTTCCCCCCTCTCACTCTGCCTGCCTCTCTGCCTACTTGTGACCTCTGTCTGTCAAATAAATAAATAAAATCTTAAAAAAAAAAAGAAAGAAAGAAAAAGAAAATGAGGTATATATGTACCATGGAATATTACAGAGCCATCAAAAAGTGCAATCTTGCCATCTGCAAAAACATGAATGGAACTAGAGGGTATTATGCTAAGCAAAATAAGTCAATCAGAGAAAGACAATTATCATATGATCTTACTGATATGATGAATTTGAGAAACAAGACAGAGGATCCTAGGGGAAGGGAGGGAAAAATGAAACAAGACAAAACCTTAGAGGGAAACAAACCATAAGAGACTCTTTATCTCAGGAAACAAACTGAGGGTTGCTAGTGTGGAGAGGGGTGGGGCAATGGCGTGCGTGGCTGGATGATACTGTGTAAGACTGATGAATCACAGACTTGTACCCCTGAAACAAATAATATATTATATGTTAATAATAATAACAACAACAACAACAACAAATGACAAAGACTAGGAGCCAGCTCTGGGAAGGCTCTTCCTTTTTCATTTCCCCTCTACTCCCCATCCCCCACCATCACTACTTTAGGGAAGACTTCAGATGCAGAGGATGACCAAGCCAGGAGCAGCCAGGCAAGGCCCAAGTAGGCAGCCTCAGAAATCAGTGTTGGGTTGGGAATTTTTCAAGCACATTAATGAAAAAGAGGAAATTAAACTTCACTACATGACCTAAGCAACTTCTGTGCTGATTTGGATAATAGTTTTTAAATATTATTTGTATATGTGTTCATTACCGAGAAAATAACTACTGATCTTACATACATTTACACTTAATCAGCATTATTAGCACTTACTCCATTAATTTCTTAAGTCTTGACAATTGGCAAAGCTATAAATCAAGTCCTGATTTGCAGCATTTGTTACATTGTATGTACATTGTATATAAATAATCATCATAGCCTATTTTAATATGTACAATGAATAGTCACTGAGTACAGGTTTGGGAAAAAATTAATAGATGCACATCTTCACATAGTATTTGCACCATAAAGATACAATAAAATAAATAACCTCAAAGACATAGAAAAAGGGAATCTGTGGTATGATAATTAAACAGATGAAATTCAATGTGTTACCTTTCTAGTAAAATGTATTTAAGTGTATGTAATTTAATCTTCATCTCAAAAATGTCAGTAATTTGAGCAACTGACTCTAGTTAGCTGATGTGAACTATCTCTAGCACATAGTCCTATCCCAAGGTAGGTAATATTGGTATCCCAAGATAGATATTATAGGTATCCCAAGGAAGGTATTATAGTTTATATTTCCACTTATATCTATATTTACTTGAACTCAAATACAAAATAATAATAACATGCACTAATGTATAAACATATATATACCTTTGTATGTATATATATAATATGTATATATGTGTGTGTATATGCATACATACTTTTAATTAATAGTCATTTATCAAGGACCCATTCTGTGTCAAGAATTGTACCTCTCTCTAGGGGCATCTGGGTGGCTCAGTCAGTTAAGCATCCAACTATGTTTCAGCTCAGGTCATGGGATTGAGCCCTGCATGCTGGCCCACACGCAGCCTCACATCAGGCTCCTTGCTCAGTGGGAAGTCTGCCCATGACCTCTCTCTCTCTCTGACCCTTGCCCCCACTCTTGCTCTCTCTCTCAAAATAAATAAATCTTTAAAAATATATATTACACATCTGTCAGAATCATCACACTGTACAAATGTTCACAATCTATGGCAAATGGGCCAAATCTAGCTTGCCACCTGTTTTTACACTGCTGGAGAGCTATGTATGGCTATTGCACACTGACATTATAAAGACAGTTAACCTTTCTGCAAGAACAGTTGCTTAAAGAGTTGGAAGCACCATCAATAATCAACTAAAGAATAAGGTAAATGATTCCTGAGTTTTTGTATGAACCAACACATGCTACTAATAATTCTTGGTTATTTATATGAAAAGTCAATATAGAGTCTGAAGTGCCTGAAGAATCATTCCCTCTGAACAATGTGCTTGGAACAACTATCAAGTGACAGTATTTTAAAGAAGTTGAGGAATACTAATTGAGTACAACCATAAGTAGATGCTCCTAAAATGTATTTCAGCTGATGCTGGGAAAAATCAACTGACGAAAAGGCAAGTTTGGATAAATTTACAAAACTTGTGTTTAAGGTGTTTAAGTCTGTATTTATTATTCATCAGCAAGTACTTTTCACATAATATTTGAATCTACCGCATTATTAGCCAGCAGAATAACTGTAAATTTCATTCACTCTGGTGGGTAGTTCTGTAATTTTTTTTTTTTCTGTCTGAAATAGAAGCTGAATATCCTGACTTGTCCTACACACATGGAAGTTTGATGGGTTAACACCAGTTAACCGTTTTTCAGCTTAAAGATAAGACTGGAATATCTTTCTCAAAGAGAATTGCCCTTGGACAATATTAACAATTACTGAATGGCGCTGGAAATTAGCTTCTGCTGCAGACTTGAAAATGTTTCTTAATGAATTCAACCTACAATAACAAGGCAAAACTGTGCTTGTATGTGGAATGTAAACTGTGTCATTTAATTAACTAATGTTATATGAATCATTAGCAATGTCAAGTTGCTCTACTCATGTATTCCTTTCTCAAAAATTAAAACAAGATTTCCATTTCCATAAATGTTTGAAGATTGTACATTTTCAAGATCAAACTGAAGCTCCAACAGCATGCATCCCATCGTCATGAAAATACAAAGAAAATTTCCTTATTTCAAAATCCATTTAACTTCAAACTTGAGAAGCTTCCACCTAAACTTCTGATTGGGAATGATAACTTTGCAATGGAGTGACATAGTAAGAGACAAATATGAAGAAAAGTATATGATCAAATTCTAACTTCCTACTAAGGGACAAATATGTGCAATTGAAATCAGATGCTAGTGGACTGATATCAGTATTTGGCACTATCTCTATAGTTGAAAATCATTTTCAAAGATTAAATTTTAAAATTTCATTTCATATCACCATTAACAAATGAGTACTTGCAACCAATTTTTATAATAGGGAAGATTAATTTTGAACCTCAATTAGATGAAATGTTATTAAAATAATTCTATAATTATACTAGATTGTTATTATAATTTGAATTAAATGTATAAAAATAGCAAAAATATTTTTTTTCCTCTTGTTACATAAGTGCTTTCATAATATGCTCAATTTTGCCTATTGGCCAACAAAACCTAAAATATTTACTATCTTATCCTTTACAGAAAAAATCTGCTGACCCCGATCTAACTGAAAACAAAATTAGTAACCATATCTTGACACTTCAGAATTTTCTGTGAAGGCACACTGCTTATTTGATTGCTGCACATAGTCATGAGGAAAATGTCTTAGAAGTTTTATGAAACATTCATTAGAGTAGTAATACATGATAGAGAATCTTCAGTTAATACTTAAGAATTTGGCATTAGATACATATCCACTTAAAACAGTGCAAGTAAACAATGTTACTTCAAATAAAATGTTAATTGATATAAAATCTATTATTGCTGACATATATCACAATATTCCTCTGTGCCACGTAGAAATACTCCATAAAACTGACCTCTATATTTCTAGCTCACTATCTCGCAATTAAAGTTTAGTATACATTTCTATGCACTAGTAGGCTGTGTACCAAAATGCAATGTCAATACAAATCATCACACTGAGAGAAGCTGCCTTCACATTCTCAGTAAAACTGTCTTCAACATAGAGTCTTGTAACAAAGCCTCTTTGAAAAGGGAACTCCTGTCCAGGATAAAATTATTGTTTTGTTATGGAAAAGAATCTCCTATTTTGCATTCAAAAGCTATTGATAATAAAGGACTTAATAAGATGATTTATATAATTGCTGTTCCAGCAAACCAATCTGTATATCTTTGGGATCAACATAGACACACTTGCCACAATGAATATTTCCTTTGGCAATCATTCACTTCTTGTTGTACTCAAGAGGACACGATTTTTTTTTTCCTGTAGCAGTTTGCTTCCTTTGTTTGCATATGATGTGTAGATTACCATGTGACCAAGTTTTCTAAAACAAATTCTGAATTTTCAATTTTTTACTGCATCTGTTTTCCTATAGAACTTACTGAACATAAAACACAACATTTCCTACCACATGAAGTACATACACATGGACTGAAAATTCCCTAACTGTAAGTTTTTCATAACAGAAATAAATTATTTCACTGCTTTGTGAATTCCACACTTAAAAAATATATAGTTATTTTTCTTATGAGTAAGTATATCTATATGCTCATCTAGTCTTTTAAACTTTGAAAATCAAATTTAAATCTCAGGTCATTTACATAATATAACAGGGACACACAGAAACACTATTAGACAAATGAGAAAAGAACACAACTGCCTTTACAGTCATTATTCATTAAGCATATATTTACTAAATATCTACCAAGTGCCCAGCACTGCACTAGATTCAACCAAATAATAGTTATTGCACACCCCATTTTTATTTAATTATGTACTGACTTTTTTAGGTTTCATTAAGTGGAATCAAATGGGTTATCATTCTTTTAATGAGTGTTCTAAATATAATACATAATATTGTAATATTATTTATTTCCCCCAACATAGAATAATTATGCTATTAGAAAATGACACTGTTTATCTTTCTTCCCCAAGTTTTATTTCTAGTCATCTTTCAAAATGAGCACATAAAGTTAAATTTTATTCCAGAGACTAATTTCTTGAACTGGCCTTTGCTTTAGCTTGGATTTTGCAGTATGTTTTCTTATTCCAGGAAGATGAATATATTTAATATATTTTAAATTGCATCATATTTTATGAGCTCTCAAAGGATCCACTGTTATGTGAACCAAGCATTATTGCATAATTATTGCTTCAGATATCTCAAATTATGATAACTAATTAAATATACATATAATACATTCATCAGTGAAAAAATTTCAATGGCTCAATTTCTATTCCCTCTCAAAAGTACCTGTATCTGCTGCAGAAGAAGTTTTAAGAAGAAGTGAGCATCACAGCAATTGAGAACATGATTTAGCATGAATATTTCATGGTACCATTGAGGTACATGTTTAACTAGAGAAATGCTAACATCCTCCCATCTTCCAAGTACGCGTGACCCTTGGTTTCACTAACAAGAAGATGTATAAGGCTCAAAGGAAGATATTGATCTATTTTTGCATATACATTTTTTCTATGGTAAAATTTTATTTTATTATTGATTTAAAAGAGCATAAGGGATGCCTAAGTGGCTTAGTCAGTTAAGGATCCTACTCTTGGTTCTGGCTCAGGTCCTGATTTCATGGGTCATGGGATTGAGCCCTGCATCAGGCTCTTTGCTCAGTGGGAAGTCTGCTTGAAGTTTCTTCCCCTCTGTCTCTCCCCCATTCTCTCTAAAAATAAATAAATAAATCTTTAAAAGAAAAGAAAATAATGCAATGAAGAGACCCCTTTTTTTTTAAGAATAAAAATCTATCACTCCTTTCTCTTCTGATGCTGTAAACTATACAACAAATTCCACTAAATTCTAGTTCACTGGATTTCTACAGGCTTAATTCTAAGATGAATCAGAAATCATAGCCAATCACTTCTGACAAGGGAAAAATTCCCAATGTTATACCTGAACTGTGACCTGAAATAGCTTTTACCAGCTTGTAGTTAGTTGTACTCCACTTAGAAAATAAAACGAACAAATAAAAACAGGTAATCAGAAAACATACATCAATTACATGGTCTGAGAATGAGAACAATTTACTGACAGATGATAACAACTATCCTAGTTGATCTTTAGTACTCTTTCTTTTTTATTTTTTTCATAGTGTTTTATTTATATGAGAGAGAGAGGGGCATGAGCAGGAGGGGCAGAGGGAGAGGGAGAGTGAATCTAAGCAGAGCATGGAGCTGAGCATGAAGCCCAGAGCAAAACTTGATCTCAGGACCCTGAGATCATGACCTGAGCTGAAACCAGGAGTCAGGCCCTTAACCCACTGAGCCACAGGAGCCCCTCTTTAGTACTCTATCTTCTCAGAGATTTTCCCTACTTACGATTATATTTTAGAAATGACACTGATTTATAGTTAGTGATTTACTTAAAGCACACATTTTGATTCAATTAGTTGTGTACAACACACGCCCATTTCCCTGTTTTGTTTTTCTTTTTGCTCGCTACAGACTCATCTTTGAAATACAAAGGTCCAAGAACTATGGCCTCATGGAAGGGAAATACATTGTCCATTGCTAATCTCTTAACAAAGAATTCCAAGCAGGATGCACCTTGAGTTCTTTCCTAACCGAAGAAGAGTTTAATAATAAACCATATTGGGATATGGTTGCCAGAGATCATAACACTGAGATGTTCTGCAGCTTTGTGGTACATGGAAGGTACTGTTAATTAGTTTTCCTTCAAAATATTCCTGCAGGGAAGGATGGAGCAGTAATTTTCTCTGAGTTCTACTAAGGAGTAATTTATGCGGCAACTTATGCATAAACAAAGCCTGTTGTTAAACTAGTCTTTATGTTTACAAGTAGAAGAACCTCAGTTCCTGACTACTGAAAATGTTTGGATGAGTCAAACTATTTGAGTTTAGCTCCTTTTCAATATAATTCTTTTTATAAATTTATAAAAGCCAGTGCTTGATGTAAAAGCTTTGTAGTATACTGATGCCTACGATTTAAAAATAATTTCCTACCATTTCCAGACAATTGCCCACAAATAGCAAGTCATTCTGGGAAAACAAAGCAAAATGAAATAGCAACAGAAATATAAGAAATGTCTTAAACATACCAATAGCATTAGGAGTTTTCAAAATTGCTTGCTTTTTTTTTTGAAAGAGGTCAGAGAAGTCCCTTTCTTCATGTCTTGTAAATTACATTTCCATATTCTGTC
The DNA here is from genome assembly GCF_011764305.1 of Mustela putorius furo. Lineage (NCBI taxonomy): Eukaryota > Metazoa > Chordata > Mammalia > Carnivora > Mustelidae > Mustela > Mustela putorius. The sequence goes on from NW_025421987.1 coordinate 18,271,231, forward strand.
TGCAGATGTCTTTTTTAAACTTAAAAGAAATGACAGGGAAACTCAGGCCCAACTGTTAGTGAAAGAATTAAGCATACTGTCCTTGCCTTTGTTGGGCACTATTCATATACCTAGGGATCTATACAGGACTAGAAATGATCTTAGGGTGTTTTTGAATCAATGAATTGTTAAAAGCAAATAAAATATTTTGCTTAGAAAAATAAGAATTGCTATATTCTTTAAGCTGTCAAAATCACATATGCTAAAATACTTTTAATTGGTTTTTATTTATTTTATTTTTTTAAAGCAGAACTGTGTATCTTCCCTCTCTTGGTAATCATGACCTCCAAGAGTTGAAGGGATACCAGAATCTGTCCAATGGTATTATTGGAATCATACTGAATACTTTAAACCTTACTCAGAAAAGCCACTTGACATCTTGAAACAGATAGCACCTACTCATAATAAACTAGGAAAGTTCTATGCAAATGGATCTGGGAATTGCTGGCATCATCAGACTTGGATCTTTACACCCTGTCCCTCCCCAATTTCTGCTATCAATAATCAAGGCCGAAACAAAAAGTTTATAAATTCTACACCGACTAAAGGAAAACGCTATCAGTAATAGTGCATGTTGTTTATTATCAGATGGCTTCAACTCCACACAAGAAATTCTAAGTTACTGAAGAACAGTAACACTGTTGAAATAACCTTCTAGGCCCGAGATGCAGCTGCTCCTGCTGGGGTACCATATTAGCAAACTGAAACTTACCTAACTTCATGTCACTGTAAATGCTCTGCCTGACAATACACGCAGTATATCCAGTCAGCCAATCACCACACACCCACATCTAGCCAACTCTGGGCTCTAGACTTACCTCTTTTTCCTTCTCACCCCAGAGTTGACTATGTGGCCCCAGCCTATTAGTGTCCATTTTTCTCCTCTTCCTTGTTCTTTATTCTTTATCCTACAAAAGCTTTCTGCCTTTTGCCCCATTTTGAAGTTCTCCAAATGGAGACTTTATGAAGTATTAAATAAAGTTTGTATAATCTATATTGTCTTCTTTAATCATTTGTTTTTAGCATTACCCAAATCTAGAGAGGGGAGGGGAAGAAGTATAGACTATTTTGCTGTGCAGTGTGCTTCTAGGGCTAGCAGTAGCACTGTTATTAAGGAGCCTGATGAAAATGCAGATTTCAGACTCCACTCCAAATATACTGAATCACAATCTTCCATTTAACAAGACTCTCTAGGTGTTATGGACTAAGTGCCATGTCCTCCCAAAATTTGTACATTGAAATTCTAACCCCTAATCGGTCCTTTGGAAGGAGTTTATGCGATGAGAGTGGAGCCCTCATGAATGGGACAAATATTCTTATAAAAGAGACCCCTCCAGAGAGCTCTCTGGCCACGTAAGGAAAGAAGCCAAAGTCAGAAGTCAATGAGCCAGGAAGTGGGTTCTCAGAAGACAGCCGATCCTATCAGTGCCTTGATCTAGAACTTCCTAGCCTCCAGAATTATAAGAAATAAACATTTGTTGTTTAAGTCACCCAGTCTACAGTATTTTTTTTATAGTTTTCCAAAGAGACTAAGATACTTGGTGATTAGTATACACATTAAATTTTGAGAAGTAAAAGGTAAAGGGTTGCAGGAGGTTTGACCTGGATTTCCCTTCTCTAAGTGAGAGAGTGAGCTCGCCCAATTTCAAATTAATGCTACCCTCTCTCTAGGGGAGCTGGTAAATTGTTATAAACAAAATAATATTGTAGTTCACCAACTTTAATGTGTGCACATAGATAGCCATATTCTGTTATCTCCAATAGAGGTAAAGATGAAACCCATTGGCTTCATCTACTTTGTGTTGTTTAAATGTTTATAACAAGCATGCATAAAACTAATTAAATAACAAATGCATTTGAAACAACAAATTATATTCCACTGTGCAAATATTGAAGCCCACGTTAAACATAAATTAAAACCTGAAAATTTTGACATCCTTTAGAGGTGACACCCTACATAATAAAGATCCTTATGCAACTTTGAAAAACAAGCCAAGCTAATTAAAAACAATTTTAAAATAAATATATGCTAGATAATATTTAATATTTTAAGAAGAAAGTAGATTACAACCTCCCCACCTCCCTGACACACATACATACTACACATACACACAAAAGTTGGTTTGAAATAACTGTTCTATCTTTAGTGGATAAAGAGAAGAAGGAACATTGAGCAATTTTCTACTGTGTGTTCAAGTATAACATCAAGATATTACCAAGAGACATTATTATAATTAGCCATAAACATGTTGTTTTCTAAGTATAATGATTCTAATGGATTCCTTCTACATGATTTACTTCTTTGCTATTGCTGAAAGAGATGGTCCAAAGAAGAGCCATTTTAGTTAAATTTGATTAATAGCCCTTGCTTCTTTGCAAAACTGGAATTATAAGAGCATAGATGGATACTCAACAATAAAAATAAACAAAGACAACATGGTTTATATAAGAGACTCTTAATTGAATTATTAGGCAAGAGGGTCTATGGAAGAAAACAGACAAAACACAAGTTCTTTAGTGTATATTGTCTTATAGAGAATAAATCAACAAAACTCTAAGATATTAATGCAGAGTGTTTTGTAGAACTTATGGAAAAAAGGCACTAGGTAAATCTTGGGAACTGAACTATATATACAAACTTATGTAATAATTTGTTAAAAATAACTGATCTTTAAGAAAGATAAATAAAACTATTTTGTATTATCTTACTGTTGACTAGCATTCTAAGTCATGTTTGAACTACTTCATGTTTCTCTATCAGTACAAGTGCATTCATAGGATAGAATTTCCATTGACCTTGTTAAACTCTACAGATCTGGCTTGTGTATAGTTTCTCTACAGAGACACAAAAATTACTCACCCAGATTAAGTAAAAGGCATATATACACCATCTGCTATCTATGTCCAGACATTCATAACCAAAAGAAAAAAAAAACTGTGTCCAAAACTCCAAAAATTTACTTTATACATTGCCAGTGTTAATTCTAAAGGATAACTCAAGCTAGATGAATTGTTTCATCTTTAAATTAATTTTGACCTGAATTAGAGAAATATGGGAAAAGGAAAAAAATTAGTTTACCTATATTAGTTACTTATATTAGTTAGTTTACCTATATTAGCTTTCTATATTTCAGATAACTGTGTTAAATACATTCATCATCTCACATAATATTTATAAAACTTTGGGAAAACTGCTGTTTTTAATCTCTATTTTACAAATCAGAAAAATAGAACACTGGAAGATTACATTAGTAAACCAAATTTACATACTTCAATATGGTAGAACAAGTGAATTAAAATGAAACAAAATTCTATGAATACAAATGTCTTTCACATATAAGTATGCTCAGTAAAGTTGTATGCATATGCTAACTTCTGAGCATTTCTGCATCCTTTTTCTGTCTGAATTTTCCTATAAAAATTATTTTTTTCCCTGAAAGCACATAGAAGATTCTGCCTCCAAAAATATTTATTTACTTTACCCTTTCTCTGTGACTACAATGATTGATTGCTTTGTGGTATTTTTTTTTTATCTAGAGAGAAGTGGTGGGCAAAAATGATCATGTGATGCATAGAGGTAAATGAACAGAAAGACGCCACCAGTAGACAAAACTCCTGATCATTGGTGACAGTTCTAAGACCACCTTCAGAATGATAATGAAAGCAGAACCTGGGCTGCATAAATTTGGCAGAAGAAAATAGCAACTATACAAAGAACATTTTTCAAGAAGCATAGCAGTGAGGGGAAGCAGGAGGTAGTAATTTAGAGACGAGTCATAAATTAGTCTCTTTTTTATATTAGATATAAAGACTTCACCATTAAAGGAGAAGAAATTAATCATGCAAAACAATTTGAAAACCCCAAAATGAAAAGACATTGAAGGAGCATGAGAAAGGTAGAACAAATAAAAGGATAAAGAACATGGCCTGCAGGTTTTAGGCTTGGCAAGGAGGAAGGATATTTCTGTTGAGTCTGGAATTAAAAAAAAAAAAAAAAGTAACAATGGGAGAAAATATCAGAACCACTGTCCTTTGGAGATTAGTCCTCAGAAAATACTGTAAATGGGACAAATTTTAGTATATAAGAATGCTCAAAACTTACTACAAAAGCAAATAACCCAATTTAAAAATGAACAAAAGATTTGAACAGATACTTCACCAAAGAGAATATAAGGATGGCTAATCACCACATGAAAAAAAAAAAAAAAAAGCTCAATATAATTAGCTATTAGGGAAATACAAACTTAAACCCTGAAGAGATACCACGACATACTATTAGAATGATTAAAATATTCTGACAATACAAATTGCTGTTGAGGATGCAGACAATTAAAATTTTCACACATTGCTGGTAGGAATGCAAAAATAGTACAGCCACTATGGAAAACACTCTGGCAGTTTTTTGTTTTGTTTTGTTTTGTTTTGTTTTAAATTAAACATGCACTTACCATATGACCCACCAGTCCCACTCCTGGGTATTTAACTTAGAGGAACAACAGCTTAAGGGCATACAAAAACCTCTGTACAAAATGTTACAGCAGTTCTGTTTATAAGCACCTAAACTGGAAACAACTGGACTCAATGTCCTTCAGCACATAAACTGATAAATGAACTATGGTAAATCCATACAATGAACTATTACTCAGCAATAAAAAAATCTAGGCCTAGTAGTAGCCTCATAATGTACTGTGAGCTTATATACCACCCTCACAGTCTCCATCGCACTATCTCAATCAAGGCATGCTAAAGAAAAAAGGATGATGCCATTTGTAGGCAATTACAAGACAACTAAGAAGTTTACAAGGTTCTGAAAAATTCTGTAACATGTAAATAGCACAGCCCTTTGGTTTGCACATTTGGTTGAAACAGACAGTAATATATAGCAGTGTTATTATTATCCTGGAAAGAATACAACTTTTACAAGATTTGTTGGCTCTTAATTCACTTTTATTCACTTATTTTGAAACTACAGTGGACCCTTGAACAACCCAGGCGCTAGGGACACCAGTACCGCCCCCATACCATGCCTTTGAAAATGTGATATAACATTTGATTCCCCCAAATCCTTAACTACTAATAGCCTACTGTTGACCAGAAGTCTTACGGATAACACGAACAATTAACACATATTTTGTGTGTGTATTACATGCTTATAGTCTTACAATAAAGGTTAGAGAACAGAAAATGTCATTAAGAATATTTCCTCTCTCATAACCAAATACAAGACAAAACAAAACAAAACCCCCTCTCTTGTCCCCATCTTCTCTGCCACCTACTGACCCTTTGTAGGAAAACTCAAAAAACTAGTAGAGTTTTTACCACTAGCTGTCTCCAATCCCTCTTCCTGCCATTCCCTCTTTTCTTGGTTTGGCTTTGTTTTCAATTGTGGATAAATACAATTTATGCACAGATAATAAATACAATTATGTTAGGACATAAAAAAGAAAATGTCATTAAGAAAATCATAGGGGGGCATGCCTGGGTGGCTCAGTGGGTTAAAAGCCTCTGCCTTGGGCTCAGGTCCTGATCCTGGAGTCCTGGGATCAAGCCCCGCATCGGGCTCTCCACTCAGCGGGGAGCCTGCTTCCCCCTCTCTCTCTGCCTGCTTCTCTGCTTATTTGTAATCTCTATCAAATGAATAAAATCTTTAAAAAAAATCATAGGGAAGAGAAAGTACATTTACAATACTGTACTGTATTAATTTATTTTTTTAAAGATTTTATTTATTTATTTGACAGAGATCACAAGTAGGCAGAGAGGCAGGCAGAGAGAGAGGAGGAAGCAGGCTCCCCACTGAGCGGAGAGCCCAATGCGGGGCTTGATCCCAGGACTCCAGGATCAGGACCTGAGCCTAAGGCAGAGGCTTTAACCCACTAAACCACGCATGTGCCCCTGTATTTTTTTTTTTTAAACTGCATATAAGTGGACCTATGTAGTTCAAATATATGGTGTCCAAGGTTAATTTTATATATTTTCTTTTATTTCTCGCCCCCTATTGCTATATCGCTCTGCTGGGGCTGACATAATAAAATACCAAATACTAGATGACTTTAAAACAGAAATTAATTTTCTCACAGTTCTGGAGGTCAGAAGTCCAAGATCAAGTGTCATCACGTTGGTTTCTGACGAAACCTCTTGGTTTCTCCTCTTGGCTCGCAGATGGCCTCTTCTCCTTGCTCTTGTGGGAAGGGAACGTGAATTCTGGTGTCTCTTCAGTCTTCTTATGAGGATATCAGTCCTGTGGGACCAGGTCTCCACCGTTATGACTTCATTTAACCTTTATTACCTCAAGGCCCTGTCTCCAAATACAAGTCACATGAGGGACACGGGGGCTTCAACGTAAGAAGTGGAGCACATTCTGCTTCATATTTAGGGGGTTACAATCTGTCCAGAACACTTGCTTTTGAATCCTTTTTCTTTTTCTTCGAAGACACTGCTTATTTCTCATCATTCTTACCTCCATTTTCTGTGCTAGAGTCCACGGTGAAACAGTCGAAGACCACCCAGCGGTTGGGCCTAGCCATTCGGTGGCCTGAAGAGTGGAAGCTGTAGACCAGTCTTTGATGGCGGGCTGAGCGCCGTACTCTTCCTCAGAGAAGTCGCGGAAGAGGCACAGAGGGCCCCTGAGCTTCTTTACACAGCGGGTAAACTCAGATAAAGTAGCAGAAAACTCAGGAGCCAGAGTGGTCCATTCACTTTCAGATTCCCCTTGGTCACAGCCTGTCGAGCAGGGGCGCTCCTCTTTCTCAGTTCTTCCTACCTCCGCCAAGACCTCCCCAGAGGGCTCCTGGGAGACGGTGCCGCACATGCGCAGAGCTTCCCGGGAGCCAGCACCGCGGATCCGAACCGCTGAGTGAACTCTTTTGTTGCGTCAGGAGCCAGTAAAGCCCACATGGCCGAGAGGAGAGACTGTGTTACACAGAGCAGTGGTAGGCAGGTTAACACAAGACACCTCTGTGAGAGGTCAGCGCCGGACTCCGTCACCATAGGAAGTCTCGGCTCTCAGAGGGCTGGCTGGATCTGATTAGCGAGGGCTCCGGAAGGGCAGCCGCCAACAACGGGCATGGCTCTACGGCGCAAGCTGCCAGCGCCTGCTTCTCACCAGGTTCTCTTTCCATTTAAATAATTAATTAATTAATTAATTATCAATGGTGTAGATGCCACCACTTTTCCTTTTTGTAGATGCAGTGTTCCATTTGGAAGTCAAGGCTGGGGCCGTGGAAGTGGGATCCTGCTACAAAAATTTGAGGACCTCCTCTTTTTTTGGTGGAAGGGCATCAAGGGCTCTGGGTGTTGTGAAAGTTTCCCTTGTTACAAGGGGGAACCCGGAACAACACTGTATGGACTTCTCTCTGGGTACATGGAAAGACTTCTCTCTTTTTTAATGAGTCACTCTGATTTCATGGAGAAATTTGCAGCACCACAGAAATATTCCTTTTTCCTCTTTATGACAATCCCTTTTACTAAAAACTGGGTCTCTTGTATCTTTTCTTCATTAGAACTGTGTTCAGAAAGACCCTTGAATCTTTAGCTGCTGATTTAGGAAACTGTATGATCTGAGAGTGAGATGCAGCTTCTGAGTCCCTGAATTGAATAGTGCTGCTCTCTAATTTAAAATCAATAATATGGCAAAAAAAAAAAAAGTAGCACCATTTTTTTTCCTCTCATGAAAAGTGATAGGAGAAAAGGTATGTGATATGATTTGAAGGTTTGATAAGCACAACAAATACTGAGATATTCACCCTGTTAGAGAAAAGATTAATATGTACAAAAAAGTCAAAAAAAAAAAAAAAAAAAAAGAAAGAAAGAAAAAGAAAAAAAAAAGAAGAAAGAAAAAAGAAAAAGCAAGCAAGAAAGAAAATAAGAAAGGAAAGAAATCCCAATGTATGGGTTAACTAATTAGTTGAAAATACTGTAACAGCTCATTGGGCAATTTTGTAATCAGATGAGCCCAAGGGATGAATATGATCAAGTTTATAACAGTTCATTTTCTTTGAATGCAGCTGTATACAATGCCCCAGGAGATTCTAGAAGCAATGAAACTACAGCGACTCTTTTGATTAATAACATATTCAATCCCTAAAATCCATGAACAGAAGCACATATTGTTATGCCTTCAAGGGTATCCATAGATGTTACGGAACCCCTTCCGGAGAGAGAGTGAAGTAGCTGGAAACCTGTGAATGGCCATCTTAATTGAGTTGCCTTCTTAAACATGGTCTTTGAAAAAAAAAATTTTTCTCATTTTTTTTCTTTGTATCTAAGTTCATAGGGTTAAACTATGCTGTGATTGCCATAATTGTTATTTCTCCCCCAGTGATTTTATAGCCAACAAGGGAACATTAGCACCCATTGATTCTTGTGGAAAATAATCTATTTAAAGATACTTGCTTCAGCTGAATCTTTTTTTAAATGCTTCACTCCATTATTTCATTATGGAGAAATCTGCACTAAGAACTGGAGCTTCCAAAGAATTCACTTGTCTCCCTATTTATTCTTCCCTGGAAGTCATAAGCCTCTGTTGATAGTAGCCCAGATGGGTGGTAGGGAAGCAATTATGATTAAAAACATGATGGGAATCAGAGAGCTACAGGATGTCTAGACTCTTGTGAAGGGCCTAATCCCACAATCATTATATGAGTTCTTTCTTAGGGTTGTCTATCTCTCAGTAATTACTGGGAGATTTTATATATATATATATATATATATGAAGCAATATATATAGATATATTGCTTCAGTTGTTTGACCAGTATTTTATATATTTAGGTTAGACACAGAAATATCTGATAATATCAAAGAATCTTTTTCCTTTCCATTGAAAGAAATTTACTTTAAAAAGATGCGGTAAACAAGTAAAGTAATATGATTTTGCTCAGCAGTGTCTGGCATATATAGTAAATGAGAATTTCCTTTTCTTTTATCCTTTCTTCCTAAACCCAAATGTATGTCACTTAGGGAAAGGAGAAAAATGTACAGTAACTACAATATAGGTAATTTAAAAAAACTAAAATAATCTCTTATTCCTTTCAGTACTTTTGAAAGAAAGGGAATACACAGTATCTAAAATAAAGTAAAATTCAAAGCTTAAAGCATAATATAGTTCTTTGGGGCCTATGTGGTCCTGTTTTATAGTGTTTTCATTATATGAAAAGTTGATGGAAATTGTATCGCACTGATGTAAGGTGGTATAGATAGTAAAATCAGCTATAGTTCCAGGCTAGAGGATCTTTGAGAAAATAACAACTTAAGGATAAAATGAAGTTGAGGTTGATGATGGCTAACAAACTAGTTAATAAATGATTATAAAATAAATTTGTTCAGAGAACAGTCAAGGATATACAAGGAGATATAAAAGGACAAAGGAAGTAGCATGGTAATATTTGAAGGGGAAAGTTTGACTTCCATATGTATTGTAGCTACTAAAACTTCAAGGCTACAAGCACAATGCCAAAACTCTAATTCAGAATAATGCTAGGTTATTAGCAAAGCACTGAACACTCATAAAGAATTATTTTTTATAGGTGAGGTAGTAAATCACATGTGAGTCCTGTCTTAGGAAAAATTCAATGGAGAACAAGTATGTTTGGTGAATGTTTAAAATATTAAAGTGAGATTAAAACGTTCTATCAGAATTCAGAAGAAGAATATACCGTATGCGGGGGAGAGACTGGAGGATTAAATGACAACCTAGCATGTGAAGAGTACACAAGCTGAGTCTTAAGAGAGTAAAGAAAGGAGGAAAGAGCTTTCCAATAAGGAACAGCAGTATGAAGAAGGGAAATAGGGTTGGAAAGCAAAGGAATTGCCAAAGGATTGGGACGACGCCACAGCCTTATGTCGGACATAAGGCTGGAAGGAAAGTGGGAGCCAAGACATATACAATGCATGGGATTTCTTTTCCTTGCCTCTTTTTTTTTTCCCCCTTCAGTTTGGAGTGGTTCCACTTATAATTGCTATATAACACATGAATCTAAACTTTAGTTATGGTTTAAAAGAACCATCTCATATGCTTATGGATTTTGTAGTTCCAAAATTCAGACAGAGCAGAGAGGAAGTGGCTTATTCCCTTATTCCTGCTCCATGATATCTGGAGCCTAATGTAAGGGGTTATGAACACGAGGATGATTTTATAACTGGGGGGTTGGCATCATCTGGAGACTTGTTCATTTACTTGTCTGGTGCCTGCACAGGACGCTTTGAAGAACAGGGCTGTGCCTCAGTGTCCATGTGTGGCATCTCCATGTGGCTTGGCTTCCTCACAGCGTGCTGGCTCCTGGGTTGTTGGACCTTTTACCGGGTGCCTTTAGGACTCCAGAACTCAGACTTTCATAAAACAAGCTGGAAGCTGCATGCCCTTTTATGATCCAGCCTCATAAATCATTTGATGTCATTTCCACTCTATTGGTTGAAACTGTTCCATACCAGTCCAAATTTAAAAGTAGGATATACATACTTCATTTCTTGATAGTAGTGCCATCAATAAGTTTAGGGGTACTTATTTTGTTTTTGTTTTTGTTTGTAGGAGCATTTAAAGATGTTCATATGAGGGTGCCTGGGTGGCTCAGTTGGTTAAGCAACTGCATTCAGCTCAGGTCATGATCCTGGAGTCCTAGGATCAAGTCTCACAAGGGGCTCCCTGCTCAGCAGGGAGTCTGCTTCTCCCTCTGACCTTCTCCCCTCTTGTGTGCTTGCTCTCTCTCTCAAGTAAATAAATAAAATCTTTTAAAAAAATGTTCATATGAATGAATGCTTAGTAAGTGTTGAATGAGTGATTTGTAGGTAAGATATATTTCTCAGGGGCACCTGGGTGGCTCAGTGGGTTAAAGCCTCTGCCTTCAGCGCAGGTCATGATCTCAGGGTCCTGGGATCAAGCTCCACTTTGGGCTTTCTGCTCAGGGGAGCAGAGGAAGCGGGGAGACTGCTTCCTCCTCTCTCTCTGCCTGCCTCTCTGCCTACTTGTGATCTCTCTGTCAAATAAATAAATTAAATCTTTTATATATATATATATATATATTTCTCAGAAATATACACTGATAACTGATCTCAAGATAAAGGGTTGTTAGAAGTTAGAAGGGAATCAAAATTTAGAGTGCTATAGGACCCTCTCTCAATTAAAAAGAGGCACTGCATTAAGTATTCATCAAATTATATTTCTAGCTTTTAAATATATATAGTAAGTTTTATTTTTCCTATTTTATAGATGAGAAAATAGAAATTCAAGAAATTGATTTGCTGAAAGATTTATAGGCAATAAGGGGCAGAAATCTGATTTCCAATCAAGATTGAGTTTTGTTAGAGTAGGTTTTTTTTCTCTTGAAGGTAGGGGGAAAAGAAAAGAAGGATTCATTGTGATGCACTTTGTGAGGTTAGAATTGCTGGGATTTTGCCAACAATTGGGTGTGGAGGGGGTCAAGAAGAAGTAAAGTTGAAGATAAGTCATTGTATCCAACATTACCTAATGAAGCAGATATTGGTGGTGTCCTTCAAAAATAGAGAAGATAGAAAAACAAATTTGTTCTAGTTAGCAAAAGGAGAATAAAAAACAGGATTGACAACATAATTTCAAAATGAAATTTTATTAAGAGTTTTAAGACAGTGGGCACCTGGGTGGCTCAGTCATTAAGCATCTAACATCAGCTCAGGTCATGATCCCAGGGTTCTGGAATCAAATCCCACATCGGGCTCCCTGCTCAGCAGGGAGTCTGCTCCTCCATCACCCTCTGCCTGCTGCTCCCCTGCTTATGTTTTCTCTCTCTGTAAAAATAAATAAAATCTTAAAAAAAAAAAAGAATTTCAATACAGCAACAGCTGAACATTGGCACTGGACCCCATGGCTAGCACAAATCCTGCTTCCATGAAGACAACCCTGAGAAGAGTTCAGTCTGGGGCATGTTCCATTTTAGTTCCTAGAGATTGGGAAAAGCTTTCTACTTTTCATTTTTAAACTGTGAAGTGGGAATAATGGTGCTAACTGCCAAGTGATACTTGAGATCCCTGTATACTCATGTATGTGAGTTGCCTAATTCAGTGTGTCGTGCCTAGTATTCAACTATATAAATGTCTATGAGTTTTTTACTCTCCCGTACTCCTGAATATGTATTTCAGATTCTGAGGCATAGTCTTCTCAGTATTAGGTCATCCATCAAAATAAGGATAATTCCCAGATCCCCTCATCAAGGCATTTCTAAATAGTGTTTAGACAGCCTCTACAAAATTATCTTTTTTTTTCTTTTAACTCAAAAATTTAAACTTCGGCCAATTTTCCCAGGCCACTTTAAAATGTATGATGGACATTTGGAGTTCCTTTTCTCTCAATGTAGTGATTCTTAAATTTTGGTTGTTGTTGCTGTTCTTGGATCTCTTTAAGAAGGTAATGAAAGCATCAGCTTCTTTATTCTCTGTCATTTGGTCTTCTATATCACTAATTCTTTCTTCTGCCTCATTTATCCTAGCAGGATGGAACTAGAGCGTATCATGCTTAGCGAAATAAGTCAAGCAGAGAAAGACAACTATCATATGATCTCCCTGATATGAGGAAGTGGTGATGCAACATGGAGGCTTAAGTGGGTAGAAGAATAAATGAAACAAGATGGGATTGGGAGGGAGACAAACCATAAGTGACTCTTAATCTCACAACAAACTGAGGGTTGCCGGGGGGAGGGGGTTTGGGAGAAGGGGGTGGGATTATGGACATTGGGGAGGGTATGTGATTTGGTGAGTGCTGTGAAGTGTGTAAACCTGGTGATTCACAGACCTGTACCCCTGGGGATAAAAATATATGTTTATAAAAAAAAAAAAAAAAAAAAAAAAAAAAAAAAAAAAAAAAAAAAAAAAAAAGAAGGTAATGAAAGCTAAGGACCTTTTTCATTTAAAAAAGCACCTATATATGAAACAGAAGGCAGGCTCACTGTGATCCCAGGCTCCTTGGTCCCCTGAAGTCCTTCCATATACCGCAGATTGAGAACACCATCGTAATCCAAACATACAGTTATTTACTACAGAAGACTCACATTTTAATTTGAAATTCACGAGTTCCAAGTGGTTACAGAGCTTGATAAATCATTCTTTACCATTGCTAATATCATGAAGGGAAAACGTCTAATCAATTCGATTTCACAGGCCATGTGTGAATATGGATTTCAGCCCTGCCACGTAGGCTCTCTGCTCACTGAGTGAAGAGACTATTCTGCCCACATTTCAAGGTGAGGCTCATCTACCCCAGTGATTAATACAGAAAACAAGGCCCATGGGATCCAGCTGTCTCAAACCAAACCCTAGGCTGCCTCTATATGCATCCAAAAGATTACTTAATAATATTGATATATCTGCATGTGGTGATGACTCCCTTGTTTCCCCCAGACTTAAAACCAGAACTTATTTGAAGTTTCCAGTCTATGTCAAAAAAAGGATTCTGAACACCTCAGAATTTTGACTCTTTACAGGTAAAGATTTAAATCTAAAAATAGTTTAAATAGTGATAGTTTATTTTCCGTAAGCATAAAATGCATTAAAAAGCCTATATTCTAATCGGGCAAAACTGGAGTGTTTTATTTTTTTGTTTAGATAATACATCATCCCTACTCTCAATTTTTTAAAATTTTCTTAATATATTTGTGAACTGTCTTTTTAAATTCAGATTGCCTATGACAGACTATTCCCACTAAATACAACACTTAGTTCTTGGTTACGTTTGTAGAAGTTATTCCTGTATTATAGATATCCTTACTTGTTTCAGCCTGAATGTGCTTTCTTAAAATGTCTAAGAATTCATTAGAAATATAAGAAAATGTTTGAAAGATGTTATTGTGTCATGTGGTTTAACTAGTTTTCAGTTATGAATAGTACTCATCTTCAGAGGTATATTGTTTTAGGGATGTTCTATTTCAAAACATGTTAAAAATGAACAAGTTAGCTCAACTTCCTGTGAGATTTTTGAAGTTTTGATCCTGTTATATAAAAGTAAATTGTAAGTATTGTCCTTTACGTGGAAATTATTAAGAAACTTTCTAGAATGGACATTTAATTGGAAACAAAATACGTTTCATTGCAAAACACTCAAAAAGAGTTATAGATATGGCATAGGTTTGATATTTATGGCCCCTCATGTTAGCAGTAAGAGGTTGTGTCTTCCAAAACATTGCTTTATATAACATAGACAAATAATTCACTTTTTCTTTTTATAAACTTCAGTCTAAAGTCTCTAGGCTCTGAAATTTAGATTGGAAATTATTACATTGTATCAGAATTAAGTACACATACAATTGAATTTCAAAATGAAACAAAAAGCAAGTTTTTTAAAGCTTATCTTTTACTTCAGAAAGAAAAACTTAAAAATTATTTGATACATGAAACTTCTTTTGCTTAAATGAAGATAACTGGTCTGTCACAATGTATTCTCTTTAGATAGTAAATCTTTGCTTTAAAAAAATAGCAGTTCATATTTACTGAAAGCACAGTATATGCCTGCTATTAGCTAAATGCATTATGCGTATAATCCCTTTTAATCCCCAAAGCAACACTCTGAAGGGAATAAGGTTGTCATTTTATAGATGAAGAAAGTGAGTTTACAGAAGAAGCTGAACCTCACACAACTGGCAGAATGGAGATTTAAAGCTGCATCATCCTGACTAAATTCTAAGCTCTTTTTTGTATCAGTCACAAACATCCTGGTCTTTTCCTAGTCCCACAATCTGTGAAGTGTTGCACAAAATACAAAAATGTTGGTATCTTACTACATCAAGCCATCATACCCTGTAGTTACAAGTTGTGAAACAAGATTGTTTGGATTTAAACTTACTTACACTTTCTGTTCTCCAATTTCCACATCTGTAAAATTAGCATAATCATAATGCTAATTTTATAGACTTATTACGGGAATGAAATAAAATCTATTCAACAGTACATGGAAATTACTAAAAAGGGCCCTGGCAGATAATAAATATTCATAATATGTTAACAGTTAATATGATAACTATTACCAAATTATCTTTGCTTCATGTATGTCATGATGCCCTACAAAGAATGGAAAGTTTTGTCATTCAGAAATCAGATTTAATTTTTTTTCATCTCTTCTATAATGCAAATGGATTCTCGATACATAAAACTAAATCTTTAAGTTGCCTTCCATCACCCTCCAAGGCAACTAATTTGGGGGTGTGGGGGCGTGAACATTTAGTACTGAAAAATATTTCATTCTATGAAAACCCAGCCAAAGTCTAACATATTAACAAAAAAGAAAGAAAGGAAGAAAAAAAAAAAACTAGAGAAAAGAAATAAAGCCCTGGAAGCTAGACATTTAAATCACCTCTATGAGTGAAAATAATAATGCCTCCACAGATTCACTGCCAACACCTTTTCCTTTATACTGGGCGTACCAAGCTGTTTACCATATGGGTGTTATTTAGCCATTTCAATTGCCCAAGACTGAACTGAATGGCACCCACACACACACAAATGTCCACACATTTTGTAACTTGAAATATTAAATAATAGTTATTACTATTTCAGATGAAAGACAAATGCTTTACCTTTTCATTTAATATTCTGACAACATTTGTCACAAAACTTCTTAAAGCTCTTTCTTAAATGACTTGTGATCTTTGGGTTTCATTTTATCAGCTATTTTTTAGTTTTCAAGAAATTTAATATTTTTATCCATTTTTTTAATTCTCTTAATGAAAGCTTGATATTTTAAGTTAATATTGCTGCTTGCATTGTTACTTGCATTATTATAAAACATTGCTGTCAATGAATAGCAGAGTGATATAAAGTACATTTCCTAAGGAATAAAATTTAAGTTATTTTAATAATATATGATTATACTATTTGTCTATACCTCCTTCTAGAAAAGAGAAACTATTTCATATTGAAATATGAACCCTCAGTACATGTTTACTAAATAGACCTCTGAACTTTCAATACGCTAAATAATAGTGGAATATAGAAAGGTAATGGGAATAAGGTAATGGAAAAATGTGGTTATTCCAAATGTATTAACTTCAACTTGAGAGAAGTTAGAGTGTTTCAAATGCATTTGCTAACATTTTATCTTAAATCTGTTATTTTCTTCAGTATAGAAACAAAAAACTCTAGAGACTATAGACTCTTGGAATAAGACCACATAAAGCATATAACTCATATTCACTCTCAATACTGCAAATTATCTCTTTACATCTGTTGTACTTATCCCATACTTCGTATGACTGGAGGGAAAGAACTGTGACCAAAAAGCGACGCAGATCCCTGCTTGATTTCAATTAAATAATTTCACCCTTCTGGCCTTCAGTTACACTTCTGTAAAATAAAATTGAACTACTAATCTCTCAGTTCCTTCAAATCTTTAGGTTTCTACCTTTGTACTTATAATAGTGGGAAACTCAGTACATTTTTGATCATCCACTGGAAAGCTCAAATTTTGAGAATGTTCTTGACTCCCTGTATCATTTGTCCATTGGCTGGGTTTCTACCACTGACCCAAGGAATACCAGAGACTTTTGCTAGTATGCCACTCGCTAGCTATTCTCTCTTCTGAGCTAAATACAAATCAGTACAAATGTAATGCCTATTTTAATGACAACATAAGAGTTGCACTCAATAAAATATTGAATTTTAGATGTTAAAGGTTTGGGGTCCAAAATTCACCAAGGCTAAGTTTTGGTCCAGAAAAAAAAAAAAGGCTATTCGTTTATTCAGACATCTCATTTCTTCAAATATATATTCCATGCAGTCTTCAAAATAATTACTCAAAACATATAACCGATCAGTTGTTCTCTTTCTGTACTCTCTTTGTATTTCTTCAGTAACTTTGGATAAAAATGCAGTTCCTACCATATCACAAGGAGGACTGATGACTGGACCTCAGATCACTGCTTTGCTGCTTGTTTGGGTCCAGCACAGAACTGCTTCTGCCTCCTAAGCCAAATACTGCAGTTTCTTTCTTTCATTTGCTGCTTCAAGTGGCTACTCATTCTTTGATCAGGCTTTAGAAAGCCTTTTGGCTTCCTTAATGGCACAGGATGAGACTGGGTTCCCTTTGACGACCTCCTATCTTCCAGGGCAAGTATCATACCATTAAACTTACCACAGAGATTTCTAGTACACCTTCTGGTAACTCATGTCCTCTAGATTCTAGACTCTAATAAGAGAGTAATATTCTGGGGGTAAGGACTTTGTCTCACTTATCTCTAGACTCCTTATGCTTGGAACAATGTTTGACACACAGCAAGATGATACTGATGGTATGATGAACACATGAATCAGGAGTGAGCATATATGAAATAGGGCAGATTGCCAGTATGGGACAGATATTTGATCAGTCTGTGTAAGAAATACCATCGGTCTGTACTGAATCTGTAATAAAGGCATCACAACAATAAAAAATAAGCACCTGTTTATATTGCCAGATAATTTGACACTTAACTTGAAGAAACATTGTGACACATGGAGGATGTTTATCATTATCATGGAGAATGTTCCAGTTTCAAAGAGCATCCCAAGTGATGCAACTTGAAAGTGGGAGGAAAGCTACACATCCTTGAACCCCCCTCCTGGGTTCCGTTGTTGGAAGGGGGTGGAAAAGGGGGAGAAACTATATGGATGGCTGTGCACACTTGCCAGGGTAGCTATGTTCAGCCACTCTCTAGTCCTGCCAAAGTGGAGGTGGTACATGGAGCATGGTTTGCAAAACAGCAGATGAGGTTGGTTTGGTCCCCATGGAAACCAGATCTCCCATTGAGAAGTAAACATATTTGATACTTTTGTAATCAGAACCCATCAAAAAGTGAAAAATAATCCATTTTGTATTGTACTTGTATTGTCTTGAGAGAATGAATATTCTAAGTCGGATTCAGTCAGGTTTCAGACTTGATCAAGTCTTGCCTCACTTTAACCACTGACACAAGAGATTTAAAAACCTCCTCAGTTGCTATCCTGACTTAGCTATCTATATAAGTCTGAAAAAATATTTGTGTTCCATCATTCTATTGAAAATGAGATATGGTAAAATGACCAACATAGCCAAAATGGGTCACTAAGTATATAATTATTCACTCCAGATCTCCACCTGCAGGCAAAGGCATCTTAGGATCAAGAGTTTTACAATAAAAATAATGCTAAATGTAATTTTTAAAACTGCAGTCCTTACCCGTACCTGTGTGACGTGATTTCAGTGTACCTTTGAATTTGTGCATTATGCATCCAAATATACTGGAAAAGATGGCCTGTAATCCTAACATATTGATTAGGAAATTTTTAAGACCAGTTTTGGGAAAATATTTTGTCCCACTCCTTGAAATTTCCCTTCTGAGCATTACATTTTTAATGTTACAAGTGAAATGATCCTGTACCTATTCTCATTAGAATTGGAGGATTTGGTTGGTGGAAAATGAGATCTATAACAATAAATGTCTAGTATCTATCCAATGTCTGAAACAATAGGAATTTTATTATTTCTTACACATAGACATAATCTGACGCATCTATGCACACTAATTTTGGGAAAACTAAAGGTTTTTTCAATGATTATATATTTATGTAAATGATATACAAAATGAAAGTTTAGTTCATTAAACACTAGGATCTAAGTGACATTAAACATCTATATATTCTAAGTAATGGGACATTTGGTGTAGTCTAGACAAAGAATGTGATTGTTCTCCTCCCATTTTAATACACATCTTTTAGCATTGGCTAGTTAAAGCAATAATATAATAATAATAATGTAATTCCCATAAATATGAATCCACCCTTCCTAGTGTATTTACATGTGAAAGCTAAAAAATTACTGTCTAAACCTTCAGCAGGTTTTTCCAATTCATCTCAGCACATTTGCCAATCTTAAACAAAATTGTTCTTTTTACAACATTTATAGAAATTAGAACCCATGTGCTTCAAATGTCTCATAAACACTATCTCATAAACACTAATTGCCGCTGTCTATTTATTAGGTTTGGGTACATTTTTAAAAAGATGTATTCCAATAAGCTATGCTGTTGTCATGGCTGATGATTATATTGTGGAAGATTTTATAATATTTTTGTTAGAAATGTCAATAGCATTTTGTATCATGTTCCAATATAACACAAAGTTTCAAATTTATTGCAAATATCTTAGCAAACTTTAAAAAAAATGATTGAAAAAGTAACCATCTCACAGATAAGCTCTTTCCATGTGTACATGCTGTTCTGGAACAGAGTATTTCAGATGTGGTCTCTGAAACCTGAGACAAGGACAAAACCTCAGCTGCAGGGTTTTTGACCTTGTTTATTACTAGGATTGAAGGGGCCAGAGATAGGAGTGATCTCTTCCAGCCTATTTGCCCGAGTCTTTACAATTACTTTTCTAATGCATTGACCTTCTCTAGTACTGTCAGTCAATTACATGTTCCAATATCCTTCACCTGACCTTACTCCCTGTCTTAAGCTATTCAGACTATTATCAAAAAAATTACCATATATTAGGTGATTTGTAAACAACAGATTTTTTTAAAGATTTTACTTATTTATTTGACACAGAGAGAACACAAGCTGGGGTAGCAGCAGGCAGAGGGAGAGGGAGAAGCAGCCTCCATACTAAGCAAGGAGCTGGATGTGGAGCTCCATCCCAGGATCCTGCCCAAGGCAGCCGCTTAACTGACTGATGCCCCACAACAGATATTTATTTCTCACAGTTCTGGAAGCTAGGAAGTCCAAGTCAAGATGTCAGCAAATTTGGTAGCCTGCTTCAAGCACAGCTGTGAAAGAGCTCTCTGGTGACTCTTTTGTAAAGACCATAATCTCATTCATGAGAATGTCACCCTTATGCCCAAATCACCTCCCAAAGGCCTCGCCTCCTAATAACATCACAATGGGGATTAGGTTTCAAGATAATGTATTTTATGGTGATGTAAACATCCAGTCCATTGCACTCCCTTACCTGACTTCTTTTTGCATGTTCAACACATTTTAAGAAACAATTTTTTCATTGGAAAAGGGCACAATGAAATTAATACACTAATCCCATTATCATAGAACCCCAGCATAATAAACCATATAATTCAATGCCCTTCCCAATTAAAGAACACTGCCATACAATAGTATCAAATAATAGTTTCTCAAACTGTACTAGAATATTTCTTATGAGGAGAAATTTCCCCTTCCTCAGAAGTCCATTTTATCTTTAGATAAGGTTGACATTTAGAAGGGCCTTTCTTCTAACTTCAGTTCATTTGTTCAAGTTTATTAGCAGCCCCCTCTAACCAACTGAACTAACCAGCCACTCTCATTCATTTACAGTTAGCTCTCTGAAAAAATGCAAAATAAACTTATTTCTTCTTTTATTCCCTTTTACATATTAGAACATCAAATATTTTTGTTTCGTCTATGATACATTGACTATTATATAGGTGTCTTCTACATTTGGAAAGGAAAACAATTTCCAAATTGAGGTCAAAATTGGAAGTGGTTTCTCAACTGGCTCAAAACTCAGTTATTGCGAGTCTTAGACTAATCCAGTTATACACCCTCCCTGATTTAAACAATTTAGGGGTTTGCTGTTTAACCATCCTATTGTCCCTATCTATAATCATTTGTTGTATTAGCCGATGTCCAGTGAGAAACCATAATGCTCACCAGCTTTCTCTATATAATAAAACTTAATAAATTGTTAAAAGACCTGAGGCTGATACAGGAATAAAGGCAAAAATGGAATACAAAATCATCACTGAGGTAGCAATTACAGGAAGAAGCTACCACCTGCTGGGCTACAGAAACAAACAGAAGAGGGTGAAATTAATTCAATGTAGAAGCTTTGATGCAGGGAATCTGAGTCAGCTCAGGAGGAACCATGATGGGCTGGAGTTCAGGTCTCTCAGGAGAGGGCACTAGCCTACTGGTTTTGATGTTTCTGGAAAGATTTGAAAGAGTTCTAGCAGTATTAGTTCTAGAAGTATTGGATAAACTGCAGACTGGATTCAGCCATGGCTACTGGAATAATCCATCGCTGTAGGGGGAGATCCTGAACCTGGGAAGACCCTGATGGCAACAGGAAGCAAGTGGGAGCAAAGAGGAAACAGCACATCCTTTCTAGCCTCCCAACCTTCCTTTAGCATTCCATTCACAGAGTTGAGCAGGGAACCAGCTGCCAAACCAGAAATATGGCCTGCAGAGTCCCAGACCAAGCATGACAAGGGTGGGTGTTAAAATTGAGATAACAGGGGCGCCTGGGTGGCTCAGTGGGTTAAGCCCCTGCCTTCGGCTCAGGTCATGATCTCAGGGTCCTGGGATCGAGTCCCGCACCCGCTTCCCTCTCTCTCTTTCTCTTGCCTGCCTCTCCATCTACTTGTGATTTCTGTCAAATAAATAAATAAAATCTTTAAAAAAAAAATTGAGATAACAGCTCACTAACTGGCACTCTTATTTAACTATTTCTAATTATGTGTGTAGATAGCTCTTTAGCCTAAAATTTCCTCCTTAAGGGCAGGAAATATATTTGTATCCGTCCCATTATCCAGCATAATATTTGATATACAGTTGCTGTTGAATAAATGTATGGTTATGGTATAATGTCCTTCGGTTTATCCATGTTAAATATTATTCTGTTAGGTACACAATTGTCGTAGTTTGCAGAATTTTTTTTTCTTCCCCAAATAATACCTTGTCTGTTGGTTATCATTCCCAGCTTCAGGGTCATCTGTAGATTTGATATGCATACTTCTTATTGTAAGTAATTGATGTGAAATATATTCAACAGTCCTTCTCTAGTTTTAAGGGACATAAAGATCACCTAAAGAGCTAGTTGAACATAGATCTCTGGCCCAGAACCCAGAGGTTCTGATTGAGCAGGCCATGAGTAGGACTTGAGAATGTGTGTTTTTAACTAACACAGCGGTATGAAAATGTTTCCCATCCACAGTCCACATTTTTAGTTACAACTGTTTTCATGTAAGTTCAGAATGTGTCAGTCTTTTAAAACTGCTTTACATTTTAATTCAATAGAACATTTATTGGACACATAGTATGTATAAATCACCCTGTTGGAAATTTTAAGAAATCCAGCAATGATTAATATATGGTTTCTCTTCTCAAGGAGTTTATAATTTAATAACTTAGTATAACACCTAGAAAGATTAAATAAGGACTAAAACACTGTAAATAAAGTATTTGGGGACACAGAAAGTAGTGACTTTTTTTGTTTGTTTAAAATATCGCAGTCGACTATGGTGATGAGCACCAGGTGTTGTATGGAAGTGTTGAATCACTAAATTCCACACCTGAAACTAATATTATACTATATTAAAAACTTAAAAAAATACTGCAATTGACTTTGGGAATTTGATTATAAATCATCCTTTCTCATTTTTTGTTCTTAATGGATGGATAATGTGATAAAAATGTGACAAGAATATCCCATTACAAATCAGCATTATCTAATTTCAAATAATTCTTTTGTACTCTCTCTCCATCATTTAAGTCATTTTGGAGCTTAACCTTCACCCGGATCCCTCTATGACATTCTTCACAACAGCATTTTTAAGAAGAGAAATCAAAATAGGGCAAGAAAATTTGGAATATGTTTCAGAAAGGGAAGCAAAGCAAAAAATTGAAGGAGCTAAAGATTTCTCTCTTATTCATGACTCCAAAATGCTAGAATGTTATCACCAGAGCACTGGACATTTCCCACCATCTGTAGATTATGGTCTCAGGCCACTGACCGTTAAATGTAGCCAAGTCTTTTTGTTCAGAAAGATGGTCATCTGAAACGATGAGGATCAAGTAAGTGAAACCAGTTTTCTCCTCTCTGTTCAAGTACTGGGGGGAAATATCAGCTTAAATCCAATGCCATTGCTCATGGCTTTGGGCTTTGTTTCCCCAGATTCAAATTTTGGATCCCTTAATTTTTAGTTGAGCCCTGAGTGAATGATTTAAATGGTCTAAATTTAATTAATTAATTAATCTATTTAATTAATCTATTAATCTATTTTAAAATTAATGACTAGGCATTTGATCTTATCACTGTGTTCCCTCTACTTTCTCATCCAATCCTTTTTAACTGTATACTGTCCTCAGTTTCCTCCCCTGTAAAATGGACATTAATCTAGTATCTTTTTCAAAGGATTGTTTTGAGGATTCACTGCATTGATTCAAGTGAAGCACTAAAAAAGTATCTGGTAGATAATAAGCCCTCAACACATCACAGTTGTTATTAAATTATCCTATAGATGGATCAATAATATCTTTTTTTTAAGATTTTATTTATTTGTCAGAAAAAAGGTTTAATTGTCAGAAAGAGAGAGAGAAAGCACACAAGCAGGCATAGAGGCAGGCAGAGGCAGAGAGAGAGACACAGAGAGAGGCAGGCTCCCCGCTGAGCAAGGAGCCCAATGTGGGACTCGATCCCAGAACCCCGGGATCATGACCTGAGCCGAAGGCAGCAGCTTAACCCACTGAGCCACCCAGGTGTACCTCAATAACATCTTCTTATACAGAGTACAGTTGGTCTCTACCAAAAGATGTTATTTTAAGGCTAACATTTTGGGGGAAATCTATTATTTGCGTATTTTAGAAAATGAATAAAAAATTATGATTAAACAATACTATAGTGTGTTGCAGAACCATTATGTTTATCCCCTTTTTCTTTCTCTTGTGGAGAAAGGGGAAATAAAATACCTTTAAGAATCATTTAAGTGGAGGGGCGCCTGGGTGGCTCAGTGGGTTAAAGCCTCTGCCTTCGGCTCGGGTCGTGATCCCAGGGTCCTGGGATCGAGCCCCGCATCGGGCTCTCTGCTCAGTGGGGAGCCTGCTTTCTCCTCTCTCTCTCTGCCTGCCTCTCTGTCTACTTGTGATCTCTGTCAAATAAATAATTAAAATCTTAAAAAAAAAAGGAATCATTTAAGTGGAAAGATATTTGGATAAATAATATGTCAGGTTGTAAAGGTTTATAAAAATTTAAAGAAACAAATAATACAGTATGACTGCTGGTTTATTTAAAATCATATGTAGTATGCAAACAATTTGTACATTATAGGATAAGCATTCAAATTTTCATTATGCACTTGTATTGTATCTTTAATCTTTTGTCATTATTTGTTAAAATACTAAAGATCATTAAACAAGACCAACAAAATGTCAAATCTTTCCACAAGATGATTAATTGTGATTGAAAGAAACCTGGTAAAAATGATAACTGGTCCTTAGCGACACTTGATTTAGTAATTCTTTTTATTTTATTTTATTTATTTATTTGACAGAGAGAGAGATCACAAGTAGGCAGAGAGGCAAGCAGAGAGAGAGGGGGAAGTCGGTTCCCTGTTGAGCAGGGAGCCCGATGCGGGGCTCGATCCAAGGACCCTGAGATCATGACCTGAGCCAAAGGCAGAGCCTTAGCCCACTGAGCAACCCAGGCGCCCCTCAATTTGGTAATTCTAAAGGAAGTCGACAAGTTGCAGTCATTCATGAATTCAGTCCACACCACTATGTAGTGACTTAGACTCTATATTTGCCTTAAAAATGACTGCGTATTTGCTGACCATGTTGGCAAAGCTATCTCCTTGACCTCTTCACCAATAAAGATTGATCTCATGAGTGACAGTGTCTGAGAAATTGTTATAGACTGATACTTTATTCCCTTTCTCACTACATAATTTTGAAGGGTAACTTAGAATATTTAAGTGCATGGGTGTATGTCTGCACATGCATATATACATATTTCCCTATCCTTAAATCCTGCATCTTCTGTATACCCAGAAACTTTGACATGTGAAGATATTGCCTATACTTTGCATTCCTGGTACTTAATGCAAAACTGCAGAAGTGTACTCTCAGATGTTGTGGTAGAGGGAGGAAGAACTTGGGTATAACATGATCCATTTCAGTTAATAGTTCTCAACTTTGCTTGCACATTGGAATCTCCTGGGGAACAGAGGACCTTTGATTGTTTTTTTAAATCTTCCCAGATGATTGTAAAGTACGGTCAAGTTCTGTACTGTTAATCTATTAATCTATTATTTTAAAATTAACAACTAGGCATTTTATCTCATCACAGTGTTCCCTCTACTTTCTCATCCAATCCTTTTTATCTGTATCCTACCAATCTCTAAGATATTTGTTAAAGCAAAGCACGGTAACAATAGCAAAGTTCAAAGGAATTAATAATTGTTTGTGCCAACTATATATAAGGCACCATGCTAGCTGCCACCAGAAGTACAAGGATGAATTCAATAGAGCATTTGTAATCAAGGAGCTTGAAATTTTTGGAAAGAGACAAACACATGTCTAAATTTTTCATATTAGAAAGGTTTTAATGCACTTTTCTCAAAACAGGCTGCACATTTAAATCACCTGGAGAATTAAAAAAAAAATACTAATTAAAAAAAAGTACTGACCGTCAGGGCCCTCTGGATGGCTCAGTTGGTTAGGCATCTGCCTTCAGCTAAGGTCATGATCTCAGGGTCCTGGGCTCAAGCCCTGCGTTGGGCTCCTTGCTCAGGAGCTTCTCCTCCTTCTGCTTCCCTCTCCCTGCTTGTGCTCTATCTTTGTCAAATTAATAAATAAAATCTTTAAAAAAAAAAAGAAATACAACCCTAACCTCAAAAAATGATCATATTAAATCTGGGCTACGTCAGAATTCAGGTGAGCAATTCTCTAACATCGACCACCATAAAGCAAAGCACTGTAACAATAGCAAAGTTTTTTTGAGGCTGAGGTAGCCCTTAATGAGAGCTATTCATCATGAACTTACTATATGCTAGAATCTCTACATGAATTATTAATTTATTCAGTCATCACATTAACCCTTGAAATGGTTGTTACAATGATCTATTTTTTTTTTTAAGTGACTGAACAGACTCACAGAAAAATTAAGTCAATTTCCCAAGCCCAACTAGGTGGCAAAGCCCAAACTAGAACCTAGAGAGTGTGATTTAAAGGCTTTCTCTCCCACATACTCTGCTATTCTTCCTAAGGGCAATTTAGGGACTAAATGAATGAAAATACATTGTAAGAAAACAAAATGGAGTAGTGTTTACAAGGAAGGGCTCTGGAGCCAGCCTTGTGCCTGTTTGAATCCAGAGGCTATCACTGTCTAGCAGAGTTCCCCAGCGGCTTCATGCCTCAGCTCCCTCGGAGGCACCTTTGGAATCAACAGAGCACTTGTTTCTCAGAGTTGCTGGGAGGGTGAAATGAGTTACTACATTGATATTAGGAATCATAACTGTCGCTTTGAGAGAAAGAACAGCTACTAGGGCAACTGAAATGCCTGGTTGTGGAATACTGAGGATGTACCAGGTTATGGGAAGAGTGGCCTATTGCTAGCATGACCTTAATTCTCAGTTTCTATCCATTGTCCTACTGTAATAATTGACAGCACCTGCTTTACTCTTATCTGTGCCCTGGTTGGCACAATAAAGAAAAGATCTACCATAGCTATAATATATCAAGTTGTAACAGCCCAGGTGAGAGGTTTATAGCTAGAACCACTCTGAGTATAATCAGAAGTGCAATAATCAGAAAAAATAAGATCTGTGCTTTATAAAGATAACTCGAGCAGCAGTGTGTCATTGAAAATTATAAAATTTGATAATTCCTAAATGCAAAACAGTATAAACACATGCTTTGAAAGACAGAGGGGGCACTGGAGACATAAATCAAGGGGAAGAGGGTTGAAAATGAGATGTACCCTAGTGAGGCTGAATCTATAATCTTTGAAGTCAGGGATCAAGCCAGGAATTGTTTCATTATTAAGGCCATGTGTGGCCTGAAACACTCAGAAAGAGCAGGCCTCAATAAATTTGGCCAAATTGCCAATGGTGTGTGGGTTTGGATTTTTCTCACCACAGGAAATAGCAATTCAGGGCAGACTAGAAAACACAGTGTTATATCTCAGCCCTTATGGCCCATGGCCTGGAATCAGGGACTAGGTGAGCAAGCTTGCCTGCATGATACTGCAGAAACTGAGAAAAGAAGAAAGAGGGGTAGTTGCTGTCAGATCTTATAACCAGTTACTGCCATTCATTTGAAAGAGCACAAGTGTGACTCCTATGAAATGCAGTAAATTCATCATTATTTTCCTTACCTTGCTTTTCACATGGATAAGATTTCCCAACCCACGATCACTTTAAAAGAACATATCACTCTCATATAACATTCCAGAAACATGGCAAATAACAAGTGTGACTGTGAAATGAACCTATGACTGGAAACTGAAGCCAGAATTTCTGCATTCCTTGCAAGTACCCATGGTTCCTTTAATTATACTCGGGGCTTGTAAACAGGAAAGTGTTTCACAGATGTAGAAAAGCCAAGAAGTAAGCCAAAAAATAAAATAAATATATGGTCTGGTGAAACCAAACTAGATTAAAGCAACATGATTTACCAAGAGAGAGGAATATTCTGAAGAAATAGTAGCAACGATGGAATCATACGCAAAATGCTACTTATTGGAAAAAGTTTTGTGACTGAGGGAGGTTGTCGGTTTTGATAAATATAACCAAAATACAGGAAATAAAATGACGAGAATGATTCACATTTAAAAGTTACAACTTTAAGTGGGCAAAAAAAAACCCTTATCTACCTATCATCACATTTCCAAACTTTCTTTTGAGGGAGATATAGAGAGAGAGGGAGGAAAAGAAGCATCTGAGAGTCTGTTACTTTAGTGGTGATTATTGAAAATATTTTTGTACTCTCTCCAAGATATTTCTATAATTAAATATCTCCTTGTTTTACTGATTCATGTTTGCCTAATTCTAAGGTTTTACAGACTTTTTAGTATTGTATTGCTTTTATTCAGATTTCCATCTATGTAAAATTAAGAAATCTCTAACGCCAATATGAATTTCATATAATTTGATAGCGAACCAAACCAGCAGTTTAAGAGGCAATTTTCAGAGAAAGTCCAATTGTGTTTAAAAACGTCTGCAATGTATTTTTTTCCTCACAGCATCTAGAAGGCACACATGAAGTTGACTGAGGCCAGGAGATGTGAAGCATTTCAATCAAAGCTATCATTCCACAAGAGTAAAAATTTGTTCCATTTATTAACAATGAACATGTGGCTTATCACTTGACTCATTAGCACACTTCTGTGAATACAGCAAGCTTGTAATTTCCCAGAATTCCTTTCACCTCTCCCTCTCTCCCTGGCAGAAAGTTGCTGTGGTGACATCTGTTTCTTGTAGAGCTATCAAGAACGATAAGCAGCTTCTTGCATTGCATAAGTCATGGGTTTTTTTTTTTTTTTCCCCTATTCCCCAAGAGCTAATATGCTCCTTTTCTGCCATATGGAAAAAATAAATACCAAAACCTAAAATATCAGAGTAGAAGAGAAATAAGAATGAAAGTCTTTGAACACTGACCATGGAGGAAATACTTATGGAATATGTTCAAAGGTGTTTGACTTTTTTGTTATTATTATTAAATTAGTGTCCACATTGAAAATACGTTAGCTAGCAAAAATTTTCCTTTATGTCATTCTATTCAAAAATTCAAATGAGCACAAACTGTTAAAACCAAGCCTCATTTCCAGTTATTTATTGCTATGTAACTAAACACCTCAACACTTAGTGGCTTGAAATTACATTTTACTAAGCTAATGACTCTGTAGCTTGTCTAAGCCCAGCAGCATAAACTCTCAGCTAAACTCTCTCACACAATCAAAGGGAGGTTTTGGCTAGAGATACAATCATCTGTAGGCTAAACTTGACTAGATAATCACGATGGCTCACTCGTAGGTCTAGCAGTTGAAGAAGGTTGGCTGGGAGCTCAGCTGGAATTGTCAACACTTAGACCCACCCACCTCTCCATGTGACTTGGGTTTCTCATGCCTGGTAGCTTGTTTTTCAAGATGGGATGTCCGAATGGCAGTGTCCCATGATACTCAGACAATAAGCGACAACATTTCTTAAGACCTAGATTCAGAAGTCATGTGGTATCACTTCTGTCATATTCTTCTGTTCAAAAAATAAGTCACAATGTCAGCTTAAATTCAAGGGGAAGGGACCACCCAAGGGCCTAAATACCATGAGGCATGTCTCATTGGGGCACCCTTGAAAATAAGTTACCAGACCTCAAATTAAAATGTTATATGGAAATCCAGAGAGAAAATCCATGTGAAAAATACTTGTATTTACAGAATGTATAGATTCAGGGCCCAATTTGATATAGATTGTCTAATTCTATTCAGTGTCTCTAAGATTATCGTATATAATATTGAACTACAATGAGTTTCATCTTCATGATAATATATTTACAAAAATGCTGTAAATCAGTTTTCACAGTACTTCCATTACAGCAATATTTGAATTTTAGGTAAAAAATTTTCTTCTCTTTTAGTAACGATCATTTCAAATAATGATGGCTACCATTTATTATTTACAACTTTCTAGAAATTGTCAATCCTAAACAAGCCTACAAGAGAAATACTGTTATTATCCCAACTGTGTAAACATACCAACGGAGAGAGGCTTCAGAGATTAAGAGTTTGCTAGGAATCACATAGCTGTTGAGTGGCAAAGCTCCAACTTGACCCTAGGGAATAAGAATCCAGAGTTCACACTCTTAAATAAAAGAGTTGCTGCAAAATCCTGTACTTAGACACACTATCTCAGTAACTAGTAATGAGGTCATGTTATCCTGCAGTGGAATCTAGGGCAGGGTTTTAAGAAGTGTCAATTTCCTCGAGGCCAAGACCACCAGGAATACACCTATACTTGAACAAATTAGGTATGTTACACATTGCAGTGTGGAAGAACACATAACAGGGAAATATAGGGGGTCTCTATAAGAAAGTTTTAGAAATAGCCTTAGTATTTGAGCCTTGGTTGGGTAACTTAGAGGAGGGCTTAAGGAAGTGGGGATTTGTTCTAGATTTGATGCTGCCAGAAAGCAGGAGCAAATCTATGATTGGGTAAATCAAAAAATCCTATCTATAAGAAGGACAGATTAGAGCGATGATAAAGCTGTAATTGGCAAAGAAATAACAGTCACTCAAGTTAGTCAGGAGAGAGAGAGATGCTTGGTATTTTGTGGTTTGCACAATGACCTCGTTTTTGTTGGCATTTAGTCAAAATTATGAAATGGTCTTGTTTTTGTCTCATTTTATCATGGTTTCAGAGTGAGCTTGTCTCATGTTGGTGTACTGTGAGATCTGTTTATGTCAAAAGGAGAACAACATGGCCTAGCTTGAGGCCAGGTCAGCTTCTAAGAACACTGAGGGCTTGCTGTGAGTGTCAGACTCGTTCCTAGACATCAGGGACTGCTTTTATTATTTCTTAGTAGGGTGAGTTTTTTGAGTGAATATAGTGTGCCTTGTGTGTTTTAGCACATTATTATTTTCCTATAATGCTGAAGGTGCTGAATCAACTAAACAGAAATACGTATATTTGAACTTCTAATTCTTAAGTGATATTATTAATAAAAATATTTTATTAAGATCATTTTGTTTTTAACTATCAAAAAACAATATGAATCAAATTTTTAAATGTGTTGTCATTATATTTTGGAGGAAAGCTTTTCCCCAAAAGAACAAATATCTAAATTTTTAATGAGATAAGGAGACATTTGATGTATTGGCAGGCTGATTTTATGTTAATCATGCATATGTTTTAATATTTATAAAGTCTTACTTTTACATTAACTGCTTTTCACATTATTTCCTAAAGAAGGCCAGAGATTTTGAACCCAGATATGCTGAAAAGTCAACATGATATGTAAGATTCACAAGAACAGTGTTTTATAGTAATTGCTGATAATATACTGTAACCAAATAAAAACGTTTTCATCCCACTTGGTCATCTTGGCTGACTGGGTTAAAAGCTATTAAACTTTAAGAGGCAGAATTTAGAAAATGAGATTCTAAATTCTAAATTAACCATTCAGCAGGTGCTAGAATTCACTATTCAGGTTAATGAGCATTACAAGGTACTTTGGAGAAAAAAAAAGAGAACAGAAAAGAAAACTATTCTCAGCCCTTTAAGTACACTAGGTTTCATTTCTTTGACTACCTATACCTGATTATACTCCAAGATTCTGCTTAGTTCTCAACTCCTTTGCTTCACAAAAATGCCCATTCCTAATGACCCTACCATTCTCTTCACCATTCTATCATTATTTTTGTCTGTCTCCCCCACTAAACAAGGACACTTCAAGGATGAGGACATTCATCTCCTTACCTCAGTGCCTAACACAGTGTCTGCCATTTAGTGGGTGCTCCAAAAAAAAAAATTAAAATTAAAAATTTAAAAAATGCATATTGAATGAATAAATGAATGAACAAATGGAATTTTTATTCTCACTTCATAAATTGGCTTAAAAATTTACTTTCTCATAATTAACAAAGTTGTTATGCTACGGTAAATGAAATGGTAACCTAATACCATAAAAGCTTCAATAAAGTTTACTTTAAAGATAAAGTGATTTTCTAACTTACATATTATCTAACTTATTATTCCCTTTGAAATTGCATCTTTTTTTTTTCTGCACCCAGAAAACAAAATATTTTCTAAAGACTGTTTTATTGTTTTATTTTTGGATTTGTTTTAGAAAATGCAAAACAGGTGTGGATCATCTGTAGTCATTTAAAGAAACTTACCAATACATTTTTGAATGTATATTTTAGAAAACACATGCAAAGTTAGCTGAACTTCCAATACAAATAAAACAATATTGATATTTATAAATACCACATTAAAAGTCCCTTAAACTAACATCATGACTTCCAAAAAATAAACCCCAGTGCCTAGAGTGTTAAGAGAAAAACAAAAAAAACAAACTTGTTAATTCACACATATTTATGGCCAGATATGCTCATTAGATACCGTTGCCATAGACTGTTTTTCAGGACAAATATGTACTATTTCTTTTGAAATTAGATTTTACTAAGAAAAAAAATTGTTCTATAAATTAGTAGGTGACAATTATGGCATTACTTTGTCTTGTTGCTTCCTATTGTTAAATTTAACATTGTCAAACTTAAAAAAAAAATCATGAACAACAACAAATACTGCCAAGAATTCAAGTTGCACCAATAAATAATAATTCCATAAATTATAATACATATTGTATGAATTTTTGCATGTTACTCACAATCCTGTTGAAGGTTATGTGTAAAGAAGATCTTCTTGGTCCCTAAATATCTTGAGGGGAATGTAAGGACAAGATTTTCAATAAAGAGTCATTTTTCTTTATTAAAGAAGAAGCTTAAGGAGCACCTGGGTGGCTCAGCAGTTAAGCCTCTGCCTTCAGCTCAGGTCATGATCCCAGGGTCCTGGGATCGAGCCCCACATCGGGCTCTCTCCTCAGCAGGGAGCCTGCCTCCCCCCATTTCTCTGTCTATCTGCCTCTCTGCCTACTTGTGATCTCTCTCTGTCAAATAAATAAATAAAATCTTTAAAAAAAAAAAGAAGAAGAAACTTAGAAATATTTTATTCATGCTTCCTGATAAGTGTGTTGGAATTGTTTCCATCATGATTTAATTAATTGATTAATTAACTAAATAAACCAAATGTAACCAATTCAATAAAATAGTTTAATTCATAATTCAGTTTAGAACACAGAGGAAATAGTTCAGCAATTTTTCAAGTCACTTAAAATTAATTTACATAATAACTTAAAGATTTTAATAATTTAATAATTAACCAAGTTAATAGTCAATTATATAAGTAATACTAAGGTGCATTTCAAAGGTTATATGATGAGTCATAGAAAATTTTAAAACACAGTTATTTTTAATGGACCCATATTTCAGAGAGGAAACAAAATCCTAAAATAAAGGTTATAAATATATATTCTAGACTTTGTCCATGTTTTTCAGCTCTTTAACATCTCAGTTAGAAAAACATGTTCTGTAGTAAGTACATTTCTCTATCATAAATACAGATGAGGCACATGGTAAGTCATTTGTGAATATTTTATGCCATTATGAAAGTGAAATACTTCGCTGCTAATATAGATCTTACAGAATGCTCACACTGCATTCAAACCCTGAGAGGTGGAAATAATTTTTCTCATATTAAAGGCCATCATTTTATCAGAAATTCCCATTGTTAAGCACATGAATATTTGAAGATTTTTATCTTATTTGTAAGAAATACTCTATAGCAGATGACAGTTCAGAGCCAAACCTTAAGGGTTAATTTACCAAATATGAGATGAGCATTTGGGATCTAAATTATGTTGCTGGTGATGGATGGAGGGATTAGAATGACTGTAATTTGCCTCCAGGCCTGGAATAGTACTGACTCACCTTTATTAAGTACTTTGTATATCGCAGATAGATACGTTATGATAATCATTGAGATTCAGAGAAGTTAAGTAACTTGCACAAGGTCGCAGAACTAGTTAAGTTGAAGAGTCAGGATTTAAATCCAAGCAGACTATCTTTTGTACATGCATGCTCAATCTCTACACTGTACTGTCCCTATTTAGAACTTTAGAACAGGTAATTTTCCTTTTATTTGAGGGAGCTGAGGACCCATAGGTTAAAATAACTGTTACAAAGTCACACAGTACATCTTTGTTGAGGTAGAACAAAGCCCAGATAGTTTACTCCAAGTCCCCAAATTTTCCACTATGACAAACTGTTCCCCTACTTCTCCAGAAGCCCCAATTTCTCTCAGTATCATAGATTTTTACTTCTCTTATCTTACTCACCCCCTTCTAAGATCTGTGCCTTTTTTTCAAGGGCCAACCTACTTGTTTCTTCCACAGCCAGCCTCATAGAATATTCTAGATCAACGTGGACTTTGGTTTAGGCCATTTGACCAAAGTGGAAAAAAAAAAAAAAAAAAACCCTCAACTAGGCCAACAAGGTAAGAGATTTGCATTTTTATACTGGCAAAGGGATCTGATGAAAGAGAAAAATATTGAGAAGAATGAAAGCTCTCAAAATCGTGCAGTATAAGAGTGGGAGAAATTAATCTGCCAAAGACAAAATCCTTGGAAAAGAGGGACTTTCTGTTTCTCAGTATTTGAAGAGTGATGTACTGGCATCTTCTCACTACCCTTCCAGTTCCACTCTCCCCTCATATGTACCCTGTATCCTGGGATGTTTATCCATATAGATTGCACCAAGAGGTTCTCTTTCCTCTGGCAAAGAAGTCACCAGCAAGAAGAAAAGAGTGTGAGACCAGGTGTGTACTCCCTAGTTCCCTTCTTGCTGGGTCATTGTAGTTTGGCTATGAAATTCTTCCAAAGACTCTCTCCAATCAGGCTGCTCTCTCCTTTTGCTATCTTCCCTAAGTTCCTTCCCTGATATCTAACATTTCTTCCTTTTGCTTCAAACCTAATAGTGATGATGGGTCTGTCATGCTCTTCACCCCAGAGTATGCACACTCTGAGCAATTTCCCAGTCCCTGATTGATACAGGAGGTCTGAAAGATGGGGAGAATTAACCAATAAAAATCTCATTAACCGGAAGTAGAGTATGCAAAGAGACATATTTCAATAAAATATTAAGCAGGATTTTCTGAAGAATACCAATGTGGAGTGTGGCCTGAGAAAACAAACACCTTCATCATCTGAAGATAAAAGTCAGGCAATGAGACCATTCAATACAGTAAAGACTCCTGGGTCTTTGTGGTTGTGGAAAGTGTACAAAATGCCTTTAAAAGCATTACCATTTATTTCATAGCTACTCGTTCTTAAAAAAAAAAAAAAATCAGTTTTATACTCTAGTTTAGACCAGGCTTTATATATTTTTTAAAAAAAAAAAAAGGCCAAATATAACGAAAACTAAGAATATATACTTCATGTACTTATTATATATTAAGAACTTTGCTAAACAGTCTTTTTTAACCTCAGGTTTAATTTATATAGCATACTAGTCAATCTGTTTGGGTATCAAGCTCTAAGTTTTGACAAATATATATATAACCATGTTACCACCACTAAAATTAAGGTATAGACTATTTCTATCACACCGAAAAATTCCTTTGTGCCCATTTGTAATTAACTCTCTCTCCCAAACCCTAGCCCTAGACCCCGGCAACCAGTCTGATTGCTGTGCCTACTCATTTTTATTTTTCCTAGAATTTCACATGCGTGGAATTGCAGCATGTGCAAGCTTTTCCATATGAATTCTTTGCTTTAGCATCATGGTTTTGAGTGTTATCCACATCGGTCCTTTTATCCATAGCTTATTCCTTTCACGGATGAGAGCTATTCTATTATGCCATAATTTCTCTATTCTATTTGCCTGTTGATTCACTTTTGAGCTATTCCCGGTTTTAAACTATTATGAATAAAGCACTTATTTAAGTAAGGTTTTTGTGTTGACTTATGTTTTCATTTCTCTTGGGCAAATACATAAAAATGAGATTGTCAGATCATACGGTATGTGTTAGGAATTTATCAAACTATTTTCCTTGTGCTAAGTGGTTGGAAGTATTATTTCATTTAATTCTTAGAATGTTAAATCCTTATTATCTCATTTAAATCTTAGAGAAGAGGGGCGCCTGAGTGGCTCAGTCTGTTAAGTCTCTGCCTTCGGCTCAAGTCATGATCCCAGGGTCCTGGGGTCAAGTCCCACTTTGTGTTCCCTTTTCAGCGTCCTCGCTGAGGACTTTCTCTCTCCCTCTGTGCCCCCCCAACCACTCTCTCTCAAATAAATAAATAAAATCTTGGAAAAAATTAGAGAAGAATCATATTTGCTTTCATTTTATGTATAAGAAAACTGAGGCTTACAGAGATCAAGAGACTTGTTCAAGGCTGTTTGTCTAGTAAGCTGTAAGGTCAGGATTAAAACCCAGACACTTATAGCTCATTCATAGAAAACATGACTATAAGGAGTAGCTGGTTATCAAACAAATATAGTGTGCATCTATTATGTACAAGTCAGTGGTCTAGGTCTTGAAAATTTAAGCATTAAAATAAGAACTGACCCAAAAATATCTGCCTTCAGTGATACTGCACAGAATCTTTGGACCCAGTGGAGAGTAAGATGCCAAACTGCTTGACTAAAAATGTACCATCATAGAAGTATAGGAAAAAAAAAAAAAAAAAAAAAACTTGGGTTTAAAGTCTGGTAGTAGATGATGACCTAGCCTGGAAGTAGGAATAGTACTTAGAAGTCAGACTCCCTAAATTCTTAATCTAGGCCATTCTGTTTGCTGAGAGGACAAATTTCATTAGGTTACATAACCTCTCTAGTCCCTAGTTTCTTCATTTATAAAATGGAGATAGGCATTTATATTTGGATTAAATGAATTAACATGATGCGGCATTTAAAAGTGTCTGGCACATAGTAAGAGCTCAATAAATGTTAGTTCTTAACATTATCAGGGACATATTGTCAATTCTAGTCCAATTCCCAAGTTGGCCTCTTGCCTGAAATTCATTTAAGTTCAGTAAGATCTCTGTCTGTGAGTGTGTTTATTTATTTTCTTCCTTGTTCTAGCAAAGTTTAAGATGGCATATGTCAATATTAGAGAGATGAAGCTTACCTGAAGATAACAAATGATGACATTTGGATTTTCTTTCAACTTTGGAGTTTTTTTTTTTTTTTTTTTTTTTTTTTTTAATTTTTTATTTTTTATAAACATATATTTTTATCCCCAGGGGTACAGGTCTGTGAATCACCAGGTTTACACACTTCACAGCACTCACCAAATCACATACCCTCCCCAATGTCCATAATCCCACCCCCTTCTCCCAAACCCCCTCCCCCCGGCAACCCTCAGTTTGTTGTGAGATTAAGAGTCACTTATGGTTTGTCTCCCTCCCAATCCCATCTTGTTTCATTTATTCTTCTACCCACTTAAGCCTCCATGTTGCATCACCACAACTTTGGAGTTTTAAGAGTCAGCCTCATAGTAGCAGAATAATCAACAGGCACTTCATACGTAATAAAATAGCTGGTAAAATATCCCACCCAAATTTATCAGCCTATGTAAAATTATCAAGTCCCCTGCAATAGCATTTCATTTCTTTAGTTCTGGCTTACAAAATAAGAAAGCCATGGACAGTTAGGATATGTAAATAACAAGCTTAGTGTTCAAGATAGAATTGGAATTAAATATTAATAACATGTCTATCTCAAATTCACATGACTAATCAAGCTGACCTCACACACACTCACACACACACACACAAAACATGTATACATCATGTCTCTGTGAGGTCAATTTGGTTTGGCATGTAACACACAAATGAATATACCTATATGTACATATACACATGTACATGTATATGTTTATATTTACATATTACCTTTATAGATATACACATAGGTATACACATACATGTATGTGCCTGTATATGTATATATATGGTGTATGAGTATATGTGAGTGTATATATATAATATATATACATAAAATAACATTAAGTTGCATTAAGAAAATGAGCTCTGCATTTGAATTAATTTTCTCTTCCAACCTTAGCATTTGGACTCCTTATAACTCCTAATATGTTACAGAACAACTACACTGAAATTTCTTAACCTTTCTGTTGTTATTAATATAGTGTCAGGGACAGAAGGAAAAACAGTAAACCTCTAAATTTACTCTAGAAAGATAAAATTAAAGACCAAAATTCACAGGCTTTAAATTTTATATTCTCTCTCATACTTAACATTATATCTTTTGGGAATTAGTTTTGTCAATTTGAGGCAAATTTTGATAGTTATCCAAAGTATTTATGTAGTGTTAGATAAATCCATTTTGTCAAGGCATACACACACAAAAACCCTAAAATATTTAAAAGAAGAATTCAATAAGCCACTTGAATGAAACCATTACAAATGTGAATTATGCATGTGAAATAGGCTCAGATTCTTTTCAGTGAATTTCTCATCATTTGGATTCACCTGATGTTTGAGCCTATAGGGTCTTGAAGCAAACCTAGCTTGGAGTGAAATTTAGGAAGGCAGAACTAAGCAGGCAAAGCCAAGTGATGAGAGCTGTCACTAGATCTGCCATGGGATAAAATTGGCAGGTTTTGCTTGGCTATGGCCACAGGTGGAACATAATTTTGATGGCTTTATCTACAATTCTCTTGAGCATTTTTTTCCACATCATGGAAATCTGGTTCAACTCAGTCTGACAGATGAATATCTGATTTGTTGAAATGTGGAAGCCCCTGTAACTCAGGACTGAAAGAGACATGGCCACCAGTCTTCTGGAAACAGAAATACAAAGTCAATAAGTTGTGACACAGGGACATCTGTTGCTTGGTTTCCTCTTCCTATACCCAGGCATGCACTGTGCAAACCATAATATATGCATTGCCCCCTGCAGATAATCCCGTTAAACTAGTTAGGTTTCAATAAGAGCTGCAGATGAGTTGCAGAAATAAATTCTGGATTGACTTGATTGCATTTAAGATGATTCCATGTAACACAGTGTGACTTAGGTTTCTGCAGGTTCATTGTCGCTGAGATAAAATGGTGCCTTGGTTCTATTCCCCAGGATCAACTAAAAGAGTTTATAATGCTCATGAAGATATTAGCTTAAAGTTACTTTTGATATTATGTAATGTTGTTATCCAGAATTTGAATTTTATTCAGATTTTGAAAATGGGAATGTTCGGTCCGAAATATTGCAAAATGCTAGAGTTCTTCTCCTTTCCAATTGTTTCCTTCTTTGTAAATTATATTATCACTTCATACACTTGGAAATGCCAGGCCTTAAAAGGTTGATTAGAGAGATGAAATGGTGTCTTGGATAAAACTGTCCTCCAAGAAATTTCATTTTTAAAATAAATCGACTGTATTTTTGACTGGCAATCTATACCGGTATGTAGATATGCAAGGCTTCCAGGGATTTTGTTTTTCTTGTTTTCTTATCAACTGTGTGGCCATGTCTGATCCCACAGGAAAAAAAAACAAGCAAAAATTTAAATAACAACAACAACAACAACAACACCCAAACAACAAAACCTCTGTGTTCAGTTATTATTGAAAGACTGATAGTGTCCTGGCAATAATGAGCTCTCTGCTTAGAACATTCTTGTCCCCACATAACCCCAAGGCTTAGTCCCTCTTTTGAGTCAAATTTCTGCTCAGAAGTTACTTTATTAGAGAATTTTTTGCTATACCCACTTTAACTGTCTCATTTTCTATCTAACTCTCTGCTTTCTTTTTTTCTTTTCTTTTTTTTTTTCATAACATTTGTGTCTTGTCTGTCTCCCCTTCTGGAACGTAAGCTGCATCAGAGGAGAGACTTGTTTTTTTCGCTGTTGTATAGCAGTACCTACCACAGTGCCTGACATACAGTATTCTTTCAATAAATATTTGTTGAATTAATGAAGATGGATTGGCCTCAGGGCAAACAGATAAATAAATCTGGTACTGTCCCAAACTTCCTACTATATACTCCTCCCCTGATAACTTCTCTGTTCTTGTTTTCTCTTACCTCATTTTCCATCAGATCAAGAAGGGTTCTAACATCTGTCCTGGTTTTAGATTTGTCCTGTTCAGTCTCTGCCTCTGTATAGGGGAGGATAAACTCAGGGCAGAGCTGGACACATCTGCTGCATATCTATTGCAGGACATAGCTTTTGGGAAGATGGATTCCCAATGTCTTTATACTTGCAAAAAATAGCTGTGTCCAAGTTTTGAATAGTTTTGTCTTTGATTTCTTCATAGTTGTACATGACCACTTGTTAAAGGTGGCATAGTTCAGAGTTCCTCTTCTTCCTTTCCACAGGATTACTTCTCTTTTCATGGATGTAGACACAGATTTTCCAGTACTTTTGAACTTCATTTTATTTGGTTATTATTATTACTATTATATTAAATTATATTATAATTAATTATTATATATAATGTATAATATATGATATATAATATAATTATAATTATATATTGTGAGGAGGGGGCAGAGAAGGATTTTTTTTCATAACTCCACAAAAATATTTTCATATTTCATATTTTCAAATATGAAACTTAAATTCATGCCAGACTTACTGAATCCCTTGGTCAATTCTTATTTCTCTGGTATTTTTCTGTCAGTGGTTATAACTCCATATTAAAAACAGAGCTGCCTACACTTACCAGGGTGCAAGTGTCAAGTTGCTTCCTCAGACCTTTCAACAAAAACTTACTCATTAAGCTCCCCACTACCTGCTTGTTAATGGTCAGATCAGAGAAGTCCCTCTATTCCAGAAGGCAGTAAAATACACGGAGAAGAAACTTGACTGAGAGTTACAATACACATCTGTTGATGAAGCCATTGGGAATATTGTCCCAAACGTGATTGCGTTTGCAGTTTCATCTTGCCTGTCTTCCATGGTGGACAACCAAGGAAGGAATTGGAGAGGCAGTGTCTCTTGTCAAGAGGAAAGTATATGGACTTGAATATCAGGACATTTTGATAATTAGAAAGCTGTGTAGTTAGAAATAAGAGGATAGAGTTTCAGGGTTAGGCCAGAATAGGAAACACATATGTACATATTTTCTTAGTATCCTGAAAGCACTCTGTAGGGGAGAAGTGAACACATGGAGATTCTGTTTTTCTTTCTTGAAACAAAAAGTATGTTAGCAAACTAATTTTGTTTGGTTCTTAGAGTAATTCTACCATTAAATCTATTACTGTCAAGTAAAACTTTCTTTTTGCTGAACTATGTGTACCTAAACTCAATATTATTAATTTAGTTTGTTACGGAAAACCACCCAGTAGATTTTATTGCAATAAATTCTGTCCTATAGCCCAGGAATATTTGCCTTTTCTTCACTGAAGACATGAGTCAAATTCACATCTCCTTTGGAAATTTAAATGCTGAAGTTTGATCAGAGAGAGCTTACTTCACATTGGTAGCATTTTAATTATATTGCGAGGAGGGAGGCAGAGAAGCATTATTTTTTTCTTAACTCCTCCACAAATGAATGCTTATGAAACCAAGGGGTCCTCTAATAAAAACACACCTAAATTTTACTTTAGAAAGAAGCACAATGTCCTAGTGACCACAAAGCAACAAAATTTGCTCCAAAAATTGAAGCAAGAAAATAAGCTAATAATAACAAAAATTTCATCATTGGTGAAAAGAACCAAAATGCTTGTGGATCTGACCCGTTTTGAGCTGCTAAGCCACCTCTTCCCCTACACCGGGATGTCTGCAGGTAGGATGCAGGGCCCCACCTAGACTTTAATAAACGTATCTAGATGTCTGTCCATTCCTCCTTTTGCCTACCTTACTTTCAAAGAAGAATTAGAGGTGCCAACAATTCTTTTTTTAATTAGAGGAAACTAGAAGAAAGAGAAGATGAGGATAGAAAAAAATGAAACCAGAGGTTGAGATTAGTACATGAAAGAAAGACATTCAGTAAGATTTGGTGAGTTCGATGTAGCTGAACCACGCTTTTGCCTCTTAAAGTTCTCTAGAAGCCAAGCAAAGGGAGAAACATAATAAACGATAAGATTTCATTGTCTACAAGAGAAAATTGAAACAGTTGCTCCCAACTTTTTTTCAGGTACTAGAAAAATGTTTCCCATAAATAAGACATGTGTGATGTCACAGAAAATGTTCTCTTGAAAACAGACTTTAAAGTAAATGTAATATATTTTACAAGGGTTTTTTTGCAATATGCAAGTGATATGATGAATCATTAAAAGGAAACCTACAAATAATTCAAACAAGGGTCTTCCCTAGGCAATTTATACCATGAACTCAATGTACCAGGTAGTATATATATATTTTTTTTTTTTCCACAGAGCTTTTAGTATTATTGAGCAGTTCTACCTCAAAATACATCTCCTGAGAAGTTTAAGAAATGCCAATCATTCATGCTGCTTGATGCATGCAAACCCTAACATAACATTCAGTCACACTAAGCAAATT
Source organism: Mustela putorius furo (assembly GCF_011764305.1). NCBI lineage: Eukaryota > Metazoa > Chordata > Mammalia > Carnivora > Mustelidae > Mustela > Mustela putorius. Next base: position 18,313,014 of record NW_025421987.1, read on the forward strand.
TGGTAACAACCGCATCCAGGGTATCAATAAGGAAACAAGGCGTGTTAGACATACATTTTTAATAAAGTAATTTATTTGAATTTTAAAACAAATGGGATTTGTTTAAAAGTGACGATTATACTAAATACAACTTACTTTATACTAAGTTGAATTTACATTATACGATATTTAAGTATAATCATAAGCCTATCAGGCAAATATGAATCTAGCCTGCTTCACCAAGAGAGTTTGTAAATCCTGTCTAGCCATCGAAGACTACAGCCAACATGTCATTCCTGCTACTTGAAAAACAGTCTTTCCCTCTGCTTTTCTCTTGAACCTGTGCACGTGCCCCCAGAGAATTCAGAATCCACTGTCTTTACTCAAAATGCAGATGGGCTGTGGCCAGGGTCCTGCAGTTCGGGAGGGGAATCCAGATAAGCTGTCTTCCCTTGTTCTACACTTTCTTGTCTCGCTCTTCCCTTTGCTTTTATAGTTTCACTTTCCTGAAGCAGCACAGCTGGACAGTGCAATACATGTCGACCCCTTCTCTCTCTTGAGCTTCTCTTTCCACGTATTTGACCTCTGTCACCCTGTCATCACTTTTCCGTGACCTCCTGGTGCCACCTGCCCCAGCTCATGCCTCACTCTCCATGGTGCAGTGCCCCCAACGGGCAGGTGTCCAGGGGCTGTTCCTGCTCAGGGACTGACCTGTCCCACACAGTTCACCAACGTCCCTGTTCAGCCTTGTTCACACTGCACATTGCAGGACGTTCTCAACCTCAAGAAACTGGGTTCATGGAAAGAAGCCTCTGGTTTTTTTGTTTGTTTGTTTGTTTACGATTTTATTTATTTATTTGAGAGAGAGAGAGGGAGAGCACAGAGTGAGAAGCAGACTCCCCTGAGCAAGGACTCTGATGCATGGTTCTGTCTCCAAGACCCCGAGATCATGACCTGACCTGAAGGCAGGCATTTAACCAACTGAGCCACCCAAGCGCCCCTGAAGCCTCTGAATTCTTACTGAGAGCCACCAGGTAGACAACTGCCTTCTCCCTAGGAATCCAAACAACTCTCTACACATGATGGTTTCCTTCTCTGTTCATTTGAAGTACTCATGCCATAGCTATGAGATAAAATCAAAGTGGCTTCCTATCCCTCGGTCTGTGCAGCCATCAGCAAAACCTTTGATATTTAACATAAACTGGCTGTGTGTCACACGCAAGTCTACTAAAATTTCAGGAAGTAAATGCTCAAAAACACGCAGGGGGGGCAAATTCTTTACGGGAAATTTTCTCAAGGCGACATAGATTTCTTGTCTGCTAGCCTAGAGAATGAATGAACATCAATAATAGTAGCCTCAGGAAAAAAAATCACACTCCTGAGTTCACCTGAGGAGGTTTCTGGCTTTGTTTTCCCCCAAGCAGCCATAACAACAAATTTCCTAATCCCAGAAGCTTCTCTCCCCATCAATACTGGTATAACAGTTTTCATTTTAAGAAGAAGGCAATCTTTGAAGTAAATACTTCTATTAAACAATATGGAAGGAAAAAGTGAGTTAATAAGAAATTCTCTTCTACGTATAGGAAAATATTGCTCTATTTTTACTATTATCATTAATCATACATGTTGATGTATCACTGCACAAAACACTCCACCACTCTATGCTGTCATAGAGAGAAAAATAAAACTGGATCACTCTTTCCTATTATTTCAATTCAGAGCAAAGTTCTCATAGGGAATGCTACTTCCTGAGAGCCAGTCAGGTGTTTTGGATAGTGCCTTCATGTGTTCAGATCACATGGGTATACTAATCAGTTTACTGACAGCGAAGTCATCCTATGAATGGAGCTCTCTTGACTCAGACGATTAATTGCAATTCCCAAAGTAACTGTCGTGCAATGAGCAGTGCACATTCTCCTAAGAGCTGCATCCTATAATCAAGGAAGGCCTGAAAACAAATCTAGAGCAGTATATTATCATCAACCCATCAAAAAGAGGAAACCTGCACAAAAAGACACTTCAAGCCATTATTTTCTTTGATGAACAACATCCACAATTGGTCTGATAAGATAAAAAGAACCGTTCTTTTTCCTAAGAGAATGGACTTTTTAAAAAGAATTATGATTAACGATTATTAACACACATGGTGCTTTGTCTTGGAAGTGCCTTACAAATACTGATTTAATCCTTACAAATTCCTCTGAGGCTCCTGCATCCCTATTATCCGCATTTTACAGAGGAAGAGAGCAAGGCAGAGAGAGGTTAAGTGAATTGTCTAGTAAATCATCCAAGCATATATAGCTAGTGAACTTCAAAGCTAGATGTGAGCTTGGTAGGCTGAATCCAGGGTCTCTGCTCTGAATTACTACACTATGATTTTTACTTAAAGAGAAGAAATCAGGAATACAGCCTAATGGGCACCCACTGCATGTGATCCTGAGCAAACTGTGGTTCTAATGCTTTCAGTGTTTACAGAGTTATGGAGTATCAGTCATTAATAGTAATAATAGCTCAGTTTACTGGGCCCCTACTACAGGTTCAGCATCTTGCCCACATCCCTTCTAACAATATCTTTCAAAGTTATTATGTGAACCGCATATAAACACACAAAGATCTTCAACGAAGATAAGTCATTTGCTTAAGTTTTCGTAGTCGGTCAATGGCATCGTCTGGACTTAAAACCAGATCTCCCTGGGTTCGAAGATTTATTCCATACTAAGATCCCCCTCAATTAAGACTACTTGTCAAAAGAATAATCGGGGTCCACAGCTATCTAAGTCTTTGTAGACTGCCACCGATCTGTTTCTCAGACATATTTGGAAATAAACATGTGACAAGAATAAGGAAGAGAAAGAAAAACAGGATAAAGATTTTAGTGTAAGTTGCATGAACCTTTAGTCAGCATGGACCAGTAAAATGGGTAAATAGAAACTGACCCACCCGTCCAATTTTAGCTAAAGCCATATTTCTTTAAGAATAACTTCCAGATGCTGGCTTTGGTGTCCATTTTGTTATTTCTGGCATAGAAAATTCTTTTGCATTTTGTCAGCCTGAGAGAGCAGAATCTATTAATCAGTGCCAGCCACGATTTGTTCTTTCAGCATAAAAGCACAGGCCTTTTCCTTGGAATGCTTTTATTTATAACCGTCTTCTTCTCCATTTCTGCCCACAAGGATTCACATTGATATTTTCACCATGAACTGTGTCAGAGTGTAATGCTAGTCTGTTAATTTAGTGAATTAATTATCATGAATAAGTAAATGGCACACTCCTCCAGGTGTGCAAGTAGTCCTTCTGAGGCAGAGGCTCTCAAACTTTGGCGTGTATCAGAATTAGCAAGACTATTAAAGAGGAACACAGAGGCTGGGCTTATTGAAGTAACACAGGGCCGGGATCGTTGCATTCTTGTCAAGTTACCAGTGATTGTGATACCAAGCTGAGTTGGAGAACCACTGTTTGGTGGTTCATTTCGGCCCTGCCATTTTCCTAGTTCTCAAAGCTAAGCCAACAAAACTTCCCGGACTCATGCCTCCCTTTCTATCCATTTCCTGAGCCGAAGCACCAGAATTTAATGCAATTTAATGCAGACCCCCAATCTGGCTTCGGGGTCACAGCTCCTCTCTATGTCAGGTTCCAGGCCTGAGCTTGGGTTCGTATTTCCTTCAGCGTTCTTCTAGTCACCTGGACACCGGTGGCCTCCTTTACCATGCCAGCTCTGTGACCAGTTACCCCTTATTCTGTCCATGCCCCTGTCCAGGTCCTGACATCTGCTCCCACATGAATATCTCCTTAGAGATTTACCTGGACTATTTTGGGTTTTTTTGCACAGCACCCAACAGTGTTCTCACATTTTGGACCATGCTTTACGTAGGCCTAAAGGATTCTTTCTTCCTAGAATTCACACTTCTGTGTAATTCCTTCTTATTGAGTGTTGGTTAGACTTACTGATTTACTTCTAATGAATAAGAAATGGCAGAAGTGATGGGATGTCATTTCTGAGATGAAGTTATGGAAAGACTGTGGCTTCTACCTTGGCAATGTTTCTCTCCCACTCTCGCTTTTGGATTGCTTTACCCTGGAAGCTGCCATGTCATGAGGCAGCCCATGAAAAGGCCCACTTGGCCAGGAACCAACAGCCATAAAACAAATTGTTGGAAGAAATGTGATAAGCCTTTTGTGAGCAAAAGAATCCCATTGGACAATTTAAGCCTGGAATCAGTGTTAACAACCTCGATAAGAAGGGCTCAGCTTTTGCTCTTATTTTATGAAAGGAGAAATAGAAAAGAACAATCTACATTAAATATCCCACAAGTGCCCACAAAACAAATTGTTGGAAGAAATAGGATAAACCTATGTGAGCTTAAAAATCTATTATGTATCTGCTGAAACCTCTCTGGCTTGTTCTAAAATATAGTTAGCCCACTTCCTGATTTTATACAAAGGGCCTCATTAGTTAAGAGCAAGGAATGGGGAATAAGAGTGAAACATGGTCTTCTTAGGAATTCTTGAAGTTCGTTTGGCACTCACGTGTCTTGGAATGAGAGAGCAATGTTAAAACCGTGACCACACAGAAAAGACTGTAGAATAAAAATAAAGTATAGCGTATTGGGAATTATAATAATTGAGTCACAAATTCAACAGAACAGGAAAAGAAGTTCCAACATTGTGATGATATTGCACAGTACCCAACTTGTGGTTATTTCTAAGAAAAATATCCTAACGTTTTTCACATGTATCCAACTTTTTTACTCAAGTAATCTCCAAGCCCAAAACACTTTGCAATTTTTAAAGTAACATATTATAAACAATTCTATTTTTTTAACATAACTAAAAACTGATTTTTTTTTCTAAAATGTCCTTTTCTAGCTTTCAGGTATTTAGCAACTGAGCAATCTTTTTTTATGACAGACAGAATTGTATAATTATATATTTTTATGTGTGAAAACTAAACTTATAAAAATCCAGTTTTCCATTTCCTGACTGAATTTCATGTGTCTTTTAGAGAACAGAAGAAAGTAAAGTTTCCTTCTAAGTCCTCCTCACTTCTTAGTATCAACATAATTCAAGTATTTATTCCAATACTACAAATATATCCAACATTAAAATAGTGACAAGATCCTTTTGGAGTCAGCGAACTATTTCAAGAAAACAAATTATATATATATATTTTTTTAAAGATTTTATTTATTTATTTGACAGTAGATGGAGAGGCAGGAAGAGAGAGAGAGAGAGAAGCAGGCTCCCTGCTAAGCAGAGAGCCCGATGCGGGACTCGATCCCAAGACCCCGAGACCATGACCTGAGCTGAAGGCAGCGGCTTAACCCACTGAGCCACCCAGGTGCCCCAACAAATTATATATTTTTGAAAGCCGTTTTAATTGATTTAATCCACAAGGGCACTGTGCAGACCCCACAATCTCTTAATACCTGCTTGATAAGCTTATAGTCTTTTCTACCCTCATAGGTGGGCTTTTCATTTATACAAGTGAGATGTATTCTAAATGTTATTTTGTAATCTGTTTTTTCTCTCTCTAAACAGTATGTCTCACATCTTCCCCTGTTATTAAATACATAGTATTTGTTATCTGGATGTCTTATTACTTATTTATCCTGTTTCCTGCTATTAAGTATTTAGATTGCTCATAATTTTTCACTATAATTAGCTCCAGTAAATAGTTTCATGAATAACTTTTTGTGTGTACCCGAGATGATTTCTATAAAGTAAATTCTAGAAATGGAACTGGTAAACCAAAGACAAGAATGTTTCTAAAGCTCAACATGTATCTCCAAAGGGCTTTCCATGAAGCTCTTCAGTCTTAACATTCTCCTTGTCAGTGTAGAAGAATGCTCATTTCCTCCTTTATTCACTAAAAGTGCTTTGATTTTGATACCGTGTATTTGTTTTCTTTGATTTGGGGCTAATTTCAAGTATAAAATGAAACCTAATTGCTCTTTGTTAGTATTTCCTGGCTTCTCTATGATGCTGAACATTTAAAAACTGTAAATATCATTTTTAGTGGCTTCATATTATTCCATCCTAGGGAAGTACCAAAAGTACTGAATCGTTCCTCATTTTTTACTTTTAGATTCCTCTAAACAATCCCTTTAATAATGTTGCAAATAACATTTTTGTATATAGCTGCAATTTACATTTCTATTTTCCTCAAGGTGGATTCCCACAAGAAATTAGTAGCAGAAAGAATATTGTTAAGGTGATTTATAGAAAGACTGTACTAATTTGTCAGCATGAGATAGCATTTGTCATGGGTTAAATTGTCCTCCCTAACCTCCCCCCACACCCTGCAAAAAATATGTTGAAGTCCTACTTCATGGGATCTATGAATATGAGGTTATTTGATGATTCTTGCATGAGAGTCTCTGGGAAATTTTATCTAAATTAAATTTGAAAAGAAGAGAAAGGACTGCATATGTAATTTTACATATTAGGGCATATTAGGATGCTTTTTCTCATCAGATACCATCACATTTACAGCAAGAATATTTATTACTTTCAAATAAGCAAGATGGGGCAAACTTCCATCAAACAACATAGAATAGGAAGTTGTAGGATTATAAACAAGGTCAAGAAAAATTAAGGTTTTAAATAACATCTATTTTTATTTCTTGGAAGGGAGGACACAAGTATGAATGGGAGGGAGGGAGAGAAAAAGAATGAGAAAAAAAAAAACCTCTGGAAAATTTTGAAGAAATAAAATCAGAGTATTTTTAGATAATGAAATAATGGTGTCTTGTGATGAAGAGATGAAGCTGAAGGTAAAGTCATACAAAATCTCCAGGAGTTATGATTCTGTCAGAATCCCCTTTCCATGAAAAAAGCAAGAGGCCATGATGACAATCATTGTGGGAAACTCTAAGATAAGGATTTATCTCCAAGAATGGCAATAAAAAGCTGACAAGTACAATTTAATTATGATGGAGTAGGTCTTGACTGACTGTAAATCTACCTCTGGGGTGTGTATGAAAATTAAGATGCAGGAGTATATGTTTTAATTTATAGGATTCTTCTTCAGACTGCTTATAAATCAAAAAAGAATAGCAGAAATTTCAAGGACAAAACACATGCTCTGATCATTTTTTGAGGACTTCTTGGGTGGGTTAGGTTTTATTCCCTTTGATTTTATAAAGTCAGTGAGCCAGAATGAATCATTTGTTCTTCCTTTTATCAAAGGAAAACATTAAAATAGAAATCCAATTATGGCTAATGATTTTTCTTATATTACATTTGAGATAAATTGCTCGTATTGGCATGTTATCGTGTTTCAATATGGGTAAATATTATGAGAACTCTTGCCTAGTCCTAGTTCTTACACCTCACTCCATCTAAAATTTTTAGAGCCTTCCATGGTGATGCAATAACCACGTGACAACAAAGACTAGGGAATATATTAGTGCGGGAGCTCAGAGGAAGCCTCTGTAATGAAAGTGGGGCTGGAAGCTTGAGGTATGCAGAAAACTGAAATTGGAGTGGCTGCCTACTTCACAATAGATCAAGGATTTGATCTTCCCTCTCCCCTACGTCACTGCTCTGCTCTGATAATAATGTGATCTTGTATTTCTTTTTGTTTGGATTTTTTTGTTTATTTCTTGAGAATTTAATTTTAACTTTAATTTTTCATTTTTATTTTAATTTAAATCCAGTTAATGAACATATGGTGTATTCTCTGGTTCAGGGGTACAGACCTGTGATTCAGCAGTCTTATAGAATGCCCAGTACTCATTACTTCATAAGCCCTCCTTAATGTCCATCACCCAGTTACCCCAGCCCCCCTAGCCCCACCCCCTCTAGCAAACCTCAATCAGTTTGTTTCCTAAGATTAAGAGTCTCTTAGGATGTTTCCCTCTCTGGTTTTGTCTTGTTTCATTTTTTCTTCTCTTCCCCTGTGATCCTCTGTTTTGTTTCTTAAATTTCTGACCACATTAATTAAAGCAATGTTCTCAATCAGGGGACACTGATTGGACACTGATTTATCCATGAGAAGCCATTTGGTGATTTTAGAGACATTTTTGTTTACACAACTTAGGGGGGTATAAGGGTTAGGGATGCTATTGATATGTAGTGTGGGTGGAGCCCAGGAGTCCTCCTAAACATCCTAGAATATACGGGGACAACCATCCACGAGACAGTTAGCTGGCCCAGAATGTCAGTGTTCCTGGGTGATAAATCCTGATCCAAGGATGAGTCAAGCAAGGTCAGTCAGAGCTCTTCCTGAAGAGTTGTGAATTTGTTTTTTAGATCTTAAAGATGGGAGAATGATGCTCGGTTTCCCTGTGTGACAAATCTTGGAAAATGGAGTATAGGAACTGCCTCATGCAGGTGGCAGAGTGAGACCAACGTCACTTCCAGATGGAGCTGGAAGCAGAAACGTCCCAGTCCCAGGGGCTTTCAGTTCCATATCTTATTGCTCCCAAGTACAATTCAGCTTCTTCTAGTTAGGTTAACATACATAGACATTCTCTGTCTGTTATGGAAAGCGTCCCACTCTCCTTTGTAACCTGTCCCCTGGGTACAGAGAGGCCAGGGCAACGTGTTGGCCCTTAAGACACACAATCTAAGGTGGACTCATGGGCTCTCTGAGTCTACAGTCTGTGGGGACACCTCTGTCACCGAGGGGCCGGGGTCCTCCAAGCCTTTTTATTCCACTGCCTAAACGTGTGTGGAGGAGGCTACATCAGAGGCAGAGGCAGGCCCATGTCAGGCTGCAGCGGTTGTTAAAGAAGTTCGTGTGTGCAAGTTATGTTAGGTCAAGTGGGCTCCAGACTCACAGTCATGAATTACCTTTCTGTAACTTTCTGAAAACGAACACTTTTGGTCCCAGCCCCTGCTGCTTCAGGGATGTGAGCTGATCTCAGAAAGGCTTCGCGTGCACCCAGAATTTCCCCCATGCTTCTTGCTTTTCTGATATGGTGGGAGGACTAGACCTCAAGTCCCAGCTGCCTCAGTTTTCTTCCAGTGTTGATGGGGGAGGGGCAGGGAGGACCCATCTCCATGTTCCTCAGATCAACTGAATGCCCTCAGCCCCTCAGCTCTGATTCCCACAATTTCAGGCAGTTTTGCTAAAGCAAACAAAAGACACTTCTACACATTCACTCTAGGGCAAGTTTGCCGGATCTAGATGGGCATAAATAATAAGGGCCACAGTGATCTACTCAAAGGTGAAGAATCTGGGCTCCTGCTGTGCGCAGCTTCTTTCCCTGAAGAAGAAAAAAATCAATTACTTTCTGATCGGGCCTCCCTTTGATAAGATGCTCTCACAACCAAAGTCCCTCTCTCAACACAATTTCACACAGCACACTTGGAGATAAATCATTCAACCACTCTCTCAACTGCTCTTTAAGTTGGCTTTTACCTATTTTGTGATGCAGAGAGGATCTTTTCAATAGTGTGTTTAAAATGGTGTGAAATCACACTGCTGGTCCTAGAGAGTTGTGCCTGAGAGAAGACAAACTCCAGGGAAAGCTGCCACGCTCAGAGGATCCGGACCTTCTCCTGCTGTCCCTCCCTCTCCCTGCCACACTCACGGAGGATCCGTCTCCTGCTGTCCCTCCCGCCCCCTCCCCCCCCCTCCTCTCTTCCCTCCCTCTGGTCCTTCCTTTCCGAATAATAACGCTCATGAACTGTTACACAAGTCCATCCGCTCTTCTGAAATCATTTAGTTTTAGAATTCTCCTAACAAATGAAAATCCTTTTAATATTTCCAGATTAAATGAGCTTATGGGCAATTAGAATAAAAGCACCTATTAGCTGTCAGTGACGAAGGAGTTATAATTTTTCTTGTCTCCTTTCTACCACTTTCCCTATCTCAAAATGGGGGGGTGGGGGACTAGAAAATGACAGGGAAAGATTTAATTTCACCTCAGCCTACTCACTATTCCATGTGGCTTTTTCCATTTCTCTGACTCTTTATACTTTTGTTCTGCATCCTGGCTTCCTGGGGCCACAGAGGTCTCAAAAGGGTTGACCAGCACTCAACAAAGAAGAGTAAAGGACCCTGAGATCTGCCTACCCTACATGCTCTCATTTTCCAGTAAAATAAAAAATAAAGAAGTTGCAATAAGCTTGTTCCTAACAACTTATTTCAATGAGGTTTGTGTGTATGTGTGTGTGTGTGTGTGTGTGTGTTTATTTACTTAATAATTACTCAATTTTCAAGAATTTGGGTTTGCACACATGATTTTATTTTTTGAGATATAGCCTTATATGTTTTTAAAAAAAAAACTCAAGAATTTCTTTATAGCTATCTTTGTAGTATATTTTAAGTGACTCAAATTCATAGAGAGAGGGGGAGAAGACATGATGTATATGGTTGCCTGACAGTAGATATATGAATGTTTCATATTTTATCTATAATGGATATGTCCTAAATTTTAATTACTGTTCAGCTCTTACCCTCTAATGTTAAAATTAAAACAATCTACAGTAATCTATAACAAAACACACATGCATACACTATAAGAAATTAAGGACCTTAGCTAGCTAAAGATCAAGATAATTCATGAGACAAAATATACTTCCAGAAAACCAATAATTCCAAAAATCTGTGAGTATCTGTAATAGAAATTTTGCAAAATAGTTTGGTAATCAAACCTTGAATATCAGCAATTATCCTGTTCAGTTGAATGTCTCCTGTATTTGTCCTTTTTTTCCTGTTATTTGTCCTTAATTCTATGGAATTTCCCTTTATTGGCCTATATGAACCAAACAAAAGATTTAAACTTTTTGAGTCAAGGAAAATATTTTGGGAATCAAAGATCTGAAGTCTTCACATTGGTTCACTCCTCTTCTGCTTTAGTTTTTTGGTTATTCTCTGAATCAAACTTACCTGCCTTATGAATAATTTCTCTAAGATTCTACTCCTTTTATTATACAGAAGTATTCTTCTGAGAATACTTATTAGTTGCTGGTTTATACTAATACCCTTCACAGGTGATAGCTACACAAGGGACAACATTTCTGAAAACGTTATTTTCTTGGAGGGGACTCAGTGCTATAGTCAAAAGTAAGAAATTGAATGATGAGATCTTAGGAATAGTTAGAGAATAGTAGAAAGCTATTTTTTGTTGAAGAAACTTATTTTTCCCTTACATTACTTTATATTGACTGCAAGTTATATTTCTTGACATGATTACAACAACATGATAATACATAATAAATGATGTCTTCATAAAAGGAATTTAATATAGGTACAGTTTTTGGAGGATGTTCCTCATCTAAATTTATTTAGCAGTTATTTCATAAATTACAATTTACTGTTAGTATCTCTTTTTTCTTGATTTAAAAGCAATTAAATTTGATGTGAAAATACTCTCCCCCTTTTTTCTTTGCTATATACTTTAAAAATGTTTTTAGTAGCTAACAATTTTATGTGTAAGTAGAAATAGAAAGATTTCCCATGTTTTCTTGGTCCTCATCTTGGCTAAAAGTCAATTGTGTTCTTAAATATAGAGCTTTGGATTGTTGAATACTTGAATTTAATAAACAAATGAGCTCCCCTAAATCGGCCACCTAACCTTGTTGCAGAAGAAAATAAGAGAATGAGATTTTTGTGTGAATGCATATTTGAGGAAACTTACAAGGGAAAGGACGAGTTTAGAGTCTCCTAGATTCAAGTCACATATGCCAAGGATCCATTCTTGAAGAGATATTCCAGTGTTAAGTTGCGTTGCCAGAAGGTGCCCAGTGAGTGAGTACAGAGACCTCTAGTGACAGCTTCTAATTAATGACCTTCTATCCCCATCAACTGGCAATTGAGTCTTCAGATAGATCCAGCTCTAAACTGTTCTCAGAGCCACCAGCTTTCTGAGAAATGACTCTCCCCTTCAAGATTCTATCCAGGCCACATCTTAAGGAAGAGTACTTAGTTTTTCCATTAACCTACTTTTAAACATTTGCCGGGTATGAATATTGTGTTGTTATCTGCCTTTCTGAATTAAGTCTAAAAGCAGAAGAAGTGACCTGAAAACAGATGACTAAATGAACCCATGGCAAATGTAGGAAAGAGAAACATTCTGAGTTCTGACAAGGAATTAGATCAGGTATCAAGGAGCTGAGGTATAAAGGGGAATTATAAAGATTCATTTGATTACTTATAGGAGAGAATAAAAATTCACCTAAGTGTGTTAATGATATTCTGAGTTTAAATTTAAGTTTAACCTCTAAGTTATGACACTTGGACATGTGGTAGTTAAATAGTAGCTATTAATAGAAAACAGTAATACATAGCTTAGTGTTTCTAATTTTAGAATGATTGGGACACCTTACTGGCTCAGTGGGAGAATGTGTGACTTTTGATCTTGGGGTCATGAGTTTGAGCCCCACATTGGGTCTAGTAGAGATTACTTAAAAATAAAATTTAAAAAAAAAGACTGTTAAGCAAATTATAATTTTTTCACATGTACCCTCTTTACAGAACACTAAGGATCAAGGGATTATTTTCTGCATCTCTTTTACCGAAATTCCATAGAAAGATACTCAAATATAGTTCTGCTAAACAGTACATAGGTTTGTTAAAAAGGAGTATTAAGCAGGCTTCAGCAGATACACATCATGTCAAAACTTACTAACAAAACAAATATTCTGAGACACTACAGATAGAAACACGTTGGATATCCTTGACATGTACAACTGCATAGCTTTAAAAATTGGATCTTGATGGAGTGGGTGAAATGATTTACTCTGGCTCATTTGCAAACATAAGTAATTTTCAAAAATCTGAGTTCTCTTTTTTAATTTAAAGAAATGCATTTTTAGTGTAGCCAAAATATCCAGATGCGTAAAATAAAAAATTATGCATATTGGAAATGAGACAGTCACGGTCTCCTGGTTTTCCATTTGAATTAGGCAAATATGGATTTGGTAGGTAGCATGTCTCCTGAAAATAGGGTTACATTTTATAAGAGTGATTAAGTGGTCCAGTGCTCAAAGAGTGAGATAACATTTTGAAATCACCCAAGAACTCAAGGAACCTAGAAAAAGTTGATGAGTGCTCTTAGAAGGATCTTATGAGCAAGTTAACTTTCAATTTTCTGATTATAGCAACAGGGAAAGAGAGACCACTACTGCCATCTGTTGGTCAAATAAAACATCATCAGCAAAATCTTCCACCCCAAATGCTAACCCTGGCTGTACTAGTTCTGGATAAACCTAGTATTCTGTTAGAATACCAAACAAAAGGTTACTGTTCAAATAAACTTCTTTCTGCTCTGTGCATTGTTCCTTCCCAGTGTTTTATGCTTAAGAAAGGAAAAATGTTTGCATCCTGATACAAATCAAGAGATCTGTTAAAACAGTTTAACTCTAAACTAAAGTAACAGTGGTTCACTGTTTTTTCACACATGTGAATGTGTGTGTGTGTGTGTGTGTGTGTGAGAGAGAGAGAGGGTGAGAGAGAAACAGAGACAGAGACTGAGAGACACAGGAAGAGAGATGAACAGTGGAAAAGGAGGAAGGACAGGAGAGAAGCTGTGATCTAGCTGTTATTTCTGGTATGGGGCACAAATAGCTTGGAAATACTTTTTTTAATCATTCTAATTGAAAGCATTGTCTTCAGAAAATGACGGGGCGCCTGGGTGGCTCAGTGGGTTAAAGCCTCTGCCTTCAGCTCAGGTCATGATCCCAGGGTTCTGGGATTGAGCCCCACATCTGGCTCTCTGCTCAGCAGGGAGCCTGCTTCCCTTCCTCTCTCTCTGCCTGCCTCTCTGCCTACTTGTGATCTCTGTCTGTCAAATAAATAAATAAAATCTTAAAAAAAAAATGACCTTTAAGCTAAGATGCCAGAATTCTAGTTCTTTGTTATTCAAAGCATGGACCCCAAACCAGTTGCATCAGTGTCACCTGGTTGCTTGTTAAAAATGCAGAATCTCAAAAAAATAGTAACTTTGTTTTACTTTTTTTTTTAAATGCAGAATCTAAGACTCAATCTCAAATTAGAATCTAATTATGAAATTCATTTTTCCTAATCATAATCTGCATTTTAAAAGGATTCAGCCTGTCAGAGTTTAAGAAAGGAGATTTTACTTTGTTCCCATTAATGTATCAAAATAGATTGCCATGTCTGCCTTAGATTTATTGACTCTAAAATGTGCATTTTTTTTTAATTTTTTATTTTTTAAAACATATAATATATTTTTATCCCCAGGGGTACAGGTCTGTGAATCGCCAGGTTTACACATTTCACAGCACTCACCATAGCACATACCCTCCCCAGTGTCCATAACCCCACCCCCCTCTCCCAAGCCCCCTCCCCCCAGCAACCCTTAGTTTGTTTTGTGAGATTAAGAGTCACTTATGGTTTGTCTCCCTCCCAATCCCATCTTGTTTCATTTATTCTTTAATTCATATTTTTAACATCTTTTAAATTAGGTTATGTTCTATAATCCATAATGTCTCATATATTAGCTAGCAGTAGCGCTTTTCACTTTAGTGCTACATACCGTAATGATACATCTTAAAATGGATGGAATCTTTGGTCATGTGAAATACAGTAGGCATCATTTTGTTAAGCAGAGAAAGAAACTTGTAGGATGAAGCATAAAGCAGTTAACAAGAAAAATGGCTAATATTTCTGAGCCCATTACTATACACATATTTTGTTAAGTCATGCATTTTCTATGTAATCATGAAGCATTTCACCCAGCTCCATTTTATAGATAGAAACTAAGACTTCAGTTAAATAAATTTCCACATCACCATATGGACTATGTTAGATTCAGATACAATCAGGTCTATCTGATTCCAGAGGTCGTGCCCTTCCTTAACCATGAAGCAAGCTATGGCTTCTGGTGCATTTTTCTGTTGCTGTAGGAGAAGCAGCCGTAAAGGTTGGAAATGAGAAAGAATCTGAAGCTACTTTGGAGGGAAGGGACATTAAGGTACATGACCTTAGAGCTGCGAGTTTGAAGGCTGAAGCTACAAGGAAACCATACGTTAAATAGAAGGCGATACTCAAAGCTGCCGACGTGTAAAGAATTTTCAAAGCTCTGAGTATGAGGAAAGAAGAGCAGGGCAGGCTGCGGTGGTGCCGTTCCCTGGCAGTGGGCTGCAAAGTGCTGGTCCTGATGGTGAGGAGTGAGTCATATGTCCTTTGCTTCCGTTATCTTGCTGCGTTTTCAAGGGCCATCTTTCTACAGATGTTGGAAACACACGTACAGTAAGCATGTGGGGAAAAGCCGTGGGAATTCCGCAGTGCTTTATTTGCATTGATAGAGTTTACTTCTTTGTAATTTCTCTCCTATTTCAATGTTACACAAACATAAAATTTCCTATGGTAATACAATCCAGATTTTAGCTCCTACCTTTCGAACAAGGTCCAGGACTGCAACCTTCACAAACTGGTTTTCTCAGTGAGATCTCCAATAGCTCCAGTTTGAAGGCGCTCAAGGAAAAGAATCCCTGTTGTCAGCAGAGTACACGCTGTTTCCCAGGTCAAGACCGTTCCATACAACAGCCACCATATTACTGGGCTTATTTTAAAGATGGGGAAAAAGAGGGTGCCTGGGTGGTTCAGTTGTTAAGCATCTGCCTTTGGCTCAGGTCATGATCCCAGGGTGCGGGAATCATCGAGCCCTACATCAGGCTTCCTGCTCTTCCCCGCTGGTCTGCCCTCTCCCACTCCCCCTGCCCGTGTTCCCTCTCGCACTGTGACTCTCTCTGTCAAATAATTTTCTTTATTTTAATGGGGAAAGAGAGGCTTAGAGAACTTGAGATCTTTATGTTGCACAAACAGGAAACAATACAGCTGAAAGTTCCCAATTTGTATTCATATGATCAACTGATAGAGGAGGAGGTTAAGCAGGTATAAATGAAGTTGCTTCCCACATAACAGAAGTAACCTCAATGGTGTCTAGTTTGCATGCGCGGTGTGGTTTTTAGTTCTCTCAGGTGAATTATTAACGAGGTCCCTGTGCACTCTCAACATTGTCCTGGATTGAACAGTAAGCCATGTGGTCCACCTTCAGATGGTGAACTCTGAAGCGAAGCAGTTCAGGAGCAATCAGAATTAGCCCTCATTCTTAATGAGTTTGGGTAATTCAGAAATAGCGCGTTCCATTCAAGGTATTTTGTGCAGCTCAGTCAAGTAAATGGCTACCAAATATTTACACTGGAGATACAGATACAGAAGGTAGCATTTGCATGACGCGGCCCAAACCACAGACAAATGTGATCTCTAACGAATAGCAGCAACCTACCTCTAGATCCTCAGGGCAGGGATTCTCTTTGCTCACATCAGTTCAGAAATAAACATATTTATTACACGAAGTAATACCGTAAATATTGCTAATAATGATGCTGATAATATCTTCCCATTAAAGGTTGCATTCACTGTTGCCTAAGCCTCTTCCTGCTGATAAATTGCCCTCAGGTTAAGTCGAGTCTAGTATAAATACTCCAGTGTGTCAGCCGAGAAAAAGAAAATAAGCACAACTTCAAAATAGTTATGGCAAAAAGCCATTTCCTTTTGTCACTAAGTGTTTTAAGGGGTTTTATAATATAATAAAAACATGCCCTAGTGATTTGTTGTTTCATAATATATATTTCTTTTACAGTTAGAAAATTTATTAAATAAACAGTCCATCATCTTAATTGGTATGAAAGCATGCCTGAGTCCTGAGCAGAATGAATTCCCTCAGGTACTCTTAGAAGATCTGTTCAGCTTAAGAGGAGGTTTCTTGCTGGGTAGATGCTCTTCCAATGCGTTTATCTCTGCAAGTCTAGAAACACTTTCCATATTTTCATATATTTCTCCTCATGTTATTTGAATACATGGCAAAGGAACATAGTTACCAAGTGGCTTTTTTGTGTGTGTGCCTCAGTGGAATAATGTTTTCAAAACATAAAGGTAGAGAACTACCGGTACTGTTATAAGCAAAGAAAAATAGGAAGAAAAAAGGGAAAGCAAGTCAAGATTATCTTTCTCACCTTGAATGAAAAGTCTATATTTCTAATATTTTGCTTATGGAATTTTGGTTCTAAGAAGCTTAAATTTTGCGGTTCTAAATTTATTTTGGTGAAGTATATTGCAAACCCAAGCCTCTTTAGTTAATACAGATCATTTAAACTGCTTCATCTTGTCTTCTCAAAGGTGTAAAATGTGCTTCTTTTCTCAAAGTTCTCAAGCATTGCTTATGTAACCATGATCTTAATCTCTGATTTTTTTTTCCTTGAAAAATGAGGAAGGAATCTTAGACCAGTAGAAAAATCAAGGATGAAAAAGTGCATGATCTTTCTTTAATATTTAGATTGCATAATATAAAAACTAGGTTACTCTATCTAGAATGCATTCTTAGACTTGAACTTCATTGTTGGTGTTATACTCTTCAAACTTTAGTCATGTAGCTTCCTTTCCCTTTCTGAATTGTATTAATAAGATTATCTACCAGGTGATTTGACCATATTCCTATTGAATAGTTTCAATCAACTATATTCCAGGTACTACTAATATCTTTTTTGTTTTCACTGTTGTAGTAAAAACTGAAATTAGGTCATTATTTTTCTAGGGTCATATACAAACAATTAAAGCATTTTTTTTTTTTTTTTAATTTAGAAAGGCCATTATACTCACAAAACAAACTGAGGGTTGGAGGGGTAGGGAGAGGGTGGTTGGTTATGGACATTGGGGAAGGTATGTGCTATGGTGAGTGCTGTGAAGTGTAAACCTGGGGATTCACAGACCTGTACCCCTGGGGCTAATAATACATTATATGTTAATTTAAAAAGTTTAAAAATTTAATAATTAAAAAAAGGCTGCTGAGCAAGGAGCCAGCTGCAGACTTGATCCCAGGGTTCTTGGATTGTGACCTGTGCTGAAGGCAGATGCTTAACCAATTGAGCCACCTGGGTGACCCAGAAATGAAGTAATATTGATGCAGGATGGCTGAGTCCAAGGACCCAGAAGGGTGTCCCATAGGATCTACCAAGAGGATCCTTGGCTTCATATGGGATAGAAATCAAACTCAAGCAGAGGAACTGAGAGCAGAGTTTATTGAAGATACAGAGAGGGTGTAGATATATCGAGGGTATAAAACAGATGGAGTATCTAGGAGTTTGGGAAAGGAAAGAAGAATGAGGCTCATCTTTGTTGAGGCTGGGGGGTTTTGCTGAAGATGGTGGTCTGGGGCACGTGTCTTCTCAGGCATCCAGGAATGAAGATGAGTGTTCAGGTGTCCGTTCTAAGTCACATATGCTGTGGAGCCTGGGGTCTTGGTGAGTCAGCAGTCTTGGAAATTGTTCCTGATGACCCCGTCCAGCCCCTCCTTAGATGTTATCTATCGTGCCGGAAAACTCCAAAGAAATTGTTGGCTCCTTAAACTTTATAAGGACATATATTATCTGAAGGACTAGCCCTGTGTAGGGTGGGGATGCAGGTTCCTAGTAAAAATAAAAGCAGGAAGAGGAGCAAAAAAGCAGTTTATTCCATGAGGTCTCTCTAGTTTCTGTCTCAATATGACGTATATATTTAAATAAAATATAATGAAGCGTAATGTAATAGAGCTGAAGCTACAGAATAGGGTTTGGATTTGAACCCTTATGTGTGAGTTGCAAAGCTTGCTCTTTTCTCACTATACCAATTTTGTGGTGATTAACTAATCAGTTACATGAAAATACCAACATAAGCTGTGCTGTTTCAAGCCCTGGAAAAGATACAGGTGTGAAGACTAGTTAACATCAGAGAAAAAGTGGTATCTTTTTAAGGTAGAAGAGATCTAAATATAAGGACAAATTTAGGCAAATAACAATCATGGACATAGTCCATGTACTGACAAATTTTGTAGAAGAAGGTAATTTTGCTTTAGAGAAATTGCATATACAATTTAAATTTCTCCCTGGTGAAAAGGAATTTATTTACTCCCTCAGAGCAAAACAAACAAAAATACCAACTGATATCCTTACTTTTAGTCCATTAGAAAACCATACTTAAGTAATACCTATGACTCATCCCTCAATTTATTCCATTTTACTCTTAGTTTCTCTTTTGGAAAAAAAAAATCCTCATGATAATTTAAACAATAATAAAACTTAAAAATTTTGAAATCTGTTTCTCCATGGAAACATTTGTTCCATTAAAAAGAAAGTTACAGGCAGAAAGAGAATCATTTGCCCCTGGGATAGCAAAATAAGACTTAATTGCAGTTTCAACTTCCCTAGGGGTGGAATTTTAAGCCAATTAATCTGGAATTTTCTGTTTAGCAAGAAGGAGGTAATCTGTCACTTGAGCCCTCTCTCATTCCCCCCCCAGGGAAGATGAAGGGCTCCACCTAGTAAGACACCCACCACTCCAGGGTAGGTGATCTTAACTGTAACAATTCTTTCTTTTCTTTTGCTAATAACCTCTTGACCTATCTTCCTTCCTATAAAAATCTCCCATTTTGTACAGCTTCTCGGAGGAGCTTCCCACTACCTGCTGCCTTATCGGTAAATTACTTAATAAAGCCAATTAGATCTTCAAATTTAACTGGTTGTATATTGTTTGTTAAAATAAAATTTTTTTCTTTTTTCCCCCATTTACACATTCTTTTTATTCAATACAATAAGAAAGTCTAGTGATCTGATTTTATAGAATAAAAATAAAAGGAAAGTTGAGGTGATTATCCTCACTATGCAAATTCCCTCCACAAACAGGGCAGAGGACAGAAGTTTGTTTTCAATAATGAGTTATCTCGAATAGCTTCAAGTATCAATTAAAAGCATTGTATAAGCCCTAGAAAAGCTCATCTTTCCTGTCTTTGTCTATAGCTATAATAGGAAGAGAGAAAAAGGTTAATTTTCCTAGTTAATACTCATGTTTTGCTCAATTTTGAACTGGAAAAAAAATTTAATAGTTTTAGCACATGGTAGAAATCATGTTTATTTTAGTCCTGAGACCCTGACATATTTTTCTAGCACATGGTAGACAGAGACCCTTATTTATGCATTTAGGTCATGTTTTTATTTATGCCTTAGTATTTTTAAAAACACCAGATCAAATTGTAAGCCAATCCATAATGTCTTCTGCATAACTGTGTGGGAGTTAAACCACAAATATTATCTATATTTATATTGGGCTGCCCCACCCGTTGGCTGTCTTCACAGCCTTGGTTTACTAGGACCGCCACTCCTGGGTAGCAGTGGCGCCACTTCCATTTGGCATAGCTGTCTACACGGGACTTTCCCTTCTGTTGTCTTTCTTTGGCACAAACCGGCACATGAAGTCATGCAAAAATGTGGCTAGTCACTGGGGACGCCTGAGACTGTGATAACAGAGACGGTTGATCTGGCCCTGTGTTCTTTGGGTTTTGAATTATCTCCTCCCTATGCAGGTTTTTGGCTGGCCTGATAAATGTGTGTTAAACTTCATATACAGAGAAGCAGTGCCTATAAGAGCAGAGGACGTAAAAGTAGCGCACTGTAGGGCAGAGAAGTCACCCCATCTTCCAGCGGGTTGACGAAATCTCCTTGAGCTATCCAGACAGCCCTTCTGTTTGGCTTTTACGCAGACATCCTCTGCTGGAGTTAGAAACTACACTCTGAGGTTGTAGCGACACTCCTGTTAAGTTCCAGATACACCGCTGAACTCACTGCGTCAGAGCACACTTTCATAGAAGTCTACAGATTCGTGAAGTAGAAAAACTACAGATGTTACCAGAAGAGCTCCCAGTCAGCCATAAATACTTACTATAATAGCTTACTATGTCCCCAGAATCTTTTAAAGAAGGGAAGAGGGAGGACAGAGTGAGGAAGAAGAGAAGATTGTTTATACATCCAATTGGGGTAATAGGAAAAGAAGAAACTGGCTAAAAGTATGTAAGAACTTTCAGACAATGTAAAACTGACTTTGGCTTCAGAGTCGGGTTAGGTTTGGTGCAACAGGCAAATCGGTAGCCAGCACTGAAAACTGACCAGAGGGTCACAGTGATGAAGTTAAAGGATCAGTAACCCCATCAAGAAGGCTTCAGTGGGGGGCGCCTGGGTGGCTCAGTGTGTTAAAGCCTCTGCCTTTGGCTTGAGTCATGAGCCCAGTGTCCTGGGATCGAGCCCCGCATGGGGCTCTCTGCTCAGCAGGGAGCCTGCTTCCTCCTCTCTCTCTCTCTGCCTGCCACTTTGCCTACCTCTGAACTCTGTCTGTCAAATAAATAAATAAAATCTTTAAAAAAAGAAGGCTTCAGTGGGTGTCTGTACTATGCATCGTGCAATGCAATTGTAGGAGATGGGGGGAAACAAAGCGATACAAGACATCCTCTTTTCACAAAGGATTTTGCAATCTAATCAAAAACCCCTATCAATAGAAAAACAAATAGTAATTCACCCCCAACAGATTATAAAGCTAACTAAGAGATTTTGACATTAAGTGCAATATAAAGTCAAAAGAGTCAAAAGAGTGGGATTAGGTGGCCTGGAAAGAATGCATGAGTGAGGTGGAATTTAAAAGGGTCTTTAATAGGCATTCCGTTCTTGGATATGTTGTAATTACTCCCCCCTCCACATTTTTTTTTAATCTCCTAAAGTGCATATTGATTAAACAGATGAAAGGTTTTTGTCAGGAATAGTGGGAATAAGTGAGAACTAAAGACAAAAGGTATAAATTTTAGGGTCATAAATTTGGGGGGAAAAAACTAGATTTTCACTCAGCTCAAACATGGCAATTGTTTTTCATAAGCATGAAACCCCTACAAAACCACTTAATAGTGACAAGGGATGCACTATTAGGGAAATTACGCCTGGATTGTGTAGGACTGTTCATGCCAGGCTTAAAAATGTATGCATTATCCCCTAAGAGGCAAAGAATCACTGAAACAATTGAGGCAAAATGTGTATTAAAATACGTATTCAGGTGGTATGTATTAAAATCTCTCAAATCAATATACCAGTTTTCAGATCCAAATAGAAGACAGGAACAGGCAGATAAATTTAAAAAACCATTGAATTTTTCAAAGAGTAATGTGCGTGCTTTAGCTAAAGTATGATGGCAGCAAAAACAGCAAAGTGATAGGTCCACTGTTAGAGCTAATAGATGCTGAAGAAAATTCTAGTTTAATGGGAAGAGACACATTGATTTCAGTTTTAGGCAAGTTTATTTTGAGTTAACAGTGGGGCAGGACAAATTTAGCATAAAGGTAGGCAGGTAAGACCTACACATTCCAGGGTGCCTAGAGGTAGAGAGAGAGAGAATGGCATCTCCTGGGTGCCTTCAGCTTGGCGGCTGAGCATGGGGTGAAGTCTTCATCCTGTATCATAATGGAAGTGAAGACTGGGCTTATAAAAAGAAGTCATAGTTATCACAAAATTGAAAAAATTCTAAATCCTTCTGTATTATGAAACTGACAAGTTGAGCTTTACGTCCACTTTTCTTCCCACATACTCAAAAAAATTGGGGGTGTGTTTCATGTCCATTGGCGTGACAAAATGCAACCCAGGATGGAGCTGTTGGTCTATGACACACTGGTAAGTCTCTGACACTCAACAGCAGTGCCGCTGCTTTGTGAAATGGAGAGCAGCCGTAGAGACACTTCCATAGATATGTTTCTTCCTTGCAGAATGAAGCAGTTTTAAATTCTGTGCTCCCTTCTCTCCTTCCAGCCTTCTAAACACTAGGGGGAAAAAAAAAAAAGAGAAGGAAGGAAAGAAGGAGAGGAAGAAAGAAAGAAAGAAAAGGAAGAAGGGAAGGAGAAAGGGAGAGAGAAAGAGAGGTTGATTTCCTTCGATAGCTTATTTCTGCTTCCATATGAATACCAAAAAAACTTGATGGGATAGTAGGCTGAAGATGAACGTAAAGCCAATCAGTGGAGAGATCAATAAACAATATGGTCAGATCCATTCCACACAACACTTTTATTACACCATATTGAATTAATACAAATGCCTTTGGTACAATAGCAAAATTATTTATGAAACAATAGAAAATCTGCTCTTAAGTAGAAAAAACGTACTGCACATGATTTCAGTGAAAAAAAGAACCAGATGTTACACATACTTAAAAAAACTCCATCCCATATGCAGTTACCCATGAAATATTCAACGCATACATAAGTTTCAGGCTTACTGGCATGATTTCTTTCCTCCCTCTCACCTTCATGCTAATCTTCCACATGTCAGCATTTCTTTGAAATCAGGGTGTGTTACTGCAGTGGAATATAGAAAGCCAACTGAGGATTGATTCCAGTTGAAATGTTTGTAGAATGCCCAGGGATGTCCTCATCTCTGAAAGGAAGAGGGTGCAGCGACTACAAGTCAGGAATGCAGGCGTGAGCGCAGCACTGTGCGCCGCTTATCTACAGAACCAGAGATAGACTGGCTGCTGCAAGGAAAATGAATAAGCAAGCAACATGGTGCAAGGAAAGGGGGTTATTTACAGAGTCCAGATTCTTATACTAAAGATGAAGAAGTCGACAAGCGAGTACCAGTTAAATTCCCACCGCTGGGAGTGACCTATAATGTCTCAGCTACAAAATCAAACCCTTGACTTTAACTCTGGTATTCTAACTGAAATTGTGTTTATATATTAAAGTTTTGGGTTTTATTTTTTTAAAGACAACATTGAATCAAAAGCAGCCAACTACACCAACCATATGTTTACCCACTTGGTTTTTGTTTTGTTTTGTTTTTTCAACTGACACAGAAGCCCCAGGAATTTCCTACATCTAAGATTTTTGTTAGCTGTGCTTTCCTAATGTTCTTAGACTTTTGACATTTATTTTATTTTATTTTATTTTTCCACACAGTTACATCTGGTGTATTCTGAAGCCCATAGCCGTTGTTAGGAAATATATGGATACTTATATCATCCATTCAAAAATGCAAACCTTTTATTTTTATATGCTAGTTTATTTCTTTATAAATTTAACAACATTAGGACTGCCTCATAGGTTCACACTGCTTCCAGATTTCTGTCTGAAAATAAGAGTCAGTTGCTCTTCAAAGAATCTTAGGATCCTTGATCTTAGGAGGTTTAAAGAGCACTGGAAGTGAACAGCAGTGGGTTTTTCTTAGACTTGAAGCTAAGCCCCACTAGGCAAACTTGAATCTCTGGGCTAGGGGAGATGTTCTAAGCACAACTATTATTTCACTAAGGGTATAAATATATCATTCACAATCTTTTTTTTTTAATATTAGAATCCTGATAGACAAGCTTTCCCAAATATTTTATAAAACATACATTAACAACATTCCTTCGTTCATTCAAATTAATTATAATTAACAAAGACAGAGAGACTCTTTAGCCTCCTCCACAAAGCACCTCCATAAAGCATCAAAGATGAAGTAAATTTAGAATTAGATATGAATATGGATATATAAGTATATAAGGATATGTATCTAGAGAAATACCATTTATATGAGCATGTATATATTTATATAGATCACATACATACATACACATATATGTATACATTAAAAAATCAAAATATGCCTATTTACATATACACATAAATGGAGCTATCTTAACAGAGCGTGTATGGTTTCTACATAGACTTTCTTAGAAGGCAAACAGAGATTTCAGGGTATTTTGTTTGAAAACGAGAGTTACAGGCTCGTCAATTTAATCTGCTTTCCATAGTAAGGAAAAAGCATGATATAGGCAGAGCAAATATGTTCATGATATGTGTGGAAGATTTTTCTAAAATTCTCCCATAACCCTTATAATACATTTCAATCCAAAAAATAATTTGACGTGGAGCACAGGAATAGATCCCTCACAAAATAATGAAAATAAAAGTAGTTGGGGAGGGGTACAAAAAACGTAAATCAGTTCGTCATCAGATACCATGAATGGGGATAATGTACAAAGTGTTCCTATCTTCAGGCTGAGTCGCTGTGGATTATACCATAGCTGGTGATGTGCCATTTCATTATCCCATATTCATCCCTGGACACACTCTATATTTGCTTTCCCCGATCAGTAGGAAGAGATCACCTATTTGGAATTAACTAAGGTAAGCAGAGACTTTTTTTTTTTTTCAGTGTGGTCTTCCCTCCAGAAAAAACTGCAAGATGAGCATAGATGAAAGAAATAAATAATAACTGTCTTGACAAATGAACGTAGGGGGAAAAAAAGACAGAAACCGGGGGACACCTGCGTGGCTCAGTTGGTTGAGCTGCTGCCTTCGGCTCAAGTCTTGATCCCAGCATCCTGGAATCAAGTCCCACATCAAGCTCCTTGCTCAGCAGGGAGCCTGCTTCTCCCTCTGCCTCTGCCTACCACTCTGTCTGCCTGTGTTCACTCTCGCGCATGCGCTCCCTCTGACAAATAAATAAATAAAATCTTAAAAAAAAAAAAAAACAGACAGAAACGACAGAAACTGAGAGACAGACTCTTAACTACGGAGAACAAACTGATAGTTACCAGATTGGAGGTGATGGGGAGATGGGTTCAATAGATGATGGAAATTAAGTGCTCTGGGGGTTGTGTGGAAGTGTAGAATCACTGTGTTGTATATCTGAAACTAATACTACACAGTATGTTAACTCAGAGGAATTTAAATAAAAACCTGAAAAAATAAAAAATAAAAACTGTTTTGAGTCAGAAATTAGCTATCGGGATTGTTGATATTAAAAACTACAAGTTAATAAGGTTTCTTTGCTTTTCCTCCTTCCCTCTCCTCCGTATATCACTTCCAATATATCTTTCTTCCATGCTTAGTCTTATATTTTCTCTTAAAATAAGCAATGAGAAAGAGTTTTTTAACTCTTTAAATCTATGCACATTTGAAAAGACAGTGGGTCAAGTGTAAAATTGAAAAGAAGACATGGCTGTGAACATCTGAACAACACTCCAAGGGGAAACAGAGCCAAAGATTGGCATTAAAAATATCCCAGAAGGCAGAATGGGCACTATTAAGGGTTTGGCTGTTATTAACCGTTCTGTGGGGTATATAAGCCATACAAAGTATGATAGGTTTTAAAAATTACCTAGGCTTGAGGTTTGAAGCTTTACAAATGAGTTGTACAGGTAAGACAGACAAATATATGGATTGGCAATGTAGTTAGATGACACTTGGATGTCCAATTTAGCAGGAAGATACTGGTCTTGAGGAAGTCAGTCTTTGGATATGGGAATCCAAGTTACCCATTGCATTCTGAAGTGGTTCCAGCTCCCATATAAGGGAGTAACTCAGAGGAAAGCAAGGCTCACTCATCCCAGGGGCTACTAGGGAATTAGGCAATGAGAAGATAAATTAAAATGACTGTGGACTCTGAGAAACAAACTGAGGGTTTTAGAGGGAAGGGGGGTGGGGGGATGGTAAAACCTGGTGGTGGGTATTAAGAAGGGCACATATTGCATGGAGCACTGGGTGTTATACATAAACAGTGAATCTTGGTGTTCCACTAAGTTCCACACTACATGAAAAACTAATGATGTACCATATGGTGACTAACATAACACAATAGAAAGAAAGAAAGAGAGGGAGGGAGGGAGGAGAAAGAAAGAAAGAAAGGAAGGAAGAAAGAAAGGAATAAAGAAAGAAAGAAGATCTATATCTATATCTGTATATATATATACCAAATCAGAAGCTAAGGCCAGCCAGTGACAAGTACAGTTGGACTTTGCGTATAGACGCTCTAGTGCCAAAAACATTTTCAGAGTGAAGACACCAGAAAGGGTTCAAAACTATGTGAGGCCCAAGTGTCAACCACCTGTGACCCAGGGTCTCAGGTCAGATTTGTCATAAATATGACCATTGGCACAGTATAGGGCCTGGGGGATATTGTGATCTTGATTAGTTTGGTACTAATCAAGAATCTAGAAAAGATACTACCATTCATCAGATCCCTTCTCTATGTCTGGCATGGTGTTAGATGCTTTGCACACCACTCTTTAAGGTAGGCATTATTATTCTATTAAGCTGACTGAGGAATCAAAGACAAAAAAAGGACTGGCTTAAACTCTTAAATCCAGATTGTTCTAGGAATTAAGGGGGGTTAATTGCATGGATAGGGATCTCAAAGAGCTAAGGAAATCACAGTGAGATAACAAACAGCTGATCATTGAGCTGATTTCCTGAGAGCATTCTCATCTATGTCTTAGAGTTACCTAACAAATGTTGTAGTCATGGAGGTTTGAGTATCTACTCAAGATTGTAAGGTAAAATCCTATTATACTCCAGAAAACATCTAAGCCTTGGGAATAGTCATGAACTTGTTAGATAGTGTCTATTCTCACAGAGTCCATATACTAGTAGTTGATGCCCAAATAGGTTTTCTAAACAATGTATGAAAATTCTATATCCAATATTCTATCTAGACTTGTGAGATATGAGAAGTCAGCTGAGGACATTTGAGAAAGCTCTTCTTCCCCCCAAATTTACATTCCTTCCTTCTATAACACAAGCATAAAGGGAAGTAGCTCAGAGTGAGGTCGACATGGAGGATGATCTTGGTGGGGGAAACACAGGTACCTGATGACATCATTGAGCATCTGATCATACCATTCTATAGGCTGCTCTCCAAATGGACTTCAATTTTGTGAAATAATTTCTTGACTCCTTAATGTGTAAGCCACTATAAATTTGGTGTACAAATCTGGTAATTTGTAGCTGAAAGTTGCCAACCTGTTACATGGACCAAGAACTAAAAGTATCTGTCCTACAGGCTAATTTCAATAAATAAAAGGCCTCTGAAGAGAGGGAGTCAAAGCATATGGTTTGAGTTGAGGTAGGGCAAGTAAACAGACCAAATCCAAACTGTAGCAGATAGAAGAGTAACCTTGGGACGATGGAAAGAAAATGGCCAATAAAAAGCAGAGCATGAATGTGAAAGTTCTCCTCTAAAAACAAAACAAAAATCTAAGGAAACAAACGAGAATCAAGTGCTGAAAAGACAAATCAGCAAGCTTTCTTCCCAAAAGATTTTCTGGAGTAAAATTTACTTTTTCTAGAACTCCAGGAGCAGATTTAGTGTCGACCATTTCAATTTGTCTTAATTGGCTTCAAAGATAGAGGTTGCAGAGTATCCAGCCAGAGTCAAATAATATTGATCTTGATAATTTTTATTACAATGAACTCATTATCTCCCATGAACCATCGTTGCAACAGCTCTTCTATCTCTATGCTGGTTCCAGTATTATACTCTGGGAGATGTTAATACAAAGGTAGATTCAGTGTAGGGCAGGAGAAAAGGAATTTGGTGTAGAAAAGTCTTAGATTTAAATCTCAGTTTTAAAAATGAGCATTTTAGGATGACCAGCTATTATTATCATTATTGCTTATGCCTACCAATTGGCAATTTTTTAAAGCATTTAAATGAATTCTCAAACTTAAGGACAAGTGGATTTTTAAAAAAATAATAAAAAGAAATCTACTAGTATTATAAGGAATATCTGCATTTATAATTTCAAAATATCCTTTTAAAAAGATGGAACTTGAAAAAAGAGACCTCAAGAATGTTGGTAAACACAAGCATCAACTATGGTTGCCATTAAGTATTTCTTATATTTTGAAAACTTTAAATACCATTATTTTAGGAAGAGCACAGTTCTATACAGAAGTAATATGAAATTAAAACAATAGCTCATTGTTACAGTTCCATGCTAAGGATACCAGACATAATTGAGTTACATTAACTCACAAGAAATAGGACCCAGTGGTCACATCCTGATTACCATTCTCAATTAACACTGCTACATTTTTTAATGCCTATGTTTAATGTCAAAGCATTAAGAGGCTTCCAGGATAAGAAATCTATTAGTGTTTCAAAAATATGTTCCAAACCAGAGAGACTAGAAACAGAATGAAACCATATGTCATTTGCACTAAAGTGATAATTTCAGCAATATGAATTAATCAAGTTTCTCAAGGGAAGGCTATAATTTAAAAAGTAGTAAAGAAATTCAGTGTTAAACACGAGGCTGAATCAGCTTGTTTAAGACACAAAACAACAGATCTGAAATAATTTGAGAAGTATTACACATGAGGGAGAGAACATTTCCATACCCCTGTCTGCGGAGGGTATGCCTTCAAATCAAACGACCTTTCCATTTGTTCTTGAGGATTGATGATGACCCTCACAGGGCCTGGAAAAAGTGAGACTTCAATATGAGGTTTTTGAATGAATGAACAGATAAAAGAAAAAAAATCAGAAGAAAATAAAACTCAAAATGTAGGATTATAGTTGAAAGAAGCCTGGGGCAATGCAGTCTAGGTCTGAGTTCTAGCTGATTTCGCTGTTGGTTGTTCTCATAATAGTGAGAAACAAATCATTTGACACCCGGTTATTACATCTCTAAATTTGGATTACTAGGTCTCTAAAATCCCTCCCAATTCTTCATTCTGCCACAAAACTATGACTGAGCTTTAAAAAAATTAGGCCATAAAATATCCCAGAAGTTGAGACAAAGAAAAGGAAATATGGAAAGTGGCCAAAAATTAGTAACGGTAGATGATTTGAAAGATTGTGTTTGTTTTTAAGATTGGAACCATCTGAATAAAATTATATGGAAACAATCCCTTAGGGTCTGAATATATTTGAATAGAAACAACCCATCTAAAATACAAAGAACACATCCTTAAAGAAAATAGAAAACAAAACTTCCAAAAAGAAGAGATTAATATTAAGTTGTTCGTTCATACATTCAGTCAACAAGCATGCATCAAATGTGTTCTATGTGACAGCTCCCATGCTAGGCACAGAGGGTTTAAGACTAAATGGAGAGCCCTTGTCCTCTAGGAAGTACATCTAGCAATGAGTTCACAATCTAGTCTAGAAATGCAATTCTGAAGATTAAAGAAAAAAATGCTACAAAAAAGAGATTCAGCTAATAATAGTGTTGTCCTGACATTGAAATTTATTTTAAAAACATAAAAAATTCTAATATAATTATCATTTTCATCTTGGACTTTTTGAGAAAGCCAAATGAATTCACTTGAATATTAATTTGAAATAGTGACAAGTTATGTGAGTAAAATAAGCTGAAACAGAATGGTCTCTTGCTGTCTGACCTAGGCAAAATTAATAATTGCTCTAAAAATCTTTAATTAGGGTGCTTCATAAATGCATATTGACTCTTATTTTTTGTCCATCTCAAGCAAGAAATTTATGAAGACTGGGATTATTGAATAAAAAGAATAAACTTTCTTTAAAAATTTAAACACGAAACTAAATTGCTTTGCCAAAGCTTTCTATTAATTTCAAATGTTTTAGTTAAAAGTCCAAACCATTCTCACAAAGAGCATTTTAAGTACTTTATATTTTTGTTGTATTACCAAAAATGTATTCTTTTTTAAATTCTGTGTTTCTTTTATTACTAGTGAGGGTCCACATATTTCCATATGGTTAGCAATTCATTTCTGTTATGCAAATTATTTGTCATGGCATTTTACCACTTATTAGGATCTTGTTGTTTTATATTCTTCTATTAAAATGCTTTTAAGGGGTGCCTGGGTGGCTCAGTCAGTTAAGCATCTGCCTTTGTCTCAGGTCATAATCCCAGCATTTTGGACTCCCTGCTCAGCGGAGAGTCTGCTTTCCTTCTTCCTCTGCCTCCCCAACCCTGTGTTCTCTCTCTCTCTCAAATAAATAAATAAATCGTTATATATATATATATATATATATATATATATATATATATATAATAAAATGTTTTTAAAACCAAATATATTTAATCTTCATCTTATTTCCTGTAAATATTATTCCCCTGTTTAGAAGTTGCTTCTTTATCGCAGGCTTCTCTTAGAATTTGGTTGTTACATATTTAAAGTTTAATTTATAAGAAACGGTTTTAAAACCATATAACATATTTTACTTAATGCCATTTATAAAATATAACACTTTATAAAGCCCATGATTTTTAAGAAGAATAGAGTTCAATGATAAAATGTCAAGTTTGGGTATTATAATATAAGCAATACATAAGTCATTTATACAAAAAATACATAGTTCAAATGTTATAGTAAAAAAAATTTTGGAGAGCAAAAATGGGATTTATGAACAGAATTTACAGTAAGATAGAATAGTAACACAAGTAATAATAACAACTAAGATCTATTGAGTCCTTTCTGTGTGCAAGGCACTGTGCTAAGTACTTTATAAAAATGTAATCCTATTTAATCCTTACAACTCTTTGAAAAGGAGAGTTTGACCTTTCTCTACAATAAAGTCTATTATTTGAAGGATGAGCTCTTTTCAAAATGTCCTGGAAAACTTTGGAAATCTATAAGGCATTGCCAATTTGGAGCCTAAAGGAAACTTTATTTCTCGGTAGTTCCTGAAATGTACTATTTTTACTCTTATACTTATTTTATTTTATTATTTCTGACTTAAATAGGGAAATCCATGGTAAATGCTTTTGGGAAATCCCGAGTTAAAGCTAAATGTTTCTTTCCTGCAGGATTTTCTTTCCTGTGAGTTGTCATACTCCAAGAAGACAATAGGATATTTAGTATTGCCTATGCACATCGACCACAGAAGGTCCTCCCCCCCCACCATGAGCCTACTCATGGATTATTTTATTTTTTTATTTTAATTTTTTTTTAAGATTTTATTTATTTATTTGACAGAGATCACAAGTAGTCAGAGGTAGAGAGAGAGGAGGAAGCAGGCTCCCTGACGAGCAGAGCGCCCGATGTGGGGCTCCATCCCAGGATCCTGGGATTATGACCTGAGCGGAAGGCAGATCCTAACCCCTTTTCACCCCCACTGAACCACCCAGGGGCCCTCATGGACTATTTTAAATAATACTTGATTAACGATTTGTTTAACAGTCCCATATGAAAATGACAATCAGGAGATTAGGTTACTAAGGCCCCTCCCAAGCAGTATTGATATTTAAAGGAGGGTCCCCTGTTTAACTGTGAACCCCTACACGTGTTTAACTGTGCACCCCCACTCTTGGTGTATTCTGAAAGCAATACCTGTGCAGAGGGAGTAACTCAGAAGAGAAATGAAGCTGAAGAAGGGATATGTTTATGAAGGCAATATACTTTATGAGAACCATCAAAGCACGAGACACTTTTCCAAGTTCTGGGGAAGAAGTTTAAATGTGCCATAAGGGAGATTGCTAAGTAAATGGTCACAATACCACAGGGAAAAAGTGAGGTGCTTTCTGGGAGCAGAGAAAAAGAACGCCCAAAGTACTTGTAGGCGGTGTCAGAGAAGGATTAATGGAAAAGACAGCTTTTACCTGAATATTGGAAATTGAATTGTCCAATATTTGAGTTGGGCAGTGATGCCCATTCCACGCAGGGTAATAAGTCTTACGAAGGCAAGGAAGTGTGAAGGAATACAGAGGTGGTTTGGGAAAACCAGTGATTTAGCAGGGCTGCAGAATTGGTAAACCATGAAGCTGAAAAACTGGTCAAGGATCAGATTATGAGAACTTTGTTTGTCATATGAACAACATAATATTTGAAGATTCCCAGCAGGGAAGTGATCCGACTGGATAGCTAGTTGTTTTAGAAAGGTCACCTGGGCGGTGCCTGGGTGGTTCAGTCATTAAGCATCTGCCCTGGGCTCAGGTCATTATCCTGGGGTCCTAGGATCTAGCCCCACACCAGGCTCCCTACTCAGTAGGGAGCCTGCTTCCCCTCTCTATCTCTCTCCCCTGTTTGTTCTCTCTCAATCTCTCTCTCTGTCAAATAAATAAATAAATAAATAAATAAATAAATAAATCTTAAAAAAAAAAAAGGAAAGAAAGGTCACCTGGGGACTTGGAGGATGAGAATGGGAGAGGGGGAGCGTGTGGCAAGGTGAGCGGTCAGAGGCAATACAACAAATAGATTTATAATGTGATAGGGTAGGGAAAGGACAAAGTTGGGAGCTATTTAAAGATATTTGGAAGTTATGACAGGACTTGGTGACATGTTGGCTGTGGATGCCTAGGATCAAAGAGAGACTGAAGACAGCAACTTTGTCATGGAAACTGGGACCCCAGTACAATGCTTTTCTTTCAAAACGATCTGAGGTCATTGAACAGTATCAATTTAAAAATTAGAAAACTGGGGTGCCTGGGTGGCTCAGTAGATTAAAGCCTCTGCCTTCAGCTCAGGTCATGATCTTAGGGTCCAGGGATTGAGCCCTGCATCGGGCTCTCCGCTCAGCGGGGAGCCTGCTTCCCTTCCTCTCTCTCCCTGCCTGCCTCTCTGCCTACTTGTCATCTCTGTCAAATAAATAAAATATTTAAAAAAAAATTAGAAAACTGCACAGTCTTCAATTCTTATGCCTATTTGTTCAGGTGATAAAAATAAAAATATATGCTTACATTAAAATATCTGAAAATATAATTGCTGTGATATTTGAGAGTGTTTCCTTTCAGGCTCTTTTTCTAAGCATATGGGGAGGAGCAGTGAGTGAGTGTGCATGTTTATGGCTGTGTATGGTGAAGATCCAACTTTTATACCACACTGCAGCCTGAGTTTCTATTTAATATTATATCATGAACATTTTCCCATCTGTCTTCATTTCTTGGGGCTACTATAATAAAAATGTCATAGATTACGTAGCTTAAACAGCAAACACTTATTATTCACAGTTCTTCAGGCTATGAAGTCCAAAGTCAGCCAGCAGATTTAGCGTTTGGTGAGAGTTCACTTCTTGGTTCATAGATAGCCATCTTCTTCTGTCTTCACATGGTGACTAGGGTAAGGGAACTCTCTGGAGTCTTCCAGAGAGTTGGAAGGATTCTGATTCCATTCATCGAGGGCTCTACCCTCATGACCCAATTATTTCCTAAACTCCCTACTTCCTAACACCATTATATGGCTGGCGGGTGGGAGTGAAAAGGGGTTAGGATCTCCACATATGAATTTGGGAGGGACACAGTATTCAGTCCATGACACCATTATTAAAAATTATTCCTCAGAATCCTTGAAGTTTATTTATTTTTTTAAATATTTTATTTATTTATTTGACAGAGAGAGATCACAGTAGGAGAGAGGAAGGGAAGAGATCACAGAGAGAGAGGAAGGGAAGCAGGCCCCCTGCTGAGCAGAGAGCCCGATGCTGGACTCGATCCCAGGACCCTGAGATCATGACCTGAGCCGAAGGCAGCGGCTTAACCCACCGAGCCACCCAGGCGCCCGTTGAAGCTTATTTTTAATGGCTGTATTAGATTCTATTTCCTAACTGTCTGACAATTAATTTAACTTTTCCCTCTCATTTAATATTGAAGTTGTTTCTTTACCTTGTCTCTCTCTCTCTCTTTTTATTTTTTCCATTTAGAAGTCGGTGCCTTGACAGATATCATTTCATCTAAGTGTTTTCACATTTTTATGGTAATTTACTTGTCATAGATTCCCAGAAGTGGGATTACTTTATCAGAGGGTATAAACATTTCCAATATTTTATGAGTATTAAAAATTGTGTTTCAGGCAATTCATAGACATGTACCCCTGGGGCTAATAATACATTATATGTTAATAAAAAAATTGTGTTTCAGAAAGCTTGAAACATCGCTACTTATTTAATTGACCATTAGCCATTTGATCTTTATTTAATACATTTAACCTATCCTAAATTCTATTTGCCAGATATCATACAGTTTATTTTCATTCCATTGGTTTAATAGTTGACAAAATTAGCTAGAGATTGGATTATTGCTAATTGTATCTCCTCAGAAAATGTGTTTTCTTTTTTCTAAAATAAACCACATAATTTCTTCACAAATTTTGATTTTCCTAAATTTAAAAAAATGGAAAAATTGATCAAGAATGGAAATTGTTTAACTTTTCTATGTTTAATAGATGTTTCTAATTTCTGCTAAAATTAATGTGCTCCTAACAGAAAATTTGGAAAAATATGTTAGCATCTACAGGAAAATATTACTTACAAACCTACCATCCAAAGAGAAGCATCTCTTATGTGTGTTCCTCAGTGATGTTTTGGGTTGTTTTGTTTCTTTGGTCACCAATCTGACCCAAGTACCTAGAACAGTGTGTGGTATATTGCTGGTTTTTAGCAAGCATTTGTTAAATAGATAAATAGTTTTAGTTTAATTTCCAATATTTTACATAGATATTTACATTAGTTAATGTGTATTGATCAATACGCCAAGCTTCATACCAATGCCATATGCAACATCTCTGTAATACAACACTGTTTATAGGAACCACTACAATGTTCAGTTGGCAGATCTAGTCTGAGCTTTAAAAAGATTATGCAGCCTGTAAAATACCACATAAAAGCCAACAACTTCTGCTGCGGCAGGCTCCCAGGAACCTTGCCTACGGAGGGTATACTAGTCATATGAATGTCCACCACACAATTCTGCCCCTAGATAGGGAGATAAACAATCACTCTATTAAGGTTTATTACTCTAAAGCCACTATCATCTGTAAACTATTTCCTAAATCTCTAAATGTTTGATTTCCTGGATTTCATAGCACTTATTAAAACATCTTCATTTTGGGGATAATTCTAGTATTTTATTAAATTCATACTGTGATATTCATCATTAAAAGTAATATTTAGTCTGCTTTCTGATGGTTACTTGAGATTTGATTTCTATCAGTTGAAATGCTAGATCAAAGAAATGATTGTTTTTAAGGTTCCTGACTCAAAATGGTTTCTCCCCTTTGAAAGATTGTTAATATACCCATTACGGCTGTATAAGCAGCCCATAATCTTTTTGGTCTCAGGACTCGTCTCAATTATTAAAACTTACTGAGCACCCCAGAGCACTTTTGTTTATGTGATTGTTATTTATATTTACTCTATTAGACATTAAAACTAGAAAAAAACTTAAAACACATAAGCACACATTCCATTAGAAATCAGAGTTATGACTCATCACATATTAAATAAGTTCTAGAAAACTCTACAGTACACTTGTGAGAGAAAGAGAATGAAAGGGCAAATGATGTCATGGTGTAATTATGAAAATACTTGGGAGTATGTGCTTTCTGTGAAAAGTCCGGGGCGATTTCCAGGGGTCCCTGAATAACTTTGAGAATAACTGTACTACACTGTACTTAGTATTTTAATTACCATTTAAACATTTTTTCATTCGGGACAGCTGGGTAACTCAATTGGTTAAGTGTCTACCTTTGCTCAGGTCATGATCCCCAGGTCCTGGAATCCATCCCAGCCTTAGGAGCCTGCTTCTCCCTCTGCCTCTGCCTGCCACTTCCCTTGCTTGTGCAAATAAATAAGCAAAATTTTAAAAAATAAAAAAATAAAAATCTTTTCATTTTGATGGACAAAGAACAATACATCATCCTTATTTTAACATGCATTTATTTGGGTCATTATTTTGTGTTTATTTTATGATCTTCCTTCCTCATTTTGATTTTTTTTTTTTTTTGTCTATCACTTTTCCTAATTGTTCCATTCAAAATCTCTTCACATTTTCACTTGAAATGTAGACAACAGCACAACTTTGCTTTTCATTTTCTCTTTAGCATGCTAAAGCAAGTTCATGTTACTCGGATCGACTGTTCTGGCAGACTTGACGTTCACAAATCCTCAGCATAAGTCTATCCAACTTCATATATGCAACAGCTTATCCATAAGTGCCCTAAAGATAATTCCAGAAAAAAAGGATCTATGCCTTGAAATACTAATGATCTGTTTAATATCTCTCTGTTTGTAATACATGAGCTCCCTAACATTTACCTAAAGGTAAACTTCTTTTCACTTTTTCTTCCTCAATCTGTTCTCAAAGGTAAAAGTCAAAAAAGAAAAGACACAGGATAGACATGCATGACTTCACCCATTGCTACCATGCCATGCAAATTTACTTCTTTGTAATTTTTTTTTTTTTTACCCATGTGGGTCTTCAAACACTTGTCAGAATACTGATATTTTATAACATTCTTTTTGCTATTTAATTTCATCCCCTTAACTTTAGGAATAGTTTCTAAGTGACGCCTACACTTACATTTCCAGTCATTATCTAGCTACATTTTTCACTTTGACATACAAAATTTAAATGCATTCTTAATAGAATATTGCAGGAGTTGTATTGTTTCAGCCGACATTGTATTGTCTTGTCTATATTTTGGTCATATTTCCTTCTACAGAACATAACCTCCCATGTTTAAAAAAGTTCATTTGATTTTTTCCGCAATAAGGTTGAGTTTATCTTAAAAAAAAAAAAATCCCTTGCAGCATTTAGGTTTACAGAAATTATGTTCTGTCAAAATATTTTATAATGGCAGCATTAAATATTGCCTGAAGGAATAATATAGCTAAAAGTTGACTGAGAAATAATATCTTGGTGTTATGCCACATTAGAATAATTTTTTATTTCCTGGAGATAATATTTTATGGCCATACTGTTGAAAGAGAATCTATATTTGCCCACAAAGTAGAATATTTAAATGGGAAAGTTAAGGATTCATGATGCATTACTAAATTATGAATTCAACTGCCTCCCCCATACATTCCTACTCATAAAAGCCCCCTTTCCACTTTGGACTAAATGAAGTGGTTAATAGTTTGGGCAGAGTACTTAGCTTCTGAAAATAGCCTGCAGATAAAGGATGACATTGGTGATAAATATAATATACAACTGACAATTTACATACAGTTCTGGTGCCTACAGTAGGACACGATAATTAGCAAACACCCCTGGCAACTCTCCATATCCTCCCCTCCATCTGTTGCTTCACTTTGGGTTGTAGGCAACTAAAATATGGAATATTCAGAATGTTTTTCAGTATTATGAATTTTAGTTGTAAGTATATACATAGAGATAGGCGTATATATCATGTAATAGAGTAAATAAATAATATTATTGATCCAAGTACTCAAGAACTTTTCTATGTCTAGCATTGGTTATGCTACATATCAGATATTTGAAAAACATCTTTAGCCTTCATCTAGATATGTAGCGTCCCTTTAGATCTTAAAAATGGCAAAATCAACTCTGAACATTGTGAGTATAATATCATGTGAAAGTTTACATAGAATAGCTGAAGATAGCCTATACTAGGGAAATTATCTCATAGTTTTAGGAAAAGAAATATTGTCTATTTTCTGGACTACAATACCAAATGTTTAATGTTATCAATGTGATGAACTCACAAAACAAACTAACTTTATAGAACAGTCATTAAAACATGGATTAAAAGAATCAGACTTCCTGAGAATATAAATAT
The DNA here is from genome assembly GCF_011764305.1 of Mustela putorius furo. Lineage (NCBI taxonomy): Eukaryota > Metazoa > Chordata > Mammalia > Carnivora > Mustelidae > Mustela > Mustela putorius. The sequence goes on from NW_025421987.1 coordinate 18,351,008, forward strand.
ATATATATATTACTATAAATATATATAAATAAATATAAAAAATTTATATTCTTCTATTTATTAGCTACATAACCTTGATCAAGTTTCTTTACGTTTCTTTGTCTCAATTTTTCTCTTTGTCCCAATTTTCAAATTAATAAAATGAGCATAATAAGAGTATCTCTAGGGTTTTCATGAGGATTAAAGGAGCTGATATTCATAAACTCTTACAACGTCTGCCACAGAGTAAATTACATGTGGTTGTTAAATGAATAAGGAAAAAGGCGGCACACTATGTTTATCTTTTTTTTTTTACACTATGCTTATCTTTGCTCATTTTACCTGCAAACTGTGAAAGATGCTCAAAAGTGTGCTTGTGCTAATTATAAAATTCTTATTGTTCTCATGCTGTTCTTTTAATAATTTTATTAAATGTTAGTAATATCATGGTAAAACAAATTCATTTGAGCTTTATCCATATTTTATTATGAATAAAACATAAGGTTTCCTTTTGAAAGATACTTACTTTCATACTGACCATTGCTTGTTAGAAATGTTCCAAATAAGACTAATGTCAATTAGTATAATAGCTAATTGTGTTTATTGGTCATGGTACCAAAAATTATTTTTAAAAGCTACAGAAAATCTTGTACTGCATGTGAATATTTTTTAACTGAACAAGAGACCATAACTAAAACCCTGAAGGTATAGATTAGATAATTAGTCACAGTGTGTTCTTTGCTGATCCCAATAGAAATTAGCTAAATCTAAAGCACTAATGATGGACAATATGACATGAGAATAAAGAGTGGCCCTATTATTCTCTATTTGCTGACATCTTCCTTTTTAAAATGTATTTTTTAAATATATCTATATTTTCCTATGCCTTGCTCAATTTATCTTGAATTTTAGGATGGAAGATTTTATCATAAAGCTGTAATTATCCCTGTAATAGCGAGGGCACATGGACAGAAAAAACGTAACTCTCTTTCATTTTTGATATAAATTCCAAATATAGGGCAAACAATGAAGGAAACAAACTTATGTTTCCTGTTTTAAAAGTATTAATGCCACTAATATTCCTTAATATTTGAATAATCCAAAATTTAAAGGTTAGAAAATAATACTTCATCAGTCTATGTTATATTTACATAATTTATCATAAATATAAATGAAACACAAATGAAAAGCATAGTTATGACCCAAATCTGGATTTTTGTTTACATGATAACTGGCACTTTGTACCTATTTTGATCACTGGCTTATATGGCTGCATTAAATCCCTGAAGTCAGACTTTAGTAAGTATCTCAGAAAGTAGGAGACTTGAGCAAATTAGGCTTGCCAATAATTTATTAAAAGTAGCTTCTCTGTCAGTTAGCTTTTGCAAATAACCCCAACATTTAGAGGCTTACAACAACCATGATTTGTCACTGTTGATGACTCTGTGAGTAGGCTGGGTGGTTCTATTGATCTGGGTCAGACCGGGTTGCTCTCAGCTGGGTTCATCTTTATATTTGAGCTCAGCCAGTGGATTGGCTGGAGACAGGCCAGCTGAGATAGCCTGGCACTCAGGTCTGGGTGTTGGTGAGCTGACACTGGGGGACACCAGGGATAACTGGATGGTGCTCTCATTAGACAGCAGCTAAGCCTAGGCTCGTTCACCAGGCAGTCAAGAGTGAGAGGGTGAAGAAACACACCGATCTCTCCATGCTTGAGCTCAGAACCAGTTCAGCCCTTCTGCCAAATTCTATCGACCAAAGCATGTTACAAAACCTGCCCAGATTCAAGGATGGAGGAAAAGAATCCACCTCTTGATGGGAGTAACTGAGAGGAGTTATTATTGTCACATTGGCAACTTATCACAGCCACTGTGGGTAATCTAGGAATAAATCATGTTTTTTAACTGAGCTGAGGCCTAATCTGAGTACAAGGTACACATCATGAGCCTTATAATCGACAAACTCCCTTTTTTGTTTTTGATTTTGGTTTTGGTTCTGAGGTATCCTGAGCATGCTACGAGGGCACACACTCGAACTGTGTCTTTCCACAGTGTCAGCTTTATTCAATCATAAAGCAAAAGTTAAATCACAATTATAAAGCAGGTTCACGATTCTAAATTCAGGGACAATTCACCACGTGGTTAAACTTGGCTTCTTACATAGCACACAAAGCAGGGCAGAGGAGAGCCACACGACTAACAGAAGGGTGCAGGAAGTGAAGGAACCAAATGCCCAGTCAGTCTGTGGGTGCCTGTTGAGCTAAGGCCTTGGTCTGGTCTGGGTCGACTCTCGGCACTGACTGCTTCTGACGTTCAAAGAGGGGAGGCTCTCCATTCTGTCTGGAGATGGATTGGGCAGAGCCTTCCGTAGCAGCTGCCCTTTTTACGTGGTCAGACATGGAGGGGTCAGGTCTGAAGAGTCTGACAGTTTGCTGCTCCAAGCCTCCTCTTTTTAAAGGAATTTAATTGGTTTTGGGTCCCTGCAGACCTCCTCGGGTTCTGCTTTTTATCAGTTCTGGGGCAACAGCTGGTGTTGGTCCTGCCGATATCCCATAGCTGTAGTACCTTAACTGTTTGCGTCTTTGCTAGACCCAGTCTCCTGCTTGAATGAGAGACTCCATTTTGTTGTCTACATGAGGCTTTCTCTCAATAACACTATCAAGGAGATAGAGGCATGAAAAAAGGCAGCCAGTCTACTTGGCTTCAGAAAGCCCTGAAATATTTTAGCCATCACTCAAGTAAACAATTTGATAGTTGATTCACAAGAAAGTATTTCCAGGCTAACACTTGATTCCAGGTGAACAAGTTAAATCCCCATTTTCTTTCTTACTTTAAATTGGTGGAATGGGATGAACCATTGCAGAGGTGAACAAAGTTTTACTCATTTGAAAAAAGGTACTTGATGAGGCCCCAGTCATCATTGGAGCTCCAATTTGGTCTCCCAAACTTCAGCATAATAGTGTGGTATCAAGTAATATCAGTGATTTCAGTGATGTGCCAATGATCTCTAGCTGGAAGTAGGCATGTACCATCTAGAGGGCTCTAGTCGTGACTGTGGAAACATACAAATGACGCTTATTTTTGTTTTCCTGTCCCAGGCACCAAAATCTTGCCTGAAGTTTGCAATGGAGTCACTTGAATCCTGTGCTTCTTTCTGAGTCTTCCAATTTGGATTTTTAAAATTTATCTATTTTTTTATTTGACAGAGAGAGAGAGATCACAAGTAGGCAGGGAGGCAGGCGGGGGCTGGGGGGGAGAAGCAGGTTTCCCGATGAGCGGAGAGCTCGATGCAAGGCTCAGGATCCCAGGACCCTGAGATCATGACCTGAGCTGAAGGCAGAAGCCTAACCCACTGAGCCACCCAGGTGCCCCAATTTGGATTTTTATATAAAGGTGGCAAAAGGATACATTGAGAAGAATTTACATGATACACATTAATGTTATAGATGACGTGCATATATGTGTGGAAACACATAGTTATCTTTCACAACATAACCCACGGATTCTTTGACCACCATCTTTCACCCAAGCCTACTCTCCTCCTGTGTTCCCCATCTCAATTAATGGCATCACTTCTTGTTTTGTTGTTTAAGCCAGAACCTTGTTTAATGTCTCTTATTCTCACCCGTGGTCAGCAATGAATAACCACACCATACAGATTCTAATTCCTTGATTAGGTCTTATCTGGGTTACTGCAACTCTGCCCTAACACATCTCCTTAAAATAGATCTCATTTCCTCCCATCCATTGCCTATGCTGCTGCTGGAATGAACTCCCTACATTATTTATTTATTTATTTTGTTCACCTATCGAAAATTCTATCCTGACTGTGGCCTTCAGGACAAAATTCACACCCACATATACATCGAAAAGGATTTTAAAGCATGACTCCTTCTGTCTTCTATTAGCTTCTTGCTGGAAGGTCAAGAACCAAACCATGGCTGCTGTATGTTGCCATTCCCAAAATGAAGAGGTGCATTCTGTGTGCAGAGTTACTAAGAGAGAGGTAACACCTGATTTGCAAACCTCAACCCATCACCGATTTCCGGACTGAGGCTTGTAGAGAAATTTTGGAGTCCCTTAACACCCATCCTCCTTCCGTGCTTGAGCGTGTGCGCGCACACACAGACACACCCAAGCATTGGGTAAAGGAAAGGTAGTTTCTCCCTCTTGATGGAAACCAAGTGCGAGGATCATTAATTAAGACAGGCATTCAGCCCTTGAAATTTGCTAGACCCAGAAACTGGTACCAGGACTCTATCTTAAAAGGTCCGTGGAGGATAAGCATCTGCATGGCGGTCCTCCTTTGCTATTACCGATGACGACGGGATGACTTATTTTACTATAGAAAACTATTTTTATGTAATTAACATATGCTTTTTTTGTTTATAAATGCCCGATTTTAAAAAGAAAAGAGAAAAAGTTGGCGTACTTGTCTACTTCGTTATGTACCCGTTAGTCCTTCAGCGCCTCTTTCCCAAATAGATGACATTGTATAATAAAGGACTTCGAGAATTAAAAAAAAAAAAAAGGTCCATGGAGCAGAGTATATACTGGCAGGAGCGAATTTCACTGATGGCCAAAGAAAGGTATATATTGTTCTCTGACTTGTGGGCAAGATGTGTACCACGTGCAGACTGAAGCCCTTTTAAATGTTACATAGATGACTGACTGGTAGGTCAATGTCATTCCAACCAGAGGATGGACGTCTGGATGCCCCAGTGCCTGCAGTAGGGATCATAAGTTGAATGGACTATTTGAGACCAGTATTGCCCACCTCAGAAGTACTGCAAGTGAAGGAGCTTAGCTAGAGCTGTACCTGAGAAACCAGGGAAACCATCCCCCCAGGGAGTAACCCATGAGCAAACAACCACGGTTCACAGAGCACCATCCCTGGAATACACCTGTGCCTGTCAGTAAGCTCTTTCTCATTTCTTTTATCTCCCTGGTTCTAGTCATTAAAGGGTAAAAGGACCAGAGCAGCCCAGGGATGAAGTGTGGGGTGAAGGGAGAGCAGAAAGGTGACCGCTGGCGTGGGTAAACACTGGTTTATCCCCAGTGAAGAAACTGGAATCCGTATTGTGAAAATGGGAAATAAAAGCAACTTGCGAATTGTGTGAAGATAACACTACTTTTCGTTTCTTTTCTTTTTTTTTTTTTTTAAAGATTTTATTTATTTATTTGTCAGAAAGAGAGAGAGAAAGCACACAAGCAGGCAGAGAGGCAGGCAGAGGTGAAGAGAGAGGCAGGCTCCCTGCCAAGCAAGGAGCCCGATGAGGGACTCGATCCCAGGACCCTGGGATCATGACCTGAGCCGAAGGCAGTGGCTTAACCCACTGAGCCACCCAGGCGTCCCAACACTACTTTTCTTTATGCAAACTTTGTTTCTCAGAAACTGACCGGAAAGTTTTCTAGAGCATATTTTTATCTGCAATGTTCAGAAACACATAAAAATCTGATGACATACCTTTGCAATATTTGGTTCTTTATAGAGCTGACTTCCTTTTAGCCACAGATACACTACATATTAGAAGAGATAATATAAAATGCCCTCATGCTTCTCTCAGAAAGAGAAATAAAAATCAAAACCTCAGAAGTTTACTCAATGGTAATACATAAATGTTTATAAAACACAATGAACTCTCCTGTTAAAAGGAATTTAGAACCTGGGGAAATATTGTCTAGTAAACCCTCTGGCAACATTTTATAATTATAATGCAGCGCTCCCCCCCCCCCAGGCAATGAGTCCAATCTGTTATAATATGAACAACAATCTATTTACTGCAACGCATTAAGAAATCCAAATATCTGGAACAGGTCATATCTCATTTGCTATTGCTGATTAAAACAAATAATGGAGTAAGATGACTTTCAGTCTCTCTCTCTCTCTCTCTCCTCTCTCTCTCTCTCTCCTCTCTCTCTCTCTCTCTCTCTCTGTTTAATCACCACTGCATTTGTGTCCAAGATTGTTTTGGAAATAAAGCTAATATTTTAGTTCTTGAATAGGTATAATTTTCAAAATTGTATTAAACATATGAAACTTCGTTTGGGAACTGTGCCTTTGAGTATTTTTCTGGTGATGATTTAGGAACTTTCGTCTATCAGTATTTGTGTATTTTGTTGAATACTTCAAGGAGGTGATTTCTCACAGGTCAGAATAGAGTGCCAAAATATGACTTTATGAGTTATGGAAAGTACAATCCTCTCTACTCACCATCTTAGATAATTTTCTAATCATTCGTATGAATTACTCCTCGTTCCCATTCTCTGTGAATTATACAAATGGTATTGAATGGATGGCCTAGACCAAGGCACTGGGTGTTCTGCTAAGTGGTACATAATGGGCATAGTTGAGCCCATCCCAGATTTGTCACTTGGCACCCAACGTAAGAGGACAGGCTGCCTTTTCTCTGCTCTTACACAGCAGTTGTCAGCTTTTGTGTGTGTGTGCGAGTTTAAAGAAGATTTCTCAGACTCCTGTTGGTATACCATTAGTTCCACTTTTCACAGAAAACAAAATCTTGAAAAGACAGATTATCTATGCATATAGAAAATGATTTTCCCTGAAGGGCATTTTCTTTTCCTTGATCCAGTGTATTTTTAACCGTCTCAAGTGATGAGGCTGGCTGTTCAACCAAGTTCAAGAGCACACTTTAATTCAGCCCATTATCTATCATTGTGAATTCAAACCTGCTGTTTCTCTTTGTTGATAATCTATCATCTAACGAGAGCGAGGATGACTTTAAACCACAGGAGCAAAAGAGCAGTCATGGACTTGGCTTACAAGGAGATTTATATAGAGAACAGCACACACAAAAATATATTCAGTTCCGTTATTTCCCTGCTCAGGTTTTTTACAATGCTCCACGCCTTGCCCCTGGTAGAAACTTGGATAGTTATGACAAAGAATTGCTAAATATTAAAAAGGAATGCGAAAGGGTGAATCTAAAATGCATATCTAGTCTCTCAAAATTAGTTCCCAGAATATTATTTTTAAGGGCTATAAATCATTATTTTATGCACACAAATAGAAACCAGAAGGGATGTCCTACTGAAGGACTCTTTCTCCTAAATGTCCTTATTCTTCCTTCATTATGCTATCTATGTTCCCAGGATAGCAACATTAATTTGACATGGCTGAATTATGCTACCTACTGTTTCCTGTAGAGCAGTCTCAGTGCCCGAGGCTGGGTTTCCTGCTTTGGGGATAGGGGGCAGAAAGACATTTCTAACTCTACTCTAGTATGAGAAGCAATTAAGCTACAAGTTGTTTAGCTGTAAGCAGTTAACCTCACAAACCTAATAAATTATTTGATTATATGGAATGCTTAGAACTTTGACCCCTTCTGGTAAATATGCATGAAATTGTAAAACTTGCGTTATTTTCTTTGGTTTTTTGTCACTTAATTATTTTAACATTTTCCCTCTTACTGCATGCTTTGTGATGTCTAAATAGCAGAGAGGGTAGATGCATCTGTTCTCTCATGGCCCGATCATCTGATTACATTGTCTCTGCGGCTACTACCATCTCTGTTTGGTTGAAGATCTCCCCACTTTGTTTCTGCACAGGAGAAAAGCCGCATGGGTTGTCTTTGTTCCTTTTAATCAATTAAAAACAAACAAACAGGCATCCAACGCTTCATGGACACTAATGAACCCGAAATAGTCTGTAATTAATTTCGAATTCACTACTAGTTTCAAAAAAATTAGCTAACACTGCAAATTGCACTGACCATGATAAGACCCTTAATAACGAGGCCTATTGTGTGAAATGTGCAAGTCAGCAGAAACACAAGTGAAAACCTTTCAGCTTTAAACACATCTAGCAGCATGCAAAACAAAGCAAGATGAAATGTGAATTTTTTTTTTTTAAAGAAGCTTTAAGCAGCTATGTCTCACACCAGATCTGTTAACAAATCCCTTTAAAGTACACTTCCTTTTTTGCACACTCATTTTTGTGAGGTCAGCCTATAAGAGGTTTGAGAGCAAAATTATCTTTTTCTTCTCCTAGAACCTCAATAGTAATAATATATCAGGGAGTCTTAGTAGGTTATCTAAAGTATTCCTAATAGGTAAGTATATAAATGACCTTTATTTTCATTATGAGAATTAATTTTAAAATACATAAATTAAAGAAGTTTGCATTATTATTTAATTTAACACAAAGAAAAATGAAATATTGAATTATTGGGGTGCCTGATATCTTAGTTAAGTATCTGCCTTTGCCTCAAGTCATGATCCTGGGGTTCTGGGATTGAGCCCCGTGTCTTGGGCTTCCTGCTCCGCAGAGAGACGCCTCTCCCTCTCCCTTTGCCTTTCCCCCTGCTTGTTCTCTCTCTCTCTCTCTCTCTCTCTCTCAAATAAATAAAATCTTAAAAAAAAAAAAAAGAAATGCTGAGTTATTACTTCACTGCTGAACAATTCTCTAATCCTGTTTTTATCTGAGTATTACTGAGATTTCTTTTTTTTTTTTTTTAAGATTTTACTTATTTATTTGAAAGAGAGTGAGAGTGAGCAAGGACAGCAGTGAGGGGGTGCGGGGAGGCAGAGGGAGAAGGAAGAGCTGACCAGGAAGGCTGATATAGACTGGATATGGAACTGGATCTCAGGAGTCCGGGATCATGACCTGAGCTGAAGGCAGAAGCTTAACCAACTGAGCCACCCAGGTGCCCCGAGGTTTCTTTCCTTTAAGGAAGTACTTTGACAATTAAACCAAAAATTTATTTTCATTCTCACTCTCCCTATATATAATATTCACTATTTACATATTTAAGGAAATAGAGACTTGTAGTAATAATTTCATATTATTTTTGGGGGGGGTAGTTATTTGTTTCCTTTTAAAGCAATACAACTCTGAGCTACAATTTTTGAAACTGTCCAAATGGTATGAACAGCATGCTAAATCACATTGCATCCTCAAGCATCATACTCTCTGAGTTTAAATTCTAGTGTCGTCATCTGTCAACTTGGGGAAATAGTTAAATCTAGTCAATATTTGGAGTTACTAGTCATGTAAAAGGGATAAGTACCCCCGGTCAGAAGGACACAAATTACAGAGGCAATCTATAGGATTGACTCAAAGAATATAGCAATACGGTTTTCTTCTTCTTCCGTAGTTCTGTTGATGACCAATTTCCCCTGAATTTATAGCCTCACCCTCTCTAGGCCTCCAAGGCAGGTCTGAAACTCATGGCCAATTGGCCTCTTCTTTACCAGCTCTCATCATTTCCTACTTGCAGACCTTTCAGGAATGAGAGTGCAACTTTCCCTTTTGAAACTCTCTCTCTTGAATACCTTTCCTCTGAAGAATTTATGCAGCACTTCTTCCGACCCTTTGAAAAGTGCATTCCGAATTCTTAATGACTTTCAAACAAAAGAAAACCAGATGCTCCCCCCAAAACTCCAGATGCTGTACAACGCCTGACACCACACATAGCTAATCTTAGATAAACTAAAGATTCATTTTTTTCTCTCCCTTAATTTTTTCCTATAGCACATTGTTCTGCTTATGAATGTTGTACATACAGTCAATTATCCAAGCTAATGGAGGCAAGCTGTGGGAGACATAATTAAGAACAGTAGATAATCTACCCTGCTATTAGTGCAGGTGTCAGCAAAGAGTCTGGCCTGAGACATCATTGTAGGGGGTGTGTGGTGGGGAGGAGGAAGGCTTGTGGTCCCAAGATAGGTATAGAGTGGCAGGAAAAAGACCCCAAGGAGCAGCGATGGGGGAACCAAACCTGGTGAAGGAGCAATGTTAAGACAGATGCTTACTCACTAATAGGAATGTTGTGGATAATCCAGAGTTTACGGTTGTGTTTAAATACCTGCTTAGAATATGATAACAATTAGTCTAAAGTCATATGTTTCAATTATGCCCCCATGGTTATATTTTAAGGTGACAGACCCTACCATCAGCCCCAGAAGTCCCTATTACAAAGGTGCCCTTGTGATTGATAGAGAAATTGGCGTAACCCCACACCAGCACTGGGGCATCATTTAACAAGTGCGTTCTACTGATTATGAGTCAATGCCATTAATTCTGTGCACACAAGTCAAAAAGTAGATCCTAAAATTATGACCAGCTGGTTTCGTTTCATTTTATTTTTATTTTATTTTATTTGACAGAGAGATAGACCGTGAGAGAGGGGAACAGAAACAGGGGGGATGGGAGAGGGAGAAGCAGGCTTCCCACCGAGCAGGGAGCCAACTTGGGGCTTGATCCCAGGACCCTGGGATCATGACCTGAGCTGAACGCAGATGATTAACTACTGAGCCACCCAGGCGCCCCATGACCAACTGGTTTCTAATCACTATATGGTTTCTCTACCTAATGAAGCTTATGTAGTGATGAAATTTTTGTCTGTTCAAGAAGCCAATGGACTTTTTCTGTGTTGTAAAGGCATGGTAAAGATTTCAATACTCCACATACATCATAGAATCAAAATCATCAACCAATGAAAGCTAAAGAAATATTAAAGTCTACAAGGGAAAATAACAAGAGGGGTTCAGAAGTGCATTATTGAGTAGCTTAAGAAAAATCTGGTAATCATGGAAATTCCTTGGCAATCTAAGAGATTCTGTCATTTTTACCACCGGTGGCTTTAAAGGAAAAAAAGAGTAGCAGATACAGACCTTTCAATTTATAACCATCTTCCCAATAGCCCTACGCTGTGGTGTCCTTTGGGCAGAAACACTCCAGGGTCTCAACTAGTGTGTTTTTCAATTACTGGTCCTACTCTTCCCTGATAGATAGGAAGTGATAAAACAACAAGTAAGAAATCATTTTTCATAATTCTTCAGAGTCCAATTTCACCTCAAATCTGCTTCTCTTGCCGTCCTTCATGCTATAGAAGCTGAGTTTTTAGTGGATTCTACAGCCTCAGAGTGGAATCACTTCACATATTTTTCAGTAGATTAGCCTCTAGAGTATTTCTTTCTTACTCTCAAAGTCTAGTAAAACAGTATAGCCTAGAAACACCCTCACTGAAGAGGCATAAATATCAAACAAAATATTAAAACAACCTTGATTTCCAATATTTCAAACAACATACATTCTTATATTTCTTATAACAAACAAAAAAAATCCTAATTTTTTTTCCAGCTGGTTGACGAAATCTGCAATATTTTCATGAGGCATTCAGGAAAAGTCCCAGTTAATTTGTATGCCAGGAATTTTGAAAATGATGAAATTTCTTTGCTTAAAAGAAAGCTGAATGTCCAAGGAAATTAAACTGCAAGTTGCCATAAAATTATTTCCTCTCAAAGAAGACAATCAATAATACATTGAAATATTAAAAATTAATATAAAGAGTCAATTTTAATTGGCTTCAATTTTGAGGTTAATAGGTATTAACTTTCATTTTTATAAAATATGTCCATGTTAATGACTCCAAGATCTATTGTTTGAAAAATTTTCCCGAGGCACATGAAGCTAAAGTTGAAAGCAGTTAAGGGTGCTTGAATTCCTTTACAAGCCTATTATAAGCCAATATTCAATCAAAACGATTATTGCTAGCCATTAAAAAATCTACTAAGTATCAAGGGTAATAACTCTTGCATGTTATTACTGGGAATTCCTACAAAGCAAAAGGCTTTTGTATTGCTGTTTGCAAAGACTGCTTAATTTATTTGACGTCCTTGGGAAAAGAAAAAAAATTTGTTCAGGAAAAAAAAAAGAAAGGAGTAGTTTTGTCCCCATTATCTCTGAACAAGAAGTGTCAGGAAGCTTCAGGCTAGAATTAACATGAGATAGGCTATTACAGTTGTAAGAGCATTTAGCAGCCTTCCCTACTGACTTCAGGGTGATAATATATACAGCCCCCTGTAATCTGTCTCCTCTGCTGCTCTTTCTTTGCCTCTCTCCTCCTCGCCTTCTTTACTAATATATGTGCCTTATTATAAAGCATGGTAAGATGTAAACAGCATTTTTTCTTACTAAAGTGACACCATTAGTTGGAGTTTTACCTTCGGCAAAGTCATATAAAGAATCACTGCTTGAATGTTACCATGTTTAAAAAGCCAAACACAACATGCAAGTATAGAAATATTCCATGACCTCTGCTCTAGAAAGTAAACCATATATAGTATTCTTTGCACTAGAAAAGTATTCACATGCTGCTAATTTACACAGAGAATGCAAATTTAGTCAAGTTGAAGCTGAAGAGAATAATTGTTTAGAATTAGTATCTAACAATTCATGAAAAAAATGCAGTAGTGTTAAGGAGAGGTGAAGAGAATATCTGGATGATGCAGAGTATCTGTAATTATTATTGTAAATAATAATGTCTATCTGGAACTTAGTATGGTCCAAAGTACATTTAAACCAAGGCAGACTTTCCTTTTCTTGAAACTTATAAGACAGAATGAATGTACCAGAAGTCATGTTTGAACATTTTTAGTTCCTGTATTTCTCCAAGCATTTCTAATTCAATTTCCCTTAAACGGATATTAATTCCCTTGAAGTTAAAAATGCAAAGTAAAACAAAAATGACTTTAAGTATGTAACTCAAAATTTGTTAAAGCTTAGGCATCAAAATATCTAACAGATAACAGGAATGTATGGAAATTACTTTTAATTCAGTTGTTTTCAACCTTGGTATCATCGACATTTAGAGCTGCACAATGCTTTGTTGTGGCAAACCGTTCCCTGGTCAGAAGATACTCAGCAATTAGCGATATAAGTCAATCGAGAAAGACAATCATATGATCTCCCTGATATGAGGAAGTGGAGATGCAACGTGGGGGGTTTGGGGGGTAGGAAAAGAATAAATGGATCAAGATGGGATCGGGAGGGAGACAAACCATAAGAAACCATCACAAAACAAACTGAGGGTGGCCCAGGGGGTAGGGGGGTAGGGAGAGGGTGGGGAGGGTATGTGCTATGGTGAGTGCTGTGAAGTGTGTAAACCTGGCGATTCACAGACCTGTACCCCTGGGGCTAATAATACATTATATATTTATAAAAAAATAAAAATAATAATAAAAAAATAAAGTTCTAAAGCTACAAAAAATAAAAATAAAAAGAAGATACTTAGCGTTATCTTTGGCTTCTACCCGTTAAGTTTTATTAACAACCCCCCACCCCACCCCACCTGTGCACCATGAGTTGTGACAACGAAAAAATGTCTCCTCAAAGGCAAAATCATCCTCACTGAGAACCACTGCTCCAAATGGAAGACCTACTCTAAATTTGACAACGTTTAATTACAATATTAACATTAGAAAAGGAGCTATCATGAAATCTCAATGGCAAAATTCAATTTGTTTTAAGAAACTAATATACATCTAGCTGCAGGAAGACAGAGCTGGGCTTCATCTGCATTTCCTATACACATCCCGGGAAAATGAAATAATTATTACAAATACACGAGAAGTTTGTGGTCCAAATACCAAATACCGAAATTTAAAAATACTACTGTCTTAGTCTGCTTGGGCTGTTGTAACAAAATACCATAGACTGGGTGGCGCAAACAACAGAGATTTATTTCTCAAAATTCTGGAGGCTGTAAGTCCGAGAGCAGCAGGCCAGTATGATCAGGTTCTACCCAGAGGTCTTTTCCTGCCTTGTAGATGGCTACCTTCTCAGTGTGTGCTCATATGACTTCTTTGTGTGCTCAAGGTCAAAGAGAAACCAAGCTCCCTGGTGTTTCTTCCCGTTAGGGCACTGATCCCGTAGGAGGGCCTGGCCCTTAAGATCTCATCAGAACCTTACTATCTCCTAAAGGCCCCACCTTCCAAATACCATCACACTGGGGACTGGAACTTCAACCCAGGAATTTTAGGAGAACACAAAAATTCAGTCTATAACAACAATTAAATTTCTAGCTTACAAATGACATGGTGGTTGAGGTAAGAAGTGAAAATTACCTGTTTCTCTCTTCCTGGAAAATCAGAGAAATGATTTGACAATTACTTTTTAGTGTATCATATCCGTATTCATTATGTTCAAATTAGATGAACATTATTAACACTACCTGACACTTCTGTTGGTATAGTTAAATTTGAATTATTCTGCCTCTTGAACTTGACTGCAGTTTGTTTTATTCATATGTACATAAAATAAAGAGATAAAAGAAAAAGCACAATTTCATTTACCCCCAAATCACATAGGTTCACAAAAACTACATAAAGCAGTTTTTTTGCTACTAGTTTATAAAACTGATCTATGATGTCAGAAGTCTGGATGTGGTTACTTTCGGACAAGGGGAAGGGATAGTGACCCTGAGGGGTCAGTAAGGGTACGTCTGAGAAGTCCCTCTGAGTAAGGAACCACTGAGAATGAGTCTGGGGTCATCTCATGACCAAAGTTGAATACATTTCACTCATCGAGTTGTGCACTTAGGATTTGCATAATTTTCTTCATATAGTTCATACTGCGGCAAAAATGTTTTTAAACATTTGTTTTGAATTACAAAGCATTCAAGTCACGCATTTTTTTGCTTTTGTGGATTCTAAGATAAATAAGACAGCGGCAACCCTAAATGGGTCAAAGTCTAAAGAAAGATGCAGATCTGCAAACAGATTGCACAATGCAATGTGGTAAGTGATAAATGACATATAGGAGCAGAGTTCCTTGGGAACACAGATAAGGAAGTATTTAACTGTGTCTGAAGAAATCAGGAAAGATTTTATGACAAATAGCATTTGGACAGGACCAGGTAGCATGGTAAGAGCCCATTTTGCCACATGCTAATTACTATAAAGTAAGTTAGCTTTAAAGAAAATGTGTAAATACAAGTTAGCTGATTGTATCTAGATTTTGGTTTTCAGGTAGTTTCTACATTCTTGATAAAAACAAGCTAATCATGGGTAAAATGCAACTCATTAAGAAATCCCTTGCCTTACTAGCTATTAAGAATTATCTAAGTAGTAAAATAATAAAATAGTAGACATGGATATTTGTTTATGCTCCATCTTTGGGTGCCTTTGTCATTGAAAGCTTTCTTTTTTCCTTCTTAATCATGTTAAAGGCAGAGGGTAAAAAGGCAGTAGAAAAGATGAAATAATAAAATGTCACATAAATGCTGATGGAGTACATTATGCAAATTGATACTATGCAAGTACTTGAGAGCAATCTTAGTGATAAAGAGATGTGAAAACATGAGTAAATGTCCTCAAAAATGATTGCCAATCATCAGTGACTGATTACAAATACAAAACTAACCCTTGAGGAAGAGTAATGGTTATGTTTTCACAGGTTATGTTAACCTTGTGGGAAATGCTGGTTTCTAGAAATAGAATAGGAGTAGTAGCCGCATCAACCAGAACTTGGGGTCAAAAAGGAACTGCTCTGTGTACTGGAAGAGGGTCTATTTCCGAGAGGTGTGAGAAAAAGGATCGATTTTCAGAAAATCAGGTTAGGCCTCGGAATTTCTGTTTTTACTGGAATTGTACTCTTGAGAATTACTTTCCTCTGTCAAAGCTACTGTTGAATAATATGCTGAAAGAATTACTCAACTGGGAGTAAAATTTCAAATTATGTAAAACCCGTATTTACTTTTAAATTGCTTTTTCCAGACATGATTTTAATTTGGGGATCTCTCATTCCTTCTTTAGCAAAATACTTTTAAGATGGAACCCTCGAATGAATGAGTCAACTCTCAGGGGTACTTCTGAAAGCTTAAATTCTGAAAACCTCATGTTCTCACAACCACCGCTTACCTCGTATCTCCAAGTCTCTTTCTTTACTCTTTCTTCTTTCATCCCAACCAGCAATTCTGTAATTAACCCTACCCTGCTTGGCAGTCCTGTACTAATTTTCCCCATAGTGATAGTTTCACCACTGTCCTGCATTCTTCCCCTGTCTCATCTTTTCTAGTATGTTATTAAAGCCAGTCACTGTCCTTGGATCAATAGGAGCATCATCTTCTATTTTCTGTTATTAACAATGGCTCACACACTGGGAAAGGTGAATTATATAACGATGTTTATTGGTATTCACACTAGGTAATGGTTTCTACTTTAAATTGCACCATTAGCACACTTACTATTATAATTCAATAGAATTATAATATTCAAAGAATTCAAAGAAATTCTTTTCAATTCTTTGAGACATTCATTTTAAATATTTATTATACTCTTTATTATACTCTGTAAATATTTATTATACCCTTTAAATCTCCAATCATATTCCACAGTCAGAAAAAGTGAATATCAGGAAAAAACTCCATAACTTCTCTACCATATTGTTATCTATATATGGTGTCACACATTCCTCTTCTGTCTCAGACTAGATTTAATTCTGAGAAAGAGAGTAAGTCTTTGACCCACGAACTGAAGATTTTATTTTCTTTCCTTCTTTGGCCTCTCATTCTACTAATGATTCTCTTTCCTTTTTGCATTACTGAAACACTCTTTTACTTATCTAATTAAAATAGTTTAAGTCTGGGATGCCTGGGTGGCTCACTGGGTTAAAGCCTCTGTCTTGGCTCAGGTCATGATCCCAGGGTCCTGGAATCGAGCCCGGCATCGGGCTCTCTGCTTAGTGGGGAGCCTGCTCTCTGCCTGTCTCTCTGCCTCCTTGTGATTTCTGTCAAATTAAAAAAAAAAAAAAAAAAAAAAAAAGTTTAAGTCTGCTGCAATCTTAAAATAACTCTGCCTCTTACCACCCCTCCAAAAGAAAACAAAACAAAACAAAAAAACCCCAAACTTGCCTCAGTATTACTACCTCCTCAAGTAGTTATTGATTTGTCTCCTCCCCATTTGTGGTCAATTTTTTTTTTTTAAAGATTATATTTATTTATTTGACAGACAGATCACAAGTAGGCAGAGAGGAAGGCAGAGAGAGAAGGGAAGAAGCAGGCTCCCTGCTGAGCAGAGAGCCCTATGTGGGGCTCCATCCCAGAACCTTGAGATCCCGACCTGAGCCGAAGGCAGAGGCTTTCACCCACTGAGCCAAATGTTTTGAAAGAATATTTTTCACTTACTTTTGTAAATATTCTAAGTTTCCATTTTCTCTTTGTCAATGGTATACAGACTAGTGTAAACCTGGCTTTGGTATTTCAAGAAAGCTATAAGAACAAAATTATATATATATATCTGTCTGTCTTTGGGCAAGTTATATAATTCTTCTAAGACTATGAAATTTTGATACCTATTGCGAAAAGTTGGTATGGGAATTAAATGGCATAATGTTATATGGCATTTGCACAATGCCTGACACTGTATAAGTGTTCCATAGATATCATCTATCACTATTCTTATTCTCTCATATTTTTATTCCTATTATTTCTGCTATCAATTCTTCAACCCACTCTAATCCACTTCTGCCCATAACCTCATCCCCAAAAAGACTATGGACTTGCCCTTGCTAGACTCAACAATGACCTCTTAATTATCAAATCCAATGATCTATTTTAAAAGCTTTGTTCTCTTTGAATATAATATTTGATACTTGTTAGATGCTCTTACCACTTGAAATACTTTCCTTATTTGATTTTTTAAAAAAATATTTATTTATTTGAGAGAGAGAGAGCAGTGGGGGAGGGGCAAAGGGGGAGAGAGAGATCTTCAAGCCAGTTCCCCACTGAGTGCAGAGCCTGATGTGGAAATCAAACTCTGAACCCTGAGATTATGACTCTGAAATCACTTGACATGAGCCAAAATCAAGAGTCAGCCACTTAACTGACTGAGCCACCAGGAAGCCTTCCTTATTTAAAGTATTTCAAGTATCTCTTTCTTAGTGCTTTGCCATTCCTACATTGTGTCCTTTATTGACTCCTTAATCTTAGTGAGCTCAAATGCTGAGTCTCATCAAAGTCCCTTCCTTGATTTCATTTCCTTCATTTTCTTGTAGTTTCCTTAAGATAATTCCCTTCAACAGGACTAATGCGTCTAGTTGCACATCTTCCCTGAGCTCTGAAACTATATTTCCAATTGTGTACTGAAGGGCTTCCCACAGATGTCTCATATACATATCAAAATAACATGTCTACAGTGGAGCTCATTTGTATTCCCCTCAAATAATCCTCTTCCTACCAACTTTATTTTAATAGTCTCCCTCTAGTAGCATCCAATTCTAACTTTGATCCTATTGTATCTCGATTGAAATGTTCAATTCATCTTTTATCTAGTGGCTTTGTAATCCAGTTTATTCACCACAAAATTATCTCTAATAATCAAATGTCGGCACCACCATGTAAAATGTACCTAATAGTACTGAATTATGTACTTAAAATGGTTAAAATGATAAAATTTTTGTCATGTATTTTTTTACCACAATAAAAAGAAATTTAAAAATCAAATGCTGGGAAAAATTCCCTAGTGTTTCCCATAACTACAAAGAGGATGTTTCAAAACTTTGTTCCAATTTACCTTTGCAAGTTGCTCTGCTGCTAGTGTTTCTGTGATTCTTATCTTCACTCTATTTGTTGACTATTCCAGGACCCTTACCTACCACAGTTGTGCCCAGGTTTTCGCATCTGAGAGACCACCAAGGAGCCAAGCACCGATGCAATCACATGAGGGTTTATTTGACAAGCTTAAGCTTGGGCCCAAGTGTACCAGATGCAGCAGAGTAGGGACTTCGACCGTGATTACAGTCAGTGTTTTTAAAGGCAGAGTAGGGGTGGGCTCGGCGGTGGGTGAGGACAAATGGGGTGTTCAGAAGGGCTATCAGGGTAAAGAAGACTGTCAGGATATTGAAGGCCTGGTTACTATCAAGCCAAGGCCGTTTTTCCCTTTAATGAGGCACTAGCATGAAGACAACTGGGAGTTTCCTGGTGGCATGTCACATTCTTGCTATCAAGTGTCCTTGTTAGTGAGATTTGGGTTTAGAAGAGATTTAACTTTATTTACTTTTCCTTCTACCTCAGCCTCCTTCAGTTTTGTTTATGGAGGGGAGGGTGACATTAAGGTTTAAGGAACTGAGTTATTTGTCTCTGGAAATTGGGCTAGACTCGAGGTGGGTACAGCCTTGTTTTTCTTGGCTTCCACAATCACAGGGCCTTTGCATATATTGCTCTCTCTGCTCAAAACATGATCTTTTCTTGTCTAATGAACTCTTTTCATGACTTAATCTCCAATTTCTTTTCTGTTACATTTCCTCAAAATCTCCCAGGCAGAGAGGCAGTGACTCATAGGTGCTCTGATAATACTATTATTATGTACATCTTTACTACAGGGCTTATCACCTCATAGTATAATTATTTGTTTCTATATTTCTCCCCAGCTAGACTATGAACACATTAATCACTATGCCTCATTAGCCTTCTTGTCCTTAGTTTTTAGTGGAATTCCTAGAACAAAGTTGCTATTTTTTTTCCCACAAATCAATGCACAATTCATGCAGAAATCAATGAATGAGAGACCATAGAAAGAAAAGTGGCAAATAACATCACAAAAATCCCTGTGATAGTACTTTATTTAGGATGCCATCAGTCCTTGGAAGTGCTATTATTGTATTTGTGATTGAGAAGGAAACAACTGCCAATTAAACTATAATATAATACTTTCTTAAAACTTACATTTAAAAAAAAATTGTGTAGTTACCAAAAGCATTCTTTTAGGCTTAGTTGGACATCCAAAGTTTTTAAATGTAAATTATATGCAAACTGTACTACTTTGGGCAGGTTATATAACTTTTTTAAGTCTCAATCCCAATTGCTTATGGAATTCTTAAAAGATATTAACTTCTAGAGCCCACTCTTCTGACACTCTTTTTTGGCTTATCAATGAGCATATTTCACACCAATTGTCATCCTCTGTGCTGCTGTGTTGTGGATGCATGGCTATTCCTTTTTTTTCCCCCCAAAGATTTTATTAATTTATTTGAGGGGCTCCTGGGTGGCTCAATCATTGGGTGCCTGTCTTTGGCTGGGGTCATGATCCCAGGGTCCTGGAATTGAGCCCCTCATTGGGCTCCCTGTTCTGTGGGAAGCCTATTTCTCCCTCTTCCACTCCCCTGCCTGTGTTCCCTTTCTTGCTGTCTCTCTCTGTCAAATAAGTAAATAAAAAATCTTAAAAAATGTATTTGAGAGACAGAGAGAACACACTGGCGTAGAAGCAGAGGGAAAGGGAGAGAAAGAATCTCAAGCAGACTCCCTGTTGAGCACAGAGCCTGAAACCGGGCTCCATCTCATGACCCTGAGATTATGACCCAAACTGAAATCGAGTGGGACGCTTAACCAACTGAGCCACCCAGGTGCCCTGATGCATTATTTCTTAAATCTTCACTGTTTTCTTCAAAATTTTCATCTAGACTCTTGACTTCCATTTGCCAGTTTTTGATGTCTGACACTTTATCAATCATACTATGATGTGTCAATAAATAGTTTTCTTTCAAAAACAAGGACCAGTGGCCTTCGTCAGAGGGTGATTAAATGGTCAGTTGATTGAAAATCATGAGGTTGCAGTTGTTTACTCCCACTGGCAGCAATAATGACTCAGTCATTATAGTTTGGGTAAGCTTATTTTTAAATGAGCCAGGTGCATGTCCACTAACAAACTAAAATCAAGAAGCAAAACATTAATACTTGTGATGAAAGTTCCCTAGGTATCTCTTTCAGAAAACGTTTATCTCGCTTATCAGCTTGCCCATTCACCAACCATCTGTGTGTGTGTGTGCGCACGTGAACACGTGTGCACCCATGCATGTGTGTGCAAATACAGAGTAGCATTTTTTAAAGAAGATTTTATTTATTTATTTGACAGGCAGAGATCACAAGTACGCAGAGAAGCAGGCAGAGAGAGGGGGATGCGGGGCTTGATCCCAGGACCCTGGGATCATGACCTGAGCTGAAGGCAGAGGCTTTAACCCACTGAGCCACTCAGGTGCCCCCAGAGTAGCATTTTTGAGGAGATATTCTGAGATATTCTTCAGAAATTGTTTGAGGTTAAAATTTAACATGGAGGAGACGTTGGCCATTGGCAGTCATGTACTGCGTCATGATGACACATCACCTTTCTCCATTGGTGCTCATGATCGTCATCTAGTGCACTGGTACTGAGATTATAAATTTACAGCACGCCAAAGAGCTCTAGGATTTATCAGTTTATCCTATTTGATTAAACATATATTTATTCCACTCCCCCCCCCCCAAAAAAAACCCCACATGCATTTACTCAGTTTTCTTCAGCTGAAAGAAGAGAAAGTACATCAGTGGCTGGAAGTGAAAGTGCTACTGTTCAACTAGCTGGAAGTTTCTGACCAATAGAGGTGAAACACATTAATGTTAATCCTGTGTTATAATTCAGCTGGTCACACCAAATTCTCATTGATTTCAAAGTTCACTCATCTCTTCTGAGGTATATGGCAATTTTCCTTTCCTTCAACTGTATTGCTTGGTGTGTGATAGCCGCTCCTTTTACAAACAACTCAGTAGTAAATATATGTGCCTTATATTCTTGGATCTCATTAAAGCTTTTGGTTGTTCTTTACAAGAAATTTATAGAATTGTGTTCATTCCCACCGCCCCCCCCATGAATATTTGCTTCATTAATATCTAATTCATGCCTCACTGCTCTGGGTACATGCCTTTCTGAGTATAAAATAACTTATTGTTTCAATACTGAATCACAAAGTAAGTAATCTTTTTGATGACATTTTTAGCAATGCACATAACTCAATTTAAGTGACAGTATGAACAGCCATGATCGAGTTCCCATATGTGCTGGAAATAGCAGTTACATCAGGACAGTCAGCAATGATTTTAAGTTGCCATCAGCTGTTAAAATGTTAGGGAAAAAATTGTTCCTTATAAACAACAAAATATTGTTAATTTCAAAAGAATTCAGCACAGTGACTCTTCCAAAACTTCTGTTCGTTTTCCACTCTCAATTCTACCCATTTACTTCTTTCTCAATAGATGACTTCACTTTCTACATTACTTAGAGAACTCTCAAAATTTTGAAGTGTATTTTATACTTGCTGACTTCACTTTTTCTCACAATCACTTGCTCTTTACGCCAAAGGATTCTGAACTTCCACACTGCACTAATGAAATCACAATTCACCAATGATAATCAAAAATGGCCTTTTTCTCTGACCCAGACTTTTCATTCACTATGCATGATATTCACAATTTTGACTATCCACATTTGACATTCTCTTTCCTTCTGACTTTCCTATCACTTGAAGCAGAGCTCTTCAACATATTTATTTGTATTACTTATCTCAATTTTCTTTTAAGAAACTCAAATTTCACAGAAGGAAAAACTAAGAGAGGCTGGTAAAAGAAAGTGTAATGTTGAGGGCAAAATCCTCCCAGAAAGTCATAAAAAGAAAGGAATTTAAAACAAGCAACTTCCGTCTCTGCCTGTCTTAATCCTTATTTTCTTCTACGGAGGGTAAAGGAGTCAAGACAAAAAGGTGTTTATTGGGTTGTAAATAGTAGGAAATAGTTCTCTCAAGCAGGAAGACTAGGAAGTGTGAATTACTATCTTTCTCCCCTATACCAAAAGATTGCGAACATTCAGTAACATGCTTTTGCTTTTTTTAGGTTTTTATTTAAATTTTAGTTAGTTAACATACCACGTGATATTAGTTTCAGGTGTAGAATTCAGTGATTCAAAATTAACATACAATACCTGGTACTCAGCACAAGGGCCCTCTTTACTCTCCATCACCTATTTCACCCATCCCCCTGCTGATGTCCCCTCTGGTAGCCATCAGTTTGCTTGCGTAACCTGCTTTTAAAAGTCACTACCTGGGGTGATTCTTGATTCACAACAATTTTTCCTATATTTGAAAATAGATCATGAATAACCAAAAGTGGGAACTTAGTGACTGTATGTATACTCTGAATATCTGGGGTTAGATGCTTGACCAAATTGGGCATAGTGATTTGGTATCCTCGAAATTCAAACTTCAGAAGGCAGAGACACAAAGGCTCCTGGGCATTTTATTTCTGTGTGTTAATAAATGTCAACACCTGGAGCAAAAAGTGTTCTTTCAACTCTTAATAGATGATGTAGTCCCTGCTCTTCTGATAAAGTATATTGTCCAATCCTTCAATTAGAAGTGCAATTTAACATTAAATACTGCATAATCTTACAGTGAGAATCTCCCTGATCCCTCCACAGAGAGATACAAAACCTTGGTAGGTTCAGGATATGATTTCTCCTTTGTTGTCCCTTAAAGACTCTGCAATGAAATTTTATTCACAAAATGTACCTGATCTGGAATTTGGAATTTCATTTCATTTGGAATTTCATGCCAAAGTCCAAATGAGGTACATTTTGTGAATAAAGTTCTATGAAAATTTTGGTAGGTAGACATCACAGAAAAAAAAATTTTTTTAAATGAACTTAAAAATGATTCTCAGAATTTTATTATAAAGTTCAATGCATTTGTTTTTTATCTCTCAACCACTTGTTTTCCTTATTATCAGGGCGCTGAGAATGGTTATATGTTCAGAGTTACTTTTTATTGTCTATCCTTTACAACACACCTGTGAGTTAGCAAAATATGATTATTCATACTGTACAGATGGTGGGACTAAGATATAATGCCATCTAAAAACTGAATAGCAGAGTAGGAACCAAAATTTATGATTCCCCAAACCTTTAGTTAGAGCAGTATTTCCAGTGATAGCCCTGCCCTCTCTTTAGTGTTTGTGAACAAAAGGCTGCATATAATTGCAATCTCTAACGAAATGCCAACTACTTTTTCAGGATGGATTTGGCTCTTTCACTTTAATGGAGATATATAGTGTGCTGAAATATAGATAATGGTTATTAGAAGAATTCATGTATCTCTAATCTGGTATAGATGTTACGGTTTTCCAAACTTGGTCACAAACATAACATCAATTCATCTTTTTATCATCTTAGTTTTTTTTTTTTAATTTGTTATTTGTTTCCTTTAAAGACTGTGTCAAAACATAAGTTTTTAAAATTCCTACCTCATGTGATGTCTTGTTTAGGGTATGTTTATTAAAACAAGCATAATCTCTGGTGGGAAAAAAATATTTTATTGAAAATAGCATGGAGCTAAGCATTTAACATCAGGTGCCAGGTTTAGGAAATGCCAGCTTAGTTACCCAGAGAAAATCATATTTGGTGACAAGAATAAATATTCAGATTAAATTTATTTTACAATAGGAAAGAAAGGACACAGGGAGAAAAGTAATTTGGACATACATATTGTTCTCACTTACAAAAAACTACCCGCCAATATTAATAAAAAGATTATCTCCTCTCTAAAAATTAAGTACAGGAAGAAGAGATACTGACTTAACCTAGTACATGATTTTCCCAGGGGCCAGTTCTGGAGTAACTAGATTAATGAAACAGGATAATATCACAATTGATTTTTCATAATACCAAAATAAAAATAAATCTTTGCTGCATGCTCATCTGTATAATATCGAAATTAAGATCTCTTCCAGGGTTTTCAAAGTTTAGTTTACCATCCATGTCATTCAGACTTTTTTTCCATCAGTTAATGAAGCGCAGGGGCTAACCTCATTCATACAATTCCCATCTGTCATCGCCACAGTAGTGATGAAGCCCAAAATGAAATTCCATTCTTCATTTAATTCCTGTAGCTTGATATTAGTCAGGTAATCAAGCACAACTCCTGGGGTCTTGTGTTTTCAGATGAGGAAACTAAGGTCAAGTGACTTGCCCTGGGTCACACAGCAAGACATCATAAGAACAGGGAAAAGATCCAGTAGCCTTGGTCTTTTTCAGACGTTACCAAGACCACTGAACCATACCACCTTCTCAGGTAATTGCCTTCTTTGATATCAAGTGGGTCACATTGTATTATCTCTTTTTTTTCCTCTCTCTTTCAACAGAACACTGTGGGGGTTTTTTTTCTTTCTTTCTTTCTTTTCTTTCATCTTCTTCTTTTAAACGGGTATTTAGAAATGCTGTTCTCCGCTTAGTGTTTCTGGTAATTATCTTCAAGGAAACCAGAATACAAATTTAAAGTACTCATTAACATGCTGATTAGAAATTTCTCTCAAGGACTCAAAAGGCTGGAAGAGACCCCCAGAGATCATCTGATCCAGCCCCTGACTTCAGGCATGTTTCACCTAAACAGTCTCCAGCAGATGGAAAACTATATTTATGACCCCCAAGGAAGAGTCTCCAACCTCCTTTGGTAACACAACCTAATGCTTAGGTCTGCTTTACTGTGTAATGGATTATGGGCAAATGTAGAAAGATAAAATGACCTCTCTTATAATGTCAGATATTACTAAGTGATTGAGATGAACCATAACTTATATTTGCATTATATAATGTAACTGACCAACATTTCTATTTTGGAAATGTCTAGTTTGTCATCACACATTCTCTTGACATAAAACCTGTTGTAATTTATTTTTCAGTGTGAAAACATATCCTAAAGTATGTTGAATCTTTGTAATTTGGGGTTAAAATGTCTGCCCTTAGTATTTTTGTGCTTTTAGTTTCTGCAATGCAGATGTAGAATATACACCTTGCAGAAATGCTAGTTCTTTCTTTCAATCCTTACTCTATCACCCCAAATAAGATGAGCTTGGGCCAGGTTTGAGAAAACTGTGAGAAGAATGGTCTCTCATGGCTTAGAAATTAAATGGTGATCTGGGTACATGTGTACATCCTGACTCGTTTGTGGAATTGCTTTCATCACTTTCTCATTTTCTTAGCAGATTATGGATAAAAATCTTCAAAAAAATCATCAAAAAAGGGACGCCTGGGTGGCTCAGTTGGTTAAGCAGCTGCCTTCGGCTCAGGTCATGATCCCAGCGTCCTGGGATCGAGTCCCACATCGGGCTCCTTGCTCCGCAGGGAGCCTGCTTCTCCCTCTGACTCTGCCTTCCATTCTGTCTGCCTGTGCTTGCTCTCACTCTCTCTCTCTTACAAATAAATAGATAGAATCTTAAAAAAAAAAAAAATCATCAAAAAAATCCCATCTCCAAAATCCCAATCCCATTTCTGCATCATTCCTTTTAGGGACAGATCTCTCCTCTGCCCATTTATGCTTCTGACTTAGAATAGTTTTGTCTTCATTAAAATTAGCTTTTCTTTATCAAAATATTAATGAGTACTCTCCTGAATCTCCACATTGAATGGCAGAAATTACTTGTTCAAAGAAAACAATTCCTAGGTCAAATGTACCTAAGAGAATTAGAAGTGTATCCAAAGGTCTGTCCCCTCATATCTACACAACCAGCTTCAATGAACTGCATGAATTATATCCTCAGCACTGAAGGTGGTGGGAACATCCTGTCATTTCTTCATAAGTTAAGATGTTTAAATGTATTGACAAGGACTGCAGATTTCTCAGACTGCTTCCCAGATCCTATCTCTTCTTGTGTATTCTCTGCTTTCTTATTAAAACAGATCTGTGAGACAGGACAAACATTGGTTTGAGAATTGTGTCATCTGAGTTTCTAGCTGTAAATCTTTCACTGGCCAACAGATTCAGCAATTTTTTGCTGTGGATCCCTGATACTGCAAAATAAAGAGCTTATAATAGATAAACCATAAGATCCATTTTATCTCTAAAATTTTAGCATAAGTGAATGAACACATGAAGAAATTAATGACTGAATAAAGTTATTGAGCATTTTGATCTAGATTACCTAGTTTGTCTTCAATAAAATTGAGCCATTTAAGTATGCATTTTTGAAATATATTTCACTGTAACCTAAAATTTTGATTGAATATCGTTCATTCAATAGAACAGATATTTATTGGACCCTTATGTGCTAGATATATGCGAAGGATTAAAAAAAGCAGTCCATTATTTAAACTTTAAATATGTTGGTGGTTAATACCATGAATGCAGCTCGAGTCCAAAATTAAATATCAATTAAATAAAAGTTTGATTAAATACTAATGTAATATATCCCTAGGGCAGAGAATTTAGAACAAAGTATTAAACCAAGTCTGTTTCAATGAAAAATTTCATGTCAGTTCTGTCCAAATATCTTTTACTCCCTTTTCTAGAAATCTGTTAGGGCTGATATGAGAAGGAATCAAAAATACTCCTGCCAAATGAAGGCCAGATAGATGACCATTTTGCACACATCTAACCATGGCACAGTAATAGCAAAGAATAGCATATTCATATCAGTAAGGTCAACAGTGCTCTTTAAAGTCCTATGGGAGGTGTTAGGTACCATTGAAAAACAGTCTATAACTAGAATAATCCAAAGAATGTTATGCAGAACCAATGATTCATACCGTTTTTGAAAATTAGTCTCACCTGTGGCAGGTAGAATGCTATCCCTTCATGGTATCCACATCCGAATGCCTGGAACCTGTGAAAATGTTATGTTAAATGGCAAAGAAAAATTGAAATTGCACACGGAGTTATGGTTGCTAATCAGCTGACTTTAAAATAAGGAGGCAATCTTGGAATATTTGGGAGACCCAATGCAATTACAAGTGACCTTAAATGAGAGACCTTAAATGAGTGACCTTAAAGGAGAGTCAGAGTCAGAGTCAGAGACAGATTTAAAAATGCGACACTCCTGGATTTGAAGATGGAGGAAGGGGCAAGGAGACAAAGAATTCAGTCAGCCTCTAAAAATTGGGAAGGCAGGAAGCAGATTTGCCGCTTGAGGTTCCAGAAGGAACATAGCCCTGATGAAACTTTGATTTCAGTTCAGTTAGATGATTTTGGACCCCTTGCTTCCATAACTATAAAATAATACATTTAAGCTGTTTTAAGCCACTAAGTTTGTGCTAATTTGTAAGAGCAAAAATAGCAAACTCATACAGCATCCTTCTGGTAGTAAAACAAAAGGTAGACATTCCATAGAGAGATCAGGAAAAATCAGCTTCTAAAAAGGCTCACTTAAAAACTTGAGCCTGTGCTAACTAATCTCCAAATTGTACTTGAGACTCTCTACATCTCCAGAGGCAACAACTATTGTCAAAAAAACTGGTATAATCGATAAAAGTCTGTTCTGATGTGACAGATCAACTTGGTATTGTTAACTACAAATTTAACCCTCTTACTACAAGTAACTTTGCTTGTAGGGTTGGTTGTCATCATCCAAAATAGGTTATTCTTAATTAGGTAGAGACCCTATCTTAACACTTTATATCTCTTTATACTGTACGTAGAGTAGGCCATCACTAAAAATGACTATTGATTGTGTTATCTAAAGAATCTTATCAAAGTTAGTCTCAGAAGAGAGAAATCCCAAAACTAGGTGTAAAAACATTAACAAGAAGAGCCAAACAAACAATATCCAGGTCTTCGTTTATGAATGATTATCTTAAAATTTTATAATGTGTAATATTAAATTCTTAATTTTAATTTTATATTTTGAAATGGTGGCTTTGTAGCCTAAACTATAATTCTCACAATTACAGTAGAAGTGGAGAAGGCAAAGAAAGCAGTCCTCCTATTGAACCAAGTCATCTCTAGGAGTCTGAACATTATATACAATCAAGTATTATTTATCATTACTATATTATCTATCAGTAAGTTCAGACTTCTGCACTTTGGACATTCTTATATTTCTTTGTGTCAAAAATGTCTAAAATTATTTTCAAAATTGTTTTAATGTTTCATCTCCTCTTAGGCATCTTTGAACTGGATCACCTCCTTGAACGTTAAGAGAAACAAATGTAAAAGGAGATATACATTTAACCTAGTTTTTAAATGAAGATACATTTCTTAATTTAATACATTAATTATATAGTCCAGCTATCTGAAATATTTCCAAATATTTTTGGAAATTTACAGTTATAAATTTACAGTTACAAATTCAATTAATTACATACTTTTGTTTGTAGCCCCAAGTTTTTATAGCCACATATTTTTCCTTGTCACCTAATTCTATTTTTTAAAGATTTTTAAATTATTTATCAGTAAGAGAGAGAGTGTACAGGCAGAAGCAGTGGCAGCGGTAGGCAGAGGGAGAAGCAGGCTTCCCACTGAGCAGGGAATCCAACACAGGACTGATCTAGGACCCTGGGGTCATGACCTGAGCCAAAGGCAAACACTTAACTGACTGAGCCATGCAGGTGTCCCCCTTGTCATCTAATTCTTAATGTCCCTTATTAATATTTTTATTAGATTTCTAAATTCTTTAAAACAAAATTCCTATCTACTTCATTTTTACATCCCTCTGAGTTACCAACAAGCATCACCTATTTTATATAGCAACCATTCTATAAGTGTTAACAAGACTGAACAAAACCAAGAAGAGAAGACTGCTTAAAATGTCGCTTGAAATGGGCCTTATTAAAAGGCCACCTTATTTGTACAGAAAACACAATGCCTTTGTTTTAGCAAATTATTTTAATAATTTACCACGACCTCACATCCAGAGCCTCTCTAAATTTCTATTCATTTGAAATAGAAAGTGAGATAGCTATTAAGGTTTATTTTATTGAAGATTCAAATCCATTACCCCTATATTGAAGTTCATTTCTATTTTGTGTGGTAGTAGTTCTGCACTCTAGAGTCCTTATTGGATTGAAGAGCAAATATATACATATGTTCTGTTGTGCCAGGGGGCACAAATTCTGTCTTGATTTACTCATGTGCAACTACTATTAACACCGTGAGGAATTCAGGGCAAAGTTTATTTTATTTTTCAAAAAGGATCATGTTGTTACATATTCCAAATAACACATGAACTCTCTTAGACTATAAAACCAATGATGTGCAGCCACACGCATTTAGGTTACTCATTTAGCTTTTTCATCGACTAAATGTCTGACTAGTCTGACTTGTTCTTTATGGCATATATTTTTAAAAGCAAGATTTGACAAAGAGAGAAATGAGGTGAATTTCTGGAACTAGAAAGCATGGATTCAGAAATTACAGGAAAAAAATTCCACATTTTAACATTAAAACATAGTGAACACGCTGAAACATGAGACAATGGTGCACACATTACTTGGCTTTAAATGCACAAAAATTATCCATCTGTGTGAGCTAATCTCGTTTGAGTGTTTTCTTTAGTCAAGTAAAGTAAGTGCTGCCTAGCTGCTCTGAATTTGGAGAGGTTGCGGAGGTTGGGGGAGGGAATCCACGAAGAGATATTGAACACTGAGAAGAGAGGGGAGCCAGGTGGGGAGGTAACAGGGCATCCTTCAGGTAGCTGACCCTTCTCTGAAATCAAACCTTGTATGCCTCTGTTGAGTGACCATTGGAAGTAGCAACCTTAGTCCACATTCTTGGCTGTCCTGCCCCCTGAGCACATACAACCTGTCTAGTTACAGTCGCAATGGAATTGACAAACAGACCCTATGTGGGGCTATGAAGTATAAACATACTAAAAGAGTTTGTCCTCACATATTCTGACTCAATTTCATACTGGCTATAGGACTTTGAAAAGCCATTTCATTTCTCTGTTGTCTTTTTTTTTTTACTTTTTGTAAGAAATGAGAGATTTTAAAATTTTGCCAGTGACTCTTTCTGTCCTATGCAATGTTTCTAAACTTTTTATTGCTATGTAAGTTGACATGTTAGTCGTAATTTTGTTTATAAAGTCATACTTTGTACCAGCATTATTCAAAATATATTTTTTAAAGATTTTATTTATTTATTTGACAGAAAGATCACAAGTAGGCAGAGTGGCAGGCAGAGAGTGGGGGGAAGCAGGCTCCCCACCGAGAAGAGAGCCTGATGTGGGGCTCAATCCTAGGACCCCGAGATCATGACCTGAGCCGAAGGCAGAGGCTTAACCCACTGAGCCACCCAGGCACCCTGATACTAGCATTATTAAATGTAAACCAAAATATAAGATAGCAAATAGAATAGCGAAATATCTTACAGTATGTCCAAATGACAGGAAATACAAAAGGGGATATCCACACAAAATCCTTACCTAGAGCTAGACAAAATTATTTATTGTTTTGAACCGGGCTCTCTAGATCTATATTGTTTATAGAGATGGATAACGTTGGATGCCCATATATAGGAAGGCTTGAAATTGAGTATGTCAAGTCAATACAAATATACTAGATATATATGTATATCTCTATCTATATATCTCTCTATATTTCTATTATATATATATTTTTAATGGGGAAATGACATATATGTAATATGTAACATATATGTAATATATAACATATATTATATATTTGTCATTTTCCCATTAAAAATATTACAAGAGATATACAAAGATGTTACTGCATTGTTATATTTAAAAAATATATGTATCTTACAATAGGGAAACGATTGAGGAGTATGACAACACATCCTTTCTGAACCCAAGGAGCTTAGGAGCTAATGCCAGGAAGAAAAAAAACAATACAAATAAGCCTGTAATGAATCTTCCTAAGATAATGAAAACCAAGGGGCACTTGGGTGCCCCTTAACAGTCAGTTAAGCTCCAGAATCTTGATTTCGGCTCAGGTCATGATCTCAGGGTTGTGAAATGGGGCCCCACGTTGGGCTCACATGCTAGGCACGGAGCTACTTAAGATTCTCTCTCCTTCTCCCTCCCTCCCCTGGCCCCCTCCCTTTCAAATAAATTAATAAATAGATAAATAAATAAATATAATGAAAAACAATGTTACACATACAAGTCAACTCCCATAAAAATAATAGAATAAAGGACAAGAAAAACAGATTTTTTTTTTTAAATTAAGGAGAAGGAAACAGACTAATGAAGAGGAGTAGCTGATAGAGTGAATGTATCTAGGATTGAGTGAATTTCAAAGTAGAGAGATTACTCTTGAGGAAACATGGAAAGGTAAGCTGGAAACAATACCAAGATAGGTAATTAGGTAATACCTTGTTAGTGCTTATTATGTGTCAGGTCTAATCTGGGCATTTTGCATATATTAACTTATTTAATTCTGTCAACAGCTGTATATGAAGGAGATTTTATATGGATGAAATGGACATGGAGAGGTTCAGTGACTTGCCCCAAGTCTAATTAGCTGAAAAGTGGCAGAGTTGATTATAGACCCACGTAGTCTGTGTCCAGAGTCAGCACTCTCAGCCTTGACATTATACACGTCAAGAGCCAACAGAGTAGAAAAGGGCATCCATTCAAATTTTAACCTAAGATAGTAAAACCAAATGAATGGTAAATAACAAGTTTTCAAAGAAGAGGAAACTATGTTATGAAATACTCTAGAAAACAATTTTAAACGGATTATTAAATTATATTTTATTAATACCTGAAAAAGAAACCATTGATCATATGGAGTATTTTTTCCTTAGGCATGAGTTATGCCAAACACAACTCATCTCTTTTATCTTTATGGTTGCTATAGCTGATAAAGTGTGAATAAAACATAGCATGAGTTACCTTAATTTTCACAGAAATGTCTGTCTTATTAAAAATTACAAAAATCTTCAAAATGGTCTTAAAACTGAAATTTAAATAAAACCTTGATGACTTAGTAATTGATTGAGTAAACACAAAGATGAATAGATGTCTCTAGTGATGCACGAAAAGTTTTGTTTTTAGCTTTTTAGGTTAAAATTATCCATCAATTAAATAGAGGATGGGGTTGGGACACCTGGGTGGCTCAGTGGGTTACACCTCTGCCTTCGGCTCAGGTCATGATCTCAGGGTCAAGGGATCGAGCCCCGCATGGGGCTCTCTGCTCAGCGGGGAGCATGCCTCCCCCCTCTCTCTCTCTGCCTGACTCTCTGCCTACTTGTGATCTCTGTCAAATAAATAAATGAAATCTTTAAGAAAAAAAAAAATAGAGGATGGGGAGGACTAAGTAGGAATTTGTATTTCTTAAAAAATGCCAAAGTTTTACTTGACTAAAAAAGTTTGATATGATTCCAAGAATGCTAATGCACTTGAAGGGAGTGCTGTCAGAAATACAGTATACGGAACAAGGGCAGGAATGGATAGTATAATTCTAAGATCGCATCTAAATAGTTATGTTCCACCGGAGTGACACATAATGAAAGCAAATAATTAGGAGGGCAACATGGACGGTAAAAATTTGGATATTTATGAATAAACAACAGAAGTTTAGTCTGTAGAACAGGGGTGTGTGTGTGTGTGTGTGTGTGTGTGTGTGTATGTGCACATGCACACATGTGCGTGAGCTCCAGGCCTAAGTATTGGGAATACATTGATCTTTTTTGAGGAACAGAACAGCATGATTTGATCCATATTTTAACCGTATTTTAACAGGACCACTCTGCTACTGATAAAGGATAGTTGGAAGAAAGGGAGGTAGGGGCAAGGGGCTCCCCCTGCCCTAAGAGGAAATCAGTCTTAAAAGGATTTTACACCACCTGGTAAGGAGCCCTCCACCCTTCCCCGAATGATAGGTAGATGACAAAAACCCAATTGAATGAGAGCATAGGGAGGATTAATCAAACTAAAACAGTTCTCCAATAATTGCATAAAACCCCCTAGATTTAGAAACTCTAGTGGCAACCCCTTGGGTCCCTTACCTCTTTGGGAGCTTTGTATTACCACTCAGTCAACCTTGTTTTACTCTAAGTAAACCTTGCTTCGCTGCCCAGTACTCTATCTTGTCTACTTCTTCATTCTTCAAAGTGGCGTGGCCAGGAACCACAGGCACAGAAAGAAGGAAAAGAAATCCTGCAATATTATATTGAGACAAAAGTGGAATGAGGTCAGGACAGATGCAAGGAAATAACATAGCTGATGATCCAGATGAGAGATATATGTTACCTGAATCAGGATGATTCCAAATGATGAAATACTATATCTTTTTGGCTTTATAATAACTTTAAAGGTGAAGCCAACAGGATTTGGTAGTATTATCTGTAGGGTGTAAAACACAATACACCAAGGTATTTGGCTTGAACTCTATGTTAGCCAAATAAATTTTAGATTTTAAAGAAACCTTAGAAACTTTCTCATCAAGCCTTTGATTCCTTTAAGAATGCTGTCTACAAAAACCTGCTCCTCTTCGAACAAAAACCTGCTCCTTGACAAGGAACTTAATAACTCAGGCAGCACTCATCCCATTGTAGAATAGCTCTTTTTTTTTTTTTTAAAGATTTTATTTATTTATTTGACAGAGAGAGAGATCACAAGTAGGCAGAGAGGCAGGCAGAGGGAGAGGGAGAGAGGCGAGCATGACCTGAACCGAAGGCAGAGGCTTAACCCATTGAGCCACCCAGGTGCCCCAGAATAGCTCTTTTTCTTACAATGAGCCAAAACCTGCTTCTCTGTGATAGACAAGTGTGATATTGTAGTTTATAAAAGGAAATAAATATTTGATCTTTGTCCTGTTTGGCACGCAACTCCTAAAGCCCTTGGAATTTTCTAAGTGACGATATCCATGACAAATCCTCTTCAAACACACTTGACTTTATGGGGTCAATTTTAGTAAACATTTAAGGATGGGGGCAGGTCACTAAGGGAACCAATAATGTGATTAGAGGACTGGAAATTTCAGTCCCATCTCTGCAACCTCTGGGGAGTAGAGAGGGGTTCGAGATGGAATTGAGTCACCACTGGCTGGTGATTTAATCAGTCATGCAATGTTACAAAGCGTCTGTGAAAACCCAATAGGACAGGGTTGAGGGTAATTCCAGGTTGGTGAAATCATATGCCTCTATATGATACTGTGCTGGGGCTTCTAACTCTAAGGGAACAAAAACTCCTGCATTCAGAAACTTGCCCTGAGTATCTCTTCTTCTGGCTGTTGATTTGTATCCTTTATATATTTTGCAATAAACCAGCAATCTATTGAATAAACAGGGCTCCGGAGTTCTGTGAGCCCATCTAACAAATTATTCAAACCTATGGCGGGGGTTGGAGGGAAGGGTATGGGATTTTCTGATTGTTAGCTAGTTATTCAGAAGCACAAGTAACAACCTGGATTTGTGATTGACATCTGAAGCGGGGGCAGTCCATAAGACTGAAACTTTAACCTGTGGAATCTCCAAGAAGAGTGTCAGAATGGAGTTGAATCATAGAACACCTAGCTGGTGTCTGAGACTTGCTTGATGTCGGGGGAAAAAATACACACATATTGGAATTGGTGTCAGAATTGTGGCAAGTGAATGAGAAAAGATGAAAAACCTGGTAGAAAGGTGGGTAAGAGAAGAGTGGAAAGGAACCGTATTTGTTTCTTCACTGGTATGTCCCCTGTCTATAGCATGGAATGTAGCATTAGGTGTGTAATAAGTACTTTTTTTTTGCTATCTGAGCAATTTGTAAGAAGAGCATTGGGTCAAAATGATGTGACCATAGGTTATTAATTCATCATTTCTTAATGAGTGTATAAGAATACAACTGAAAGGTTTTCTCTACCCATCATGCTTATATAGGTGTTTTACTGATTCAGTGAGTTTGCTTGTGATGATGGTGCGGGTTTTTGTTTGTGTTTTGTTTCATTTATGGTGATGGTTTTAAAGGAATGAAAAATACCCATGTATTCTAGTTTTTGGTTCCATGGTGTCCTAAGTCTCAGCTTCTCAGCTATATTAAAGTGTACATACCCTTTAAATTAGGAGTGAGATACAAAATATAAACGGGTACAGTTTGGTTGCCAACTAATCAGAGTGAATGCTGGCCAGTCTGGTGCATATCAGCTAATATCCGCCTGCTTCAAACTATGGGAGAATCAAGCTATTAGAGCGCTGAGTTTAAATACTACATATTTTTATTTTGTCTTTATTGTAATGAACAAGCCCTGTCTTTAGCTCCTGCTGTGCACTTTTGGAGGGTCTTCCATATGGTTGCTGCTAAGTATTTTGGCATTTTCCCAACTGTTACAATTGGGTCAGTGGGGGGGATTGTATAGGAGTAATAAAACAAGGGTGACTGCTGCAGGGAGGAGTACGATTACTACGCACATAACAGCTTATTGCCTCTCATGCATTCAAGCACAGCTCAGTGCCATTCATTACAACAGGCAGCCAGGGTAAACCGCCTTTTGCCTCAGAGTTTTCGCCAGAAAGGCCAGCCTTACGCGCAGAGCCTACATGTTCTTGTTTACATTTTTTCCCCATTTCCGTACTTGTCCCATAATATCTAGAATAATTTGAGGATGAATGAGACAATTATACTTTGCATTTTACCATGTCATTCTGAGAAAGTTCTCCTGAGCAGTCTCTTAGCTACATTCTAGCCACAACAGTAGGATTATCAGTGGCCCTGAGGACTTTGAGATGAGAAAAAAAATGGGGAAGCAAATTCTGACTCCCACAAACACTTAGAAATCTTTGAGACATGATTCATAAAGCCAGAGGTGACTAATAGTATTGACACTATTACTGGAGTGTTTTCCCTGGCAGAAATGCCATGAAACAAAGGCTACTACTATTTTTATCCTGTAGGAGACAAGTATTTCTTAAGGCTCTAACAGATTGCAAGGAAAAAAGTTCACAGCAGAATTAAGATTTTAAATAGCGAGATAATATATTAAACTGAGGTATGTGTGTACACACACACACAGAATGAAGTAAAACAATGAATTTAAGGTCTTGCTCCAAAGACTATGTTTTCCATATTTATGCTTATATTCACAAGTATTCTTTAAATAATTTATTATGCTTTTCCTTTAGGGGCTCCTCTCCCCACCTTAAGCACCAAGATCCAGCTATATAGCATTCTAATAGGTTCACAGTATACTCATGAATTTTTCCTGAACAATTACAAGAAATCGAAAATTTTTAAGAAACAGAATTGGAGACGTTTAAGCCAGGATACAAACATGGGGGGATTTTTTGTTGTTGTTTCCGACCAAGAATAGTAAATAGTGTTGCATTCAGAAAGTTGTTCCCTATTCCTTCCGTTCCCCGCCATTCTCAAGCCTAGGAACAGGATTCCCAGAGACACACCGGGTGGTCGGCACCCTGGGCCCTGCCAGGCAGGTGAACGCCTCCGGACCCACAGGGGGCTACGCGGGTGAGCGCCCGGGAGATTGCTGACGAGTCAGGGCGGAAAAGAACGTGAACTTCGGAAACACCGCCAGGGCTCGGACCACAGCTCGGCAATCAACCAACCCCTGCACTTATGAAAGTACCGATAGTGACAGCAACGGGATGGTTGTAAACCAACTGGTTCCGGGACGACCCACACTTGTCCTAAGACGCTGGAGACCCCCACTTCCAGCTTCCTCCAAGAAAGGAAGAGAGGGCTAACCAAGGCTCATCTCTGTTAGAATGCCCCCACGAACCCGCAGAGAGAAGCTTCCCGACACCGCCGACGGTCTTCCACGCTCTGCTGCCACCGCAAGCCCCTGCCTGACACGCCACGCCGCGACCCCGCACACTGGAAGAGCGGGCAACAGCTGAGGTAAGGGCAAAGGCAGCAGCTTCAGGCGCCGCAGTGCGCAGGCGCTTGCGCCTAATGCGCAGGCGCCGCCTAGAAGTGACTTCTCCAAAAAGTGTCTTAGTTCTCGGTCACCTGAGCCTGGGGCGACTCCGCTGCGGCAGGCTTCGCGGATACCCGCCTTCCGCGGGTCCTGTCTGGAGACCCCGCCCTCTTCTCTTGCCTTTCGCTCCGCCACATCAAACCCTCTTAGGGCCTGTCCTTTCCCTCCTGTGCTTTCCCAGCCGGGGTCGGACCGGACCGGGCCGAGCCGGGCAGCCCAGACGCGGTCCCTGACCATGGCGTCTCTCTTCAAGAAGAAAACCGTGGATGGTGAGTTCAGGCCGGGCCAAAGGGGCCCTGCTCTGCGTTTCCCTGGCGTGTTTTGGGGGCTTCCGGCCACGGTTCTTTCAGCTGTCCCTGGGGGCGGGGCTGGATCAAGTGGCCCCACAGGTGACCGCCCTCGTGCGTCACTTCTCTGCTTCCCCATCTCTGCCGACTCGCCACACCTCATCCTCACCTGAATAATCTGGCTGCTTCTCTCTGTAACACACACACACACACACACACACACCACCTTTTCGGCTCCCTTTCGCGCCCCCCCCCCCCCGTTTTTCCTTTAGCGAGACCTTGAGCATTTCGAGGAGTCAGGATGCTGCTGGCCCTTGAGTGTCATTAGACGGTGATTTGATGCATTTCTTGTTGGTTTCATCTGTTGGTTTGTTGCTTCTTCAGTTTGGAGCTGTATGACTTATACAGGCTTACAAACAGGAAAACTGTTCAGCTGGGGGAGGGGATAACAGGCTCCAGTTAGAAAATGAACCTGGGTCGGGGTCGACTTGCCCTTAAAGAGTATCCCATCAAGAGAGATGTGAAACAACTGCTTCTTTACTGACTCCAGGAGAAATATTAGAGAAACCAAAGGGAAGTGCCTTGAGTTTAGTTTTCATAATGTATTTTTCCTTCCCTGTGATTATCTTTTGCTGTCTCAAGTAAGATGTGGTATGTATTATCTGCATAGAAGTTTACATTTTTATATATTTGGCATGGTTTCAGACATTTAGTTCAGTGTCATATTAAGGGGAAAAATGAATAGAGAAATCTACAAATTGGTGTTTATGAGCAATTACTGTAATATGTATATGTAACACTGATTAATTACTCTTGATATATTCATTGACTGCCACCAGGAATCAAATTCATTCAAGTAACTTAAAAATTCTGTTTCCTATTACATGTTGAGTCTAGGTTGCTGTTGGTTCAACCAAAGAATCACTTCTTTGTAAGGATCTAACCCAGCCACAAAAGGAGCAGTGGTAGCTAGACAGTGATTGGTACAAACAGGGTGCTGAGTCCAGACCTGGGGTAACTCCTTCATTCCTTTGTATTGACTGTTCCAGTGCCAGCAACACTATTTTGGGGAGGATAACAAAGACATCACTTTTTCTCTGCCACTCTCCCCCTCACTTCAACACATAATGTAATGTTAGTCCTGATTTAGTACACAGCATAATGCATTTTTGCCTACCTTGAGTGGGTGAAAAACCTTTTTTCGATTTATGGACTTTTTATTAACTAAGAAATACCATTTACAGTACCTGGACATACCTTTCAAGTTGGTGTAGGATATAGTACAATTATGTGAGATGGATTTTATTTGAGAATGCCTTCTAATCTTTAAGGGGGCACTTCACTGTTTCAGTACCAGTATTGTGGTTTCTAATTACTGTATAGTACTTCAGGGGGGGAACAGGTTTATCTTTTGTTTCAGTTTTATATAGTGAGAATTTACTAAACAGAGGAAAAGAGTTGTACCTTTGTTACTGTGACATTACAAATTATATTTTTAAAAACATCATAATATTAAAGGCCAAACAGCTATAATTGCTTAATATATGTCAGATATTTTCAAAGATATAAATACCAGTTCTATATTCTCATCACTGTGCTTCTTGGTGCTTTTGGAAGCCTAGTAACTATTGTACTTGAAGTAAAGAACAGAATTTAAAAAAAAGTGAAGATGTGCAGTGGAGATTTTTAACTGTATACTCATTTGCACTTGGGTTAATTTATCCAAGAAGTAATGTTTTTTGCTAAATAGATTTATTTGTGAAAATAAAGTCTTAAGGACTTTAGCTAGGAGCTGTACTACAGATATAAAGATCTGCATGTGAAATTTCTGAATGTAAATTTGGCCACCATGTACATTTACTATAACTACCAAACTGCATACTTGATTTTTTTTTACATTATTATGTCAGTTCAGATCACTTAATGCCATTTTAATTATAGATTTATACTTTTATTCTGATATAGAGCTTTATTAATGTTTTTACTCCTTGTTTTATTAAAAAGAAGGTGTTTTGTTTAAAAGGTGACAGCATTCTTCTTAGCAGTAATGAGGCTATATATTATGAAATGTAATGTATTTTTATGGATTTCTTGCAGATCCTTGGACTCGTTGATTATTGATCATAAGATCTTTTGCTGTATGCTGCCTTTTTATCTGCTTCAGCAGTAATGAAATTCTGATATATAAGGGAGATATGTAACCACATAGATCTGGAGAATAATTGAATCTTTTTGTCTCTTTGGATTGGCTGGAAGAGTTACATACTATATCATTAAAGACTACTGCACTTGTAAATTAGAAAGGGAGACAACATTACAGCACTTATTACTATTCAGAGTTATGTTTAATTCATCTTGACACAAAGATGAACAAGTCTCTGCAGTGTATACTTTGTTGCAAAAATTAATGAGAATTGTACCTCAATGCCATAGAAGATAAAGATATCTCTGAATTTGAAATTACAATTGAGTATTTGGTTTTTCTTTTACCAATTTATAAAGTATACTTATATACATAGGTTAAAGTGTTCACAGTATTGTTTTTTCCCCCAAGTAGACTAATGGTGACCTATTTATTGTTTATTGAAACTAATTATGAACCTGTGAATCAGGATGCCATGAGGATTTGTCATAAATGAACAACTAAATATGTCTTTTAAAAAGTGAAAAATTTTCAGCATTATATAATTGTTGTCTCTTATCCTCAGTAAAGGCAAATTTGAGGTCCTCTTCAAAGCCAGCACTGTGATAGCATTTTGTATGCAGCATCTTATACTTAATTCACAGAGAATTTAGAAGATACGTACTACTATCATCCTCACTTTATAGGTGAGGAAATTGGGATACAAAGGACTAAGTAATTTGCCCAAGGTTACACCACATAGTGGCAGAACCAGAACATCATCCCTTGAGTATTATCATTGGTAATATTTTCTTTTTAGAGATCCTATGGCACGGTTTATTTTGCTGTTCTTCCTAGTATATGGAATTCTCAACTTTTGGTAGGTACTGTGTAATGGTAACCATTTATCTGTGAACCAGGCTCTTTTCCCCTGGAATCAGTGGTAGAACTTTAATTTCAAATAGTAGTAGAACTAGAAAAATCCTCCTTTCCCTGATTCTCCCCCTGACCAGGGTTTTTTAGGAAGTATTGTCCACTGTCTTTTTTCTCTTCTTGTTGTCTCCCATTCCTACCCCTTTAATTCTCAGACCACCCCCAAATTCTGTGGCAGTTTGCTTTACAGCTTAAGCAGTGAGATCTTGCTAAGATCATCAATAACTCCTCGATTGTCAAAATGGCCATTTTTTTAGTGATCAGCTCTTGGGCCTATGTTTTGCATTTGATCCTAATAATAATTTATTTATTGAAATTCTCTTTTGGCTTTCATGAAACTCTTTAATATTTTCCTCAAATTCCTCTAACCGCTCTTTTTCTTTCTCCTTTCAGGCTTTTTTTTTTTTTTTTTCCTTCCTTCCTTTTTCTTTTTTTAAGCCTGCTTCCTAAATGTTAGTGTTGTCCTTGCTTCCATCTTGGGCTGCCACTTTTCTAACTGTACACTCTCTCCCTGCATGATCTTATCCAAAGTCTTAGTATTTTAGTTATTACCTAAGTGCTGATAGATACCAAATTTGTAACTCTAGTTCTTTTTTTCTGAGATTCAGACCAGTGATTTGCTGAGTATCTCTACCTAGAGGTCCCAAAGTACCCCAATCTGAAGAGATTCTAAACAATTCACCACCATCTCCTTTAAGTCAGTTCCTTTCCTGAGTTTCCTCTTCCAGTGTTGGCAAGTCTTGATATTGCCTCCTACCTTTAATTAATTACCACGTTCTGCTCCTTTTGCCTCTTAAATATTTGACACACATGATTTTCCACTGTTTGCCTACAACTCCTGCTCTAATACAGATCCCATTTTTCTTGTAATTTTATTACATCACCTTCTGCTTTTCTTTCTGTAACTTCATAACTCTTAAGTTGTTCATCTACAGAGTTGCCTTGTGATTTGATCTACCTAAAACCCAAATCAGACTATGCTACTCCTCAGTGTAAACCCCTTTATTATATCACTGGTACCAACACGATCAATGAGAGCTCTTTAATAAGGCACATGTGGCCTTCTTGATCTGGTCCCTTCTTCCTGTCATGTATCTGAACATTTTACTGTTCAGCAGTATTGTCCTTATATTCATCAGGACATACCATACCAAACTCTTTCTCTCTCTGACATATTTTTGGTCATGATGTCCATATGCATAGAACCATCTTTTTCCTTCGTCTGGCTAACCTGTACTATGTCAGGTGTTTTTCTTCTCTGAGAACTTTTCTCCGATGCCACCTCAAACTGTGTTAAGTATCTCACTTCCTTTTTTTTAAGCCTCTGCTTCCTGACTTGCATTCATGGAACTAAAGGATATCCTTGTGTACTTCCAAAGTTGGATTATATTTATTCAGAGTTTTTCCTAAATTGCATTTATGCAAGGTAGCAGAGTCTTTTCAGCATACATGGAAGTATCTCTGGAGCAGTTTATCGTTTAGAGACAAAATTTGAAAATAATAGTATTTACTAACCCAAAGCAGTGTTTCCGGCATTCAGAGCTTATTATAATCTACATCCATGTATCACTGCCACCTCCATGCAAGTTTAGACAAAATTTGAGGAACCCTACTGATAGAAGAGGAGCAAGCTTCTTGGTTTTGGCGGTATTGGGATTGTATACATGTGTGCTAGTAGTCCAGGGTTCAGGATGTGTGAAGCTTTGACTAACTTGGGATTCATCTCCTGTCAAAGGGAAGTTGAGACATTTGTGTTATCTTAAGAGAGAAGAAAATCTACCATCTATATAACTGAATCCCCTCCAGAACTCTTCTACTTTCTTCCAAATAAGATAGAACAGTCTGGTGCTACCTGTTATATACCTAGGTCTTCCCTAGGATGCTGTGTGTTCCCTTAGTGCTTATTATTCTGAATATTTAAAAACTCAAATTTTACTTGCTGTTTGGCCCCTACATTCTTGGCACACCAAAGAAAAATAATTGAACGTGGGATTCATTCAGAAGCACAGTACTCTCTTTTGAGAATTTTTCTGAGTTAAAGTTCTCCATTCTTTTTGGTATGGAGATGGATGGATACCATCCATGGATATTTCTGTAGGAAAATGTCTCCCCTTTGTATTTCTGCATCCCTAGCATGACCCCAAAGAGTGGTATTTCTTTTCATGCTACTATTTTCTACCTTCAAGTCCATAGGTCTGTGAAACTTCCCTTTTATAGGATCTTTCCTTCTTGTTCCCACTTTTATCTAAAGTGAGAAAATGCTTTCTCACAATTTCCTGAACTGAAGCTGTTATTGATGATGGTACCAAAGCCTGTGTCTTTGAGGACCACATGAGACCTAAAGATCTACTAACATAGAGCCCATATGAAGACCTTCCTTCAGCTCTGGAAAACACTGATATTTTACTAATAAACTAATCTGAATGAATTTCTCAATATTTGAGTGACTTGAGATTTTACTGGAGGGAGGGTGGGGAGCATTCCTTTCATGCTACCATAAGGCTAGACTCCTATTTTCTCTTTAGTATTCCATCTCCTCTTTCCAAGAAAGTCCTGCTGAGTTTTTCAACTTCAGCCTAGTTTTTAAATGGCTGGTTGGCTCCCAGGACTGTATGTAGGAGAAATCTGTTGGCACAATCCTCCACAATCCTTTCAGTTTCCCCCTAGTTGTTTTTTGTTCTTATTTTTTCTTTACCGTGTATCAGAACTGGTTAATTAAGCTGATGCCATTCCTCCCTGATATTTTTGATGCATAGTTTCCAAACCCTTGAAACATTTGCTTACATTCCAAGTTCTGATTCCTCCCTCACCCATTCCTCTCATTGTCATTTTCCCTCTGCCTGTCAGTAACTTTGGTTCCCAGAGCCCCCTTTTTCAGGAAAGGGCCTTAAATGTTTCTTTCTTCCCCTTTAGCGTTTGAATTTGTACCATTTGCAGTTTTCTTCTTCTCATCCACCCCAGAGGCTAGTACATCCCTGCATAGTCAGGATGCCTTTCCTCTTTACTGTTGGGTGAGCTCCATCACACCCCCTTCACACAGGTGGTTCTTCTGTTCAGTAAGGATCAGGATGTAGCTAATAACCCATTAGTCTGCCTTTCCAGCGCTGCAGACCCACTGCTTCCACTCCCAGCTGCTGCAGAGATTGCAGATAAAATCTAAAGGAGAAGCTCCCTGTCTTCTCAGGTCTTAATCTCCAAAACAAGTTAATAAAAATGGTAACGCAGGATATGCCTT
Organism: Mustela putorius furo; assembly: GCF_011764305.1. NCBI lineage: Eukaryota > Metazoa > Chordata > Mammalia > Carnivora > Mustelidae > Mustela > Mustela putorius. Next base: position 18,394,751 of record NW_025421987.1, read on the forward strand.
ACTTATTCTGTGCTCTTATTTCAATCCCTGTGATCACTGGATTTAGGATAACTGATAGGCAATAAAAATGTATGGATTTTTTTAAAGAAATACATTTAAAAGCAGAAAATATGATATATTAGATTAAAATGTCTTGGCCTTAGAGTAAACATAACCTTATAGCAAAGAACAAAACCTGTATATGGTGGAGTGGATGCTGTCTAGTACACCAGTGCCTCAAGGCTCCTGGGGCAGAAAACTGAACTACTCTGTAAGCTTGAGATGGGCCACCTCCTTTTCCCCAAAGGAAAGGCACTTTAAACATATTTAACATATAACTCAAAAAGAAATGAATGCCTGTATTTAGAGTTGATAATTACTTTTTGCCTTAATCCTTAAATGTGCAAATTATATGTAAATAAGCAGGGCCAGGAAGGACAGCCATAATTCAAGTTGGGGCCTCGCCTCAAACCCCAGTAGAGAATTCTAGTAAGCTAGGCTGGACTATATGGAGACCCCCTTTATTTTTGTTTTTATTTTTTATTTTCTGACTTTTTTTTTTTCCTGTAAGCAGATAGAGCTTATTGATTCAGAACTAAGGAGAGCAGAATGACCTTTTCTCTCTGTATCTTAAGTCCAAAATTTGAGTCTGTGATATATGTATATATATTTCACTCAGTAAAAAAGAGCCTGAAAGGCTTAAGTTAGGCTTTTAATGCCTATAGTAGAGCTGGCTTGGGTGTCTTCTAAGTGTTGTGCTGGGTATGGGTGAGAAAGAGGGTGGTGGTTTGGGGCGGCCTCTGGACTCTTTTCTGCCTCACCAAATGGTAGCAAAGAACATATCATAGTCACAGATATGTATCATTGCCATTTTCACAATGTGAAAGTTCTTTATTACCACCTATTATGAAGTGTTTCACAGCAACCCCACAAGGTAGATGAATTGCTAGAATATAAAAATTTGGGCATATTCTTTTGCCTAGAGAAAGAAGCAGGGATGGACAGGAGCCAAGCACTCTATCTCCTAGATTCAGTAATACCCAGTACATGTTTCTGTCATTGTCTTGACTTGGAATGAAAAAAGGGAAAAGCAGAAAATTATTAGGGAAATACCTGGTTATTACAGTGTTTTATTTTTCTACTGTATAAAGAGATCTGACATAGTCAAGGTTCATGGTTACATTATCAACCATCTTTCTTGGTAACCAGTGGAGTTTATTATACATCTTAAAGAAATGTATTAACTATGCCTGTAAGACACATTCTTTTACATTTAAATATGTTTGTACTCTTGCAGATCACTGCTAAATACACATTGGGGTAGTAGTTGGCATGAAGTGTGGTGGGAATACAAGTAGAATAAAGAAAATACTGTGCTCCTTGCTCTTAAAGTGCTTGTAATCTTGGGAGGAAATCCAACCTACCAAAAAATAAATATAATGGAAAATAAACTTGGCCTAAAAACATTAAAAGTGTCTTAGAATCTGTTATTAGTCCCTCTGAATTATCTAGGAGACCAAATCATTAAATGTGGATTTAACATAGGGATTGCTTTTATTAAAAAAAAAGTTGAGAGTAATATGTTTGTTTTGTAGAATTATGCCTATCATCTTATATGAAGAAAATGTTTTACTCTCTTTTCTTACTTACCATAATATGTTTTAATGTGTTATGACTATATTTTAGTATGCAACATTAGGTGCTCTCAGTTTATAGCTTAGAACTGTTTAAATATTAATATGTCTATTAACTATGGGGCTATGGAATATGCAGTAGTTAATTTTCTTTATTTTTCTTTCTCTAATGTACTGTGACAGTTATGGTACACATAGTTATATAAAATTAAGAAAAGAGAAGTAAAACTATTTTGATTAAGGTACATGTTTTGGTAAAATTTCGTGTCATAAGTAGTGTTTTCCCAACAGAGATGGCTATATCTATTTTCTGCTCTCATTCTCTGACATCAACTGTTGGGTCCAAAAAGTCAGTCAATCCTCACACTCTGGAGTTAGCACAGACACCGCAAGTTCAGGGCTCAGGCCTCCAGGACTGTCCTCATCCTGGATGCGAGTCATAAGTCCCAGTTGGCCACGAGTACTTCTGACTAACCAGTTGTAAATTCTAGAGTCCCCATAACTTCCTCCACAGTTTGATAACCGTTAGAACTCAGGAATAGCCAAATGGAAGCAAAGTTTTGGAGGCTGCAAGTGGCACAGAGCTTTCATGCCCTTTTCAAGCATGTTGCTCTCCCAGCACATCAGTATGTTTTTCACCAACCCAGAAGCTGTCCTAATATCTTTATTCAGGAGTTTTTATAACCCAGTCTTCAGTTCCACTCCCTTCTCCTGAGGTCAGTTGAGGGGAGTGATGATGCTAAACTTCCTACCCTCTATTCAAGCATTTGGTCTTTCTGGTAGCCAGTCCCCTCCAGAAACTACCTACGGATACCCTTTCTTGAGTTAAAAGATATTCCTACCACTAAGGAAATTCCAAGGGTTTTAGGAGTTCTGTGCCAGGAACTTAAGACAAAGATCAAATATATACTTTTTATCATATATGATACCACCCTATAATGAGAAAATATATATTGATAGAATTCGAAATCTTAGCAGTCAAGGCTTTCAGCGATTGCTTTGCATCTGTGTCAGTTATTTGATCACAATTTGGCTTGTCAGTATGGTGGCTTCTTTTTCACTTCTGTACTCTGTGGCTTTAGAAGATCCTCATCACTATCTCATTGTTACCATTTCATTTCATGCTAGATGAGTTTAGGAAGTTGTCAGTACACCAAGATGTTATACTCCAGAGTTCATTATAATTTCATAGTTTTAAATACAAAATATATTTTCTGTTGAAAGAGTAGGGTAAATGGTGAATGTTTTTATACCAATTCATTGGCTTTGGCAAGATAGTATGCTAAGTTCAAAAGAAGAAAATTGGGAGTATTGAGGATGAAAAGGCCGATGATTGCTTTTAAATCTAGGGAAATGAGAACTTTGCTGTTCAGTGTCTACAGATACCAGAGGAAAGATAATGTGTACTGTGGACCGAATTGTATGCTCCAAAATTCATATGTTAAAGTCCTAACCCAAATGTGACTGTATTTGGAGATAAGGTATGTAAAGAGGTAATTGAGGTTAAATGAGATTATGAAGGCAAAGCCCTAATCCAATAGGAGGGTGACATTATAAGAAGAGGAAAGAGGCACCAGGGATGGGCCACTCAGGTAAAGGCCATATGAGGACACAGCAAGAAGGCAGCCATGTGCAGGCTAAAGAGAGAGGCCTGGGGAAAAATCAAACCTGCCAGTGCCTTGATCTTGGACTTCGAGCTTCCAGATCTGTGAGAAAATTAGTTTCTCTTGTTTAAACTACCCAGTCTTTGATATTTATTACAGCAGTCTTAGGAAACACAAATTGTGACAATAGAATTACAGCCAGTGCTCCACCAATATAATGTTAGTGAGAAACAGAGTATGCAAAGGTGGGGAAATAGATGTCTTATAAGGAGGAGCTCTGGCATTGTAACTTTTATTTAGAAAGTCATTGTAGTTGATTAGTTATATCTTATGTAATGACTTGAAATGTTTTTCATTGTATATTTTTATTAATACAGATCTATATTTATAAGGATTATGTCTCTGATAACTTTATTTCTTGTTTGTCTGAAAGGCTTCACAGCATAATAACAGTAGTTAAAATCAGAGGCCCTGGAATCAGACCGCCTGTATATGAATCCTAGTACTGTTTCTTCCTTGGACAGATTACCTCACCTAATGTCGATTCCCTGCTCTGAAATAAGTGAGATAATAGTACTTACCTTTGTGGTGGTTGTAAACCTCTTAGTATACTGCCTGTTCTTCAACGTAAGCGCCTATCTTTATTCTGTGTAAAGTTTTATGTAATACACAGGAATGTGTAGAAATAAGTTGTGATGTTCCATCAGCAAAAGGAAAATGGATGTTGGCTCTATTGTTTTATTTGAGGTGAAATTCACATAATATTAACCACTTTAGAGTGAACAACAGTTCAGTGGCATTTAGTACTTTCACAGTGGTGTATAACCATCACCTCTAGTTCCAAAACATCATCACCTCACAGTAAAATCCTGTACAAGTAAAGCAGTGCTCAGCATTTTCTTTTCTCCCCAACCCCTGGAAAATACCAGTCTGCTTTCTGTCCTTATGGACTTATATAATTTGATATTTCATATGAACAAGTCATAAAATGTGACCATTTATATCTGGCTTTTTCACTTAGTATGATATTTTGGAGGTTTTGGATATTCACGTTGTAGTATGTATTAGTACTTCCTTTCTTTTTACACTCCATCTCTCTAATACCTAGAAGTGGAATTGCTGGGTCATATGGTAATTTTATGTTTATCTTTTTGAGGAGGCACCAAATTGTTATCCACAGTGTCTGAAACAATTTACATTCCTATTGGCAATATATAAGGGTACCGGTCTTCACATCCTTATTAACACTTGCATTTTTCCATTTTTGTTTTTTCATTACAGCCATTCTGGTGTGTGTGTAGTATCTCTCCTTTCCCTTATGACTAATGATGCTGAGCATCTTCTTTTTGTATTTATTGGCCATTTCTGTATCTCCTTTGGATAAGTTATCTATTCAGGTCCTTCAACCATTTTTAATTAGATTGTCTTGTTTTTAAATTATTAAGAGTTCTTTATATATCTTAGATACTAGACTCTTTAACATATGTATAGTTTGTATATAGTTTCACTCTTTTTGTGAAATATCTTTCCACTTGATAATGTCCTTTGGTGCACAGCCTTTAAGTTGCACGAAGTGTCTGTTTTTTCTTTTTTTTTTTTAATTTTTATTTTTTTTTAAGATTTATTTATTTATTTGACAGAGAGAGATTACAAGTAGGCAGAGAGGCAGGCAGAGAGAGAGAGGAGGAAGCAGGCTCCCTGCTGAGCAGAGAGCCCGATGCGGGACTCGATCCCAGGACCCTGAGATCATGACCTGAGCCGAAGGCAGCGGCTTAACCCACTGAGCCACCCAGGCGCCCGTCTGTTTTTTCTTTTGTTGCTCATGCTTTTAGAGTCATATCTAAGAATCTGTTGCCAAGTCCCAGATTATATAGATTTACTCCCATTTATCCTAAGAATTGTATGATTTCAGTTTTATATTTGGGTTAATTTTTAAAAAAAAGATTTTATTTATGTATTTATTTCTTAAATACTATTATTATTATTTTTAATTGTGCATGGGCACATGAACGGTGGGAGGGGCAGAAGGAGAGGGAGAGAATCTCAAGCTGACTCCACTTTGAGCATGGAGCCTGATGTGGGCTCAGTCTCATGATCTCGAGTTCATGACCTGAGCTGAAATTAAGAGTTGGACCCTAACTGACTGAGCCACCTACGTGCCCCTAATTAATTTTTTAGATACACTGTGCTGTAGGGGCCCAATTTCTTTTTTTTTCTTTTTTTCATGTGGACATCCTGTTGTCCCAGTGCCATTTGATGAAGAGACTATTCTTCTGTTGTTACTACTATTTTTAAATCTACGTCTTGACTAGAAAGGAACTCTAATGAAGTAATTAAGATTACTGGATCCAAATCTGGCATTACTGCTTATGACCTTGTGACTTTTGGCAAGTTATTTAAACTTCCTAACACTTAATTTTCTTCAAATATAAAATAATGAAAAACCAACTCTATAACATTATTGTGACTATTGTATAATGCACGTACAGCACTTAGCAAGATTCCTGATAAAGAGAGATCAGTTTTGGCAAGAATTACCATCAATATTTGTGATTTTTTTTTTAATTTAACTTATTTATTTGATACACAGAGATCACAAGTAGGCAGAGAAGCAGGCAGAGGGAGAGAAGGGGGAGGAAGCAGGCTCCCTGCTGAGCAGAGAGCCCAATGCGGAGCTCGATCCCACGACCCTGAGATCATGACCTGAGTCAAAGGCAGAGGCCTAACCCAATGAGCCACCCAGGCGCCCCAATATTTGTGATATATTTTTTTAAAGATTTTATTTATTTGTCAGAGAGAGAGAGAGGGAGAGAGAGCATGAGCACAGGCAGACAGAATGGCAGACAGAGGCAGAGGGAGAAGCAGGCTCCCTGCCGAGCAAGGAGCCGGATGTGGGACTCAGTCCCAGGATGCTGGGATCATGACCTGAGCTGAAGGCAGCTGTTTAACCAACTGAGCCATCCAGGCGTCCCTATTTGTGATTTTTAAAGAAATAACTATTTAGTAACAACTAACCCAAATTACGGTCCCTGAGGCCTAGACTAATACTAATTCTTCAAAAGATGGGAGTAATGAATCCAGATGAGTTGAAATAAGTTAGAAAAACATTACGAGGGTGCCTGGGTGGCTCAATGGGTTAAGCCGCTGCCTTCGGCTCGGGTCATGATCTCAGGGTCCTGGGATCGAGCCCTACATCGGGCTCTCTGCTCAGCAGGGAGCCTGCTTCCTTCTCTCTCTCTGCCTGCCTCTCTGCCTGCTTGTCATCTCTCTCTCTGTCAAATAAATAAATAAAATCTTTAAAAAAAAAAAAAAGAAAAGAAAAACATTACGATTGAGTGGCAATTCAATAGTATATTATGTATGTTAAATACACCTTACCAACTGTCATTATTTTATGAATAAGAAATTTGAAGTTTAGAATATTAACTGATTTTGCTGAGGTATCATCATGCAATGAGCCAATGGTAGAGGGAGGATTCAAATCCTGCCTCATTGGAAGGTCTGCTGCTTCACGCTATATTATATAATGACTTAATGTAGAAAAAAGGATTTAATAAACACATGATCTGTCTTCCTTCCTGGAATTTCATAAAATACTACAGTAAGAAGAGATGAAAAGTGTGTGTGTGTGTGTGTGTGTGAGTGAGAGAGAGAGAGAGAGAGAGAGACATATATGTGTGCCACATAAAACATTGCATACAATCAGTTTTCTAAGCGAATATTTTATTGTGATTTATATATACTTTTGGTTAAACTTCTCACTGTAGCATATCTGTACTTTTATAATTCTTTATATAATTAATATTTATAATCCAAGTATTAATTTTTGACTAATCTTTTAGTATATTGAATGCAAAAATTTTAACATCTAGTAAATCGTTTTCTTCTTTTTTTTTTTTAAATTAAGGTCTCCAAGTCTAATATTTCAAATATTATTGAAAAAAACTTTGGAATTCATACATTTAGGTTTCTTTTGTGGTTCTCTTAGATGTAATAAAGGAACAGAATCGAGAATTACGAGGTACACAGAGGGCTATAATCAGAGATCGAGCAGCTTTAGAGAAACAAGAAAAACAGCTGGTAAGTAGAACATTAAATTTCAGTATAACTTTTCAAACAAATTTGGAAATTAGTGTCAGAATAATTAGCTAACTAAGAAAAAGACACATGGCAGGTGGTAAGTGATTTACTAAAAAATGGCATTTACCGTCTTCCTGCATTTTCTGCTTACCTTTGTTGATTCTGTCATTCTGCTCACTTTTATCAGGATTCTGTGAATTCTGCTCGTTATAAAATCAAATTATTCTTCAGTTTGTAGAAGTCATGAATGCCTAGGAGGAAGTATTGCTCAAAACACAGCTACTTCATTCTCAGTTAACAACAAAGACCAAATAGTCCTGAATAGCAAGAAAGGGTTAGAAGAAATAATTATGTGGACTCATAGGTATCTTACTTGATTTTTGGTGATTATTGTGTCTGTGATAATGAATGTAGTTTTAAAAAATTAGATTATCTTGTCCATTTTTAAATATTTTTATGTTATGTTTTTAAAATGTGTATTTAATATGGCTTCCTTCACTCATCATAATTATTTTGAGATTAATATTATAACATAATCAGTATTAATTTTTTTTATTTACTTCATTGTATGGATGTTTCACAGTTTATTTATCTGCTCATCAGCTAGTGGACATTTGGGTTATTTCCAGGTTTGGGCTCTTTTGAATAAAGTTGCTATAAGGATGCAATTGAAGTCTTTGTGTGCACATATGTTTTCGTTCCTCTTGGGTGTATTCCTAGGAGTGGGATTGCTGGATCATAGGGTAAATGTATGTTTAACTGTGTGAGAAACTGCTAGACAGTTTTGCAAATTGGCTGTAATGTTTTCTGTTCCTACCAGCTGTATATGAAAGTAAAGTTGTTTCCCATCCTGGCCAATAGTTAGAGTTGACAGTCTTTTTACTTTTAGTCATTCTGGTGGCATATAGTGGATTGTCATTTTAAATTGTATTTTGCTAATTGCCATTGATGTTCAGCATCTTTTCATGTGCCTTTGTGCCATTTATAGGGCAAAAGTGTTTTTTTTTTTTTGCCAAAGTGTCTATTAAAATATTTTACCTATTTTTTTATGAATGTTTATTTATTTGTTAGGGTTTTTTATATATTTCAAATACAAGTACCTTACTGCATATATATTTTACAAATACTTTCTTCAGTTATTGTTCTTTTATTTTCCTGATAGTGTCTTTTGTAAAACAGAAGATTTTTATTATTTTTATTTTTTTTAAAGGTTTTTTTTTTTTTTTTTTTTGAATGATCTTATTTATTTGGCAGAGAGAGATGCGGCGAGAGAGGGAACACAAACAGGGGCAGTGGGAGAGGGAGAAGCAGGCTTTCCGCTGAGCAGGGAGCCCAATGTGGGGCTTGATCCCAGGATCCTGGGATAATGACCTGAACCAAAGGCAGACACTTAATGACTGAGCCACCCAGGTGCCCCAGATTTTTATTTTAATCAAGTGCAATATATTATTCCTTTTCTCTGTGATTAGTACTTTTAGTGTCCCAGGAAAGCTTTCTCTAACCCAAAGTTGCTAGTTTTTCTCTTATGTGTTCCTCTAGAAGTATATTTTAGTTCTTATATTTAGGACTGTGAACCATATTGAATTAAGTTTTACTGTGTTATCAGGTGAGGGTACAGCCTCACTTCTGCATCTGTTGAGATGATGATCATGTAGTTTTTCTTCTTTTGTCTGTTAATGTAGTGAATTACATTTATTGATTTACTAATGCTGAATCAAGCTTTTTCTCCTGGGATAAGCTCCATTGGTAAGACATGTTTTTTTAAAAATATTTTTTCTCAGTATGCTGAAATTTTGTAAAGAATATTTTCATCCATGTTCGTGAAAGATACTCATTTGTAGTCATCTCTTCATGCAGTGTCTTTATTTGGTTTTGACATCTGAGTGATGCTGACTTTAAAGCATGAGTTGGTTTCTCTTACTGTTCCTTTACTGGAAGAGTTTGTGTATTTCTTCCTTAAATGTTTGATAGGATTCATCAGTAAAGCGATTGGGAGGGAACTTTTCTTTGTGGATAGGTTTCTAAACTATAAATTCAATTTTTAGGAAAAAACAGATACAGAATGGATCAGGATAACTGTCTTTTTAAATGAATTTTGGTAGTTAACATTTGTCAAGTGATTTGTCCATGTCTATTAAATTTTAAAATGTAATGACTTGTTATTCATAATATTCCCATATTATCCTTTAACATCTTTAAGAGGGATGCCCTCTTTTGCATCACTTTTTTTTCTTTTTTAAAGATATTATTTATTGTCAGAGAGAGAGAGAGTCACAAGCAGGGAGAGCAGCAGACAAAGGGAGAAGCAGGCTCCCCACTGAGCAGTGAGCCTGACATGGGTCTTGATCCCAGGATCCTGGTATCATGACCTGAGCCTAAGGCAGATGCTCAACCTACTGAGCTACCCAGGCATCCCTCCTTTGCATTCCTAATCTTTGTAATTTGTGTGTTCTCTTTTGTCTCATTTTCCCTCCCAGGCTAATAGCCTGCCAATTTGATCAGTCTCCTACGAAAAATGGCTTTGGATTTCATCAATTTTCTATATTTTTCTTTCCTACTATATAGATTTCTTTTATTGTTTATATTATTATTTTTTTTTAAGATTTTATTTATTTATTTGACAGAGATCACAAGTAGGCAGAGAGGCAGGGAGAGAGAGAGAGAGGAGGAAGCAGACTCCCTGCCGAGCAGAGAGCCCGATGCGGGACTCGATCCCAGGACCCTGAGATCATGACCTGAGCCGAAGGCAGCGGCTTAACCCACTGAGCCACCCAGGCGCCCTTGTTTATATTATTTTTACTTGTATTTACTGTTTTACTTTTTTCTACATTCTCAGTTTTCAAGCTTGTGAGATACTTATTTTTTCCAATATAACTTTAATGCTATAAATTTCTCCCTAAGAGCTATTTTAACTGTAACCCACACATTTTGATATGTTGCATTTTCATTTTATTAAATTCAAAAAACTATCTTATTTCTCCTGAGATTTTTTCCAATTCATGACTTATTTAAAACCATGTTGTTTTATTTCTGCTTATTTATAATATTCCTTCCTTTCCCTTACTGATTTCCAGTTTAATTTCATTGTGGTTAGAGAACATACTTTGTATGCTTTCAGTCCTCTTCAATTTATTGAGTCTTGTTTTCTGAGCAAAATATGTTGTGTTTTGGTGATTTCCTTTTTTTTTAGTGTACACGTATGAAGTATTCTGCTATTGGTGGTGGCGTTTTTATAAATGTTGGTTAGGTCAGGTTGATCATAGTATTTTTTGTAAATATGTATCATTACAGATTCTCTAGCTACTTGTTCTAACAATTATAGCTGTGTACTGGAGAGGAGTGTTGAATACCTCATGCTAATTGTGTGTTTATCCTTTCAGTTCTGTCAGTTGTGCTTCACATATTTTGAAGCGCTGTTCTTAGGTGCATGCATGTATAGGATTGTTTTAACATCTTTATATATTGATTCCTTTGCCATTATGAAATCTCCCTTTTTATTTCTGGTAGTATTCCTTGTTCTCTTGGTTTTTTTGTTTGTTTATTTATCTGATGTTAATGGGCACACTCCAGATTTTCAGATTTTAGTAGGTAATTATAGGGAATATGTTTTCTGTCCTTTTATGTAGGTTTGTTTTTATAATTAAAGTTGGTTTCTTGACATAACATACAGTATAGTTTATATTCTTACATAAAATGACAACTTTTATTGAGGGTTTAGGTGAACCTTCTCACTTGGTATAATTGTCTTTATTATTCACTTTAAATCAACCACTGTGCTCTTTTTGTTCTATCCCACCAATTCTTTGTCATTTTTTTTTTTCCCTTTCTTCTACTAACTTTTAGGTTGAACTTTCTTATTTTCTTTCGGGCTCTTTGTAAATACCTTTTTATAGAGTTGCTTTATATTTGTAGATGAAGGTACAAAGTCCCTTGTAAACATGTGGAATAAATTGCCCACTCAAATTAACTATTTTTTTCTGTGACTTTATGACTGCCTCTTCCTTTCTTCATGATCAGGGAGAAAAAAAGCATATAATGTGTGTGTGATTTTTAATTTTTTTTTCTGAAGTAAATCATTAGGGATTACCTACCTATCAATGATTTTATTCCCAATACTCTCTTTATTTCCTTTCTTAGGAGTTAGAAATTAAGAAAATGGCTAAGATTGGTAATAAAGAAGCTTGCAGAGTTTTAGCCAAACAGCTTGTACATCTACGGAAACAAAAAACAAGAACTTTTGCTGTAAGTTCAAAAGTCACTTCTATGTCGACACAAACAAAAGTGATGAATTCCCAGATGAAGATGGCAGGAGCAATGTCTACTACAGCAAAAGTAAGTGGAACCTTTATATCTATACATTTATGGTTCTATTTAAGACATTTAAGGATTCAAAGGATTCAAATGAGATTTAAAAGTACCTCCTGATTACATGTGGTACAGAATCTGTGTAATATTTAGTAAAAGGAGTTATAATAACAGGTAATCCAGATAACTGCTTCTGGAATTTTTAATTGAAGCATATTACCTTACAATATTAAATTAGTTTCACATGTACATAGATTCTTTATTGATATGTTTTACATTAAAATTTCTTATTTCAGGATATTCTGATTTTTCCAAGATCATGTGTAGTCTTCTAAATTTTTTAAATTGACTTAAAGTGTTGTTTGCTGTTTTCCCTTAAATTCTTAGATTTTTGTCTTATTTCATTAAGCTGTAGGTTTTAATTACTCAGTAATTTGCTCTTGATTCATTTTCATGTTTGTGTCAGAAGGACACATGATTTCTGTCAGAAGGATTTATCAGTTAATTTTATCAGGAACTTATGTTTAACTTAGTCTTTATATAAAAAAATAAATGTTTTCACTATAGAATTTAAAGGTCTCTGAGCTGTTTTTAGAGAGGCAGAGTTCGGGGCTGGGGTGGAAGGAGAGGGAGAGAATCTTAAGCAGGCTCCACACTCAGCAAGGAGCCCAACATGGGTCTCGACCTCACAACCCTGAGATCATGACCTGAGCCGAAATCAAGAGTTGGATGCTTAACCACCTGAGCCATCCAGGTGCCTTGGAGCTTTTTTGATTTTTTAATAATGAGTCCCTTGATATATAAGAAGTACTATAAGGAATAAGAAGATATTTAAGACAAAGGCCCTGTTCTTACAGATTTTATTATTCATTTGGGGATAGGGTGGGGGTAGAGAGCAGGGAGGTTAAGCTATATCTGACAGGGAAACTACCTTCTACATACATCAACATTGCTAAGTTTGAGCTAAGTTTCAGTGAACTGTACAGATCTTTGAACTGAATGATCTGAAAGACTTTGCAGATGATCTAGGTCTTAAAAATACAACCAGGTGGGGGCACCTGGGTGGCTCATTGGGTTAAAGCCTTTGCCTTCGGCTTAGGTCATGATCCCAGGGTCCTGGAATCGAGCCCCACATCGGGCTCTCTGCTCAGCGGGGAACCTGCTTCCCCCTCTCTCACTCTGCCTGCCTCTCTGCCTATTTGGATCTCTGTCAAATAAATGAGTATAAATCTTTAAAAAAAAAATATGACTAGGTGTTAAATATAAGGAAGGAGGGGTATGAATATGAAGACTAAAAGAAAAGAGAGCCACAGAGGAAAGTAGGAGCTTCATATTAGAAAAATGGTATTTACAGTTGATTCTCATTATTTGAAGTAGTTAATGTTAAGTTGGGAACACTTGATTAGTGAATATCAAACCATCACTTCTAGGGGAAATACAGGGTTAGCTTCTTGTGAGCCTTTGGTCACAACGTTTTTGTCAACCAGCTTATACCTAAGGTTGTTTTATGTGTTTCTGTTGAAAGACACCATAGTTAATAAATGTTGATTCATTAACATTGAACTCATGCCTAATCAAAGCTTAACATGTATTTTCTCCATGAATACATTATAGTTTTATGCACTTAGGAACACTACACAACACTTTAGTACTATGATTGAGGCTATTTTAATAAAGGCAAAGTCACCAACAAAAGGTAGGTAGACCAGAATAAGGACACTTGTTTACGGTATGAGAGTTGAGACAAGGCAGCACGGTGTCACCTTGTTAGACCTCAGCTGCAAACAAGCACGTTTGGCAGTTCACATTTTTTGCTGTTCTCTACTTGTCCACAGAGGAAGACAAAAGCTCCATGATACTGGTATGAGGTTACACATACATTTTAGTGAGTAGGCAGATCCACAAATAGAGAATCCAGAAATAATGAGGAGCAACTATAATTGTGTTGTAGATTACAGAGCACATGAAAATAGAATTTATCCATCTTAGCTGCGGTAAGTGCAGTGACACATTATGTTCTTTAAAAAAATAAAGGACATTTCAAAAAAGTAGAGGGAGTTTCAATATTAGTTCTGTCAGTTAACTTACTCTTGATGGATCTGTGTCATTTTACAGTGAAAAATGTAGTTAAGGACAAAAACTTGTTTTCCTTTTTTCTTTCACAAATGGAACTAGACATCTAATTGAGGAAAAGATCATATATGTGATGATCACACACTTGAGATGGGTAATCTTTCAATAATGTTAAGGGGAAAACTACTTATTTTGCTATTTTTTGTAGGTGGTAGGCCAGGAAAAGGTATGGAGTATGGTCCTGCCTTATAGGGATATGTGAACTAGAATTTTCAGTTAATCTTTTTAGATACTTGTTAATTCAGCAAATATTTGTTTAGATCCTATATAGGTAGGAAGTACAGCAAATGATGGGGATGAAGTGGAAAGCAAAACCAGGCACGGGTTTAAACTGTACGGTCTATTTCAGATTTTATTTACTTATTTCTTTGAGAGAGAGAGAAATCGGGAAGACGAACAGAGAGAGAAATACAAGTAGACTCCATGCTAAGCTTGGAGCCCAACACAGGGCTCAGTCCTAGCACCCTGATGAGATCATGACCTGAGTTGAAATCAAGAGTTAAGTTGGATGCTTAACCAACCAACTGAACCATCCAGGCGCCCCTGTATAGTCTATTTCAAAAACAGCACATTTGAGAGGTTGTTTAATGTGGTAATTAGGAATATATATTACTTGAGTTCAAATCTCACTTCTATTCATTAGCTTTTGGCAAGTTATTTTGCCCTTCTGTGCGTTCATTATCTGTTTTTAAAACAGGAACAGCGGTGGCACCTAGCACATCAAAAAGATTGGTCAGGTTTGAATAAATGTCTTTTAATGTTGAATGTTATATGTAAAAGTGCTTGGAAAAGTGTCTGAAACATAATTAAGACTCTGTAGGCATTTATTGCTTTATTATTATCATTATCATCATTGTTATTAGTATTAATTGCAATAATACTATAAGTTGCAAGAAAAGTAATATAACTTACATCAGTAAATAGGGAATCCCATCGGTAGTGAGTAGGACTTAACAGGAATATCTGTTCTAATCAGGGGTGTTAGGGACCATTTCCCTAGGAAAGTGGTGAAATCTGAAGTGTTGATAATGAAAACAAATGGAGAGGAGCATGTGTAAAACAGCGTATGCAGAGGTCCTGTAGCAAGAGAAAGTGTGGCACATTTAAGGAAGTGGAAGATCGGTGTGTCTGGAGGGCAGTGTACACCATAAGACTAGCTTGTTAGACAGAGTTCGTGGGTGTTTGGTGAATTACAGATTTTGGCTTTTGATACAAGAACAATGGAATCCTACTTCTAATGTCTGTGTTGGCTGGAGGGGGATGGGGAAAATCCAGTGTTACACTTAGAAGTTACTTTGGTAGTAGCAAAAAGTTAGCAAAGTGACCAAAGTTACTTAAGCAGTAGATTGTATACAGATTGGGAAAAGACTGCTTGGTATCTTTGAAACTGATGTATTTTCTATTGTATAGTGTTTTTGGCCATACTAGATAGCATTAATCTCTTTTAATGAAATAATTTGTGAATATAAAACATAAGAAAATTCTTTTCAGATATTTCTATAAAACTCAGTGTTCTGTTCATTTCTTCAAAACATGGTTTAAAGTACGTGAATGGATTAAGTGTGTATACTGTGTGTCCCCCCTTTTAATTTAGACATCAAAAGCTTAATGAAAAAATTTTGCAAAATTTAAATTGTGATTCTATTCAATTTAGGCTTTGTGTGCTTGCCATAGAGTAGGCAAATGTAGTTGTCCCATTTGAATAGCAGTGGATTTTTTTTGTTGACAATGCTTTTTAATTTTTTTTTTTTTTTTTGGCCTACTGTTCGTATGAGTTTTTTCACTATGGTCTTTATTACATAAATGTTAAGCAGATGGTTTCCAAGTGAGTATTTCATTTTTTCTAGAATACCGAACAGTCTTATGTTTGATTATGGCAGTATGTATATCTTTAGAAAGCCTGTATCTAATTTGGTTTGTTCTCATTGGACTTATTTCATAGTAAAAATGTCACATTTATGTAGCTAACATGAATCTTTTCATATATTTAAAGACAATGCAAGCAGTTAACAAGAAGATGGATCCACAAAAAACATTACAAACAATGCAGAATTTCCAGAAGGAAAACATGAAAATGGAAATGACTGAAGAAATGAGTGAGTTTAATAACTTGTAATGAAATTTAGTTTTTTTATCTTTGAATCAGCCAAATTTATTTACTAGCAACTTGGTATTCTAATCCATAAAAGCACAAATGTTGAAAAAAGCAATGATACAGCAGCCTTCTGAATAGATGTCTATATTATAACTCCAGTGAATTTTTAAATTTGTAAAATATAAGGCTCAAATCCTATCAGACTTGACTGGAAAGAAAAATATAAAATATGATATGCCATATCTTTATGCCATATTGGCCCCAGCAGTTTTACTTCATTGATGAGGGGACCAAAACCAACTTGTGAATAAAAGAACACTTCATGTTATGAATTTGGTAGTTTCAGAGTTGTGTGTTGATTGTTTCATACTAGAGAAGATCCCTATTTCTGTTGGAGGTAGAGATAATGAAGTGCTTTTGTTCTCATTTTTTCCTTTTCCTTCCCAGAGTTCTTTAATATTTAGTTTTCTTCATTTTGATTATAAGTTAGTTTCATTTTGTAGAGGAACTATGGAGAACACAAAGGAACAAAGTTTATTTTAAAAAGCTATTATCACACCATCCAGATATTTAATTTTATTATTTAATTACTGTTAATGTTATATGTTTCTTTCCTGTATTTTCCCATATCTTAGTTAAATCATACTACTTGTGCAATTTTGAACCTTATCCTGCTTTTAAAAAACATAATAGTATGCTATACACATGTACTCATGACCTTAAATCTTCTCTGAAGTCTTTTTTTTAATACTGTATAACATCAATATTAAATAACATCAGTCTTAATTTATTGAACCATTCTTACATTGGTCAGTAATATTGTTTTAAAATTTGTTGTGTATTTGATAATCCTTTGATAAATGTTTCTATAATATTTTTTACTACATTTTAAAAATATTCTTAGAGTATTAACTTTTTTTTTTTTTAAGATTTTTATTTATTTATTTATTTGACAGAGAGAAATCACAAGTAGATGGAGAGGCAGGCAGAGAGAGAGAGAGGGAAGCAGGCTCCCTGCTGAGCAGAGCCCGATGTGGAACTCGATCCCAGGACCCTGAGATCATGACCTGAGCCGAAGGCAGTGGCTTAACCCACTGAGCCACCCAGGCGTCCCAATGTATTAACTTTTATAAGCCTTTTGGTTCATACCACATTTTTTCCAGAAAGATTATCCCAACCTTTAAATTACTGCTAATAAATAATCCTGGTCAACATTACTTAACATTATTTGTCACAACTGACATCATTGTTTCGCAAAGGTATTTTCTGATTGTTTTACAACTATGTAGAGATATGACAGTTTAGCTCTGCTTAGCTGCCAGCATTTTAATTTAATGGCATTTAGTGAAAAAAATAGTGTACAATTAAATAATATCTAATTAAATTACCAGGAATACTAAACTCATCACTGTTCAAGTATTCAGTTTAAGAATATCTGTTTCCCTTTTAGGAGTTAATGTAAGTGTATGTGTGTCTTTGATAGTTCAGAAATTCTTTAGCTTTGATTGTGAATCTTTGCTTTGAAAAATAGGACTTTTTTGAAACATCATTAGTGAATTTTTAATGACTATGAGAATTGTCATTTATATAATCATCACAGTATCTAACGTGTATGTGATTTCCAGTGATGGCACAGGTGTGAGCAGATTTTAGAGGAATTAACTTTTCCATTAAGCTATAATGAAGAGAATCACTAGGCTCAAACAACTCGTTTCTTTCATAGTTCTCATTTGTATTTTAGTACTTTGCAAATGGGGCTGAAAGAGTAGTAATTGTTGGTGATTACTCATTTCTTCTATGACCTAGTAAAGTACATTAACATTAGTATTTTCATCCAAAGGTAAATTCAAGGTTTAAATGGATATATCTTTTTCTAATTGAGATTTATACTGTACAGTACTACTCCAGAACTTGTTCACATTCCATGTTGGAAACAGGATCTTTGAGAAATCTGTATTTTATACACACACACACACACATTTTGTATACATATGTATAAGTATGTAAGTACATATATGTAAATTCAAATACATAAATTATATAATATATATATATAATATGGTTAATTTTGTTGTACTTTTTCCGAAAGCATCCTTCTTTGTTAATCCCTAATTATACTTCCCTGTTCTTTTCTCATCTACCCCTTCTTTCATTTTTTCTGCAGCTGCTTCTTAACTGAGTCCCTTATAAACTTTGACCTGTACTTCCTACCCTCATTATTGCTTCACTTGCATCTAAATCATTTTCCCAGAAACTTACCTCTGAGGATGCCAGTGAGATTCCTTTAGTGGCTTCTTGCTGACTATAAAATAAGCCCCCCACACGTAAATCAAAAGCAGTTTTCATGTCAGGCCCCTTTATTTTGCCAGTGAACATACTGAGGCCCAGAGAAGTAAAATGACTTTGTCCAAAAGTTGAATCTAAGTGGAAGAATTGAAACTCTAATTGAAGGGTTAACATTTGCTTTATTTCTTCAGAGATGATACTGTGGTGTTTTTTTTGTCCTTGAACATAATATAGCTTTTTCCAAATGTACTTTATGCTGTTGAGCTAACACAAAAAAATCAGGTTGTCTAGTCATGCTCATACTAACCAGAGATCTTAACCAGTGTCAAGCTTTATTAATTATATCAAGGACACAAGCAGTTAAAATGTACATGTGAAACAGGGAATATCCCAAATGATTCCCCAGATCTTTTTTCCCATCTCAAACATAAACTCTTTGACCCAGAATAATGGATACACCTTTTCCATTCATACTCCTTAAATAAAAACACAACAGAAGAACTGAGCCTACTTGAGTGAATCCTTATTGTCTTCCACCAAGTCTTTACTCATTCTGTGCTCTCTATCTCTGTTTGGTCAAATCCTGTGCATCCTTCAAGGAGCACCTCACATGTACTTCCTCCCAGTTGGATGTAATCTCTTCCCTTTATTATCTTTCTTATTTATACTGATTATTAATTTCTTTTCTACTTAAATGTAAAGTACCTGAGGTCTTCATTTTTCTCCGTCCATTAATTGTAGTTGTACTACATGTCCAGGCACTTTGTTTTAGAAATAAATATGACAATCCTAACATGATGCTTTCTATACAGAACCTTTCCCATAAATATTTTGGGAAGGAAAGGAAAGGAGGAAGAAAGGGATATAGTAGTAGTAGTCTTTGCAAGGTTAAATTGGATGTCATTCTTCAGACAAGTTTAATAAAACATTGAACCTTGGACTTTGTTAGAATATTCTGCCTACATGTTGAATGTAAATTTAAGTTAAAAATATAATTATAGGTCTAAAAAGAGTAAATTGTCTCCCTAATATTTACAGGATATTTGATTCTTGAATATTATTCCATGGTCAGATTAAACAGCTACTAACTTTCTCAATGAATATAGTTTTTGGAATCATTACTTAAAAACTTTAATTTTTATCATTTTATAATGGTTTATTTATATTTATATATACTATATATGAATATATATATTTATAATAATTATTTTTATAATGATAATATTTATCATTATTTTAATTTTAACATAACTTTAATTTTAATCATTACTTAAAAACTTTGGCTGTGAATTTCTTTTGTTGTTTATTAAAGACACATTTTTAAAAATCAGAGTAGACTTGTTTTATTATGGGATAATCTGTGTTGCAATGAAAAGTACTCCAGATTTAGTAACTCAAAAATGTGTAGGTGAACTTCACTAACTTTTGAAAATGACTTTTGTAGTTTGTTGGGTCAGCTAAGTTTGCCCTGGAGTAATACACAAGTATGTATACATACTTGGGCCCCCTTCTAAAAATGTAAATCTAACTTGAAATCTGTTTGATAGTAACTGTAATTTTGTTTCTCCCCTTTCCCTCAAGTCAATGACACACTTGATGACATCTTTGATGGCTCTGATGATGAAGAAGAAAGCCAAGATATTGTAAATCAAGTTCTTGATGAAATTGGAATTGAAATCTCTGGAAAGGTATGAATGTCTTCCATCCTCGGTCGGAAATCAATTCTGCCAATTTTGTCACTTAAAGTTAGCTTTTGCTGTTAGAGGCATCTTTTTATATATTTGAATGGCAAATGTTTTTGTAGCATATCCTTTGTGTCCTTGCCCAGATGTTTGATAATGCACATTTTTTTTCCTTTTCCTTTAATATAGATGGCCAAAGCCCCATCAGCTGCCCGAAGCTTACCATCTGCCTCTACTTCAAAGGCTACAATCTCCGATGAAGAGATTGAACGGCAACTCAAAGCTTTAGGAGTAGATTAGTCAGAAAAACCATAATATTTTGCTTACTTATAATTATTAAGTATAAACCAGGCACAGTGCAGATTCCTTTTACAAAACACATTTATTTGCAAAAATGAAGACCATGGAGCAAACAGTTGTTTTCTAACCCATGACTGTTTTGAATCTTTTACCAAAGAATGACAAGGATGCAAAAATGGGAACAGTTTGGATTTTAATTAGAACTCTTTAGAAGTGATGACGTGTAAAATGTTTGACTTCTCTTCTGCATGGCATAGAGAAATTATATTCGTTACTTAGTGTTTATGTTCTGTCTTTTTGCAGTGAATACAAAAATCTTGTTAAAAGCCACTGGGCACCAACTAAAGAGACATGTAAAAATATTAAAAATATATCATTAATTCTGTATCTGTTGCTTGTCCTTTGTTAGTGATATGTAGTATGACCATAGGCAGTTCAGCTGCCAAATTATTTTTAAATGATCTAAAAGAAGAGTGCTGTTTAAACATCTGTCCTAAAAACAGTCATGAGCTTTTCTTTTCTTTTTTTTCCTTTGGGAGAACATGCTAGTTGGTAAGTTTATACCTTTCAAAATGTGCTTGGCACCTGCCTTAAACAGCACAAATATATTGTGCACATCTTTA
This sequence comes from Mustela putorius furo, assembly GCF_011764305.1. Classification (NCBI taxonomy): domain Eukaryota; kingdom Metazoa; phylum Chordata; class Mammalia; order Carnivora; family Mustelidae; genus Mustela; species Mustela putorius. The sequence goes on from NW_025421987.1 coordinate 18,415,472, forward strand.
AATTATTTTAATGGACAGAGAAGACTTAAATTTTAAACCGAAATTAAGGCCTCTTAGAAAACTTATCCTGGCTCTCTTTTATAAAGCTTATGAAAGTGAATTGAATGAATTAGCAAAAACAGGCACTGAATTAATAACATTTTATAGTAATAAAACTGTATTTTGGTCTTTCTTCCAAGAACTGAGAAAACTTTCCCCATATAAGATATAATTTAATCTCTGTTTAATTTTGATCTTCAATAGTGTGTATATTGAACCCTCTGAATAGAAGCCATCCTTTTTAATTTAACACTACTATGACAATACTTGACCTAAATTTTAAAATAAAAAATAGCATTTTTTTTTTCTTGGTAAATAAACTACAACTTTGTCAGAAATTATTGCCTAAATGTGTATTAATGTATTAGCAGTATTTTTTAAGGTGAAGTTGCCATGGTATTTAATGTATGTATAGGAAGTGAGAAAAAATAAAATGGCAGATTAGTTAGGGATAGAATTTAGGATTAGGTTTGTTTAAAAAAGTCACACTGTAATATATGGGTTCTAGCACATCCCACCATAAAAACTGGAGAGGAGATCAGATAGGTGTCAGCCTGGTTAGCTTATGAGGATGGACATTTTGGTCTAATATCGACAATGTAAATCCCATTTTATGACAGGGTCTACATGTGGCATATGGATTGGTGGGAAGAATGTAAAGTTTATATTGTTTATAATTCATAAACCATTGTATGATGTTCAAAGATCAGGTTGCATTATTGATAGTATTAAATAGTTTCCCTGACCATTGATGGGTCAAAACATTTTACTGGATTATGGAATGTTAACCCAGAATTTGTTTTGATTCTTGGATGTACTTAATGATGCCAACTAACTTTATTTACTTTCTTGTTTACATGCGGGGGCTTTTGTTTTTAAAAATTATTTTGTTAAAAAAAATTCCAATAAAGATTTATTGCTATTATGCTTTTTTCCCTTATCTTTTACTCTATTATTGGCTTCTGCTAAATTAACATTTTTATGCATATCTGGTAATTTTTCAAAAGAATGATTTTTATTATTTTCCTAGAAAGAAAATTAGGTAACTCTCTTCCTTACATTTTAACAAATGTCATTTCTATGAATTAGCAGCTGAAATAGGACTGATGTTTATGAATGGAGGAAGCCTAAGAATTGGTGGTTTTACATGAAATTGATCTGATCACTCCTTTTCTAGAACTTGCAGGGGATAAACATTTTTAAATACTATTTTTAAACAGGTAAGTCTTAGTGATTTCCTTTATTTTCAGTCAAACATGGATACTATAGAAGACTTTGGGACCCAAAGGAGAGTGGGGAGCCATTCTAATTTGGCTATATTTATAAAATGCTCCTGTGGTCCATTTTCACAGTCATAAATTTTATACTGTTACACTATCCTTTACTAAAAATAAAACTTATTTTCAGTCCTTAAATTAGGAAACAAGGATTATTATACATTGAATTCAATGAAAATATAGTTGACCCTTCAACAGTGTGGTGTTATTAGGTAGGGGCACTGACCCCATGCAGTCACAAATCCACACATAACTTTTGACTTCCCAAAAACTTAATTATTCAAAGCCTACTGTTGACCAGAAAACTTACCAATAACGTCAATTAACACATATTTTGTATGTTGCCTGTATTGTATTTTGTATAATAAAGTAAGAGAGAGAAAGGAAAATGTTAAGAAAAATCATAAAAGTAAATACATATATGGTACTGTCTATATTTATTGAAAAAAAAACTGCATATAAGTGAACCTGCAAAGTTTAAACCAATGTTGTTCAATGGTCAACTGCACTGACTTTTTTTTTTTTTTTTTTTTTTGCCTTGCTTTCCCTAACTTCTCTTTTTTGGCAAAAGGATTACTTTAACAACTGTTGTCAAACAAGAGGTTGCCAATAGAGAGAAAAAGAGCATAGCAATACCTCTGTTATCAAGAAGGATGCAGCCCAATATCACATTCTATTACTGGATGTAAAAGTCATGGGTGGGGGGTGCCTGGGTGGCTCAGTGGGTTAAACCACTGCCTTCGGCTCAGTCATGATCTCAGGGTCCTGGGATTGAGTCCCGCATCAGGCTCTTTGCTCAGCAGGGAGCCTGCTTCTCTCTCTCTCTCTCTGCCTGCCTCTCTGCCTACTTGTGATCTTTCTCTGTCAAATAAATAAATAAAATCTTAAAAAAAAAGATTTAAAAAAGTCATGGGTGGTAGAGATTTCAGGGTATCAGAGAAAAGGAATGTGGTATGAAAATCTCAGTACTGATAATAATAGCTAGCCTTAGAAAACATGAAATGACCATCTGTCAGATGATTGTGTTGTGTAGACTACATTCTGTGCTCTGAGAGGAGTGCCTGGCAATGGCAGGCCCAGTGGAAAGGGGCTCAAGATTGTGACCCTTTAAGACCAGAGATAATCTGGTAGCCTTGAGCTTTATTTTATTCAACCTGCACAGTGATACATATTTTATTACTTGCATTTAAGTGCCTTTAGGAGAAAACTGTACTCTCCCCTTAGCCCCAAGTACATCCCTTACTAGCTCGGTAGCCACACTTTTAGCCTGATCCCTGTGGGCCTAATTTAAGTATGTGCTCCTATTTTAGACACTCCCTTGTTAAAACACAGTGTGTTTCTAGAGACCAATGATGGCTTCCTCCTTTGATGCCATTATTTAGGTTTTTGGAGCAGCAGAAAAATGGATCAGCTTTTCAATTTCCTCTCTGTAGAAATTGAGTCCTGTCAAGGGACATAAGACCGTTCTTCCATACTTACTTCCTTTAAAAAGTCAATTGAATTGAATTCACCTTAGAGGAAGCCTAGGATTGTAAAGTTTGATTTAAGGAACTCTAATTGTTGGAGCACCACACAACAGATTGTTCCTTACTCCGCCCCGCCCCCCCCCACACTCCCCAGAACCTGAATGCAGGTGTGCACAGACCCACTGCTCCCATCCCTGATGGGTGAAAATGGATCTAGTAAAAAAATCTTTATTAAAATCTTTACTAAAAAAAGTCTTTACTAAAAAAATCTTTACTAGATCCTTGTGGATCTAGTAAAAAAATGAAAATATTTTTTTACTAGATCAATCCTTCCACCATTAGAGATGGAAAGGTAAATTTATGAATGAGTGTCAACCACCTCTACCAGATAAAGCTGATTGTATGAACTGTATAACTGACAAGTCTGTTCTAATGGACTATACTAAACTCCTGAAGATTTACCACTGAAGAGTTCACAACAACATAGGATGGCAAGACTACGGCTAAAGTCAGCTTTGCCATTTATTCTCAAATAATATTCCCAAATTTGCCTTGGAAATTACATCTGCTATTTGTCTAATTGCAGTTTAGCACTCTAAATAACACCTATTTTCTATAAAAAGATCAATATCTATTAAAATATTTCACTAATACAAATACATGAACTGTAAATACCAGTACACTTAAACTAACTTGTGAATAAAGATTTGCTATTTCAATATCAAGTATTGATCCAAAATAATTCCTTTTAAGGAGAAAAATTACTTCCCAACATTTGTTGTATCTAAACTGGAATGACCTTATGGGTGAATGTCTGATAAGATTATGATCATATATGTATGTGATGATGATAGCAGCATACATACATGCTTATTTTTGGTTAAAGATTAAACGTTCCCAGCAGATTCATAAAGAGCAAAAAGTCACTACTCTTATTTTGCATCCCATTTTGTTTCTATTTGCAACTTTCAGACATGCATATTTGCATTTTTGTGTATGTATATAGGATGTATATATGTTTGTATATACATCCTATCCCTGCCCTTTGCAAACTAAAGAATCCCTTTGCAATCAGTGTGTGTGGTAAGCTGGTGAAGTATACAGAGAAGGAACTGACATATCTACATGGCTGAATAACTTGGAATTTACTCTTGAATAATAAGTTTTTGTATATATATATATTTTGTTCAACATTTCCTGTGTGCTAGATATATACGTAAGCATAGATGATTAAACCACTGAAAAAGATCTCTTTTTGTTAATAACACATCAGAATTTCTCGTCTTCCAATTCGTGGTGATTATGTGTGCATGAACACACGAGATCTATGGAGATTATGACCTGTACAATGCTTGGTCTTAAATTAATATAAAAACCATGATACTGGATAGTATAACTTATTCAGTAAGCATTCTAAATCAGTAATAAAAGTTGGTCTAATTATTTCCATTTGTGTTATATAAAATAAGTTAGATAAACATTGCCAGCAGATTATTTAAACGCAAAAAAGGCCACTTAGATATTACCTTATAGTTTGCTTCTACTTGCAAATTTCAAAGAAGTGCATTCTTATAAATTAAATAAATATGTTCCTTGGATATAATTCCCCAAATTTAAATACATAATATGTCAAACTTTTTCATCAATAATAAATCATACTCTAACCAATTAAACCAAAATGATAGTCTTTTTTGATAAGATTGCAGATGATTTTCTGGTTGTGAGACTTAAATCATGTTATTAAGTTAGGCACCGTTCAAGTTCATAGCAGTTGTTAACAGCCCACTCCTTTGGTGATTTAACAAAGACAGCATGCCCACTAGGCGCAGACACTCTCCCGGGGAATGGAGGAACAAAGACAAACAAACCAGGTATCATTCTTGCGCTGTTGTAGCTTACAGAAGAGCTGCTTGGGGTTCAAGAATCCATAAAAGATATTTTCTATAAATAAACAACAAAAAAGCTAAATACCTGGGAAGAATAAAAGATAAAAAGTGTCGCTTCTGATTAAGATTTATTTCTAAATGCACTAATAAAATTCAGAGGCACCTCTGCCTCTTAGGTGCAAACTATTCAGTTCAAACTGTTAGAGCTGATGGTAAGCAGGATATTGGTTAATCAATTTTCTAATTGTATCTTCCGTTGTGATATTCTTTACTTGGCATTGTGACTGAAATGTTAAAAAGCTAATAAACAGCCTTTGGAAAAGGAATCAGACTAGAAGACCACATGCACACTGTGTGTGTGCGTGTGCATGTGTGTGTCTGTAGATAGAGCCAGAGGGAGAGAGAGAAAGAATGTGAGAGGATCACTGTTTTATTCCTGTTGGTATCTTTGGTTGAAACATGCACAGTTTGGCTTCAGAGAATAATTCCTTTAAAGAAAATAATTCATCAATATTTAAGTTGTATTCTCTTTTAAAAAAGTAGAAAAGCTTCTGTAAAAGTTACTGATATAAAATGATTTTTGAAGCCAACCAAATAACTAATTTCTATTTTCGTTGAAGAAGAGAAAGGAATGAAAAAAAAAAAATTGGCTGTCACACAATAATAAATTTTATCTGCATTCAAGATGTTCCTTAGAAATAGTAAATAAACTCTGATTAAGACTTGTTTTCACCCGTTTTTCTCTCTGCCTTCGATTGCAAAACCAAACTCTTACTACTTCTTTCTCAAGATTCAGTTCTTCAGCCATTCGCATGATCTCTTGAGAGGAAGGTTTATTCTGTTCTCCGAAGTGCCTCTCCAGAGCATCTTTAGCAGCAATACTGAGGGGAGGGGCGTAGAGAAAGAAGGGGGAGATGATAGTGTTTTTATGATGTTTTGGCAGATCCAAATTAAGTAGTGTTGAATATCCTAAATATCAACATTAATACCATTTAAAGACTTTGAAAGCCCTTCCAAAGCGTCAACAAAGCTAAATATGCAGTCTGTAGAATATTTAGATGCTTGTCTTATGCAGGGTGTCCTGAGCCAAGTTAAGAGGAAAGTAGTAAGGTGTTCTGGGCTTTCTGTATTTGTCCCATTTTGTGCCACTAGAGGGCACTGATTTCCTAATAAGGAAATGAACATTGGTGCAGGCATTTCTAAATGTCTCTAAGAAATCATGTTATTTACAATAGACGAAGTGTTCAGTGAACTCATCGACCAAAACAAAACCTGTATTTTAGAATTTCCTCTGTAATTTTTATGCAAATCACCAAAAGATCAGCAATTTTTCTGGTTTGAAATGCAAGGTATCATGTTGGACTTTGAGACTGAAACACTGATGACTAGTTTTGCTGTTTTTAATAACATAGATATCAAGTTGCCACAGCAAGATGTATCGAAAAGGACAACAGAAATGATCACTCTCTGTAGAAGTGATTGTTCAATTTGTATTTTATCTAAGACTTGTAGAGCAAGTGTTCTTGAATCAAATAACCTACTTTTCTATCAAATGTTAAGAATTACTAGCTCTCCCTTTCTCACTACTAAATTACTAAATTGCGCTTTTTCACCAATCTTGTTTTTTTCAGTTGACTCTACTCACCATACATTTATGTTTCGTTACACCTACATTATCCTCACTCTCCTGTTTGTATTATATATTCCATCTCCTCTGGATGTTTTAATATCTCAATACCTTATTGTTGTTCTTCGCTTCCTTTTTCTTTCATTTGCTCCCACTTTTTCATTGTACAAAGCTGTAATGTGGGGAAAAGAGAAATGATTACAAAAACAAAGCAGGTTCAAAAAAAAAATCAGATTTGAGTTTCAAATTTTCTTTGTAAAGCGATGCAAAATAAAGTCACTATGCATTTTTGTCTTAGATTTTTGCACTCTTCATTATTTTATAGTACAAGACCAAGATACAGATGTTAATGCAGAAATATTAACTTTGCACAGACAACTGTCTATTAGTGGTATGCTGACCATACTTTTCTTGGAACACTTGCTTTAAATGCTTTCAAGCCTTGCTTTTTATCCAGCCTTCTCATTAGTTGAGTAGATAATTTTATTACATTACCAATTGCTTCTGTACTTACTTGGAAGACTGGTACGCACAAATGCTCTGGTTACAGTAATATCGGGTTATAAAAATTCATGGATGATCACTACAGTACGAACAGAGCCAGAAAATCTGGATGTGTTAAAAAAAATCATTTCACCACTTCACGCCTCTGCCACATTATCCAGAAAGCGTCCTTATGCAGCTTCTTTTCTCACTATATTTACCTTCTCAAGAAACTTATTTCTGCACATGCATGAGCTTTCCTCTTTCCGGGAATATGAAACATTTATTTTTCATCTGAAAGAGAAAAAAGCCAACTAAACTGCAAACCTCTCTGCTTTAGCTTAAATCCTAGCAAGGAAGCCATCGTTTTTAGGTTAAGACATCACAGAGCCTATAACTTCAGTACCTCCTACTTGCTCAGCTTCCTCCAGCCATTTAGATAATATTGCTTTTAGCTTGCAGGCATTTTTAAAGCTGAGCTGCAGGTTTTCGAATCGGCAGATAGTTGTTTGACTGAATTCAGAGCCGTGCACAGCTGCCAGGGCTTCCCCGACGTTGGTTTGGGTGTAGCCTGTGAAAGGGCAGGAGAGATCTGTTAGCTTCAGCTCTTCTAGAAGCATTCATTTTGGCCGGTTATCACAGAAATTGTGTCCTTCTTCATCAACTATTACATATTGCTTTAAAGCATATATTCATTGGCAATTTGAAATTGCTTAGTAAGTTCAGTGCAGAATTGCTCAGTACTCTAAAAAACACTTCTAGTTATCTTTTTCTAGAAGTCAAAATTATTCAGACAGGAACCCCTGCCATTCACAATATTTAGTGAAACTGGATAGATATGTCATAACATGTTATATATAAGATACTTATAAATTCTTTCTACTCTTATTAAATATCTGATATATGCTCAACAATATAGTATATTAAATGTAATGCATAAGTTATAATGATATAAATATTTTTATCTCAACTGTAAGAGTACAAAATTCAACTATATTATTAAACGGTACCAAATAAAAATAAGAATTATGCTGACTTTCCCTGAAAACGTGTTTATTATGACAGTGAGATCACCCAATATTTTACATGTATTTTTGAGCACATTCATTTTATCATTTGGTAATGCTTCTATCTTCAGGCCAAAGCTCTGTTTAGATTGTCCCAAAATATTTTTAGAGTACAGGTTAGTATCAACCATCAACACAGAATTTGAAATACAGCCATATGAATAGCAAACTGAAAATGGCTGTTACAAAGGTGCCCACTGCTGTGTTTATTCCATATAGTAACTGCATATTAATTCAGGGCCTAAAGCTATATATCTGTATGCATAAAACAGCTACGTACAATGCCCATCAATAAATATCATTACAAAATTACCTGTGCTTCATGCCACAAGTGCAGACGGTGGAACTATCATTTTCAATACATTTAAGAGATACACTACTTCGTGAATTCAAGTCAAGGTTAATTATTATAGTTATTTTATGTTAAGAACACTATTGAATAGAAAGTGTGCGAACAGACAGTTCGCAGAGAATTACAAATGACTGTAATACACGTGAAATAACACTTTTCAATCTTCACGCATAAATTTGAAATGAAACCACCAGAGCACGTGGGTGGCTCCGTCAGGTAAGCACTGGACTTTTGATTTCGGCTCAGGTCACTATCTCAGGGTCACAAGACGGAGCCCCGTGTGGGGCTCTCATGGGATGTGGAGCCTGCTTATGGTTCTCTGTCTCCCTCTCCCTCTCTCCTACCACTTGCACGTGCGCTCTCTTCCCTTCTCAAGAAAAACATACAAAAAACCCAAAAACCTACCGCGGGAACCACTTCAACCTATCTGATTTGCAAAGATCCAAAAGATTAGACCATAGTTTTCCTTCAATAATTTATTCTATGTGCTGCCAGTCACTGTTCTAAGTGCTGAGGATATGCTTTTAAGGAAAAGCAAAAGTGGATAAAGAAAAAACTACTGCTTTCATAGAGATTATATTCTAAGGAGTTTGCCAAGTGATACTCGTGGTGGTGGTAAAATTTGGCATAACCTCTGTATAGACCAATTTGATGACATCTATCAGAATTACAAATATACGTGCACTTCAAGAAATTGTGTATATTGGGGTGCCTGGGTGGCTCAGTGGGTTAAAGCCTCTGCCTTCGGCTCAGGTCATGAACCCAGGGTCCTGGAATCGAGCCCTGCATAGGGCTCTCTGCTCAGCGGGGAACCGGCTTCCTCCTCTCTCTCTGCCTGCCTCTGCCTACTTGTGATCTCTCTCTCTGTCAAATAAATAAATAAAATCTTAAAAAAAAAATGTGTGTATTTATACAGGTACAAAATGCCATCAGTGGAGTGAATCATTGTAGGGTGGTTTTTAACAATGTAAGATTGGAGACAACCTAAATTTATCATCAGTAGGGGACTGGTTAAATAATATATTCATGAAATGGAATTTGATAGACCTATTTAAAAAATCTCTCTAAAAATTAATAAGGAAAGCTCTATCAGATAAATGGTTAAATAAAAAAAATCTGAAGATATGTAAGTATTTGCTTATATGTGCAAATGGTATCTCTGGAAGGATGCAAAGAAACCAACAACATTGATAAACAGGAAAGACAAACATAAAAAATACATTTTACTTACACTCTTTATGCCTTTGAATCATATGAATGGCTCATCTATTCAAAAAAGTTCAAACAAAATAGGGAGAAAAACAAGCACTTCAAAGTTAATCTTGAGGTAGGTAAGTTGAAAAAAAATATCAATTAAAAAATCTATGTATTTAGGATCTATAGAATGAACACGGAAATAAAAGGTTTTTTTGTTTTTTTTTTTTTTTGGGTAGGATTTTCATAATTGGACTAACTTAAATCCACAGCACAGATGTAGAATGAGAAGTATCGTGGACTTCTGAGCAGAGAATAAGAGACTGACCAGTACTATCAAGGATTTGCAGACCAAGTTGTATGCCCATTACCCTTAAGAAGTGCATACCTAACTTAATTCTTCTCACTTTAAATTCATTGGCAAACTTCTCAAGTTCTCGGATTTCTGGAGAATCCATGTCTATTGGCTCTTCCACCAATTTACTTTTCCGCCTGAGTTCCTGCTTGAAATCAGTGACGGTGGGGTCCTCTGCCAGGAGAGGCTGGTGCATGGAAGGAAAACCATGACTCAAAGTATGGTCAGGAAACTTATAAAGACAAGGTGTTAAGCTACCTGTGAATAAACAAAGAAAGAGAAAGAAAAGGGCCATTTGTAATTATCCGCCATTTCTACACAAGCAAAAGTTTTGCACCTTAGAAGCCATTATTCCCCTGCAGCCATCACAATTCTACAAGGTTAAATAACATTCAGCTGTCTGAAATGGAAGTCAGGGTGGCATAGTATAAATGTGGTTATTTCTTTTCCACCTTCCTCAGAGCAGTGAAAACAAAAATAACGCCAAAGAGCAAATTCTCTCAGAAGTATGTTTTCCATTATTTTGTTTTCTCTTAAAAGACACCTGTTCCTGTGAATCTGAGGTTCAACTGAAACCCGGATGTATGTTTTGATCTCTGTTTTAATTCAATACACAATCTGCGATGTTTATTATAATCAAGGCATATCGTTAAGTGCTATGCTGGGAAGTTTTCTTAGGATTCGAAAATGGACTTTACAATATTAAGAAACTCCATGGTTTTATCAGCCAGTGCTTAATTTCAAGGGGAAATAATCATGTCATTTTAAAAATTGAATGAAGGCAGGTAAAAAGAAAAGTATGAGAACATAAAATACACTAATATGCTTAAATAGATTCAAGGAGTGAATAGAAAAAAGTAATTTCTAAAGTTCTATTAAAAAGTCAGCAACAAGATTTCTTGAAAAGTATACAATATAATGGAATCATTTCTTGATTATTATTTAAGAAACAAAAGTAAGTGGCAGGAAGGGTGTAATACTAGATATGATGGGCATTTACCCATAAATGAAGCATTAGATCAGTTGATTGGGTTAAATGATAAATGACCAAAAAAGATCTAATTCTTAAAAAAAATTGTTTCCAGATTTCATTCTTTACTAGAAAAGAAGAGTTTCTCAATTGGAGACATTGGCTAGAGGATAGCATAAGCCAAATTTCCACACATTTTATTTCTATTTTCCTCATCAATATATCACGTTTTTATTGGTAGAGATTTCACTTTGATTTATATTAAATGACACTTGTATAACCAACACATTTTAATATAAATAGAATATTTGGTAATTATTCACTTTTCTTATGATTATAAATAAATATTTAAACTAAAAATAAATTGCTATAGGATATAGGCAATAATCATTCTTGAAAACACTGGAAAAATTTATCAAGTTTATGCTACCTATTAGTTCTCTATAAATACATTCACGAATCAAAGACATGAGTAATAATGTCGTTTTCCAGAATATATAAATCTTACATTAATATATCAATATGTAATGACCAAAGAATAGTGTAAGTCATCAAATTGTTGGCTCGTATTATTTATATGACAATATGTAATTATAAGGTATACCCCTTTCCAATAGACTATATTTTTTCTGGAAAAAAAGTAAATATACAAGGGAGGAGTTAAACAAAATAGCACAAAATAAATTCAGCTTCTGTGAAAAATATGTGAAAGAAATCATTTGTCTAGAAGAAAAATCCATGCTACTCTTTACAAACCAATATTACTATTTTACTTTTTAAAAGTCAGTTAATCATCCATTTTATGCTTTAGTGGGTAGTATATTGATCAGACCAGATACCATTTTTTTTTAAAGATTTTATTTATTTATTTGACAGAGAGAAATCACAAGTAGGCAGAGAGGCAGGCAGAGAGAGAGAGAGAGGAGGAAGCAGGCTCCCTGCTGAGCAGAGAGCCCGATGCGGGACTCGATCCCAGGACCCTGAGATCATGACCTGAGCCGAAGGCAGCGGCTTAACCACTGAGCCACCCAGGCGCCCCACCAGATACCATTTTTAAGAGAAGTTTTTGACTTTTTAATTCATTACATAGTTTAACTTTTGAAAATGGTTATTATTAATTTGGGGGTTATTTTCAGCTTTCTATTCATTTTGTATTTATGCTAGTTGAAGTAAAAGACTAACCTACCTTAAAAGAATACTGATCACATTTATTTTAGCATTTATTTGATATTTATCTCAAGATTATGTTTTCACTTAGGCTTATAGACTTGGATGTTAGATATATGAAAAATCTTTGCCTCTTTCATGATTCAAAAATACCACATGCCATTAAGACACTTAACGATGAACTACTCTGAGAAAGAGTAAAAGCAGTGAGCAAAAATGAGGCTGCTGGGTTTTTTCTCTTTCTTACTGTATTTTTTTTTAATTTGAAGTACAGTTGACACACAATGATACATTAGTTTCAGATGTACACCATAGTGATTGAACAACCCTCTATGTTACGCTCCGCCTGCTGTAAGTATGGCTACCATCCATCGCCAGAAGATGCCATTAGAGTATCACGGACTATGGTCCCTGGGCTGTACCTTTCCAACCTGTGACTTATTCAGTCCATGACTGGAAGCCCATATCTCCCACTCCCCTTCACCCAATTTGTCTGTTTCTCCACCTACTTTCCTCTGGCTGCCATCAGTTTGTTCTTTGTATTTATGGGTCTGTTTCTACCTTGTTTGTTTATTTGTTTTCCTTTTAAATCCCACACATAAATGAACTCATATGGTATTTGCCTTTCTCTGACTTATTTCACTTAGCATAATACCCTCTAGGTCCATCCATGTTATCACAAATAGCCATCAGGAGAGGGGGAGGAGGGGCCAGGGGGGAGAGAGGAAGAAAATCTGAAGCAGGCTGCATACCCAGCACGGCGCCCAACCTGGGGCTCGATCTCACAACCCCGAGATCATGTCCTGAGCTGAAATCAAGAGTTGGATGCTTAACCAACTGAGCCACCCAGGTGCTCCCTCTCATTCTTTATTTAAGGATGAGTAATCTCTCTCTCTATATATATATGTGCACACTACTGTTTGATTTTTGCACATTTAATGTATTTTAAGGCACTTTAGATAACTCATTTAACCTATGTCAAATTATTTTTATTGTCTGTAAGTAGTTTGTTACATAGCTTTTATATGATAAGCCATAAGTCCTGAATTTGTTAGCAATCTTTGTCACTATTTTCAATTTCTCTTGCTGACCATAGTCACACATGATGACGAATCTTCCATGTGATACTTTGTGCTGTATTCATTTCACATTTGTCATCTTCTTAACCTTATGTAAAAGCTAGAAAGATTTTTTTTTTTTATTCACAACTTAAGATTTAGAAAATTTAGGTAAAAGGCAATAACCTCCCTCGGGTGCCACAATGAATCAACGATACCGTTGAAACCAGAACTGAAGTCCAATGATCACTTCACTAAACCACATCAAAACAAAAACCTCATTCATTTTTCCGGCAGTCTGTCCTCCGGTAAACCAGATGACTTTCCTTTGAAGACATCTGCAGTTTAAACACATTCAGCTACATTAAACAGATGATTTCAGACAAAAATATTATAATTATTAAAATCTTAGAAGATAGTCACCTCTATTTCTGGAAAATTATAAATGTAGTTTATACATTGTAAACACTCTGGGAGGAAAAAATCAACATTTAAAAAATAAATTTGAACACAAGTCCATGAGAAGAGCACAGAAGACGCCATGTTCAGAGGTCTGGTGTCTGGAGCAAAAAGGAAAACATGATGTGTGATACATTTGTATTTTTCATTAAGTGAATATAGCCATAGTTACCCACACAGACATGGTTTTCCTGGAGCTAACCAGCCTTGAACAGAAATTCATGATGGTCACAGGCACAGTCAAACAAATGGCAGTGTCTATCCCGTGATCCTGTATTTGGGGGAGAGTGGAGAGTGACTATGGTATGGTAATTATGGAAAAATATTTTTAAAACCTTTCTAAGGCATGGATTATTGAAAAAGAAAAAAAAAAAAGAAGAAGAAGATAAAAGCAGCAGGGAGTCCTGTGCAGTAGAGGTCTTGTAAACCATTTCCAAAACATTGATAAAGCAAAATTATCTGTAAGCCCCAGAGAAGCACACAGTGAAAGAGCCTGGAAGCGTTTGCACATTATTTACAGCCCAAAGTACATGTTCGCATTGTGGATGAATCCACCAAAGCCGTTCTCAATGGCTGTGTATATACTTGTGTGTGGCAGAAGTGGGAGAAGAGGTCAATCTTTTCAAGCAGGCCATGGGGAGGCAGAGGTGGCCGGCTCAACACTGGGGCCCTGCCCCATGTAACTGCCAACATCTCTGAGATTATGGGCCTGAAGCCTTAGAAGAACAGGCAGGGAAAGCAGGGGGATACAGTAAGACACATCATCTTGATGGAGATGTGCAAAGGAAGGTGTATTGGATATTTCCATGTATTTCTTTTTCATCACACAAGACAATGCAAAGCAAACCGTGACTGCGACTTGTGATCTCTACTCTTTTGTGCATTGGTAAATCCTATCCATATACAACAGGGATCCTCTGCCTGGTGTTGTAATTTATTTGGAACACGGCCCTGCAGAGTTGTTTACACATCGCCTATGGCTGCTGAACCGAGTAGTTGAGAGACTAAGGAAACAGGGAAATTACCTTATGTTACTGCTACTGAACAGCCGTTTCTCATTCAGAGGTTAAAAAAAACCCTTCAGAATCACTTCTTCCCTCAGAGGCAATACAACCAGAACAAGTTAGGGAGAAACAAAATGGGAAGGAAAGGAGGTGAAAGAAAGAAGAAAAGGGATGAGAAAGGAAGGGGGAGGAACAGGGGGAGGAGAAAGAGAAGAAGGAGAAGAAAGAAAATAACTTAAGAATAAGAGACGGGCTCTGACGTTGACTGTTTTTCCATGTCAGCCATCAAACTGATTTCTGTTGCCTTGTGCCTAAGAGCGCTGGAGCCCTAGGGCACTTTCAGCCACAATGATCTTTTCTCTTATTATCCACTTCCCATTAAAAAAATAAAACAACAGCAAAAAAAAAAAAAAGGCCATTCATCTTCGTGGTTAATTCCCAAACCTCCGCTATTTTGCTTTTCTCTGAAAATGAGCTTTGAAACGAAGACTCTCACAATTCACCTTGGTTTTGGCCATGACATAATCTGACCCCGCCTGGTTTAGGTCATCCCTGTGTGGCTGATGGGCCATCTCCACAGGAGGGCGGCAGGGTGGGCAGCCCGCTGAACAGGTTTCCCAGCCTCACCCAGCTTCGGAAACCAGAGAAGGGAACCAATTTCAGATACCCAAGAATTAGAGTTTCGAGAGGGCTTTGTTGTTGTTGTTGTTATTTTAGTGTGTGTTTATCTAGAAGAGCTTTTTTTTTTTTTTAAAGATTTTATTTATTTATTAATGAGAGAGGAGACAGCATGAGGAGAGAGGTCAGCAGGAGAAGCAGACTCCCTGCTGAGCAGGGAGTCTGATGTGGGACTCAATCCCAGGACTCCAGGATCATGACCTGAGCCAAAGGCAGTCGCTCAACCAACTGAGCCACCCAGGTGCCCCTCTAGAAGAGCTTTTGAAGAGCATTTTTAATTCGCTCTAGGCTGTTGAAGGGTTTAAACTCTCAGGAATGAAGGCACAGAAGACATTCTGTTGGAAGTGTATCGAAAGAGAAGATCATAGGAAAAACCAGGTCGAGCTGGTACAAATCTGCCACAATCCAGCTTCAGCGGAGTGGTGGCTCTCACCACAACTCAGCCAGGAAGAGGATGAAACTATTAGCAAGGACGAGGATGGAACTAGAGGGTATTATGCTAAGCGAAATCAATCAATCGGAGAAAGATAGTTATCCTATGATCTCACTGATATGCGAATTTTAAGAAACAAGACAGAGGAGCGTATGGGAAAAGAGGAAAAAATGAAACAAGATGAAACCAGAGAGGGAGACAAACCATCAGAGACTCTTAATCTCAGGAAACAAAGTGAGGGTTGCTGGAGGGGAGGGGCAGGAGGTGTTGCGGGGAGGGACACTGGGCAGGGTGTATGCCCTGGAGAGCATGAATTGTGTAAGACTGAAGAATTACAGACCTGACCCCCGAAGCAAAGAATACATTATATGTTGTTAAAAAGGAACAGAAAGATATATTTAAATATTAATAAAAATAAAGTGAAGCACAGGGTGTATGTCTAAAAAAAAGAGACGGAAACTCAGAGAGGTGAAGGGACTTGAACAAGGTTTCTAATTAGTTCATGGTGCGGCTAATTCATTTTTCCCAATTAGTCATTCTTTTCAGTGTGTCCACTCCTAGACTATAAGGCACAGTGGATTCATCTGGTAACTGCAAAGTCCTCTCAACCTTAACAAAAAATTAGTGAGAGCTCTTATTCATTCAAGGAAATGCTCAAGCTAAATGGAAGCATCAGACTAGGTTCTAAGGTTGCCACATTAAAATAAAGCAATTTCATATGCTTTGAAATATAGGTCTTTCTGTACCTTTCCTTTCCTATGGCATATGTGACAATGAACCTGTCTTTGTTGTAGGTGATAAGATACTTCTGTGAATTGTGTGGCAGTGGCTGATTTGATGAAAGCTTTGAGACTTCTTGGAAAATTCTAATGACATTAACCAGGTTTCTCTTGTGTATTTTATACCTTTGCTTTCTTATATTTGAATTCCTATGTTTTATAACTCAATTTGTGTAGCCTCTCTGGGGATAAAGACAGGAGAGTTCAGATTCTCTGAGGTTTAATCTGCTATGATGCAAATACTCACACTAAACATATGTCAAATTAGTGACATTCTAACCAATAATAAAGCGTCACTCTCAAAAAATATTCAAATACCATCTCTATGCTTGCCATGGTGAGTTTTTCTTCCAGGGACAACATGTATTTGCTTTTAAGACTACAGTGATACATTCAAATCTTAGGATAACCATTTTTGCTCCTCATGGTACTAACCACTCAGGCTTTGGGTCACTCTAAAGGGCTCTTCTGGGAGCCTCTCCTTTCCAGCTGCAGGGAGAAAGTGGGTTTGCTGAGGGCCTGCTGAGAGGACTTGGTAATATAGCCCGAGCTGCCCGTAGACTCTCACTGTGAACCCGGGCCTGGAAACAAGAAACATGTCAGAATTCTCAGGCCAGCTGCACATTCACTAGGCCAGTAGCCAGTGGCCTTCATCTGGTGGGGAGGGAGGTGGTAGCAAAAACCATGTTATAGTATTGGGGGGGGTGCCTGAGGGGCTCAGTCAGTTAAGTGTCTTGATTTTGGCTCAGTTCCTGACTCAGGATTGGGATCGAGCCCCACATGAGTCTCTGCACTGTGTTTGAAGCCTGCTTAGGATTCTCTCTCCCTTGTCCTCTGCTCCTCTCTCATCAACCCCCACTTCCTTTTCTCCGTTCCTCTCTTAAAAAAAAAAAAAAAAGTATTTGGCCTGTGACTGATGTTACCTTTGTGCTAACCTCAATCTATGCTGCCTGTCACTGGGTTTAAAGGAGCCTAACTGTGGAGCTGAGTTTGTGGGAATTATTGTGAGTGAATAGCAAGGACTCCCCTCCAAGAGACAGCAGCACACGGCCACGTGCTCGTCATTCCTATTTTCATAATCAAAATGTAGTGTGGGCCACAAGAAGCATTTTGCCTGCCTCTCTAGTGGCTAAATGCACAATTTACTATTTTTATAATGAAAGTAGTTTATCATCAAAAAAGGCTACTTTCATTAACCATGAATACTGATTAGCTATTAAATATATGAATCATAAATGATCAGTTTTCAAAGGGGGAAAATATGGTTGTCCCTATTTCATAATTATTAAAAAAAAGAGACACTAGGATTTACAGGTCAGTCTTCATTTTACTATAAAAGTGAGAACACTAGTTTATTCAAGAATGCTGCTTGGTAGGATGTAAGTGAAGCTAATTTATTCTGGAATATTTTATTTTAAAGTTTTAGTGTTTTATTTAGTCTCAAACTGAAAAATATGGAGAAATTAAATGCCAGTGAACTAATTTTTTTATTCAGTTTTATTTCGAATTTATAGTCATAGATCCATTTTTTTTCTATGACATATTAAGGATGATAACAAGACACAGCAGTGAGGAAAGATTTCCCTATTATATGATTCCTTTATCTAAAGCTTTTCTCTCTCTCTCTCTCTCTCTCACACACACACACACACACACACACACTTTTTTTCTCACAGAGCCCCAGTAGTTTTTGTCACTCATCAGGTTTCTCTCCCTGCTGTAGCAATGAATATAAAACATCAAAGAATAGCTTAAAAAATTAAGTGAACAAAATTGTGTACTTTATTAAACCATGAAAATCTTTTTTTTCTGGCCTTATCCTAAAATTGAGTTATAAAGTTTTGTTCTGAATGGATTAGGTCAGATTTTCCTCTTCTTTAAGGAACGTGTTATCACTGCCTTCATACAAGTATCAATAGATAATTAACCTTGATCTACTGATGCTTTATTTATCTAAAGGAGAAACATAAGTAACTTTAACTCTTCAATCTCATTTAAGAATAACAACAATTCTGAGCTGCCAGAATTTCAAATGAATATCACTGAACCCACTGCAACTGACTCTTAGCTTTCAATGTTTTATTTATCTTTGGACCACACATCCAGAAAAAATATTGCACTGAAGATGTTTTATAAATCTGTGCTGTCTGCTTTGGTAGCCACACGAAGTTAGTGAGCCCTTCAGATGTGGCTAGTGCAACAGAGGAATTCAATTTTAAATTTGACTTTATTTGAGCTCATTTATGTTTAAATTTAAATAATTTAGGGGAAGAGAGGGAACATTGAAGGGGAAGAGATCAGAGAGGGAGATAAACAATATGAGACTCTGGACTCTGGGAAACAAACTGAGGGTTGCTGGAGGGGGGTGGGTGGAAGAATGGCCTAACTCAGTAATGGGCATATGGAAGGCACCTGATGTGATGAGCAATGGGTGTTATTCACAACTAATGAATCATTGAACATTATATCAAAAACCAATGATATACTGTACATTGGCTAATTGAATTTAAATAAAAACATTTGAAATAACCACATGAGATTAGTCACTGCTGTATTATTACTGGATCGAACCCACTGATAACATCAAGTGACAGTCAGCCGTTTGATAGTCATCAATTAGAGTAAAAAGCATACAAAGCAAATAAAAGAGTTAAGCACAGAAGTTCAGGTCTATGGAGAACAGGGGCAATGAGATTTAGTCATTATGATCACTGAATGCATCCCACTATCAGGGAACATTTCAATAAATAGTGGTTTACCAGCAATTTCCAAAGTTAAGAGATGAGAATTTCATGATACGCTCTGGTCAAGATTCTCTCGGACCCAAGAAATCCATCTAAGTGTCCCCAACTCAATCTCTATAGGCAGACAATTTTTCTTACCTGCCATCACTCCATAGGTCGATGGCTGGTTTCCATAATGACAGGAAGGAACAGAATAATGAAGTCCCGTTGCTGTGTTTCCCAACGTTGTCACCGAAAAATATGTGCACAAACATTTAGGAGTTTGGATCAAAGACAAAATAGACGGGACTGGTAAGAAAATGTATGAGGATTCAAGATACATTCATTTCATTGCAAAAACACACATTTATGTGATTCTTAAAGTATATGGCATAATTCATTTTTCTCTTAATGGAAATCCTCTGATGAGTAGATTAAAAGCAGGAATCAAAGTTTGCCTCAAGTAATCAGATCATAAATCATTAGTGTGGATGATAGCATTCATTAACTATGCTCAGCTCTGTGAAGGGGTGACTGACCAGTTTGGATGTTGGCTAGTTGGGAGTTGCAGAATTCTTGTAGGTTGCATCTCATATAAACATTACAATAAACTGACTAGAGGAATAATCTCTTTAAATTCTTGTGTAATATGGTAATATGGAGTGGTCTTTCTCTGGAAGAATGAATAGAGAAATCAACTCTTGAAGAATCTTTACTTCTGCTTATTCTCCTAACAATTTCTTCCATTCAAAAGAAAATGTCCAAGCAACTAGCCTCTAATTGGATACAATCATAAAAATTTCCAGTAAATTCAGAGGTTTATGAAAAATCCATGACAGTGTATGATGCATTTATGTTGATGCTGAAACCAAGAGGTGGTATGTTTTTTGCGTGTACACAATCAGTTCAACAATTACAATAATAAAAGCTGGTCAAAAAAAATTGATTGTTGAATGACTTGAAATCTATAAAGGTTGAACCCAGTATATAAACATAACCATTCATAGTTACTCACCTTGTGGAATCAATGTATATGAAAGTAAATTTAAAATACTAAATTTTAATCGAGCTTTAAACACAAATCACCAACTAAGAGTTTGGGTATTGACAATAAAACCACCATTTATGTATTCTATTTTCTGTTTTCCTTCATATCCTGACCATAATGATGGGTTTTCATAAATATAATAGGATCATAAATCCTTGAATACATATGAGATGTTAAAAGTATAGAATTAGAATCCTTTGACAATATTGAGATGCCATCCAGTGATTAAAGACTTGAGTTCACTTCAGAGAGCAAAACATTTTCTCTTAATATTGAAAATCTTCAATATTGCACAGATTTTCGTTTTACAATTAACATGTAGAAAGAAATGAAGTCACTTTACAGCATAACAATATTTTATAATGATTACATGTAAATATCTTACTATGCAATCTAAAATTAAACAAATAAACAAGAAACCCATGTAATGTCCAAGTGTTCTTTTCATTATAAGCAATATTTCTAGTTTCTTACGAAGTAATTTATAATTAATGGAAAAATTATAAAACTGATGCTATTATCATGTATTTAAATACTATTATTTGTCTATTTACAATAGATATATCTATTATTTAAAATATATAATCAGTTATGTGATAATTGCTTAAATTTACTTATAGTACAAAATTTGGTTAAAATACTCTATTTTCTAAAAAATATGTTTGGGGAAACTCCCATTTTTTAAAAAATTTAAATTATGAGACTCTTTGGTAGATGAAAAACAAAACAAAAAACCGTCTACCTTAATGATTTCACCCAAATCCAGATATCCACTTTCTAGATTTTAAAAATTCAGCTGCAGATTAATCCCAAACTTACATATGAAAGAAATTTACTCAATCCAAGACTTTGTCAATTTATAAAGCTACTTCATTACCACATAAAGGACACATTAGCAACACATACTATTTGATTGCATTTGAGACAATATATTCAATTTTCAAGCTTACTTTTTACATTAGAAAATTACATAAGAAAATATTAAAACTTGGTTAGAGAGACTGAAGACTCTTTGGAACTCAGTTTTAAGATATTTTAACTCAGTTTGTGGGCTCTAAATGCTACATATTGCTTCTAGCTTTGATTTTTGAGTTTTGAATGATGCTAATAATGTTTGTTAAGATCACTTAATTACAGTATTCTTTGAAATCCACTGTTGTTGGTATTGGGAATCATTCAGTTGTGTTTACTACAAGGTATATGGATGTTCTTGGACGTAGTAAAACCAAACGAATCTCTAAGATAAATAAGTAACACCTTTTAAACACTAAATTATTTTACCTATCCCTTTAGTTTTGTTCCTTACCCATAAATATTTCCATAGAAACATTTTCTGGATTAAAAACACCCAGGCTTGCTGTTTACTTTTGTAGAAAATACATCTCCTTTATAATAAAGCCAGCAATTGAAATTACTACGCTTAATAATATTCTTTAAAAATGTCTAAGGTAGTTCGGCCTTTTTTAAATAGCCTTCATATTTAACGTAAAGGGAATTAAAATGAAGGAGAAAATAAAAGAAGCAAAGAGATTCTAAACTAACAAGATTGAAAGCATCCGTCCGGCCGCACGCAGACTGGTAGGGGAGTCCGTACCTGTGGACATCACGTTGGTTGCATGGTTGGAGACCGGGAGGCACTCGGCAGCGCTGTGGTGCATGATCAGAGGCAGAGTTGCAGAAGCCTCCGAATTCAGAGGTATGAAGGTATCAGCTGAAGTAAAAGGTTGGCAACTCATTCCCACAAGACAGGAGAAAGCTGAGAACTGCTGCTCCCCAGCTCAGACTTTTATTCTATTACTGTTTCCAAGGGCCGTTTCAAATCTCACTCCCTGCATATATACATCAGGAAGGCCCTGAGCACCAGGAGGGCGCGTGCTTGGTACTTATACTGCAGGGAAATCCCTTTATACATGTTAATCGTCTTTTCCCAGGGGTATTGCTTTATCATGGTGCATCGTCTTTCTTCTCACCGGAACCTAATCCATGCCCAAGAGGGACCCTGGTTCTGGGGTATAGATGGAGGGAAAGGGAGAAATCTGAAACTTGAGTGGAGAACTTTCGTGATTGAGACCTTTTAGAAAGGATTCAAGAGCTTCAGAAGTTAAGTGTCCCTCCAAGAAGTAATCCTAAAATGAATTGAAAAATACTAGGTGCCTCTAAGTTACTAACACAATAACAAATTTTTATACGGGAGATTCTTTTTGATAACTTCTCATTCAATCTGCAAAACAACATAAAACAAATATTACACAATTTTTAAGAAACTCTATTTAAGAAACTGTATTTGAGTTTGTAATTGAAAGAAACTCTAAGTTTAAATTGAAAGATGCATAGAAAACTCAATCTTAGAATGAATATATTGCCAACTACTGATTCGGACTTAACACGCAATTGTGAAAAATCATGTAAACTAATTTGTTATATATTATAAGTAGAAAATAGAAAAATTTTTAATACAGTTGTAGTACTGTGTAGAGAAGACAAACATGACTGATAGTATCATTTTTCCTTGATTTCAGTTTTCTCATTAAGAATGAATATTTAGTTTCGGGCTTAGTGAAAAGCCCTTACTACATGTTGACACTATCCTAGGCACTTTCTATAGTTCACATCGTGCAAATCTCACATCTGTGTGAATTATTTACCATACTGTCCTCACTATGCTTAACTCCTCCAGAACCCCTGATCTTAACCATTCTGCTCCAGAGCCTACAGTAACTATGGCAGCGCTGGGTGCAAACCTTCCACATCACGTGAGCATGGGGGGGAAAAACCATATATATATACATATATATACATACACACATACATATATATATATATATATATATATATATACACACACACACACACACACACACTACTAATAGTTATATACTACTAATAGTTCATTCAAAGATAAATATATTAGCGTCAGAAAAAAATATATATGGATATACATACATATATATATATACTAATAGTTCATTCAAAGATAAATATATTAGCATCAAGTACAATGATCATGATTTCACATAATAAATGAGTGAATGCAATACTATTTTTAGAATGTCTGCTGGGGATAATAAAATAGAAGCAAACTGAGAGGCATAGAGATTACTGACTTTGTAAGCAAGGACTATGCCCCATTAGCTTTTTTGAAATTTTGTTTTATAGAATGTTTCCAGATAACTTGAATTGGCTGTTTTGTGCTAAACCTAATGTTTGTGTTGATAAGAATACTATCTCAAAAAACTTGCAACTTGAGTGTTTTGTTAGTAACCAGTTGATATTTTTTGGAAAATATAAGATTACCCAAATCATTAAATATTGCCTGAAAAATATTTATTGTAAAAGTGACATATTTTTCATTCTGAATTCTATATCTTTGAAGCTCTGTTTGCTCTAAATGAGAGAAGGAGTTATAGGTAACCAAAAGTATGTATTTCACACTTGCAGAATTTATATAATTTTCAGACCACATAAACAAAGAAACAAAAGGTTTTACAATGTATTTATGCAGAGAATTTCCTAAGAAAACTAAATAAAAATAAGTTTATTTGGCATTGAATATAAAAAAAATAAGCTAATTGATAGAGTCCTTGGAATATGCTGATAAAGCGTATCAACCCAGTGGCAGGTAATAAGGGGCATTGTAAAACCTCCCTGGACAAAGCAAAAAGCTTTCCCAGTAGTTTGTCATACTACATAGAATTTTACAGTTGAATCTTAGACATCATTTAATAACAGTTTTAAAATTTTTAACTCTTTGGCTGTGAAATGCAAATGAGAATGCTCCGGTTAAAACTGAGCAAAGCCAGAAAATAGACTTTTCCACTACAGTAATCTCACTTAGTACTATTAACAGTTAATTTATCAGTTTTTACAATCAGTTTCATAAACAATTATAATTTTGCATAATACTGAATTGTATGGATGTATTATAATTTGACCATCTCCTTATTGCTGGGTGTTTTGTATCACCTGCTTTTCATTTTTATAAATAACAATGCAATGAATGTTTTTATACATTTTTAACACAATGCGTTTTCACAATATAATCTGTATTTCAAAATATAATCTAAATATCCTCCCAATGGTAGATTCTTAGAGGTGGGATTATTAAGTTTGTCATAACAGGTTTTTACAGGTCTTAAAAAACATTCCCAAATTGATTTTTCAAAAAAAACTTTTTTTTAAAAGAATAGTTTTATGTTCATAGCAAAATTGAGCAGAAAGTGCTGAGAGTTCCCATCTACCCCTTATACCCGAACATGCACAGTCTTCCCCACTATCAAAATCATCCACCAGATTGTTACATTTGTTACAACTGATGAATCTGCATTGACAGAATTATCACCCAAAGTCAGTTTGTATTAGAGTTCCCTCTTATATTCTATGGGTTTTGATGAATCCATAATTACTTGAATCTACCATTGTAGTGTCAGAAAAGTACAGAAAAGTTTCACAGCCCTACAAATCTTCTTGCTTTGCCTCTTCATCCTTCCCTTCTAACCTCTGGTACCACTCACCATTATTTTTTTAAAGATTTATTTATTTATTTATTTATTTGAGACAGAGTGTGCAGGAATTGGGGGGGGGGGAGAGGGAGAGAAATCCTCAAGCAGACTCTCTGCTGAGCACTCCATCCTAGGACCCCAAGATCATGACCTGAGTCTCTGATACCACTTACCTTTTTATTGTCTACATAGTTTTAACTTTTCCAAGATTTCATATAGTTTGAATTTCATAGTAGGTAGCCTTTTCAGATTGTCATATTTCCCTTTAGTAATATGCACTTAAGAATCTTAAATTCTGGGTCTTTCATGCCTTGATAGCTCATTTCTTTTTAGTACTGAATAATATTTCATTGTTTTGATGTGCAACAGTTGGTTTATCCATCCATTTACTGAAGGACATCTTGTTACTTCCAAGTCTTGTCATTTGTGAATAAGGGTACTAAAAACATTTGTGTGCAGATTTTTGTGTAGACATGTTTTCAGTCCCTTAAGGTAAATACCAAGGAACGTGACTGTTAGATTGCACGGTAGGTGCATATCTAGTTTCATAAGAAATACCAGTTTTTCTAAAGTGGCTGTAGCATTTTGTATTCCCACTAGCAATGAATGAGAGTTCCTGTTGCTCCTCATTTGGTATCATCACTATTTTGGGTCTTAGCCATTCTGGTGGGTGTCCAGTGGTATCTCATTAAGTTAATTTGTAATTCCATGATAACATATGATGTTTAACATGTTTTCATATGCTAATTTGCCAATTGTATGTCTTCTTTAGTGAGGTGTCTATTCAGGTCATTTGCCCATTTTTTTAATCGGGTTGTTAGTTTTCTTTATATTGAATTTTAAGTGCTCTTTGTATATTTTAGGTAATAATCTATTTTCAGATATCTCTTTTGCAAATATTTTCTTCCAGTCTTTGGCTTAATTTTTCAAGCAATTTATTCTATTATTATTTGGTTTCAAATATCAGGAACAAGTTGAGCAAAAAATAATTATTTATTATTAAGAGACATGGAGTTTCTTGGAACTCACAAAAAAAGAAAGTCAGGCCACTGGGAGATGCTAAATAGAAAATGGGAAGCCATTTGCCAAATCTCTCTGACTTGTCTATCTCCTTTTCCTTACTCCCTGCCTGACTGATTCTCCATTTATTTTTAGATCATGTCTTAAAGCTTTTAGCCAGGTGAAAGCTTTTCAGTCTACATTTATGAGAGATACATCCTGATTGGCCATGGCTAAGGACATGTTCTAGAAGTATAACATTGTTCCTGGTGCCCAAACTTATGAATGGATTGGTTTGCACTGGAAGCAGTCAGGCATTTGCAGACAATGATGGATAGAATGTTATCTGGGAAGATGTTCTTAAAATGTGAGTGATGCTCTTCTATAATTTTACAAAAGCACCAGTAGAGTGAAATTGACAATTTTCTTGCATCTCCATGTCAGTAATAAAAAACTAAATACTTAGGCTTAAATACTAAATATTAATCTGTTAAGACAATGGCATCTTACTAATTAATTTACATTTTTATTGCTAATATGCTATTTTTCATATCTGTATTAGCTATTTGTATTTATTGTTTTGTTAATTAGCAGTATATTTCACCCCATTATTTAATATCTTTTTGTTTTATTATCAACTAGTGTGTTTTAAAATATATAAAGAATGTTAATTTTTAGTGTTTTTATTTTGATTGAAATTTTCCTAATTTCTTGTTTGTCTTTTATTTTTTTTTGAAGATTTTATTTATTAATTTGACAGAGAGAAAGAGAGATCACAAGTAGGCAGAGAGAGAGAAGGGGAAGCAGGCTCCCTGCTGAGCAGAGAGCTGGATGTGGGGCTCTATCCCAGGACTCTGGGATCATGACCTATGCTGAAGGCAGAGGTTTTAACCCACTGAGCCTAAGGCAGAGGCTGTAACCCACTGAGCCACCCAGGTGCCCCTCTTGTTTGTCTTTTAAATTTATATTGGACACTGACGTACATAATAGGTTAGGTATGAACTAAATACGTTGATCTTTTCTTTTTACATTTCTTAATAATTTCAGCTTTTTACATTTTATCTTGCCCAGTAATTTTTTTTTTAATTTATTTTTTAAAAAATTATTTGAGAGAAAGAGAGAGAGAGCATGATTTGGGGGTAGGATCAGAGGAAGAAGCAGACTCCCTGCTGAGCAGGGAGCCAGATACAGGGCTCCATCCCAGGACTCTGGTATCATGAGCTGAGTCAAAGGCAGATGCTTAATGACTGAGCCACCCAAGCACCACTTATCCAGATATTTGTTTGTTTTGTATTTTGTTATTTTGGAGTCTTTAAAAATTCCTTTTGACATTTTAAGTTGCCATATTCATTATGTTTCAAGAGTTTCTTTATAATTGCTTAGCATATTATATATATATATATATATATATATATATATATATATATACATATAATTGTAACATAATTTGAAAACTATCATATAAATAAAAAGTCTAATCAGGTCAAAGTAATAAAGGAAAATACAGCTGAAATCTTGGCCAGGCCGATTTGTTAGTTTTGTTCACTCATCGTAGCTCCTCCTCAGTGCAGCCAAGAATTTTTTTTTTTTTTAAATATACTGTTTGAGTTTTGGGCAGAATTATCATATTTTGAGAAAAACATACAAATCTATAAACATGCTATTAAGAAATAATAGCTGATTTTTCTATGTTTTTGTTTGAGCTGAAAACTATAGAATAACGATACGACATATAGATAGGTTCTGGAGCCAGACTGTCTGGACTTGAACTCAAGATTTACACTTTAGCAGCTATGTAATGACTGATAGTTAGCTTCCCCTTTCAGTGTCTCAGTTTATCTTATCCATAAAATGGAGACAATTCTAATACTCGTTTCATGGAGAGGAATGCCAGGCATGTAATAAGCTCTCAATAAATATTAGTAACCATTAATAAGTGACTTTTTATAATAGTGTTTATGCTTATTAAGTCTGCATATGTTATGGGTATTTCACTTAAATCTCACATGAATCCAGTAAGGTAGGTGCCATTGTATAGACTGAGAAACTGAGTCAGAGAGAGCCTAAAGCTTTACTAAAAGTCATATAGTCAATAGTGGAGCTGGTGTAGGAATTCAAGCTACACAATTCTGCCTTTTATTATATAAGGAAAATGTTGATATTGAGATGTATCTAAGTCTGTTCCCTATCTCCATGTACCTCTATATGCAGACTTCTTGTCACATGACTTCAGAGAGAAAACACGGGGAAAAGGATAACTCTTTAAAAGATATAGTGTTCTATCTTTTCAACATCCAGATTGCTGTATAAACCTATACGAGTATGCAGGTATATTACAAGAATAATATAGACATTGCTTCTTATGGGGCATAGGACTAACACTGCTGAATAATTTAACCCTATCTAATAATGTGTTTAATTGATATTAATAATCCTTTCCTCAAATTACAATTCAAAGCACTTCAAGCTGAATCAAATTTGTGGATATTTTAAGATTTCATCTATTTATTTGAGAGAGAGAGAAAAATCACAAGAAAGGGGCAGAAGGAGAAGTAGATTTCCCCCTGATCAGGGAGCCCTACTCAGGGCTTGATCCCAGGATCCTGAGATCATGACCTGAGCCATTATATATAAATATATATACCTATATATTTATATAAGCATATCTATATCTATGCTATATATAGTAAATACTATAGTTAACTATAGCTGTATATAGTTATAGATTATTTATAGGTATTTATATACAGATACATATATGCTGAGAGGAGAGAGAAAAGGGATAAAGGGATTGAGATGGGGGATTCCCATCAGGATATGAAAATGAATCTAAATTAATTTATTCAGATAGTCTTAGTGGCAATAAAATAGAGAATTCCCACAACTCATAACTTTTGAAAAGATGATAAATTTTACTCAAAGAAGTTTTTTAAGGAAAAGATTATACAACCATATGGCTTGAAAAGGAACTCCGTCACACTGGAAGCAGACATTATTTAAAGTGCACATCCGTCACACACGCCATGTTTGGCTCTTTATTGATTGTGAAAACAGCAATGAATGTGTGCATTATTCAGTTCATTCTTACTTAAATTCCTTCAGATCCAGAAATCAAGGTTCTTTATTGCCCAAGGAAGAGATAATGTCAATGGCTTGCAACCTTCCCGAAGATGAATGCTCTCTTAATGCTGTCTAAAGGGTAAACTCATTACTTACGGATAATAAATGTCAAGGTGAGACACTGACTTAGGAGTGATGCTCGCCCATAAGGGCCGTCTCCCCGCGGTACTACAGTCCATGGGTAGATTTATCATTGTCTCCCTCACTTAAAGAGAGTAAGTCTTGTCTAAACAATGGACTGCCGCACCTGAATTAATTTAGTTAGGAAACCTCTTTGCTCTGAGTTTCATTAGACAGCATTAACACACGATGCACAGAGATATATTTTGAAGTGTATAAATCTTTCACAAGAGATGTTTTCTATTGGTACCTGAATTAGAAGTGATATTTTTATTCCTTCAAATCATGATGGAAAGAAAATGATTAGCTCCTCAGTAGTCTGAGTGACACACGCATATCATATGGTGTAACAAGAAATAAGTACAGAACACGGCAAATTAATTGATATTGTGCTGAGGGAGCGTGTCTCCTGTTTTCATTTAGGCATCTCAAGATGAAAGAAACAGAATGCTTTCCTTAGTTACTGCAATGAGGTTATTTAATTATAATCATCTGGCGATGGCTTAGTTCATGACACAAGATA
Source organism: Mustela putorius furo (assembly GCF_011764305.1). Lineage (NCBI taxonomy): Eukaryota > Metazoa > Chordata > Mammalia > Carnivora > Mustelidae > Mustela > Mustela putorius. The sequence continues at coordinate 18,444,798 of NW_025421987.1, forward strand.
ATCTAATGTAGGGTTTGTAGAGGGAGACCAGGTAAACAGGGGTGTGAAGTGGGAGGAAGAAAGGTGTTTCATTTCCTCTGGTAGAGATCAAAGGCTATGTTTGATTATTTGGGATTGCCTCAGTGTTTTGCTGGGGTTTTTTTGGTTTTGTTTTGGTTTTTGGTGGAGAGGCAGAATATGTCAACTAAAAAAATCTAGTCATTTCTGTGTAACTCCCAAAGTTCTCATTAAAGTGAAGGCAAGCAAGACTTATTACAGATCACAGTGAAGAAAGAGAAGGCTTTCAGAAGACAGTCGTACTATGTTCTGCTTTAACACTATTCATCCTAAAATGTTATCTATACCTTTTGTATCTTCTTCCACTTATCCTTTGTTTACTTCTACTACCGTGTTTAAAAGTATAATTTATGCTGCTTTTATATTTCCTACTTATATTGCAAGACTGCCACCGGCAGATGAAATCTTTGTAAATTTCTGTATGATCACCTGAGGAGTAGAGGATCTAATGACTTAAACTTTCATAAATCTATGACTCTGAATCTTATATGGCTAAAGGTTTCTCTGTAATTCAAATGGGGAAAAAAAATGAATGGCTTGATGGATGTGGGAGAATTTAAGTGGCATTGTATATTAAATACATTGAAAAATTCCAATAATAAGGAGACATTATTTAAAAATAATACTGAGGGGACACCTGGGTGGCTCATTTAGTTAAACATCTGCCTCTGGCTCAGATCATGATCCCAGGTCCTGGGGTCAAGTCCCACTGAGTGTCAGACTCCTTGCTCCCTGGGGAGCCTGCTTCTCCCTCTGACTGGCTGGTCTCCCTGTGTTTGTTCTCTCACCCTCTCTGACAAATAAATAAATAAATAAGTAAAGTCTTTCAAAAAAAATAATAATGATGAAGACTGTTCTTGGCACATAGGCACATACTGTTTAGTACTCAATTATTAGAAAACACTATTTTTGATAATAAGACATTTCTTTCTAATATGAATTCAGATTCTGTTAGTGTTTACTGAGCCTCTACCCTGTGACCCATTTGTCCTGAGTGCTTTGAAGTATGTTATTCCAACATGTTATTTAAGTGAGTGTAATTCTAATGATCTCTGAGTGATTTTAGACTAATCTCTGTCCTATATTTTCCTGACATTGTTAGATAGGTGGTTCATCAAGTATAAGTTTGTTATTTATATATCTTTATTTGAAATACTTCTTTTATATTTCTTGTAGTGTGACTCACAGAAATCTCCAATTATTTGCACTTTACCTTGAAACTAGTAATCTCTCCAAGTCCTAGAATTCTTTCGATGTAGTAACTGAACAAGACTAGAGGAAAATTCAAGTTTAGTTCTGTAATAAGCAAGTAGAATGTGTCTCTGCGGGAATAAATGGAGACAACAGATTAAGACAATATGAGAAGAATGCTTCCTCATACCCCTAATAATAGCAATTAAGTACATTGTGTGTGTGTGTATAAATATATATATTTGTGATTAATTACCTGTCTAGGTCTTAGGTCTCTGAATAAAAACAAACATAATTACATTACTCTTGACTGAACCTAGAAGTTCAAGAAAAAAAAAATGAAGGTTTCAATAAAGGGTAAATAAAATTAGAATTTCTTTCACTGAGACACCTGCCTTGCACTAGATTGATTTTGCAAATGAAAACCCTCTGTTGTACACTGAAGAAAGAACTATCTCTGAGGATAAAGCTGTTCTTCCCACGGTTCTCAGAGAACACGTAGGGTGTATAAACAAAGTGTTTCAAAAAAAGTTTTTAAAATTAGATAAGCTAACTTCTGAATCATAAAGGATGATAATCTGAGTAAAACAATGAGCTGAATGGTTAATGTTTATGACAAAATTGAACACATAAAATAAATAAAACCAGTAGGTATCATAAAACCAATGGCATTGATATTAAGATACCATGAATAAATGAAAATTAAAAAGGGAGTTTTAATCAAGTCATCTAATGGAATATAAAGTTGAATCTGACAGAATCACCCAATTACTTCACACTATAAAATAAGATCACTTAAAAGTACATTGTATATTAAATCGAATATAATTATATTTCTTTTTTTTTTTTTTAGACTTTAATTTTTTATTTTTTATAAACATGTATTTTTATCCCCAGGGGTACAGGTCTGTGAATCACCAGGTTTACACACTTCACAGCACTCACCAAATCACATACCCTCCCCAATGTCCATAATCCCACCCCCTTCTCCCAAACCCCCTCCCCCCGGCAACCCTCAGTTTGTTTTGTGAGATTAAGAGTCACTTATGGTTTGTCTCCCTCCCAATCCCATCTTGTTTCATTTATTCTTCTTCTACCCACTTAAGCCTCCATGTTGTATCACCACTTCCTCATATCAGGGAGATCATCGAATATAATTATATTTCTAATGAAAAATCAAATCAGTGATTCAGAAGTCATAAATGATAAATAAATATTGATATTTATAAAATATTAAAAAACACATGACAATTACTTTTCCAAGTACATTTCCCTTTAATAAACGCATGTACTGATTAGATGCACAGCAAAATGAACATGTTTCTTACTTGTCTTAATTCTATTCTCTATATTTTCCAAGGGATCAAATAGATTGGAATGCATGAGGGGAAAAGAGAGGAGGATAAGTTAGAGGGAGTGGGGGCAGGGAGACTGAGGGATTGAAGAGGATTAATTTTGCATCATGTGTTTAAAGACCATTGGGAATCCCATTTAACGGTAGGTAGGAACAGGTGCATGGAAGATATGAAACAGAGAATGCTGGTCATGTTTCACATGTGATGGATACAAAAGCAAACTATACCATCGTAAGATTCAGTTCATTATGATGGAGATGATAAGCACAGTGTAAAATATGACAAAGAATTTTGTCTTCTTAAATTATTATTCTTAGTATTTCCTCTGCTTGTACTTGTTACCCATAACCCAGAGAGAAAATATAGGGAAATAGGGATGAAAATAGGAGAAGAACAAGTTCCTAGAATTAGTCAATTACGCAAGTTTGTAAAGCTAACCTCAGAATTCCCGTTTACAAATGATTAGTAATGGGAACAAAAGTTCTTTGGAGTTCATGGGGGCTTTGTAATATTTTAATTGCTTTTTTTATATTGAAGAGTAAAGTACAAATCATAATGGTATTGAGAAATAATGACCTAATGGAGCTTAACATATAAGCACCCAGAAAAGCCATTTCATTTTTATTCATACCTGAACTTTGGACACATACTTCTGTTTAATGAATATTGGTGTGTTAGTCAGAAAAACATCATCTGTTCAAACTCAGTTGGTAGTTTAAGGTTTCATTTTTCTATCAAACATCTTGCAAGCCAAGTGATTTCATCAGCATATTTAAATCAATGCTGAGCTCCGTAAAAGGTCACTTGTAACACTATGAAACATAAGACAGAGAAGACAAGACTTGAACCTAAAAACATTACAGTGGAATTGTTTTCTAAAAAAATCACTTTTAATATTTCATATTTACAATTTGTCAAATTCTACTAATAAGTTTAAAATCACCTGTATAAATCTCAATGTGAGAATTTCATTTTTGGTGAAAATGTTTTTAAGAATCAGTAGGAAAAGACAGTGTTATTTAATAAGTGGTCCCATGACTCTTGGCTTACTTTTGAAAAACATCAGAATAGGAGCTTTGTTTCTGAGCATATATCAAACAAGTACACGTGGATTAAGGCATCTGTTATTAAAAAAAATGCAGTCTTACAGGTAGAAGTTATAGGTGATTAAGTCATGACATAAACGGATTTTTTTAAAAAAATTATTTATTTATTTGAGAGAGAGAGAGAGACAGCTGGAGAGGGAAAACAAGCTGGGGGAGTGGGAGAGGGAGAAGCAGGCTTCCCACAGAGCAGGGAGCTGGATCCCAGGACCAGGGAATCATGACCTGAGCAGAAGGCAGACGCTTAACGACTGAGCCACCCAGGCGCCCCTTAAACTGAGTTTTAAAGAAAAATAAAAGGATTGGGAAGCACATGCAGATTCAGCTATAGATGCATATTTAAAAAGGCCTTTATATCAAAATCACCAAAAGCATAAGCATATTAATTTTAATACTTTGAATTCTGGAAAAATGACAATCATATAACCTTGAAAACTTTGTTACAAATAGAAATGCTGCATAAAATAAAGGTTTCTTTATATGTGTAGCTGAGCTACAGATGGAAGGAAGGAAGGAACAAGAAAGAAAAGAAGCAAGGAAGCAAGGAAGGAAGGAAGGTAAACACTCTATATAATAGAAACCAATAGACGGGAATCTGTACCACACCTGGGTTGCTGGAATAGTCCCTTCAAGGCTTTGTTGTTGTGTTTCTGCCATATTAGAGACACAGGTATCTTTGGCTCAGAGCTCTGGGTAAGGATTGAAACTCCTTAGGCACTGGTGTCCATCCTGAAGTCCTTGGGTCCTGCCAGGGAATCACTGCAAGTCCTCTTTTCTCCTAGTACCAACAGCACTCTATCCTCTCAGCCTGGAGAGTCTGAAGGCTCACCATCTAGACTTTTGGAAACATAATCCAGAAAACATCTTGCCTCAAGCTTTATGAAATCACTTGAAGAGATGGAAAGCAAAGATGGAGAAAGAGAAGAGAAAATGTAAATAAACATTTCCATAAAGTATTTTACCCTAAATTCTAAGATTATTTAAAGAAGATTGCAAATGGAAAATATTTTTCGAGTTGAAGTCATTGTGAAAATTATTTATGGAGAGCTTGAGGCTGGAATTCAGCTGTGAAGAATGAGTAGTACTTGAACAGAAGGAAAGACATTCTAGGCTGACAGAAATAGAAGACATAATTAGAAAAACTGCAGGGGGGGGGGTGTTGGAAGAAACATAGTAAGCAACTAGCCTGCCTTCTTGCTTGTCTTCAAGGCCACCATGACAATATCCTAATTATACTACCATTTTCAAATACCGACTTGAAACAAAAAACTTAAAACTCACTTTATCCAAATAAATAATCTTGGATGTGGAGGAGGGCTGGAACTTGTTGAATAAGTAATTGTTTAAAAAATTGGATAAGAATATAACTATTATACAATCCTCTCAACATCTCTTCATATGTACTTCTCTCCACAATAATGATTTTTACTATGTTTTTAAAATTACGTATTTGAGATGAGTAAGCCTCATGTCTGTGTCCACCTACTCCCAGGCCTCATGCACCATTTTTGGAGGAGCTAGATCTTGGAGGGGGTGCATCTGTTGATTTTAAATGGTCACTTGCAATGCTGTGTTATCCCACTTAGTGAAAGCAGAGCTTGGAGAAAGAGCAATTCTTCAATTAACATTGAGCATTAAATTCTAAAAGACTGTACTTGAAATGAATGATTTCATGGGAAGTATAAAAGGATCAAATTTAACCCTGTTGGCTAAATGGAAATCAGGCTTCTTAGGAAGATGTGGAATACATTATGATACCTTGTGAAAGTGTGAAAGAAAGAGACAAATCAATTAAAAAACAGAAGTAACCAAAATAGGTGTAACCAAATAGAGGCAGATCTTTGTAAATTGATGCTGCATGTTTTCTTTTCCAGTGAACTGATGATCTATAGTTTTATTCAATTCACAATCCACTTTTGGCAATTGATACCAGTCTTCATGTACAGATGAGGAAATCAAGGTTCAAAAAGTTATTTTAGTCAAGTGGCAAAAATAGAATGAGTCAATGGTGGAAAAACACAGAAATGTCACTTCTGGCACTGAGTCAATAACACAACTAGTGCTATCCGAAGGCTAATTCATAGCAGCTCACACGATATTACTGAACATGACTTTCTTACTCCCTAGGTGTCTCCACTCACAAGACTTTGATGATTATCACTGGTTATCCGTTTATTAAAATAGTCTCCTTCTCTTATGATTAGGGTGACCACATAATTTATTATCCAAATATGGATAGCTTTTAGAAAAAAAGTAGTGCTTTTAAAAATTGTACTGTGTACCAGGTATGAACTAGGTAAACTGGGATACGGGGTCTGGCATGGTTGAGGAAGCAGTTATGACCCATTATAACAATTACTTGTAAGATTTATGTAGCATGACACAGAAACCCAAATGGACATGGAAGAGGTATGTTCTGACAAGGAATTTAAAAATGGATGGTGGGAATATTTAATTTGGGCATCCTGGTGAGATAGCTTATAACTGCCAGTCTAAGAATACATACAAAGTATGGTGGAGGGCAGTGACATTCACCTTCCAAAGATTAATGGGAATTAAAATAAAACTATCTACCCACCATCCAGATTGCCTACAGTGACTTAGGAAGTGACTATTTAAAAAATATTTTTAAAAATATTGATCAAAAAGAGCACGGAGTTTCTTCCTTTTATTAATTAGATTGTGAGAGCTATGTAAAATTTTATTGAATTTAATATTTGAGCAAAATATTTAAAATTTAAAACCTACAGTGTTTGATTTTTCAATTGGATGGACCTCAAAAGCATTATTCTAAGTAGAATAAGACAAAGATGATCTCACTTACATGTGGAATTAAAAAAATAGTTTCATAGATACAGAGTTTAATGGTTGTCACAGGGTGGGGGTGGAGGGTAGGTGAAATGGGTGAAGTGGGTTAAAAGATACACACTTCAGTTGCAAAATAAATAAACCAGAGCGGAAAAAATGGGGCGCCTGAGTGGCTCAGTGGGTTAAAGCCTCTGCCTTCTGCTCAGGTCATGATCCCAGGATCCTGGGATCGGGTCCCACATCCAGCTCTCTGCTCAGCAGGAAGCCTGCTTCCCCCTCTCTCTCTGCCTGTCTCTCTGCCTACTTGTGATCTGTCAAATAAATAAATAAAATCTTTAAAAAAAATAAAATAAACCATTGGCAAGTAATGTAAAGCATGGTGACTATAATTAATAATTCAGCATTACACATATGAAAGTTACTAAAAGAGTAAATCTTGAAGTTTCCCATCACAAAGAAAAAAAAGACATCGTAACTATTATGGGCAGGGATGTTAAATAGACTTACCACAGTGATCATTTTGCAGTATATTTAAATAGCAGATCACTATGTCGTAAATCACCTGAAACTAATATGTTATATGACAATTATACCTCAATTACTACAAACAAAAAACAAAAATACAAAAATAATCACGACTAGGACATATGTGTTTAATTAGCCAAATAAATAAAATTTGGTTAATAATTTCTATCCATATATATTTACATCACCTTTATTTAATAACATGGGTAGGTATTTCTCCATGTCTTTAAAAAGTCTAATAAAGACATTTTAACTGTCTATATAATATTTCATCATATATATTATATTTGGTAATGTTAACTTGTTACTGAATATTTAGGACAATTTCAATATTTGACTAATTATACATATGCACTCATGAAAATTTTTGTTTATCAATATTTGTTAATGTCTATGGTTACTTCCTTAGACTATACTGTTATGAAAATGCAAATGAGTTGTTAAAAATTGAGGAACATTTTAGGAGTTGCAATACATACTGCCAAATTATATTCTCTAAGGGACCTTTAAATTTATACTTTTACTCGCTATTCAGAAGTGTGAAGTTCTCAACATACCCTTGAGAAATTGAATAATATATTCATAGAAAGAATATGGTATCTGATTATTGCATTTTGATTCATTCTTTTTCTTCTTAAGGAGGATGTTTACTGCTGGTTTATAGCATTTATCTATTGGCCATTCTTTTTTTCTTTTTGCCTTTCAACTATGTAATTCTTTTGTTTGATCCGTCTTGATTTTTGATCAGAGATAAATATGGGAGAGTATCAAATGTACTGTCAATATTATTATATATGCAATTTCAGCAGTCCTCCCCTTCCGTGGATATAAATATAATTGACTAATTTTGAAGTCTGGCATATAGGAAGGAACTATGAAAAATGAGTAACATGAGTAACAATCATGCTAGCATTGCTAAAGAAAATTAAAGCCTGAAAGGACTTTGGAAGTTATCGAGACCTCCAAGAATTCAGCAAATTACTTAGATGATAGATTCTTAGTTCTGGAACGCTTTTCAGAAGCAGGCTTTCGACCTAGTCCCACAGTTCTTTTTATGAAAACTAGCATGTCGTTACCACCTGAACACTTGGCCACAGCATAGAAGTTACAGAAAAAAGAAGAGAAAGAAGGAAGTAGAGTTGGGTGGGTAGGGTTGTGGTGGGAGTGGAGGAAGAGTTAGTAGTTTACTGTCTGTTCCTTTGCAGTCTTGAGATAGTATCAGAGATCTTCTCTGAGAAGTCTTCTAACAATAAATCCATCTACCACCTGGGGTTGCTGATAAAAGCTCATGATATTTGCATCTCAGAGACTTTGCATTGGTGAATCCTGAGGAGGCATGCACACATTCAGAGTCTAGTTGAACGGAGCCACCATGATAACTCGAGCAGGTGTAAGGAATTCCATCTGTGGGATGTAGAAATGAGAAGCTCTTATTTAGAAAGTGAAACAAATGTATATTTCTCAAGTGTTTGTTTAGTCTAACTAAATATTCCCTCATCTCTATTGCTTCAATAAGAAAAAATAGAAGAAAAAGAACAGGGTATGAGTATCATAATTCCTAAGTCAACCAATTCATTTCCTTCATTTGAATAATTACTCTTTGAAAGCTTCTATTTTTTGGGCTTGTTAAAAACATAGTCTTTTTTCTTTCCATTGTGGTGTCTTTTGCATTAGTCATTCCATTTTTTAGAGCATTCACTCCTCTCTGTTTCCCCCCCCCCAAATCATTTTGTGCAACAAAAGACAAATAACAACTCATTCTTTAATGGGAGTTACTTCATTTTAACAGAACTTTAAGTGTAGCAGCTTTTCAAAAATAGCACCACTCCCAGGACTCTAATATTTTGTCTTTTCTTTCAAAGGTTTGGGAAAAGTAGTACAGAAAAATAAATGACAATAAGGAGAAATCAATTCCACTAGCTACTGTGATGTTTACTTTTTTATGTTAACTTGGCTAGGTTATAGTGACTGGTGATTTAATCAAATACTGACCTAGGTCTCTATGAAGGTATTTTGTAGCTGTGGTTAACATCTACAGTTGACCTTAAGAAAAGGAGATGATCCTCAATAACGTTATTGACCTAACCCAATTAATTGAAGTCTTTAAGGGCAAAAACTGAGATTTCACAGACAAAAAGAAATTCTGCCTCAAGTCTGCAACATCAGCTTCTGCCTGAGTTTCCAATAGGCTGGCTGCGCTACAGATTTCAGACTTGCTAGACCCCACAGGCACCTGAGCCAATTCCTTTAAAGTCATGCACGTGTGCAGGCTCGCTCACACACGAGTGTGCACATACACCCACTATATGATTCTATACATCTCTTTCTGTAGAGAACCTTAACTGATACAGCTATTAACCATCATTAGTGTCCAAGATTATTGGCTAACTGAATAATCTTTACTATTTTTAAAAACAATACCTGGCTACATGTAGTATCTCTAACCAGAACTGGAAGAGAGAAAATGCACAGAAAAAGACACAATATGAAAAAACACGGTAGTCCATGAGATTGTGCCAGAATGTTTTGTATTTCAGGATTTAAAAGAGCTTGAAGTATATTTTAAAGTAAAATCATAACTAAAATTAGTCAGGTATAAATATAAAACTGAATGTACTAGCAGCATACACTAAACAAAGTGCAAATTGTATTGTATTAGAGAATTCTCTACCATCTGTCCATAAATGGTTTCAAAGTTCACACACTTACACGGATAGTGATATATTCCAGTTGATCAGATAAGTGATTATTACTGGTGTTGTCAATAACCAAAGTAGTATCACAGTCTTAGAAAGCTGCAAATTTTATGGTGGAACAAGACAATAAATAAATGCATGATGACACAGGTTTAAGCCAAAATATTACTGTGAAAAAGGACTTGAAGTAAAAATATTAGACCATTAATGTTACCATGATATCCTATACCCCAACCCTACAAATATGTCCCTAGACTGAAGCATTCTCCAAAGCCAGTACTTAGTCCTTTCTCGTAAGTCTCAAGTCATCTACATGTTTACTTGATGTCTCATAAGACTCAAGTTATCTACATGTTTACTTGAAACATGTTTGCAGTTTCCTCTCAAATTACACATATTGCCAAAGCATTGCCATAGGTCAAATGTAACCCCAAAAATGTTGGATTTTGGGGATACAGAAGATGTCAATGAGAGAAAAATGTATTTATAGAATATATTGTTGATGTTTGAGGGAAGAACCAATTAATACTCTCGCATTTCTACATCTTGCAAAGTATTATATCAAAATATGACTAAAACTAATAAGAAAATTAGTAAATACTCCTTCTGATGGTAAAAATATTTTTTTACTATTCTGAGTGTATTTGTCTCCCTAGGTGTACTGAGTGATAGACAGAAAGGAGGGAACGTGATGGTAAGAGCACATATGGGTATTATATAAGACTGATGAATCACTGACCTCTACCTCTGAAACCAATAATACATTATGTTAATTAATTGAACTTAAATTTAAAAAATGAAATTAAAAGGAGATGTACATATATATAACTAATTTATATATATATATATTCACATTCTTATTCAGATTGAAACTATATATATATATAAAATGGAATACCACCCAGCCATAAAAAAGAATGAAATCTTGTCATTTGCAATGACATGAATGGAGACAGTATAATGCTAAGTGAAATAAGAGAAAGACAAATACAATATGATTTCACTCATATGTGAATGTAAGAAACAAAGTGAATGAAGAAAAAAGAGACAAACCAAAAAATGGATAGAGAAAAAAAACGATAGAGAACAAACTATTACCAGGAGGGAGTTGGGTCAGGGAATGAGAGAAATAGGGGTTAGGGATTAAAGAAAATATTTATTATGATGAAAAAATAAAATGATAAAAAGGAAGAAAAACCATTTTATATACCAAGTTGGTATCTGGAATAGCAAATTATACCAGCACTGATCTCAGCTTAAGTAAGCAAATGGATGAAAACCTGTGTCTGTGTATATCGCAGCACAGGATCCTGAGAACTTAGGAGATACTGAGTGTGCATTTTTTTTTAAAAAAGATTTTATTTATTCATTTGACACAGATCACAAGTAGGCAGAGAGGCAGGCAGAGAGAGAGGAAGGGAAGCAGGCCCCCTGCTGAGCAGAGAGCCCCCATGTGGGACTCGATCCCAGGACCCCGAGATCATGACCTGAGCCGAAGGCAGTGGCTTAACCCACTGAGCCACCCAGGCGCCCCTGAGTGTGCCTTTTTAGGTCCCAGGTTCTGGCATTTGGCCATCAGACATTTCCTGGGCATTCACATCCATCAATACTGTAGGCACTCTTGCCCTTAAGCAAATCGCAGCCAGCCCTTTCAGTCTTTGAATTAGTCTGTGACCATGTGTCCATCATAATAAGCATCAACAACACATGAGGAGTTAATGTGTCATCATCATCTAGCAGATTATCTTCTATCTATATCTATCATCTATCTATTATATATCTATCTATAGATATCTGTATCTCTATATCTATTATCTATAGCAGATAATCTTCTATCATAAAAGCAAACACTTTTCACTAAATTAGGACTCATTTTTCATTCTGCTACATTTTCATTTTGCTACATTTTTCATTCTGCTCGATTCATTCTCTCATCGAGCTCCACATTGGGCTCCCCGCTCAGTAGGGAGTCTTATTCTCCCTCTCTCCCTCCCCTGCTCATGTACTTGCTCACTCTCAAATAAATGAATAAAATAAAAAAAAATAGATATTCTTTGTTTTGTCAAAGTGGGCTGTGATGTGAATAGAAATTAAGGTGAGAGCTGTTCTGGTACCTTCACTATAAATTCCCATAGGGGCAGCTCTAGTCTGGGATAGAAAAAGCAATAAACAAATTATAGACTTCCAGGGGGCCCACAAGAGCTTGAAACTTCCCCATAACCTGGCACTAACCCATCAGGTAGATAAAATGCTCACATTCCTATTACTCCTTTTAGTTTAAGTAAAGATTGTGAAGCAACCATGCAAAGCCTTAGCCAAGAGTTCGTAAGTCACTAGCCTTCCTGATCGTTTTCCAGAAAAATACCCTCCATGTAAAAAAAAAAAAAAAAAAAAAAGCTAGAATAGATATTTATTTACTGAATATGTTTAAAGAATGCCCACAATGTTTTTAAAGGAATTTGAAGTAAGTTACTGCAAAGCACTTAAAATCTGACAATTAAAAGCAGTGTTTAAAAAAAGAAATATTGAAATATTGGCATTTAGCCAAAAGGAAGCAGCGAGTGGTACTGTGGTCTTTAGTCCACAGAAGGCATATTGATGACTGCATCAAGGAGACAGTGAATATCCCACGTATTTAGCACTTTAGTGGCAAAGTCGTGTTAGTGCAGTGCACCATGAAGACATAGACACTAGATGGGGGACAGTTGCTGGAGGAGATTCTAGAAAAGCTCAGAAAGTTGGCATGACAAAAGTACTACAGTTATGCAAATTTTGTCTCCAATTTCACCTCCAGAGTGAGTCTGCTTTGCCATTTCTCTTCTACATATTCTTCTGCTCTCGGAAGATGGTAGTTAATTATTATTCAAAAGAGTTGGAGGAATGGAGTAAATGAAAGTCAGTTACTGTGAGTTAATATATGGCACCAAACCTTTTGGTTCATTTGTTAATTAAGGAAAAAACAAAACAAAACTGGGGCACCTGGGTGGCTCAGTTGGTGGAGCAACTGCCTTCAGCTCAGGTCATGGTCCTGGAGTCCCAGGATGGAGTCCCACATCGGGCTCCAGCTCCACAGGGAGTCTGCTACTCCCTCTGACCTTCTTCCCTCTCATGCTCTCTCTCTCTGTCTCTCTCTCAAATATATAAATAAAATCTTTTAAAAAAGAAAAAAGAAAAAAAAGACTTTCTGAGGTAGAAGTTAGTGTTCTCTCTTTCTCTCTCTACACACACTCTATCTAGCATTAAATTGCAAAGCTTTTTGCAAACTGACACGAATACTTCCCCCCTGATTATTTTTAAATGCTATTTTAAAAGCAGTTTCAAGTTTCTGTTGATTGTTTAGGTGGTTTCCATGAATACAAATGGTTAGGAAAAGAAAACTGGAGGGAAAGCGAGAGGCTAGTACCACACATGCAGTGATCATTCATCAGCTGACTTGGGAAATCAAGTGGGAAGTTGATTGAAGGTCTGATTGCTATCAGTGTGTGTGCATCAGATAAATTGTCCTCTTACTATTCTGCTCAAGAAAGTTGGCTCTCGGATCTTGAGCTCTTCTGCTCAAGAAAGTTGAGAAATATAAAGACATTTCATAAAAATTGTAAAAAAAAAAGTTGAATAAGAACAATTTTGGTACCTAAAGTTGTAAATTTCTCATTAGAAAGTTTAAAGTTTTACTATCCCCAAAAAGTTGACTAAAGGTCTGAGACAGACAATTTTACTGCATTTAAAAATAAATGTTTAAAAAATAAAATTCAATTTAGGTGAAATACTTCTATGCATCTTGAATAGTGCTCAACCTTATTTAATTTTCTAGGTCCTTAACGTTCATCTGGCTCTCCATGTAGATTGCTTTTATTCATGATACTGACATGTGCCTCAAGTCCACCAGCAGGTGGCACTACCACACACCTAGAGCCTAGAAAACAAAAGGAATTGTGAAGATTTATCTGAGAATGTTCTCATCAGGAAAATAGAAACAAGTTTAATATTTCTTAGAAACAAGTCTAATATTATTTTTAAATAATATCTGTAATAAAAAGTCAAAGCTTGACTTCTGAGTACTTTAATGAATTATACAGAGATGATCAAATATATCTATATCTATCTATCTATCTACCTATCTATCTATATATATATATCTCCATACACACAGATACACAGAGAGGGGGAGAGAAAGAGAGAGGGATAAGCACACAGAATACACACTGAATGTGTTTCTAGGACAAATAGAAAGAGGGCAGATAGTTTTTCAAATTCTTGCCTGGTACCTGGAAAACCCTTAAAGTGGCATTTCTTAAGAAAGGGATTCGCAAATATACTGAATTTATTGACTAATATAAAATTATACTCCATGGTAAAACTCCTTGGAATAAACTCTGCATCATGGGTAAGTGATAATTATTTGTTTCAGTTCTCAAGAAAAAAATGTAACATTTATTTTATTATTTTATCTAAATAATCTTACCACTGAAACCACAGATACATGAGGAAACAAAATAATGTTTATAAAACAAAGAAAAGTTATGCTGTAATATAAAGTATCTTCAAAATTTTCAACATCAAAGCCTACATTAAACTTGTTAGCATAAAATTTGTTATCAAAAAGTACATGAAAAAAAAATAGGGGCACTTGGGTGGCTCAGTCAGTTGAGTGTCTGACTCTTGATTTTGCTTCAAGTCAAGATCTTGGGGTTGTGAGATCAAAGCCTACAACAGGCTCGGTGCTCAGTGAGGAGTCTGCTTGGGAAACCCTTTCTCCCTCTCCCTCTCCTGTCGCTCCCCCACAACTCCCTCTCTCCTTCTCTCTCTCTAATAAATAAATATATTTTTTTAAATGTGAAAAAATAAACTCTACTGAGTGAATATTGTTTTATTTATTTGGTATCCCTCAGTGTAAATGAAATACATGCTTTTTAGTTAATATATCCTGGTCAACACTCTAGAACACCACATTAGAAAAGCCTTCTAGATCTAGGCGGCCAAATCTGGCTCATCACCTGTTTTGGTAAATACATTTTATTAGAACATAGCTATGCTCATTTATGTGTCGTCTACGCGTGTTTCACACTAGAACAGCTTCACATTCATACTGTACCCCTTTACTCTGCTTTATATTTTCAGAATGCTAAATTTCCTCAATATATTTGTATATTTTCTGTCTCCCTTCATTAGAATGTAAGATGCTCAGGGTCAGAACTTTGTGGCACTGTAGTATTCCTGGCTTCTAGAAGATTTCCTAGCACTTTGCTACTCAAGAGTATAACCTGTGGACGAAGCAGCAGAATCACCTGTGAGATTATTAAAAATGCAGAATTCTAGAACTACTGCATTAGTAGCCAAACAAGATCCAAGTGATTTGTATACACATTAAAGTCAAAGCACTGGCTTACCACTTTCTTAGATGCTCAGTAAATATTGGATGACAGCATAAAGTTAGAATAGATGGAAGATCATAATTAGCAGAACATATAGACAGAGGTCGGGAGAGAAGTCAAGAGTGGTAATGGAGTTTCTGGATTAGGCAAAGCGGAAGGCCCTGGAGCCACTCAAGGAGACGGGAAATACCAGGGATAGGCAAGTGTATGGGTTGAAAGATAAAAATTTAATTTTGCGTATTTTGAATTTCAGTCTCTTATGAACAGCCAGTAGGTAATTGAATATAGAATCCTGAAGTTCAAAAGGAAGATTAAAATTAGATCTATAGATTTTCATGCAGATACAGACTGGAATAATTTAGAGACACACTTTGTTTGTATCCCAATTCTATCCTGGCCATTTGAAGACAAACTAGAATGCTCACAAAAGCATCACTACTTAAATATGGAACTAACACCAAAAGTGCTTTCAGCTCTAATTCCCAAGGACTTAACTTTGTGTAGAATAAACTCACCTCATGCTCTGGAAAGAGAAGAAACTTCCTGTTTCTAATGATCCAATATGTTCAGTCATTTTAATCTGCTGTTCATATTATTAGTCAATACTGACTGATATTAAACAAACGTTGTGGTCATAGTTAACTGCTGAATGCTAAGGTTTAGAGAGACCAATCTGTACAAGGTTGTCATTCGGAAGCTCATGCCTTAGCTATGTATACATTAGTCTCATGGCAGGTAATCAGAATAAATATTTAGGGGACAATTCTTTCAGCATCAGTGAAGCATTTAACTTAATTGATTACACTCAGCTTTTACAGATAATGAGGAGCCTTGTTTGTAAATTGTTCAGATGACTGTTCTCAATGGATGATGATATAATTAAACAATAATTTTTGTTTCAAATGAACACTGTACACAAACAGTGGGCTGTTTCCACTTGCCTGTTAATAAAAATAATTTAGAAAAATTACAGAATATCATTATCCAGTAGCAGCAGTTGTAAAAGAACGTTAATGGTTGTGTGGTCAGTTCTTATTTTCATTTTTACTATTAAATCAGCAACTTCTTTTAAAAAAAAATGCCAGCCATAATGAAGGCAAACTAGTATGTTTATTGCTTTCTTGTGAGTAATGTAAGGCGTTCAATTTGCTAGTGGGCATCAAACACAGTGCACATGTATGTATATTATTATAAATTATAAATTTATATAATAATTTTTATATATAGTTCTATTCCAGTATTCCACTTCTGGGAATCTTTCCCCAAGAAACACTTCAAAATAGGAGAAAATAGTCATTACTGAATAATAGCATGTTGGCTAATTGGTTCGTGAGTCCTTCCCCCCAACTTTTTTGGTTATTTTGTCATTATGAATTAATAAGCAAAAGATTTTTTTTTTTAACCTGTCTCTTCACTCTCAGAAAAAGTACAGCCAGGTTTTGAAATATTTGTTCTGGGTTTCCTTGTGCAAGAAAGACCAAACTGAATAAAGGGAAATAACCCAGTTTTGGGGAGAAAATGAGCTCATGATGCTACTGAAGTTGGAGATTCAGTTGACAAGTTCCAGGGACATGGACACACGAGACTTCAAAGACACAAAGTGAGGGTTAGGAATCAGTGACGTGTGCCTGTGTTATAGCGGGGGAGGAGAAGACCAAGTTCAACACGGAATGACTGGGAGACACAGAGAGACTACATACCCCTCGTCGGGATCCCTGAAACCTTGGGCTCTGCTGCTCTGAGGCCCAGAGCCCATCACCCTCAGCTTTCTGGATTGTTTATTTCCAAAGTTCTTAAAAAATCCCAAGGAAGGCTAAAAGTTCTCTGTGCCCCTTAAAAATGTGGCTAGACTTCTGGCAGTATCTTTAGCATCTGAGACCTCTTTTGCACAAAGAGAAGCTATCATAGCCTTGCTTAAGATTTAAGATATTGATTTTATAAATCTTTTAAACATTTCATCAAATTCTCCTCTTCAACTGAAACCACATGACTAAGTTATCAGGTTCTCTTAAGTTTTGGAACTTCTAAAGGTACACAAAGTGCATATAAATGATCACAGTAAGAGCTATTATAAGATCTATGTCTAACTATACACATATGTCTGTATGTAACCAGGCTACAAAAATATTATAATTACATACTTAGCTTGGCTTCCTTTAAAAGCAGAGCCTGAGACAAAGGCTTGCAGGCAGGTAATTTATCTGGAGAGGGTGCCAGGGAGCAAGAGTGGGGAACAAGACAAGTGGAATAAGGAAGGTAGAGGGCCGGTCAAGGATGCCTTATGGAGTTGGTCATCACTCTTGGCGCCACCTAATACTACATTCCAGAGGATATTCTTAATTACCTTATGAATGCATGTCTGGACTATTTGCCCAGGACACAAAAGCACTTCCATCCTCATTGGTCAAGAATGGCTTTACCGGTGTTAACTCCTTCGCACCTTCAGAACGTGTGTTGGTGGGTGCCAAGTAGATTCTCTTGAGGACTTGGACACTAGTTTTTCAACTCCTGTGTGGACCAATCATCATGGCTATGTTTATAGGAACAGATGGAGCCAAAAAGTTCAGAAATCATCTCTAACATTGCTTATTTGCCTTGGTCAGTTTTGGCTGGATTGATATAGTGCCATCAATTTGTTTTTATTTTTCTTGGTTACATCACTTTGCTTTCCTTATTGTGCCTCTCACTTGCTACTGCTGTCCCACAGAAATAGCACTTTCCTCTGCAGTTTAGAAGCTCTCTCTCTTTTCCTGGCTGCCTGGGTGGCTCAGTGGGTTAAACCTCTGCCTTTGGCTCAGGTCATGATCTCAGGGACCTGGGATCGAGTCCCACGTCAGGTTCTCTACTCAGCGGGGATCCTGCTTCCTCTTCTCTCTGTGCCTGCCTTTCTGCCTACTTGTGATCTCTCTTTGTCAAATAAATAAATAAAATCTTAAAAAAAAAAAAAGAAAAGAAAAGGGAAAAAAAGAAGAAGTTCTCTTTTCCATCCTCAAGTGACATTGGGCTAGGGGGTTAGAAAGATCTTCCCCTTGTTCCTCATCCTGGCTATAAGATTATTCACCGCCACCTCCTCTCAAAACCTCCTCTGCTTTAAATGTCCTATCATTTAACTATATCATCTACACTCCCTTTTCATTGCTGTCATCCACAGCATCTAGATTCATTGCACTCTCTATAATGTTATTCCTGACATAATTCTTGTTGATTTCAATATCCATTAGGTGAATAATTCCAGGATACTGGTTACTCAGTTCCTTGATTCCTCCCCCACCCTACCTCCATGCTAGTGGGCATTTAACAGACTGTCATTACTAATAATGGTGACATTTCCTTTTATCTCTATGGAAATATCCAGCTTCCCATACATCATCAACTATATTTCTGATAACTCGACTTTAATATTATTTATGCCCCTCAAGGACCTATAATCCATCAATAACCCTACTTCTTTTTTTTTATTTTTTATTTTTTTTTTAAAGATTTTATTTATTTATTTGACAGAGAGAAATCACAAGTAGATGGAGAAGCAGGCAGAGAGAGAGAGAGAGAGAGAGAGAGAGGGAAGCAGGCTCCCTGCTGAGCAGAAAGCCCGATGCGGGACTCGATCCCAGGACCCTGAGATCATGACCTGAGCCGAAGGCAGCGGCTTAACCCACTGAGCCACCCAGGCGCCCAATAACCCTACTTCTTATTGCTGCTCTCTTGTGTCCTCTTTCTCCTCCTTAGCCAAATGAACTTTTTTATCATGCATTCTGATATTCTCTGGAACACTTCTTCAACTATCTTGACCTTCTCTCTCAGTGGGATGAAATCACACAGATAAAGCCATTTTGGCTGTTTCGTGCATCTTCCCACAGAAAGGGAAACCAAAAGGCCAGGCTAAGTGCTACTTCATACTCATGATTACTGGCCTCAAGTGGGCTCTCAGGGCTGTGCAGGAATCAGGTATTTCCCCAATCCATTTACTTTCTCACTCTGTTTCACATTGATTTTATGTCGTTTTCTCATTCTTCAAACTTCTATCATATCCATTCTCATCCTCATTCCCTAACAACCACCTGGCATCTTATTTCACTGAGAAAACATAAAATAATAAAAAAGTTTCTAAAGCTCCCACTACCTCTTCTCCCACTTCCCTGTGTTTTTATCCACATACTCTACCTCATCTCTAATTTGAATGAATGAAACCTCCTTTTGCATTCTAAAATCTTTAAACTTCTCAAGGACATCTTGCCAAGAGCAGATCCAGGGTTTTGTGGAGACAGAGCTTACAAATTTGAAGAGCCCTCTTTCAGAAAAGAGTTAAAAATTAAAAAAGAGAGTACAAAATAATATAAAATTAGTACAAATGTGGAATTGATTTAAAACAATAAATCACTATAGATTTCAAGTTTAAGAAATTTGGAAAAAGTGATATATTTTGTATTTATTATTGAAAGTTTAGAAGTTTGTTTCAACTTGAATATTGGTGATGTCATGTAAATTTAAGGATTATTGTAAATACATACAAAATGTTTCAAAAATACTTCCTTACCGGAGATTTAACCTATCATCAAACAAACATGCTCTTATAGATCCCATGAATAAAAAGTCTTGGCACTTCTTTGCCCTTCAACTACTGTCCCATTCTTTTCTTTCCTGTAAAACTGTTTGAGCTCACTCTGGCTCCTCCTCTTCCATTCTTTTCAAATTCACCATAAGCAGCCGTAATCTCCACTGACAGTCCTGTCAGTTCACATTGACTTGAACTCAAAATCCTACCTTCTCCCTCTCCTATCTGCAACCCCTAAAAACTTTATCTCAGTTAATGTAAATTTTCTATGTCCCATTACTGAGGTCAGAAATTCTAGAGTTTTCTCTGATTCTTCTTTGTTCTTATACAATTATGACAGAATCCCTTGGGCTCTCCTTGCTAGTACTTCCATTGCTAACATCTTTGTCTAAATCGCCATCTTCTCTCATGCAGATCAACACAACATCCTCCTGGTTGTCCCTTCCTCATTCATACAGCTGTTAGGGTGTGACTCTTAGCTGGAAAGCCAGTTTCATCCACTGTTTATAATACTTTGGTAGCTTTTAATTCCACTCAGTAGAAAAGGCAAAATCCTTATATGACTCAAAAAGTTCTGTGCAGGCTGGACAAGACCTCCCTGTCCTCATTTCCTCTGCTCATTCAGGCTTCCTTGCCAGTCCTTGAACATCCAAGGCAGGCTCCCCAGTGTCCAGTTCCTTCCAGGGTCCAGCTCCCAATAGCCATGCTGCTGAAACAATGCCCTCCCCTTTTGAATTTACTCAAATTTCATTTTCTGTTCTGCCTCTCATCATTCTATTTATTTATTTTTAAATATTTTATTAGAGAGAGAGAGAGCATGAGGCAGAGCATGAGAGAGAGAGAGCATGAGACAGAGCATGAGAGAGAGAGTGAGACAGAGCATGAGAGAGAGAGAGTACATGTGAGCACAAGCAGGGGGAGAGGAAGAGGGAGAAGCAGAGTCCCCACCAGGCAGGGAACCTGATGAGGGACTCCATTCCAGGACTCCAAGATTATGACCTGAGCCAAAGGTAGAGGCTTCACTGACCAAGCCACCCAGGGGCCTGTTAAACTGCACTCTCTTCAAATTTTCTATTGCCCTTTTCTGCTTTATTTTTCCTCATAAAACATTTCTGTGGAGGCCGAGAAAAATTAAGGCCCTCCCACCTCAGGTTTAGCCTTAGCATAAGTACAGCCATCTTAGCTTCGGCAGCCATCTCAGGCCCCTGTGACCAAGGGCTGAACTTTCCCCTACTTTACGTTAGTTCCAGGAACCCCCACCCTGCTTTAGTTCCAAGAAAGTCCCCCACCCTGCAACACCCCGGCAACAGCTAATCAGCTTACTGCAGAAAAGTCTGAAACTTCTCCCCCCCAACCCAAGCCTGTTGTGATGACCCATAAAAAACCCCTGCCTTAACTAGCCTCAGGGTCCAAGTCCCTACTCTGCTGAGTCGGGTATACTTGGGCCCAAGCTTAAGCTTGTCAAATAATCCTTCATGTGATTCCATCAGTGCTTGGCTCCTTGGCGGTCTCCCGGACATGAAAACTCAGGCATAACAATTTCCTTCTACTAATATAGAATAGAACAGTTACTTTAGTTATAGTCTGTCACCCTTTGGCCCCATCCCCAATCTCCAAGAACAGAAGCTCCAAGAGGGCAGAGATTTGTTCTCTAGCCCTACTAATAGAACACAGAATGTTGCCCAGCACATAGTAGGCACTCAGGAAAAAAAAAACTAAATGAAAAAATGAGCAAATGCTGAACTTTCTCTTTCCCTTATGTTTCTGTGTCTCTCTCATATATACATATAACATATAATTGGGATATTCTTTAGTAAAGTCTTTCTCATCTTTTAATTGTCATGTTTAGGTCATTTAGACTTTTGTCATAGATGTTATTTCAATCATATTAGTGGTTTGGGAAATGTTATGTCTTTTTTTTCAAAGATTTTATTTATTTATTTTCCAGAGATAGAAGAGTAAGAGTGAGAGAGAGAGAGAGTGTGAGCGCACAAGCAGGGGGAGTGGCTGCACAAGGAGCCTGCTGCACAACTTGATCCCAGAACCCTGGGATCACCAGCCACGCCAAAGGCTGATGCTTAACTGACTGAGCCACCCAGGCATCCTGAGAAATGCTATTTCTGGGACGCCTGGGTGGCTCAGTTGGTTAAGCGGCTGCCTTCGGCTCAGGTCATGATCCCAGCATCCTGGGATCGAGTCCCACATCGGGCTCCTTGCTTGGCGGGGAGCCTGCTTCTCCCTCTGCCTCTGCCTGCCTCTCTGTCTGCCTGTGCTCACTCGCTCTCTCTCCCTCTCTCTCTCCGAAAAATAAATAAATAAAATCTTTAAAAAAAAAAAAAGAAATGCTATTTCTATGCATCAAATACTTCACTCCTTTTTTTGTTTCCTATTCGATTGCTGAATTTTCCTTATTTCCTGTTTTCCTCTCTGCTGATTTGGAAATTATATGTCAGCCTTAGAATTATAGACATTCTATTCATAGATTAATTTGGTAGTCTAAGCAACAGATTGATTTTTTTTTTAATAGCCAAAGAAAGTAGCTTTGAGGTCCTTCATTTACCATTTTCTCCCTGACAATCTGTAAAGGCAGAGATACAAAAACTGAGATTTTTAAGTGCAACTTTTAAAACTAAACAAAACTTTATCCTCAAGCATGTCTTGGCATAAATGGGAACTTGGAATGTGAAGCTCCCTAATTATATAGTTAGAGAACACTATTTAATCACTTTATTATTACCTTATCACTATATATTTACCTTAGGACAATCTGACTGCACAGTAGATTCACTTCAGAAACTTTTAAACAAACATGGGTGCCTGGGCCCCATTTCAAATAAACTAAATCATAAAATGTTGGGGGCAAAGATCTCAGGAAGTGCCTCATGTCATTCAAATGTGTAGTCAAAACTGAGTATCACTACTTTAGATCACTGACGTGCCTGAAAGGGCAACACATATTTTATATCCCAAATATCTCCATATTATTCTCAATCTCCATCTTACGTTTATACCAAAATATAATTTCATAGCCTTCAGGTTTTTACAAAGAATCCCTTCATGCTATTGAAATTCTTACTCATTAGAAATTATTTTGATTGGGGCGCCTGGGTGGCTCAGTGGGTTAAGCCACTGCCTTCTTCTCAGGTCATGATCTCAAGGTCCTGGGATCGAGTCCCGCATTGGGCTCTCTGCTCAGCAGGGAGCCTGCTTCCTCCTCTCTCTCTGCCTGCCTCACTGCCTACTTGTAATCTCTCTCTGTCAAATAAATAAATAAAATCTTAAAAAAAAAAGAAATTATTTTGGATTAATAAATGTTTTATATTAAACACAGATATAATCTATAAAAGTATAAATAGTAGTGTGTGGACATGTGTTTAAGCACTGATCTTCTGGGAGAAAAAAAAGCCTAATTCATAGCATTTGTCAATTTCCCTGGTGAAAATATTCCCACCATGGTCAAGCTATCAACTTGCTGTCATTAAAAATGGAATTTGGAAAAGACATGTTCAGTTAGCTTTCATGGGCCTGAGGGCCTGCTTCCAAACCCACTAAGTACTAAGGCTATCAATCATCCATTATAGAATTATAGATCTACTACCTCATTTTATAAATAAAGAATTCAAGATGAAGAGGGTTTGAGTGCCTTGTTTTTTTTTTTGTTTTTTAAATTAAATTTATTTATTTTCAGCATAACAGTATTCATTATTTTTTCACCACACCCAGTGCTCCATGCAATCCGTGCCCTCTATAATACCCACCACCTGGTACCCCAACATCCCACCCCCCCGTCCCTTCAAACCCCTCAGATTGTTTTTCAGAGTCCATAGTATCTCATGAATCACCTCCCCTTACAATTTCCCCCCAACTCCCTTCTCCTCTCTAACTCTCCATGTCCTCCATGCTATTTGTTATGCTCCACAAATAAGTGAAACCATATGATAATTGACTCTCTCTGCTTGACTTATTTCACTCAGCATAATCTCTTCCAGTCCTGTCCATGTTGCTACAAAAGTTGGGTAATCATCCTTTCTGATGGAGGCATAATACTCCATAGTGTATATGGACCACATTTTCCTTACCCATTCGTCCGTTGAAGGGCATCTTGGTTCTTTCCATAGTTTGGCGACCGTGGCCATTGCTGCTATAAACATTGGGGTACAGATGGCCCTTCTTTTCACTACATCTGTATCTTTGGGGTAAATACCCAGGAGTGCAGTTGCAGGGTCATAAAGAAGTTCTATTTTTAATTTCTTGAGGAATCTCCACACTGTTCTCCAAAGAGGCTGCACCAACCTGCATTCCCACCAATATTATAAGAGGGTTCCCCTTTCTCCACATCCCCTCCAACACATGTTGTTTCCTGTCTTGTTAATTTTGGCTATTCTAACTGGTGTAAGGTGATATCTCAATGTGGTTTTAATTTGAATCTCCCTGATGGCTAGTGATGATGAACATTTTTTCATGTGTCTGATAGCCATTTGTATGTCTTCATTGGAGAAGTGTCTGTTCATATCTTCTGCCCATTTTTTTATATGATTGCCTGTTTTGTGTGTGTTGAGTTTGAGGAGTTCATTGTTAAAATGTCTATACCGCCTAGAGCAATCTATACTTTTAATGCCATTCTGATAAAAATTCCACCAGTATTCTTTATAGAGCTGGAGCAAATAATCCAGAAATTGGAATGGAATCAGAAGAGACCCCAAATCGCTAAGGAAATGTTGAAAAACAAAAATAAAACTGGGGGCATCACATTACCTGATTTCAAGCTTTATTACAAAGCTGTGGTCACCAAGACAGCATGGTACTGGCATAAAAACAGACACATAGACCAGTGGAACTGAGTAGAGAGCCCAGATATGGACCCTCAACTCTATGGTCAAATAATCTTCGACAAAACAGGAAAAAATATACAGTGGAAAAAAGACAGTCTCTTCAATAAATGGGGAGCTGGGAAAACTGGACAGCTATATGTAGAAGAATGAAATTCGACCATTCTCTTACACCGTACACAAAGATAAACTCAAAATGGATAAAAGACCTCAACGTGAAACAGGAATCCATCAGAATCCTAGAGGAGAACATAGGCAGTAATCTCTTCGATATCAGCCACAGCAACTTCTTTCAAGATATGTCTCCAAAGGCAAAGGAAACAAAAGCGAAAATAAACTTTTGGGAGTGCCTTGTTTTAAATAAAAAATAACTTATTAAAATAATAGTTTTAATTAATATTGAAGCAGCTTGTGATATAAAACTCTAAAATATATGTGTAAACAAACACACATACACATAAACACATTAATAAATAAGGGTCTCAATTAACCTAACACCATAGGCATCCTGCAAAGATATGGTCAGGTTCGGTTCCAGACCATTGCAATAAAGCAAATGTCTCAATAAAGCTAGTCAAACTTTTTGGTCTTTATATAAAATTTACACTATATTGTAGTCCATTAAGTGTGCAATACTCTTATATCTAAAAAAAAAGAAAACCCAATGTGTAGACCTTAATTTAAAATACTCTGTACTGGGGGTACTGGAGTGGCACAGAGGTTAAACATCTGAGTCTTGGTTTCAGCTCAGATTGTGATCTCAGAGTCTGCTCAGTGCAGAGTTGGCTTAAGACTCTCTCCCCCTCTTCCTCTGCCTCTCTGTTCCTACCCCGGCTCTCTCTCTCTCTCTCTCTCTCAAATAAATAAATAAATCTTAAAAAAAAAAAAAAAGTAGTAACCATCATCTGAGTTTTTGGCATGTCATAGTCACTGATCACAGATTACTCTGACAAATATGATTTTTTTCAAAGTTTGAAAAACTGCAAGAATATCCAAAATGTGGCACAGAGTCACAAAGTGAACAAATGGTATTGGAAAAAATGGCACCAATAGATTTGTTCCATTCAGGATTCCCACAGACCTTCAATTTGTAAAAATTATACAGTATCTGTTGGGGTGCCTATGTTGGTTAAGTATCTGCCTTTGGCTCAGGTCCTGATCTCAGGGTCCTGGGATCAAGCCCTGTGGAGGGTTCCCTGCTCAGTGGAGACCCTGCTTCTCTTCCCTCTGCCTCTCCCTCAACTCGTGCTCTCCCTCACACTGGCTCTATCTCAAATAAAGGGAAAAAATGTAGTATATATGAAGTGCAATAAGATAGCACAATAAAATGAGGTATGTCTATATTTACTGATTTTTTTTTCCTGCTAAGGTATGATGTCTCTTCATTACTTATTAAATGCTTATAAGGGGTGTTTCTGGTTATATAACCTGCTCCATTTTTTTTTCTGTCTAGTCTTCTGTGACTTTGTTTTAATATTTGCTGAGAAATACTATGTGTTTTTTCTGAAAATACCATTTGGCATTTTTTGCATATTTTTCCAGACTTCTTTAAAATATATTTTCAGGGGTGCCTGGGTGGCTCAGTGGGTTAAAGCCTCTGCCTTTGGCTCAGGTCGTGATTTCAGGGTCCTGGGATCGAGCCCCATGTCCTGGGATCGAGCCCCATGTCCTGGGATCCAGCCCTGTGTCCTGAGATCGAGCCCCCACTCAGACTCTCTGCTTAGCAGGGAGCCTGCTTCCTCCTCTCTCTCTCTGCCTGCCTTTCTGTCTACTCTCTCTGTCAAATAAATAAAATCTTAAAAATAAATAAATAAATAAATAAATTTAAAAAATTTCAAAATTTCCCTACCAAAATTATTAAGTTTATAATTAACCAATCAAATTTGATAACCAATTAAATTTGTAATTAAATAAAAATTATTAATTTAAATATTAAATATTAAGAACTAAGAATTTCTATCATTACGAATGAGGTTTTTTCTTTATATACAAGAAAACTGATAATTTTTATAGACAAAAACTTTCTCAGCCAATTATATTTTCTAGGTATAAAAACATGTGAATACAATAAACTATGCTATAAATAGGTACATACACACATACGCATACCCTTGACCCTCATTATTCACAGATTCTGGATTGGCAAATTCACTTACTAAAATTTATTTGTAATCCCCAAATCAATACTCTCCATGCTTTTCACAATCATTCCACATCATTTGTGGACATGCACAAAGCAGTGAAAATCTGATTTACCCTTCAACACACATTACCAGCTGAGGTAAAAGATGGCTGCACTCTGCCTTCTTGCTCCAGCTCTTAGGTTATAAGCAAATGTCCTTTTCCTAGTCAGCTTAGTGACATGTGTTTGCATTCATGGACTTTTTGTTGGTGATTTGTTGTTTAAAATGGGCTCCAAATACAAGACTGAAGTGTTATCTAGTGTTCCTAAGAACAAGAAGCTATGCTGTGTCTTGAGGAGGACAAAATGCATGTGTTGGATAAGTTTCACTCAAGCCTGAGTTATAGAACTGTTGGCCTTGAGTCCAATGTTAATGAATCAACAACATGACACATCCAGGATAAAGAAGAAAAAATTCATTGATTTATACATGAGGCTGCTCCAGAAAGTGCTAAAGTAACACCTATCCTGCTAAGTTATGGAAAAAATAGAAAATGGCTAAATTTGTGAATTTATGAGATGATGACATTTAAAAAAAAGTGTTCTGGACATCACTGTTGTGAGGCTGAAAGCCAAAGTAATTTACAGCCACGTACCCAGAATCAGGAAAATGTGAACCTTTCATGACCAGTGCTTTATTATAAAGCAATGCTGAACATAATTACTTATAAGAAACAGATATAGTGTTTTTAAATAGAAACACATAAAATAAGCTTATGTGTTAATTGATGAAAATGTTGTGACCAAAAGTTTATAGGACATAATTTTGTATCTGCTTGGGGAGTAATAGTTTAATATGACTGATTCAATGTTTGTCATGACTTTATGGAATTTAACTGTTATTATATCTATGTGTTAAACATTACCTAAAGAGGAAGCATTACCAAAGGTTTCATGACCATTACACAACAGGAAAAATTTTCGTGTCCTTATTTCAGCATATAGTTCATGTAGGTAGCGAATTTTTTATGTCCTACATATGCAGTGTGTAGTGTGCCTAAGTGTGCATACACACATAGATTACATACATTTTAATTTTTCACTCAAAATTTTTAGCATTTCCCCAGTATTAAGGATTATTTCTCACCATCACTTTTTTTTTTAAAGATTTTATTTATTTATCAGAGAGAGAGAGGGGAGAGAGCGAGCACAGGCAGACAGAATGGCAGGCAGAGGCAGAGGGAGAAGCAGGCTCCCCGCCGAGCAAGGAGCCCGATGTGGGACTCGATCCCCGGACGCTGGGATCATGACCTGAGCTGAAGGCAGCTGCTCAACCAACTGAGCCACCCAGGCATCCCAATTCTCACCATCACTTTTAATGCCTACTTATTAACTATATTATGGATAACTATACTTATATAACTATTTTCCTAGCATTAAAGAGGTTGTTTCCAAGTTTCTGCTGTTAAAAATAATGTAGTACTAAAATATTTATGTACTTTATGGTACATATAGGATTATTTCTTAACGATAAATTCTAGGAGCCATTTTCTTCCATCAAAATGTTTCAATATTTTTTATAGTAAATTTTAAAAATTCATGGTTTCCATTTTTCTTATACAAGTAAAGAATATAACAATCATTTTGAAACTCCTATACTAAAGGTCAGAAATACAACATTTTTGTTCCACTCTTTGAAATAACAATATCCCCACTATCTGTATCCTTTTACGTAATTTCATTAATTTAACTCAGAATTTAATTATTATCTGATTTTCCCTTTTTTCATTTTTAACTTTGCATGAAAATTTACAATAAATTATGGTAGCTCTGTATGTTGATATGATTTAATGCTCAAGTCAAATCTTTTTCAGTCATAATAACCCAGATAATGAGTTCCTAATTTTTATTCATTTCT
Source organism: Mustela putorius furo (assembly GCF_011764305.1). NCBI lineage: Eukaryota > Metazoa > Chordata > Mammalia > Carnivora > Mustelidae > Mustela > Mustela putorius. Next base: position 18,473,326 of record NW_025421987.1, read on the forward strand.
CACTTTTTTAGCAAATCTTTATGTAGTTAATCATTAAGATGATCTATCTTTGCATATTTAACTATTATACCTAAATGATGTGTGACTGAGCACTCATTCTTTTAATTTCAAAATACTATATTGTTTCATTTTTTCCTATTGTTTGATATTGCACAGATACATTTTTTTTTAAGATTTTATTTATTTGTTAGAGAGAGCAATCACAAGCAGGGGGAGCAACAGGCAGAGGGAAAAGCAAACTCCCTGCTGAGCAGGGAGTCCAATGCGGGACTCAATCCCAGGACACTGGGGGTCGCAACCTGAGCCAAAGGCAGATGCTTAACCAACGCATCCTTTTGTTCCATTATACATATCCTATTTGTGTGCTTTTGTTTGTTCAAATGATTGGATCAAATTAGTGGAGTTGGGGATGCCTGGGTGGTTCAGTCAGTTAAGCATCTGCCTTTGGCTCAGGTCATGATCCCAGGCTGCTGGGATCTAGCCCCATGTTGGGCTCTCTGTTCAGTGGGAGCCTGCTTCTCCCTCTCCCTGCCACTCCCCCTGCTTGTACTCTCTCTCTGTCAAACAAATAAATAGAATCTTAAAAAAAAAAAAATTACTGGAGTTGATGATATATCAATTCATATAAAGGTTGACCTTGAACAATGTGGGGGTTAGGGGCACCAACACCATGTGCAGTCAAAAATGTGAGTGTAACTTTTGACTCCCTCAAAACTTAACTTCTAATAGTCTACTGCTGACCAGAAACCTTACCAATAACATAAATAGTCAATAAGATTTATTTTTTATGTTATATGTATTGTGGACTATATTCTTACAATGAAGTTAACTAAAGAAAAGAAAATATTAAGAAAATTATAAGAAAGATAAAATACATTTAGAGCACTGTATCATTTTTATTAAGAAAAAAAAATTCCACATGTAAGTAGACCAGCACAATTCAAACCTCTGTTGTTCAAAGGTCAACTATACTCACATGTGTTTTCATCAAATTCTAAGATTTAACTATTTAACATTTAAAAATCATTCATATGTTAATTAAAAAAAATCTTAGTATTCTAGTTAAAAACATTTCAGTTGAGGAGCGCCTGGGTGGCTCAATGGGTTAAGCCTCTACCTTCAGCTCAGGTCATGACTCAGGGTCCTGGGATCGAGCCCCACATTGGGCTCTCTGCTCAGTAGGGAGCCTGCTTCCTCCCCACCCCTGCCTGCCCCTGCCTGCCTCTTTGCCTACTTGTGATCTCTCTATCAAACAGATAAATAAAAATCTTTAAAAAAAAATTTCAGTTGATAAAACACTACAGGACAGTTCTTTCTACATGAGTTTCTTTTTTAAGTATTACCTTTTCATTATTTTTGCTTAGAAACATAGAAAAAGATAATAAGTTAGTATAAAATAGTAAATATTACCATAAATTATGTGATTGAAGTATTTTTATATTTATATTAATAGCATTATTTCCATTATCTCTTTGCATGATGGTTTTTTTCTCCATGTCTTCATTGTAACTAAAATACATTAAATAAATTCTAAGACAATATATCATGGAATATCTTGAACTTCCTTTAAGAAGCCATTTTTCAGTTGCCTGATACTAGTTTTTAAAATTATTTTTAAGCATAGTTGACACACATTGTTACATTTGTTTCAAGTATAAAACAGTGATTCAACAGCTCTATAGTTAAATGCTGTGCTCACCAAAACGTGTAGCAACCATCTAACACCATTGAATGCTATTACAATATCATTGACTAGTTGTGATGAGCACTGAAGTGCTGAGTCACTGTATTGCACACCTGAAACCAATATTACATTGTATGTTAACTGAAATTTAAATAAATTAATTAAATAAAACTTTTAAAAAATATCATTGACTCTATTCCCTATGCTCTACTTCTATTCCTAGGATTTACTCATTCCATAACTAGAAGTCTGTACTTCCCACTCCTCTTCACACGTTTTGCCCAACCCATCACCCTCTTCCCTCTGGCAAGCACCAGTTTGCTCTCTGTATTTATAGGTCTGAACAAGACAAGGATATCCACTCTCACCACTTTTATTCAACATAGTACTGGACATCCTAGGCACAGCACTCAGCTAAGAGAAAGAAGAGTCATCCATATTGGTAAGGAGAAGAAGTTAAACTGCCACCATTTGCAGATGACACATTACTATACACAAAAAACCCTGAAGACTCCCGCAAAACACCACTAGAATAAATGAAGTCAATAAAGTTGCAGGATACAGAATTAAAATCCAGAAATTGGTAGCATTTCTATACACTAAAAATGAAGCTGCAGAAAGAGAAATTTTAAAAGACAATTCCATTTATTATTGCATCCAAAAGAATAAAATGCTTAAGGGGTGCCTGGGTGGCTCAGTTGCTTAAGTGACTTTTGATTTCAGCTCAGGTCATGATCTCAGGGTTGTGAGATAGAGCCCCACCTTGGGCTCCGCACTGGGCGTGGAGCCTGCTTAAGATTCTCCCTCTCTTTCTGTCCCTATCCCCTTCCTCTCTCAAAAAAAAAAAAAAAAAAAAAGAAAAGAAAAAAAGAAGAGGAAGAGGAAGAGCAGGAGGAAGAGAAGGTGAAGGAGAAGGAGAAACAACAACTTAGGAAGAAACTTAACCAAGGAAAAGAAAGACCTTGGCCTTTCTTTCACACTAATGAAAGGAACTGAAGATGACACAAATGGAAAGCTACCCGTGCCCATGGATTTATTAAATCAATAGTTAAGCTGTCCATTACCCAAAGCAATCTACAAATTTAATTCAATTCCTATCAAAATACCAACAACATTTCTCAGAGACCTGGAGCAAATAATGCTAAAATTTATATGAAACCAGAAAAGACCCCGAGTAACTAAAACAATCTTGAGAAACAAGAACAAAGCTAGAGGTATAACAATTCTGGATTTCAAGATACAGTACAAAGCTATAGTAATCCAAACAGTATGCCTGATACTACTATCAGTTATTCTTTCGGACCCATTGGGTTCCTTATAAAGCATACACACTCAGCTGACTTCATCTATATTTGAATTTGAATTTTTAACATAAAATGCAATTCTATGGTTATGCTTATCAATAGGTACAGATGATGGTTTCTGTGAAGTACAGAGGTTCACTGTTGGCAAACCAAAATAGCAAATCAGAACATTAAGTAAAATCAGACTTAATTGTTTCTGTCTAACAACACTCAAAGTAACTTATTTTTTTATACAAACCCTATCAGCATCTCTTCATCCACATAGCAAAAACTATAGACAGATGATGCTCATCAAAGTGGGGGTGTGATCATAATGAAATACACAGTGGTCCATCCCTTTAGAGTGTAGATGTTATGGAAATGTGCTCAAGACATTGGGGGTTTCCTTCTTCTCAGCTCCTCAGAGTTTGAGGTTTGGTCCTCAGCTACAGTTTCTTTTAGATACCACTCACGCATTGCTTTTTGCTTCTGCTCAGATCATAGTACTTTTTACGACACCCTTTATGATAGAAGACAATGTGCAGTAATCTCTAATATGGCCTTGTTGCCATCTGTTTTCTCCACCAATTCCTGGGATATTCCCCTGCCCTGAACATTCATAAAATTTGCATTTCTACACCCAGTATGGCAATTTTTCTAGACATTTTCAACATCCCTCTAGTACCTTCTGCTGCAGCTTTTTGTCAGCCATTTCGGTTCATACTTTCTCTAGAAAGCAACATAAAAGCAGAGACTAAAGCAGAGTGATGAAGCATTTATAAAAAGCCACGAGCATAGGAAAGAAAAACACAATGGTAGTCTTCTTCTTGGCTGAGACCATTAGATATTACTCCATATTCTCTTTTATTAGACAATAAGAAAAAAATTTGACTGTAATTACAATGCAATTAATATTTTGGCAATCAACTAAACTTGAATAATCAGTGCTGTTCAGCAGCAACAACAAATAATAATCATCATTTAAACCCCCTACAGTTGGGGCACCTGCAGGGCTCAGTCATTTAAGTGGTGGACTTGTGATTTCAGCTCAGGTCATGATCTCAGGGTCCTGTGTTCAAGGCCTTTATCAGGCTCCATTACCTGATATGGAACCTGCTTGGGATTCTCCCTTTGCCCTTCCCCCAGCTCATGTGTGCTCTTTCTCTCTCTAAAATGGAGCGTGGTGGTGGGTATTATGGGGGGCACATATTGCATGGAGCACTGGGTGTGGTGCTTAAACAATCGATTCTGGAACACTGAAAGGAAATTAAAAAAATAAATAAAAATTTAAAAATAAATAAATAAAATCTTAAAAAAAGGTAAAAAGCTCTTGCCTTCCTTAAAAAAAAAAAAACAAAAAAAAAACAAATAAAGTAAATGCTCTATAGTGACTTCAACCTGTCTTTGCAATTTTTTCTTCCTCTCCTTTATGTAGGAGGTAATATCATCAGTAGGATGATGATAAATGTTTAATAACTAGCTTTCTTTGGTGAGGGGGGGGAAGTTGGGGAAGACCTGATTTTAGTGTTGGTCAATTTCTGTGGTGTAAGTACTCCAACCATGGCTGGTTTCAAGCATGATCCTTTGGGAAGAGATGTCCACAATCGGTTCTCAAGATCTGGAACAAGCCAGCTCCAGAACACCCATTAGCGTACTGGAATCAGTTCGAGGTTTTGTTCTGTTCACCAATTATATGGCTTGGATCAAGCTACTAAATCTCATCTTATTTTCTATCTATCAAGTAACCTTCACTGTGTAGGGATTTTTGAGAAATAGAGGTCCTATGTGCTAAGTAGCATGCAAAGTAACAAATAGACACTCCCTGAATATTATCAGTGAGTGTCACTCACTGAATAGATACTCATGGAATGCTCTCTCTTATTACAGTAATCACATCACTGCCTTAATCTACTCAGGCCATCATAGCAAAACACCATAGGCTGGGTGGTTAAACAACAGACATTTATCTTCTCACAGTTCTAGGGCTTAGAAGTCCACATCCAAGTGCCCTTGGGGTTAGTTTCTGTTTTCTCTCTTCTAGTTTCTCTCTTCTCTTCTAGCTTCTAGTCTCTCTCTTCCTGATTTGTAGATGACTGTCTTCTCACTCTGTCTTTACACATTTTATCCTCTGTGCACCTGTGCACGTGGAGAGAGAACTCTGGTGTCTTGTCCTCCTTTTTAACAATATGTCCTATCAGATTAGGTCCCACTCTTACAACCTCATTTAACTTCACTTCCTTAAATGCCCCCATTGCCAAATATAGTTACATTTGAGGGTGATGGCTTCAACATATTAATTTTGAGGGAAAAAAAATCCAGGCCATAGCAATAACTGCATTTCTCTAGGTTTTTCTTTACATATTTGCTATCTCCTGAGCATGCCCATGCATTCTTTGCCTTGTTGCTATTTTCTCTGTGTGTCACATTTATAGACAGGCTCAGACTGCCAAATCCTAACTTATCAAACAAAGCTCATCTTAGCTACCACTCCCTCCAGAAATATCTTCCTGATCATTCCAATAAAAATTCTCTCTCCTACCTTGAACTTTCAAGAAACTTTTGCTGTAGCACTCCTATGATGCTTCTCTCTCTCTCTGTCAAGAGCGATGCTATATTTCATCCCTTCTGAGATGCATATTTTCCTCCCCTTCAAAATCCCTAAAATATTTTGGCCAATTTTAATAATAATAGGATATAGGGATATTCCTACATATACTCCTTCTGCCATTGCTTTCTTATATACCCATCATTGTGTGAGCTTGTAAAAATTGAAAGTGAAATTGTATTCATGAATATGAAGTGTTCTTCACATATGGAAAATTCAATTTGGTGTCTCTTTGTTCTGTATAAGATTGTTATCTGGTACATATTTTAGTTCATTCAACAACCTGCAATCAGATCCCAGCTCATACATATAAATCCAAAATTAGGAGAAATGAGTAAACTTCTATGTGTTGTATGATTTTTAATTGAAAGCTAAAGAAACTTAATTCAAATGAGCTGAGGAATAAAGGAAATTCATGTTAACTATATTAAAGTATAACATTTAAAATGATAGAATCATAAAAATATGAAATAAGCAGGTATCAAAGGTGGCATAAGTTCAAAAGGCATTTAAAAAGATAATAGATAGGCAGGTAGATAGACAGATAGATAGATAATAGGAAGATAGATTTTTCTAATGTAAAATTCATAATACTGTTGCCTTACCCCTGCCAATTAGTTATTATTGAACTATGTGGTCATCTTTTTTACTTTAAATATTCATCAAGTGAACATATTGACCTAAGGTTTATAATGTGAAAACTATCCAAACTACAAGAGGTTTGTACTTGATGTCTTTAGAAGGTTCAAAAAAGTGCAATTGCTTTGAATTCATCTTTGAACACTTTAATTATTCTCCTTTAAGAGCACTGATGTTTAATAGTCACTGCAAAAAAAGGTAAGACCTTTGGTCCCTTGATTTCTATTTTTTGAACCTGCGTAATTGGTGTCACATTTTATTTGAATCGAAACAGGTTATGAAATCACTTATAAAATTGGTATAGAAATTAAAGATAAAAGCAGTAAAAATCAGTTATATCTACAAAAATCAGTGACAGGATTCACAAAATAAAAGAATGTAAACTTTGACATCATACACATTAAAAAAAAAAAACCATATTATAAAAGGAAAGAACTGGGATGGGTTCAAAGTCTGAAATATATTCATCAGTGAATAAATCAAATTAAAACCCTAAAGAAGCTTCCATTCTATACATTGGGGGTGGGAGAAAATTTATAAGTAATAAATATAAATAATAAGTGATAAAGCTGGTTTGAAGGTGATAATGGCTAAGAAAAGGAGAGAGCAATCATTCAAGGACTGAGTTTGTGGGGAATTGAGGTGTGGGGTATTGAGAGTGTGTGTTGTGGGGAAGACCACCAAGGGCAATGTGATATTAAAGGGATTGACCAATATCTGCCTCCTTAAGATGGTGTCTGAACAAAAACCTGAAGACACTATGGAAATAGCCTTTCACACAGAAAGAACAACTGATACAAATGCCTTAAGGCTCGTAAGGCACTAGAGGGTGCCTGGTTTGGTAAAGGGACATCAAAGAGAGGGTAAGTCTTGGAAGGGAAGCTCAGAGAGGAATTATGTGCGTGTGTGTTGGGGTGCCACCTAATATCCTTTCCTTCTCACCCCTCTTTCACTCTGGCCACTGTTGCTTCAGGAGACAGGTGGGACCTGCTGTCACTGCGTCCCTAGGCTGCTTGTGTACACCGTGAGGATGTCCGTGAGTCCTGGTCTTTTCTTCTCGCTCCTGAGCAAAACTGGAAGTTCCTGGCTGCCATGCCCCAGAGCAGCTCAGGAACAATGAAGGACGCCAGCTTCCCCCACTGTGTCTAGGCGCACAGGACCCCTGACCTCAGAAGGGTCCTGAGGATTGAGCTACAGTTGCCCACAGAGAGCAGCTCATCCTTGCTCATTTCTCTGACCCTCTTTGGTGTCCCTCGTTCCCTCACTCTGGTTCTCCAGAATTACTTCCCCAAATAAATTTCTTGCTTGTAAGCCCTTGTCTCCAGCTCTGCCTTTTAGGAAAATGGGAAGTGAAGAGAGAGCAGGATAACCAGGTCAAGTCAGATCACAGAGGTCATTTATGACTGGGTAAGACTTTGGCTTGCTTTGAGTGCAGGCTTCTGGACCAAGGAGTGAGATGATCTGACTTGAGAAAAAAGTAGATATTGAGAAAAAAGAAAGAGAAAAAGGGAAATAAGTCAAGTAAGCAGAAGAACTCTAGGTGACCTGAAGCATCCACACTTGCAAAAGCACAAACCCAGGAGTACCTGGGTGGCAAAAGCACAAACCCAGGAGTACCTGGGTGGCTCAGTGGGTTAAGCCTCTGCCTTTGGCTCAGGTCATGGTCCCGGGGTCCTGGGATTGAGCCCTGCATCAGCCTCTCTGCTCAGCGGGAAGCCTGCTTCCTCCCTCTCTCTGCCTGCTTCTCTGCCTACTTGTGATCTCTGTCTGTCAAAAAAATAAATAAAATCTTAAAAAAAAAAAAAAAGCACAAACTCACAATATTTCATCTCGATAATCTCCGGATTCACAGCGGTTATATAAGCTTACAGTGTTCTCCATCCTGTGGAGAAGCAACTTTGCCTTTCCACTCAGATTGGTCCAAGTCTTACATTCTGAGCCAAATGGAAAGAATCCTAAGCAGGCTCTCGAGGGTTTATAGAAGTAGACGAGGAATTCATCTGACTGTAAATGAGACCACTTAATTTTAATTCTCTCAACCTCTGCGTGTAACTACTGTTCGTAAAAGCAGAAAGCATTTTCACTGCATAGAGAATGCAATTCATTCAACAAAATTATGCTAATACCAAAAAGTTGCTTTTTATTTGATAGTTCTGGAAGTTATTTCTAAAGAATGACTGTTATCCAAGGCTAGTCTTTAAGAATCTGCTTCTAGAACCCCTAAATAATCTGAATTGCCTTTCTTTTTGAGGAATACATGAAATCTCAATGCTTATTATATTACCCTTCAAATTCTATAATGATATAGTGCATCCTACTATTACTGAACTTTTTCTCCAGCATAATGCTAAAAGATAGGGCTATTAATTTCTGATACCACTTAAACAAAAATGTGCTACACTGTGGCAGACAGTATTTCAAGTGAACCACTCTTTTGGAATATTAACAATAACTTGGATGATAAATGCTTCTTTATCTTTCTTCTAATGGAAACATGATCACTCAGAATACTATGTATCGCAATATTTTATTTTCTTTAAGTTATAAATTAAATTTTTGTGTAAATTATAATCTTGTGTATTTTTTTTAATTTTTTAAAAGATTTTATTTATTTATTTGACAGACAGAGATTATAAGTAGGCAGAGAGGCAGTCAGAGAGAGGAGGAAGCAGGCTCCCTGCTGAGCAGACAGCCTGATCTGGGGCTCCATCCCAGGACCCTGGGATCATGACCTGAGCTGAAGGCAGAGGCTTTAACCCTCTGAACCACCCAGGCGCCCCAATCTTGTGTATCTTATTCAAAATATATTTTTGTGCAATTCACAGGTCAAGAAACATGGAGAGATTTTACCATACTCGAAAGCTAATAATTTAGCCCATTATTTATTTATTTATTTGACGGACAGAGATCATAAGTAGGTGGTGAGGCAGGCAGAGAGAGAGAGAGGAGGAAGCAGGCTTCCCGCTGAGCAGAGTGCCCCATGCAAGGCTCAGTTCCAAGACCCTGAGATCATGACCTGAGCCAAAGGTAGAGACTTTAACCCACTGAGTCACCAAGGTACCCAAATTTAGCCTCTTTAAAGAGACACTTTAATGGACCCTGGCAGAAGGTGACAGACTCTTGGGTTGGAGACAAAAGGCTTTTTTACTCAAGGCACAATAAGCGGTATGAGCTTTATGTTCTACCAACACTTGCCATGTCTGCTGCCAACCAAGCCTCATGGAGTGAAGTGAGGTGGGCACAAATGTCAAACACACAGTGAGTTTATGTCACAACTGGAGAACCCAGAGTTAGGAAACTCAGTCTTCTCTAAGAACACTGCAAGCAAACTGACCCAATCTCTTCACTAGAGGGAGACATTATTATACTGGCAGTATAAAACAAAAAAAAAACAAAACAAAACAAAAAAACCTGCCCTCTGCTCTAAAGGGAAACTACCTCTGTCTTCTAAAGCTGTCTACTGAGCAAACATCCCTGAGAGTCTAGCATACAAAGTTGTCAGTGCTTCTGCTTATAAGCCACGAATAAATGTGAGACTCATAATACTGCATTAGAATTGGTTTTTCTAATAGAAGTCATTCTTGCTCATGGCAAAAAAGTTAGCATCTTAGGAAAATATATAAAGAGGATCTTTTCACTAATGAAATCATAGAATCCTTTAACTTGTTTTTTTTTTTTTTTTTTTTTGCAAGGAATTCTTAGTGTAAGCATTTTTCTATATAAGGGTATACAGATATACCTGAATAATGTTATACTAATGCAGAAAACCATTGTGTGGATGTACCATAATTTATCGAATCAATTCCTAATAAGTAAATATTTAATTCTTACAAGTGTCTGCTAGCACAAACAGTGCTGTACTAAGCTTCCCTATACATACATTTTGAATACTGCCTAGAGCATAGATTTATAATTCACAACTAGAAGAACGTATGATTTACCACTGGGTCAAGGAGTATGTGAGAATTTAATTTGAAGGCTATGAAAAGGATCTTTTGGAAGTGGCATCCATTCCCTCCAGTTCCTCACAATCTTTCCTCACAATTCTGGATGTTAGTGTGATAGGCAGACCAATGGCTCTGTAAAGACGTCCATATCCTAATCCCCAGAACCGACGGATACATTACCATAGGTTGCAAAAGAAAACTTTGTCAAGTGTGATCAAGGTAAAGATCTTGAGATGAGAGATTGTTCTAGATTACCTGGGTGGGTCTGATGCAGTTGCAAGGGGCCTTACCAGGGAAAGAGGGAAAGAGGCAGAGAAAGAAATGAGATGAGGGTGGAAGAGGTTGGACTCCTGTAGATGCTGGTTGAGAACCATGGGTCAAGGAATGTGGGCACCTCTAGACATCAGGAAATGGATTCCTCCCTAGAGGCTCCAAAAGGAACATGATTCTGCCAAGACCTTCACTTTAGACTCCTGAAACTCATTTCAGACTTCTAATCTCCATCACAGTAACACTGTAAATGTGTGTTGTCTTAAGCCACTCACTTTGGGACAGCAGCAACAGAAAACTAATATGCTATTTTTTAATCTTTGCCATTATAATAGGCAAAAGCAGCGCCTTACTTCAGAAACTTGCATTAATTTAAATATGAGTGAAACTTTCTTTAAGGTGTAGTGTATTTTTATTGGTTAATCATCATATTCAAGGGGCGCCTGGGTGGCTCAGTGGGTTAAGCCGCTGCCTTCGGCTCAGGTCATGATCTCAGGGTCCTGGGATCGAGTCCCGCATCGGGCTCTCTGCTCAGCAGGGAGCCTGCTTCCTTCTCTCTCTCTCTGCCTGCCTCTCAGTGTACTTGTAATTTCTCTCTGTCAAATAAATAAATAAAATCTTTAAAAAAAATAAAAAAAATAAAAATAAGGCTGGACCAGTCATTTTCTACAACACACATTAAACTGTATACTGCAGCAGCAAGAACAAATTTACAGAGAAAGGAAATAAAGCTGACAAGTGGAAAAGAGGAGGCAAGATCTCTGTAGCTGCTGACTCTTCCCTGGTAAGCATCTTCTGTCTTTTTCAGTTGTGGGTTTCATAAAAGTCCCTGGATCTGTCAATCAGTGCCCCTTCTGGCATTAGTTGTTTAAATAAAGTCAGGTTTCTTATAACCAAACAATTCACGAAGAGAAAGTGAATAATTTTAATTTTCTTTTGTGTACTTTTTTGAATCACACAAATTGGCATATTGAAAATATAGAATTTTTATAATCAAGAAAAATGATTTTTATTTAAAAATTTTAAGAAATTCACAATAAAAAACATTTAAAAATCAAGCAATATAGCTGGGTGGTCAAAGTAAAAATGTGTTCTACATATTTATAGTGTATCTAAGTCCAAAAAGATTTGAGCTAGCTTAGAGTAAAATACCTATACCATAGTCAAAATTCATTTCAAAAAATAAAAATTAAGCCAATTATAGAGTTGGTAGATATCATGCCAAGAACCAAGAAAACTATAGCAACTAAACATAAAATCTGAGTTTTCTAGCAGTCAAGGGGGGATGAGAAAGCACAAGATTGATTTTTCTATCCATTTTCTGATTTTAAAAAAGCACTTTTTCTGTTGTTGTTAAAGGTTTATTTAGGGGTGTGTGGGTGGCTCAGTTGGTTAAGTGTCTGGCTTCAGCTAAGGTCATGGTCTCAGGATCCTGGGATTGAGCCCCGCATTAGGACTCTCTGCTCAACAGAGTGCTCGCTCTCTCAATACATACATACATACATACATACATACATAAAATTTATTTATTTATTTTTTTAAAAGATTTTATTTATTTATTTGAGACAGAAATCACAAGTAGACAGAGAGGCAGGCAGAGAGAGAGGGGAAGCAGGTTCCCCGCTGAGCAGAGAGCCCTGGGATCATGACCTGAGCTGAAGGCAGAGGCTTTAACCCACTGAGCCACCCAGGCGCCCCACATAAAATTTATTTTTAAAGATTTTATTTATTTATTTGACAGACAGAGATCACAGGTAGGCAGAGAGGCAGGCAGAGAGAGAGGAGGAAGCAGGCTCCCTGCGGAGCAGAGAGCCCGATGTGGGGCTCGATCCCAGAACCCTGGGATCATGACCTGAGCCGAAGGCAGAGGCTTTAACCCACTGAGCCACCCAGGTGCCCCTATAAATAAAATATTTTTAAAGATTAAAAAAAAAAAAGATGTATGTGTGTAAGAATGAGGGCAAGAGAGAGCATGAACATGGTGAGGCAGAAGAGGAGGGAGAAGGAGAGAATTCTCCAGCAGACTACTTGCTGACTGCAGAGCCCCATGGGGAGGCTGGATCGTAAGACCCTGAGATCTCCACCAGACTGAAATCAAAACTCATCTGCTTCACCCACTGAGGCACCCAGATGCCCACCCCATTCTTTAGAAGAGGGAATTTTCTCCTGACATTTTTAGTCTGAATGGAACTTCTTTAATATATTCTTTTATAGAATTATAGAAAATGAACATTAGAAAAGTAAAAAAGATGTCATATAAGACTATAATTTGACCTCTAGAAATTTGTGTCTTAACAAGGCAAAGCTCTATGCCCTGGGTCAGATAGAAATAAGATTTGGTAAATGATGCAGGAATATTTTCTTACATGACTGCTTCTTTATTTTATAATTTTTAAACTGCCTCTTATGTAAGGATATTACAAATGAGCAGTCTCTCTATGTTGCATTGCAGGTATATAAACATAAAACTTAGAAAAATTGAAGGAATGATTGCTTGCCATGCATTTTATTTCACCTTTCTCAAAAATAAACTTGGCTCCTAACTTGAGTTGATGACTCCCACTATTATCAAATAAGACAGTTAATCTCTCTATGAGCATCTGGAGTTCAAACATTTTGTGTTCTTGATTAAAGTGGGAGTCATGTGCTTTACATGGCAGGTGTGCAAGGTAAGGTAACATTCACATGATTAAAAAAAGAAAAGAGAGATAGAAACTTGTTTGTATCCTTGCCCGAGCACTAATAGGTACTTCTACCTATTAACATAGGCAAAAACGGTGCCTGTATTAAGAAAAAAGACAATAACCCAGAAAGTATAAATGTAGACTTAACAAATCCATATAGCCCAGACATTAGAACTAAAATTATTCAAGATAAGCCCATTAGAAACATTTTTGGTTTGTTGATAAGATATAAAAGCCAAAGTCATAGAAAATTTCTGGGAAATGACATATTGCAGTGAAAAAAAGAATGTTATATATTGACCTGAAGCTTAGCCAGCCTCATACACAGTTGCCATTTTTTCCTTAAGCAGGACATCAGGACATTTAAGCTCCATTTGAGTGGTTTATAGGGCTGAACTTTCAAGGCCACTAAGGAAAAGCAATAGTTTCATTTCTGATGTCATTTCTGATTTCTTAATGTCTGTTCCACAGACATTACCTTCCTATTATTGCCAAACACCAAGATCATGGAAGTGATTTGGACAAAGGCCCAGTGTAATCATGGCTACTGCAGGTAAAGTGAAACGTTTAATGATAATCCTCATTCTCCAAATGCCTTCTTCACTAAACGGCTGATCAAATATGGACACAGGCTGTTGGGGATGATTGTGGTCTATGTGCTCACAGATGAAGGAAATTAAAGAAACAAGCCTGCTTATGCAATTCTTAGCTGAATGAAGATAATTCTTGAGCAAACATGTCAGGGTAAAAAATGAAGGATAAATGGGAAAGGAGGGAATACAGAGACTGATAGATGAGCTGAGGGTAGTTAATGGCCTTCACTGACATTATCACATAGACAGTAACAGAAAGTGAGAAGAGACAAGGATTAAATTTTAATACGCAGGGACTATGCCAAGGCAATGGCTGTAAGAATCAATAAAGCATGGCATGATATTAAAATTCTTATAAAAAGAGAGGAGGTAGCACAAATCAATATGGAGACAGAGTTGGTAAGAATTCCTTGCATACTGTATGAGCTTAGAGAGTAAGAAAGGAATTGGGAAACAATGATATAAAAAAGCAAACTTAAATAATTTATTTGTAAAATCGGAAAACACTGAAAATAAAAATAGAAGTATAAAAAAATACATATCCATGGCCCTACAATTCTTGTAATTATCTATCCACATAAATAATAGGTATGAATATATACACACACACACACATATATACATACTCATATATATAGATAGGATGTGTGTGTATACATACATGTATATATATATATATATATATATACACACACTCACATATTTATCTGAATTTCACTGTAGTATTATTAGTATTAACAAAAACTGGAAATGATCTAAAGTATCATCAGTGATAGGCATCTTTTTTTTTTAAGATTTTATTTTTTCATTTGAGAGAGAGAGCGGGCGAGGAAGGGCGGAGGGAGAGGGAGAAAGAATCTGAAGAAGACACCACATTGAAAGCGGAGTCTGAGGAGGGGCCGATCCCACTACTGGGAGACCAGGACCTGAGTTGAAACCAAGAGTCAGAGGCTTAACTGACTATGCTACCCGGGTGCCCTAATGTTATGCATCTGCTTAAAGGAAATGTATCATATGTGATAAACTAATTTTAAGTAACAAAGCAGGTTGCACACTGATATGTAATAAAAATATGTCCCATACATATGCACATATATAGAGAGATTTGTAAAAATAGGTATATAATATGCATATTGCTATGTCTGTGTAAGTAGGGGAGAAAACTGTTTAGGGTTGTTAACTTGCAGGATGGCACTGAAGAGCCAAAAGGAAGAGATTTCCTTATATAATTTTTTTAAAAGGGCTAACAGTATGGGTAAATATTAGCTTTTTGTGAATTTCTAGGTTTTTAATATAAATATGATTTGAATTATGTGTCTATTTGTAAATTAGTTATTTGACATCCTTACACTGTATATTTTTAGAGATTCTTTCATGATGTTATGAGACAAACATATCTAAGGTATCTTTCACTGGAGGAGGAAAAACCATGATTTCTATGTGAGTGTTTTTGTATTTTATAACCTAATAAGAACATGGCAGAAAAGGACAAGAATTTAGGAAAGATTAATTGAATGTATACACACTCCAATACTGGCAAAACAATGACTACTTCTTTTTTTTTTATTTAAAAGATTTTATTTATTTATTTGACAGAGAGAGATCACAAGTAGGCAGAGAGGCAGGCAGAGAGAGAGGAAGAAGCAGGCTCCCTGCTGAGCAGAGAGCCCAATGTGGGACTCGATCCCAGGACCCTGAGATCATGACCTGAGCCGAAGGCAGCGGCTTAACCCACTGAGCCACCCAGGTGCCCCACAATGACTACTTCTTTAAAATATATATTTTTTAAGTGCAAACATCAATGGAAAGCAAATTCACAGGACCTAAAAGGAAACGATACAAAAGTCACATTCAGAAGATAGGAGATTTGTTGGTTTATAAAAGCAACATTCAAGAAGTCATCAGAGTATTTGTTGAATTACTGAATGGACTGTCACAAGATTGATGGAAAGTGAGCCCCATTATATACTTGTGTGTATAAAAACAGTAATAAAAGCTATAAGGGAAACAAAGATAAAAGATGCTATAAAATCAATATAAAGTAGGATGAAAGGGTAGATGAAAAGGTGCCAATCCAACGAAAATGAAAAGGGTAGTTGTAAGCTATATGATTTCTACTGACGAAGAATATAAAAAGGTAAGTGGCAAGCCACAGCTACTCTGAAGCCTTGTCTAAAGGAAAAAGCAGAAGAAAAAAAGCATCAGGACAACCATGACCCAAGAGCCAAGGGGACGATGTGATGTTCAACATTAATGGACACAGAGAATTTGATTAGGGAGTGAATCATATCCCACTTTTCATGAAAATGAGAAACAAACATGAGAAATCAAAAGACTAATACAACTGCATCTCTGTCTTATTAATCAGCATTTCAAAGAAGCTCATTTGTGAAGGAAGTATAAGAAGATCTTGGCACCCAGAGGGAAAATATTTTAAGAACTTCTCTCAGTTGTTGTAAAACATTTGAGAAGGAAAAATCCATAAGGCCTGTTTCATACGTTATAAAAATCGTATACCCAAGGACCAGGCAAGATCCTTTCCTCTAAAATTATTTCATTCCTAGTCTGGTCTCATTTTAATTTTCTTTACTTCCTCTTTTCTTCTATTTAACTCATGGCTTTGGATAACTGTGCTTTATTTCTTCAACTCCACAATAAATCTTTTGTAAAATGTTTTATTGCTTTCTTCATTATGCTGATAGCCAATTTATATTTTCAATTAAAATTATTATAAAGGATTATCTCAGTTATGAAAGAGTTGAACAGCGATGCATATTCTCACTGCAAAGTGGAAATTAAAAAAGAGAAGTTGATAAGGTTTTAAAATGTTAAATGAATTGTGATTTTGACAGTTCCACAAATGAAATAATTTTTAATAAAAAACTAATGAGCAGTGGCAGACATAATTAAAATATTCTCTGATATTGTACTGTACTTCTATGAGGCACATAGCCTCAATGATGGAAAAAGGAATCAGAGACCTCTGATGGAACGCTAGAGGCTCTGGGCTGTGCTGAAGCACCTGTTCTTGCTCTCTCATGCACAGCAGGCTCACTCAAGCTTCATGGGTGTGAGAGTAATTAATGTGGCAAAACGTGTGAGTGTCTGAGCAAAATAATAAAGAGGCGATCTGAAGTCAATATAAATCCAAATAAATAAAATGCATTTGTACTATGCCACACACTAGGTATCCAAAGGCAAACAACAGGTAGTCTCATGAGGAAAGACCTGTGAACAGATAACTATAATAGAAAACAACAGAGTTGGGGCATCTGAGTGGCTCAGTGGGTTAAGCCTCTGTCTTTGGCTCAGGTTATGATCCCAGAGTCCTGGGACTGAGTCCCACATCGGGCTCTTTGCTCAGCAGGGAGCCTGCTTCCCTCTCTCTCTCTCTCTGCCTTCCTTTCTGTCTACTTGTGATCTCTCTCTGTCAAAAAAATAAATAAAATTTAAAAACAAATAAGAACATGGCAGAGCAAGATCTCTACTAAAGTGGTGGGGATGAAGAGACATTTCTCATCTATTTGCAGTCGGCTCCAACTCCCACTTTTCTACTCAACTTAATTAACATCCTTTGCTGACTCAAGGTACATGACGTTGTTGGTATCACAGGCTTTGTAGCAACATGGACGGGACTGGAAGAGATTATACTGAGTGAAATAAGTCAAGCAGAGAGAGTCAATTATCATATGGTTTCACTTATTTGTGGGGTATAACAAATATCATGGAGGACAAGGGGTGTTAGAGAGGAGAAGGGAGTTGGGGTAAATTGGAAGGGGAGGTGAATCACGAGAGACTATGGACTCTGAAAAACAATCTGAGGGGTTTGAAGTGGCGGGGGGGTGGGAGGTTGGGGTACCAGGTGGTGGGTATTATAGAGGGCACGGATTGCATGGAGCACTGGGTGTGGTGAAAAAATAATGAATACTGTTTTTCTGAAAATAAATAAATTGAAAAAAAAAAGAAAAGAAAAAAAAAAGAAATGACTTCCCTCCCTGGATTATTTATTAATCCTCGGTTTCCCTCTAGATCCCACTACCCTGGCTGCTCCTCCCTTCTTTTGCCTTTTAATTGGATATTCCTCAAAGCTCATTCCCAAACTCTCTCTAGGTATCACATTATGATGGTTTTGAGGACGAGAGAGGGGGAAAAGATTACGGAAAGGAGGTCATTTTGAAAACTTGTAAAAGTCTGCAAGAGCTTCAGCAATGTCTGTTGTTAAGGTGGCTCTTGAAACATAATTACAATTTCAACAGATAGAAAGTAAGGGAAATATGCTAATAAAATGGATGTAATGTTTCAATTCAAAGAATCACTGTTTAACTTGACTCTGGCAAACATAAGAGCAAAACACATTTGAGACTTAGACTTGATTTTTCAGGAAATCATGATTGATCATTTCAAATTTGATATCCTGATATCAACAGAAAAAAAGTTTGCCAAGGATCCAGTGAGGAAATTTAATTAGTCAAATTCCAAATCTCAACATCATCTTGGATTCATTATTAGTGAAGACTAATGAAAACTAATGATCAAAGCAACATTTTAGTTGAAATTCTAAGAATCCACAAAATTCTTATGCCAAGAGATAAAAATGCCCATGGTTTGGAAGTACCCTTTTGCCATTGGGAAGACTTCATCTTATTAAGACTTTCATGGTTTGTCAGTAAGTAGAGTGAGATGCAATTGATTTATTTTTCTTTTTTGGAGTATCTTCATTCTTTCTAATTAATAATTAAGTTCAAGAAAATTAGTTTTTCTCTTTGAAATTTTTGTTTAAAGATTTATGCTTCCTTCCAATTCTTTCTTTTTACTGATATCACATTTTGTGAAATACACAATACAAATTGTAGTTAGGCCAGAGATAGATAAATATATTTTTAATTGAACTGAATTATCTACATTTGAATTTTGTCTGTCACTTCAATTCATAAAAATTAAAATTAAAAACTTGAATATCTACTTGCTTATTCGTTCAAGTATTTACTAAAAACATACTATATGGAAAATAATATTATCTCTTTAATATTAATAATTAACCCCTTTGTCTTTTAAATTTGCTGCCATTTTAGTATATGTGCTGCTGAAGCGAGCACAAATTTGCTGCCATTTTAAATCTCATGCTGAAACTGGAAGTCTGAATCTCTTTTTTCTTGTTTCGGCTACGGACACACTGTACTTCAGAAAGTGGAAACTAGAAACTTAAGTCCTCAAATCCTAGACCCTGCCATCTGTTTTTAGCCCTAAATAAGACTAAAAAACTCTAATACTTCCTTCTTGTAGACATTCTGGTTTGAGGATGCTCTTGGGTAATGCTTCACCCATCCATGGTTTCTTAGGAACTGCAGTCTAATCTTTATCATGATAACTCCAGAATGTCTAATAATGCTTTAATAGCATTGGACCCACAAACAAATTCATCATTTTGGCAAATGCATATTTTAAAAAATTCTTATATCATTCTGTAATTAAATGCTATTAGTCCTACTGACTATAAAATAAAAAATCTACACTATTCACCTCAGCATTTTAGATATTCTACAAAGTAGTTCATTTTCCCTAATTAATCTGTCTTTGTTTTAGTAGTTAGAATTATAGACATTAAGATCAGGGAATGAACTTTAACAGCAGTCTTTCATTTACTAGGTCTGAGTTCAAGTTACTTAACCTCTAAATGTCTTATTCCTCCTCTATATAAAATAATGCTAAGACACTTACCACACACGGTAGATACAAAGATAAAGTAATGTATATTTCCAAATCCCATTCACTAGAAAAGCAATCAGAAAGAATAGTTGTCATCCGCAATACCAATCCTGCTAGATTTCTTCACACTTATCTAATCTTCTTTTGTTCCTCTAAATGCACCCATTCAACCCAACTGATCCTTCACTGAGCAGAGGTTGAGCCCTCATGCAATGTTACCCCACTCTCTGTACATCCAATTATCAGACATCCTTCAAGGTTAACATCAAGACTTATTTTCTCCAACAAAATCATTTTCATGCCTTCTCTCTTTTGAACCCCAAACCATAATTTTCTATATATCAGTTTTATTATTCAAATATTTTATGTGTGTATATATATATATATATATATTCTTTTTAAACAAATCAACATTCCTTCTAGAGCAATATCTTCCCAATCAATATCTCTTAGTGGATCATGAAATCAACAGAGAGAATGGTGACTTATGTTAAACAACCAAGTAAAAGTAAAAGAAAAAAACAATAAGGAATAATAGATTCCCAAATGAATCATGAATCAGTCCCCTGCCTCTTATATCAGTACTTGTACCAATTTCAATCTCTTGGTTTTGCTTTCCTCTGTGCAAATTTTTTTTGTAGAAACAGTCTTATCCCTTTTATTCTTTTAAGACCTTACTTAGGTGTCTGCTCTTCCAGAAAGTCTCCTTTGACCAATACCCCTAAGGTCTGTTCTCTTTGATACTCTTCCATTACACTAATCATATTGTATTGACAGGAGGTGTGCTTGACTCCATACAACAGTAGACAAGAATTCTACTATTCAAGAATTATACTATTCCTCTATTCCATGTAGGGAAATTTGCTTATGTATTTTTATATGACTAGACACAAAATACTTGATTATTTGCTTAACATCTTAGCAGCCTTATAATTAATAGCAAATATTTATATAATGGAGATCCATGTATTTGCCACTAGGTGTCGCTCTTAATCACCATGATACTCGGCTAAACCCAAAAACTTTATGTGCAATTTTGAAATCCAAAATCTCAGAAAGAGATTTTAAGATCTTAAATAAAGATTTTATCTTTATTATGATAATAATTATCTTAAATGTATTCTGGAAGGGCAAAAACTGACCTGGACTGAACTTATTTTGTGACAAAAACTGGACATGATCTGACAATAGACTATTTATAGTCTGCCTTTTCCCCTTAGTGTAAATATCAATGATTGATGACAGGGTGCTTCCCAAATGCCTTGTGGAGAGTTGTGTAATATTTGTAATACTTGAAATGCACTTCACATTACATTTCTCAAATGTAATAGGTTATGATTTTGGAAAACATCTGGCCCAATAATTGTTTAAGACTTATATTTTCTTTTACTTTGTTGAGAAATACTTAATATAATTCTATATATGCAAAATGTGCATGATGATTTTACACACATGCACCTCATGGAACAGCTACCAAGATCAAGATAATTAGCACATCCATGATCTCACATAGGTGCCTATTTGTGTGTGTGAGGTAAATTTTTGTATTAATAACTATCTTCGTCATGCTATGCTGCACAACTAGAGTCTCAGAATTTACCTTTTTAAAAAGATTTACTTATTTACTTTAGAGAGCCAGAGAAAGCAACATGTGCACAAGGTGAGGGAGGAACAAAGGGAGAGGGAAAGAGAAAATCTCAAGGTGACTCAGACGTGAGTCAAGTCAATCCCACCCCAAGATCACAACCTGAGCTGAACCCAAGGTCAGTGGCTCAACTGACCAGGCTACCCGGGTGCCCCAGACCTTATTCATCTCATAATTGAAAGTTGGTATCCTTTGACTTACATCTTTCTATTTCCTCCTCTAGCCTCTGGCACTCACCATTCAGTTCTCTTTCTCTGTGAAATCAGCTTCTTTTTTTCCTCTAAATTTCACATATAAGTGATACCATATAGTATGTGTCTTTCTCTGCCTTGTTCCAACAGTTTCGGATAAATGATTCTTGTCCTGCAACAGCATTCTCCTCATTATTTTGGAGGAAATAGGATGATAGTAATCACAAACCATTCATTAAATCGTGCTCTGTAGAGCTGTGACAGCTCCAAAACCATCCTTTGCATGGGGCAGCTGCATCTAATTCTGGTGCCAAGAACTTTACTCTTTTAACATTCACAATATATGGCAATGTAAAAATTAAACTTTAAGAACATATGTACCTTTTGCTAAACTTTAACTGGTTACAAAATGTGGTCTATGTACAAAGATACTTAAGTTCTTCTGCTTAAATCTTGATTTTGTAATTAGGTACTAGTATGACTGATACTTCTATTTCAAGTCTTCTGTTGTTCATCTCTCTCATGACATATTCAAATCATATGTAAATGAGCTGGTCCCACATGTTATGTATTTTTATAATTGTGGAAATATTCTTAGTAGCTCTTACCAGTATCCTGGTTTAAAACATTTCAGCTAAACAGGACACAAAGATAGAATTTTTTGAAGTTAATTCTGTCACTACTTTTTCCCTCTTTCCCTCCAAATTACATGAACTTATTTGAAAGAGTATCTCACAAAATCTATGAGCTCTGATGTTAACCTTTAAAATTTCCTCCCTAGTAAGATGCTCACCAAATATCAATTCCTTGTGTCTTGACACCTGGCATTGTTTTTTCATGAACTTTTGTTGTTCTCATACCTACTGTCTTATTTCTTGGTTTATTATTTATTATTATTTCTTGGTTTATTTATTAAAGGACCACAGGAAAGTCCACATGACATAATACAATCATTTGAATATGAATCAGAAGACCTAGGTGTTAGTCTCAGAGCACTTGCAAATTAATTTAACCATATATATGCCTCCTTCAACCTCTCTGCTTCTTACAAAATAAGGCTACAAATTAGGGGCATTTTTACCTGCCATATCCGTGCCACATTCTCATACTGGTTAAAAGTGACATTCTGGGGATGCCTGGGTGGCTCAGTTGGTTAGGCAGCTGCCTTCAGCTCAGGTCATGATCCCAGCATCCTGGGATCGAGTCCCGCATCGGGCTCCTTGCTTGACGGAAAACCTGCTTCTCCCTCTGCCTCTTGCCTCTCTGTCTGCCTGTGCTCAATCTCGCTCCTCTCTCTCTGACAAATAAATAAATAAAATCTTAAAAAAAAAAAAAGGTGACATTCTGCTTGCTTCCTGCCTAACTATAATGTTTAGTTTGCTTGTTGGAAGAACTAGCTATGGGTTTTCCTATGGCAAGTCCTACGTTTGTCAATTGGCTGGATCCAAACACTTAACAACAATCCTAAACTTTCCCCTGCTCTGTAGCCTGAGCTCATCCAACTTAGAATGTTCTGATTGTCATCCCAGGTCCCCGAACAAGTTATGTATTTTGGCTTCTTCTTAAGAATCTTAGCATGGTTTTGTTCCTCAGCCAAGAAAAAAACATAAAAATTTGTTTCTATACTTTACTGGCTTTGGGAAAATTATTGAATCTCTCTGTGTATTTTCTGATCTACAAAATAGGCTTAATATCAATATGTTCCTCATAAATGATTTAATATATCTAAAGTATTTACAACTATGCCATAATAAGTGCTACTAATGTGTTAACTCTGGCTTTATTATAATTTGAGACATAGTGCAATATTTTTAAACATGAGTTCTAAAACTGAATGGTCTGTCCTAAAATCCTGGCTCTATCACTTACTAGCTGTGTGTCTTTTGGTACATCACCTATACTTTTTCTGCTGTAATTTCTTTATCCATTAAAAGGGAATAAGTAATAGTATATACCTCATTAATAGATTATGAGAGATAAATGTTTGTAATAATCCATTATGATATATAGCACATTATGCACATTTCGTAAATGTTAAGTTTATGGCTGATGGATTGAAATTAGAAGGGTTTCAAATAGGGGCGCCTGGGTGGCTCAGTGGGTTGAGCCTCTGCCTTCGGCATGGGTCATGATCTCAGGGTCCTGGGATCAAGTCCCGAGATGGGCTTTCTTCACGGCGGGGAGCCTGCTTCCCCCACTCTTTCTGCCTGCTTCTCTGCCGACTTGTGATACCTCTCTCTGTGTCAAATAAATAAATAAAATCTTAAAAAAAAAAAGGGTCTCAAATATGTCTCTTAAAATTCTGGTTAGGCCCACCAGGTTTGTTTTGATCTTATTTCATGAAACAAGTAAGACACAGTAAGACTGGGAACATGGAAATTTATATTATTCCAGGTTAAATGCAACATGTCCATGAGATAGCTAAGTAGAGATTTCAATTAGGAATTGGATATGAGTCTCAGAAAAGTGGAGTTAACTGAGTTTAAATCTTCAGAGCCATCACTATAGAGATGACTCTTAAAACCTTAAAAAGAGATTATGGAGGTTTAGGGAACCTGTCCTAAGCCATTAGGAAATCCTGAACTTTGAGGTTAAATCGGCAAGCTAGAGCTGGCAAATGAGACAGAGGTAATGAGATCAGTAAGCAAGCAAACAAGAAACTCAGAAGAGTATGGAATCTGAGAGTGAGAGACCAAAGCTTTCAGGAAAGAGACTGGCTTTGTTAAAAGCTACTGTACAGGCAATTAAAATGAGGAAAAAAAAGTGTTCACTTTTCTTCAGTTAAAGGTTGATCCAACTTGGAGGTTATAAAAATAAATAAGTTAATTAAAAAATAAAATAAAGGCCAATTCAACTTGGAGGTTATAAAAAATTTTTTAATTAAGAAATTTTAAAAAAAGTTGATCCAGCTTGACACAGGGTTCAGGTAGAGTCATCAGGATGGACATCAGTATGAAATAGACTTAAAGTTGAAAGAAATAGACAAAATCAGTTTAGACAAATTTTTGGTTAGATTTACCTGGAAAAGAAAAAAATTGAGGCAGTTGCTGGATAGGAATTTGCCTCCAAGGAAGGGCCTTTCGAGAAATGATTCTACTAGAAACTGATTACATTTATGAACCGTATCCATAATTAGATATTTAAAAACTAGAAATAAGAAATCGGGAAAAGCAGAAGAGACAGGATACTAATGGTGTGTGGATGAGTCTGCCATAGGTGGGCAAATCTATTTTAGTTGGGAGGGAGAAGAGTTCAGACTCCTATTTTGTAGATTTGGTGATAAGAATAAAATGGAATTCAAATCTATCAGTTCGTAATCTTTAGGTATTTTATCTGTCAGGGTCTAGTGAAGAAAAGAGAAATCACTCAAAGATTTCCGACAGAAAAAAACACAGCGCAGAGAATTATGCAGCGCAGAGAATTCTACTGGCTGAGCCTCGCCTAGGGATCCCAGACAGGGAGAATAGCAGAGGAATGGCAATTCAGGACAAGCAAACTCTGGTGAACCATAGGCAAGTCTGAAACACAAAGGAAAGGAATGTGATTTTATAGAGAAAACATGGGGAGTTGATAGGGTCTGTTCAGAATGAAAGCTGAAGGATGAGCATTCCAGGTGGTGGTGGCTTCTCATGGGCTGAGCGTTGTGGGGTAAGCTTCTTCTTGTTGGGGAATGTGCGGTAAACTTCTGTTGGACCCTGTGGATGGCAGCAAGTGGTAGTGTGTGAGAAGATCCCATTCAGGACTCCCTGTTTTCATTTTAAGTGAGGTTTCCTTTAATCATTTTTATACCCTAAATGGGAAGGTCATGGAGAAGAGGAGTGTAACTGATGCTGGGCTGAAGTCAACCCATAGAAGCTAGAGATAGAGCAAGCCTGTCTCGTGGGAGGAGGAGATACAGCTCCTGCCAGAGACACCCCAAAACAAGAGACAGGGGAGAAGAAGAATGGCTCTAGTATCTTCTGTCTTGCTCTTCCACACTCCCACCAGTGCCTCCCACTGGCGAACCCATCAGGTAACCAGGTGAGAAGAAAGCCTGGGAAAATTAGGGTTCAGAAATCATTTCTTTGCCACCAGAGTGTAATTAGGGAGAAAATGCAGCTTAGAGCAAAGAAGGCCCAGCGCCCAAAAGTGTAAAATGATCTCTCTGGTATAAATTGAAAAGAAGAACAAGTGAGTAGAGGAGGATGTTTAAGGAACAAAGAAAAGATGTATCTGTAAAGCACATTGAGCAAGACTAATAAACAAAATAGCACTGAGTTTTAACTTAAATCTTGTAAAATTGCCTACTTGTAGGTTAAAATTATTTTATATTGGAAGGTTGTAGAGTTAAAACTAAGAGCAGTTCTCTCATGTTAATGGAAAGAAGAAAACTAAAATCATTGCATATGTTGTAATTTGTTTAACTTACTATTATTTTGTAAAACAATTATTTATTTGTCAGAGAGAACACACGAGCTGAGGGAGTGGCAGGCAGAGGGAGAAGTAGGCTCCCCACTGAGCAAATAATCCAGTGTGGGACCTGATCCCAGGACCCTGGGATCATGACCTGAACTGAAAGCAGAGGCTTCACCTATTGAGCCACCCAGATGTCCCTTTAATTTGCTATTAGATATTATTTTTGTCATAATGTCTGGCAGACAGTCATGTAGCTCTATGATTTATTTAAGTCAGCAGATCTCAAAGAATGGCAATATTATTCTAAATTTACCAAGGTTTAATGTGTGGTCTTCATCCTTATAGGTGGGAAACAGAAATTTTATCAATATGGCTAGAAATAATTTGGTTATTAGGGAAACAAACCAATAATAATTATATTCACCTGATGCCAGTATAGAATTAATACTCACTGATGTCTTTATTAATTTATAATGGGGACTAAAGCTTTCTAGTCACTGGGCTGCTCACATCCATTTTCTAGAGCACATTTCTCCTTTTTCTTCTGTAAGATGCTGGAGAATCTGCTTTACTGAGCAGAGAAGTTTAATCATAATAAGCATAGAATTAAAGTAAAGGTAAATGGGTTGAGTTTTGAGCTATTTATCAAGGCCAGAATAAAACCTGATAAAATACCCCGTTTCTCCACATGGAATTCCTTTCTTGTGATCTAGTTCACTGTGTTCTCATAGGCTCAGTGCCACTGTGGCCAACTCTTGATCTACACCATCACATTTTTTTCTTGTGGACCCTACTGTTGCTTAATAGTTCCCTATCTTTTTTTTTTTAATTAAGATTATGTATTTATTTATTTATTTGACAGACAGAGATCACAAGTAGGCAGAGAGGCAGGTAGAGAGAGGGGGAAACAGGCTCCCCGCTGAGCAGAGAGCCTGATGAGGGGCTCAACCCCAGGACCCTGAGATCATGACCTGTGCTGAAGGCACCCAGGCACCCCTGCTTCCCTATCTTTTAACACATCACTGACTGATCTAGGGTTAGATGCATGTTATAGTTCCATGGTTTGAGTCTCTTGTTATTATGAGTTAAAAATTGTTCATTCCTCAAAAGTCAGCTATATTCCTCTTACTTCTAGGTTCTTGGGTGGGAAGTGGGGGGAAAGGAAGGCAAGTCATTGGTACCTCCATGTTCCACAAAAACTTATTATTTGTTGGGATCATTAAAGAGAGATTAAGAACAATGAGCCTGTGAATGTGTGTGTGTGTGTGTGTGTAAAATAGAAATTATAGTTGAATCTGTCATAAAATGAGTTTTGGATCTCTAATATCAAATGATTTGATGAAGTACTCTAATTTATTTAACAATATTTGTGCTTTTCAACGAACAGAGACATTTTCATGGAACATCTGATTCATTCCCAGGATTAAGGATTATGAGTCAGTGAAACATTTGACAATACTGCACAGTGAAGCGGAATATGGCTAAAATTGCAAAAATACGTATGGCTGTCAGAAGTAAAACTACATATAATTTGCCTTGGTAGAAGTGCCAAATAAATTCATATTCTGCTATTCTATAATGGGAAAGAATTATTTTTAGTTCTGTTATTTCTCCATATCATCACCTTACAATCCATTTAGCTCCTCAGCAAATCTAAGTAGCAATAAGACACAATATAGCTTTTCAGGGAGTGAACATCAAAAGATCTTCTTGATGAACCTTTTTCTTTCTATGCTATTGAGCATAGCAATTTCATGCAAAGGGCCCGCTGAAGTTGAAATTGAAAAAAAAGATCCAATCATAACTTTTGGAACCATAAGAATGCTAGAAAAGTGCTTTTTTGAGCATGGCTTATAGCTTTTCTACTGTGGAAAACCTTATCATTTAGACCAAGAAAATGATGGCTAAATATAAAGAGAGTGATTTATAAGATGGCTAATTTTCAACTTATTGTTTCCACAAATATGATTAGAACTAAAATAAGCAGATGGAGTTACATAACAGCTTTTTTACTGAAGCTAATTATTCAAAGTAAAGAATGAACGAGAAAGGAATATTTGACTATGTCAATTCCATATATTTTTATGAGAATTATTGTTTTCAAATCAATTTGACATCCTTTCCCCAGGAAATGTCTGAGATAATAAATAACATACTGGCCCAAATATTTAAGAAAGGCTCTTTATAATTTTAGAAAAAACTTAAAAGGAATAGACTTAGATTAATGCTAAGTTACCATTTTATTACATGAGACATGTGCAATGACTAAGAACCAAGGCAATAACTTTCTTAGTAACGATCACCTTCAGCTAAAATTTGACCTGTACCTAGTATTTTATATTTTCTCAAGCTAAAAATACTTTTGAGAAAATGTGATAGGTATAAAGATAAAGTAATGGCATTAGCCAACAGCATCATTTCCTTATGAACATGTTAGTTATTTGAAGTCCATTTCATAAACTTTAAACTCATGATTTCTGTAAGAAGTATTATCTACTAACAATAATGATACTTTTGTATTTACTAAACTTCTTGCAAAAATCCTGTAAAACTGATAACACAACAACTTCAATTTATTCGATACTCACACTGGTGGTATTACACTTGGTTTATATTAGGTTATACAAGGAGTTTTTCTCATCTTTCAAAAATTAAAAGAAAAATAATCATGGCCATGTGACTGACACTTAAGCAATACAAAGTTTGCCCTGAAAATCAGATTATTATTAACTAGTAAAAGTTGCAGTTTTTACATTAATGGAGGATACAGTAGGACCTATTCTTGCATGCACTTATTCAAGAAATATTTATAGTGACTATGTGTGGGAGATTGTTAGACATTAACACAAATGAATCATCCTCAGATCCTGAGCTTACAGTCTAGTTAGAATATGACATGGCCATAAAGAGTTCTAATAGAAGGCACAAAGTGATGACAGGTGTCTGCCCAATTTCTGGCACTTTCAGTGCAGTCAATCTTCCTCAAAGCCATTTTATAGTGAGTATATAAAAGCTGGTCATACACAATACCACCAACTGGAGGCCTTTTTCCCCCTAGATAACTCATTTGATATTTGCCCTGAGCTTTTCTTAATTCTGGCTGGAGATTGAAGCTTTCAATCTTGCATCATACCTCCATGGTTTTACACAGCACTTATCCTTCTTTTTCTGGCTTACTGACTTTGGCTACCCGCTTATTCTTGGCTTACTTTTCACCTTTGAGTGTGTTCTGTTAAGAGATATTTCTGTTGTTCACCCTGAATATTTAAGCATGTCTTATTTTGAAGACAGGAAGGAATTACAGAAAAGGGTTATAGGAAATTAAAACAGAGGAAACTAGAGGGGAGAGAGATTGGAGGAAACTTCCTAGACAGGGGAATACAGTAGATCCACATTATTATTATTATTTTTTAATATGGATTTGTTTTTGAGGTAAATATATTCCTTTGTTTAATTTATTTTTTATTTTCAGCATTACAGTATTCATTATTTTTGCACCACACCCAGTGCTCCATGCAGTCCGTGCCCTCTATAATACCTGGTACCTCTATAATACCTGGTACTTATATAACACTTGTTTTCTCTGTTAAGTCACATCCCAGCCTTCTCACACTTAGAAACACCAGACAGCACCTCAGCACTATACCTGGGGGCCATTTTAAAGAGTAAACTCACCAGCAAAACCTGGTACCCCGACCTCCCACCCCCCGCCCCTTCAAAACCCTCAGATTGTTTTTCAGAGTCCATAGTCTCTCATGGTTCACCTGATCCACATTATTCTTGGTTAGTTATGTTCTATAGAGTCACCATGGGCATGAATTTTCAAATATTACCACTGCTTCTAGGAGAAAACTGAGTTAGTTTACTTTGAGCATCTAATCAACCAATCGATACGCAATCTTATTTTATGTGTATTTCCTTTTTAAGACACCTCATCAAATGTGGGGAGCCTCGGTGACTCCGTGGCTTAAGCCTCCAACTCTTAATTTCAGCTCAGGTCATGATCTCAGCGTAGTGAGATTGAGCCATGTCAGCTCTGTGCTTAGTCTGCTTGAGTTTCTCTCTCTTCCTCTGTCCTTCTCCCTCTAAAATAAATAAATCTTAAAAAAAAAAAAAGAAAGTAAAAGCACCTTATTTAATGTATATCTTGATTCATCAACATTGAATTCATGGTCAACAGCGTATAACTCATGCCTGAACAAAGCTTATATAACACTTGTTTTCTCTGTAAGTCACATCCCAGCCTTCTCACACTTAGAAACACCAGACAGCACTTCAGCACTACACGTGGGGGCCATTTTAAAGAGTAAAGTCACCAACAAAAAGCACAAAAAATGTGTAAAGCCTGGTACTAAGGTTATGAAAAGGACTCTGTTTATAGTAGGAGAGCTGAAATAAGAAGACAGAATATCACCTTTGTTCTACCTCAACAAGGAACACTGCCTTTAGGAGATAGAGGGAAAAATTTTCCCCATTCCACCTATCTCTGCAAATGACAGTGCGAGTGACTTGGGGATTAGAAATAAATTACAGTGGACAGGGAAATTTGCAACTATGAAATTTGTAAATAATGAGAAACTATAGTATTTGTTCATGCCTATGAATTTGGGGTAGGATTTTAATATGGATACTTGGGAAGGAAGGGTATTTTCTAAGAGACAATGATATCAACAAAATTATGATCATGGGCAAGTAAGTATATGGATAGACTTACTGGAGTACATTTTAGGCAGAAACCAGGAATAAGAATGCCAAATCAGGATGGGAATAGGGACTGGAAGGGTTGAATTCTTGGGGAATTTGGATTTCACATCTAAGCTAAGTTTCAAACCTTTCATGTGGATTCAGAATCCCCTCTTCATTCAAAGGATTCTTTAGAAATCCAGCATCACAATGTGTAAACAAGGAGCAGATCTAGTTACAAAGCCTGTGAGGGTCCTGCATCAGTCAAAGGCTACTCAGGAAAGGGGATACACTGCAACTATTTGTAATACAGTGAATACGGTACAGGGACTTGATACATAGGCACTGAAAATCTGAGGGACTGGAGAAGTACTGGAAGCTACTTGGAAACCATGATCACATTTTGGACAAAGAACTGGAGGGAGAAGGTAGTGTTAGTTGGCACCAAGGAGCCAGCAGTATGAAGAGAATGTGAAGCCAAATGAATCTGTTCTGTGTACCTGGAACTCAAAAAAAAAAAAAAGAAAAAGAAAAAGTAGTCTTTGCAGTAGACTGCCTTTGCCAGGAGTTCCTGCCAGTGCTTCCAATAGGCTAAACATTGCCAGAAGGCAGCTGACTTGAGTGTAGGAAATGTTTCCTATGACGTGTGGAAGCCAGAATAGCAGGAAAAACATGAGGAATGGTTCCAGGGACAAATAGGCCCAGCATGAGTGCCACACACTGAGCCACACACATTCCACCTCCCTTCAGATTAAATACAGTTGATGTGAAAAAATCTCTGCATTAAGCAATGCAGAATCATTGGCTTATTTTAGTACTTACAGTAACATGATCTATATGCCTCATGCTAAAGTACTGTGCTAGACTATCAAGAGAGATCAAGAGGAAAAATACTTATAAATATAATGGGAGTTCAAAGTTAGAAACTTAAGTCATAGTCCATTTAATGAAAAGTTCAGCAAGTGTAAGTTGCTCTGAAATCAAAAGGACAAGTGAATACATAAAAAAAAAAAAAAATTAGATCTTTAGATTCCAAATTGACTGCACTTTTAATTGAGATATGAGAAGTCTGGGTTTCAAAATATTAAGTTGGGTGAAGTTGTGAATGTTTTCCTAAGTGCATTTCTTAATTATATCACTTAACTGTTTTTTCTCATGCTCCTTTTGTTGGCCAGAGGTTTCTTAGCTCCTGTGGTTTGTCACATGTCTGCAGGATAGTTCCCCAATCAAATACTGTTTTTAGAATTAAACCACCACTCTTGGGCAATTTACTGGCCAAATGGAAAACTAAAGCTAACAAACAATGATGCTTCACAATCTAATATGTTCACTTATTTTCATTTCCTGGGACAACTGATTAGGACAGTCAGAAGATTAGAAATAATCAGAGCTCCAATTTTCTCATCTATTGTCAAATCTCCTTTTCTTAGTTGGCAACCATAAAAGCATGGATTTCAAAACTTTAGAGGGATTATGTCCAATGTGGGGACCTTAAAAGATGAAAAGTTACATTGATCACAGCTTGATGAGCCTCCTGGCAGTACTGGTAACCTTGGATGAATTTTACCCATTCCAGGATGAAGCGGACTAACCATGAAACTAAAAAGCATATGGAGGATCATTTGGTGGCCATATTGCTTATGCAAAGCTAGATTTTATTTCACATAGACATTTTGTTTCTGACCAAAATATACAAGATAAGGAATTCTACCAAGAAGTAGGTCTAGGTGGGTGAAAGAAGATGAAAGGAATTTGCTCTTCTGCTTTCTTCACATTCTATATGAAAAGCAGAGCGTAAAGATTACCTCAGTCTGTGAGTTATTAGGATTCAAAAACAAAGAAAATTCATGTCATTCATCTGTGATTTGCTTATTCAAACTGACCTTGCATATGGCATCCATTCCTCCTCTGAATTACAGACAGCTCTGCATCAAATACAACGAAATTTTGTCTCATAGACAACTATTACCATGTTTTCTACATCCATCTTGTGGAATGGAGATGACTAAAGAGTTTGATAAAGCAGTTTATTATGAATAAAAATGTACTATATGCACATATTAATTACGGTGGTTTCTGTTTGTTCGTTTGTTTTTTTTTTTAAAGAGTTTTATTTATTTATTTGATAGAGATCACAAGTAGGGAGAAGGCAGGCAGAGAGAGAGGGGGAAGCAGGCTCCCCGCTGAGCAGAGAGCCCGATGTGGGGCTCAATCCCAGAACCCTGAGATCATGACTTGAGCCAAAGGCAGAGGCTTAAACCACTGAGCCACCCAGGTGCCCCTGTTCGTTTGTTTTTTAAATTAACTGTCAAGCAAGTGCCTTTCCCTGGTAGTAAAGCTTCAGTAAACATTTGCTAATTTGACTTATTTAAATTCCATTACTAGATAAATTAAATATCAGACTCAGTTTTAAATACTTTATTAAAAAAAGAAAAGTACCGTATAGCTTGTGGTTTAGAAAATTAAGAGAAAATGACTAATTTATGTATGTCACCACTCCTATCAAAAGTTAGAATTAAGTGGTGGATTTGGCAGCTCTCTGGGATAGAGTGTTACAGACAGCCAATCTAGGTAATTAATATTTCTCATATTTACTTAAAATTGGTCAACATTAATATTACCTTTATTTGCCTCTATGTGGACACTATCATATCAAAGGACTGTTAAAAATGGGTGTCTGGACATGTGGTATTAATCCATTACTAGGAACACAGAGTATATGACCAATTTGGAGCCGACATTATGATGCAGACTTATTTGGAAAACTATTATTGGCCTATCACAGGAACTACAGATTCTGGGGAGAGTTCTTTTAAAATGTTCTTGTATTTCTGTATGTACTGATTAATTTATCCCCAAATTTAAATGTTTATTTTAAAAATGTCTAAGAGTGGAAATAATGGCCCCAAAGATATCTACACCCTAATCTTTGCACCTGTGAACAACTTACTTTACATAGCCAAAGAGACTTTGCCAATTTGATTAAGTTTAAGGACCTCAAGATAAGGAGACGGTCCTGGATAACCTGGGTGGACCCAATTTAATCACAGCAGTGCTTAGAAGTAAATAACCTTTCCCAGCTGTGGTCAGAGAGCTGTTAGACTGAGAAGGATTTGATATCTCATTGCCGGTTCTGAATGGCAGGAGTTCATATGGAAAGACCACAGAAAGGTCTCTAAAGGCTGGAAGAGGCAGAGAAATAGATTCTTCCCTAGAGCTGCTTGTAGAAAAAGATGTAGCTCTGCTAACATTTTGTTTATTCCAGGGAGACCTGGGTTGGAATTCTGTCTTACAGAAATGTAAGATGGTATATTCACGCTATTTAAAGTCACTACATTTGTGGTAATTTGTAAATGTCAGCAATATCATCTGAACTGAATTCATTACTAATTCATTTTTTCTCATATTTCCTAGCCACAAAATTTCATCAAAAGGAAAATTTCAAAAAAATTAAGATTGAGAAAAAGAAGAAAAGTTTTTGGAACACAGGTCTCCTAATGTCTAATTTATTATGCCACTCCAATTTTCCTTCAGTATTATATTAAATATGTTCTTTTATCTTTATATATCTTGAGAACATGAGCTACTTGTATATGTGATCATTATTTTCAAGGGAAATAGGAAGTTGTGGCTACAGATGTGCTCCTGGTGGCAGGAAGCTTAGTTTGCCATCACCATTTATCACTGTAGTTTTCATATTTGCTTCTACTCTTTCTAGCTAAAGTAAAGTTCATGAGGGCTAAGACTGTATCTCTTATCTATCATTGAACTGTCCTCTCAGTTCCTCTAGTCCTGCCTCTAATACAGTGCCTGGTACTTAAAAGTCACTCATTACTTATTTGTTGAATGAAAGCAAAAATGTGTCACAAATATTTTTTTTTCCAAGAAAGAAAAGTGATTTAATATTTGGAATGTGGCCTCAATTAACATTTTGGTGATATCTATCTACCTATCTGGCAGAAAATCAAATCTGAATATAAACATGCTGTGGTCAGTCAAGACCAGACAGCTGTGCCCTGTCTTAGGCTTCACAGACAGATGATTGTACAGACAGATGTTTATTTTACAGCTCCAACTTAGCAACTATTTGTGATGTCTGGAAACTATAACCTATAGATACCAGCAATATGGTACTGGTAAGAAAAGTGCCAATATGCAATAAGTTGGAGCTG
Organism: Mustela putorius furo; assembly: GCF_011764305.1. NCBI lineage: Eukaryota > Metazoa > Chordata > Mammalia > Carnivora > Mustelidae > Mustela > Mustela putorius. The sequence continues at coordinate 18,507,823 of NW_025421987.1, forward strand.
AGTAATGTGGCTCAGCAAAATAATATTTGTAATCATAGAAAGTAACTAATTCTGGAATCTCTAAACAATGTGGGAAGATTAAAAGGACTTTCCTCTGAGGGGATTGGGAGAGACTCCAGAATTTCACTCATTAAGCATCTATTAGCCAATATCATTTTTTATCTTCTGTTGAAATAGGATTCCTTTGAACTTATTGCTCATATAGAGAGATGCAATTTAAATAATTTGCGTGGTAGAATGTTATCACACACAATCATCAGTGAGTCTCACTCACTCATGTCAAAAACAAGAGACTGACAAATACTACCTTTGAAAATTGATGCAGCAGTCACAGATTACAAAGTATGAGTATGGGTGTGCTGTGTGGCTTAGTTGGTTGAGCATCTGACTCTTGATTTTGGCTCAGGTCATGATCTCAGAGTTATTCGATGAAGCCCAGTGTCAGGTTCCATACTCAGTGGGAAGTCTGCCTGAGATTCCCTCTCTCTCTCTCTCTCCCCTTCCCACCCACTCACACCCTCCAGCATAAGCTCTCTCTCTCATTCTCTCTAAAATAAATAAATCATTTTAAGAAAGTGTAATTATGTATGAGATCTTGAATCTCACAGTGGCCTAACATCAGTCACCCACTGACAAATAACAAACATAAGGGCCTTCCAGGTAATCTAAGCAGCTGGGTTGTCTGAAGCCAAAAGAAAAGTGGTAGAGACCTAACTATCTCCAGGGAGTTTATCATGATAAGAATGTTGAACAAGACAAAGATGAGGAAACAGCCAATGGGAGAAGTTGAGAAGCTGTGCTTGGAAACCTAAATTCTGCAAATATATGATCAAAGAAGAGGGGCAATTAATACATTTTACTATGGTAGAAGTGTGGGGAACGTTGGGCTGTGGGCAGACTGCCTGAATGTGGAAATGAAGCAAATGAGGGAATTAACTAAAGTTGCCCTTGCTGAGGCCACAGCCCTACATATCACCAAGACAGGGAGGGCTACAACTGAGTGAATCAATGCTTCCTTCCCCATTCTGATGAATATGGATATAATGAACCAGGAAAAAAATTAATTAGGAGACTGAATACACATTTTGTTACAACCATGGAAGTGTAATAAATCATTATTTTTAACTGCCATAACATTTCTATGTTAACACTTGAAGGAAGAGGCAGGGCTTGACCAGCCACCATATATTGTTACACCAACATCATACTTAATACAAAGAAGTACAGTAAAGTATAGGTATGGAAGTGATGCATTGCCATAGTTTTGTCTAGAAAATTAATCTCAGGAAAATGTAAGGTTCAAACCAAACCAATCCCTGTGAATATATTGGCAGAGGTACACATGAAATATCCTCAATCCAGTATACTCATAGCTGCTAGAAATCACCCCTCCCTTCCTAGTAATCAAGAGACCCTAAATTCTATTGGCCCATTGCTTTATGTATAGATATATTTAGTATTTAGGAATCTTTACATATATACCATGAATGGATGATTGTATGTATAATTGAGGTTATGTCACTTCCAAAAAGTACACACACACACACACACACACACACACATATATATATAATAAATCTATTATATATAGGCATATTACTGTATATAATATATTAGGTATATTACTATATATACATACAGTGGAAAAAGAAAGGTATATTACTATATATAGATATATTGGGGAAAGAAAGCAAAACCTACTTGTTGCTAAAGAAATAAAAAAGTGGCTCATTAGCAGGAACTGAGAGGAGTCACTCAATTTCTACCCTTTGATTTACAAACTCGTGAATGTTAGCCAATGGAGAATTGTATTCCGTGCTAATTTACAGCATATGCTGACCACATTCTAGAGGACATTGCTCTAGCACCACAAAGTGTTGCCACCTAGCTGGTGGTGTAACTGAGTTTTCAAAAAGCCATCCACCTTTTTATCAATCTAGATGCTTAAGAATGACAGGGCAAAGTAAGATCAGCGAATTCTATGAGTATAGCCTAATACTACACTTCAATTATAGTGAAGTTGGTTCTTTGATCAGAAATGATGTTGAGTGGAATACTATGATAGTGGATAAGGCATTCTGTAGCTCATGGACAGTAGTTTTGGCAAAGGCAACATGGTTATGAAAAGTAAACTATTTCTAGAATGAATCCATTCAAATAAGAAAAAAAGTGTTTCCCCTTCTATGATGGAAGCAATCAATTTTAACCAACCTGACATCAGATAACTGGCTGATTCATGTGGGTAATGGTACCATACTAGGAATTTAGTGTTAGCCTCTGCTGATTAGATATTCAGCAGTGGCTGTAGCCAGATGCGCCCTGGTGAATGGAAGTTCAGGATACTGGGATCCTGCTTAACCTCCATTCCTGCCGTTTTGTTCATGAAGACTGTTGGGTCGGTCACCAGAGTAGGAGAGGAAAACGGCTGATCGATGTCCATCCTATCCACCTTATTAAAATCCTCCTCTGCTGAGGTCACCCTTTGGTGAACATTCACTAGGAACATGAATTCTTCACATTCTGTACCATTTTGAGGTATTTATCCACATATCTCTTCCTTAAACCTACTTGTTGCTAATTTTCTAATCATGTTCCTTTGAAGTCCCTGACTCCACCCAAATTATTAGCCAAAGTTCATAATCCAATGCAATCACATGTCTGGCTATGTCTCCTTCCCAGCAAAATAAGCAACCAGATATGCTGCATGAAGTTCTTCACAGTGAATATTACCTTGTCCTTCAGGCCTATTCAAAGTGGGACTGTACAGTCAGAGAAAGACAATTTTCATATGGTTTCACTCATATGTGGAGAATATAAAAAACAGTGCAGAGGGTCAGAAGGGAAGGGAGAGAAAACTGAATGGGAAGAAATCAGAGAGGTGAGAGACTCTTAGCTCTGGGAGACAAACTGAGGGTTGCTGGAGGGGAGATGGATGGGGGAATAGGGAAACTGGGTGATGAGCATTGAGGGCACGTGATGTGATGAGCACTGGGTGTTATGTGCAACTGACGAATTACTGAACACTACATATGAAATGAATAATGTACTATACATTGGCTAATTAAATTAAATAACAACAACAACAACAGCAACAATAACAACAAGACCAAGGTGGAGCAGGGCAGTAATGCTGCAGCTGTCCACTTTTGAATGGTTTTGGCACGCTATATTGAACCATCTGTAAACAAGCCTGAGTTGTTGCTTCCTCAGTCACTGGTTATCAAGAATTCCTCATAAGGTAATAGGAGAGCATTGGAGAGAGAAGGTGATACATATAGCTAACAAAGGGGGTAATGGTATTTGAACCACTTCCTCTTGCAACCTACTTGTTAATTGAAGACCTGTTTAAGCAAGTGTTGTATATACCACTTCATTTTGGTGAAGGATTACTACTGCATACAACCAAATTTATAGTTTGATGGGAACTATGAACACCAAACTCTTGACAGGAAGAGTTCAATTTTGTTTCCTTTGTTCAAGAAATCAGTGTCTACTAAGGCATATGTCTGTAGCCAGTACATAGAGCTTCAGAGTCAAAATGTGGCAACGGGGCTGATTCCTCTCACTGTTATCAATTTTATTTCCTGCTCCTACTACTTCAGACTCATCTGGTTAAGAAATTGTAATTCTAGGGGCACCCGGGTGGCTCAGTGGGTTAAGCCTCTGCCTTCAGCTCAGGTCATAATCTCAGGGTCCTGGGATCGAGCCCCGCATGGGGCTCTCTGCTCAGTGGGGAGCCTGCTTCCCACTCTCTCTGCCTGCCTCTCTGCCTACTTGTGATCTCTCTCTCTCTCTCTCTGTCAAATAAATAAATAAAATCTTAAAAAACAAAGAAAGAAATTGTCATTCTAAAAGGAGGAATATTTCTACCAGGGGAAAAAGACAATGATTCCATTAAGTTTGAAATTACCACCTAGCATTTAGGAAATCATGTTTAATTCCCCTCTCCTTCAATGTGAGCTGGTTTTAGTGACTTGCTTCTAGTACGAAATACAACAGAACTGAGGTTATGTCACATCCAAAAGTATGTTACAAAAAGACTAAAGCTTCTCTCTTGGGAATTTTTGCATGCTTCCCCTCTCTTTGATCGCTTGCCCTTGGGAAGCCAGATCTGTCTTACAAAGACACTCATTGGAAGCCTATCAAGAGATTCATGTGGTGAGGAAATGAAAACTCTGGTGAGCAACCTGCAAGAAATGAGGCCTCCCAACCAAGACATGTGTGATCTTGGAAATGGATCCTTCTTCAGCTGGCTCTTCAGAAGAGTCTGAAGTCAGAACTGAGAGCTTCACAATCACTCCAGGAAAGGTTTTCAGGCAGAATGTTCCAGCTAAGCAGTCTCCACACAGAAACTGTGAGTTAATAAATGTTTATTGTTTAAATCTTCTAAGTTTTGGTTACTTTATTATGTAACAATCAATTATTAATACTAACCAATATTAAAATTCATCCGGGAATGAAGCCTTGTGGCATTGGATCTTCAACTGTGTACAGCCCAATGGAAGGCCAGATTGTGCAGGAGGATCTTATGGGTCTTTTCACGTGTCTGTGGGCCATCTGTCTGTCTTCTTTGGTAAAATGTCTATTCAGAGACTCTGCCCATTTATTAATCAGATTGTTTTGGTTTTGCTCTTTAGTTGTACGAGTTCTTTAACTATTTTGGATATTAACCCCTTATCAAATATATGCTTTGCAAATATTTTCTCCCATTCAGTAGGTTAATTTTTCACTTTGTTGATGGTTTCCTTCATGGTGCAGAATTTTTTTGTTTGTTTGTTTGTTTTTAGTTTCATGTAGTCCCACTTGTTTAGTTTTGCTTTTGTTGTCTTTGATCATGGTGTCAAATCCAAAAAGCATCTCTAAGACCTATATCAAGGTGTTTACCACCTATGTTCTCTTCTAGGAGTTTTATGGTTTCAGATCTTATATTTAAGTCTTCAATCCATTTTGAGTTATTTTTTTTTTGCTCATGGCTTAATATAATGATCCAGTTTCATTATTTTGCTTATGGCTGTCCAGTTTTCCCAGCACCCTTCATTGAAGAGATTGTCCTTTTCCCTGGAGGCACGTTTTAAGCATTTGGGTTTGAAGCATCTGTTACATCTCCAAGTAAATATGTCATGTAGGCATTTGGATAGATAAGCTTGAAGTTTAGGTGACAGGTCTGAGATGGAAGTATACATTTGAGAATTATTGGAAACTATTTGATAGTTAAAATCTTGGGGCTTGATAATATTATCAAAAGAATGAGTATAAATTAAAAAGGTAATGACTAAATAATAGGATCCTCCAAAATTAAAAGGCAGAAAAGAGGGAGCACCAGAAAGAAAGAATGAGAACATACAGACACTGGAGTGGAAGAACCATTGTCCATTTCATGTTAATGACTAGGAAATTTTTCTTACCACTTTCATACTGTCATTCTCAATCCATATTTCCTAAAGCAGCAAGAGTGATTTTCCTATATCACTTCCTTACTTTAATTCCTTCAGTGGATTATTTTCGTACTTATAAACCTTGATCTTACTCTGTCAAAGTATTCAATGATATTGAGAATCAGTAAACTTTAGCCAGAATAGTTTTTTCTTTCTTTTTTCTTTTCTTTTCTTTTTTTTGGCCCTCTTGATTCTGATCTTCCATACTGTTGACATTGAATGACTTGCTATGTTTAGATTTTCTGTTTCCTTGTCCTGTGTATTCCATGATTCTCTTAAGGTTTAGATCTTCATATTCTGAATACCAGCATTGTGACAGACAGTTTAAGGATAACTCAATAAAAAAGAACTGGATCTCTTGAAGTAAAAGATTGCTTTCTTTTTGACCTACTTCCTCAATGATGGTCATTTTTCTGTGTAATAATTTGTAGAAGATTCCCTCAAAATAGGCTCAATAGCTCTCTTCTTATATCATAACATTTAAAATAGACTATTTATTATTATTTAATACAGAAGATCTCAAAATCACAAGCTAGTTTTCCAAGTCAAGTTATTTATAGGTTGGTAGCTTATTAATATCTTCTATTTGAATAGTGCTTTATAATTTAAAATTCTTTCCAACACATTATTTATTGTCTTAGGTATTACCATCAGCTAAATAACTATGTTTTAGATAATAAAGTCAACATAAAAGAATACATGTATGCTTCTTCCTTTCTAGAAATAATTGTGTAGGGATTTATTATTCTCCATCTTTTTTTAATACTGTCTCATTTGCAAACTGAAAAACGTCAAAACAATATTTTATTGAGTTCCAGATTTTTGGCTAATATGAAATTCTAATAAATGTAATGGGAAATACAAGTTGAACTTCTTAACATAAGACTCCTTTGTTTGAGACCCATGTGCTCACAGATGGTAACATGACTGGGAATGTCATTTTGAGCAGAAAAAAAAATATGATCTTAGCAATCACAATGGTCTTAGAAATGATGTAGGGCTTAGCAGACAGCTGACACAATGAAAATTATGGAAAGACTGCTCTTTGTAAAGCTTTAGTAGCCAATGGAAGGAACTCCTTTACATTTTGTTTATAACCTTTTATTTGTCTTTCAAAAATTGTCTCATGCTTAGTTTGTATATAGTCCTCCTAGAAAGACAACTATGAGATGATCTCCCTGATATGCACAGTTAGTGGTTTTTATTTGCCTTTTGAAAATTGTTGTGTATGTTTAAGTAACTCAGGAATGCAGGACAATTTTATCCTGGCCCTTCAAAGTCTGAATTCACCATTACAAACTGATGTTGCTTTCCAGGGGGTTTATTCTCTCAGGCAATTATTGAAAAATCCATTTGGGGAGGGTATGTGCTTTATTAGTTTTTTAAGTGTATAAACCTGGTCTTTTGCTGTCATGTACCATGGGGATAAAAATATTTCTGAAGTGATTTCAAAAAAAAAATTAGGACAAATTGTCTAGAGTTGCCTGGCTCCAGCCCTTTACCATTTTGTTTTATTTGCCTTTTGAAAATTTTGTGGATGTTTAAGTAGACTAATCTGTCTAAATTTATCCTGGCATATCAGATTTCATTGGCTCCTTACATGTTATTAAACATCCTCAATACTCTCTCAGGCACTTAAAAAAAAAAAAAATTTTCAATTTCCTTTGAATTATTTTTGTGCTCTGATAACTCTTGGTGTTATCTGAGACTCTAACTTTTCTGGACCTGTTCACTTTATGGACAAATTAGAGCTACACCATTTAGGAATAGCATTTTCATTTTACAAATTCACTTATTTGAGTAAACTAATCTGTCTAAATTTTTAAAGGCATATCAGATTTCACTGGCTCCTGACCTCATAAACAATCAGATACTCTCTTATCTCACTTAAAAAAAAAAAAAGGAGATGCCTTTTATATTTGTGTAGAACTCTTCTCCATATCTTTAATGAGAGAATAAAAAAGGTTTTACATCAGTAAATATAAAGACAGGGAAGGTTAGAATGAAAAACCATTTAGGAAATCTCATAGTTTATTTATTCACTTCCTGACTTTTTTTTTAAAGATTTTTTTTTATTGGCTTAAAGAGAGAGTTTTTGAGAGCGAGCACAGGACAGGACAGAGTGGAAGGCAGAGTCAGAGGGAGAAGTAGAACTCTTCTGCATAGCTTTAATGAGAGCCCGATGTGGGTTTTACGATCCCAGGACGCTGGGATCATGACCTGACAGGGAAGGCAGAATGCTTAAAAATACTGAGCCATCCAGTTAGCTATCCCTATTTTTCCTATTTTGAAATATTCAATGAAGTTGTTATATTAAGTCACCTCATTACTTTAAGTATGCATTAAGCTATTCAAATAAATGCATCTTTGAATAGTTCTATTATTCTAGTACATACTCTGAAATTCCAAACAAAATATGCTACATCCAAGACTAGGTGTTTTTTTTTTTTTTTTTTTTTTTTTTGCATGTATGTGTGATATACACATGTGCATTTGTATTTTTGCTACAAACTCAGATTTCTGGAATTTCTTTGTCCATGCTTTTTTTAGATCGAATAGTCAACCAGTCATCCAAGTCCTGTCTGATGGTTATTCCTTCATCCTTCTGAGACCTACTTCTTCCTTTCCAAACCCAAATCTAGTCCTTATATTAAATGGCCTTACATCCAGTTGCCTAGAGTTCAATCTTATTTCACAGTGATGCCCATTTAAATTCGCTGAACAAACTTCTCTGATCAGAAATGGTCACTAGCTGCCCATAAGCTACAGTTTGAGGTTCATTTTAGCAAAGGAAACATTCATATATTTTCCAATACAATGTCCTATGTCTGACTATTTCTCTCCCTCTTTCTCTCTCTTACACACACACATACACACACACACACACACACACACACACACACACACACTACTACTACTACCCCTACTACTATCAGGCTTATATCTTCATTGCCTTTTAAAAATGTTCCTTCCATATCTAAATTCTTTTTTTTTTTTTTTTTTTTTTTTTAAAGATTTTATTTATTTATTTGACAGAGAGAGATCACAAGTAGGCAGAGAGGCAGGCAGAGAGAGGAGGAAGCAGGCTCCCTGCTGAGCAGAGAGCCCGATGCGGGACTCGATCCCAGGACCCTGAGATCATGACCTGAGCCGAAGGCAGCGGCTTAACCCACTGAGCCACCCAGGCGCCCTCCATATCTAAATTCTTGACACTTATTCCCTTTCTTCCAATTCTTTTAATTAAACAAAATTTTTAAATATAAATTTTTTTTTAAAGATTTTATTTATTTATTTGACAGAGAGAGTTCACAAGTAGACAGAGAGGCAGGCAGAGAGAGAGGGAAGCAGGCTCCCTGCTAAGAAGGGAGCCCGATGCGGGCCTCGATCCCAGGACCCTGAGATCATTACCTGAGCTGAAGGCAGCGGCTTAACCCACTGAGCCACCCAGGCGCCCTTAAATATAAAATTTTTATCAAAGTAATGCATGTAAAAATATTGAAGAACATAAAATGTGAAAATAGCAATCTATTTTTCTATTTCATCCAAAATACTGCTTTACCAGCATAAGCCATTCTCAATTCATATGACTACTTCTCATTTACAAAGGTTTTTCTAAATAATGTTTATTTTAACATGTACTGGCAAAAGTATTTTAAGCATTATCTCCTGATTTTCCATTTTGTATGTGATAACTTCACTCTCTTCTCCTCCTCAATATATTTTTTCTACTCTTTGAACCAAGGAGTAAATTATGTCTATGCCTCATTTTTATGTGCCTTTTAATTTTTTTCCCCTGAAGTTAACGGTTATTTCATATTTTTGACTTTTTTAATGTATCCACACTAATTTGCCAAGTCCCCCAAATTTCTGCCACCTACCTATCTAAAATATTTTCTATATTCTATTTTCCTATTCCATTTTCTTTTCTTGGAGTCATCATTCCCATTCCCATTGCTCTTCTTCAATTCTAATCTAGCTCATCTACATTTTAGACTTCTTCAACTGCCATCATCTGAATATTATATTTGCCTCTGTGACAGACTTCTTTTCTTGCCAAATCTTAAATTTTATGTCTTCATTTTATGGTTCACACTCTTCAACAGGTTGCCAATAAAGGGAATATTAAAAAAAAATTAACATTTTGAGTCATCACATGTCTCAGTGCTTTATTCTATTTTTATACTTGATTGATAAGTATAGAACTCTACCTTGAAAATAATTTCACTCCAATTATTAAGGCAGGAACCTCTATTCCAAGAGGAAGCTCATTGCAGAATAGGAGGACTCTAGGGTTATCTTGTCCCATGAACACAACTAGGGAACAATGAAATCATTATAAGTACCCCAGAAACTAACCTGAAGACTGATAAAACAAATTCCACAACCAAAGGGAGAGAAGAAACCACATGGAGGAACATAGGAAGTGCAGAGACATGGTTCAGGGAAAAAATGGAGATGGTGGGTGCTGCAGAGGGTGCAGAGGGGAGGGAGTCACAGTCATGGAGAAGGTTTAGAGGAGGTGGAGCACTTAGGGGAATGCACAAAGAGAACATTTTCCCAAAGCCATTGGCTGGGAAAAATGAGAAGGACTGATTTTTGTGATTTCTTAGAACCAGCAGGGTTTAAAGCCTGGAGTTTTAAAGGTCTGTTAGCTTGACTGAGATAGAATGCTCAGGAAGCTGCCCAGCTCTAGTGGAGAAGGCAAGCAAAGAACTCAGGGACAGACAGTGGAAAGAGCAACTTAAAGAAGGCCTGGGGCACATGATAGGGAAATTATTAGCTCTTCTTGAAACATTTCCTTGAGAGACAGCATTTATGGAGACTCTCCAGCGACAAAGGAGCTGGCTGGTGGCCATTTTCCTACCCTACCCCTTAGCATAAATACAGACCCACCTGCAGGAAGCCACAGCATCAACACTGGCTGTATAGCTTGCCCACACCAAGGCCCACTTCCCCGCACCCTGGCAGGACTGCCTTTATTGGTCAACTTTGACTCAGTCCTAATGTGGTGCTCCCTCCTCCAGAATACCAGCACAAATCCCTACCCAAATCACACCCCTAAAGCCTGGAGTTTAGAAGTCATTAGTGCTGGGTGGGATAGAGCCCAGAGGGCACGATGCTGCTGCTGGAGAAAAGGCAGGCAAATAATCTAAAGGCAGACAGTGTGGAGTGATCTGAAAAACACCTGGGACACACAGGGGGCCCCTTACTCACTCTTCTTGGAGCACTTCCTTGAGAGACAGCATTCACAGAGACATTCTCTGGGACCAAAAGAGCTAGCTAGCACAATTTCCCTCCCCAGTCCCTCAGCATAAACACAGAGCCACCTGTGGGAAGCAGCTCACTCAGCACATGCACTGGCTGCCTAACTTTCTTACATCAAGTTGCACACCCCAGTGCTCCAGTGAGACTGTTCTTCTCTGTCAAGATTGTCTCAGTCTCAATGGTGTGGTCCCCTTCTCCAGAAGACCAGTGGAAACTCCTGCTCACACAGTGTCTCCCGACCAGAGAGTTTGGCAGGGTTTCAGTTCTGCTGGAAGGAGTATCAGCTCTCCTTTTACAAATAGACCAGAGCACACATAGTCATAAGATTCACCATGTTCTTATTCAAGATTAAACACAGTGACTGCAGGCAAGGAGAAACTCTGCAGAAGACTGACCTGTGGGATGGAGCAGCCAAAACACAGCAACAGAGTGCACACAGCACACACCAGGGACACTTGAAGTGCCAGACCCTGGACACTGTATGACTTCTTCTTCATAAAGCCATTAGTCTCAGGAGCAAGAAACATAATGGGCTTTCCTAACACATGGGAGAAGGCAGAGACATAGACAAAATTCCAAGATGGGTGAGTATATCCCAAATCAAAGAAGATAAGCTCATGGCCACAGATCGAAATGAAACAAATATAATTAATATTCCTGATGGAGAATTTAAAGCAACAATCATAATAATACTCACTGGGCTTGAGAGAAGAATGGAAGACTTCAGGAAGACCATTACTACAAAGATAAAATAATTAAAAAAGAATCAGTCAGAAAAGAGGAATGTGGTAACAGAGATTACAAATAGGCTTGATGCAGTGAACAGCAGGCTGGAAGAAATAGAGGAATGAATTAGTGATATAGAAGATAAAATAATGGAAAATAATGAAGCTGAACAAAAGAAAGAAGAATTATGGAACACAAAAATAAATTCAGGGACTTCAGTAACTCCATCAAACATAGTATCATTCACATTATAGATGTCACAGAAGAAGAAAAGAGAAAAGGGTGCAGAAAATGTTTTTGAAGAAATAACAGCTGAAAACTTCCATAATCTGGGGAAGGAAACTAATCTGGGGAAGAACATCTAGACCCAGGAGGCACAGAGAACTTCCATCAAAATTTTTAAAAAGTGGGTCAACACAAAGATAAATTACATTTGCAAAATAGAATGAAAAATGAAAAAATATTAAAAGCAGCAAGATAAAAGAGGTCGCTGACTTACAAGGGAATACCCATAAGACTAGCTGCAGATTTCTCAACAGAACATTGGCAAGCCCAAGAAGTATAGCATGATATATTCAAAATATAAAAGAATCTGCAACCAAGAATACTGTACCCAGGAAGGCTATCATTCACAATAGAAGGAGAGATAAAGATATTCCCAGAGAAACAAAAACTAAAGGAGTTTGTGATCAATAAAAGAGCTCAGCAAGAAATATTAAAGGGAACTCTTTGAGTGGAAAGGAAAGACCCAAAGAAACAAAGACTGGAAAGGGACAGAGAAAATATCCAGAAACAATGACAAAATAAGTAACAAAATGGTAATAAATACTTATTTGACAATAATTACTCTCAATGTAAATGGACTAAATGCTCCAACCAAAAGACATATGGTATCAGAATGGGTAAAAATAACATCAACAACAACAAAGACAACGAGACCCATCTATATGCTGACTTATTTTAGACCTAAAGATACCCACAGTTTGAAAGTGAGGGGGTCAAGAAACATGTAACTGGATGTGAAAGAAAGCCAGAGCAGCAATACTTGCATTAGACAAATAAAACCTTAAAACAAAAACAAAAACTGTAGCAAGAGATGAGGGAAGATACTGTATCATATTAAATAAGACAATGCAATAAGAAGATCTAATAATTGTAAGTATTTATGCCCCCCCAAATGGGAGCACCTAAATATAAAAAACAATTACTAACAAACCTAAAGGAACTCATTATGATAATATAATAATAGTAGGAGACTTTAACACCCCCACTTACATCAAGGAATAGATCATCAAAACAGAAATCAATAAAGAAACAATGGCTTTCAATGAGACACTGGACCAGATAGAATTAACAGATATATTCAGAACATCCCATCCTAAAACAGCAGAACACACATTCTTTTTAAGTGCACATGGGACATTCTCCAGAGTTGATCACACACTAGGCCATAAATCAAAGCTCAACAAGTACAAAAAGATTGAGATCATACCATGCATATTTTCTGACCACAATGCTATGAGACTTGAGGTCAACCACAAGAAAAAATTTGGGAAGACCATTAATACATGAAGGTTAAACAACATGCTACTATATAATAAATGAGTGAACCAGGACATCAAAGAATACATTAAAAAAAATGCATAGAAAAAAAAAAAACAATCGTCCAAATCTTTGGGATGCAGCAAAAATGACCCTAAGACAGAAGTATAGAGCAATATAGGACTACTTTAAGAAACAAGAAAAACCTCAAATAAACAATCTAACATTACACCTTAAGGAGCTAGAAAAGAACAACAAATGAAGCCTGAAGCCAGCAATAGGAAGGAAATAATAGCAATTGTAATAGAACATTTCAATGAAACCAGGAGGTGCTTTTTTGGGGGAAAAAAAACCTTGATAAATCCCCAGCCAGATTTATCAAAAAAAGACCCAAATACATAAAATCACAGTGAGAGAGGAAAAATAACAACCATCTGCACAGAAATACAAACAATTATAAAAGAATATTGTGAAAAATAATATGCCAACAAAATGGACAACCTGAAAGAAATGGATAAATTCCTAGTAACATAAACTACCAAAACTGAAAGAGAAAGAAACAGAAAAGTTGGACTGATCAATAAACAACAAAGAAATTGAATCAATAATTAAAAAAAAATATCTCTCAAGTAACAAAAGTCCAGGGCTGGATATCTTCACAGACAAATCTTACAAACATTTAAAGAAGAGTAAATACTTATTCTTCTCAAACTATTCCAAAAAACAAAAACAAACAAACAAACAAACAAACAAACAAAAAACCCAAAAGAAAAATGAAAGGTAGGAGAAAGAAAGGAAAAGAAGGAAAACTTCCAAACTCATTCTATGAGGTCACCAAAACCAAAGACTCCACTAAAAATGATTATAGGCATATATCCCTGATGAACATGGATGCAAAAATTCTCAATAAAATACTAGGAAACTGAATCCAACTATACATTAAAAGAATCATTCACCATAATCAAGTGGGATTTATTCCTTGGCTTCAAGGGTGGTTCAGTATTTGCAAATCAATCAATGTGATATGCCACAGTGATAAAAGATAAGAACCCTATGATCCTCTCAACAGATACAGAAAAGCATTTAACAAAATACAACATCCATTCATGTTAAAAACCCTCAAAGCCTAGTGTTAGAGGAAATATACCTCAACGTCATAAAGGCCATATAAGAAAAGCCCTCAGTTAATATCATCCTTAATGGGGAAAAACTGAGAGCTTTTCCTCTATAGTCAGGGACAAGACAAGGATGTCCACTCTCACCACTGTTACTTAACATAGTACTGGAGGTCCAAGCCTCAGCAATCAGAGGACAAAAAGAAGTAAAAAGCATCCAAATCAGTAAGGAAGAAGGAAAACCCTCACTATTTACAGACATGATACTATATACAGAAAACTCAAAAGATTACACCTCCCAAAACTGCTAGAACTGATAACTGAGTTCAGAAAAGTCACAGGATATAAAATCAATGTACAAAAATCTGTTGCATTCTATATACATCAATAATGAAGCAGCAGAAAGAGAAATCAAGGAATTGATCCCATTTATAATTGCACCAAAACCCATAAATAACTAGGAATAAACCTAATCAAAGAGGTAAAGGAGCTGTACTCTGAAAACTATAAAACCCTGGTGAAAGAAATTAAAGATGACACAATGAAGTGGAAAAATATTCCATGCTCATTGACTAGAAAAATACTATTAAAATGCTACCCAAAGCAATCTACCCACTTAATGCAATTCCTGTGAAAATACCACCATCATTTTTCACAGAGTTAGAACAAGCAATCTTGAAATTTGTATGGAACCACAAAAACCCCAAATAGCCAAAGCAATATTGAAAAGGAAAAGCAAAGCTGGAAGCATTACAACTCCAGACTTCAAGTTATATTACAAATCTATGGTGATCAACACAGTATGGAATTGGCACAAAAATAGACATAAACAGAATAGAAAACCCATAAGTGAACCCACAACTATACGGTCAATGTTTGACAAAGCAGGAAAGAATATTGACTGGCAAAAAGACACTCTATTAAGCAAATGGTGTGGGGGAAACTGGACAGCTACATGCGAAAGAATGAAATTGGACCACTTTCTTACACCACACACAAAAATAAATTCAAAAATGAATGAAAGACCTAAATGTGAGATAGGAAACCACCAAAATCTTGGAGGGAAAAAGAGGCAGTCACTTCTTTGACATTGGTTATAGAAACTTCTTACTAGATACGTCTCCTGAGGCAAGAAAAATAAATGCAAAAATAAACTATTGGAATTTCATCAAAATAAAAAGCTTCTACACACTGAAACAATCAACAAAACTAAAAGGCAGCCTACAAAATGGAAAAAGACATTTGCAAATGACATATCTCATAAAGGGGTTATTATCTAAAATATATAAAAATCAAGTAAAAACAAATAATCCAGTTAAGAAATGGGCAGAGAACATGAATAGACATTTTTCTAAAGAAGGCAATACATAAGCTAACATACACATACAAAAATATTCAATATCACTGGTCATCAGAGATGTACAAATCAAAACTACAATGAGATATCACTTCATACTTGTCAGACTGTCTAAACTTAACAACACAAGAAACAACAGGTGTTGGCAAGAATGTGGAGAAAGAGCAACATTCTTATGGTGCTGGTGGGAATGCAAACTGGTCCTGCCACTATGTAAAACAGTATGGAGGTTCTCAAAAAGTTAAAAATAGAACTGCCTTATGATCCAGGAATTGTACTACTAGGTATTTACCCAGAGAATACAAAAATACCAATTCAGGGGCACCTGGGTGGCTTAGTTAAGTGTCCAACTCTTGATTTTGGCTCAGGTCATGATCTGAGTCATGAGATCGAGCTCTGAGTAAGGTTCTGTCCTGAGCATGGAGCCTACTTAAGATTCTCTCTCTTCCTCTCCCTCTGCCCCTCCCCCCATTCATGTATACACATGCTCTCCCTCTCAAATAAATAAATAAATAAATAAATAAATAAATAATACTAATTTCAAATGGATACATGAACCCTGATGTTTATAGCAGCATTATCTACAATAGCAAAATTATGAAAACAGTCCAAATGTCCATTGACATATACACAATAGAATATTACTCAGCCATAACAAAGAATGAAATTTTGCCATTTTCATTGATGTGGATAGAGCTAGAGAGCATTATGCTAAGCGAAATAAGTCATACAGGGAAAGACAAATACCATATAATTTCATTTATATGTTGAACTTAAGAAACAAAACAAATGAGTATAGGGGGAAAAAAAGAGAGGCAAACCGAGAAACAGACTCTTTTTCTACAGAGCACAAACTGATGGTTACCAGAGGGGGAGGTGAGTTGAGGGATGGGTTAAATAGGTGATGGGGATTAAGAGTGTCCTTGTCACAGTGACGTACACTGGAGATTTTAAGTATTGAATCACTAAATTATACACCTGAAACTAATATAACACTGTATGTTAACTCGAATGTAAATAAATAAAAACTTAAAATAAATTTTACATAGAATTTTGAAATAATCCACTATTGTATTATAGTTTTCAATTTGATTGCTGTTTGAACTATTGATCTCATATATGTAACTAATTTTACTCTTGAAGATTTAAGAATACTTTAATCCTTGCATTCTAAATTATGCTCTGATTTGCCTTGGCATATATCTATTTTCCCCCTATTTATTGTTCTAGGGACCAGCTCACTAAATATAAAGTCTTATGTCATTTCATTCTGGGTATTATTATTTTGCTTTTATTTTTGTTCATTTCTTCTTTATTGTTTTTACTTTCCCTTATGTTGTCCTTTATCCTACTGCTTAGTAAGCTATTGAACATCCTGAATTGATGATTTAAATGTCATCTATGTTGTCTATTTTTAACATCTTCCTTTTATTCCATTTTTAGAAAATCTCTCTCATCCAACAATAAGGATGAAGTATATTTCACTTATTTTAAATTTCCAAGAATTCTTTCTTATTATCTTGTTATCTACTAGTCCCATGTATGGGTTTTCTTGTTTTATAGAAACAGTATCTCTTTTTTTATCTTTTGGCAACATATACTGTTTACCCTGGCTCTTTTCATTGTGTTGATCTTTCTTTCATGTTTTGGGTTTCTTTTTTTGTTTGTTTTTTAAGATTTTATTTATTTATTTGACAAAGAAAGAAAGAGCATGCCCAAGCAGGAAGAATGGCAGAGGGAGAGGGAGAAACAGGGTTCCCACTGAGCAGGGAGCCCAATATGGGGCTCTATCCCAGGCTCCTGGGATCATGACCTGAGCTGAAGGTAGACATTTAACTGATTGAGCTACCCAGGCACCCCATATTTTAGGTTTCTCAAAGAATCGTTTAAAGATCTATGAATATACAGTCATACTTATTAATTCAACAAATATTTATTGAGCACCTACTATATTGCATATTTAACAACTTTGTTCTATAAGAAAGTGATTAAAGAAAAAAAAAATTGCTGTAGGTTTGAGCTGCCCTAAGTAATAAGCTGACTGGGAGATCAGGTCACTAGTAATTGTGGAGCTTTGTTATTGAACTAACTCTCTAACATACAGCAATATTCAACTCTGAAAATAATATAAAGTACAACTGAAAGACATGGAGACCAATCAAAGATCAGCCAGAAACTAGAAAGAATCCAACATTTTAATAAAGGAAACACCATGGGGGAGATTTTCACCCAAGTATTCTCTCCAGCAATAGCTGACAAATTTTAAGCAGAATACCATACTTTTTTTTTTTTTTTTACCTGATTATATAGAGTTCAGGGATGCTAGAATGACTAAAAACTGAAGGGCAAAATCCTAGAACAACAACAACAAAAAAAACATATAGGGAGAGTCCCAGATACTACATATAAGTCTCCCCAATTTCTTTGCTAACTCCAGAACTGTTCTGTTTGTGCAAACATGTTCCAAGGAGCCCAGCAGGGAGCAACAACTATGAGACTGATGGAGATGAGGAGGAAATTTAGTTAGTCTCCACCACAAGAGTAACAAGAGTATTGAGTCCAAGTCTTACCACATTAGAGAAACCCTACAAAGACCTCGGGTTTTCTACTGATACTCCAGAAGGGACATACTTTAAGATGATTTATCAGTACTAAAGAATTCATCTTTAGACTAAGAGCAAAACAAAAATTGACTTGCCTAGCAGAACATAAAACTACACTTTTTTATGTTCAAGGCTGCCCATCAGTTATTGAACAGCCTGCTAAACAAAATTTAACATTTTTCAGAGGAAAATATAAGAATCCAGAGTGTTTACAACTTATGAACAATGTACAAGAATATAATGAAGTAATTACTAGATAGGTGATAAGTAGAAGATATGACCCATAGTTAAGGGAAGAATCAGTTTAAAAATCCACAAATAGCCCATATATGAGAACAAGTATGCAAGTACTATGAAATAATATGTTTGTCTGGGTCCTCTATCAAGCAAACACCAAGATGAGCTTAGACAAGCAAGGAATTTATTAAGGGAAAGGAAGTGGGGGGGGGGAAATGGGAGAGAATTGAGAAAGCCTGGGAGAGCCACAAGATTAATGCAGGTCTGATTCTGAGTGAGGGCGAGAGAGAACAAAAGATTGGGTGATAGCATTTTTGCCCATTAGAAGAGCCTTGCACATGCCAGGAAAGGCTTCCCTTACCATACCTGTTATGCTTAGTCTGGCTGGGAGCCATTTGTAGGAAATCAATTACACTCTCCACAGCCAGAGATCTGCATATCATTTTTTCATGGCTGCCACAGTTCATCCTTCCACCACAGAGATTTACTTCTCCACATAGGTTTGAAGAGCAGCTCCTTTGTGGTTCTAACATATACCTCCCTCGAGAAGAAAATTAGTTAGCAGAACAAACTACAGCCTCTGTCATTGAAGTTCATTTATTCCTATAACTAATATCCATCCTCTGCCTTTTACTCTAGCATTTGAAATTCCTCTTATGCTGAGCTTTCACCTTGGCAAGTCTAGTTGGCTTAACTGATCATGTAATCCATACCTTCAATCCTAAGGCTTTTGAATCACTGAAAATAACTTTTATTTTCTTAATTTGAGATTTTTATATGTATTGAATGACAGCGTCATTTGGGAAAAGGATTGCCAAAAACACAAATTAACCACTTGTGTTTCATACTTACTCTTTTCTGTCCTCATATAAAGGCAGCCAACTTCTTCCTGCCAATCAGTGTCAATGACCTCTGACATTATGATGACTTCTTACCTGCTGGTGCCTAGATACAAGAAATGCAAGGCCCCCTTTTGGCAGCCGGACTTGTTCAATAGGATCATTACTATGTCCTTCGGCAAGAGTATAATTCCTTCATAAATAAAAACTCTACTCCTACAGAGCCCAGAACAATCAGGATAGGAAGCACAGACTTCCCAGTGAAGGACTGAGAGTACTGGTATAGGTAATCTATCACTTTAAGTATGAACTGCGGGTCCTTCTGGAAAAAAGGAGCTTGTGTATTTGAGTTATCACCAGTGGCCAAGTGGTATCCTTGAGGAATTGTGTCATATGTGGGGTGCCATATTGGTCTTTGTTGCTAACATGAACGTTCAAAGGCAGAAGTGAGAGAGCCTTAGTGAGAGCCCATGACATTGGATTCATAATAGTTCCTATGTCTACCGCCTTAACACAGCATTCATATGCCCATCATGCTGGTTTGGACCAATGACGAAGGCTGGCTAACATCAACTGATCATTGACCAATGCTTCTTCAGTGATGGGTGCTTTCTGGTAGGTATTCACATTGGATACAAAAGTCTTCTCTTTTCATGACCACCCCATATTTCCATCCAAATGACTCTGTACACTATATCTTCTCCCCTCCAATATTCTAGTCCTTTTCCTTTAAATCCCCTAACCAGCAAACTATATATATTCTCATATTGGGCCACCTCTTCAATCATAGTGGATAACTAGATACACACTTGTGGTTCTACTCATTGGAAAGATTTTCCCTCACTGCTGTTTTTCACAGAAGCTCTTAAATGTGGTTTATAATGAAACCTCTGTCTCTTTTAACCTTGAGACCACATGCCAAGGAATCTGTCTGTAAATTAAGTTCGATCTTTTTTCTCCCTTTTAGCTGTTATTATATGGACTGTCCCATAGGACTTTGCCTTCAGTGTGAACAAGGTAATGATTTTCAGTAGATAATAGGGAGGGCCATCAATCAACTATATCCCTGTGCTGCAGGATCTGATAGGTACCCCAGAATTTATAGTCACCAAAATAACTATGATAGATTATTTAAAGATTCTAAAAGACAAAATGGATATAATGGATGATAAGATGAATTATTTCAGGATCTTTGGAAATTATAGAAAAGGACTAAATGGAAATAGAACTGAAAAATAAAATTTTATTGCATAATTTGTATAGCATATTGGACACAATAAAAAAAAAGACCAATAGTCTTGCAGACACATATTGAAGCACTGAGAGGAAAGAAGTTTGCAAAAAATTATAAGGAGCCTCAATGACCTGAGAGAATATGTCAAGCAATCTAACATACATGTAATCAGAGCCCCAGAAGAGGAGAGAGAACGACCCAGAAAAAACTATATAAAAAATATGGTTAAGAATTTTCCAAATTTGTTTACAGATAGGAACCTACAAGAGCAGAAAGTTTAGCCAAATACAGAAGGGGAAAAAAAAAAGAAAACCATTAAGTAGGCGCATTGATCAAGTTGCTGAAATCCAGAAGTAAAGAAAATGTTTAAAGCAGCTACAGAAAAAAAACATATTGTATAGAGAAACAAGAATAAAAGAATGGTAACTGACTTATCAGAAAAAGTTGAGGTTAAGATAATAAAAACATGACCCCTTTAAAATGCTTGGTGAAAAAGAAAATACCTGCCAATCTAAAATTCCATATGGCACAAAAATATATTGAAAAAATGAAGGTGAAAAAAAAATGAAGGTGAAATAAAAACATTTCCAGACAAACAAAATTGGGAAATTGTGTTGTCAATGAAGGAAGTTATTTAGACTGAAGGGAGATGATACCAGATGGAAACTCAGATTTATAGGAAGTCTGAAAAAGCCCTGGAAATAGTAAATAGATGAGTAAATATAAAAGGTCAACTTTCTTTTCTTAACCTCCCCAAAGGCAACTGATTACTTAAAGGAAAAATTATAGCAATGCTTATGAGGTATATAACGTAAATAGAAGAAAAAGAAATGATAACAATAACACAAAGGATGGGAACAGGTTTAAATAAATTTTTTTTTCCTTTCTGTTAGTCCTTTATCTTAGTTCTTTTTTTTTTTTACTGTTTTGTATTTTTTTTAATTTTTCATTTTTTATAAACATATATTTTTATCCCCAGGGGTACAGGTCTGTGAATCACCAGGTTTACACACTTCACAGCACTCACCAAAGCACATACCCTCCCCAATGTCCATAATCCCACCCCCTTCTCCCAAACCCCCTCCCCCCAGCAACCCTAGTTTGTTTTGTGAGATTAAGAGTGATTTATGGTTTGTCTCCCTCCCAATCCCATCTTGTTTCATTGATTCTTCTCCTACCCACTTAAGCCCCCATGTTGCATCACCACTTCCTCATATCAGGGAGATCATATGATAGTTGTCTTTCTCTGCTTGACTTATTTCGCTAAGCATGATACGCTCCATATCACTCGGCATCAGGGAAATACAAATCAAAACCACAATAAAATTATATTTTTAAGTGTAGTATATTACACATGAAATGGTGTAATATTAATTTGAAGTAGAATATGTTAAATAAGAATACTTCAATCCATAGTGAAATTTACTTAAAAGTAATAAAGTAAGATTTTAAAAACTAATTCAGTTGATAGAATAGGAAAATATTAAATCACCCCATAAGAAAACAGGCAAGGAGAAACAAAGAAACAAAAACAGAGGACACAGGTATAAAACAAGTAGCAAGAAGGCAAATGGAAGGAAAAAATCTATCAAAAGGCAGAGACTGGTAGACTGGACACAGTGGAATATTATTCATTTCAAAAAAATGAAATGTTTTCATTTGCTACAACATAGATGGATCTGAAGAGCATAATGGTAAGTCAAGGAAGTCAGTCAGAAAAGGACAAATACCATATGATTTCATTCATATGTGCAATTTAAGAAACAAAACAAATGAACAAAGAAAAAGGAAGACAAACCAAAAAACAGACTCTTAATGATAGAGAACTAATAGTTACCAGAGGGGAAGTGGTGGGGGTGGGTGGGTGAAACAGGTGAAGGGGATTTAAAGCACACTTATCACAATGAGTACTGAATCACTATATTATACATCTGAAACTAATATAACACTGTATGTTAATTATACTGGAAATAAATTTTTAAATGAAAAATTAATACCAAAAATAAAAATGAGAAAAGACACAATTCTATGCTATTTTGAAAGGATACTCTCTACATTAAGACACAAACAGATTCATGATATACCATCCAGAAGATATACTAGGCAAACACCAAACATAATAAGGCTTGTGTAAGGTATGTTAATACCAGATATGGTAGGTGTTAAATAAGGAGTCTTACCAGAAATAAAAAGGGGCATTTCATAATAATAACACCACCACAGTATAGTAACTATAGGCAACAATACTGTATTATATACTTCAAAATTGCGGAGATTAGATCTTAAATGTTCTTACCATATACATACAAAAAAGATAATTATGTGACGTGTTATGTTAGCTAAAGCTTCAGCGGTAATCATATTGTAGTAGATAAATGTATCAAATCAACATGTTGTACACTAGATTTACACAATATTAAGTGCAAATAAAATCTCAATTTAAAAAAATCAATCAGGAGGATATTAGAATTCTAAATGTATATATACCTAATAACAAAAAAATACACAAGTAGATTTCAAGATTTTTAATACCCTTTTTTTCGTATAGATAGAACAGACAGTAAAGATACGGAAGACAGGTACAACCTATCAATCAAGTTCACCTAACTGATATTTCTAGAACAGAACAAGAAACCACTCGATTGCTTTAATCTCTTGGGAACAGATACATTTTGGAATCCAGGACTATTTGCATCTTTAGAAAGATTACTTAGTACATATAATATTCAGGTCCACATTCTCTTGCTCATAATTACCCCCAAAAGCTCTGAAAACTAAATTTTTGGTCAGCTTGGAGCCAAAGCTTTTTTGGAAGCAGAATCTGACCTTCCATGAAGCATGGGTTGTGTCTCTGCTTCCTCTTGGCCATAAGTGATGCTGCAATTCACTGATGTTTCATTGTTTGTTTTATTTTATAGTTTTGTAATTAACTACAAAACGAACAGTTTGAAATAGCTAAACATGCCCCTGTAGGTGACAGAAATAGGAAAGGAGGCATCTGCCAATATCTAGAGGGCATAAAGTGAGGATATTGCAGATCCTTCAAAATAAGCAAGCAGTTGAAGACTTTAAAGGGTTTCCTGATACTAATGAAAAGACTACATTAAACCTTATTAGTTCACCAAATATGCATCAGTGGAAGTGCAATTAAACTAGAAAAAGGCTCACATTGAAGAAATGCTGAACATTAACAACAATGTGCCTGTTGTGCATTCCTTCAAGGGAAAATTATGAGATGGGAATATTACAGAAATAGTTTAAAACATAGTGAAGCAGGTGGATAATTGTGAGGATGATGCTGACGATGGGAAAAAAAATTCTCTGGATGATATGGTGAAACTGTAATCAGTTAATTGCTGGCCTTGAATAAAACACAAGGTCAGAACAGTTGAATCAATTAAAGAAAATCTGCTTGGGTAGAACCCCATGTTAATAGCTCAGACAACATTGAAAAAGGCTTTATAAGACTATTTTCCTTAAAAACACTGTGCTGTGAAAGTCTGTCCCAAAAGACCACATACTACATCATTTCATTCACTTGAAGTCCAGAATAAGAAAATCTATAGAGACAGAAGGTAGATTTGTGGTTGCTTAGGGTTTAGGTGAGATGGAGAGATAGAGGTTATAGCCACAGTATTTAGTTTCTTTCTTACATGATAAAAATGTTAAAAATTTGACTGCGGTGATGGTTGTACATTTCTATGACTATACCTCAAACCACACTGAATTGGACATTTAAATGAGTGAATTGTTCAGCATGCGAATATTTGAACAGAGCTGTTAAAAAGAAAGGCTAAGTCATAGTTCATCTCTCAAGAATCTCTCAGCCATGTTCTCAGAGGTCCAATTCCAATAAAATGATACTGAAAGTAGTATACACAATTTTCCAAGATTCTCAGATCTATTTTTAATTTATTGAATATATAGATCCAACATTTCAGCTTATCTTGAAACTGCATATATGCTTGGTTTGTTTTCATTAAAAAAAAATCAACACAAAGTCCTTTTACAGATTATTACTATATAAGCTGAGATACTATTATTAATCTTTAATTATTCCACTTGGGGATTGAATATTCATACACTGTGCTCAGCAATGCAGATGGCTTTAGGGTGCTTCTGCAGATAGTGGTGTTTATATGGTAAACTGAATTATGTACATAGCATTTAAAAATTTCTGACTTTTGAAAGCTTATCTGTCCCCCAAGTGTTATATGAGAGAATGTGGGCCTGTGTGGTATCACATCCCCATAGGGTTCTGAGGCAGCAGCCTGTAACCAGAAGCTCTATAAACAGCTTCACTTCAGGTACTATTTTGCAAACAAATTTGTACCAGATTTTTAAAAATGCTTTTTAGAATTAGAATGAGATTTCAAAAATGTAAAAAAATTCTTGAATTGAAATTCTTGAATCAAAATTCCTGAATTGAAGTTCTTGAATTTAGAACTTAAAAAATTTTTTAGAATTAGAATTAGATTTTTAAAATTCAGGAAAGAAATCACGGATTGCTACTTAGAGTGATAATCTGTATCAATGCTGTCCAGCAGATTGCTACGCTTACAAATTTTATTTTCCAGTAGTCATATCAAGAAAATGAAGAAAAACAGAAGATATTAAATTTAATGATACCTCTAACCTAATTGGTTAGAGTGGCATTTCCCTAATTTGAACATTTATTCACATATTCACCTGGTATTTAATTTTTCTCTTTTGTGAGTAGCTTATGAATAGTGGCCTATTTTCTATTGGGTTTCTTTTTTTTAAGATTTTATTTTTTATTTGACATGGGTGCGGGGAGGAGAGAAAAGCAGGCTCCCCGCTGAGCAAGGAGTCTAATGTGGGGCTCGATCCCAAGACCCGAGATGATGACCTAAGCTGAAGGCAGATGCTTAACTGACTGAGCCACCCACATTCCCCATTCCATTAGGTTTCTGATCTTTTTTTTTTTTGGTCTGAATTGCAGGGATTCCTTCTATTTCCTAGATATTATAATCCTTTATCAGCAATGTTATTGCAAACATCTTCCATGTTTCCCACTTGCCAACTTTTTCCCTGTAGTCTTTTACTAAACACAAGTTATTAAATTTAATGTAATCATAAACATTAATATTTTTCAAGTAATGTTTGCATTTTATCAGTGTTAAGAAGTCAACTATTTTGCAAGGTCACAAAAGGATTTACATATTTACTCTTTTTATTTTATAAATTTTACTTTAAAACTTAATTCACTTTAGTGAATTTTCACTTTAATTCACTTTAAATTTATTTACTTATTTTTGGTGTGAGTTTTAAATCCAACTCTGTTTTCCTTCACATACTGAGCCAAGCCTCCTAACATCATTTACTAAGCATATATCCTTTCTCCATTGAGTGGTAATGACATCCTACTACATTTTCACACTAATCTATTTCTAGAGTCTATATTCAGTTTCTGTTCTATTTGTTATCCTGTAGTTGTCCTAAAATATTTTAATGTTATATATTTATAGCATGTCATATTTTTCTAATTTTTATATTTTTTCTACTTTTAAATATGCTTTTGACACTCAGAAATCTGTTCTTCCTGTACATATTTTAAAATTAATGCACTAAAAATTTTTGTATTTGTCCCCCAAATGGCCTTGGAAATTGTTAGGTCAATTCCTATATTGATATTTCAAATAGTATCCTTAGGCTTTTGGGGAAGATGGCAGAGTAGGAGGATCCCAAACTCAACTTGTCTCACAGATACACCTAAATAACACCCACATCTGTGCCTATAACCTAGAAAATGACCTGGAGATTGGCAGAAAGACTTTCCACAGCTGAACACAGAGAAGAGGCCACATCAAAATGGTAGGAGGGGCAGATGTACAGTTGGGAACCAAGTTAATCTACCAGATTGTCCATGGGGGAGAGGGTCACCACAACCAGAGGAGAGGAGCAGACCCCCATGGACCTAGGCACAGGCGACACAAACTGGGAAACAAATACCGTTATCTGACTGTGAAAACCAGCAATGCTTAATATCACAAAGTTTTAGAATCAGTGGAGCTTAGCACCCGGGACTTTAAAAATCAGCAGGCCAGGCTCTAAGAGAGGCAGAGGGCAATAGGAAATGGAGCCCCTGCCCTTAAAGAGACAGCACAACAAATAGCTCCACTGCAGTACAGCTTAGAAGCAGCAGTTTGAAAAATGCCTGGGGTATATGGGAAGATTTATTTTGTAGTTTTAGAGACTATGCTAGAGGGGCAGGGATCTTTAGGAGACTTCTCCAAGAACAAAAGAACCGGCAGCCACCATTTCCCTCCCCTGACCCCAGCCTAGATACATGTGCACTTGTAGCAAGGAGCATAGGACAAATACTCCATTTAGCTTGCTAATGGAGTGACCCACCCTTTCTAATCTGATCTCAGTTAAGAGTCCATCCAAAATGGTGCCAGAAGCATGGCATTGTGCAAACAACTAACAGGGGTCAGTACCATTCTAAAGTAACTCCTGGGGGCAACAGTGGGTTAATGCCTCTGCCTTTGGCTCTGGTCATGATTCCAGGGTCCTGCAATAGAGCCCTGCATAGGGCTCTCTGCTCAGCAGGCAGCCTGCTTCTTTCTCTGCCTGCCTCTCTGCCTACTTGTGATCTCTCTCTCTCTCTGTCAAATAAATAAATTAAAAAAAAAAAAAAAGTAACTCCTGCTCCAGGGAGAGGGAATACTATCACTTGTACCAGTTTGGCTGTGACCCCAACTGTGGACTGGAAACAGACATATGGTCTGACTTCAAGCCTACCCACCAGTGAAAGCCTCCCATAGGACAATGTAGAGAGGGTATCCTGAAGTTTGGTAGGATTACATCTCTCGGAAATTCCTGGTCTGATCCAACTCAAGCTTAAGGCAGCCTAGGACAACATAGAAACCAAACCCTGCCCACAACAGGCAAATAGAGCCACTGAAGATGACTTAACTGAAGGCAAATGTGACTCAGCCACAAAAGCAGGGCGCAGAAAACACACAAAAGAGATGCCTCTGACCCTCCAGGTTTTGGTGAACAGGAAGCATTGCATTACAGGGCACCACAGGACCTCTTCTTCATAAGGCCATTACTTGCAAAAGCTGGAGATGTAGCTAACTTTCCTAACACATATAAACAGACCCATAGAGTCATACAAAATAAGGAGACAGAGGATATGACCGAAATGAAAGAATAGGACAAAATGATGGCAGGAGAGCTAAATGAAATGGAGACAAATAATATGTCTTATTGAGAATTTAAAGTAATGGTTATAAAGATTTCCACTGGACCTGAGAAAAGAGTGAAGATCTCACCTCTGTGAAATCCCCCTCAAAAAGATAGAAAACATAAAATAGAACCAATCACAGATGAAGAACTCAGTAACTGAAATTAAAAATACACTAGAGGAAATAAACAGCCTAGGGGAAGCAGATGAATGAATCAGTGACTTGGAGGACAGTGTAATAGAGATCAATTAAGCTGAACAGGAGAAAAAAAAATTACTAGAAAAAAGAGAATAGATTAAGGAAACTCAACAACACCATCAAAGGTAACAACACTCACTTTATAGGGACCCCAAAAAGAGAAGAGAGAAAAGGGGACAGAAAATGCATTTGAAGATCTGAAAGCTGAAACTTCCCTAATCTGGGAAAGAAAACAGAAATCTAGACCCAGGCGGCACAGAAAGCCTCCAATAAAGTCAAGTTAAGGAGGATCCCCACCAAGACACATTGTAATTAAAATAGCAAAAAGTAGTGAGAAAGAGAATTTTTAGAAAAGAGAAAAAAAAGCAGTAACATACAAGGGAAACCCCAGAAGTCTACCAGCTGATTTTTCAGCAGTAACTTTGTAGGCCAGAAAGGAGTGGCATGATATATTCAAAGAGCTGAAAGAGAAAACCTGCAACCAAGGATAATCTATCCAGCAAGGCTATCATTCAGAACACAAGAAGAGATAAACTTACTAGACAAAAAAATGATAAAAAATTAAAAAAAAAAATAAAGGAGTTTGTCACCACTCAATCAGCCCTGCAAGAAATGTTCAAGGGTATTATAGGAGTGGAAAAGAAAGACTGTAGCAGGAATAAGAAAAGTAGGAAGAACAAAAGCAGGAAAACTAAGTATATCTATAAAGAACAGTCAAGGGATTCACAAAATAAAAGGATGTAAATTATGACATTATATACCTAAAATGTTAGGAGAAAAAGAGTAAAAATTTAGTGCTTTCAGAATAAACATAAGCAAACATAAGCAATCATCAACCTAATATAAAGTGTTATATGCATAAGATGTTATATATAAATCTAATGGTAATCACAAATCAAAAACTGGTAATAGATATTAAAAAAAAAAGGAATCCAAGTATATTTTAAAAAGCCAGCAAAATGAGAAAAGAGAACAGAAATGAGAGAAGAGAAGAAATAAAAAGAGAACTACAAAAACAACTGTAAAACAAGTAGCAAAATGGTGATAAGTACATATCTACCAATAATTACTTTGAGTGTAAATGAACTAAATGCCCCAATAAAAAGACATAGAGTACCAGAATGGATAAAAAAGGAAAGACCCATGGGGCACCTGGGTGGCTCAGTGGGTTAAAGCATCTCCCTTCAGCTCAGTCATGATCCCAGGGTCCTGGGATTGAGCCCCATGTTGGGCTCTCTGCTCAGTGGGAAGCCTGCTTTCCCCTCTCTCTCTGCCTATCTCTCTGCCTACTTGTGATCTCTGTCTGTCAAATAAATAAACAAAATCTTAAAAAAAAATGACCCACAAAATACTGCCAAGAGAAGATCTAAAGACACATGCAGACTGAAAGTAAAGTGATAGATAAGAATTCATAATGCACATGGAAATGAAAAGAAAGTCAGGATAGCAATACATATATCAGGTAAGTAGACTTTAGAACTAAGACTGTAAGGGCACTACATAATCATAAAGGGAACAATCCAACAAGAAGATGTAACAATTGTAAATATTTATGCACCCAACATGGGAATACCCATACACATAAAGCAATCAATAATAATACAATACTACTAGAGGAATTTAACTACCACTTATACCAATGGAATAATCACCCAAACAGAAAGTCAATAAGGAAACACTGGCTTTGAAGGAAACATTGGACTAAAAGATATATTCAAAACATCCCATTCTAAAAAGGCAGAGTACATGTTCTTTTCAAGTGTTCATTGAAGACTGTCTAGGAAATCACATATTAAGCCACAAAAGAAGTCTCAAAAAATTTCAAAAGATTGAAGTCATACCATGCATCTTTTCCAACCACAACGTTGCTGCATCTTAGGGAAGGTTATAGCAATACAAGCCTACATCAAGAAGCAAGAAAAATCTCAAACAATAAAACCTTATACCTAAAGGAGCTATAAAAAGAACAAAGAAATCCCAAACCAGCAGGAGAAGGAAATAATATAGATTAGAGCAGAAATAAATGAAATAGAAACTAAAATAATAATAATAATAAATAATAATGATAATAATAAAACAGATGAATGAACTAGTAGCTGGGTCTGTAAAAAATCAACAAAATTGAATAAACTCTACCAGACTCATCAAAGAGAGAGAGAGAGAGAAAAACTCAAATAAATAAAATCAGAAATGAAAAAGGAGAATTAACAACTGACAGCACAAAACCACCAAGGATTATAGGAAACTATTGGGAAAAATTAAATGCCAACAAGTTAAGCAATCTAGAAGAAATGGATAAATTCCTAAAAAGATATAACCTCCCAAAATGAGATCAAGAAGAAATATGAAATTTGACAGAAAATCAGTAGAAATGAAGTTGAATCAGATTCTGGACTCCAGGAACCAAACTGAGAGTTACAGAAGGGAGGGGCATGTGGGGATGTGGTAACTGGGTGCTCTGTATTAAAGAGGGCACGTGTGGTGGTGAACACTGGGTGTTACATACAACTAATGAATTATTGAACACTACATTAAAAACTAATAATGTACTATATGCTAGCTAATTGAACACACACCAAAAAAAATGAAAAAACAAAACTCCCAACAAACAAAAGTCCAGGATCAGATGGCTTCACAGATGAAGTCCACCAAATATTTAAAGACTTAATACCTATTCTCAAACTATTTGAAAGAACAGAAGGGAAAGGAAAACCTCAAAATACATTTCATGAAGGCTGCATTACCCTCTTATCAAAACCGGGTAAAGACTCCACTAAAAATGATAACTACAGGTATATATCTCTGATGAACATGGATGGCAAAAAAATACTAGCAAACTGAATCCAAAAGCACATTTATAATTGTTTATAACTGGGGCACCTGGGTGGTGCAGTCAGTTAAGCATCTGACTCTTAGTTTTGGTTCAGGTTGTGATCTCAGGGTTATGAGATTGAGCCCCAAGTTGGGCTCCATAGTCAAGGAGTCCCACTCCCTGCTCTCTCTTTCTCTCTTAAAATAAATAAATCTTAAAAAAAATATTTTATCACAATCAAGTGGGATTTATTCCTGGGGTGCAAGGGTGGTTCAATATTCACATACCAATCAACATGATACATCATATTATTAAGAGAAAAGATTAAAATCGTATGATCATTTCAACATATGCAGAAAGGGTATTTGACAGCGTATAACAAAATATAAGATCCATTCATGATAAAAAGCCTCAACTAGGTAGGATTAGAGAGAATATATCTGAATGTAATAAAGACTTTACATGAAAAACATCATATTCAAACATGAAAAACTGAGGACTTTTCCGTTAAGACCAGGATCAAGATAAGGATGTCTACTCTCACCACTTTTATTCAACATAGTACTGGGAGATCTAGCCATAACAATCAGACAACAAAAAGAAATAAAAGGGATTCAAATTTGGTAAGGAAGAAGTAAACTTTCTCTGTTTGTAGACAACATGATAGTATATATATATATATATAAAACCCTAAGGATTCCACCAAGAAACTACTTGAACTGATAAGTGAATTCAGTAAAGTCTCAGGATACAAAATCAATATACAGAAATTCATTACATTTCTATACACTAATAATGAAGTAACAGAAAGAGAAATTAAGAAAACAATCCCATTTATAATTGCACCAAAAATAATAAAATACCTACGAATAAACTTAACTAGGAGGTGAAAGACCTGCACTTGAAAACTATAAAATGCTAATGAAAGAAACTAAAGATAACACAAACAAATGGAAAGTATGGATTCAGACGACAAATTGTTAAAATGTCAATATTACCTAAAGCATTCAACAGATTTAATACAATTCCTATCAAACTACCAGCTTCATTTTCACAGAACTAGAACAAATAATCCTAAAATTTGTATGGAACCACAAAATACCCCAAACAGCCAAAGCAACCCTGAGAAAGAAGAATAGAGCCAAAGATATCACAATTCTAGGGTAGCAATCAAAACATATGGTACTGGCTCAAAAATAGAAACATAGATCAATGCAACTGAATAGTGAGCCCAAAAATAAACCCACCTTTTATGGCCACTTAATATTCAGCAAAGAAGGCAAGCATATGCATTGGGGAAAATAAATCTCTTTAAGGAGTGGCATTGGGAAAACTAGACCGCTATATGAAAAAAAAAAATAAAAAGAATAAAACTGGACCATACACAAAAATAGACTCAAAACAGATTAAAGACCTA
Organism: Mustela putorius furo; assembly: GCF_011764305.1. Classification (NCBI taxonomy): domain Eukaryota; kingdom Metazoa; phylum Chordata; class Mammalia; order Carnivora; family Mustelidae; genus Mustela; species Mustela putorius. The sequence goes on from NW_025421987.1 coordinate 18,539,817, forward strand.
AATGTAAAACCCGACACCATAAAAATCCTAGACTGGATCACAGGCAGTAAATTCTTTGACATTAGCTATAGCAACAGTTCTCTACATATGTCTCCTGAGGCAAAAGCAAAAATAAACTATTCAGACTACATCAGAATAAAAAGCTTCTATATGGGGGCACTTACGTGGCTCACTCGATTGAGTGCCCAACTCTTCATTTTGGCTCAGGTCATGACTCAGAGGCATGAGATTAAGCCCTGTTTGACATTTTCTCTCTCCTTCATCCTCTGCCCCTCCTCACCCTTGCATACACTGGCTCTCTAAAAAATTAACAAATAACATTCTTTAAAAAAAGAAAAGGATTTTGCACAGTGAAGGAAACAATCAACAGAACTAAAAGACATGTATTGATTGATAAAAGATCCATGCAAATAACATATCTGATAAGGGATTAGTATCTAAAATATATAAAGATCTTAAACAACTCAACATTAAAACAAATAATGCAGTTAAATAAATGGGCAGAAGACATGAATAAACATTTTTTTTTAAATGACACTATCACCTGCATTGCCTACATTTCAGTGTTCTTTTTTTTTTTTTTTAAGATTTTATTTACTTATTTGACACAGAGAGAGAGAGAGCACAAGTAAGTAGAGTAGCAGGCAGAGGGAGAGGGAGAAGCAGGCTCCCTGCTGAGCAGAGAGCCCCATGTGGGACTCTATCCCAGGATCCTGGGATCATGACCTGAGCCAAAGGCAGACATTTAACCAACTGAGCCACCCAGGCACCCACAAATAAACATTTCTCCAAAGACATACATATGGATAACATATATATGAAAAGATGCTTAGCATTACTAATTATCAAATCAAATCAAAACCATAATGAGATATCCCCTCACACCTGTCAGGATGATTAAAATTAAAAAAAAAAAAACACAATAAAGCAAATGTTGGCAAGGATATGGACAAAACGGAACCCTAGTGCACTGTTTGTGGGAATGCAAACTGGTGCAGTCATTGTGGCAAAACAGTATAGAGGTTCCTCAAAAAATCAAAATAAAATTACCAGATCTAGAATATATGATCTAGAATATGTGATCCAGCAACTCTACTACTGAGTATTTTCCCAAAGAGTGCAAAAAAATTAATTTAAAAATATATATGAACCCTTATATTTATTGCAACATTATTTATAATAGCCAGATTACAGAAGAAGCCAAGTGTCCATCAGTTGAATGGATAAAGATGTGATACATACATATATATATACACATACATACACACACACACACACACACACACATAATGGAATATTACTTAGCCATATTAAGAATGAAATCTTGGGGCATCTGGGTGGCTCAGTTGTTAAGCATCTGCCTTTGGCTCAGGTAATGATCTCAAGGTCCTGGGACAGAGCCCCCATGGGGCTCCCTGCTCAGCGGGAGGCCTGCTTCTCCCTCTCCTACTCTCCCTGCTTCTCCCTCTTCTACTCTCCCTGCTTGTGTTCCCTCTCTCTTACTGTCTCTCTCTCCCTACCAAATAAATAAATAAAATCTAAAAACAAAAAAGCAAACAAACAAACAAAAAAAGAATGAAATCTTGCCATTTGCAACAGCATGGATGGATCTAAAAGGTATAATACTAAGTGAAATAAGTCAGTTTGAGAAAGACAAATACCATATGCTTTCATTCATATGAGGAACTTAAGAAACAAAACAAATGAACAAAGAATAAAGAGACAAACTGAGAAACAGACTCTTAATTATAGAGGACAAACTGGTGGTTGGTGGAGGGGAGGTGGATGGAGGGATGGGTGAAATAGGTGAAGGGGTTTCAGAGTACATGTATCATGATGAGCACTGACTAATGTTAGAATTATTGAATCATTTTATTGTACACTTGAAAGTAATATAACACTGAAACTTAATCATAATAAAATTTTTAAAAATTAAAATTATTTAATAAAAATAAAATAGTATATTTTCATATCTATAGTTATTCTATGCAGATATGTGGTATGATTTTTATTTCCTTAAGTCTATATTTTATTTTGCTATCTTGGTTATCTTTTAGTTGGAGTTGCTTCAGTTTTTTTGGTTTCCTGGGGATTAGTAACATTGATTCTATGATCTATAATAATTACATATGTCACATATGGATAATTAAATATATATATTTATCATACAAAATAGCTCTTTTCAAAGTATGTCACTCTCTGATTTGTTTTAATTAAGGATAAGAGTACTTCTTGATAATTTTGAGTACATGAGCAGTTTTGATTGTCCATTAAAGGATTACATTTCAAAATCTAACTCTATATTGCACTGGTATATATTTTCACAAAGTAACAAAAATAAATAACTCTGACATTTACTTATAAAATGATTTCCCCAAATCATTATTTTTTAAAGCCTTTGAAAACATGAAGCATGGAATTTAGCATATATACTACCTAATAACTTTGGTGAGGAAGAAGAACTAGAGATATAAATTTGGGTATCATCTGCTTATAAACAGATAGTATTTAAAGCCACGACACTGAATGTGGCCACTGAGAATAGAGAAGAGATTCAAGGACCAAAGTACATGATTCTCAAAGGTCTGGGAGATGAAGGGAAACAGTTATAGGAATAAGTCTAGGTTAATGGGAAATGTGAGAGGACAAATGAAAAGAAGTTTCCAAAGGAGAAGGTGACCAGGTGTGTTGAGAGATCACAAAAGATGAGGACTGAGTATTGACACTGGAACTTTCAGTATTTAAGTCATTGTGATAAAACAAACAAACAAACAAAAACAATTTCAATGGAGCAATGGGGACAAAGCTTGATAGGAGTCACTTAAGAAGCCCAGAAAGACTGATTTTAGAGATAGCCAGTATAGACAACATTTTCTAGAAATTTTGCTTAAAGTAGTAGAATACAGAAATGAGAATAAAGTTGGAGCCAGGATACAAGAATTTAAATCTTGTGTCCACCACCTACTAGTTATGTGATGTTTCATAAATTATGCGTTCCATTTTTACCTTGGTTTTCTCATCTGTAAAATAAACTTTTCTCATAGGAGTATCAGGAAACTGGGGATATCTGGGTGGCTCAATTGGATAAGTGTCGGCCTTTGGCTCAGGTCATAATCCCAGGGTCCTGGGATGGAGTCCCAGGTTCCTTGCTCAGCGAGGAGCCTGCTGCTTCCCCTGCCTGTGCTGGCTCGCTCTCTCTCTCTCTGACAAATAAGTAAATAAAATCTTTACAAAATAAAAAGTGCAGGGAGCTAAATGAGTTAACACAATTAAAATATGAAGCCCTTGTGACTATGTCGGACACAGAGTTAATGCTATGTAAATTTGAACTGTCATTATTACATCACAGAAGCAGAGAAAGGGAACAGAAGCTAGAGGAGGATGTAGGTAACAGGAAGGGTATTTAAACATCTGTTTCGAAGCTGAGGGGAACAGTTTGCTAATAAGGAATCCAACCCATTGAAGTGGGCTGGAGAGGGTAGCATCTAGTTTTTTTTTTTTTTTAAAGATTTTATTTATTTATTTGACAGAGAGAGATCACAAGTAGGCAGAGAGGCAGCCAGAGAGAGAGAGGAGGAAGCAGGCTCCCTGCTGAGCAGAGAGCCCGATGCGGGACTGGATCCCAGGACCCTGAGATCATGACCTGAGCCGAAGGCAGCGGCTTAACCCACTGAGCCACCCAGGTGCCCTAGCATCTAGTTTTTAAGTGAAGTTTGTTTTATTTATAACACATATGTTGCATCCAAACCAATGTCCTGGGAGAGAAGCTAAAGTACATGGTGACGGCAGATTTAAGTATCTGCTGATGGGAAGTTGTGTATATCCTCTTCTGATTACTTGTATTTTTCTCAGTGAAATAGGAAGTAAAGTCATTACCTGAGCATGGGAGGAAGTGCCTGATACTTTCTTTCATGTTTGCCTCACTGTGATCACTCTTCTTCAAAATTAATTAAAACTTCTCAATAGGTCAAAATGTATTTCCTCCTCTACTTAAACAATGAAATTCGGGGTTTTGAAAGTAGTAGAAATTTTCTCCTTGCTTCCATGTAGTCTTTGCTGGGAGATGAGTCAGAACCAATTAATAGGTTAAAAAGGCAAGGACAAAATAAAAATCCATGGATTGTGCCAGGGATAGATTTTGTCACCTCAGCATGTCTCTCACTTCCTTTGGCTATTCAGCTGCTGATTATTTTCATGATGCATTTCCTTTTCCAGGAAAGCCCCTATATTTTTTTCTTCTATGTTGTTTTAATTTGGCTTCTATTTTATTCCTTCTAAAATTCAGATTGGATACAAATATCAACTTAATTACTCTAAACACATATATAGGTTTATAAAAAAACAGACAACTCAAAATGAGGGGGTCCTAGTTTTTATTTTGGGGGTTGAAGTTCGAATCCATTTGAATTAGTACAAAATTTACATTTTATAGAAAGTAAGAAGTCCTTGTAAATAGAATTTCACTAAATATGTTAACTGCTGAAAATTTTGTGGGATTTTGAGGGATAATTTTTAATTTTTAAAAAGTATTACTTTTTCAAATTTTGAGATTGGTGTAAATGCTGTTGAGTAATTTCTGTGTACAGAACTGTAAATATTTTTATTATAAAAATCTTACTACAATTTGGCAATCATTAATGGAATTATTGAATCATTATATTGTATTCATGAAACTAATATACATAACAAAATAAAAAATTGAAGAATTCAGAAAGAAATTTAAATTAATGAGAAAGAACAAAGTTCTTTCCTTTAGACCATTGATTTTGATAAGTGACACTGAGACAATGTATTGGGTTCTATGGAAAATCCAATTAAGGAAAAATGTATCTTAATTTTGCCTGTCTTGGGCATTTCCATGTCTGTGTCTGTGTGGATTCCCCTGTACATATGTTATTAAATTTGATTTTCTCCTGCTTATCTGTCTCATGTCATTTTGATTCTTAGTCCAGCTAGAAGGTCCCTTGAGGGAACAGAAATTCTTGCTCTCCAAAAAGATTGACTCAGGCCAGAGAATCCCTTCTCTCAGAATTTTGGATTGGATCTTAGGTGAGACACCCTAAATCAAACTTTATGTTAATGGGATCATAATATTTAAAGCTCCAGAGATGTCCAGACCCCAAGTTCCACCATATAGATTATAGTATAAGAAAGAAGCAATTGAAAGGGAGAAAGATATTCAGAGAACATGTAAGATAAGATAAATTAACATTTGGAAAATTCTTTTTGGTAGACTTTAACAGTCTTAATTGTGGTTCCTAAAGTCCAAATTCACTTCTTCCCTTGGACCCTTTTAGATATTTAAGGATCTTCTAACACATTTCTTTTTTTCTGAAACCCTAGTTTGGTTTTCTCCATTATAACCAATGAAGTACTCTCTAAGACATTCATCCTCAAGGAGATAAAAAGTAAGCCCAAAAGAAAGAAATGCAATTGTGATCTAAATGATTTGGTAGCTAATGAGTAGGCAATCATTTTATTCTGCTTAGCCTGGAAAAATTAGGACAGTTTGGACATAGTGGTATGAAGTGGTAGAATTTTACAAGACATGGTCCCTTTCCTTAAGGATCTAACGATTTAGTTGATAGAAAATAGGAACATAGAACAAAATATGTAAAAAAAAGTACATAGTTATGATTACATACATGGTTCAGACTAACAGTAGTCTAGAGAAGGGAGAGACTATGGTAGTCAGTGAAGACCCATGTAAGACCCACATAACAACTTGAAGGATGTTCAGAAACCAATTGATTGAACCACAGCATTTCTGGCTAATCAGTAATATAAGGTGATGGTTATAAATATTATTAATATAAACAAGAGCCTAGTCTAAGGGAAATTATCAGTGTACGAGTAAAGATAAATCTGCAAAAAAATAAAAATTAGGAAAAATTTTTTTTCCAAGTCACAACTTGGAAAGTTGACCTACTTGGGTAGGTCAAAAAATACTTCCTTTCATCAATATGAAAGTAATCACAAAAATGCTTCTTCAAAATAGACTCAAAGTTTCCTGTTCTAGTCTCAGCTTCTCTCATTTGGTTTCCTGCTATCGTGTGAAACTGAAGGTGGCTAAATGGAAATCTTAACAATCCCATTGGATCCTTCTGTAGTGACTTGACATTTTAATTGTGTGTTATTTTCTTTGTGTAAAAGCAAGTGGGAAAAAAATGGTTTCTATGGCAAATTTCATTTTAAAAATATACAGAACCTCTGAGTTTTTAGGCTTTCTTTCCAGTTATTTTGTTAAAAAACTTTTTGTTTGCCAGACAAAGTTTTCTTGCTTAGCTCAAAATTTTCTCATAGTATCAGTTATCATAGTATCAGTTGAGTGGGCAGTTGCCCCAGGATGAGCAATCAAATCTCACTTACAGAATTTCACTGGGAAAAGAGATAATCTTAAGAGCAACAAAACCAGGGGTTGAAGTAGAGTCCTGACTTTGGAACAAAGTCATTATTCCAGATTTAAGACAATTCTTCAATGTACTGTTTTCTATGATTTTCCATGTTTAATTTCCTTACAATGAATTGGTGGCTTCTTCACCTTCTATTGTACATTACATAATTTCTTCTTCCTTTTCAAGTTTACTTCGCCACAAACTCTTATAGTTTGATCTAATTAATCAACTCTCACAAACTGTTCTAACTCCTGAATCCTCATAACTTGAGCTAATCCATACATTCTCATAGAGTCTACGGATACTACGTCCTTCCAGCTTCAGCCACTGTGTGGCCATCAGTCCAGAGCTTATTCACTCCTGCTAAATTTTCCTTTTGTTTAAAGACAATGTGAACAGATTCCTCTTACTAAATATTACCAAATACTAACTATACTATAAAATCATAATAATTAAAACAGCGTGATATCAGTATCAAAACATCAATGGAAAATTATAGAAAATCCTAAAATAAACCAAAGTGCATTTATATATACTAATCAATAATGTGGTAACATAAATGACATTATGGAAACTTATTTAAGTATTTGTAATGAACTATTATATCACCACCTCATATAAATATATTTTTGATGAAATTAAGATTTAGATGTAAGGAAAAAAACCACAACAGTATTAAACGTCTTATGAATGATATATTTTAGAGAAAAAGTTCTTTCAAAGCATACATAGAAAACAGAAAGAACTCAATAGGTATTTAATGTTTGAAACATTTTCATAAAATGACATAAATAAAAGAGGAAATAGAGCAAATATCAATATTGATATTAATAGTTGTTCCTTCTGAATGATAAACTGCTTTTTTTAAATCTTCAACTTATCCTTATATATTTTTCTATGGTTCATGCATTTTATTTGGTAATTAAAATGTTAGAGAAAAAAACTAATAGGATTTATTAATGATTTCTCATATAAAAGCATTGAAAAAATTTTTTTCTCACAAAAGGGATTATCTGTTGCTTTATAATTAAATTGTCTTCAAGTTTATATTTTCTTAAGGATTTCACTCATCAGCTCAGTTTGTTACAGGTTTCAATTTTAATCCACAGAAATTTTCCACTGCTGACATTTTCCAGTGATGATACATTTGACTGCAGAGTCTATGATTAAATATCCAACAATGTCTAACAATATCCAGAGTATTTCATTTGTAAATTTTATTGCCCATATAGTAATTATAAATAATTCTAATAGAAGTTTTGTATCCATCACTCAGTTTAAATTTACATAGAGGTAAGAGTCTTTTAAAGGATATGATAAATTGAAATATTGCTTTGCTATTGACTTTTTAAAAATATGGTCACACAGTTTTCTCATGCCTTTGGTTGGCACAATGGCACAAAGGATACTAATTGACTCAGTTATACTGTACACACCATATCCTGTCTAAATCCCACTGTCCCTGTACTATTATTGGACTGCCACTCTTTCAACCTCTTTTTTGGAATCTTCTTCTATTATTATTTTTTAATTTTAATTCTAGTGAACATCTAGTGTTAGATAAATTTCAGGTGTCCGATATAGCATATCTACATTAGTATAGGTGTATATATAATATAATATACTATATTAGCATATTAGTTAATGTATAATTCAATATATTAGTGCTCATTATGATAAATGTATTTAAGATTTTTAAAATTTATTTTGAGAGAGAGAATGAGTGGGGGAAGGGCAGAGGGAGAGAGGAAAAAGACTCCCCCTGGAGAGCCTGAAGAGCCTGAAGCAGGGAGCCTAACATGGGGTTTGATCCCAGGATCCTGGGATCACAACCTGAGCTGAGGGCAGACGTTTAACTGACTGAGCCACCCAGGCACCCCTAATAAATTTATCTACTTCACCCATTCACCTACTCTCCTCCTCTCTGGTAACCAACAGTTTGTTCTCTATCGTGAAGAGTCTATTTCTTGGTTTCTCTCTCTCTCTTTTTCTTTGTTTGGTTTCTTAAATTCCATATATGAGTGAAATCCTGTGTTATTTGTCTTTCTCTGACTGACTTATTTCAGTTAACATTATATTCTCTAGCTCTATCCATGTTGTTGCAAATGGTAAGATTTCATTCTTTCTTGTGACTAATATTCCATCTGTGTGTGTGTGTGTGTGTGTGTGTGTGTGTACACATACATATATATATATTCCATTCATTATCCATTTGTCTATCGCTGGACACTTGGGCTGCTTCCATAATTTGGCCATTGTAAATAATGTTACAATAAACACAGGGGTGTATGTATCTTTTTGCATTAGTGTTTTCATATTCTTTGGATAAATACTCAGTAGTATGATTACTGGATCATAGGGTAGTTCTGTTTTTAACTTTTTGAGGAATCTCCATAATGTTTTACAGAATGACTGTACCATTTTGCATTCCCACTACCTAGTGCATGAGGTTTTCTTTTTCTTCACATCCTTACTGTCATTTCTTGTGTGTGGGTGTGTTTTTTTTAATGTAGGTATTGATTTTATCCACGATGTCATTGTAGTTTTGATTTGCATTTCCCCAATGGGTGATGTTGAACATCTTTCAGGTGTCTGTTGGCCATCTGTAAATATCTCCTCCCATTCAGTAGGTTGTCTTTTAGTTTTATTGATTGTTTCCTTCACTGTGCAGAAGTTTTTATTTTGATGAAATCCCAATAGTTTATTTGGCTTTTGTTTTCCTTGCTTCAGAAAACATATCTGGAAAAATATTGCTATAGCAGATACCAAAGAAATTACTACCTGTGCTCTATTCTAGGATTTTTATGATTACAGATCTCACATTTAGGCCTTTACTCTATTGTGAGCTTTTGCTTGTGTATGGTGTAAGAAACTGAACTACTTTCACTCTTTTGCATGTAGCTATCCAGATTCCTAACATCATTGTTGAATAGACTATCTTTCCTTTGTATATTCTTTCCTCCTTTGTCAAAAATTGACCATATAACCGTGGATTTCTGGGTTCTCTATTCTGTTCCACTGATCTATTTTTCTATTTTTGTGCCAGTGTCTTCCTGTTTTGATTACCACAGCTTTGTAACATGACTTAAATTCAGGAATATTCTTCCAGTTTTGTTTTTTTTTTATAATATTGCTTTCACTATTCAGGATATTCCATGGTTTCATACACATCTTAGGATTCTTTATTCTACGAAAAACGCTGTTAATATTTTGGTAAGAATTACATTAAATGTATGGACTAGTTTGGGTAGTATAGACATTTTAACAATAATTTTTCTCCCAACTCATTCTATTCTATTAATGTTGTGTAGTCTCAGAGTATAGCTCTTTTATCTCTTTGGTAAGTAAACTTTCTCAAGAGAATTTTTCTTAAGGTTTTTGATGCCACAACAATCATGAAATCAGGTATCCTTACTATGCAATTGAATTACTAATGCAATTAAAAGATGGCAATTTATTCAGTATTGGAAGAAGGAGCTTTAAGATATGACTATTTCTGTCACTACACTAACTCCATGCAGGATTCCATTTGGCTGACATAAAAATACAGTTGTTACTAGCATCTGTATATATCAGACAGTTTTCCTATTTATCAAACTATGATTCTTTAGTTGTATTTCTTATTTGTTGGAAGAAATCAAGATCTTTAATAAAATGATTTAGTAGATTAAAAGGATGATACTTTAAACACTGCCTCTGTGTCTATATATGCTAATGAAAAGTTTTAATTATCTTTACTTCGAAAAAATAGAATAATAAACTCTTTCAAAGACTTGTAAAAGTTTTAAGATTTCACAATTTGGCATGAATGAATGTGTAAAGAATCCAAACTACATCTTTTTTGATTTTTTAATTTTAATTCTAAGCAATATCTTCTTCAGCCTATGGAATCCAAAAGCATTATTATGGAATTGGCATGTCACAGCAAACCTCCTCCAAGAAAACACTTTTATCTTATACATATACTTTTCTTTCCCCAAGAAGAATTTTAACCAGCACCTTTTATACTAACTTGATTGCATCCAGATTTTCCCTGCTCCCATCCACGTTTACAAGCTCTGTGATTTTCTGCAATCTTGCATATAAAATACACAATTTGCTTTGTGTTCCCTCAGGCTTTCATTTGGTTATAAATGCTGAGAGTGGTGACCTTGTGTTTTGTTATGACTTAGTACTGCCACAATCTCAATGCTTTCTTCATACATATTTATTAATGGTATCTAAAATATTTGGCTTCAGAAAAGCCCATTTTCTCCTTGATAGATTTCTTCCAGTGGGGATCTTGGCAGGTTTGGGGTTCTTTGAATGGCAAAATCTTTCCAATGTAAGTTCTGGAAATTATAAAGAACCTTTTTTTTGGTGGGGAGCATATTTTTAGAATAGAATTTACCTTATTTGAATGAGTGGCTTATGTCCAATGTCTAAGTGGTTTAATTAGATAGAGGTTATTTTTCATATTTAAACAGTGTCTAAAGTCAGAGCATCCAGCAGCTCAATAAGGCCACATTCTCACACAAGGAAACCTAAGTAGGGTTGAACTCTTCACCTAAGCCCAAAGGGTGATGTATATTTCCTGAGGAGCAGCTGTTCTTAAGTATGTCTAACTTCAACTTACAGGGAAGAAAACTACAATTAGGGGTATGATAGAGCAAAAGTAAGGCCATTTTAGACATCAGATTAAGGGCAGAAAAAAATACTTAACTTACTTAGCATTCCTATTTGTTTGAACATCCTAAAATGTCACTCAAACAGGTCAGGAGGTATATTTGTTAATTATAGTGGGCAGAGGAGGTTGCAGTGGCATCCCAGGTAGTGGGTATTAGGGAGGGCACACATTGCATGGAGCACTGGGTGTGGTGCAAAAACAATGAATTCTGTTACGCTGAAAAGAAATTAAAAAAAAAAAGTTTATCCTTACGCGTAATTTTCTTAACCAGCTATTCTCTGTGATGACAAGGTGGCTGAGGACAGATGCAATCTGACTTTTACTTCCACTATGACTTTTTTCTGTGTACTTGTGCTGTTCAATAGAAAGTCAAAATGTTAAGTAAGATCTAAGGGTAATATCTAATTTAGCAGAAAGTTCTTACACATCAGTTCCCTACCTCACTCCTTATCTTCCCCACTTGCTATCACCTTGGTCCATCTCCCCAAGTCTGTTAAAGCAAACACTATTCGAGATTTTTTTTTAAATGTTGTATTTTTTTTCTGCTTTATTTATCCTTAAGACACATTCATTAGGAGGATTCTAATTATTATTGCTCACCAAATTTATCTTACCTGTGAGACAATGTTTAGCAACCAAGAGCCAAATGATTCATTCTAGCTGTCATATGAGAAGTGCTTTCTTATGGTAAATACAGTTCATAAACAAACAGTTTTGTTTGCTTCTCATCCTTCAGGAAGCATTAGAAAACGCAAAGACAACTTTAAGAAGTTCCCCATGCATCTTCTAGTGAATTTTTTTCTTTTTAGGTTTTTTTCAGTATTGACAAAATATACTGGTTTATATTTTGATTCATGTTTATCATTCTTATTCATGGATATATGCAAATTAAAATGTTTGCTGAGGCTGTATGTGTAAGATTTTTTCTATTATTTTTGCTCCAAGTATGAGGAATATCTGATCTTTAAGAAAAGTTTTTTAAAATTACAAAAATGAAAGATCAGTAATGAAATTGACAACTAGAGTTAGCTGACATAAAGTGCCCTTTAAAGTCCAGGTTTGGGGAAGCCAGTTAACTGCTACCAAAACATAGTAAGAAATACATGGAGATTTCAAGGACTGTATGTTGCGCATCTGTTAGTTCTAATGGCAATGGATACCTTAACAGAAGAGAATGATAAGCTCAACTTCAAAATCCCTCAGATTTTACTTACAATCTTACCTACAATCTTCATATTACTGTGAAACCTTCATCATTATTATTTTAACATCTCACAATTTATAGACCTTAATATAATTAAACATTTCCATCTTATTGCATACTTAAACTCTATTTTTCTCTATGAAAATGCCTACATTAACAAATTCTTGTAAATACTTCCTTTGTATGTAGCAGTTTCTCTTTTTCTTTTTTTTTTAAAGATTTTTATTTATTTATTTGATAGAGAGAGATCACAAGTAGGCAGAGAGAGGGGAAGTAGGCTCCCTGCTGAGCAGAGAGCCCAATGTGAGGCTCGATCCCAGGACCCTGAGATCATGACCTGAGCTGAAGGCAGAGGCTTAAACCACTGAGCCACCCAGGCACCCTGTAGCAGTTTTTCTTTAAAAGGCATTTCCAGAAATGGAAAGGTTGAAATGGCATAAACTTTGTTTTGAGCCTTTTGAGTACAGTGCTTTATTGTCATTCAAATGAAACTCCCACCAGGCATAAACACAATTTCACTGTCCCTTTAGCATTGCACTCTACCATTTTTAATGGATTTTCTGTATTTTACGTTAGTTGAATCAAAGCAGTGCATAGGAAGTAACTGTTTTCAAATTGGAAGAACATCTGCACATTTACAGCTTGTTAGGTATCTCACAATTAAGAGATTTCTTGCTCAAGGCCTTCATTAAATGCCAGTTTGTTGATCTCTAATATATCACATGATACTTGACCGTTACCTAAGAGGGTATCTCAATCATTTCATCACTATGGTTTTCTTTGAAATCTGATTAACAGTATGAACAGTTTCTTAGAATATCAGACATATTCACAGGTACACAGACATAATCACTGCACATGTGTGCACACATACACAATTTAATACAATTTGAGGAAATTCATGAATTACCTCATGTCCATCCACTCTAACAACTTTAGCTAAAGATGATGGGCTATGAGTAAATTACAAGTAAAGGAAAAGATAAAAGGAAAGATCTGAAACTTAGAGGCGTCTGGGAAGAGTAAGACCAGGTGGGGCTCAGCAGTGGGGATATGAAGTCTGATAAATTGAGGATTTTCCTGGACTTCCTGATGGAAGCCAGGACAGTGAGAGTGGGAAGAGGGTCACCAAAAATACCCACAGACTCTCCTATTTAGTCTTACCCTAGATTTAGAACCAAAGCTAATTTGTGTGGGGCTATTCTTCACTCTACTTTCTTGATTCTCCAGTCTTCAGTCATAGGACAGGTGTTCAAATATAAAAGAAGCTATAATTTTTAAGTTGTGGTCTTTACTTTGGATCATATGGGAAGGTAAACTGACTTTGTTCCTTTCTCTCCCTCCAGCCCATGGCCAAGCAAAAGCCCTTTTTTGGTGGGCGAACTTACATAGCTACATCTAGAGCAATGACTTGCTAATGTCAATGGGATACTAATGTATTCAGGGTTTTCTGCTCAAGTATTTTCTTCTTCCTTTTCTTTCTTTCTTTCTTTCTTTCTTTCTTTCTTTCTTCTTTTCTTTCCTTCTTTTTTTAATTTGCAGCAGTTTTGGAACATTCTAAATAGTTATTCACAAATATTTTCAAGTTCAAAGAAATATAAAGTATCTTAGTGTGGTAAGTCTATCAGTCTGATTTTCAGAATCAGAATAGCAATCTACCTATTCTGCTTAATAGCAAACAAAAGATGCTGTATGAAATCAGTGACTGAATATAGAAAAATTTTTTTATTCTTTTAGTAAAGTCATATATATATATATATATATCCATTATAACTGCTTTTTAAAACCTAAATATTTATTGTATTAAATAAGTTTAAAGAATATTTTTATCTTGTTAAAGCCAATGTAGCATTAGGCTCACAGGCTAACATTGTAGAAATATTTATGTTGGTGATATCTCACTTCTGGAATTGTCGTGCAAAAGGCAGAAGAAAATGCAACAAATGTGAGCTGTAGTCAATTTGAAGGGTTTTTTACAGTCAAAGTGTGCCATGGAAATTGGAAATTGCTTGGTCCATGACCATGTAAGAATAGTAATTAGGTCTTTAGTACCCACAGAACCAAGAATCTTCTCAAACAGCATCTTGTTAATTTTCCTATTAAGACATTGTGCTAATACAAGAAATGTTGCTGTTTAGCTGTGCACAGTATTAAAGGGCAAACTGAACCCAGCATCCATGCCAATCTTTTTTTAAAAAAGCCTATCAAAAACTTCTATCAGTGCCTAAAACTCACTTCTTCAAGGTTTTTTTGAGAGCATTCTCCGAACAGGTGTCAAAAAGGTCATCTGAAAAATAGTGTCAGATATCTTGTGATATTTTCTCCTGAAGCTCTTCTCAATCAGTGCCATATGGACACTTACTCATGTGCAACCTCAATAAGACTATCTGTTCCTTTAGCTCAAAGTAAATTAGAAGCAAACAGAAAGGGAAATGGGTCACCCTGTATAGGATTATCAAAATCACATCGAGAGTGAAAAATAGCAACCTGACAAAGGCAGAAGTGAGGGAAAAATTAAAAAACCCTACAGAATCGCTAATCTATACAGTACAACTTATGGTTGCTTAAAAGCTGTGAAATTACCAAGAAAATAAGTTCAGTACATGCATTAAAGAGCACAAAACATTTTAAAATTATATTAGCACAGATAAAATACAAAAAAGGTGGACACTAGGGTGCATATACCTCAGGTATTTGGAAAATTTCACTTATGTACATAGTTGAGAGATCCATATTGATGAAATATTATTGTATTCAAAAATAAAAATGCATGTGATTTTAAAAGTTGGAGATTCACTAAATCATATTTTACCCTATCTAATCAGTCAATAAAATATAAAACTGATATTGAAATACATCTCAGGAGAGGAAGGGGAGCTAAGTTGGCAGCAACGTAAGAAGTCCCCAGTCCCTCTAACATAGATAATTATCAAATTATTCTAAATACCCAAGAAAATGACCTAAGGACTGACAGAATAAACTGCACAACTAGAGAGAGAAGAAATCACACCAAGGAAGGTAGGAAGTGCAGAGATGTGGTTTGGGGGGTTGGGGAGAATCAGATTGGGGGTGCTGTAGAGGGTAGAGAACACTGGTCATGAAGAACGAGAGTGGAACACACAGGGATGCACACAAGGAGAACACTGTCCCCAAAACCATTGACTGGGAAAACTAGCAGGGCTGACTTTCATGAGTTTCTGCAACTAGTGAGGTTCAAACACTGGAGTATTCGAGGTCCCTTGGTGTGGCTGGGATAGAGACCTGAGGACATTGTCCTACTCCCCAGAGGACACAAGGAAACAACACTGGGGCAGACTGTGCAATCTGAGGATGGCCTAAATGGCCTGGGGAGAGACTGTTTATACTTTTTGGAGAGCGTCTGTGAGGTGTGGCATTGTCTCTCCGGAGACAAAAAAACCAGTGGGCACCTGTCCCCTCCCCCATCCCTCAGCATATGTGCAGAGACATGTGCTAAGGGCGGCTTACAGGGATACTGGCTGTTCAGCCTGCTTGCTTCGAATCCCATGCCCCTGTGCTTTAGCATGACTGCCCTTCTGGGTCAAATCTGCATCAGTCCCAGCACAGTGAGGTCCTTTCTCAGAGGACCTGTGCAGGTCCCCACCATATCATGTCCCTGAAGTTTGGAATTTTAAAAATCAATAGGCTTGGCTAGGGTACAGCCTAAGAAAAAGGGAGTGTGGGAGGAAAAAAAAATAAATTTCAAGAATATATACTATGCGAATCCATAAAGAGTTACAGAAGTATGATATATTCACTACAATTATGGCTCTACATAATGTATGTGTGTGAGTGAGACACACACAAGTATGTATTCTCATGATGCTATGGTGAAAATGGATACATTTCTCTCTTAAATATTCATCTCATATTGTCAATGTAGCCTTTTTCTAAAGATAATATTCAGCATAAATAAAATTCAACATTAATAACCCAGAGGATATTTTAATTTAATAATTTATCTCTTCATTTACTCTAAAATTTTTTTAAAAGACTCCACTTCAATTTTATTAAAATGTGCCAAAAAATAAAAGGAAATGACTTAGAAGTTATCAACTCTCCACCGATAACTACCTTGTTATTAAGGAGAGACTTTAAAATCTGATAGAAGGAAGACAACAGTAGAAGAGAAACTCTCCAAAGAGAGTGTCTTCTTACACAGACAATGAGTCAAGCTTCCATCAATTCATTAAAATACTTTCCAATATCTGCTGAAAACTCAAGCCCCACACCTGTTTAACTATGTGTGATAATTAAGTTTCCCTAGCAAATTATTGAGGAAATCTGTACTGTGCATCCCCCTGAGAAAAACATTCACTGTCAGAGTTTGAGGGAATGTGGAAGAATAGGAGGACCCTGAGCTCTCCCCACCCTATATTTCAACTAGAAATCATCCATATCCATGTCAATAAACCAAAGGGCTATCTGAAGCCTGGCAAAACAAACATCACAGCTAAAAATAGAAAAGAAGCTGCATCTGAAAAGTTAAGATGGTCAGAATGACAGAGGGAGGCTGCCTGCAGTAGGAAGGGAGATTCATGTATGGAGAGGGCAGAGAAACAGACTGTCACACAAGGAAGCTCACCCGGGGAAGATTAATCCCCACAATATTTATCTTTAAGAAAAACCAGGGTTTATAAAATCAGTGGGATTTAGAACCTGGAGCTTTAAAAGCCATTGGGCAACCTGGAAGGATAAGTGATAGTTGGGTCATTGCCCTTATGGAGAAAACAGCCTGCACAGAAAAGCATTATAAAAATAAAAATGCACAATACAGAAACACATGGGAGATACATCTGTTGATACTGATTTTGGAGTGTTTGGGGGAACTTCTGTGAAAACGAAGGAGCTACGAGGAAACATTTTCCTCTCCTGCCCCACAACAAACCACAGAGCCACCTGCAGGAGGCAGAGCTGCATAGACACTTGTTACCTAACCTGCTAGTAATGCACTATTCCCATGGGTACCCCTGAGAGCTCACCCACTCCAAGCCTAGTAGCCTTGGCCTTGGGCTGAAGGCAAATGCATGTACCAGGCCTAACCACTAGGTACATAGCTACCACTGCTCATCTCCCAGCTGCACTCAGGCTAGCAGTCCCTGCCACCCAGGCTTACAGCCCATAGCTACTGCAGTGCTTCAGGGGATCTGACATAGGACCTGTGGCCTAGTACAAATTTTAACACCACCAACCCGATCCCTAGTTCCTCAGTGGGCATGCCTCCTCAGCGCTGGTCTGTCTGGGTCCTACTAACATCACAGAGAGCAAGCACAGACCACAACCAACAGAGTCAATGCAGATGACTGTACTGAAAGGAAAAATGGTTCAGACAACACACAGGATATTCTGTAGAAGAGCCAGATTCTGGTGAACAGGGGCACTGTATTACAAGGTAGTCAAGGAACTCCTCTTCCTAAAGTCACTTTTTTCAAGAGCAGAAGACAATGATGACTTTTATCGCACAAAGAAACACACAGAGGAAGAAAAAAGGAGAAGGCGGAGAAATTCATCCCAAATGAAGGAAAAAGACAAGGCCATAGCCAGAGATCTAAGTGAAACAGACATAAGTAAAATGTCTGTTAGAAAATTAAAACAGTGATCATGGGGTGCCTGGGTGGCTCAGCTCAGGTCATGATCTCAGGGTCCTGGGATTGAGCCCCACATTGGGCTCTCTGCTCAGCAGGGAGCCCGCTTCCTCCTCTCTCTCTGCCTGCCTCTCTGCCTACTTGTGATCTCTGTCAAATAAATAAAATCTTAAAAAAAAAACAATAAAACAGTGATCATAAGGATACTCCCTGTACTTGAGAAAGAGAGTACAAGATGTGAGTGAGACCATTATCAGAGATATAAGGAATAAAACAGCAGAGATAAAAGGCACAATAAACAAATTGAGAAACATGCTTGAAGGAATGAATAGCAGCATGGAAGAAACAGAGAAATAAACAAGTGACATAGAAGACAGAGCAATAGAAAGCAATCAAGCTGAACAAAAAAGAAAGAAAAGAATTATGCAAAACAAGAATAGGCTTAGGGAATTCAGTGACTCCATCAAACATAACATTCATATTATAGGAGTACCAGGAGAAGAGAGAGAAAAGGGAGCAGAAATTTTATTTGGAGAAATAATAGCTGAAATCTTCTCTAATCTGGGGAAGGAAACATATTCAGATCCATTAAGCACAAAAACCCTCAACAAAATCAACAAAAGCAGACCAACACCAAGACTATTGTAATTAAATTTTCAAAATGTAGTGATAAAGGAAAAAATTAAAATCATCAAGACAAAAAAGTCTGTAACTTATAAGGAAAAACCCATAAGGGTGGCAAGAGATTTTTTTTAGCAGAAACTTAGCAAGCTAGAAGAAAGTGGCATGATATAGTCAAAGTGCTGAATAGGAAAAATCTGTAGCCAAGATTATTATATCCAGCAAGGCTATCATTCATAATAGAAGGAGAGATTATGAGTTTTCCAGACAAACAAAAGTAAAGGAGTTCATGACCACTAAACCAATTCTGCAAGAAATGTTAAAAGATACCAAAAG
Source organism: Mustela putorius furo (assembly GCF_011764305.1). Lineage (NCBI taxonomy): Eukaryota > Metazoa > Chordata > Mammalia > Carnivora > Mustelidae > Mustela > Mustela putorius. The sequence goes on from NW_025421987.1 coordinate 18,558,642, forward strand.
TGACAGTATAGAGGTAGGAAATATAAAAGTAGTAAAAATGAATATTTCTGTAAAAAGGTCAGTCAAGGAACTCACCAAAAAAAAGATATAAAATATAATAATACTTACCTAAAATGTGGGAAGGGGAGGAGAAAAGAATGGGTTAAAACTTAAATAACCATCAACTTAATATACACTATTATATGTAAAAGAGGCTAAATACAAACCTAATGGTAACCATACATCAAAAACTACTAATAAATATGCAAAGCATAAAGAGAAGGAAACGTAAATATATCACTAAAGAAAATCAGCAAAACATAGAGAAAGACAAAAAGGATTAGAGAAAAATCTTCAGAAACAACCATAAACAAATAACAAACTGTCAATAAATACACATCTATCAATAATTACTTTGAATGCAAATGGACTAAATACTCCAATCAAAAGATATAGGGTGACAGAATGGATTAAAAAATATACCCATCTATATGCTGCCTATAAGAAACTTTTTAGACTAAAGACACCTGCTGATTGAAAGTGAGAGGATGGAGAAACATCTGTCTTACAAATGGATGACAAAAGAAAGCAAGTAACAATGTAACAATACCAAATACACTTTAAAACAAAGCTGTAACAAGAGACAAAGAAAGACACTATATAATAATGAAGGGCCAATTCAACAAGAAGATATAACAATTGTAAATATATAGGCACTCAACATAGTAGCACCCAAATACATAAAACAGTTAATAACAAACATAAATCAACTATTTAATAATAATACAATAACAGTAGGGAAATTTAACAGCCCACTTACATCAATAGATCATCTAAACAGAAAATCAATAAGAAAACCATGGCTTTGAATGACACACTGGGCCAGATAGATTTAACAGATATAGTCAGAACATTCCATCTTAATACAGCAGGATACACATTCTTTTCAAGTGCACACATTATATTCTCCAGAATAGATCACATATTAGCCCACAAAACACACATCAACAAATTCAAGAAGATCAAAACTATACCATGCAAATTTTCTGAACACAACACTATGAAACTGGAAGTCAACCTAAAGAAAAAATTCTAAAAAGACCACAAATACATGGAGGTTAAATAACAGGCTACTAAACAATGAATGAGTCAACCAGGAAATAATAAAAGGAATTTTAAAAATGCACAGAGAAAATGAAAACATAATGACTCAAAACCTATGGGATGTAGCAAAAGTAGTTCTAAGATGGAAGTTTATAGCAATACAGGCCTACATCAAGAAGCAAGCAAAATTGCAAACAGCTTAACTTTGTACCTAAAGAAGCTAGAAAAAGAATAAGAAACAAAACCTAAAACCATTAGAAAGGAGGAAATATTAAGACTAGCAGAAATAAATGATATAGAAACTAAGAACAGTAATAACAACAAAAACCAATAGACTACATCAATGAAACCAAGAGCTGGTACTTTGAAAAATAAAATAAAATTCATAAACCTGTAGTCAGTCTTATCAAGAAAAAAAAAAGACTAAGGACACAAATAAAATCACAAATGAGGAGAAAGAACAACCAATACCACAGAAATACAAATAATCATAAGAGAATATTATGAAAAACTATATGCCAACAAGTGGACATACCTAGAAGTAAAGGATAAATTCCTTGAAGCATATAAACTACACCACAACTGAAATAAGAATAAATAGAAAATTTGAACAGACAGAAATCAACAAAGAAAATGAAACAGTAATCAAACAACTCCCAACAGAAGTCCAGGATCAGAGGACTTTAGACTCGAATTCCACCAAATATTTAAAGAATTAATGCTTATTCTTCCTAAACAATTGCAAAAAATACAGAAGGAAAGAAAACTTCCAAGTTCATTCTATGAAGCCAGCATTACCCTGATGTCAAAACCAGATAAAGACACCACCAAAACAAAGAAGTACAGGCCAATATCCCTGATGAATATAGATGTAAAAATTCCCAATAAAATACTAGGAAACTGAATTCAACAATCCTTAAAAAAAAAAAAAAATTCACCATGTTCAAATGGGATTTGTTCCTGGGTTGCAAGTGTGGTTTAATACTTGCAAACCCATGTGATATATCACATCAGTAATACAAAGCTAATAAAAAACCATAGAGTCATTTCAATAGATGTAGAAAAAGCATTTGACAAGTTACAACATCTATTCATGTTAAAAACCCTAAAAAAAAATAGGGTTAGAGGGAACATAACTCAACATATTAAAGACCTTATATGAAAAATCAATAGCTAACATCCTTCTCGATAGAGAAAAACTGAGAACTTTTCCCCCTAAGGTCAGGAACAAGGATGTCCACTGTCAACCCCTTAACATACATAGTACTGGAAGGGCTAGCCACAACAACCAGACAACAAAAATAAATAAAAGGCATCCAAATCAGTAAGGAAGAAGTAAAACTTTAACTATTTTCTGATAATATACTATATATAAAAAGGACCCTAGGAACTCTAACAAAAAATTGCTAGAATAGATAAATGACTTCATTAATGTCACAGAATACAAAATCAATATACAGAAATCCAAAGCATTTCTATACATCAATATGAAGCAACAGAAAGAAAAATTAAGAAAACAATCCCATTTATAGTTGTACCAAAAATAACAAAAAACTTAGGAATAAACTAAGAAGGCGACAAGGGTATTTTAAGGAAAAAGTTTTATGAATGAGCACTGAAATCAGAGAGGAGGTAGACAGGAAATGAAAAAGGCCTGAGGATGAATGTCAAATGTCCCTTGTCCCATTTTAATAATTTAAAAACTCAAGTTTGACTCTAACTAGGAGAATAAAGCCTGCAGGCAGAAACAAAGTGGGCTGAACATGTGGAAAACTTGGTACATTCACTCCATAATTTTTAGGGTTCTTGTGATAAAGTAGAGCAGAGCTGAGGAAACATGAATTCTTCTCTATTTGTGAAACAAAGATTCAGAGGTAAAGCAAGAACTGAAAAGAAAGTTGAAACATTTGGTACGCCAAGAATTTTGCAGCTTTGACAACACCAAGTTCTAGTCAGAGAAACAGGATTCTCAGCTTGCCTGGAGTGATGCATTTCCTAGACAAGGCCCAATTACTCATCCGCCCTGATGCTAAAGTCCTTTGTTATTTACTTTGCAGTACTCCCACCAATTGTGGAGCATACCTCCTGACCCCAAACTTTGGGCTCAGCCAAATGACTTATTTGGGTCAATATATTAGCAGATGGATTTCAAGTAGCGACATGGAATATACGTGTGCGATTAGCCTTGCACTTTTGCAATCCCGCTATGATCTGAGAAGGCCATGCCCTGGTCTACCGATTAGTCTCCACAGACTGAGAGGCATGTGAAGCAGTCTCAGGAAAATGAAGAGACATATGCAGCAGACTAATGTGGTGAGGAGCCACTCCAATGATCATAGCCTCCCCAACAAACCAGTACATTTGTAAGAATCAGTTACTGTTTTGTTTTTTTTTAAACCACAGAATTTCAAGAATGTTGTAACATAATATTATTGTAGCTCTAGTTAGCTGATTTTACTCATAGATGGAAAGACTCAATATTGTAAAGACATCAATTGCCTCCAGAATAATATCTAGATTCAATGTAATTCCAGTGAGGGTTTTAACACGTATTTTTATTTTTCTTTTCAAAATTGAGTCTAGAGAAATTCATAAAGAAATATAAAAGCTAAGAATACTGAAGGCAATTTGAAAAAGAAAAAGAATACAGCATAGGAAGAACTACCACCAGATAATAAGACCTGTGAGAAAACTGCTGATTCAAAAAAATAAACGAATAGGGGTCCCTGGGTAGCTCAGTTGGTTAAGCATCTGAGTTTGGCTCTGGATGGCTCAGCTGACTGACCTGCCTTTGGCTCAGGTCATGATCTCAGGGTCCTGGGATCAAGCCCCACAGAAAGCTCCCTGCTTCTCCATCTTCCCCTCTCTCTTCCCCCTGCTCACGCACTCTCTCACTCTGTCAAATAAATAAAATCTTGAAAATAAAACAGTAAAAGAATAGAAAAAAGTGACCAAAAGTCTAGAAAGGCAAACCCAGAAATAGATCTATGTATGGACCATCACCTAATTAATTTATGACAAGGTATCAATAAAGTTTAGAGGGGAAATGATAAGGTTTTAACAAATAGTGCTGGGACAATTAGACACCCATATGGAACACAATTCATGTTGATTCCTATATTACCATTTACTAAAACAAACAAACAAAACAACAACAACAACAAAAAAACCCACAATAAATTCCAGAAGGACTACAGATCTAAGTAGAGGATAAACCCAAACAAAAATGTTTTAGAGTAAGCAACAGGAGACTTTCATAACCATCAACAAAGTTTCCTTGAGAAAAAATATATTTCTTGAGCAGGAGACAAAAAGCACAAACCAAAGAACAGAATAAATTTAGTTACATTAAAATTAAGAAGTTCTGCTCAAAAAACACAGTAATGGAGTAAAAAGGCAACTCACAAAGCATGACAAAACATTTGAAAACATCTATCCCTTGTCTCTAGAAATTGCAAACATCCATATAAGCCAATAAGCAAAAGAAACCCAACAATGGATAAATAGCAAGACTTCAATGGATTTTATAAAAGAAGGCATCTATAATGTCATACGAATATGAAATGAACATACGAAAAAGTGAAAATGGCCAATAAACACATGGAAATACCCAGCATTAGTCATCATGAAAAGGTAAATACAAATCAAAGTGAATACAGGTACACGTTCAAAAGAATGGCTAAATTAGGACTAACAGTAATGAATGTTAGCAGAGATGCCAAACAATTCTGATCCCCTTCCCATTGCTTTAAAAATGCAACATGGTATCCGTTTTATGAATTATTTGGCAGCTTCTTATAAAGATATATATATAGATATACCCATAAAATGACCCTGCAGTTCCTCTGTAAGGATACCTAGGGTATCTTAGACAAATAAAACCACAGGTCTCCAAATGACTTGCACAGAAAAGTCCACAGAAACTTCATTCTTAATAGCCCTAAACTGGAAAGCTGAACATCAGTAATAAACCAGATAAGCAAACTGTAGTATACACTTACATGATGAAACATTTCTCATCAATAAAATAAAGCAAATCACTGTTATACACAACAGCAGGAATGAATCTCAAACACATTATGCTGAGAGAAAGCAGACACAAAACGGCACATGCTGTATAATTCTGTGTGTTTGAAGTTTTAGAACAGTCAAAACTAATCCATGGTGATAAAAAGAATAGTAGTTGCCTCAGGGGCTGGTGGCACATAAGGGAATCAAACTGGAGTGAAAATATATGTCTTAAAAGGGATGGGGGCATGGATTATATGAGCATACGCCTTTGCTCATATAATGAGCAAATGAGATGCATCAAAATTCATCAAACTTAAGGTCCTTACACTTTACATAAATTATGTATCTTATTATAGATGGGGTTTTAGTTTTTAAATACTGGTGGAGTGCCAGCACTATAAGTAATATTCAATGAAACTTGGAAAAAAATTTCCTGAGTGTGTATTACATTCTTGGTTTTACATTTAAGCAGTTATAAAGAGGCATGTGCTTTGAAGGAGAGCTTTCCTGTAGATGGGCAGGGAGAGAAGATTATAGGACATTGTAAATTGGTATAAAGCAGATGCCAAAAGACTGTATCAGAGTATGCTTCAGAATTTAACCCTTGGAAAATAATTAATGAGAATAGAAATATTTTAAAGCAGAAATATAAACTAATCTCTCCATATTATGTACATACTTAAACACATAAGAAAAAGGAAATAATTATTTAAAATTAATTGAATACTAAATATGTTTTCCTGGGACTGGTTAGATGTCATATTTGGTAAAGCTACTTAAAGGAGGGGGTTATATTATTTAAATTTAAAATACAGGTATTGTATAAGCCTAATTTGCAATATTAGTTGAGTTCTAATTCTTTTAGATAAATAAATGTTATTGGTATGTTTACATGGTATCACATAACCAATGAGAAGTTAAAAATTAAATTAGCCTTAGCAATTGTCTGAATGGTGAGTTACAGATAGAGACAGGGTTTAGAATGGAGAAACTGTGGGGAAAGATAGTAAGAGTAGGCAACAAGAAAGCAGCAGAACTCTAAGGAATGAGATCACCATGAGAGATAAATAAATCCTGGTCTTTAAGAAATGTCTCATATTCGGGCGCCTGGGTGGCTCAATGGGTTAAGCCACTGCCTTCGGCTCAGGTCATGATCTCAGGGTCCTGGGACTGAGTCCCGCATCGGGCTCTCTGCTCTGCAGGGAGCCTGCTTCCCTCTCTCTCTCTGCCTGCCTCTCCGTCTACTTGTGATTTCTGTCAAATAAATAAATAAAATTAAAAAAAAAAAGAAATGTCTCATATTCAATTTTAAATTACTACGTATACTTTTAAGTAATTTCCACGGCTTCAATAAAAATCTGCCATACCAAAAAAAGTCATATGAACTGAGGAAAAGTGTGGTGTCAAACAAGGCAGGAAATTCAAGCAAGAGAGGACCAGGAAAAACATAGACAGGGCCCACCTCCACCAAGCCCCTTGCAAATATTTCAAAGGGATAAGTCTCCCACAGTACTTGGTATAGGCACTCAGGCATATATATTAATTGTATCAAGAAAATAGCATTACTCCTGAAAGCTGGATAACTTATGAATCTTCAGAAGGTGGAAATGTCTTAAACAAATAAAACAGCTGGAAAAATGACTCACCATTTTTACTAAAATCATTTGGTAAAGAGGTTGCATATACTCTGAGAGTTTTCAACAGCTTCGATTAATTTCCAAATGTCCTCAGATCATAAATGAGTTAAAAAAATCTCGCATGATTTTCTGAATTTCTCTAGTGAATATTTTTAGTTCATGGGGTTAAAATACTAATGTTTCCTTGCAGGTCACAAATGTATTACCAGTGTATGTAACCTATTTGTTATCGAAGAAGCTGGTTTCTAAAGGATTCAAACTAGCAAATTTACTTCACTCACACTAAGGGATGCCAGTCTCTAACATTCACAGGAAAGGAGGAGAATAAACAATGTCTTCTCTACTCCCAAAAGTTTCTTCAAAGAATATTTTTCTATTCCTTATCTTTTCCTATATAGTATTCAAGGTGTCAATGTCGGGATGATTTTGCTAAGTCTACAACCTTCCTTCAAAATATGTGAGCACTTTGACTAAAATCACAGCCAAAGGAAAGTTTCACCCCACATCATGCTAAATATAAATATGACTAAGATCTAGAATTTTAAAACCTAAAAGATTTGCGATAATTTCTAAAGAGTCATCATACCATAATAATTTAAAATACCTCAGTTACTTTGGAATACACTTTACATGCATGGTGTGATGAATTAATAAGACATATGCTTACACATATAAAAAATATGACATTATTTTTCAATAACTAAATTTTATCTCAAGTCCCTTTCTACTTAATAGCAGAAAATTATTTTTTGTCATTTCTGAGTTAGCATTGTCATTTCAAAGCAATTCTTAACTCTCAGTGTTTTCCCCACTTCCTCCTTTTCCCAAGGATATCCTAAGTTCCTAGTGAGTGGGGCTTCTTACGTATAGTCAAGGCATTAGTGGCGATGTCTGTTCTTTGGTGTCTTTTCTTACAAGTACCTGAGAGATGTATGTTGTATGACTGATTCTTGGTCCTTATTACCTCTCTACACTGGTGTCGACAGAGGCATCTGAATGTCACCTGTTCTCCCAACAGAATGTTAAATGCTTTCTGCCATAACATTGCGTTACCACAACTGTGAGACACTTTACTGTCCACTGAATCTTTACTACCTCAGAAAGAATATAATGCTTCCTCAACACACTGAGGATACAGAGAATTGGCATTTTCTTCTGTCATTTCTGCCTAAACTCACAATGTAAATATTTCTGTGTTCATGAAGGCAACAGAAATTACTGAATTCTACTATTTCCCAGGGCTCCAAAGGTCTACATTCAGAAACCCAACTTAATATCTTTCTACCTTGAAGCTAAATACAGTTAATTGGATGACAGCTCTCCCCAGTCATTTCTTAGAAACATTTATAAGCACCTAATACTCCCAGTTCTTTTTTCAACTTTACCCTGAAGGTACATGTTCTCTCCCTTGCTTGCTCTCTTTCTCTTTGAGAAAAATCTCTATTTGTCCCAAATTTTCTTCCTTAAATGGGGACTATAATTTTGATACTAAATGTAAAGAATTAACTGACTGGTTTACTGGATCTTTCTGTGACAGTTTCTTCTTGGGTTAATAGCAGCCTCATAGTCACCAATTTAAATGTGAGTGTAGAGTTAAACAAAAGAAAAATTGTGAAAGAGACAAAAAAGAACACATTTCACATCAGATAATTCTTAATGATAGCCATTGAGCAATGGAACAGAATAGAGAACCCAGAAATGGACCCTCAATTCTTTGGTCAATTAATTGTTGACAAAGCAGGAAAGAATGTCCAATGGAAAAAAAGACAGTTTCTTCAACAAATGATGTTGGGAAAATTGCACAGCCACATGCAGAAAAATGAAACTGGGCCATTTCCTTAAACCACACACATAAATAGACTCAAAATGGATGAAAGACCTCACTGTGAGACAGGAATCCATCAAAATCCTTGAGGAAAACACAGGCAGCAACCTCTTCGACCTCAGCCACAGCAAATTCTTCCTAGAAACATCCCCAAAGGAAAGTAAGGGAAGATTTCAAGGGAAGCAAGGACAAAAATGAACTGTTGGGACTTCATCAAGATCAAAAGCTTTTGCACAGCAAAGGAAACAGTTAACAAAAACAAAAGACAGCTGACAGAATGAGAAAAGATATTCACAAACAACATATCAGATAAAGAGCTAGTATCCAAAATCTATAAAGAACTTATCAAACTCAACACTCAAAGAACAAATAATCCAATCAAGAAATGGGCAGAGGACATGAACAGACATTTCTGCAAGGAAGACATCCAGATGGCCAACAGACACATGAAAAAGTGCTCCACATCACTCGGCATCAGGGAAATACAAATCAAAACCACAATGAGATACCACCTCATGCCACTCAGAATGGCTAAAATTAACAAGTCAGGAAATGACAGATGCTGGTGAGGATGCGGAGAAAGGGGAACCCTCCTACACTCTTGGTGGGGATGCAATCTGGTGCAGCCACTCTGGAAAACAGCATGGATGTTCCTCAAAAAGTTGAAATTAGAGCTACCCTAAAACCCAGCAATGGCACTACTGGCTGTTACTCTAAACATGCAAATGTAGTGATCCAAAGGTACATGTGCACCCAAATGTTTATAGCAGCAATGTCCATAATAACCAAACTGTAGAAAGAACCTAGATGTCCATCAACAGATGAACAGATAAGGAAGAGGTAGTATATATATACAATGGAATACTTGCAGCCATAAAACCCCCCCGAAATCTTGCCATTTGCAACAACATGGATGGAACTAGAGGGTATTACACTAAGTGAAATAAGTCAATCAGAGAAAGACAATTACCATATGGTCTCTCTGATATGAGGAATTTGAGAGGCAGGATGAGGGATCATGGGGGGCAAGGAGAAAAAAATGAAACAAGATAGGATTGAGAGTGGGACAAACCATAAGAGACTCTAATCTCAGGAAACAAAGTAAGGGTTGCTGAGGGATGGATGGGAAGGATAGGGTGAATAGGTTATGGATATTGGGGAAGGTATGTACTATGGTAAGGCCCGTGAATTGTGTAAGACTGGGGATTCACAGACCTGTACCCTTGGGGCAAACAATACATTATATGTTAATTTTAGAAAGTCAGCCTTTGATTACCTTATGAACATCTAACTTCTCTATTGATAATACTATCCCCCTACTATGTTGCCTATTATGAAGGTTAATAACTGTAGTGAGTCCTCACTCTATCTCACCTACACAAATTAGAAATTCTTTCCTCTCTCACCTGAAAATTTTTTTCTGTGTTTCCATATTTACTATTAAAAAACAAAAATGGTATAATTTTTCCAAAAAAATAAAACTGTCTTCCTCCAGCTATCAGCCTATTTCTCTGTTCCCCTTTATAAAGGGAGTCTTAAAAACACAGCCTATACTTTATGTTTGAAATTCCTCCCCTCTCATTTCCCTCTAACCTATTCCAGCTAGATATTTAGCTTTCACTATCCAGTTTTACTGTATTTGTTAAGAACCATTTCTTGATTGGATTATTTGTTCTTTGGGTGTTGAGTTTGCTAAGTTCTTTATAGATTCTGGACACTAGTCCTTTATCTGATATGTCGTTTGCAAATATCTTCTCCCATTCTGTCAGTTGTCTTTTGATTTTGTTAACTGTTTCCTTTGCTGTGCAAAAGCTTTTGATCTTGATGAAATCCCAGTAGTTCATTTTTTCCCTTGCTTCCCTTGCCTTTTGCGTTGTTCCTAGGAAGATGTTGCTGCGGCAGAGGTCGAAGAGGTTGCTGCCCGTGTTCTCAAGGATTTTGATGGATTCCTTTCGTACATTGAGGTCCTTGATCCATTTTGAGTCTATTTTTGTGTGTGGTGTAAGGAAATGGTCCAATTTCATTTTTCTGCATGTGGCTGTCCAATTTTCCCAGCACCATTTATTGAAGAGGCTGTCTTTTTTCCATTGGACATTCTTTCCTGCTTTGTCGAAGATTAGTTGACCATAGATTTGAGGGTCTATTTCTGGGCTCTCTATTCTGTTCCATTGATCTATGTGTCTGTTTTTGTGCAGAAGACATGAACAGACATTTCTGCAAAGAAGAACCGATAATGACTTGCATGAAACCCAATGATCAATTCTCTTTCTTACCCAGCCTGTCAGTATCATTTTTTTTTTTCTTTTCAAATCACTCTCTTCTCCTTGTTACACTTTTAGTTGGCCTTCCAAACCCCAGAGGCCAAAACCCAGACTCTCTCGGTGTTCATGCTACTCCTCCATCTGTCTGGAGTTCCTATTTACTTTCTGAACTTCTAAATATGAAGTACCGCAATTCTCAGTATTGGAACTCTTTCCACACTCATCCTCTTGGTCAGTAGTTGTTATAATCTGAGTTGTAAACCTCTCCAAAATTCGTCTTGAAGCCCTAGTACCCATTGAGATGCTATTTGGAGATAAGGCCTTTGAGTAGATAATTAGGATTAAATAAAGGCATAAGGATGGAAGCCTAATCTGATGGGATTAGTGTCCTTGTAAGAGAAGTAGGAGGCACAAAAGAGTTCTCTTATTGTCTCTGCACACAGAGAAAAAGACCAGGGGAGGGCATAGTAAGAAGGTGACCTACTATAAACTATAAACTTCACAAGAACCGTATGATGCTAGAAAATTGGTATTGGACTTGTAGTCTTCAGAATTTTGAGAAAATTAATTTTTTTTTAAGCCATCCAGTCTGTGGTATTGTTAAGTCAGCCCAACAGAAATACCATATGATCTAGTAATTCCACAGTTGGGTATTTACTCAAAGAGAAACAAAATACAAATTCAAAAAGATATATGTACCCCTTTGTTTACTGTGGCATTATTTATAATAGCCAAGATATAGAAGCAACCCAAGTGTCTGTTGATAAGTGAATAGATAAAAAAGATGTGGTGTATATCTACAATGGAATATTACTCAGCCATAAAAAAGAATGAGATCTTGCCATCTGTGACAGTATGGATGGACATAGAGGTTATGTCCAGATAAATAAGTGAAATAAGTGAATAGTGATATATAAGTGAAATAGATGAATAAGTAAGTGAAATAGAAAAAGATAAATAAGTGAAGATAAATAAGTGAAATAGAAAAAGATAATCAGGATATGATTTCCTTTATATGTGGAATCTAAAAAACAAAGGAGCAACAAATAAAAAGCAAAACAGACAGGGAAGAAACTGGTTGTTGCTAGAAGGGAGACATGTGGGAGGACGAGCAAAGTGGGTGAAAGGGGGGCACCTGGGTGGCTCAGTGGGTTAAAGCCTCTGCCTTCGGCTCAGGTCATGATCCCAGGGTCATGGGACCGAGTCCCACATCGGGCTCTCTGCTCGGCAGGGAGCCTGCTTCCTCCTCTCTCTCTCTGCCTGCCTCTGCCTACTTGTGATCTCTGTCTGTCAAATAAATAAATTAAATCTTAAAAAAAAAAAAAAGTGGGTGAAAAGGAATGGGAGGTACAGGCCTCCAGTTATGGAATGAAGAAATCATGGGGATAAAAGCTAGAGCATAGGAAATACAATGAATGGTATTGCAATAGTGTTTTACAGTGACAGAGGGTAGCTACACCAGTGGTGAGCATACCAGAATGTATAGAATTGTCAAATTGCTATGTTGTACATCTAAAACCAATGTAACACTGTATGTCAACTAAATTTCAATTTAAAAGATGAATTTAAAAATATTCCCCTCTGCTTGGGGACCAAGGGAAAGTTCTGGTAGCTGAATGTTTAACATATTCTTTCTATAGGTAGCTACCTTCTGAATCTATCCAATTTCTTCAGAAAAAAAAAAAAATATATATATATATATATATCTTAGTAGAGGCCATGTTAATTCTGGCAAGGGCAAGGATCCAGGGCTTCCAGTTACTGCGTAGACTATGTCTTGAAATTCTTTGTGATGATCAAGAAAACCAGAAATCCTTGAGAAAGAACCACAAATCTATGAGTGAGAAGTCCTTCTTAAGAAAGAAAGAAGAGAACAGAAATAATACTAAACCTGTGTATTACCCTCGTCTAGATTACAGATCTATAATCCCTGGGAAGGGGAAAAGGAAAGGACTCTGCAAATATATGAGTAATATACATTTTAAGATTTGTTTAAAATGTTTTTGTCCATAAAACAAACAAAAAATCAGATTTCAACTTAAAAATGATACTAATTAGTCAAATGATACTAATAAATCAATCCATCAACTTTCCTAAGCTGGTTTAGGTTTATACATTTATTTTTTTTATTATTTTATTACTTTTTATTTTATTGTTGAAGTATAATTGACATACAACGTTATATTAACTTTAGGTTATACATTTATTTTTAATAAAGTTAACCTGAGTATGCAAGTTCAGTTTTTTTAGTTTTCAATATATGTGAGATCATACAGTATTTGACTTTCTTGGACTTATTTTACTAGCCCAATGCCCTCAGAGCCCATCCATGTTTTGCAAATGGCAGGATTTCCTTCTTTCTCATGGCCATATAATATTCCATTGTATGTATTTGCCGCATCTTCTTCTTTATCCATTTGTCCATTGATGGACAGTTAGGTTGTTTCTATTTCTTGACTACTGTGAATAATGCTGCAATATACACAGGAGCACAGATATCTCTTTGATATACTGTTTTTTTTTTCCTGTGTGTGTGTGGGGTGTGTGTGTGTGTGTGTGTGTGTATTTATCCAGAAGTGGAATTGCTGAATCATATGGTAGTTCTATTTTTAGTTTTTTGAGAAACTTCCATACTGTTTTGCATAGTGACTGTACTCATTTACATCCCCACCAACAGTGCAGAGAGTAGAATGATGGTTACCAGGGGCTGGAGGGATGGGGGAAATGGACAGATATTGGTCAAAGAATGCAAACATCCAGTTAGAAGATGGATAAATACTGGGGATCCAATGCATGGCATTGTAATTATAGTTAACAATACTGTATTGTATACTTGAAAGTTCCTAGGAGAGATCTTAAATGTTTGCACCACAAAAAAGAAATGGTAATTATATGAGGTCATGGAGGTGTTAGGTAATGCTGCTCTGGTGGTGATCATATTGCAAGATTTAAGTGTGCATCAAATCAGCATGCTGTAAGTCTTAAACTTACACAATGTTATATGCTAATTATATCCCAAAGCTGGAGAAATAAAGTTAACCTGATGCACTTAATACTGTATTATCATAATGAATCAAACTGATGCACTACTTCCAGTGGGTTAATAATTCTGAAAGTATTTTTCATAGAATGGGTAAACAAAGAGCATATTTTTACCTATTCTCCCTCTTGCCTTCTTTCTATAGGATATCTGGACCACATTTAATTCAAAACTGACATTTATTTCCATGAGAAATCTTTGGACAAAGCTAATAATTAAAATGCTCTTGGCTTAAATCTAGTTTTTTAATACATTGAACTGCCTTCAGTGAACATATATGAACTGTCTTATCTTCATCATCTGAAAAATTAAGTCCGCATATATCCCAAGGCAAACTGGTCCTCCTTTTCCTTCAACAGTGCAAGACACTTTTTCAGCATTGTTTTGTCATTACTCTAACTAGAGCTATGAAAATGCTCAACACATACTAAGATTGTTCATGATGAGTTTCAAAACCATGAATCCAATTAAATGTTGGAAGAAGATATTTTCCTCTGTAATGGTCTTCCATTGTGCTTGGTTATTTTAATTCACTTAGAGACAAATTTATTAACCTGTCTTGAGAGAAACTGTATAAAGTCTGGGGATAAAAATATATGTTTATCAAAAATAAAAAATTAAAATCGAAAAAAAAAAAAAAAAAGGTCTTTGATAGCAAATTGTTCCCCAGTTAAGTATTCATGGGAAGGTTCTTTCCACAGCAATGAGGTTATTAATAGTTCCTTGTTTACACCAGTCCTGTAATCATGGTAACCATCTGATGGTATCACGCTTGGGCCCTGAAAATTATTACATGATTATAAAGCCTCAGTTGCAGCAATAAGGAGGGCTAACTGTAAGCATTAGTTTATCACTCACCTATTTGCTATTATGCAATGTGCTCACTTCTTTCAGTTTCTGATAGATACAAATATCCTCTGGCAATTGTTTTTTAAAGATTTATTTATTTATTTGACAGAGATCACAAGTAGGCGGAGACATGTCAGAGAGACGGGGGAAGCAGGCTTCCCGCTAAGCAGAGAGCCCAAAGCAGGGATCGATTCCAGGACCCCAAGATCATGACCTGAGCCGAAGGCAGCGGCTTTAACTCACTGAGCCACCCAGGTACCCCCCTCTGACAATTTTTATATCTTCAGTACATTCTCTGGTAAAGACCCTTTACATTTTTAATTAGGCTAATATGTCACTCTTCTCATTAATATTTTAATGTGTGTTTTATTAAGTCCTCATGAGCTTTCATTTCCAATGTTACTACATATTCTCTGAGAGCTGAAGATAGGAGTTTCATCTAAAGAAATTATAGTTTTAGGCATCTTTATTTATATGAACTCAAAGCCAACATTAGCTTGTACAGATTAACAGCTTTTCACACTCCATCTCAGTGAAGTTAAGGTTAACTGATTCATCTCTTGTTTATAGTTCAGTATTTACCCAAGTTTCTGAATTTATCTGTGAATCATAGGCAAATCTGGAAGGCACAAGACCATCTTTACTCTGGGAACCTCTAAGAGCATTACATTACCAAGCAAAATAGTACCAAATTAGAGTTGATAGGCATTTTAAAACCTCTCCAGACAAATATAAATCCTCCACTGATGCTGGTGATTTTAGGACTAGTGATTAAGTCCTTAGGTCATTTCTTTTCTAAGGTGTGCCTCTTTAAAGACTAGATTTATGATGAGTAGAGAGTAAATCAAGAAACTTCTTGGGCGCCTGGGTGGCTCAGTGGTTAGGCCGCTGCCTTCGGCTCAGGTCATGATCTCAGGGTCCTGGGATCGAGTCCCACATCGGGCTCTCTGCTCAGCAGGGAGCCTGCTTCCCTCTCTCTCTCTCTCTGCTGCCTCTCCATCTGCTTGTGATTTCTCTCTGTCAAATAAATAAATAAAATCTTTAAAAAAAAAAAAAGAAACTTCTTAATGAACAAGTATTTGATTAGGTATTATATCTTGATAATTTAGGACCAAGACTAATCATACTCTTTGAGAATGTAGAAAAAAGAAAAGTAAGGTTATAAAGGCTGAGAATTTTGCATTTATAATTCCCCTAGATATAAATATTGCCCCAAATTAACTTTGTTCTTGGTCATATTTTCTCCCTCATTGGTCATAAAATACCTTCCAGTAAACAAAGTAGCTCTCTATATAGTTTTTCTAGTTCTGTGCAAATAGTCTGTTGGAAAAAAAATGGCCTTGGGGCGCCTGGGTGTCTCAGTGGGTTAAAGCCTCCGCCTTTGGCTCAAGGCATGATCCCGGAGTCCTGGGATTGAGCCCCACATCAGGTTCTCTGCTTGGCGGGGAGCCTGCTCCCTGCCCTGCTCCCCCCCCCACCCGCCTGCCTCTCTGCCTACTTGTGATCTCTGTCTGTCAAACAAATAAATAAAATCTTTTTTTAAAAATGACCTAGAAGTCTGGGAAATGCAAATTGTTGACAGATGGAACAAGTTTCCAATTTCCTGGCCAAAGGAAAATGAGATATGAAGCCATTCTCTCATTCAAGGTGAAATTTAAGGCAGGCACATTAGACTTACCCCTCCCTGTGTGAGTTAGTACAATGCATTGAAATTAGCCTTCATGAGGCACATTATATGGCATGTTGCATCTGTAAAATACACTATATTGATTACAGAAGATGGCACACACAAACGTGACAAGCTCAAATTCATCGTGATGTGATCTAGGAAACGGCAGGTTTGTCTAGGTTTGAAAAGAAATGCTATTATTAGCCGTTTTCAAAGATATTGATCTGTGTTCCTTATAGCAGTGACTCTCTGAGCTATTACTATGGTATCTCAAATTCATTCTCATAAATTATTGTCCTCAGAGAGTGAACAGAGAAGAAAAATGGAAATCAAAGGGAAAAAAAAGTAAAAGAACAATAAATAACTAATGTATAGACAGACTGACTAATGTATAGACAGAGATTATGATTAAGCACAGGGAGTGATGGGCTTTGAGAAGAGGTGACTTTGTAACAACAATATAGAGAGAGAATCTGGAAGAGAAAAAAAACATTTTACCATGGGAATGTCCAAACTTGCCAATAAAAAATAATATCAATTTATGGCATTTGGGCAGTCTAAAATTGAGGGCATTAAAAAAATGGATCAAACCCTACTGCATTATTTTTTTCCTAATTTCAATATCTGTAAGTGAAGATGTCTGACCCTTTTAACACTTCCCTGTGATGATGACCTGTTAACGAAACCAATTTAGGAGTTCAATAAGGAGGCTTCAGGGCAGGACAAGCAAGCATTCACCCTAGCTGAATTACAAGTTAATCAACAATGCAAGAATTCATATTTTTCAAACTGTATTTTTCAAATGGTATTTCACTTTGCCAGTATTTTGGGGTTGGGAGAGGAAGTTAATTCTCCATATAAGCATTTTTGATTATGTGAAACAGTGTTGTCCTGTACTTCAGGTCAAGTTCCCTAGGAAGCACTCTTACACTGAGCTGGAAAAGGCTTACTGGGGAGTACTCTTGGGACCAACACCTATGGAAGAGAAGAGACAGAAAGGAAAGGGAGTACAGCCTGTAAGGATATAGGGGACAGCTGAACTCTGATGCAATCTTAACAGAAGCTTCAGCCAAACCAGTAGGAGCTTTGAAGCTAAAACGATCCTTTAGAGTTGACAACATTGGAGTGGGCTGGGGACGTGGGAGCAGGACTTTACATCCTCACCCCAATTGTTTACGGGATACAGGCTGTCCTGGGAAGGAGGGCATAACTTGAATGCAGTGGATCATCTCTGTTGCTGGCAGCACTCTTGCAGATAGGCTGGGGTAGGCAGATACAGCCTTTCTTCCAGAAGGGCATTCTGGGTGAAACATCAAAACATCTATCAGATCCAGAATATGAAATGTTATTAAGAAATAATTTCACTTGAGAGTGAATTTATTATATATGTTCTCCCCAGGAATTTCAATGTCTTAGAGTTCTCTAAAATAATATAGTTAATGTTGCTTTAGCTTGAAATGCTATTGGGAGAGAACAGCAGTAAGTATGAAATTGCAAACAACAAACTACCCAACCTAAGTGGACTCAAAAATTAAGGAAATGTATTAGCTGGCATCACTCCACATATAAAGAGTAGGGGTTAGGACTAACTTAACCTAAGAGCTCAACTCCATTTCCCTGTGCTTACCTTGACTCTAGTTTTCGTGGTGGGGCAGTTGTTTTGCTGTGGTGGTTGTTTTTAATCTCCTTAACAGTCTTGGCTTCACAATTATTCATAAAGTCATCCCAAGGGAGATTGCCTCTTACTGAAGCTTATGGTTCATAATAAAAGTTTTGGACTTGGGTTTTATGGGAAGCACACTGAAAGCAGTCAGATTTTTTCCTTTAAACTAAAATGTATTTAAGTAAATATATTAGCCCTAAATATATTAGCCCTAGCCTAATCTATTAGACTAGAGTCAATTCAGTATTTAGGACACAGATATGGATTTTAAGTTTCAAATGTCTACAAATATGAAGCTGATCATTTAAAACTCTTCCCACAATTCAGATTATCAGTAACTTGTTAAACCTCAATGAAATACTATCCTAACATTTTCTAGAAACAGAATAAAAGGAAACAATTTTTCCTCATGAAATTCACCTTTAAATAAAACTGCATTCATAAAACACTATTTGTAGATTATAATTCAGACTGTATTTCCATTTGCACAATTGTACAATTACTTAAGAATAGCAGCAAAACAAATGAGAAAATCCATACTTTAGAATAAAACAAAGATCCATCTGATTGTGAATCAAAAGGGGCTTGTTTAAATAGCAGTAACAATACTTTGCTCAAACCATCTAGAAATTAAATAAAATAGAAACAACCACTAACAAGATTTATATTTATATAATGTGCATTTATTAAAAAGCTATTTAAGAAGTATAATCCTATCACATTTCCATTTCACCTGCAGTATAATAACTTAAATAATAGCAATAAAACTAAAACAGAAAAGGTTCTACATTATTTTTTTTAGATTTTATTTATTCTTTTGAGAGAGACAGAGAGAACAAGCAGGGGGAGAAGCAGAGGAAGAGGGAGAAGAAGAATCCTGCTGAGCTGGGAGCCCAGTGTGGGGCTTGATCCCAGAACCTGGAGATTGGGACCTGAGCCAAAGGCACACACTGAACCACCTGAGCCACCCAGGTGCCCCCTACATTATTTTAGAAGACAAATTTTGTTGTGTATCTGGATTATTTTAATGTCTTTGGATTATCTTAATGTATTTGTTAACAAAATTGCTGTAAATACCAAAAATGCAAATAGAATCAAACGAAAGTAATTGAATCATATGCTTTCCACTGAAATTATCTATAGTTGTAAAAATTATCTTATGGATGATAATTCTATAAATATTCTGTTTCAGCAAATGGCACTTTACAGATAGCATTAAGTGCAAAGAGGGAAAAAAAATCAAAATATGAAGAATAAAAAAAGTATCTTGCTATGGTTCTGGAAGCAGAGTCATTAGAAGGAACGGTAAACATGGAGAGTGGCTCAGGTTTATTTGCAAATTATGTGGTCACCGGACTGGGTTCAGTGGTTGGTGCAGTGATACTTCTTCTTACCAGTGAGAATATAATAAGCTAGAGAAATCCCTTGGAAGAGAGGATTCTGCGGAAGATTTGCCCTTTTTCTATAAGAGGGGCAAGGACAGGTACACAAAGGGGTCTCTGTAACATGTGCGTTGTGAGTAGAGTATTGCAGGAAGCACCAGCATCTAGGCCATTCTGGCCAGACAAGTGAACTAAAAGGAGATCCAGAGGATCTTCCAGTACAAGAAGCATCAGGACAAGCTGTCTTGATGCATCAGAATGGAACTGGCTTCCTTCTCCCAGGGTCATGACTCACTGGGTGTCATCTGTTCTATATATTCCTTCTATGTCTATATCTATAAATACTGGATGCTTATGCCATCACAGCCTGATATCCCTCCTCTTGGGGGAATTTTTGTCAGAGGGTGATCCTCACAAGACCTCTCTGCCAAATGGCACACTGGGAATATCCAGAACAGAACTTGGACATATACTATGAATTGTTTTCATTTTAATTTTTCCTCAGTTAAGGTTTACCTTAAATTTGCTTTTTTCCCCCCGAAGTTATTAAGTTTTCTTTTAACCATGAACAGTATCAACCTGATACTGTGAGCTTATTTCTCACAGAAAACAAGCTATCATTAATAATTACCTGCGATTATTTTTTAATTCTTCAAGGAAATCATAGACTTATATTTTATAGGTACCTAACTTTTTATATGTTTGGCTGATCCACTCAATTTCTTTGGAAATTTTCTCTTCTTTTTGTGGCAAATTTCCTTTAACCTTTGGTGAAAATTCATTTCTTTCTTTCAATGCACTTTAGAAAGAAATGAGTGTATTCCTTAGAAATTTTGCCTCTCACTTTGTTTTTCTTCTGATTGCAGTGGAGTTTTCTCACTTTGTAGAATTTTAATATCTCAAATTGTGATGATTATACTATCTTTCAGCTAAGTTAGTGTACATTTGGTCTCATTTTTTTTTAAAGAATTTTTAAGAGTTTCCTATTGCTGCTATAACAAATGGTCACAGACTTAAAGGCCTAAAGAACACAAATTTCTTCTTATCTTGTGGTCTGGACATCAGAGGTCCCAAATCAGCTTAGGCTAATACCTATCTAATATCTATCAGTAGGGATGTGTGCTTTCTGGAGGCTCTAAGAGAGAATCCACTTCTTATTTTTTCCAACTTTTAGAGTTTGCCCACATTCCTTGACTTGTGGCCACATCACTAACTTCTGTTGTCACCTTTCCTTCTTTGGTTCTGAGCCTCTTGCCTCCTCTCTTGTGATTACATTGGTCCCATCTGGATAATCCAAAATGATCTCTTTGTCTCAAATTCCTTATTTTAATCACATCTTCAAAATTCCTTTTGTCATATAAAATAACATATTCCTAAATTCCAAGGATGAGGATACAAACCTCTTTAAGAGGGCATAATTCAACCTACCACAGTATTTTACTCCACCTCATCCACTGGTTACTTCAAAATATCTTCTCAGAAGTGTCTATGTTTTGATGTATTTGTTGCTTGGGCTTCCATGTTACCACCATCCAGGATGTCTTCTCCAAGAACAGCAAGTGCTCACTCAGAGACTTGCTCTGGCTCTTTTAGAACTTGTTGCATACCGTTTTAAGTTCACTCACTCTTATTTTCCATCTTCTTCTTGTGAAAGCAGTCTTAGCCTTCTCTGAAGATCAGAATTTTCATCAAGTCCTTTTTGTATGAAGTCTAAGCTGTTCATTATTCTGATGCATTTTGAAGACTATTTTTATTATAGCTGCTTGAAATGGGAAGTGTTTTGATGCAGCTTATAAAGAAATATATTTCTTGTTGGATTTACCACCAGCAAAACTTTTAATAATTTAGATTTCTCTTCTTTCAGTCCTTTTTCTAAAAGTCTCTATTTCAAGTCCAGGTAAAGAGATTTCCAGGTCTTTATGGCTCCTGGTTTTTGTATTTCTGATAATATCTTCTCAAGTTTAGCTTCCATTAAGATTGATTCTAGGGATCAAATTAATTTGATAGGAGTCTAAGTATCTTGAAGATAATAGTGGTTTTCTATCAAAAGGGCAGAAATTCCAGTGGCCAGTTGTCTTTAACTTTATCAAGTAAAATTCTAATGCTTAAAATTTTTACATTTTGGTGGAACTAAAAACATCATCATCTCCTACAACAATACATGAGGATCTGGGCCTGATCTAAGATCCATTGTCAGCACTGCCACTCTTTGACTCATTGTCTTTAAGACCAAAATGACCCAGAACACTCCAGCCACCAACCAGTCCTCCATGACCCCAAAGACTCAGCTGATTTCTACCATGTTGCCAGGCCCCCTGATACTATAACTTGCAGAGAACCCTGTGGCTATTCCCCCCTGAACCACACCAGTGCCTAAAATCAGGGAAGAACTCCATGGAGTTGGGGGTATGAAGGAGACAATTGCAGAAGAAAACCTTCCTCACATGGTGACAAATAAAGATAATATCACATGGCCCTAGGGCACTCAGAAGTAGAGAAAATAGACTAGGCTTCTGGCTACTCCAGCCCTGCTTGTTGCTCCCAAAATTCAGGTGATCAATGTCTTGCTGTACCTGTTACTAATTTAGGAGTCATTAGTTAGAATAACTGAAGAATTGCAGGTCCCCAACTCTGATGAATGTTCCCTATTCTCTCTCTCTCTCTCTTTATTTTTTGTCATTAAATAAACACTTTTATTTTTTTTTCCTCTCATACATTTTATTTTAAAAATTTCTCAATGAATCATAGAACACTACAACAAAAACTAATGATGTGGGGAGGAGTCAAGATGGCGGAGAAGTAGCAGGCTGAGATGACATCAGGTAGCGGGAGATCAGCTAGATAGCTTATCAAACCATTGAGAACACCTGTAAATCCAACAGGAGATCAAAGAAAAGAAGAGCAACAATTCTAGAAACAGAAAATTGGCCACTTTCTGAAAGGTAGGACTGGCAGAGAAGTGAATCCAAAGCGATGGGAAGATAGACCAGGGAGGGGAAGCAACTCCTGGCAAGCACCAGAGCAATGGAGCACAAAATCAGAAATTTAAAAAGTCTGCTCCACTGAAGAACATCACTCCAGAGGCTAAGCTAGGGTAAAGCCCATGCAAGGACAGTGTGGCCTCAGGTCCCATGGGGTCACAGAAGGAGCAAGGCTGTCTGAGTGTCATAGAGCTCACAGGTATTAGAGCAGGGAAGCTGGCTACAGAGATGGAGCAGAGGAGTAAGCTCTCACCTCGGAGTAACCTTAAATTGATTCATGACATAGACCACTTCTCTGTGAGCTGGGACCCCACAAGATCCAGGAAGAACCCCCTGGAAGAGCTCAGGGATCTGCAGGGTTTGAAGACTCCAGGTGGGGTCGTGTGCCAGAGACAGAGAAGTTTGGTCACAGCGTGGGTGAGCTTGGAGCGCAGCTGGAGGCCAGGGAGACAGGACTAATTGAGCGCTTTTCTCCAAGGGCACACTGAGGAGTGGGGCCCTGAACTCTCGGCTCCTCTGGGCTGGAGATGGGGAGGCCACCATTTTCATTTCTATCCTCTGGAACTCTATGGAAAGTGTTCAGGGAACAAAAGCCCCCAAGAGCGAACCCAAGCAGATTACTTAGCCTCGCTCCTGGTAAGAGCAGTGCAATTCCACCTTGAGCAAAGACACTTGAGAATCACTACAACAGGCCCCTCCCCAGAAGGTCAACAAGAAATCCAGCTGAGACCAAGTTTACTTACCAAGGAGAACAGAAGAATTGCAGAGGAGGAGAAAGCAAAGCATGGAATTCATGGCTTTCTCCCCATTATTCTTTAATCTTGCAAAGTTAATTAATTTTGTTAATTTTATTTTTTTCTTCTGCTAAACTTTTTTTAACTTTTATCCTTTCCTCTTTTAATGTTTTTTAACTAATTTATCTTAACAGTACTTTTCATTTAAAAAAATTTTTTTGAACCTTCATTATTATAGTCATATTTTATCTTTCATTGTATCTAACATTATTTTTTATCTACACATAGGGTTTTTTCTTCTAAAAAAATTGGGGTACAACTTCTAATGGATCAAAATACACCCTAAATCTAGCACAGGGCTTTGTTCTAGTCTCCAGCCTGAGCAAATTCTCTCCATTTTCTCTTTCTTTATTCTCCCAACCAACTTATCTTATCACCTTCATTTTTAGAAATTATAAAAAAAAATTTCATTTTTATACTCATATTCCATCCCTTCATTGTGTTTACCTTTATATATATTTTTCATTCTTTAAAATTTTAAGAGTTAGTTTCTTCTGAGAGACCAAAATACTCCTCATATTAAGTGGGTCACCCTGTTCTAGTCACCAGTCTAATATATATACTTTCTTTTTTATATATTTTTTAAAATTTGTTTTCTTTAATTTTTTTTTCTGAACTTCTTTTTACTCCCTTTCTTCCCCCCATGATTTGGGGTCTCTTCTGATTTGGTTAAAGCACATTTTCCTGGGGTCTTTGCCACCCTTTTGGTATTTTATTCACTCCTTCATATATTCTTACCTGGATAAAATGACAAGGTGGAAAACTCACCACAAAAAAAAAAGAAAAAAAAAAAAAGAAGAACAAGAAGCAGTACCGAAGGTTAGGGACCTAATCAATATGGACATTGGTAAAATGTCAGATCTAAAGTTCAGAATGATGATTCTCAAGGTGCTAGCTGGGCTCAAAATAGGCATGGAAGATATTAGAGAAACCCTGTCTGGAGAAATAAAAGTGCTTTCTGGAGAAATAAAAGAACTAAAATCTAACCAAGTTGAAATCAAAAAAGCTATTAATGAGGTGCAATAAAAAATGGAGGCTCTTATTGCTAGGCTAAATGAAGCAGAAGAGAGAACTAGTGATATGGAAGACCAAATGACAGAGAATAAAGAAGCTGAGCAAAAGAGAGACAAACAACTACTGGACCATGAAGGGAAAATCCGAGGGATAAGTGATACCATAAGATGAAAGAACATTAAAATAATTGGGATTCCAGAAGAAGAAGAAAGAGAGAGGGGAGCAGAAGGTATACTGGAGAGAATTATTGTAGAGAATTTCCCTAATATGGCAAAGAGAACAAGCATCAAAATCCAAGAGGCACAGAGAACTCCCCTCAAAATCAATAAGAATAGGTCCACACCCTGTCATCTAATAGTAAAATTTACAAATCTTAGTGACAAAGAGAAAATCTTGAAAGCAACCCAGGACAAGAAGTCTGTGACATACAATGGTAAAAATATTAGATTGGCAGCAGACTTATCCACAGAGACCTGGCAGGCCAGAAAGAACTGGCATGATATACTCAGAGCACTAAATGAGAAAAACATGCAGCCAAGAATACTATATCCAGCTAGGCTATCATTGAAAATAGAAGGAGAGATAAAAAGCTACCAAGATAAACAAAAGCTGAAAGAACTTGTAAATACCAAACCAGCTCTACAGAAAATATTGAAAGGTATCCTCTAAGCAAAGAGAGAGCCTAAAAATAGTAGATCAGAAAGGAACAGAGACAATATACAGTAATAGTAACCTTACAGGCAATACAATGGCACTAAATTCATATCTCTCAATAGTTACCCTAAATGTAAATGGGCTAAATGTCCCAATCAAAAAACACAGGGTATCAGAATGGATGATAAATCAAAACCCATCAATATGCTATCTACAAGAAATTTTTTGGGTCATTTTAGACCCAGAGACACATCCAGATTTAAAGTGAGGAGGCGGAAAACAATTTACCATGCTAATGGACATCAAAGGAAAGCTGGGTGGCAATCCTTATATCAGATCAATTAGATTTTAAGCCAAAGACTATAATAAAAGATGAGGAAGGACACTATATCATACTCAAAGGGCCTAACAAGAAGATCTAACAATTTTAAATATCTATGCCCCTAACATGGGAGCAGCCGATTATATAAACCAATGAATAACAAAATCAAAGAAACACATCAACAATAATACAATAATAGTAGGGGACTTTAACACTCCCCTCACTGAAATGGACAGATCATCTAAGCGGAAGATCAACAACGAAATAAAGGCCTTAAATGACACACTGGACCAGATGGACATCACAAATATATTCAGAACATTCCATCCCAAAGCAACAGAATACACATTCTTCTCTAGTGCACATGGAACATTCTCCAGAATAGATCACATCCTTGGTCATAAATCCGGTCTCAACCAGTATCAAAAGACTGACATCACTCCCTGCATGTTTTCAGATCACAATGCTCTGATGCTAGAACTCAATCACAAGAGGAAATTTGGAAAGAACCCAAATACATGGATACTAAATAGCATCCTTCTAAAGAATGAATGGATCAACCAGGAAATTAAAGAAGAATTGAAAAAAATTCATGAAAACAAATGATAATGAAAACACAACATTTCAAAATCTATGGAACACAGCAAAGCCGTCCTGAGAGGAAAATATATAATGATACAAGCCTTTCTCAAGAAACAAGAAAGGTCTCAAATACAAAACCTAACTCTACACCTAAAGGAGCTGGAGAAAGAACAGCAAGAAAGCCTAAACCCAGCAGGAGAAGATAAATAATAAAGATCAGAGCAGAAATCAGTGAAATAGAAACCGAAAAAACAATAGAAAAAAATCAACGAAACTAGGAGCTGGTTCTTTGAAAGAATTAATAAGATTGATAAAACCCTGGCCAAACTTATCAAAAAGAAAAGAGAAAAGACCCAAATAAATAAAATCATGAATGAAAGAGGAGTGATCACAACCAACACCAAAGAAATACAAACAATTATAAGAACATATTATGAGCAACACTACGCCAGCAAATTTGACAATCTAGAAGAAATGGTTCCATTCCTAGAGACATATAAACTACCACAACTGAACCAGGAAGAAATAGAAAACCTGAACAGACCCATAACCAGTAAGGAGATTGAAACAGTCATCAAAAATCTTCCAACAAACAAGAGCCCAGGGGCAGACAGCTTCCCAGGGAAACTCTACCAAACATTTATTTAGTTAGTTAGTTAGTTATTTTATTATTTTTAAAAGATTTTATTTTTATTTATTTGACAGACAGAGATCACAAGTAGGCAGAGAAGCAGGCAGAGAGAGGAGGAAGTAGGCTCCCTGCTAGGCAGAGAGCCTGATGTGGGGCTTGATTCCATGATCCTGGGATCATGATCTGAGCCAAAGGCAGAGGCTTTAACCCACTGAGCCACCCATGCGCCCTTCTACAAATATTTAAAGAAGAATTAATTCCTATTCTCCTGCAATTGTTCCTACAAATAGAAATGGAAGGAAAACTTCCAAACTCCTTTTATGAGGCCAGGATCACCTTGATCCCAAAATCAGACAAGGATCCCATCAAAAAATAGAATTACAGACCAATAACCTTGATGAACACAGATACGAAAATTCTCACCAAAATACTAGCCAATAGGATACAACAGTACATTAAAAGGATTATTCACCATAACCAAATGGGATTTATTCTAGGGCTGCAAGTTTGGTTCAAACATCCACAAATCAATCAATGTGATACAATACATTAATAAAAGAAAGAACAAGAACGATATGATACTCTCACTAGAAGCTGAACAAATATTACGAAGTACATCACCCATTTCTGAACAAAACTCTTCAAAGCGTAGTAGGGATAGAGGGCACATACCTCAATATCATCAAAACCATCTATAAAAAACCCACAGTGAATAACATTCTCAATGGAGAAAAACTGAGAGCTTTTCTGCTAAGGTCAGGAACACAGCAGGGATGTCCATTACCACCACCGCTATTCAACATAATACTAGAAGTCCTAGCCTTAGCAATCAGACAACAAAAGGAAATTAATGGCATCCAAATCAGCAATGAAGAAGTCAAACTCTCACTCTTTGTAGATGATATGATACTATATGTGGAAAACCCAAAAGACTCCACTCCAAATCTGCTTGAACTTGTACAGGAATTCAATAAATTGTCAGGATATAAAATCAATGCACAGAAATCAGTTGCATTTCTTTACACCAACAAGACAGAAGAAAGAGAAATTAAGGAGTCAATCCAATTTACAATTGCACCCAAAACCACAAGATACTTAGGAATAAACCTAACCAAAGAGGCAAATAATCTGTACTCAGAAAACTATAAAGTACTCATAAAAGAAATTGAGGAAGACACAAAGAAATGGAAAAATGTTCCATGCTCATGGATTGGAAGAACAAATATTGTGAAAATATCTATGCTACCTAAAGCAATCAACACCTTTAATGCTATCCTGATCAAAGTACCATCAATTTTTTTCAAAGAAATGGAACAAATAACCCTAAAATTTGTATGGAACCAGAAAAGACCTCAAATAGCCAGAAGAATATTGAAAAAGAAAGCCAAAGTTGGTGGCATCACAATTCCGGACTTCAATCTATATTACAAAGTTGTCATCATCAAGACAGTATGGTACTGGCACCAAAACAGACACATAGATCAATGGAACAGAATAGAGAGCCCAGAAATAGACCCTCAACTCTATGGTCAACTAATCTTTGACAAAGCAGGAAAGAATGTCCAATGGAAGAAAGACAGCCTCTTCAACAAATGGTGTTGGGAAAATTGGACAGCCACATGCAAAAAAATGAAACTGGACCATTTCCTCACACCACACATGAAAATAGACTCAAAATGGATGAAGGACCTCAATGTGCGAAAGGAATCCATCAAAATCCTTGAAGAGAACACAGGCAGCAACCTCTTTGACCTCAGCCACAGCAACTTCTTCCTAGGAACATCACCAAAGGCAAGGGAGGCAAGGTCAAAAATGAACTATTGGGACTTCATCAAGATCAAAAACTTTTGCACAGCAAAGGAAACAGTTAACAAAAACAAAAGACAGCTGACAGAATGGGAGAAGATATTTGCAAGCGACATATCAGATAAAGGGCTAGTATCCAAAATCCATAAAGAGCTTAGCAAATTCAATACCCAAAGAACAAATAATCCAATCAAGAAATGGGCAGAGGACAGGAAGAGACATTTCTGCAAGGAAGATATCCAGATGGCCAACAGACACATGAAAAAGTACTCCACATCACTCGGCATCAGGGAAATACAAATCAAAACCACAATGAGATACCACCTCACAGCAAACAGAATGGCTAAAATTAACAAGTCAGGAAATGAAAGATGCTGGCAAGGATGCGGAGAAAGGGGAACCCTCCTACACTCTTGGTGGGAATGCAAGCTGGTGCAGCCACTCCGGAAAACAGCATGGAGGTTCCTCAAAAAGTTGAAAGTAGAGCTATCTTATGACCCAGCAATTGCACTACTGGATATTTACCCTAAAGATACAAACATAGTGATCCGAAGGTGCATGTGCACCAAATGTTTATAGCAGCCATGTCCTCAATAGCCAAACTACGGAAAGAACCTAGATGTCCATCAACAGATGAATGTATAAAGAAGAGGCGATATATATATATGTATACATACATGCATGCATGTATGCATGTACATGCATGTATACACACATACATGTATGTATATGTATGTGTATATATATATACATATACATACACAATGGAATACTATGCAGCCATCAAAAGAAATGAAATCTTGCCATTTGCAATGACGTGGATGGAATTAGAGGGTTTAATGCTTAGTGAAATAAGTCAATTGAAGAAAGACAGCTATTATATGATATCCCTGATCTGAGGAAGTAGGGATGCAACATGGGGGGCTTGGGAGGTAGGAAAAGAATAAATAAAACAAGATGTGATCAGGAGAGAGACAAACCATAAGAGACTCTTTTTTTTTTTTTTTTAAGATTTTATTTATTTATTTGGCAGACAGAGATCACAAGTAGGCAGAGAAGCAGACAGAGAGAGAGCCAGGGAAACAGGCTCCCTGCTGAGCAGAGTCCGATGCGGGGCTCGATCCCAGGAACCTTGAATCATGACCTGAGCAGAAGACAGAGACTTCAACCCACTGAGCCACCTAGGCGCCCCCATAAGATACTCTTAATGTCACCAAACAAACTGAAGTTTGCTGGGAGCCTAGAGGGTAGGGAGAGGGTGGTAGGGCTATGGACATTGGGGAGGGTATGTTCTATGGTGAGTGCTGTGAAGTGTGTAAACCTGGCAATTCACAGACCTGTACCTCTGGAGCTAATAATACATTATATGTTTATAAAAAAAAATTAAAAATTATTAAAAAAAGAACCTAATGATGTACTATATGGTGACTAACATAACATAATAAAGAAAAATTTCTCCATGGATTAAACTTTGATTCTGTGACCTGCAGTCTCATCCCACCTACAAAACCTATAGAAAACTTGCAGCTCTTAGTGCCCTTCCTTGATTTGTGTTTGGTCTATCTTACATGTGCATAGGGAGGGGCACAGCATGGGAGGTGTCCTAAAATATTTCCGAAATGTTGTGCTACAGCAGGCCTTTATCAGTTGGTGAGAGCTCATCATGTTTATCTTCTCCATTCTCCATGGTAGACCTCCTTGTCTTGAAATCATGGTGGGAGTATTTACACCACAGATTAACAACAGTTATTGTAAATTAAGATGCTTTTTAAAAATTTGTATTTTATCTTTTCTGGAGAGCCAGTTTGCGTAATCATTTTCAAGCACATCACTCTAAGTCTCAGCTATGCTCTTTATCTATCCCCAGGTTTATGCTATCCACTCTCATGTCTTTGCTCTATTCACCATGGTTACCCCAAGGCAGGCCCACTGGCATTTGTCTCTCTGTTTCCTTTCAATCTCTTATAGTCTGACTTACATGCACACCCAAGAGAAACTGAGTAGTACTCTCCCTTACCCACTTTCTACCTGAACATACCCTATACCCATTCTTATTCATCTCAAGTTCTCCCAAAATGGCATATCCCTCACTACAGCCAGGAGTCTGTACCCAACAGATTTCAAAACAGAAAACAGAAAAGCTCTTGCTTTTAGCCCTATTTTTCCAGAGTTTCTATTTTCTGTTTTTCAATACTGCATTTAATCCAGGTGGTGGCAGAGTAAAATTAATCTCCCTCTCCCCCGTGTGTCCTTTCCTTTTCTCTATATTAACTCTAGACTCTCCCTTCCAGGGCAGAGGCCATGGCAACCTTCAACTTCCTCTGATTTGGGTTACTCTAAATTGTGTCTTGACTTTCTTTGTCTCTCCTATTTGACATATGTATTACCTTAATATGAAGAGTCAACAAGTTCTAATCTTAACATATTAAGAGAGTTTTTTATATTTAGAAAACAAACAAACAAACAAAAAAACATGTTCTACATTAAAGGCAGTAAGCTTTGAGACTGAGAGCTGATCTATGACTCCTTTTTCCTAAACATTATCTGCGCTCTCCTTTCTTGAAGTAAGAAATTTTGTGGTTTAGCCTTAATGGTGAAAGAGCTGAAGAGAAACATAGTTTATAGAAAAATTAAAAATATATAGGCTAAATATTTTTAAAATGTTATTTATGTTGTATCAGTATTCCTGTTGAGAAAAAAGAAAAAAAAACACTCTACCTCAAGAAAATACCAGAAATGTATATGAATTTTATACATTTTGACTTTTTAAGAACATATCACTTATTTACATATTCCTATGGCTCCTAACTGTTAGATATAAAAGTATACAATGAGTCCTAAATGTCCTAGAAATGTCAAAAAGTAAAATAATGAAGGTTTAGGTAAAGAAGTACCCACTTAACAAGGTAAACTCTTGTGAAAATGTGCTATGGAAATATCTTAGCCACTAAAATAACTAGCAAATATGTTGCAAATACTGTGGGTATATTTTTTTTAACATACTGTGATTAATGTCATGTGCTAAATACCCCACACCCAAATGACTAAAACCTGTTTTTTAGCTTATGACTACAGAGTGTAAATAAAAATGAAAGTACACTGAGTTGTCATATGAGGATTATTGCATTTGAAATAGTCATACTTCTCCTTACACATTTCCAACCAGGCCAATCGCTGACAGGAATTTGAGAATACTTTTTTGCTCTAAAAAAACTTTTTTGCTCTAATACTCAGTTTCTGCAGTGACTTCAAAATGATCTTTGCAAATCATCATACTGATCATACTGTTTATCCTTTACATAGTGTGCCATCCAAGTCTCTTTACAGTCCCTCAGACCCACCTATTTCATTTCCACCTATTCCCACTATTATCTGTGCATCCTCTAATTCCGACACATTGATGAGGTTCTTATATCTAATAGGTGCAAACTTTTTAGTTGCTTACTTGAGCTGTATCCCATAAGGTACATTTCAGATATAAATAACTGAGCTTAGATTTTATACCATGTGTCTTCCTACAGTGGATTAGTCTAAAGGTAGAAAACTGATCCAATGGGACCAATCAGATGATTAAGAGAGCCTACCTCAGTCAGTACTCCAGAATATAGGAGGTACAAATCTGAGAACTACAGAGCTACAACTGCCTGTGGACTAAGAAGCTGAAAGTTGGCCTTTGGAGAGATGAGAGGAAAGAAATGTACCAAATGTACCAAAGCATTAGAGACTAGGGACCATTAAAGCCTTAGAGTTTATCTGTCTCTGGTTCCAGAGTCTTCCTCCACACTACTATATTTCTGCTATTGGGTTTTAACACACATTCTAAACTCTCAAGAAAAATCTCTTTGGTTCCACATGACTTCTGTTGCTGGTAACCCTAAAATGTTCAGACACATGCCCTAATCAGAAATTAAAGATGAAGAAGACATTGACAATTTTGTAAGATACAAAAATTTCATGTCTCAAGATGATCTCATTAATACACCATAATTTCCAACCTGTGTCATGACTGTTCCCACTCTCAGATCATCTACTGATAATGACCACTTTATTCATGTCTTTGATAACTTTCAATTTTTCTGTAGTAAGTTGTCATTGGGAATTGATTTCTCATTTCCCAGTATACCTGACATGCAGCTGTTTTCAGTAAATAAATATGAGCAAAATAGAGAGCATCACTTCCAGGTTAGGACCTATATGGAACAAGTGGAGATTTTCTCTGTTGCATTTTTCCTATCTGCTTTCCTATATGCAGAGGACCCCCTGAAAGTGGAGGCAGGCACAACCACAAGTTATACATGCCACGTGGAAGACTGCCTACTAGACCAGGAATATGTGCACTTGGCCAATACCTGAGAAGTATACTACTATCATATGAAATATATGTGAAATGTGGTAATGAATCTGTAGACCCCACAGAGACTAGAATGCTCCCAGCTCACAATAAACTTTTGTTGATTAAGTGTACAAATCCAGTGAACTAAAACCAACTATCTATATAGTTGTCTTAGAGAAGCAAATATATGTCAATCCATAATAGAATGAATTACATTGGTCTTTACCCCCAAGTCATTATAGAATGACCCTTATTTATGATTGTTACTGGGAGATATGTGGTGATAAATCTACTCTAGAAAAATATTATTTGAGGGGAAAGAGAAGTGCCCATTTCACAACTTTACTGCAACTGTGCTTTAGAAATTGAGATTTAGTTAAATTTTTGCCCCATAAAAGTACCGATTGTTGGGTTTTAAGACCTCGCTGTGTCCTTTAGCCATAGATTTAAAGTGAAGTTTTCTGCTTTAATTAAAAAATGACCATAAAAATTGATATTAATTTTTGGTGTCAAGGAACTATAGGTCTAAAGAATAGAGTCACTGCCTGGATGGTCTGTTGTATCCGTGGCAGTGTGCCTCCTAACAGGGACTTGAGGGTTTGACAGTTCTGGTATTTATCATTAGGATGGCTTTTCCACTGAGGGAGAAAAAAGGTAAGCTTTGAAGGTGGGAGAATGATGAAGGCAATTTTGTATTCCAGGCAATCATTTCTCAATACAGTCTACTTTAAAGCCTTCAAAATAAAAACTCTATCATAAGCTTGTAAAAGACCAAACTCTCTTCAGATACATTTCTACCCTTTAATCTAAAGGAACCTTTCACATAGGCCTTCAAATTGGGACACTTCAAAACATGCTCAGATATACAGTTGGAAAACACCCTTTTACGTTAAACAGTATATGATGACAATAAAAACTCACTGAAAAAAAAATGCATAATATTCCTAACACCTGACTAGAAATTTTCATTCACTGTTAAGACAACTCCATAGTTAATTTTTAAGACCATTTCAATACAATTTAAGTTTCTATTATAAAATGATTATCCTTTATGGTATTTTGTGACATTTCAGTTAACTGAGGTTAAAATTTTAAAAATAGATCATTGCATTTTTATATCGTATTTAGGGTTTTAATTACAGATTTTTTTTGTTATTTCTGTGGATAAATTGGAAAAGGAACCATTTTATTTATTTATTTATTTAAAGTACAGAACTTTATTGCCAAGGTTACTAAATATTGTCAAAGACATTTGACTGAACTACACTGAAAGGCCTCTCTTCATATCTTTAGTCCTACATCGCTAGAATGCTATCTAGACCAGCAAATCTGCTTATTGGAAGGAACCATTTTATTTTTAAATATTTCCTTTATTTATTTGAGAGAAAGCATGTGTGCACACATGAGAGAGAGAAAGAGCAAGCACAGGAGCAGAGAGGGGCAGAGGAAGAGCAGCCTCCCTGCTGAGCAGGGAGTCCAACACAGGGCCGGAGTCCAACATTGGGCTAGATCTCAGGACCCCAAGATCATAACCTGAGCTGAAGCCAGACACTTAACCAACTGAGCCACCCTGGTGCCCCAGAAAAGAAACCATTTTAGTTATTTTAGGTAAATGACGCCAGTGAAAGCAGGAAGAGAATTTGTGGGTTTTACAGGCATTAGTGTAAGTCTTTTTATTATCTATGGCCATAACCAGAAATAAAGATTTCTTACAAAGAAATCAAAAGATTGAAAATAAAAATGGTAGCATGAAGTAATCTAGGAGAGGGAAATAACAAAATATACCAAATAAATTTTAAAAAATCAGTATCTACCAAATACATCAACTGAATTCTGACCAAGAGATTTAATGGTTAAAAAATTTTATACTTTGAAAAAAGAACCCATCAAATCAACAAGATGGTTGAGTAAATGAGTTTTGAGTTAGATATATAGTGCAAGCTATACAGTTATGGTGGAAGTGTTTTTCCATGTATTCTTTTAATTTCCTTGTCTTCACCAAGTATTGGGAACTGATTTGTCCATATCATTATTTCCTCCTCATCAATAAATTATAAGTTCTTACATGCATGTTATTGGTTTAGAAAAATAAAAATTAAAAAAAAAAAACTGGGTTTACATATACTCCCTTGCAGCTCTATCATTTCTGGCAAGTAGTGATGGTTTGGATCTTGACATAAAAGCCATTTAAGTGCTTTGGAAAGAGTAAGTAATAAGATAATGAATATTAAGATTATTGCATTAGTTCTGTGATGGACTACCTTTCTGAAAATAGTCAAGGAATTTAGTCTCTCTAAATCTCAGACTTTACCATCTTAAAATTGAGTATTTTTTTAAAATGTATCTTCAGGGTTATCATAAAACTAAAAAGAGATAATGTTACATAAAAGTCTTTTGGACATATTTTTTTACTTATTATGTCTTGAGGTTGCAGTGGATATACTTTTCATTTTCCTTCCTTCATAAAAATGCCTCAGGAGTCTAGAAAAAGAAGAAAAATAAAGATCAAGGGGCTCACACCCCCCCTTAAGAAATCACCTATTCACCAGAAGAGGGGAAAATACCTCCTAACACACGACATGCTGAAAAGCTCTCTTTAAAAGCTCTATTTAGAATACCATCTGGTCCCAACATGCTTCATAAAACAAGGAGAGTATGATAGGGCTTGGCACGTCTACAACTCTCTTCCTGAGTGAAGGAATGTTTTCCATAATACCCACTAATGGATGAACAGCAAAACACAAAACAATGAACAGCAAGTGGGACCCCATCCATTAGGCTACCTAAATATAACTAGCAATCAAAGACTAAGCATGCTTATGATAATCCGTAGGCAGACGACATTCCAAGGACTCACTGATGAGGGCTAGTATAATAGACTCAAAGAAAAGCAGCAGTACTCGAAGAGTGAACAGATTGCTGGGCTGAACCACTGAAAGGGAGGCCAAAAGCATAATGCCAAAAATTCTTGGAACAGTCAGAAATGTTGTGCACCTGAGTTAACATAGAGAGGATGCCAACATGCCAAGTATACTTTTTAAAACTGGAATGACATTTCCGTTAGTAATAATGAAACCATCACGTATAATTAGTTATCCTTAGGAATCATGTTAGCTTAATCCTGTCTTTAAGGAGATATGTTGTTCTAGAGAATGTATTACCCATCTAAGAGTTACCCATCTAATAGTTGTCTTTGTTTCACAACTCAAAACCCTCCAAGTGGGCAAAGACCATATTACCCAGAATCATCAGACTGTTTTTCTCATTGTATATATGTTGCTTTTCTCATTTTGTTCCTTCTTGTCAGCACCTTTACAAAATGAAATTTCACTCTTTGATGACTAGGAATAAAGATCATTGGATCCCCTGAATCCTTACAGAAAATAATCTGTATTTCCACTCACTGACATACATAGGGCTAACCATATACAGAAGCACATGGACACAGGGGCACACACACACACAGGAGATCTCAGACAGTCTAGAAAAAAAAGTCTTATGGTCTAAGATTATTGTGAACCTTCAGGGAAAGGTGGCTTGTTTTTAACTCATTGGTGGTAGAACCAGTTGTTGTCCAAAGACAGTACTCTTGATCCATTCTGTAATTATAAGCACCTGAAGGGATAAAATGAGAATTGGAATATTTGGTGGAATACCCAGTAGATGAAGCAGTCAGGGCAAACAAAGGAACAGGAAGAATGTAGTACTGAGAAATATCTTCATGTACAGCAAAAATCACATAGCAAAATTTGCAAGTAAAATGGAATGCAGTGATTTATTTATTTATTTTTGAACACACACAAGTGAACAAAAGAATACAAACTATGAGAGAGCTGAAATATCAGCCAGCTACCTCATTAGACTGGGTAAGAAATTTTCTCTAACAACTATGGCAAGTCATTTCTTCACTGACTTGGAGAGGGCAAGGAGAAGATATATATATATATATATATATATATATATATATATATATATATATATATATTTTTTTTTTTTTTTTTAAAGTTACGCTATCTACAAAATTCCCACGATAGGGGGTATAGCTCAGTGGTAGAGCATTTGACTGCAAAATACCCACGATGGATATCTGTAGTCCATTAAATGATCTTAGGGATTTTACTAACATCTCATTTGACTCCACCTTTTTTTAAAAATCCTCCCCCCCCTGCAAGTTTACTTTACAGACACTCACCCAAGGTAAAGGTAATTAAGGGACAGGTTTTGCTTCGGATATGGTAAGGACATTCTGGGTAAAGACAGAGCCAAGCCACAATGACAATCTCTAAAACTTAGTGACTCCATACCTGTAATGTTTACTTCTTATTTACACAAATTTGGCTACAATTCTGGACCACCTCATGACAGCCGTCCCCATGCAGCAATTATGTGATTCAGACTGCTTCCACTTTTTGGACCCACTATTTAAAAATTTTTTTTTAAGATTTTTATTTATTTATCAGAGAGAGAGAGGGGGAGAGAGCAAGCACAGGCAGACAGAATGGCAGGCAGAGGCAGAGAGAGAAGCAGGCTCCTTGCTGAGCAAGGAGCCTGATGTGGGACTCGATCCCAGGACGCTGGGATCATGACCTGAGCCGAAGGCAGCTGCTCAACCAACTGAGCCACCCAGGCGTCCCTGGACCCACTATTTTAATAACTTGTTGCCTCAACAACTGCCACTGCAGGGAAAGAGTTAGGAAAACTGCTCAAGTTCTTCACCACTTCAGCCAAGAAGAGAAAAGCATTAGATCTGCGCACAGTTGATAGCTCTGAGGTAGTCATAAGGCCTTGTCCATCTGCTGGGGGAACTGAGAAGTATTACCTGTGTGTGCATAGAAAGGGAGGAAAACCAGATACTGGAGAAGCTTTAAAATGGTTATGACATCACAGCTGCATTTTTAAGACCATAAGGTGATTTAAAAAAAAAAAAAGTAACTTTAAAGAAGAACTGAACAAAGACAAAGTAAACGAAAGAACTTTGCTGTTTTCCTATAACCTGGGAAAAGTACAGATTTGTTTGAAGGGATATGTGGTTAAATTCACAAATGATGGCCAGAAAATACAGCCTGGAAAGGTGCTTTCTACATGTAATAAATGCTGTGTAATGACAAAAACATAGAAAAGCAGCTCAAAAAATGTTCATTTCTTTAAACCTTACT
The DNA here is from genome assembly GCF_011764305.1 of Mustela putorius furo. Lineage (NCBI taxonomy): Eukaryota > Metazoa > Chordata > Mammalia > Carnivora > Mustelidae > Mustela > Mustela putorius. The sequence continues at coordinate 18,596,335 of NW_025421987.1, forward strand.
TACCAAATCCCTAAGAACAATCTCTGCTCTCCTCTTCTAAATTTTCTAGCCACTATATCATTTCTAAAATGGCTTCCATACAGTTCCATACCGTTTATCTTTTGTTTACTTGCATTCCAGAATTAATGAAGTAATATTATGAACAAAATTTTTGTTCATTTTGGGATTTATGTATGCAATGTCATTTTTATTTCCCTTTATATGAACTTAAATATACTATTAAAATATGATTTGCATATTTCATATAAGGACAAGTCAAAAAATACAAACTATGAGTTAATCAGTACATTCTTAATCCTTACACTTTGTGCATATACAGTATAATAAACATCTTTATTGAAATAACTCTATTCTTAGACAGTTAATGTGCTAAAATAAAAGTAGACAGATAGAAATTTAAGTGACTATTCCAAAGTTAAGCATTATATCACTTAAATTATTATGAATGAAGAGATTCTAATATAAATATGACAAAAATAGTATATTAATATTTTTGGAAGATTGCTTAAATTATTTCATAAAATTCATTAAAAAAACTTAACAATCCTACAATGATCTGTTAATGCATTTCACAGTACTGGTCTTTCCCTAGTTCTGGAAAACTATTCCCTTTTCTTCTGTGCGTCACCTTTTCCTGTTTCATCTCCTAATCCCTCAGATCTTTTTCTTCTTGGTTTCCTTTGTGAACTTCTTTCTTCACCCTCCTTATAAATTAGTGATTTCCATAACTCTAATTTCCATTCATTCAGTTTTTTTTTTAATCTACCTTTATCTTCTGGTTGATATGTCATATTTTTAACCAAGACTATATACTAGTAATGTCTATATCTATACATGATATGTAACTCTATTCTGGCATCTGGATTTCATATTTTCCTATAAAAGTACCTGATAGACATAGATCTCTGTATTTTCTCCAGATACTTTCCTGATCAATAAGTTCACCTCATCTTAACCACCAGGATTATACATCTTGAATCTCATTTCACATATTGGCACCATCATTCACAATATTGTGCAAAATAGAAAAGTCATCCTGGATAGCTATTTTTCATTTAGATCAACCAATCCCTTCAATCGAGGCCTTGTAATTTTACTTCTAAAACATTTATCAAATCTAATATGTCTTCCCTATCCAGAGTAAGAAGACTTTAGTTCTGGTCCTCAATCTTATCTTGCCAAATTAACCCAAAATCTCCTCACTGGAATTCCCAACTCCAGAATTTCCTCTCTCAAATATATTCTTTGATTATTCTATTACCTCTGCCTTAAATATCCTTTTATGGATTCTTTCCCAATTCTTTTCATTGATTACTACTCTTTAAGATTCAGCTCAGTTGTCATTCTCAGGGAAAATTTCCTGAATCACCTTTTTATGCTCATAGGAAATCCCAAGCAAGTCATCTCTATTTATTTGTTCTACTTTCACGATAACTTACCTCCTCATATTTAACATTTTCTTTGTATATATCTCTCTTTTCTGGTGGATTGCTAGCTCCTTAAAGACAGAAATCCTTAGAGTACGAGTGCTAGAACAATGTCATTCCTAGTCTAAGAATTCAGAAAGTGTTACTTGAACTGAAATACCTTATCATTGACAGCCCATCTATTTCTGCTTCACCTCATTGACTTCCTACAGATAAATCCTTAGGAATTCTAATTCCTTTTCTGAGGCATTTCATTACCAATTTTCCCCTTGTGTTTTAAGGGGGGAAAATGCACTAGAACTCCACAGAAGACAGAAATTTATCTGGTGGTAGCCATACCTCCAATTCCATTAACTTCAGTTAGCCCATAGGTAAAAATAAGGCAGCAAGTGAAGGGAATAGTAGGTATAGAGGTAATGAAGAAATTAGAATGACATCATTCTCATTAATGGCAGAGAGATCCAAGTCTACAGTCTTTAACTGTATAATGTATTTTGCCACACATATATTTACTTTGATATTTTTTTCTGGCTATAAATTTTACCCTTCTCCTAAAAAATTAAAAATCCTTTGAAAATTCTGCCCCCAAGTCAACCAGTTTCTATAATGTCCACTTTCTAGTCTTTTCATAACTATTAGCAGTTGCCAGTTTTCATTTTTTTTTTGTATAAGGATATCAAAATACATGAGATACAGTAAAAAAAAAAAAAGTTCAAGTATTTTTCATTCCTCTTGGCCCTGTGTCTAGGTTTTATCTGCCTATTTTCACTCAAGTAACTATTGGTAGCTCTTCCTTTCTTTTAAGATAGTGATTAAAGACTCCTGTTTTCTTTGTAGATGTCTTATTTAGTAACTTATACTTCAATGGTAATTATATCCATAGCTCATCAGAGGACTCCATCCCAACACTAGGCTAATATATTACTTCTTTTACAAACCAGCTATAGTGAACTACATATCTAAATATTTGTCTAGCAAAGAGTGTAAGACTGGATAATAAGTTCTTCAGGATAATAATTTTATTTATAACATATTGATAAATATGTTCAAGCAATTGATATTTTCTCTGTAGATACAAGAATTTACACCTTCCACAGATTCAAAACTGATCCAAAGCATACGAGAGCATATTTCTTTTACAAAGAAGAGAAATATTTTCTGAGAAAAGATGTGTTGTTTGAGAGTAATAAGAAATATTTATAAGACGACATCTTTCTCATGAAAATCTAAGAATAATATTTAGAAACGTTCTATATAAGTTTCTTCTAGATAGCATACTCAAATAATATTAGCACTGCTCAGACATCACAATACTGTGTGTTCAGGTTTTATTTTATGAAGGGAGCTAACAGATGGAGCTGCCACTCTGTCCTAACAGAGAATTTCATAATTTCACAGTGTAGCCAGAAAATGTAGCCTGGAAAGATGCCTTTCTATACTCCCACTCAATGGTAGTTGTAAAATGTCAAAGTAAAAAAAAAAAAAAAAAAAGCAACTCAAAAATGTTAAGCTCTTCAAGCCCCATTTACCAACCACTGGCATCATTGTATTGCTTGCTCTCCTCTTTGACTTTCATTATCCTCACTTACAAATGTTTACCTGCACAAGCCAGAGATTATAAATGTCTCCAAAAAAACTTCTTTGCAGAGTCTCTCCTGTTTGTTTTCAATCCAACATTGGTTAATGAATGATCTAAATAAAAATATTCTGCTCTTCTTTTGACTTGATGTAAGTGGTTATTTCTTTAATGGATTCAGTTTTTTAAGTTTTTAAATTAAGACTATTTGTATGGAGAAGCTGGGAAAATGAGAGAGTAGGAGGACGCTAAGCTCACCCCATCCCACAGGTACAACTAGATAACCCATCAGTATAACTAACTCAGAAAATGACTGGGAGACTGGTAAAAGAAACTCCACAACTAAAGGTAGAGAAGAGGCTACATCAAAGAAGGATAAAAGGGCAGAACTGTGATAAGGAGCTAATTGGACCTCCAGGACCTCCAGGAAGGAGGAAACCACAGGCATGGAGGAGGGAGAGAAACAGACTATCACACAGGGACACTGATGCAGAGAGGAAGAAAAGTCCCCAGAGTATTTGTGTTGGAAAACTAAAGAGGCTGAATTGTGAATTTCATTGTTACAATCAATGGGCCTTAAAGCTTAGAATTTTAAAAATCAGTGGACTCAATTCTAGGAGAGCCCAGAGGATGATAGGAAACTAAGTCCCTGCCCTTAAAGAGACAACACAAAAAACAAACTTCAAAGATACAGCATAGAAGGAAAAGTTTGAAAAATGTCTGGAGCATATAAGAGAGTTATTTACTAATCTCAGAGCTTGTCCAGAGGGATAGGGTGTGCCAAGGGAGCTGGTAGGCACACTGTGTCCTTTTCTCAGACCCCAGCATAAACACAAAACTAACTTACACCAAGCTCTGCCCCTACTCCTACATGCACACACAATGGGCTTCCACAGATTCACTCTTTCCAGTCAGGCCTGCCTCAGTTCCTTTGTTGCAGATCCCCTCCCTCAGAAGAACAGTGCTAACCTTGCTAACACTGCATCTCCCAACCTGTCTGCTTTACGAGGCATTGGTCCTGGGCAGCAGCAGGCCCCCCCTTCAGAAGACCAGCTTGCACCTTATTAAAATTCCACACCCACACCCATGTGTGCTGTTCAGTGGCAGTGGTGACAGTCTCATTTTACAAGACTAGAAGGAATCTTGTTAAAACTACAACCCCACCCAAGCCAGCAGGCCTAGCAGCTGTGGCACATTCCCTTTTGTTGGTTAGCAAACGTGGCATGCCCTCCCCACTCCAATAAGATCTTGACCAGAGCACATTCAAACAAGGGCTATAAGCCTGGCAATGCGTAAGCAGCTCCAACAGGGGCCAGCACCACTCCAAAGTAATTCCTGCCCTGGAGAAAGAGGAAGATAACCATATACATCAGTCCAAAGATGGCCCCAGCAGTAGTCTGGAGGCAGACATTTGGTCAGGTTGCAGGCCATGCTCACCAACAGAAACCTCTGGGGAGACAACCCAGAGAAAGCACCCAAGAGTTTGGTGTAGTGGATTTCTGGCAAATGCCTGGTCTGATTAAACTCAAGCCCAAGGCAGTCCTAGACTCACCCACTAACACCAAAAGGATCAGATACTGCCCACAACAGGGAAAGCAGGCAGACAACTGGGCTGAAGGAAAAAGTGGCCAAGAGACAATGGCAGGGTGCACACAACACATGTAGGAGACCCCTGAAGTACCAGGTTCTGGTGGACAGGGGACACAGCACTGTAGGGCAACTGCAGTACTTACTCTTCATAAGACCATTACTTTAAAAAGCAGGAGATGTAGCTGACCTTCCTAACACACAAAAAAAGCATTAGACAAAGTGAGGAGACAGAGAACTATGTCCCAAATGAAAGAACAGGACAAACCACAGCAAGAGACCTAAGCAAAACAGATATAAGTAAAATGCCTGATAGAGAATTTAAAGTAATGATCACAAAGATATCCACTGGACTTCAAAAAAGACTGGAAGACATCAGTGAGACCCTTAACAAAGAGAAAAAAGAACTAAGTAGAGATGAAGAGCACAGGAAATGAACTTAAAAATACACTAGATGGAATAAATAGCAAGCTAGAGAAAGCAGAACTACAAAAAGTGACCTGGAGGACAGAGTAATGGAAAGTAAACAAGCTGAGCAGGTTAAAGAAAAAAAAATATGCAAAATGAGAATAGCCTTGGGGAACTGAGCAACTCCATCAAGCATAATAACATTTACATTTATATAGATACAAGAGGAAAAAGAAGAAGAAATAGAGAGAAAAAAGGGAGAGAGAGAAAGGGTGGTGGGGGCGGGACAGAAAATTTATTGAAGAACTAGTAGCTGAAAACTTCCCAAATCTGAGGAAGGAAAGATATCCGGATCCAGGTAGCACAGAGATCCCCAACAAAGTCAAGACAAGTATGTCCACACCAAGACACATAGTAATGAAAATGACAAAAAGTAGTGGTAAAGAGAGAATTCTAAAAGCAGCAAGAGAGAAGAAGACGATTACATAAGGCTATCAGTGGAATTTTCCAGCAGGAACTTTGCAGGCCAGAAGAGAGTGGCAGGATATAATCAAAGTGCAGAAAAGAAAAAATCTGAGGCCAAGAACACTCTAGCCAGCAATGTTTTCATTCAGAAGAGAAAGTGAGATACAGAGTTTCCCAAAAAAACAAAAGGTAAAGGAATTGAGGACCACTCAACCAGCCCTACAAGAAATGTTAAAAGGGACTTTGATGGAAACAAAGACAACAAGTAAGAGTAAGAAAAGTAGGAAACCCAAAATTAGTAAAAAAAAAAAAAAAAAAAAAAAAGTATATCTGTGAAAACCAAGGGATTCACAAATAAAAGGATGTAAATGTAATACCATGTAGCTAAAATATGAGGGGTAGAAGAGTAAAGAATGTCTTCAAACTTAAGCGACCATCAACTCAATATAGACTGAGATGCATCACATTTTATATATAAACCTAATGGTATCCACAGACCAAAAGCCAGTAATAGACATGTAAAAAATAAAGAGAAAGGAATCAAGTATATATCCCTAATGAAAGTCAGCAAACCATGAGATAAGAGAGCAAAAGATTAGAAAAACTACAAAAATAACCACAAAACAAACAACAAATGGCAATAAATACATACCTTTCAATAATTACCTTGAAGGTAAATGAACTAAACACTCCAGTCAAAAGACATAGGGTAATGGAACAGATTTTTTTTAAAAAATGACCCATTGATATGCTGCCTACAAGAGTCTCATTTCAGACCTAAAGACATATGTAGCATGAAAGTGAGGGGATGGAGAAACATTTATCATGCAAATGGATGTGAAAAGAAAGCTGGGGTAACACTTATTGGACAAAATAAACTATTAAAAGAAAGAAAACAGGAGACAAAGGACACTACATAATAATAGAAAGAACAATCCAACAGGAAGACATAACAAACGTAAATATTTATGGACCCAACATGGGAGCACCCAAATACATAAAACAGCTAGTAACAAATATAAAAACCAATATTAATACAATAATAGGGAACTTTAACACCTACTTACCTCAATAGACAGATCATCAAAACAGAAAATCAACAAGGAAGCAGTGACTTTGAATGATACACTGAACCAGATGACTCAACAGACATATTCAGAAGATGTCATCTTTAGGATTTCATCCTAAAACAGCACAATAGACATTCAAGTGCACATGGAACATTCTCTAGAAGAGATCACATATTAGGCCATCAAAAGGGCCTCAACAAATTCAAAAAGATCAAATCATACCATGCATATTTTCTGACCACGACACTATGAAACCAGAAATCAACTACAACAAAAAGTATAGAAAGACCACAAGTATATAGAGGTTAGATAACATGCTACTAAACAATGAATGAATTGACCAAGAAATCAAAAAAAAAATAAAAATAAAAATTACATGAAGAGAAATGAAAATGAAAGTACAACAGTTCAAAACCTTTGGGATGCAGCAAATGTTGTTCTAAGAGAGAAGTTTATAGCAATACAGATCTATCTCAAGAAGAAAAATCACAAGTAAACAACCTAATCTTACACCTAATAGAGCTAGGCAAAAACAAAACCAAAACCAAAAACCAAAAAAGAAAAACCAGAACCAGCAGAAGGAAATAATAAATTAGAGCAGAAATAAATGATACAGAAACAAATAAGCTAAAAGAACAGATCAATGAAATCAGGAACTGGGTTCTTTGAAAATATCAACAAAACTGATAAAACTTAAGCCAGATTCATAAAGAGAGAGATGTACAGAGAGAACTCAAATAACATAATCAGAAATTAAAAAGAAAAAATAACAACCAAAAACACAGAAATACAACGGATTATAAAAGAATATTATGAAAAATTATATGCCAACAAATTGGACGACCTAGAAGAAAAAGAAAATTCCTAGAAACACATAACTACCAAAACTGAAGAAGGATGAAATAGAAAATTGAACAAACTACCAGCAATAAAATGGAATTAGTAATCAAAAAACTTCCAACAAACAAAAGCTTAGGACCAATGGCTTCACAGCTGAATTCTACCAAATAATTAAAGAGTTAATACCTATTCTCCTCACTTTTTCAAAAAGTAGAAAAGAAAGGAAAACTTCCAAATTCATTCTATGAGGCCAGCCTTACCCTGAAACCAAAACCAAATAAAGACACTGCAAAAAAAAAAAAAAAAAAAAAAAAAAAAAAAAAAAAAAAAAAGAGAACTACAAGCCAATGAATCTGGTGAACAAAGATACAAAAATCCTTGACAAAATATTAGCAAACCAAATCCAACAATACATTAAAAAAAAATCATTCACTACAGTCAAGTGAGATTTATTCCTGGGATGCAAAGGTGATTCAATATTTGTAAATCAATCAACAAGATATCACATCAATAAAAAAAAAAAAAACATATGATCATTACAATAGCTGCAGAAAAAGCATTTAGCAAAGTACCACATCCATTCATGTTAAAAACCCTTTGCCAGGGCGCCTGGGTGGCTCAGTGGGTTAAGCCGCTGCCTTCGGCTCAGGTCATGATCTCAGGGTCCTGGGATCGAGTCCCGCATCGGGCTCTCTGCTCAGCAGGGAGCCTGCTTCCTCCTCTTTCTCTCTCTCTCTCTGCCTGCCTCTCTGCCTACTTGTGATCTCTCTCTGTCAAATAAATAAATAAAATCTTAAAAAAAAAAAAAAAACCCTTCGCCAAGTAGGCTTAGACAGAACATACCTCAACATATTAAAGGTCTTATATGAAAAACTCACAGCCATACTCATGTCATACTCAGTGGGGAAAAAATGAGAACTTTTCCCCCAAGGTCAGGAACAAGACAAGAATATCTTCTCTCACTGGGGCACCATGATGGTTCAGTTGGTTAAGTGACTGAGGACGAAGTCCCTACTCAGCAGGGAGTCTGCTTCTACCTCTGACCCTCTCCCCTATCATGCTTGCTCTCTTTTTCTCTCAAATAAATAAATAAACTCTTTTTTTAAAAAGTTAAAAAAAAAGTTATCTGTTCTCATAACTTTTATTCAACATAGAATTAGAAATCCTAGCCACAGGACAAAAGAAATAAAAGGCACCCAAACCAATAAGGAAGAAGTAAAATTTTACATATTTCCAGATTACATGGTACCATATATAGAAAACCCTAAGGACTCTAACAAAATACTACTAGAATCTATAAGTGAATTCAATAATATCATAGAATACAAAATTAATGTACAAATCCATTGCATTTCTATATACCAATAATGAAGCAGCAGAAGGAGAAATTAAGAAAATAATCCCACTTACAATTGCACAAAATAGTAAAATACCTAGTTATAAACATAACTAAAAAGGTGAAAGATCTATATTCTAAAAACCATAAAACCCTGATAAAAAAATTGAAGAGGACTCACACAAATGAAAAGACATTCCATGCTCAAGGATTGGAAGAATACTGTTAAAATGTCTATACTACCCTAAACTATCTACACATTTAATGCAATCCCTATCAAAATGCCAACAGCATTTTTCAAAGAACTAGTACAAGCTATCCTAAAATTTGTATGGAAGCACAAAAGACCCCAAATAGCCAGAGCAATCTTGAAAAAGAAAAACAAAACAAAGGAATTCCAGACTTCATGTGAGGAATCAAAACATTATGCTATTGGCACAAAAATAGACATACAGATTAATGGAATAGAATAGAAAGCTCAGAAATAAACCCACAATTATATGGTTGATTAATCTTTGACAAAACATGAAAGAATATGCAATGGGCCGAAAGCAGAGGCTTCAACCCACTGAGCGTCCTGGGATCGAGCCCCGCATCGGGCTTTCTGCTCCGCAGGGAGCCTGCTTCCTCCTCTCTCTCTGCCTGCCTCTCTGCTTACCTGTGATTTCTCTCTGTCAAATAAATAAATAAAATCTTTAAAAAAAAAAAGAATATGCAATGGGAAACAAGATAGTTTTTTTAACAAATGGTGTTGGGAAAACTGGATGGCAAGTAAAAGAATGAAACTAAACCACTTTCTTTTCATCTCTTATTTGTGGAACATAACAAATAGCATGGAGGACAAGGGGAGTTAGAGAGGAGAAGGGAGTTGGGAGAAATTGGAAGGGGAAGTGAACCATGAGAGGCTATGGACTCTGAAAAACAATCTAAGGGGTTTGAAGTGGCAGGGGGTGGAAGGTTGGGGGAACCAGGTGGTGGGTATTAGAGAGGGCACAGATTGCATGGAGCCCTGAGTGTGGTGCAAAAATAATGAATACTGTTATGCTGAAAATAAATTTTGAAAAATAATTAATTAAAAAAATAAACCAGAAATGGATTAAAGACCTAAAAGTGAGATCTGAAACCATAAAAATCCAGAAGAGAACAAAGGCAGTGACTTCTTTGATATTGGCTATAGCTACGTCATTCTACATATGTTGAGGCAAGGGAAACAAAAGCAAAACCAAACTATTGGGACTTCATCAAAATAAAAAGCTCTGTACAACAAACAATCAACAAGACAAAAAGGCAACCTATGGAATGGAACAAGATATTTGCAAATGACCTATCTGATAAAGGGTTAGGCTCCAAAATATATAAAGGACTTCTACAACTCTACACCAAACCCACAAATAATCCAATAAAAAAAATGGGCAGAAGATATGAACAGACATTTCTCCAGAGAAGACATCCAGATGGCCAACAGACACACGAAAACATGCTCAACATAACTTGTCATCAAATAAATGCAAGTCAAAACTTTAACACTGTCCAACAGTGTTAAAAAAAAAAAAAAGATGGGGCGCCTGGGTGGCTCAGTGGGTTAAGCCGCTGCCTTTGGCTCAGGTCATGATCTCAGGGTCCTGGGATCGAGTCCCGCATCGGGCTCTCTGCTCAGCAGGAAGCCTGCTTCCTCCTTTCTCTCTCTCTGCCTGCCTCTCTGCCTACTTGTGATGTCTCTCTGTCAAATAAATAAATAAATAATCTTTAAAAAAAAAAAACCATAATGCGTATCACCTCACACCTGTCAGAATGACTAAAATCAAAAACACAAGAAAGTGTTGACAAGAATGTGGAAAAAGGAACCCTCTTGCACTGTTGGCGAGAATGCAAACTGGCGCAGTCCTGTAGAAAACAGTATTGGAGGTTCCTCAACAGTTAAAAACAGAGCTAACCTATAATCTAGAATCACACCACTGGGTATTTACCCAAAGAATATGAAAATATGAATTCAAAGGAATAAATGCACCCCTATGTTTATTACACATTTACAATAGCCAAATTATGGAAGCAGCCCAAGTGTCCATCAATAGATAAATGTATAAAGAGGTGGTATATATGTGTATCTATATGTGCATATACATACACTGTATGATGGAATATTATTCAGTCATAAAAAAAGAATAAAATCTAGACATTTGCATGGATAGAGCTAGAGAGAATAATGCTAAGTAAAATAAGCTAGTCAGAGAAAGACAAATACCACATGATTTCACTCATAATGTAGAATTTAAGAAAAAAATGAACAAGGGAAAAGAAAAAGAGAAAAAACAAAAAATAGACTCTTAACTTTAGAGAACAAACTGATGGTTACCAGAGTAGAATTGGTTGGGGGTTATGTGAAATAGGTAAGGGGGATTAAGAGTATACTTATCTTGATGAGCACTGAATAATATATGCAACTGCTGAAATACTATATTGTACACAAGAAAGTGTTAGCAAGAATGTGGAACTAATATAAGACTATATGTTAACTACATTGGAATTAAAATTTAAAAATTGTTAATTTAAAGTAAATTAATTTAATTAAATCTAAAATAAAACAAAAATAATACTCTATCAATTTCATAAGCATGTAAACATAGAAATATAAATCTTAAGTTAATTACTACATTTTTTCCACTTTGTGGAAATACAGTACAATAAACACATTCACTGAAATCTTGCCATGTTTAGGAATTCATATATACAAAATTATAGAGCTGATTATTGGTAACTATTACCAAGGGAATAGTATAGCATGCTCTCTCTCAAATAAATAAAATCTTAAAAAAAATAAAAATGAATATTCCCCTTAAAAATATTGAAAGGACTAATTGGATTGCTAAATAAATGTATGATGTATCATCAATAAATGTGTGCTTTCATTTCAATATAGTATTTTTTGCAGTAAGATAAAGCCAATACATTATTTTGTAGATGCATTTACAAAATCCTTAATGAAGTGTTCAAAAGTTAGATATAAAATAAAATGTGATAAAAATAAGAGGTAAGGGGCGCCTGGGTGTCTCAGTGGATTAAGCCACTGCCTTAGGCTCAGGTCATGATCTGTGTCCTGGGATCAAGCCCGCATCAGGCTTTCTGCTCAGCAGGGAGCCTGCTTCCCCCTCTGTCTCTGCCTGCCTCTCTGCCTACTTGTGATCTCTCTCTGTCAAATAAAATAAGTAAAATCTTTAAAATAAAAAAAAGAGGTAAAACTATAAACCTGGTTATTATTACATAAATTACCACAGTAACAATTAAAACTATAAAGTACTTTAATAACTGAAGTTTCCTACTGTCTCACTGAGTAACATTCTAAAATAAGCATTTTAGGGTTAAGTCAACTCTGCTCCCTCAGCCTCCTTCCAGTTCAAGTTTCCTCACACCTAAGGTGTGGCCATGGTTTCTGTGACCCAAGATGGTAGTTTCTGAATTCCTCAAAGCAAGATAGAACAAGGGAAAAAAAACTAATAACAGAAATGTTATCTTAAACTGGGTGTTCATGAGCTCAGATATAAGTTAGTGCTTCTAGTATGAGAGAAAAATAAAAGGAAATTGGACATAACTTTTAAATTCATAGTAATAGATTTTACCATCAGACAATATTTAATATTTCATGTTTCAGAACCTATTAAAATAACAAAATTTTTTCAAAATAAAAATTAAGCAATTTTTTCACTATGAATTTTTTGAAGTACACAATTTTATCCTATGGGACAAATACTGTGTTGTTCATTATTTGGTAAATTTATTGCCTTATAAATATATTAAGAAAACTAATAAATAATCAAACTGAATGTTAATTAATGTTGCTGTCATTATTATAACATCTTGGGAGAGATGCCTTTGGGGAAACATGAGAATTATATCACGTTGTGCCCTACTTTTATGAAGTTAAATAAAAGTGTTGCAGGAGAATAAATTCTTAATATTCCACAGGGCTTTGTGCAGTGGGATCAGCAAGAGACTGCCTCATACTCATTGGGGGAATATCTCAGCTTTATTTACTGTGAGTTCTGTGGAATGTGAGTTTCACTGTTCATTTTTACGTTTTTGGTGACAGTTATGGTTAAAAGAAAAATGAGGATTTTCATTATTTTCACAATAATAGTATCCCTCATTTTTCATGATTAAATTTGTTGTACATTTACAGCCACTATTCAGGAACTATTTATATTCATTTTACAGAGAGGAACCAGAGGCTCAGATCTGTTAAACCATCTATGTAATAAATTGTGAAACCTAATTTGAAATCATGAACTGATGGGCTCCAGTAATAATTTTGTCAGGTTGCTGCTTCCAGAAGACATGAGGTTCTTTCACACTTTTGGTAGATCTCATCCACACTAGAGCCAGTGTAAATTTTAACTCCAAGGAATATTTTAACAACCTGTCTTATCTAACTCAGTGCTTGCATAATAAGGATTTTGAAATATATTAATGTATTTTCCCATTCACATTTTTAATAGTTTTACTGAGATATAATTGATAGACAAAGAACTACATTACTTAATGTGTACAATTTGATGAGTTTGGATATATTCAAACACCTGGGATACATCACCATAATTAAGACAATAGATGTATCCAACACCTCCCAAAGTTTCCTTGTGTACCTCTGAATTTTGTTTTGTTTTGTTTTGTTTTGTGGCAAAGACATTTAACCTAAGATCTATTCTCTTAAATTGTGAAGTTCATGATACCATATTGTTAATTATAGGCACTACATTGTATAGTAGATCTCTAGAACTTAACTCACCTAGCATAACTGAACCTTTACATTCACTTAACAATAAATCTCCATTCTTATTGCCACAACTGGTCCCTGGCAACCACTACTGAATTCTCCGGTTCTATAAGTTTGACTATTTTAGATATCTCATATAAATGGATCATGCAGTATTTGTTCTTCTGTGACTGGCTTATTCCACTTAGCATAATGTCCTCCAGATTCATCCATATTTTCATATATGGCAGGATTTCCCTCTTTTTAAAAGCTGAGTAATAGTCCATCATTCATATATACCACATTTTCTTTATCCATTCATCTATCAATGGACACTTGGTTTGTTTCTGTATCTTTATGTGCCAACAAACTGAATAAACTACCAAGAAATGGATAAATTCCTAGATAAATACAACCTACTAAGACTAAGTCATGAAGAAATAGAAAACAGATCATAGATTACTATGAGATTGCATCAGTAATCAAAAACATCCCTCCAAAATAAAAGTCCAGGACCAGATTACTTCACTATAGAATTCTACCAAACCTTTAAACAATTAATGTCAATCTTTCTCAAATTCTTACAAAAAAATTGAAGAGGATGGAACATTTCCAACTAATTTCATGAGACAAGTATTACATTGAAGTCAAAGCCAAAGAGAATTATAGACCAATATTCTTGCTAAGCATAGATATAAAAATCCCCCCCCCCTCAATACTAGCAAACTAAATTCAACAGCACATTTAAATAGTATACACCATGACTAAGTGAGACTTATCCCTGGATGCAAGGATGGTTCAACATATACCAATCAATAAATGTGATGCATCACATTAATAAAATGAAGGATAAAAATTACATGATCATCTCAACACATGCAAGAAAAACATTTAACAAAAATCAAAATGCTTTTATTATAAAAACACTCAACAAACTAGGTATAGAAATAATGTACCCCAACATAATATAGATTGCATACAAGTCCACAGCTAGCATCAAAAATTGAAAGCTTTTCTCCTAAGATCAAAAACAAGAAAAGATGCCCATTCTCACCACTTCTATTCAGCATGGTACATGCACACTGAAAACTACAAAACACTGATGAAAGAAATTAAAGGAGATGCAAATAAATGGAAAGACATCCTATGTTCATGGATTAGATGTTGTATTGTTAAAATGTCCATACTACCCAAAGTGACCTAAAGACTCAATGCTATCTTCATCAAAATTCCAACATGGCTTTTTAAAATTTTTACAGAATTATTAAATTATTAAAAACAATTATAAAATTAATATGGGATCACCAACAAAAAAACCCCACAGAATATCCAAATTAATACTGACAAATAAGAACAAACAAAGCTGGAAGAGTCAGACTTTCTGATTCCAAAGTTTGGCACTGGCATTAGAAAAACCAAAGGAACAGAACAAAAATTCCAGAAATAAACCCATGCATATGTGATCATATTTGATCTTTGATAGCAGTGCCAAGAATATACAATAGAGAAAAAGAAACTCAAAATTTGGTTTAAAAGTAAGACCTGAAACTGTAAAACTCCTAGAAGAAAATAGAACAAAAGATCCTTGACATTGGTCTTAGCAACAATTTCTTGGATATTCCACCAAAAGCACAGGCATTAAAACAAAGATAGATAAGTGAGAGGATCTCGGACCAAAAATCTCCTGTATAGAAAACAATCAACAGAATGAAATGGCAACCTACAGAATGGGGGGGAAATATTTGCAAACCATATATCTGATAACAAGTTAATCTCCAAAATATGTAAGAAACTCTTTACAGCTCAATGAAAAAAAAAACCTGATTTTTAAAATGGACAAAGGACTTGAACAGACTTTCTTCAAAGATATACAAATGGCCAATAGGTACATAAAAAGGTGTTCAATGTCATTACTTAACAGGGAAATGCAAATCAAAGATATAATCAGATATCACTTCACACCATTAGGATAGCTTACTATAAAAAAAAGATAACAAGTATTGGTCAGGATGGGGAGAAACTGGAACTCTTATACACTGTTAATGGGAATGTAAAATGTGGAAGCCTTATGGGATAAACTTTGGAGCATCCTGAAATTAAAAATAGACCTGCCATATGACCCAGCAATTCCACTTCTGGATATATATTCAAAACAATTTGAATCAGGATTTCTAAGAGATATTTGCACTCCCATGTTCATTGCAGCATTGACATTTCTTTATACATCATTTCCCTCTAGTAATTCAGCAATAGTAATATGTTGAATCTGACTTCTACAGGCTTATAGGAGATGATTAAATTTTCAGGAATCTTGCAAACTGTTGGTTGTTAAGTTGAATTCCATAAATTTACATCTAAATAAATTATAATAACAGATTTAATAAATATTCAAACTAACTCCTCTTAATTATTTTAAATTTTATTAATATCTTTGTTTTTAAGGTTACTTACTACTACTGATCTGGCAAAAATAGTGTATGATGGTGTACCATTTCTCACTTTTTTCCATCTCTGGGTTTAATCTGATGTCAGTCCAGTGAGGGAGAATGGTTTTTATACATCAGGCAATCACTACAAATCAACACACTCCCCCACTAAAGAGAGAGAGAAAGAAGGTTGTTAACTATTGGGATACCCCTCCAGTATGCTAATAACTATTACCTTACCACACAGAAGATTAAGACTGTTAAAACCAGGAATGCAAGAGAAAAGAGGATTATCATAATAGGTCTCCCTCCTTAGAGAGACCATAGTCTTACTACCAGATATTGAGAGAGAAATGTATTTTCTAAATTCCTTACAGTCATATTAACATGTAAAAATCCAAGATTCGCGACTTTGAAGGTCCACCAGAAATCTGTGGCAGAGAGAACTCAAAATTCTGTATAAAGGAACCTCCACGCAGGTAGGGAGGAAGTGAGGAGGTTCTGGGCTGGTGGAAAGATACTCAGGTAAAGGAAGAGGTAATGTGAGAAAGTCGGGTCCAGTCTCCTTGTTTCCTAACTCTACATGCCAGGGTTAGATCCCGAATATGTTAACGGGGGATATGGGGGGTACCTCCTATCAAAGGAATCAGGAATTTAAAGACTCTGGTGACAGTGGCTCATTGTCCCAGTGAACAAGGCACCATTTGTCCCATCAATCCATAATGATGCAAACTGTCTAATGGGAGAGGTGTCTAAATTTGCACTGTCCAATAAAATAGTCACTAACCACATTAGATACTGCGCACTTAAACTGAAGAGGATTAATCTGAGCTATAATTATAAAATACACACTGTGCTTTAAATACTTAGTAAGAAAAGATAAAGGAAATCTCATTGTTCATCTTTTCTATTTATTAATGTTGGCATGATAATTCTTTGGAAATAATGAAAAAGTATATTATTTAAATTAACTTTACTCATTTTAGTTCATAACGTGGCTACTAGAAAATTTAAAATAGCACATGTAGCTCATATTCGTGGCTTTTGATGATGAGTAGTAATCTAGAAAGATGACCCTGACTGACTCTCCCTCCCACATGAGCTTCTTTAGGGGTCCAGAATTTCCTTATTGTCCTTTGTACATTAATTTTTTTTAGATCATCTGCTAAAGTGATTTGGGTCAATTAACAGGAATTATTTAAGATAAAATATAAATACAAAGAAATATATAAATATATGTATACATATATAAAATATAGATTGAAAGATTTTAATTTTTTAAAGAGTGTAATCTCTAAGTGTTGTTTCTGAATAATGATGCCATTGTTTTACAAATACATTGAGAAAATATAAAAAATGAAAGTGAAATATATTTTAATTACTACCAATTGTACCATTATGTAAATTTTAAATGAAACTAAGATATAAACTAAAATAATTCAGAAAGCTCTGGGTAAAAGTTCATACAATTGATAAAGAAAACAAGTGCTAACGATATGACAATAATTCAGGAGATGGGGATTTTTTTTTTCATATTGAAGTTTCGGGGAAAAAATGAGAATACGAGCGCAATCAAACTCATTTCCTGGTAGAGTATTTTGGCATTTATTCATGCAAATATATTCTGCATTGTTTTGGCATGGAATAAAATATTTTAATGCCCTAGGCAAGGGACTACATTACTTGTTATTCCCTATGTCTCTTCCACTGAACACCTAGTAGAACATTTAAAATTAATTTTGGATGTGCATGGGAGTAGCACTTGTTTAAACCTTGAAAACTGCATAAAGACTCTGAAATTAATAATTAAGCTTCACAGAACTGTAGTTCTATAAAAATAAAAATTTTATGATGGCAAAAATACTTCTCTTGTAGTAGATTAAAATATTGTTTTTAATTGAAATTGTGAAAAAGTGGGATTGTCAAAGTACTGTCACAGGAATCAGTTCTCAATGCTAACAGTGAGAGTTGTCATATATTTTCACAGTTCTTGAATCCTAAATTTTGGGAGCAAAAGCAAGGATTTACTTTTCAGCTTTAGAAGCTATGAATATATGAATACCATTTAAATTAATTTTAAGGTACTCTATTCTCTCTATCCACCAACAAAGAAACATTTGAAATAGTTCCAGCAATATTTTCTATCCCAGTATATGTTGGTAGAAAGTAAATATACTTAAACTTTGGGAAAACTTAAATTATTCCAAACCTCAAAAAATGTAGCAATGATTACACAGATACTGTGCACTAGAGTCCAGCATATGGCTTCAGAAAACAAAGTTTTGGATTTTTTAAATTGAAAGATAATTGACAGATAACATTGCATAAGTATAGGGTAGGCAACATTATGATTTGATACATTTATATATTGAAATATAATTATCACTGTAACTTAATTATTGTGTCCCAGTATTATTACCTCTTTTTTTGTGGTATAAACAATTAAGATCTAGCCTTTTGAAGTTTATAATACAATATTGTTGTCTAGAATCATTATCCTGTGCATTAGATCTCAGAACTTACTTACCTACCAGTTGTAACTGTATACCCTGAGCTTTTTTGAATGTGGTATGATCTTGAGCAATTCCCTGAACTTCTCTGAAACTAGATTCTTTGTAGGTGAAGTGAAAGCAGCAATTCCTCTCAACCTACTTCAATTTGTTGTGAAATACAAACAAGGAAATATGTGAACAATATTGTAAATTACATATTGAAACAATATTTGGCCACTGTTGAATCATGAATTTACGCTGCTCTTACGAGTTGTAACTATTACTGGGATTTTCGAAGAATCTCCAAAGGACTGAAAACAGACCTTGCATTGGCCTAGAATGTGGAATTTATAAGAATGTTTTTCCTTTTTCTCATTCCTTTACTTCTTATCTCTCTTTTTAGAAAGAAAGCAGAAGATTATAAGCAAAATCAACAACAGAAGGAGTTTTCCTACATTAAAGCCACAACCTGAATAAATAAAAATTATAAAAGAAATTAAAGGAAAGGTTGGGTATTATAGAAAAAGGACTGATATTCTAGAAAAGGCTAAATAAAGGTGCTTACACCTATCGGATTCCATAGAATGGCTCTGTTTTAACAGGAAAACAAGGATATTTCTTGTGTAACAGATTAATAAATAAAATTAGCTACAAATACAAGACCTCTCCTAATTCCCCACAAATATATCCTGAAGACCATATATGTGCATGCATCTCTCACAAGTTTAAGTTTTGAAAGTTAATTCTTAGTTTCATACACCTCTCAGTTCACTGGCTTATAATTATCTTGCACTGCTAGAACTACAAAGGAAATCATTGTACCTATGAAGAAAGAAACCTGAAAGAGTTGCATTACTTCTTCCAAAGTGGATTTAACTGATGGACTGGACTACACATTTGTCTTCACCCATTCTCACCGGTGCTCCTGTATTCATTCTGTTGTCCTGGCCCTTCCACAGCCTCTTGCCCTTGGACATTTCTAGAGTGTGATCTGGTATCAATCTGCAAATATCCCACTTTCAGGGCAGATGCCAACTATCGAAATGATTCCTGAAGCCCCTTCATTTGACTAATTTTGAGGAGGCATTACTCCTATAGCACAAAAATCTCTAAGATACTTTCCTATCAGTCGTTTTCTCGTTAACCTCCTAAAAGTGGGTGATGAGTTGCAGAAGACAAAACCCTTTGTCACAGTACCATAGAATGTCCCACATCCATGTCTGACATCTGTTCTCTCTGCCCTTGAGCTCCTCTGACACAACAGAAAAAATCTAAAAAGTCACATTTAGCAATCGGCTCTGCTAGTTTTCTCCATTGTTTAGACTTACCCTGTGGAATCTAAAGCTACATAGTCTGTAACTCTCAACAAAAACAAGTTCTTGGTTAAATGGTAGCTTCTACCTTTAAAAGTTTTCAGAAGTTAATTGTGTTGTCAATATTTCTATTTACTTTATATTTGCTTTTGCATAGTCTTCCATTTTCTCAAGATTAGTATTTCTTTTTTTAAAGATTTTATTTATTTATTTGACAGAGAGAAATCACAAGTAGATGGAGAGGCAGGCAAAGAAAGAGAGAGGGAAGCAGGCTCCCAGCTGAGCAGAGAGCCCGATGCGGGACTCGATCCCAGGACCCTGAGATCATGACCTGAGCTGAAGGCAGCGGCTTAACCCACTGAGCCAAGATTAGTATTTCTAAGATAAACACTCTTCCCACCCCCAAAAACCTTAAATTCCCTTTCCTGATTTCATGGTTTTTTTTTAAACATACTTTGGTTCCTCTACGAATTTGTGAATTAAATCTCAGTAGCTGTGCTCACAGTGTGCTCCACTCCTCCTTAACACACCCATCACAATACCATGATTTGATTTTGCTTTTCATATTTTAATAGAGCTTTTATTGCCTTATGCTTGGATTACACTGTATCCTATGCTAATTACACTCCACATCTCCATTTTTTGTTTCTTCAACTTCCTGACCACCATTACCAAATTATCATTCACAAATCAATTTTTTTTAACCTCACTCTCCCACTTGAGGAATTTCATATTCTTATTTCCCATAAGATAAAACTTCATAACCCAATCCTTTACAATTTTGATAATGATAGAACTTTCTCCTTTCCACCAAGATTCCAGTACACATTTTCCCACTTTAGTCCATGTTTTCCTTTATGTAGTACTACAAACTCATTTGACACATTTCTATTTCCACCTTTTTTATTTTGCCTAGTTCTCTGACTTTTTTTCCTTATTCCCTTCCTTTTCTGCATCTATTTAAACAATACCTGTTAGCCAATGTGTGTAATTAAGAGCACTGGCCTCAGAGTCAGTGCTTTTCATTTAATACTGGCATTGAAGTGTTTTAAGAGTCATCCACAGACTAGGTAAAGCAAAGGATATGGCCTCAAACACAAACTCAAAGACCTCGTCTGTGTGTATAATTTTATTGTGAGACATTCTGTCTAGGCTGCTATGTAATTTTATGATTGTACTTATTCCAAATGATGTTTGGTAAAGTAGCCCAGAAATAGGCCCCCTAAACATGTTAAAGACTTAAAAAGATTCCTTGATGTTTAGATTTACTCTGTAAATTAAAAAAAAAAAACCAAAAAAACATCTATTTTGTAATTAGCAAAATGTATGTTATAGGAGTTAACCAACAGGTCTGTATAATGAAGCATAACATCCTAGACTTGTCTTTAATAGCAGATTCATATGGCATTAGGAATTCTAAATATTTAGTTTGTGATTCAGTTTGAAGGAGATTGATAGCAGGTATGGAGTCCTAACTAAATTTTAGTGATAACTTTGTATCTTTAAATGATCATGCTTCTTCATGAAGAAAATACCAATTAGTTAATGTATTACTAAAAATTTAAAATATTCATACCCCTAGTTTATTTAAATACACATGAAACCAAGTTTAAATTAAGACATGAATTTTATTTTATTAAAATATATAAGTTATACAAAAACACTTAGTGTTAAGACTAAAGCCCTATTCCATAGACTTAAAATGATAAGGGCTCATAGAAAATAAATTCAGATAATTTGACATAAATTATTAACCCGTTCTTAAATTAAAATTAACTACCACAGTCAAGAAATTTGAGTTATAACCATTAAAATACCCATCTTACTCTACTCTTACTTTGCCTCACATTGGCAGAGTATTATGAATTTCAGGCTGCTTTCATATCTGTTGCCCATTTGAGGACAAGCACTGAATCCAGTTCTTGTTATTCCCATCATCCAGCCCACAATCTGGCATGTTATATTCATTTGGAAAATGTTTACTGAATTCTCACAAAATAATAAATGGGAAAACAAGGGATTTTCTGGCCCAATATCCTCCAAAAATGCAACTATTTTTAATTCCCATTTTACATAAAGGAAATGGAGGCACTGAGAAGCTGACTAACTAACAGGTGCTTCAGTTTGAGGAAGTAAGTTCATTTCATACCAAAGTTCAATTATCTAGTGAATGGAATAATCAGTCAACTATTTGCATCAAAAAAAAAAAAAATCAGTGAAGAGTCTGGGAAGGAAGCTATTGTAGGGAAATGGAAAATATAGTTTCACAACTATTTTTCTTGTACACAAGAAAAATACCACCAATCACCACATAATAGTTAATAAACATTTATTATATAACAGGCATAAGATTAATAAGGTTTTTTGTTTGTTTGTCAGAGACACAGAGAGAGAGAGAGCAAGAGAGCACAAGCAGGGGGAACAGCAGGCAGCCGGAGAAGCAGGCTCCCCACTAAGCAAGGAGCTGCATGCAGGACTCAATCCCAGGACCCTGGGATTATGACCTGAGCAGAAGGCAGACGCTTAACCAACTCAGCCACTCAGGCGTCCCAAAACTAGTAAGGTTTTGTCTTCAGTTGCTAGCTTCCTAGCACTAAATTATTTCTAAAGTATATCTCCATATAGTCTTCATTTCAATTCTGTCAAGCAGATGACAAAAGGAGCACCGATTTTATGAATAATAGGTCTGTAGTTAAGATGGTTACTGTGAGTTTTTACAGAAGACTTGCCAGGACCTGTTTGCTGTCATTAGTGTGTAGGACATCCATACTGACAGTGTTCCTGCTAGATGGAGGAGACCTACTATGGTCCCTAGAAGCAGATTCTAATAGTGTCTGTGCTGGAAATATTCACCATGACTCTGCTCAGAGCTATGCGGTCCCTATTAGATAGAAGCATGATGCTCTACCAAAATTCCCAAAGAAAGTAGGTTAAGTCCCAGCTTGAGTGATACCAGGTTATGCCCTATGGCACCTGAGATGTTTTTCGCAGGCCATTCCAAAACCACTCAGATGTTAAATATGGACTCTGACCTCTTACTTATGGCTAAGACACTAACTTCAAGTGAGCATAAGCTCCCCTACCCTAGCTTATGGTTGCTGATAGCCGAGATTTCAACCCTTCCCACTAAGGCAAGAAGTTCCAATTTTAGCCTTAAGAGTTCTGAAAAAAGGAATACCTACTCATCCTTCTTTAAGAAGAAAAAATGGATTTAATGATATTATACATAAGGTCTCCATGATATCAAAGTGAGTTATCCATGGTTAATCCTAGGTATTTTTTAGTCAGGAATGTTGCTTTGTCTACCATGCTATGCCTTTACAGAAAGTTAGGCCTCTGTCCTTCCATTCAGTCTCCTGGGGCTTTGTCTATTTATGATGTATGGTACAACCTGAATGACATCAGATTGAGTTAACCAAACTTGCCCCGGGGAAGTGGTTTGTTCAGAGTTATTGGTATGTAGTGCCTAGAGCAAGGCATTTAAGGAGCCCATACTCATATTTAAATGAACTGTACTGGGATAGAAGTATTTCTTGACATTGGAAAACTCTTTCAAAGAGAATCTGTTCTTATTACTCTAAAGACTGATTTACAACATCTGTATTCAGCTAAATGAAGGGAACATACATCAAATTCTGTTTTTGTTGTTTCTTTGTTTTTTGGAACCTTGGGAGTAAACATCCGTTGGAATCAATTTAGAGAAATGTGCACCCCTGCAAAAGACCCTCCTTTTCCAACAAGGAATTCTTTATACGTTAGAGACTTTCACTGATTTTACTAAGGGGAAGTAGCAGCAGAAATAAAATTGAGAGTCCACATCTTATAAAAACTATGATTTTAATATGTTGGGAAAACTTAATGAGACTCACAAGATGCTATTTGTAGGAGGACAGAAAGGAATGTATTAGAAATTTAGAAACTGGTCTATGGGGGTATGGTCAACTATACAGAAAGCAGGAGAGAGCGGGGTAGGAAGAAAGGACAGCCCAGGTTTCTCGACTGGTAGTGGTACTCAAACAGATAGAAGGATTAAAGATTCTATAAAGGATGAGAAAGTGTAAGGATGATAGAAATGATCATTCTGTCTTGAGTATGTTAAACCGATGTTCCTTTGGAATCTTCTTGCTCTGCAAGTAATTAGAAATATGTGTTTGAAGAGAAGATAAATTTGGTTCTGACCACCCTTGAAGACTATTTTTTCATTATCCTAAGAGGCTGTGATTAGTCACTTCCTGGCTGAGTGTGTATTGGCTGTCCATGCTGTACTTGGGAATGGAGATAGAGATATTTGGACCCAAATGTGCCCTTCATTATTTCTTCCTCTACTGAAGGAATTCTAATTTTCCAGACTTTTCTTTTTCACTTTGGGGTTCAAATAGCTCGACCAGGTTGAGGTAAAGTATTAACGTAACAGAACTGATGAAAATAACTTGAAGGAATAAAATGTGACATACAATCTTAACATAGTTGAAAGTTAAAGTCATTCATTAACCAGAGTAGGATAAAAAAACAAGTTTTGAAAAATTGTTATAAAGCCTTGTAAGCAAAAAAAAAAAAAAGAAAGGAAAAGGTATGTTTTTAATGAAGTCTCAAGAAATGATCACATTTTTACTTAAAACAATATAAATTCTTACTTTATTATAATACTCTATTTTATGGCAAGAACTGAAGCTTAAAAATATATATAACTTTTAAAAATATTATTATTATAGGAGTTGTAATACTGTAATATTTAGGGGGGGAAGTATTATACCTGTAACTTTTTGATATTAGTCACCTCTGAAGTGACTGCAAAAATGAAAAGCATTATTAAAGAAACCTTTGGGTGGAAATCTCCAGAACCAATACTATCTTTGGGGGAGAAGGGGAGACACTTGTTAGATCTTCACAGGGCAAGAGTTTGTCACAGTTATCTGGCACACTTTTCCCTTAAAATGGTAAAAGGCAACATCTCTCAGCTGGATTTAAATGACCTTTTATCTTCTCCAACATAAAAGCTATGGTGCAGCCAAATGGTAATGATGTTTTCTTCATATTTCAGTCCCAGAAGAATGGTATGCATTTACAAACTAAGTAAATCAGCTAATTTAATCACACAAAGAAATTTTATAATTTCAGAAAAAAACAAGATATAATAGGCAATGCAATACTGTAAAGCGATGGTCACAACAATTAAATTTACTGGTGCAGTTTTCACCTTAAATGAAAGAATGCATAATCCTCTGTCCCACTCATATAACATGGCACAGAACACTTAAGCCTGCTACAGATTGGTGGGAACACTGATCCCTTGTGAGGAATAATTAAACTTTAGTAAATCACTCTAAAAGCTTATAAAAGCAAACACCAGAAGCTTACAAAGGATTGTGAAGAAAAAAAAAAGGGCACTTGGTGGAGTTAATTTAAAAGCTGTTGTAGCTTAATTAGAAGACTTAAAATGGAAATTTTAGCTACTTTGCTATTCCGTATTTTCATCATATAATTCCTTTAATCATTTTCAATTAATATAAGTATGTGGTGTCCCTCAAAGCATGTTTACTCACATAGGGTATGTCTTATTTTATGTACACTAAAGACCTAAAAGCCTGCCTACGATACATCCTACAACACCCGAAAAGGATATTAGTGGCAGTCTTGGACTTTCTCAAAATATTCATGCTTACTGAAATACCTCCTGGGACATGTGTCTCTCTACCAAAAATTCTAAATGAATTCTGGGAAAAGAATTGAGTGGGGGTTGTGTGGGGTATTGTGTTCAACTGGATCTGACAAATGAGTTGGAAACTGTTTGCTTGTTTCTAGCTTTGTAAGAATCACTTGGTAAGTGAATTGATGAGATTTTAAAATATTATAGTTTTATAATAATCGCTACTTAAATAAACTGATGCTAAAGACTGATATATGCTTAGAATAATTTCATCAAGCAAAGTAGAGATGGAGGCTTGGAAATTAAATAATGAGATCAAACAAAAATACACAGACATATGTACCTCCAATCCAAACTCATACCTTTACATGGGAATGACCTAGTCATATTCATAATCTAGCAATTCTCTAATTCCCTCATACCAAGGCTCTGTACTTTAATTCCAATTTCATACTTTTAGATAAAATCTTACTAACACAATAGAAGATTTAAAATTTGTGCCTGAAACAATAAAGAGCAAACATGTGAGAAGAAAATGACATTAGTGTTGTAGAGGAACAATTTAGAGAATTCTTCATCTAAAACAAAGAGGATATATGGTATTACAAATGCAAATGATAAGAATACCATAAATGTTCCTGAGGAAACAACGAGAATAAACAGAAGTATATTCAAAGATAGAAGAAAACACATTGAAGGTAGAACAACATCTGAGACAAAAAGGCTCAGGAAGGAGCATCTGCCTCCAGACTTAAATGGAGTAGCCATTGCCACAGACACCAGTTCAGGTGGAAACAACTATTTCTATGCATTACAAAATGAAGAAACCACATAGAAAAAATAGGTTAATTCCACAAAGACTAAATGTTTTGCATAAACACTCCATAATTTTTTTAAAAGACAATTGGAGAAGCATTACCAGTACATGCAATGATATGATAAACAAGACGAGCTCACAAGAAAAACTAGAGTTTAGTGACCAATACATATTTTCAAATAAGCTTAACCTCAAATTTAAAAATGCCAAGTTCAAGAATTCAAGTAAAAGATAATTTTTCACTCTTAAGTTGGCAAAGATTAATAAAAATAATTGACAAAATTCATTGTGCTAAGGATATGAAACACTTGACAGACCTGTGCATTATTCTGGAATTTTTGTGCCACATTTTTGGAGGAAAATAGCAACCAAAATATTTCCTTTATTGCTCAAACCCATTGGACCCCAAATTTTCTTTTTTAAAAAGTGTGTGTATGTATATAAATTTTTAAAAGTTACATATATATTTTTTCCTACTGAATAATTGTGTTAAGATATAGAATATATAAGGGATACAGTGTTTGAAGCAACATTACTTGAAAACTCTATCAACACTAGGACTACTATAAGGGGGGAATTTTCTTTGTAGTATAGCTCATCCACAGATTATTATAGGCATAGAAGAACCAAGTAGAGCTATAATGAAGTGAAACAAAAAGCAAAGTATGGAACAATACACCCAATATAAATTGCAGATTTTTGTCCGATTTCTGGAAAGATCTACAGGAAACTGCTGAGGGTATGTACCTGTGGCTGTCAAACTCGGCTGAGGGAACTGGAATGTTAATCTTTATTCTTCCTGTTAAATGCTTTTGTATCATTTAAAATACATATTACTTCAACAGTACCAACTTCAACAAAAAGAGAAATGAAGGTAAGAAGGTGAAAGACAGATTAAATTTTGTGCGACATTGGCACTATTAGCTGGACCATGCAATGAACAAACATTGAAGGAGCTCCTTAGTGATGTGGCTGCTGCTGGCCTGCTACTTCACCTGGAAGTGTGGCTTTCGGGTTAGTGTCAGAGTTTCACTGAAGTGGCACATGGAGATGTGGCCCTCACTGATACACACTACTTATTTTAGGGAAGTTAAAACATTAACTCAGAAGAGCAGTGATCAATAGCAAATGTTTTGTGTAGGCAAATATAGCCTTGGTTGGGGATCTTGTCCTTGTAACTTCCTGTGTTATAATGCCTAATAACCGTATATAACATTAAAACCTCTCAGAGAAACAGACTGTTTCATAACACTGAGAAACTTAGTAGACCATGAAATTTTTCCATTACCTTAGAGGCAGAAATTGTTGTAGTCAATTCGGTGTTAAATAGTGTTTTGTTTCATTTGATTATTGGTTTAAGCATATACAAGAAAGAAAGACTTTGGGTAAAAATCCATGATACATCTATTAAAATGAGTCCCCACTCTCACATTCCAAAGACTCTAAGTGGGGGGAAAGAATTCTGAATTTTTTTTGGACCTTTTTCCCCCTCATAAACAGTATAAGCATCATTTTTTTTTTTTACATAACTGAAAATAAAAACAAAACCAAAATCTTAGTGCATTCTAGGTCATGAAGAAAACCACTACCATCACCATCACAACAAACTGTGATACCACTGAAACTCAAAGTGTTGTGGGTTTTGGCCACTTTTAGCCTTGTCCTTTTCTCACTCAACCCAACCTCTACCAGTACTCTATATAAGAAGCCATCTTTATAAAACAAATTTTGATAAGCAACATAGAATAGGATATCAGAAATCCAAAAGACACTCTTAAATGATAATTGATGCTCCTTAACTAAGTGATAATTAGTGACTGATTCTTGAGTGAGGCAAGGATACTAATGGCCTATCACTTGCTGAATGAATAGGATAAGGTGAGAGCAGAGAAGAAGGTTTCAGGTCCAAGGAAATTATTTTTAGACTCTACATGAAGAAAGGAGATAGGATGTCGCCAGTGAACTTAGGACAAAGATTCATGATCCTGAGGGAGCATATTAAGTTTTACTCTTGGATATGTACTGAATCCTCACTATTCTTTCTCTATGTGAAATCTCATTAAAATATCACCACCTTGGCTCAGTTGGTTGAGCGACTGCCTTCAGCTCAGGTCATGAACCTGGAGTCCGGGGATCGAGTCCCGCATCGAGCTCCCAGCTCATGAGGAGTCTGCTTCTCCTTCTGACCTTCTCCTCGCTCATGCTCTCCCTCACTGTCTCTCTCTCAAATAAATAAATAAAATATTAAAAAAAATAAAATATCACCACTTGCTAATGCATCGTGGTATCGAGTCTATTAGTAGGGAGTCTATTAGACTCAATAGAGTCTAATAGACTATTGAGTCTATTAGAGTCTATTAATACTATTAGTAGGGGGTTGATTAGAGTATCCAGGTGGTTTGGAGTGAAGAATAGACCATCAATGAGAGTGCTGCCATACTGTACACAGGGACAGAAGTTGTTTTAAGCAAAAACTCTTGAGTGATTCTTCCCTGCTCTTCCTGTTACTGGACACAAAGCAGTCTTTCTCTCTTCCACCTCTTTCTGTCAAAGTTGTTCTAAAGAATGGATCTATTGGCCAACTACAACATATTAACTAAACACTGTGCTCTCTTTGACATAGTGTCACTTAAAATGTTACTTGAATCATGATATAAAAGGTACTCCTACCTAGTTGACATGATTCCAAGTCATAGGGAACTCTTACCAACAGAATCACCTAATTTGGATCAGAGATCAATAAGCCTTATCGGTTTTATTTAAAAAATATTAAATATTAAAATATTACTGACAGCTTACTATCAAGGTGATACTGGCTCAACATATTCTATCAGTATTTTGAATGATAAGAAGATAAACAGTTGATACTGTTTGGGGAGAGGGGTTTAGACCTGCAATGCATTCCTGGAACTGAGAACCCCTCTCAAAATTTACCAGAACCCATCACCGTGAGGCCATCCCCACTGACTGAGGGTAGATTTTCAGCCTGGATACCAGTCTTCCTGCAAGCTTCTACTATCCTTCATACTGTGACCTTCCTACCAAGGCTTCTTATGTTAGAATTTTGGAATTCAAGTCCCCATTTCACTTTCAACTTCATTTCTCAGTGTCTGAGGTTGTGTGATCCTGTTTTGAAAAGGAAGTTTAGCTTCTTGTCTTTTCACCCCTTGGGAAATTCTTTCCTTCCAGAAGAGAAAAATATAAATTAACAATTCTCTTAGACACAGAGGACTATTTCATAAATGAATCACCTAGAAGTTCACTGTAAAAGACTAAGTTTGCAATGATTTTCTGACTTTGAAATAGAAAAAGAAAAAAAAAATATTATTTAATTTTTATAATCCAAATGCTCATGCTCCCAATGTGCCCAAGAAAATGGATAGTTAGCCATTAGGTCACCATAAAAAATTCTTCCATTTTCTATCTGTAGCTTAAGACCAAAAAGAACTTTGGATCCATATTTTGGTAAGTAAAATCCCATTACTAAAGTTGCATTATCCTCAAGGTGAAACACAGCAAAAATTTAATTAAGAACAGGAAGACTTAGTTAAACAGATGGTGAAAGTATTTACAAACACTACATAAAGTTCTTATTTATTCTCTAAATGTTAAGAAAATCATTTAGATAATCCATCTTCTGTTCCTACAAACCTTATTAATCTTGGTTTTCAGAAGATTTTTAGTTGTCTCTATCATGAGAACTCCTAGGCACTCTTTTATATGTAATTGTGTGAGTGCTGTAATTGCTATTAAATTTTTGCTAAAGATCAGACATCAGAAACAGTCAACTAAATTAAATGGCAAATTACTAAATTTCTAGGACTCTGGAAAACTTCTTTGGAGAAAGTGCCAAAGTGGAACTGGGTAGAAGATTAATGAACAAAATGAAAGCTACTGTTGGAGTTTAAAGATGTCTGGGAACTAGAGATAAATGTGTTTGAATTGTGAACTTGCAATAATCTACCGTAAGTATTATAAATTACAATGAGCTTCCATAAATAATTTTGAAGGAGTTTGGCTATAGAATAATAATGTATGGTGAAATGTTAAAATATTACTAATTATATTGATAATATATTATAAATGTTCTAACATTTTAGATTAGTAATTTTAACAGAAATTATTCCTTATGTTTAAGAAAGTACCTATTAGTCAATAGAAATTACATATGGTATCATGTCTTTAAAATGCGTTGACAAAACAATGTGTGTTATTATCTCACCAATTTCTTTAGTTAATTTCTGTTGAGACATTTGAAATATTCTTTATGTATGTTTATGATTGTTGAATACATAAACGCATATAATCACTCATTTTAATATTATCTGGGATTTCTTTTATTTCTAAGACATATCTAAAATATAGATTACAACTTATTGCATTAAAGCATCCTGTGATTCAGTTTTATTAAGTATGGTGATACCTTCAGTTGACACTGTCATGAATATCTCTTATAATTTCTATTTTAAACATTTACCTGAAGTTTTCTGATAAATGAAGAATTGAAGATAATTCAAGGCAATTCTAGTAAGGGTGAGTTTATCTCTTACCTCATAGTACTTGGCACCCTTTGACTTTTTTTTTAGAGTTTATAGGGTTACCTTTCCTAAGTGCGAAAAAATATGGTCTTTATACAAAGCACTATTTTAAAATTGCACTCAACTTGTTTTGGCTTTTTTATTTAGAGAGATACTCTGTACTATACATGTGAACTAGAAATTAGCCCTCATTCAATCAACTGGCAGTCAAATACTGAAAAATCATATAAGTAGATGATCTGAGTTTGAATTTTCTCTTAATGGCTTAAGTATTTGTAGTGAAACAAACTAATACATAATATATGTAATATATATATTATATATATTGAATTTATTTCTCATAGACTTTTAAAATTATGTCCAAGATATTTCCATTGCAGAAAATGTTGACACTTATATATAAAATTAACCTCTGATTTAATATTATTTCAAAAGCTTAAGAATTTAATAAAAACATATCACACATTTAATTTCATGGTTCTTTTTTTAAAAATGCTTATGTTAAAACATGATAGTTCCCATTTCATTAGAAACTTTCACTATTTCCTAGGACAGAATATTTAAACATAGTTCGTAATTATGTCAAATATATATTCCATCATCAAATGAAAGAGTTCTGTAAAGATTTTTTTTAACAAAAATAAGAGATGTCAAGCAAATCAGAAAATAATGTTTGATGTCATTGATGTCAAACAAATCAAAAAAATCAGAGATCACAAACAGAAATGTTTGTGATTTGCATTCTGTAGCACTTTAGGTTACTTTAAATGAGTTAGTTTCATGAAAATGTGTTTCATGGGATTGAAATTTAGAGGTTCGGAATCAGAAGGATTGATGAGGCCCACCCACTCTCATTATGAAACCAAGAAACACTAAGTAGTTTTCTCAAGGTCACGCAGAGAAAAGATAGAAATGCCGAGCATAGAACCAGCATTTTCTGGCTTAAAATCAGCTGTCCTTTTTAACACATAAATTAGCTTATTAATCCACACATTTTACTGATGAGACAACTAATAAGCAATGTGGTAAATATAATACAAATCATGACACTAGAGCTAAAATTAACCAGAGCATTATGGTCGGGGGGTTTCACGAAGTAGACAAAATTGGAGTGTTCTCTGGAATCCTGAAGTGAAGAGAGATTAAACTTTGAGATAGAAGATTCATGTTCAGTTTCTACATTTTGAAGAAGGAAAATTTAAGGCTGATTCTAGCTAACATTTTAAAATAAGTGTAATTCACCTCCTAAAATCATTCCTAACCTCACATCATTTGTTCTCATATCCTGTCTTTCTCAATGACACATTTGTCACCATCTCTTAATAATATCTCCCTGTGTCTCCCTATTAAGCCTTGCACTTTTCAGGGTTGTCCCAACTTCCACATAAAATGAACACAGCTTATCTTAGCCAGAGTTACATCAGCTTCTCCTAAAACATTCAGGACTTTTTGTCCCACTGAATTGCTATGTGATGGGTTCTAAAGCAGTACTGGGGACAAAAAATAGGACAGAAAACTTTTACTCAACTCATAATAGAGAGTGTATAAAATGTATAAATGTATGCAAATGTGTATAAAATGAGTCCTAGAGAAATAGACCAGTAAGAGTTGATATGTCCTCTTCCCAGGGATAAATGTATCTATCTTAGATATTTATAAGATTTATTATATATAATTGCCATATAAAAGCATATTTCTTACTATCTCATTAATTTAGAATATAGTTATTAAGTGCCAAAAATAGCAGAACTCTGCTACATACTCAAATGGATATGTGAGGGAAAGACAGAAAAGACTGATTTAAATCATTAACATTAATTATATATTTTAAATACAAAATTAAATTTTATTCATATACTTATTTGGTGAACATACGGATTTTCTTCTGATATTCCATGGTAATATTTATACAAATAAAAATTTAAATACCATAAGGTACCTATTGTTTGTTCCCTAACTTAAGGACTTCACATTTTTCAAATCTTCCCCAAAAATAATTTGATTAAATTTTCTAACTATGTACAAATTCATTAAGAAAGTATTTGATACATAGAGATGCATTTTTTATCACCTAAAGCCTTTCTCCTTAATGTGTGGGGGATTTTTTGGTATTTGTTTTGTTTTGTTTTGTTTTGAATTCAGCTGCAACACTGGGAACTTGTTAGAAATTCAGAATTCCATCCCAGACTTAGTGAATCAGAATCTTATCAGGATTCTGCAGGTGATGAGTATCACATTGAAGCTCAAGAAGCAGTCACTGACCTAAGATAAGAACTGGCGAGGCCATGTCTGGTTTCATTGTATGAGACAAAAGTTTTATACATGGAGGAAAGTACAGGAAATCAGCATTCCACTTTATTTTACTATAATGTAAATAAAAATTGTGATCTTAGATTTTACTAACTCAGTGTACGTGTTCATAAACACTAAAAAGAATTTCATGGGACACACAGGTTCTGGAGATTTAGAACCTGCAATGGCTGGCCATCTAAGTCCCTACCCATCACGAGGTTACACATCTCCCTTGAAATTATCAGGACTGACCCATCAATTGAATTCACTACTGGTAAGTTTCAATTTCAGAAGTAAATACTGGCTAGCCTAAATCTCTAAGGGCTACATATGAGAATTTCCTTATAGTATCCTTATTATTTTTAATTCAGTGCAGGTCAATTTATCATTTCTATACTTACTTCTATGTTTTAATCACTACAACTTAAAGAGAAGAGAATTTTGGCAATATTCTCCCCAATTGCCTGCTCATAAGTCCTGAGTTCAAACACAAAGATTCCTAAATGGATTCCTAAATGTAATTTAGGACCACTCTTTGCCCCACCTACTCTCCAAAGAAAAACCTCTCTTTCTATCCCCGGCCTTTTTTTATCTTTTAGTTTATTACTAACCGGGGGTGGGGGGAATGGAATACTAGTGGTGTTCTTTTCTGGCCATACTTAGGCCAGCAGTCTCTTACCCTCGGAATAGAATGATGCAGTCACAGCATTAACACAATAAATTATCTTAATGAAAAACATTCAAGCCAAATGTAATTCTGTCATTTCTGCTTTTCTTAGACAGCATCCTTCTCCATCTGTTCTGAATTTTGAGCCAAAGTGTGCTCCAGATAAATTTAGTATCTGTGGGAATGGATGTGTAGGAGTTCAAAGACTGGCCTCCTGGAGGGATTGTCAAAAACTAAGAAATATAGAAAAGCTCCTTCTCTTACACACCATAAGGGGGAAAACACACACACACACACACACACACACACACACAACCAAAAGACCCATCTGTGGGAACCCCACATGTGGCACTGTAGAGTATAATACCACTCTAGGAACCCCTCTTATTTTATTTGTATCTTAGAGTGAACCCCCCCAAACTATCATTTTTTCACTTCTCAAGAGGTGAGATCATTCATTTCCTCCAAAACCTGCCTGGGAAAATCATTGTATTTCCAAAAACTCTCACCATCATATTCCAGTTCCTAACCCAGAGAGACACTTTTATAATGATTTTGCTACAAATCTTCATAGGGAAATAAGAGATTCCAAAATTATATTATATAGAGAGATAGAGAGAGAGAGATTGTGAATGCTACACATTTTCATGGCTTTTGGTCTAATGACTTCTTACTCTCTCCAAAACAGAAAATAGAAACCCTGGAGACTTCCATGCATCACTTTTAATCTTCCTGAACTAGGTTAACAAATATTCCTTTACCCTGTACATTTACTCTACGGTACTATCTTCCCACTCTAATAATGCCATCAAAACAGTTTTATTTCCAGTAATTATTTGTTTTCTATATAAACTAATTAGATCAGTCTTGTTAGTTGGCTCTTCAAATGTCCTCTATACATGCTCTTTTGATCTATCAAATACTAAGAGAATTATGCTCCAAAATGCACAAAACATGCTAAACAAGGCAATCATTAAAAGGGCAGTGTGAGTTATTGGAAGTTTTTATGACAAAGTCTGAATGGATAAAACAGAAACAGAAGATGCTAACAGATTGAAGAAAATATAACCAGCCTTTTCACATCATTAAGTCTTAACCCATCAGTAACATATTTAGTAGTCACTGTTCACAAGGCATTGTACCATGTAGTGCAGAGATTTACAAATAAATAAGACAAGACTTCTATAGAATAGTATAAAAGAGTAAATAAGGCACACATCAATTCTGATAGAAGATTCATCTGATAAAAGCTCAACAAACAAAAGATTAACAGAACCCAGGGGCAGAGATCTCTTCTAACCAGATTAATTAAAAATGCCCCTAGAAGAAGTGATTGAGTCTTGAAGGGTGAACAAAATCATGATAGAGAAAAATAGAAAAAGAATGTATTTTACAAAGGTGAGACAGCAGTAAAATCCTGCTTGTTCAGGAAAAGAGAAACTTTCTATTTTAGTTGGAATACAGAGTTTATAAGGTGTCTGGGTGATGACTGTATTTCAAATAAGAGGGTTATTATGGACTGAATTGTGTCCCCTTAAAATTCTTATGTGAAGTCTAATCCCCAGTGCCTCAGAATGGGATTATTTTTGGAGATAGGACCTTAACACGGTAAGTAAAAAATCAGGCCACTAGGCCTGATCCTAAGATTTAACCCAGTTTTACTAGTGTCTTTATAAGATGAGGAGATTAAGACACGCAGAAGTGATGCCAGGGGTTCCTGAGCGCAGAGGAAAGGCTGTTTGAGGAAGCAGGGAGGAGGTGGCCATTTGTGAGCCAATGAAATGAGAGGACGCTCAGGAGAAACCAAGCTCCTGACATCTTATCATAGACTTCCAGCTTCCGAAACTGTGAGAAAATAAATTTCTGTTGTTTAAGCCGCTCAATCTGTGGCATTTTTAATATGGAAGCTGTAGCGCATTAATTCAGGGACATAATAGAAAAATACAGAATGATGTCTGTTTGTCTTTGATTAGCCTTTGAAAGCTGCCACACCGTACATACAGTCTTTTAAAGCTTTTACTATTAAATCTCAGTTTCAGCTGGTTATTAACATGAAAACTCTCAACAATTCTTCTTTGTTATTATTTTTTATTCTGCCACTCTATTTTTACCCATAACAGGACTCCAAATATTCAAGCTTCTAAACCTAGCACTGCTTCAATCATATCAGGTCTTCAACAAAAATCTTCTACTCAGAGCGCCTGGGTGGCTCAGTGGGTTAAGCCTCTGCGTTCGCCTCAGGTCATGATCGCAGGGTCCTTGGATAGATAGAGCCCAGCATAGGCTCTCTGCTCAGCTGGGAGCCTGCTTCCCCCTCCCCCTCTGCCTGCCTCTTTGCCTACTTGTAATCTCTTCCTCTTTGTCAAATAAATAAATAAAATCTTTAAAAAAAAATCTTCTAATCAAGAAAAGCTCACAAATATCTCTCTCTATATATACTGAATATGAAATAATGGGACATGTATGAAAATGTGAATGCAGACAATATATTTATAGACTTACTGCAAAATGTTAATTCTAGAAGGTTAAGTATGAGGTGTTTTTTACTTTTATTTTAAGAAGGTGAAAGAACAAGTGAGAGGAGTGGCAGAGGGATAGAGAAAATCTTAAGCAGGCTCCATACCCAGCATGGAGCCTGACAAAGAGCCCCATATGGGATTCCAAGGGGTGGGGATTGGGGGATACTTGGCCTCATGACTGTGAGATCATGATCTGAGCCAAGAGTCAGACCCTTAACAAATTGAGCCACCCAGGCACCCCTAAGGTTTTAGAATTCTTTATATATATATATATATATATTTTAAATATTTTATTTATTTATTTGACAGACGGCCATCAGAAGTAGGCAGACAAGCAGGTAGAGAGAGAGGAGGAAGCAGGCTCCCTGCTGAGCAGAAAGCCTGATGTGGGGCTCGATCCCAGGACCCTGAGATCATGACCTGAGCTGAAGGCAGAGGCTGTAACCCACTGAGCCATCCAGGTGCCCCGAATTCTTTATATTTTTTTGAGGGAGATTGAGTTCTGTCCTTGATCAGGGTTCCCAACCAGTTTATACCAGTGAAGGTTTCTAAAGAGTGATCTGTACCTTAGTCATGCTCAGGGATAAGTGAGCAGCATGATATTCATGATATTCATCCCCTATTCTTCTGCCACTTATAAAAAGCACATCAAGCTTAAATACAAATAGTAAAGCAACATGACTTATAAAATTTAACTTTTGTTTCAAATAATTTATCTAATTTGATATTTATCTAAGCTACTTGAAGTTTTAATTTGTGAAAGCAATAACTTCATCAGAAATGCTATGCACTAATTTACATATATATATATACACACACATATATATGACATATATATGTATATCTAGATGTACATATATGTATATCTACAAAAATCTATATATGTATATCTAGATATACATATATATGTCATATATATGTCTATATCATATATATGTGTGTGTGTGTGTGTATATATATATGTAAGTTAGTGTATAGCATTTCTGATGAAGTTATTGCTTTCACAAATTAAAACATATATATATATGTATATCTACATATATATTTTTTCTTTTTTTAAAAAGAGAGCGAGATGTGGAGCTCAATCCCAGGACCCTAGGATCATGATCTAAGCCAAAGGCAACCACTTAAACAACTGAGCCTCCCAGATGCCCCTAACTTGTATTTTTATTACAAATTATTTTTTAATGGTATGTTTTTTCCCTATAAAAGACTCAGTCATTCACTAAAGGACTGAAGCTAGTCTTCCTGTTTGTTTCATCTCTCAAGTAGTTTGGTATTCCAGAAAGAATGTATATTGTATAAATATGGAAAACACAAACCACAGCCAGAAAGTGTCATGGGTGTCCATTATATTATAGAAACAAATGAATAAGGAATAATTAAAAGATGGCTGAAGATGGATCAACATTGAGAATGTGCCATAGACAAGGCTTATGATCAATTCAATTATGTGCCCTGCAGGTATAAAGAAGCAAAAGATGTCAGAGAGAGTTTCAAACTTACTCCTAAACCAATAAACCTTAAACTCCTTATGATGCTAATGAAACAGCAAAGGATACAATTTAAGCTGTTTAGTTTGTTGGGACAGTAAGATGAATGTTAGAGTAAATATCTATTCTGTCATATCCTCTCTGACTCTTAGATGCTTTAGAAAAAAAAGAGAAGTTTAAACAACAAAACTTCTTTTTTAGTGTAGATATACAAAATTGAAGACAATACTTGGAGTACTTGGATAAAAGTACTTGGATAAAAGGCCATTTTTGTGCTTCATATTATACTGTTTTCTTTCATTTTATCATGCAATGATTTGATGAAATTCATAAATTTTGCTTTAAAAGTTAAGAAACTGACAGATGTATTTGGCTGCAGAAATATTTCTGAACTTGTTCCAAAAGGATATAGAAAAGAAAATGTTTGACACGTGTATATATATATATATATATATATATATATATATATATATCTTCATGGGGGTTTCAGAAAACACATTTCTTGGCATAGCAAGTTAGGTTTTCAAGTCAAAATTTAAGTAATCTCTGCATCCAGTGTGGGGCTGGAACCCTTGACACCGAGATCAAGAGTCACGTGCTCCACAGACTGAGCCAGCCAGGTGCCCCTCAAGTCAAAACTTAGAAGACCAACCCCCATAATGCATGGTTCTTCTTTTCTTTTCTTTTCTTTTTTTTAAAAGATTTTATTTATTTATTTGACAGAGAGAGATCACAGCAGGCAGAGAGGCAGGCAGAGAGAGAGAGGAGGAAGCAGGCTCCCTGCTGAGCAGAGAGCCCGATGCGGGACTCGATCCCAGGACCCTGAGATCATGACCTGAGCTGAAAGCAGCGGCTTGACCCACTGAGCCACCCAGGCGCCCTGGTTCTTCTTTTCTAACAAGATAGAGATCTAGTTAAGTCGAGAGCATTTGCCTTCTTATGGACAAAAACAAAAAGCAAGGCCATTATCATTAATAAATGGTTTTCAAGGATTCACCATGAGTGAAACGAAGTGTGGGGTTTCTGGGATTTCTGGGTAGATGAAGGCATCAGATACAATATTTTAAAATAAGACATAAGTTTCTTCATTACAGGAAACAGAATAACCTATTGTACTTCGTTTGAGCTCCAGTGGATTTATTAAAGGACGTTTGAGACCTCATAGTTTTTGTAGGATGAGCTTCCAGAAGTAACTCTGCAGACTACATTGCACAACTGCCTGCTAAGGGAGTTACTGCTGCTACAGAACCCAGAGGTAACCAGCCTCTGCCTCTACCCAAGCCAGCAGCAAGAACAGCGATGCCACTGGTTCCCTCTGAAGCTCACCTCCAATTCAAACTCTTATATGGATGGGTCTATTTTGTGAGGCCTAAGTAACGCTGTCATTAAGGGGGAAAAATATTTATCTTGAGAAAGGTAACAATTTGAGAAAATGTAAAGAATTGTCAAAATATGGAAGGAAAAGTATTTTTAAAAGATTGTATAGCCACGAGCAAGCATCTGTTTCTATGTACCACCAATTTCTAGGTCATTAGCATTGTCAGATTTTTTAACATGCCAGTGACGTTCTATACTAATTATCCACTCTGGTTTTAAGAAAGAATGATAATATGGAGGGTATTAGGGAGAAGGTCTAGAAAAGATCATCTCTAGAGAAGATCATAAAATACTGCATCTATTGTTAACTCTTGAGTAATATTATCTTAGATTTTATCTACAATGCACTTTTACACTATCTTTCTCAAACCAACTAAAGTGTCAAGGGTGCTTCTACATAGTTTAAACCAAGTAAGAGAACAAGTTGCTATTTTTTAAAGTAACCAGTTTTATAATTTCCAGTCCAGTAAGAAAATATCTACATAAATATTGCCAGTGTTTGCTTTTCTTGTGAAGGAAATAAAGAAGCCATAATATTTTTCTTGATAAACTCTATAAATGCTTTTACCACCTTCCTCCTGTCTACTTATAATGATAATATTTGTTTTAAATGAGTCAGCTGAAATACAAATATTCCAGCTAAGGAATAAAATTTGAACAATATTAGAAAACAAGATGTGATGGGTATGAGATAACACAATTTATTGCATGCTTCTACCTACCAGGTATTTGTTGGACACTAGAGTGAGTGACTATAGGTCACAGTGCTCAAGCCACTTAGAGAGAGTATAGTAATCGTTCATTTCCAAAACAAGTAGTAGGAAACATGAGGAGACATGGTTCATGTACAGATGAACAAAGTAATCAATGCTTTAGCCTTCATGGAAGAGATGGTGCTGCAGCAACATCTTAAAAGATAAGTGGGATTTCAACAACCAGAAACATATGCCATATCAGTAAAATGAGTTCTGCCAACATATTATCCCTTTTAGGTAAACATGAAGGCAACTTGGTAAAATAGACAGCTTGTCAACCAATGATGTAAATGCTAATCATTTTATATAGACTTGGGCACTTCCCAGCTCCTTTCCATTCATATTGCATAGACTAAATATTCTTTGAGAAGGAAAAGCATAATACTCTTAAACTGGGTCAGGAAGGGGGAAAATCTTGCTTTTATTGTCTAATATGAAAGAGAATAAAATTTACATCGAAAAGATAACCAGTTAGGAGAGAGTGACTTTCCTAATACTTGTAGTGGCAAGTGGACAGTAAGTACTTACTCAAAGCACAGAATTCTTTATCCACTTTTTGTGATAATACAGCTTCTATGTTTAATGTGATTAAACTATGGAATTGAGTGCAAGGTTTGAGGGAGGTTCAGCCTTAAGGGGCTAAGAAGTAAAATATAAGACTTATTTTAAAGAAATGATAAAAAGAGTATGACACAGAAACCCAGAGACAGCAGGAAAAATATACATGAACCGAATAGATTTCCTCCCCATCCCCACCTAGGGAATAGAAAATGAGATCAGTGCTGATTGTAAAATCACAAAATAAGCAGATGAATGAAAAAGCTTAGTTGATAGGACAATGAGCACCTGAAGCTTTGGGTATTTTGTAACAAAACATCTTTTAAATTAAAAGGGTGTTTCAACATTCTGAAATCTCTAGTATTTTATAGTCATTCTTTCTGTTATTATCCAAACCAAACACTTTAGGTCCTTATCACACAGGATGTAATCTAGTCCAATAATCTTCATTTAACTTGAAGAAAATTCCAACAAGTAGAACAAGACAAGGGCATGTGAATAGCAGCAGCTTCGTTTGTCTGAATGGGCTTAACAAGAGGCTTAGAATTCTGCATGAATATTGTTAGGTAACCTTTTCTAGCTCTCCTCCTTGCAATTGGACAGGACAAAGAAACCAAGGTAAAACCAAAAACAAGCTGAAGTAGCAAAGTTGTGAGATCTCAATATTATGTTTGTACCTAGAATTTATCTGTGGCTATGTTCAGATTTGGGCAGTGCCTGCCATGGCATCTGTGGTTCTAGACTCCAGACTCAGTAGGGAGTCTGGAGCATAAATCATTAATTGAGACTGTCTTATAGACTGAACAATAGTAATATATTTATCAACATATAAAAAGATATAAAGTACTTTCCGTACCCTTCTTTTTCTGCTCCTAAAATATTTACTGCCTCCATCAGATTTAACTCAAAAAATGCAGGTTGAAAAAATAAATGCCTACAAAAGAGGGAAGATTAAGAAGATGGTTAGCACCATCATGTTTCTGGCAATGACCATTGAGAGATACCAACAAACCAACTCCCTGGTAATTGTTAGTTGCAAATGGGATGCTTTAAAATCAGCTACCCCACTATGAAGGGGTCTGCTTCCCCCTGCTGGAAGCATCCACTAGCTGCACCTACTCCAGGAGTTTTGCAATCACATCCTTGCCAGTGAGAGTAAAAGCTAACGTTTATTGTGTGCTTGCTCAATAAATGGACTTAGTACATGAAAATGATAATAAACTGCCTCTTCTCTTGAACATGACTAAATCTTGCTTGTGACTCCTGAAGATGCATCTATGATACTGTCCTGGCCTCTCTTTAACCACAGCACATGTAATAACAAACATGCTCAATTCCATGAAATAACATGGTTGGATACTTTGAAAATTAAAAAGTACTCTGTTGGCCCCAACCTATCTTTTGTATGGGCCCACATGTTCTACTTACTCCCAAAACCCACAATCACATGCAGAATCACATGCAGAATCTCCTAATTTCTCAAAGAGAAAAATCCTTATATTCCTTCTCTGAATAGTATGTCATTTATCTTCTTATACTGTTTATTTAATATTTCTTTTCTTCCAGATAGAAAAACCTCAGGGTCCTGAGGAGACCTTTTTCCTTAACCAGTTATGTGTATATTTCCTTATAATAGCTCCTATAAAAACTGAAATACCAGAGCCAAACTCTTTCCATATCTAGATAGATAGATAGATTATAGACATATTATTCACACAGATTGGAAGTCAACTAAAAGATAATTTTTCTAAAACAATTTTATATAAAGCCACCAAAAAAATTCATCAGATTTTCACATATATATTATATACACTAATATTTTATATCCAAGGTTAGGATTGAAGCTGCACTTAATAAACACTCAAGGACTGAATATCTCCTGAAGCTTCTGTATAAGAAACATATCTTAATTGTGGCTGGTAGTCATTTGGATGTTTTCCAGTTGTCATCAGGAAATGAGCTATATCCTCAGGAAGATAATTAAAAGAGAATTGTAATATAATTTTCTAGTACAGTAATAAACACTCACAGATAATG
The DNA here is from genome assembly GCF_011764305.1 of Mustela putorius furo. Lineage (NCBI taxonomy): Eukaryota > Metazoa > Chordata > Mammalia > Carnivora > Mustelidae > Mustela > Mustela putorius. The sequence goes on from NW_025421987.1 coordinate 18,638,722, forward strand.
AATATCGAAGACAAATTGGTGCTTTGCAATTAATTATGTTTTCCAAATAGAATGTGTGTGTGTCACAGAAGAGGGTTAGTTTCAGAGAATGAAACATCTAAGATGAAACTGATTTCAGGTAATCCACAGCAGATAGGAAAAATAAAACCTTAGTTTTCAGATTTTAATAGATTAATATCACATGGGAATAGGAGATTAAAAACACAAGAGTTTCAAATTTGAGGGACCCAAGGTGAATATAGATATTCTTTACAAAACTGTGTCTCCAACTTACTAAAACTTTATGAGAATAATATTTTATTTCATTTCATCATTCATTGGTCAGCACAAGCTGATACTATTTTCTGTAAGTACAATACCTGTAGGTGACCTTGAACTTGACTTTATAATTTCCATACTACAACATGAAATTTCACAGTACAGATACCAAAATTCAAAATAGGCAAGAATCTAACACTAGGAGATCAGAATCCAAGATCAAAAAATATCTAAAATTACTCTGACAGTCTCATGCAGACTTGTGTTCTGAGATTTTTCAGCTCTGCTGTCATTGTAACTATTATAACTGCAAAGTCTAATATAGATAAGCAGAAATCATTTATGAGCTTTATTTTGGCATAACCATGCAATTAAAATTGGTCAATAGATGCTGATAATATTAGTCTTAGAGAGCCTAGGATTAAGTTCTCTGATGGCAGTTTTTTTGTTTTGTTTTTTTTGTTTTTTTATCCTGGTAGCATTTTATGTTTTTTTCTTTTTACTCAGTATTTTGAAGGACTATGATTTCCATATCTAGGAAATATTTAGATTTTTTAAAAATTTCTGACAAGTTTTAACTTTTAATAAACTAGTTTAAACAACAATTAGGAATGGTTTAAAAACCGCTGATAAATGAAGGACTAAGATATACATTATACATAATTAAAGAAAAACATATTTGATATGCCTATTCAGAGTAAGTTAGATATGCCAAGGAATTTTACGTTTCTCTACCAAGTCAAAATTTATTTTTTGTTTTTGTTTTTGAACTCACTCTATTTTTTAATATGCCATCAATTTAAATGATCAAACCTTTTTATAAGAAATGACAGAACAAATAATATACAATGTTAATGTTAGGAGACTATCAGTGTCCTTAATGAAATGTCTATGTTAAAGAAAAATACTAAGTAGATTTAAGTTAATACATAGTATTTCATTTTCCCATTAAAGGCATTTTTAATAGGCCATGATTAATTATGATTACATATGTCAACTTGTTTGATAAAGAGTAACACATCATGGAAGAATGAAAATTGCATATTTTTATTCTTAAGTTTAAGTACCAACTTCCTACTTGGTTAACAAATTTCTTAAAACCATGACAAATATTTACTGTTCTATTGCTGTACCTTTCACACTTAATGTGGTTACTTAAATATCTAGAAAATTTGATTCCTAGTAAAATTTGATCATATTTCCAATCTGCACTTCTTGGGAAAATCTAATACAAGACTAATTATTTTACAAAATTATGAAATATTGCAAACACGCAGAGTTCAGAGAATAAGACTTCCTTACCACCAAAAGTTATTCTATGTCATTCTTTGCTTTAGATCACTTTTCCTTTTCTTTCTTTTTTTTTTTTTTTGTTTCTTTTTTTGGTTAAAAGGTGTAAAACTTTACCAATGTAATTAAAATCCACACCTAATCCACCCATTGCATTGTTGTCAACATCTTTACAGAAAAAAACTAATTTTCTTGAAACTGATGTGTAATCTTCCAATCTTTTTTCAGACTTTCTGTATTTATATTTATATAGACATATGTATATATCTGTGTATAACAGCATGTGATATTATATATTTTTGTATTTTAAAATTCATATGAATAGTGACTTACTATATAAGGATATAAAAGTGAACTCAAAATAGATAAAAAAAAAAAAAAAAAAAAAAAACCTGGGGTTCCTGAGTGGCTTGGTTGGTTAAACATCCAACTCTTGGTTTCGGCTCAGGTTATGATCTCAGGGTTGTGAGATTGAGCCCCTCTTCCCTCCCCATGTCAGGCTCTGCATCAGGCTCTACCCTGGGTGATGAGCCTGCTTAAGATTTTCTCTATCTGACAGATGTCAGAAGATGACAGAGGAGAAGCAGACCGAAATGACATCCGGTCCCAGGAGTTCAGCTAGATAGTTATCAAACCATTCCAAATACCTACAAACTCAACAGGAGATAGAAGAGAAAAAGAGCAGCAATTCTAGAAACAGAAAATCGAGCACTTTCTGAAAGGTAAGACATGCAGAGAAGTGACTCCAAAAGGATAGGAAGATAGACCATGGGGGATGGGGTGACTCCCAGCAGGCAGTGGAGCAGCAGAGCACAAAATCAGAAATTTTAGAAGTCTTCTTCACTGAGGGACATCACTCAAAAGGTTAAGCGGGGGTGGAACCCTTGCCGGAACAGTGTGGTCTCAGATCCTGCAGGGTCACAGAAAGATCGGGGGTGCCTGTGTGTGGCGGAGCTCCCAGGTATTTGAGTGGGGAAGCTGACTACAGAGACAGAGCTGAGGAGTGAGCTTTTAGATCAGATTTACCTTAAACCATGTTCCAAGGCACGGTCAAGAAACTGCTCTTCGAGCAGGGACTCCACAAGTGGCAGACTCAGAAAGATCACCTTCTTCTTCCTTCTACAGGAGTGGCACAGGAATGCATGGCTGGAATCTGCTGGGTTTGGAGACTCCAAACGGAGCTCTGTGCCAGAGACAGAAATGCTCAGTCACAGCCTGGGTGAGCATAGAGCATGGCCAGAGACCAGAGAGACAGGAGTGATTGCACTTCTCTGAGGTGCACTGAGGAGTGGGGCCATTACCTCTTCTCTCCTTCAGGCTGGAGATTGGGAGGCCACCATTTTCATTCCCATCCTCCAGAGCTCTACGGAATGTGCTCAGGGAAAAAAAATTTCCTGAGAGTGAACCCGAGCAGATTACCTAGCCTGGTCCCTGGAAAAGGTGGTGCAATTTCACCTCAGGAAAAGACATTTGAGACTCATTGCAACAGGTCCCACCTCCAGAAGATCAGCAAGAACATCCAGGCAAGACCAAGTTCACTGATCAAGGAGAACTGCAGAACTCCAGAAGCTAGGGGAAAGCAATGCATAGCATTCATGGCTTTTCACCCATGATCCTTTAGTCTTGAAAAGTTAAATTATTTTTTAATTTTATTGTTTTTCTTATCCTATTTTTTTAACTTTTCATTTTTCCTCTTTTAACATTTTTTAACTAGTTTCTCTTAACAATACCTTTCTTTAAAAAAATCTTTTTAAACCTTCACTGTTACAATAATATTTTATCCTGTCATTGTATTTAACCTTATTTTTTATACACATATAGTTTTTTTTCTTTAAAATTTTGGGATACAATTTCTTCTAATAGATCAAAATATACTCTAAATCTAGCACATGGGTTTGTTCTAGTCTCCAGCCTAAGCATATTCTCTCTTTTTTTTTTTCATTTTCCAACCAACTTACCTTATCAATTCCTTTAAAATTTTCTTTTTAAATTTTCATCTTTATAGTCATATTCCATCCCTTTATTGTGTTTACCCTTATTTTTGTATATATATGTTTTTCTTTCTTTAAAATTTGGGAGGTAGTTTCTTCAAAGAGACCAGAATACACCCAAAATCAAGTGGGTGGTTCTGTTCTATTCACCAGTCCAATATATGTATATGTATATATTATTTTTTTTATCTTTTTTTCCTCTCTCTTCTTCCCCTGGCTTTGTGTCTCTTCTGATTTTGTTAGCATACATTTTTCTGGGGTCTTTGCCACCCTTTTAATATTTTATTTTCTCATTCATATATTCTTATCTGGATAAAATGACAAGGCATAAACACACACACACACACACACACACGAACAAGAGGCAGTACCAAAGGCTAGGAACCTAATCAGTACAGACATTGGTAATATGTCAGAACTAGAATTCAGAATGATGATTCTCAAGGTGCTAGCTGGGCTCAAAAAAGGCATGAAGATATTAGAGAAACACTTTCTGGACAAATAAAATCCCTTTCTAGAGAAATAAAACTAAAATCTAACCAAGCTGAGACCAAAAGAGCTATTAATGATGTGCACTAAAAAAATGGAGTCTCTTACTGCTAGGATAAATGAGACAGAAGAGAGAATTAGTGATACAGAAAACCAAATGACAGAGAATGAAGAAGCTGAGCAAAAGAGAGACAAACAACTACTGGACCACGAGTGGAGAATTCAAGTGGTAAATGATACCATAAGACAAAACAATATTAGAATAATTGGGGTTCCAGAAGAAGAAGAGAGAGAGGGGCAGAAGGTATATTGAAGTGAATTACAATTGAAATTTCCCTAATATGGCAAAGGGAACAAGCATCATAATCCAGGAGGCACAGAGAGCCCCCCTCAAAATCAATAAAAGTAGGTCCACACCCTGTCATCTAATAGTAAAACTTACAAGTCTTAGTGACAAAGAGGAAATCCTGAAAGCAGCTTGGGACAAGAAGTCTGTAACATACAATGGTAGAAATATTAGATTGGGACCAGACTTATCCACAGAGATCTGGCATGATATATTCAGAGCACTAAATGTGAAAAATATGAAGCCAAGAATACTATATCCAGCTAGGCTATCATTGAAAATAGAAGGAGAGATAAAAAGCTTCCAGGACAAATAAAAACTAAAAGAATTTGCAAACTGCAAACACCAAACCAGCTCTATAGGAAATATTGAAAGCAGTCCTCTAAGCAAAGAGAGAGCCTAAAAGTAGTAGACCAGAAAGGAACAAAGACAATATACAGTAACAGGAACCTTACAGGCAATACAATGGCATTAAATTCATATCTCACAATAGTTACCCAAATATAAACAGGCTAAATACCCCAATCAAAAGACACAGGGTATCAGGATGGATAAAAAAACAAAACCTATCAATATGCTGCCTACAAGAAACTCATCTTAGACCCAAGACACCTCCAGATTTAAAGTGAGGGTGTGGAAAACAATTTACCATGCTAATGGACATCAAAAGAAAGCTGGGTGGCAATCCTTATATCAGATCAATTGGATTTTAAGCCAAAGACTATAATTAGAGATGAGGAAAGACATTATATCATACGTAAAAGGGTCTGTCCAACAAGAAGATCTAACAGTTTTAAATATCTATGCCCCTAACATGGGAGCAGCCAACTACATAAACCAATTAATAACAAAGTCAAAGAAATACATCGACAATAATACAATAACAGTAGGGGACATTATCACCCCATCACTGAAATGGACACATCATCCAAGCACAAGATCAACAAGGAAATAAAGGTCTTAAATGACCCATGGGATGAGATGAACATCACAAATATATTCAGAACAGTCCATCCGAAAGCAACAGAATACACGTTCTTCTCTAGTGCACATGGAACATTCTCTAGAATAGATCACATCCTGAGTCACAAATCAGGTCCCAACCAGTACCAAAGGATTGGGATCACTCCCTGCATATTTCGGACCACAATGCTCTGAAGCTAGAATTCAATCACAAGAGGAAAGTTGGAAACAACTCAAACATATGGAGGCTCAAGAGCAACCTACTAAAGAATGAATGGGTCAACCAGGAAATTAAAGAATTGAAAAATTTTTTAAAAATTTGAAAAAATTCACGGAAACAAATGGAAATGAAAACACAACTTTTCAAAATCTGTGGGACACAGATTTTGTGTAAAGGCAGTCCTGAGAAGAAAAAGTATATAGCGATACAATCTTTCTCAAGAAACAAGAAAGGTCTCAAGTGTACAACCTAATCCTACTCCTAAAGGAGCTAGTGAAAGAACAGCAAAGAAAGCCTAAACTCAGCAGGAGAAGAGAAGAAATCAATGACCAGAGCAGAAATCAATGAAATAGAAACTAAAAGAACAGTAGAACAAATCAAGAAAACTAGGAGCTGGTTCTTTGAAAGAATTAATAAGATTGATAAATCCCTGGCCAGACTTATCAGAAAGAAAAGATAAAGGACCCAAATAAATAAAATCATGAATGAAAGAAGAGAGATCACTACCAATACCAAAAAAATACAAACAATTATAAGAACATATTATGAACAACTATACACCAGCAAATTTGATAATCTGGAAGAAATGGATGCATAAACTACCAAAACTGAACCAGAAAGAAACAGAAAACCTGAACAGACCCAAAGCCAGTAAGGAAATTGAAGCAGTCCTCAAAAATCTCCCAACAAACAAAAGCCCAGGGCCAGACATCTTCCCAGGGGAATTTAACTAAATATTTAAAGAAGAATTAATACCTATTCTCCTGAAACTGTTCCAAAAAATAGAAATGGAAGGAAAACTTCCAAACTCATTTTATGAGGCCAGCATTACCTTGATCCCAGAATCAGACAAAGACTCCAACAAAAAGGAGAATTACAAAACAATATCCTTGATGAACACAGATGTGAAAAGTCTCACCAAATTACTAGCCAATAGGATCCAATAGTACATTAAAAGGATTATTCACCACGACCAACTGGGATTTATTCCTGGGCTGCAAGGTTGATTCAACATCCGCTAATCAATCAATGTGATACACTACATTAATAAAAGAAAGAACAAGAGCCATGATACTCTCAATAAAAGCTGAAAAAGCATTTGACAAAATACAGTATGCTTTCTTGATCAAAACTCTTCACAGTGCGGGGATAGAGGGTACATACCTCAATATCATCAAAGCCATCTATGAAAAACCCACAGCGAATTAATTCTCAATGGGGAAAAATTGAGAGCTTTCCCCCTAAGGTCCTGAACATGGCAGGGATGTCCACTATCACCACTGCTATTCAGTATAGTACTAGAAGTCCTAGCCTGAGCAATCAGACAACAAAAAGAAATAAAAGGCATCCAAATCGGCAAAGAAGAAGTCAAACACTCACTCTTTGTGGATAATATGACACTTTATGTGGAAAACCCAAAAGACTCCACTCCAAAACTGCTAGACTCATGTAGGAATTCAGTAAAGTGTCAGGATACAAAATCAATGCACAAAAATCAGTTGCATTTTTATACACCAACAAGGCAGAAGAAAGAGAAATTAAGGAGTCCATCCCATTTACAATTGTACCCAAAACCATAAAATACCTAGGAATAAACCTAACCAAAGAAGCAAAGAATCTGTACGCAGAAAACTATAAAGTTCTCATTAAAGAAATTGAAGAAGACACAAAGAAATGGAAAAATGTTCCATGCTCAAGGATTAGAAGAACAAATATTGTGAAAATATCTGTGCTACCTAAAGCAATCTACACATTTAATGCAATCCCTATCAAAATACCATCAACTTTTTTCAAAGAAATGGAAAAAATAATCCCAAAATTTATATGGAACTGGAAGAGACTGCGAATAGCTAGAGGAATATTGAAAAAGAAAGCCAAAGTTGGTGGCATTACAATTCCAGACTTCAAGCTCTACTACAAAACTATAATCATCAAGACAGTATAGTACTGGCACAAAAACAGACACACAGATCAATGGAACAGAATAGGTAGCCCAGAAATAGACCCTCAACTCTATGGTCAACTAACCTTCAACAAAGCAGGAAAGAATGTCCAATGGAAAAAAAGTCTCTTCAACAAATGGTGTTGGGAAAATTGCACAGCCATCATGCAGAAGAATGAAACTGGACCATTTCCTTACACTACTTTCTATACAAAAATTTCTTACACTATTTTCTATACAAAAATAGACTCAAAATGGATGAAGGACCTCAATGTGAGAAAGGAATCCATTCAAATCCTTGAGGAGAAAACAGGCAACAACCGTTTCCACCTCAGCCATAACAACTTCTTCCTAGGAACATCACCAAAGGCAAGTGAAGCAAGGGCAAGAATGAACTATTGGGACTTCATCAAGATCAAAAGCTTTTGCATAGCAAAGGAAACAATTAACAAAACCAAAAGGCAACTGACAGAATGGGAGAAGATATTTGCAAGCGAAATATCAGATAAAGGGATAGTATCCAAAATCTATAAAGAGCTTAGCAAATTCAATACCCAAAGAACAAATAATCCAATCAAGAAGTGGGCAGGGACATGAACTGACTGGATATCTGTTCTTTCTGCAAAGAAGATATCCAGATGGCCAACAGACACATGAAAAAGTGCTCCACATCACTTGGCATCAGGGAAATACAAATCAAAAGCACAATGAGATACCACCTCACACCAGTCAGAATGGCTAAAATGAACAAGTCAGGAAATGACAGATGCTGGCGAGGATGTGGAGAAAGGGGAACCCTCCTACACTGTTGGTGGGAATGCAAGCTGATTCAGGCACTCTGGAAAAGAGCATGGAGGTTCCTCAAAAAGTTGTAAATAGAACTACCCTACTACCCAGCAATTGCACTACTGGGTATTTACCCTTAAGATACAAACATAGTGATCCAAAGGGGCACGTGCACCTGAATGTTTATAGCAGCAATGTCCACAATAGTCAAACTATGGAAAGAACCTAGATGTTCATCAACAGATTAATGGATAAAGAAGAGGTGATAAATATATATAATGGAATACTATGCAGCTATCAAAAGAAATGAAATCTTGCCATTTGCAACGACATGGATGGAACTAGAGGGTATTACGCTTAGTGAAGTAAGTCAATTGGAGAAAGACAACTATTATATGATCTCCCTGATATGAGGAAGTAGAGATGCAACATGGGGAGTTTGGGGGGTAGGAAAAGAATAAATGAAACAAAATGGGATTGGGAGGGAAACAAACCATAAGTGACTCTCAATCTCACAAAACAAACTGAGGGTTGCTGAGGAGGAGGGGGGTAGGGAGAGGATGGTGGGGTTATGGACATTGGGGAGGGTATGTGCTATGGTGAGTGCTGTGAAGTGTGTAAACCTGGCAATTCACAGACCTGTACCCCTGGGACTAATAATTATATGTTTATAAAAAATTTAAAAACAAATTATTTTTAAAAAGAACCAAATTGTGAATTTTTATTCCTATCTCATTAATTCAATAAACTTTTACCAAGGGAAAAAAAAAAAGAATGGGAGAAGATATTCACAAATGATATATCAAATGAAGGGCTAGTATCCAAAATCTATAAAAAACTTATCAAAATCAACATCCAAAGAATAATCCAATCAAGAAATGGGCAGAGGACATGAACAGACATTTCTGCAAAGAAGACATGCAGATGGCCAACAGACACATGAAAAAGTTCCCACATCATTCAGAATCAGGGAAATACAAATCAAAACTACAATGAGATACCACCTCACACCAGTCAGAATGGCTAAAAATAACAAGTCAAGAAAGGACAGATGCTGGTGAGGATGTGGATAACAGGGAACCCTCCTACACTGTTGGTGTGAATGCAAGCTGGAACGGCCACACTGGATAACAGTATGGAGGTTCCTCAAAAAGTTGAAAATAGAGCTACCATATGACCCAGCAATCGCACTACTGGGTATTTACCCTAAAGATACAAATGTAGTGATCTGAAGGGGCGCATGTACCCAAGTGTTTATAGCAGCAATGTCCAAACTATAGAAAGAACCTAGATGTCCATCAGCAAAAGAATGGATAAATAAATAAATAAAAATTAAATAAATAAATAAATAAATAAACACACACACACACACACATATACAATGGAATACTATGCAGCCATCAAAAGAAATGAAATCTTGCCATTTGCAATGATGTGGATGGAACAAGATGGTATTATGCTGAGTGAAATAAGTCAATCAGAGAAAGTCGATTATCATATGCTCTCCCTGATGTGAGGAATTTGAGAAGCAGGACAGGGGGTTTCAGGGGTAAGGAAGGAAAAATGAAACAAGATGGGATCAGGAGGGAGACGAACCATAAGAAACTCTTAATCTCACAAAATAAACTGAGGGTTGCTGGGGGAGAGGGGTATGGAGAAGTTGGTCAGGTTATGGACATTGGGGAGGGTATGTAATATGGTGAGTGCTGTGAAATGTATAAGCCTGATGATACACAGTCCTATACCCTGGTACAAATAATACATTATATGTTAATAAAAATAACTTAAAAAGAAGAAATGAAAAGATTTTCTCTCCTTCCTCCTCTACCCCTCCCCCTCCTCATGTGCATGCACATGCACATACACACTTTCCCCCCTCTTAAATAAATAAAAAATACTATTCTTTAAGTATTTAAGATTTAAGAATTTAAGTATTTAAGATTAAAAACTTAATATGAGACCCAAAACCATAAAAACTCTAGAGGAGAACACAGGCAGTCATTTCTCTGGCATCCGCCATAGCAACATTTTTCTAGGTATGTCTCCTAAGGTAAGGGAAACAAAAGCAAAAATAAACTACAGGGATTACATCAAAATAAAAAACTTTTGCACAGTAAAGGAAACTATCAACAAAACAAAAAGACAACATACTTAATGAGAGAAGATTTTGCAAATGATTTATCTGATTAAGGATATTATCAAAAATATATAAAGAACTTACAAAATTCAATGCTCAAAAACCAATCTAATGATACAATAATTCCACTATTCTTTACCCAAAGAAAACAAAAAGACTTATTTAAAAAGATACATGCACCTCTATGTTTATTGCAGATTTACTTACAATAGTCAAGATATGAAAGCAACCTAAGCAATCATACATAGATGACGATGTAAGGAAAATATGGAATATTACACAGCCATGAAAAAGGAAGAGAGCATGCCATTTGAGACAACATGGATGGACCTAGAGGGTATTATGTTAAGTGAAATAGTTAAACTAAGAAAGCCAAATACCATATAATTGCTTTCATTAGTGGAATGTAAATCAACAATAAAGGAATAAGAAAAAGCAGAATCTGACCTATGAATACAGAGAACAAACTGATGGCTACCAGAGGGAGGAGGCATGGGGGATGAACAAAATGTGTGAAGGGAGGGAAAGATACAGGCTTGCAGTTATGGTATGAATATGTCACAGGGATGACAGACAGAGCCTAAGAAATATAGTCAATGATACTATAATAGTGATAGAACAGGTGGTAGTTACGTGAACATATATAAACTTGTCAAATCACTAAATTGTACACATGAAATTAATGTAACATAGCATGATCATATGAATACTGTCTCACTTCACAGGTCACTGTTTTCTTTCAATATTTCCCACTTAATACATGCAGGCTATATATTTCAAAAGCTTTATTATATCCTACTTTATGTATATACCATAATTTATTTACTCATTTCTTCCCTAAAAGTGCTGTCACAACATGACCTTGTTGTTATCCCTCTTTCATATACCTCAGTCATGATGATCAGCATCATGAGATAGCATTAACCATGTCCTCTTTCTTGAAAAACTCTATTCTCTTCACTTTCTTGACCCACTGTCTCCTGGGTTTCCCCACATCCCTTTTTGTCATCTCATTTTTTTCCTCCCGTTGGATGATTGCATATATTTTTCTGATTTTGATTACAAGTTGGCAAGGTTTTTCTCCTGAACTTCAGACCTATAACTGGATAAATCCACTCAGATATCCCACTGGAAGCCATTGTTTATTTTGCTCAAAACTGAAAGTTTCTTGTCCACATTTGACCTTGGTCTCTTGTATAACAATGTCAGCATAAGCATGGTCCTTGACTCCATCACCTCCACAACTAATCTACCATGAACTATTGTGTAATTTCCTCCTAGGTAAACCTTGAATCAAACCACTTTTTCCTATCTCTAGTCATCACACTTTATCACCCATTTTCTAAATTGAATCCTGTTAATCTTCCCAAAACCAAATAGGATTATGCAACTTCTTTACCTGACAAGCTTAAGTGGCTTCATATGATTCTTTAGATCAAATAATCCAATCTCAACGTACCTCATGAAGCCTAGCATTTCAATTTCTTCACATATCTATCATATTCATATTGACACAAATGCTTTCATCAAAACATTTAAAGATAGAAAAAGTTGAAAATGGAAATTAATTATATTTCTCCTTTACCTGACAAGCTTAAGTGGCTCCATATGATTCTTCAAATCAAGTAACTTATAAGCCTATCATTTCAATTTCTTCACACACTTATCATATTCATATTAACACAAACATGTTCATCAAAATGTTTAAAGATAAAGTTGAAAATGGAAATTAAATATATTTCTCTTGATATCTTAAACACCTTTATCTACGTTTGGATACATTACCATTGATAAAATAGAAAATCTTGAAATTAGAAAAACAAATTGGATCTCACAGTCTTAACATGAGGATAGAAGAAGACACTGACATTGAAGAGTAAATAAAGTTCTTATTTTAAGAATAAATTTTATAAATTACAAGGCAAAAGTTCCCTCTGAAACCCAAAATGGATGAGAAACACAGTACTTTCTTAAAGCTTGCAAAAATAGATTGCATTTAATAGAAGTTAATGTCTATCCAACTGAACCAAATAAATCACACAGATTCTGTTTTCTTCTTTGATCAGTTGAGTTGTTGGTCAAAGAGATGCAGAAGATATAGGTTATCTAAATTTAAAGGTATTGACATCATTTTTCCATCAATTATTTCATTTCTTATGGTTTATTTTGGTTGACAGAGAAATATGGGCTGGATAAATGACACACCTTATGTAAATGAAATGTGAAACTTTCACAGAAAAAAAGTGAAAAGTGAAACTTAAACAAACAATAAGCTACAGGGAAATTTCAAGAAGTATGAAATAAAAATGACTTCTTCAGGACCCCCATATGATTAATGTCTTTATTGATAACTTGGATCAATACTTAAAAAGCTTATTAAGCAGGTTCCTGTAATATACTTCTGAGGAACAGTGATTTTACATCATTAGTAGAGTGTGAATTAAAGAAACGTTAAGATAATGCTGAGAAAAATATCCAGAATACAGCAAAAAGAGAAAAAAGATATGGAAGAGCTAGTCAGATAGATCTGGTAGAGATGAGAATTCCACAGCACATTTAATTGAAGTTCTAGAAAGAGAATAAAGAAGAGAGTGTAGAAAAAGTAAATATTTAGAGTGTATTCTGAAGCTGAAAAAAGAAATACTCGGCTTGAAAAAGAACAAGTCCTAAGCAGAAAAATAAAAACAAATCCATAATAAATGGACTATAGTTGAACTACAGAATACCAAAGACAAAGAGAAAACTTCAAAATTAGTTGGGGAGAAAAGAGAAATTACCAAAATAGAAACAGTAGACTGCCAATACCCAGTAGAAAATAATGGAATAATATCTTCAAAGTGTAGAGGAATAATTACTCAGAAAATAGTCTAAATTTATCTTAAATATGATTAAACAGAATAGAAGTCAACTTGGATATTTTAAATATCTTGATCTCTGTTAAAAGAGCCATTAAGGCATGTAGTTCAGCATGGAATAAATTCTCAGAAGGGAAGAGTGATACTTCAGAAACAATGATGAACAAAGAAATGAACACGTATGTACATCTAAGTAAACACTGCCTATAAAAGTAATAGCTAAAATGAGAATGATAATAGTAACAATACTAATGACAAATTTAAGGCATTGATAAAAAATAAAGGTGAAAAAAATGCTAAAATATGGACAATGACATAATCATAAAATATGAAAGCATTGTAAGAGATAAAGCATATTGAGGGAAATAGAAAGACTGATAAATCTGACCATATTTAAGTTTAAAATTACCCCCAGTTCAGCAAGTCACTAAACAATTACATATAAGATATTTAACAAAATAAAGGTAGTAACTTCAGTCTATGTTTTTAAAATGACATCACTAAGGGGCACCTGGGTGGCTCAGTCAGTTAAGCATCTGCCTTGGGCTCAGGTCATGATCCTGGGGTCCTGGGACTGAGTCCCTAGATGGGCTCCCTGATCAGCAGGAAGTCTGCTTCTCCCTCTGCCCCTGCCCCTTCCTCCACTTGTGTGTGCTCTCCCTCTCTCAAATAAATTTTAAAAATAAATAAATAAAAGACACCAAAGTTAAGTAGCATTAAATTTTACTTAAATTTAGAAGTAAATTATAATGTAGATAAAAACTTTGAATTTTTCTTTTAGTTTTATATGCTATGTTTTATTATTTTTTTTAACATTTAACATTATATTAGGTTCAGGTATATATCATGATTTGACATTTGTATTTATTATAAAATGATCACCACAATAAGTCTAGTTAATATCCATCACAATAGTTATAAAAAATTGTTTTCTTGTAATGAAGACTTTTAAGATCTACTCTTACCAACTTTCAAATTTGCAACACAGTATTAAATCTAGTTTTAATTTTCTTAAATATTAGAAGAGTGTTTTGTACACAATAGACACACAGTAGTAGGTTTTAAATGAAGATTTGAGCAGCTGAAACAATTTGAGTTTAATAGCAAATAATAAAGAAAAGGGATTTATAGTTCAAAGTACAGCTAATAGTATCACTTTGGTTTTTGTTTTTGTTCTTAGTATTCTATTAAAATTTTAAGTTGTATGACTTTTTGGAGTTTATATTTTATACCAAATTTGTCAGTGCTATATTGTTTTATTGAAAACTGAGATCTCTGAGTTTTACATAATGTATTCTAATTATTTCAAGTTCCAACGATGGTTACTCTACCTTACCAGCATTCCTATCTTTAAAATTAAAAATCTGTTTCTGGTACAGAGAAATGGATTTATAGATATTTTGCTTCTCAAATTAGAAAAGCTATTTTTAGTCTTTGTTAGATTAATTGCTACATCTTAATTTCTTATTTTTAAAGAGAAAATAAGATGAATACACTGTTAAAAATTTTGTGGGTTACCTGATTCTACAAAATAAAGATCGCATTGACCTGATTAGAATGTATTCTCTTCCTATATATTGTGAGCTAGAGACGTTAGATATGCCTCCAGAAACCATATGTCTCACAAAATACTTGATTTTTTTTTTTTAAATGCAATGCTATAGTTTAAAATGAAGGATTTGGAAAACTTTGTTTGAATTTGGTACCAATTTCTTTGCTGGAAAACAGTCTCTTCTAAAATAATGCTGAATTTAAATATGTAGCTGCTCCTAACTTGTACCAGAATTGGATTTCTGACAAAACGAAGTAATGCCTCCATAGATTCATTTTCACTTTTCAAAGAAATTAGAAACTTTAGTGACTCACAAAGCAGAACATGTTAAAATGTTCAAACTGACAAAATAATATGAATGCATATTTATCTTAGCTGACATTTAAAATCATATTAGCAGCAGTGTTTGATTCCTTTAGCTGCTCTGGTTACTGCTTAATTGGACTAATATGATTAATCTAATAAAACATAATACAGTAATTTGTCAGGAATTACAGTCTTAAAACATGAAATTACTTTAAACCTTTTTAAATAAATCTTGAGAAACTAAGAGTCAAACATCAGTTTTAATTGATGCTTATTTGTCCTTAATTGTTTACTCAATACCCAGAAAGTTAATAAAAGCAAAATGGTTTTTATATTTATTTTATTCCATTTGTTTGTTTGTTTATTTATTTATTTATTTATTTATTTATATAAGTAGGATCCAGCTCAGCCTGAAGCCCAGGGCAGGGCTTTAACTAACTACCCCAAGATCAAGATCTAGGCTGAGATCAGGAGTCAGATACTTAACCAAATGAGCCACCCAGTGCCCCTGCAAAATGCCTTTCTAAATGCAATTTCTCTTTGATCTCTTTTAGCAAATATTTACAAAGAAAAAAAAAAATCACACATTCGAACTTCTGATGTATAAACCGATACAGTCAATGTCTTGGCTTCCCTAATGAGGCTTAAGTTTCTTAATTAAAAATCATGTTTTATCTCATCCAAAGATGAGTCTAACTTTTGAAGTTGATAAACATCAGAAGCCTCCAAGAGTAGAGCCAAAACAATAAAAAATAAATTTAAAGATATTAGTTCAGAACTACTTATCTACAATCATATAAGAAAACTTCTACAGTCATAACTCAGTTTAAATAAGGACAAAGTTTTACAGATCATCTTGTGATTTAAAGTGTCTTTATGCAATAGAACCAACTCTTTTTTTTTTTTTTTTTTAAGATTTTGTTTATTTATTTGACAGAGAGCAAGATCACAAGTAGGCAGAGAGGCAGGCAGAGAGAGAAGGGGAAACAGGCTCCCTGCTGAGCAGATAGAGCCCAATGTGGGGTTCGATCCCAGGACCCTGAGATGATGACCTGAGATGAAGGCAGAGGCTTAACCCACTGAGCCACCCAGGCGCCCCAACAGAACCAACTCTTATTTGAAATCCTCATTTACATGGCTCAGTCAGTTAAGCGTCTGACTCTTGATCTGGGCTCAGGTCTTGACCTCAGGGCCCCACCTCACAGGCTTGGATCCTGCTTAAGATTTTCTCTCTCCCTTCCCCTGTGCTCCTCCCTTCCCTTCCACTGAAAGTAGCTACAGTCCTGGATCCTTACTGTATCAACCTGTGTCATTCTCCAACCCTCTCCCAAAGAACTGTCAAAATTCTAAGGCTCTCACAAACATAGTTTGAAAACCATGGAATCCCATCACTTTATGAAAACATTAAAGACAGAGAGTCAAACAATAGCAGGCTTAGGACTAGAATTCTCATCTTCAGCTTTCTTCTTCTTATTAGTGAGATGCAAGGAAGCAGTGCGATGTAAGTCATTGAAAGTATGGTTTCAGAACTGAACAAACCTGAATTTGATCCTGGCTCCACGACTGGGAGGAGATGGCTTAAAAAGGACTCACCACAGTCCTTCTACATACTGAGTGCTCAAAAAATATTCAATCTTATAACTGCTATTTCAGAGCTTAACACACTGTACTTGGGCGGAAATTCCAAAGTAACATACATGTTTCAACAAATGAAAGGGGAGGAATTGGGCAGTTTGAGAATAATATAGAAGAAATCAAAATGAAACACCATTCCTTATACAAAGGGATTTAAGAAATGGAACAGGAATAAACACAGGGCAAAAGAAGAGAACTAGAATTTAAAGATACCCACAATCTCATATTAGCTGAAGTCCTGCCCAACCTCTCTAGAGTTCCTTTCTGATGTTATTGTTTTGGGGTTTTTTTAAATATGTGCTGAAACCTTTCCCCCCACCTCTGCCTCTGTAGTTACTAATGATCATGAAAGGGAGAAAGCTCTGCCTGATTTGGTTCTATTTCAGGGAGCTGGCTGTCCCTTGTGCAGAAGCTGTTCTTGACCCATCACTCAAAGGGGGAACCACTGATTTACAATGCAGTTGACAATTGTGCAAGGGGGTTTGACTCACTCTGATGAAAACTGATCCTGAAAAGGGGACCAGAGCCATAAGTTAAGGTTTTCTCAGTTCCTTGACACAGAGTCAAGCAGTGGTAAATACATCCTGCTGGATATCAAAGCAATCTTCCTACCTGAAGAGGCTTCATGTACTATAGCTTTTAGAGATGATTCAATCACTTGACAGTTCACAAACACTGCTATTCCCATGACATATAATAAACCTGGTTGAGCTGAAGGAGAATGGTGTGTGAATTCTGTTCCTTCACAAATGCTGAACTACCATTAAGCTCATTTTCTCTCTAGGCTAATGGCGTGGTTAGCACACTGATTTTATTTTCCTTCACTTTTGTGGTCATATAATTTTTAATGTTCCCTGGCCTTTTCCTCCCAATTGGCTTTGATTGGGACTACAGAGTTGGAAGTCCCAGCCAAAACCCACTTAGATAGATGAAGGGTCTCTAAGGTGGAGACCTATCTTCTGCATGTCTCTAATGTCTAAGAAGTGTCTTCCATATTTGCTACAATGGGATCTTGTCACTTTTTTTTTTTTTAGATTTATTTATTTATTTATTTGACAGATCACAAGTAGGCAGAGAGGCAGGCAGAGAGAGAGAGAGAGATAGGAGGAGGAGGAAGCAGGCTCCCTGCTGAGCAGAGAGCCTGATATGGGGCTTGATCCCAGGACTCTGGGATCATGACCTGAGCTGAAGGCAGAGGCTTTAACTCACTGAGCCACCAAGGTGCCCTGGGATCTTGTCACTCTTACTGAACAAAAAGTAGGTGGTACATCTTAGTAAAGCACTTTCAGCAATAGGCTGTGCATATATACACATACCCATTTATAAAAATGGGCAGGTCCAGATATACAGGAATTTAAGGGAGGAATAATAATGATTGAATGTTAGTATTTCCAAGTAGAAGGTGATCATTAATCTGAGTTTTGATAGTTTAGCATAGTCTCATAAATGACATAACTATCATGAAGATTAACCCAGAAAATAAATCCTATTGTATTTGTTAGGAATCAATAAAAGATGTTAACTCTTTCAGAAAATCAAAATATAAACATTCACACTACTCAAGGTATTTGAATCATTAATACAAAACAACAATGTGAATACACATGTTTCGCTCATGGTGCAAATATGTGACTATTTCACTATGTATTTTAATGACCAAGACCTTTAGTATTTGAAATACTTATTATTCCCTTAGAAATTAACACTTTATATTGATTAGGGAAAAATCAAGGCTTAATATCAGCATTTGAATATTATGTGGGTGGGTTTTATTATCTATGAATTTAATTTCAGGTTAGTTGAAAGGGAATTTCAAAATATGTTATTAAAAAGGAATCTAATAGGGCTGAGAACTACTTTCCTGAAGCGAACTGACAAAATTACTGCTGAACAAATTTTCTGGTTACGAAAGTGATACAGGCTTTGTACTAGCTACCTACAGGCTGCTATAAAACACACAAACACACACACACACACACACACACACACACACACACACATTGGGTGACTATAAAGAACAGAAGTTTCCTTCACTGCTCTAGAGGTTAGAAGGCTGAAATCAGGGCAGTGGCATGGCTATGATCACTCGGGAAACCTTTTTTTTTTTTTTAAGATTTTTATTTATTTATTTGAGAGAAACTGCAAGAGAGGGAACACAAGCAGGAGAGTGGGAGAGGGAGAAGCAGGCTCCTGCTGAGCAGGGAGTCTGACACAGGATGATGGGATCAAGACCTGAGTGGAAGGCAGAAGCTTAATGACTAAGCCTCCCAGGTGCCCTTCTCAAGAAACTTCCAAGGGAGAATCTTTCTTTGCCTCTTCCAACTTCTGGAAACCCCAGGCATTCTCAAATCTCTGCCTTGTCTTCATATAACAATATCCCCTCCTACTGTGTCTTCTCTTCCTACAATCATACCAATTATACTGGATTAGGGTCTCCCCTAAGGACCTCATCAGAACTTGATTACATCCACAAGACTCTATTTCCAAGTAAAATCATATTCACAGGTACTGGGGGTTAGGACTTCAGTGTATCTTTTGAGGGGAAACAATTCAACCCGTAGCAGGCTCATTTTAAAAGTACAGAATGTAGAGAATATTTCCAAGTACTTCTTATTGCAAATAAACTTGAATATAATTTTTTGCCACAATATTTTTCTATTTCTTTAGCAGTGAAATATGAAGAAATATTTTTAAATACAAGTTAGATTAACATGTTTAAGTTCTTACTGCATACAGCCAAATTGCTTTACAGACAAGTTACACTGTTTATGCTCCCTATTCAGTAAAGTTCATGTCAGTTCATACGCCCTCCAGCATTGCTCATAGCCTTGACCTATCGACCTAATGAAGTCTGGGGTTTCTACATATTTGTTTACTTACACAATTAATGAAAGTAAGCTAGTACTGACAAATGGTATATTATGATAGAATAAATCAGCCTAATCTTAATTAGTCCATGGTGGTTCTGAGGACACATTTTCCATGATAATAGTGGTATACCATTTGCCATTACAAATTGAAACAAGTAGAAATTCTAGAGAATTTTATAAACAGTATGCAAAATTACACTGTAAACAAAACTGAAAAGTAAATGAACATTTATTTTATATTAAAGTTTTTACTAAATTGAAAGATAATTTTAATACCTATATATGTCACTTTTCTTCCCCAAACTATTAATATATAGGATATACATGTATCCTATTGGTTCTGCTCTCCTAGAGAACAGACATACAGAAGGCTAAGCAGCAGTGAATTTAGCAGTGAATTTTACCACAAGAACAGTATAGTTAAAGTTAAGGTACCACTACAGATATCCTGACCTTGGACACCTGCCTTTCCTGCCACACCACCATGAACACGGATATTCCTTGTGACCATTACAGTATTTGTGACTCTTTTGCTGTGAATACCCTTCAGCTGTCTTAACATCTTCGTTTTAGTCACTCCAAATGCAAAGTCCCGTGTGGAAGCATCTAGTTGACCAGTGTCAGAAGGTAGGGAGAGGTAATGCTCAGCCCCCTTTATTTTCTCTGGAAAGGACAGCCCAGAATCCCACCAAAGACCACACAAGGAAAATCCCCTCCAACTTTTGAAGGGTATTCAGATAGTGGCCAGCAAAATGAATGCCAACATCAACTACTATGGCAATCAGAGCCCCTGGTAAGACTTTACCTATCTGCTTCATTTCCCCAAATTTCTCATGATACTTCTCCTCAGTGAAGAGTGTCTATATATGTTCCTTCCTCCTTTGCCTACCTCTTAGTAATCATTCCTATCTCAGGTGAGTATCATTTCCCCTGGAAAGGACCCACATGCTAGGATAAATGATCCTCATATACTGATAGGACCATATAACTTCCTTTTTACCACTGACTGAAGTCATAATTTTATGTTAGCTGTTATGATTGCTTGATTAACATCTATCTTCTGCACTAGATTTTAAGATACATGAATTATGTAGTCATGTCTATTCTTGCTCATTTTTACAACCACATGGTTCACACGGAATGACAAATTATTGGAGGCAACTCAAGAATGAGCTATTAAAAGCCGTAAGAAGTACTTTTCAGTGAGATTTAACAGTAAAGAAAAGGTAAACTTTGAATAAGTAAAGCTTGTATTGGATTTCTAGGAAGTAGAGATCTGGTTAATTTGGAAGAATGCAATTAGTGAATGCCTTATTCTGATTTTCTAAGATGGCTCTGTCTTTTTGGGATGCCAATTATGATCAGACTGGAAATAAAACTTCTGAAATTTTCTTTTTTTAAAATTATAATCTGGAAAGCATCTGTGGTTTTAACAAACACATAGGAATGTGAATTTTACCTGGTCAGGTCATAGACACTTTCACGAGCCAGTACAATATTTCTAGAGTTATCTGAACAATTAGTATAAAGGTGATATACTGTTGATATCTCTGTCCTGGAGAATTCTAGAAATTATAGACACTGGAATTCTGAATTACTCCTAAAGTTGAGTAAAACTTCCACTAACAGAAAACTTGGTAGGAAGATTTCCACTGAAGGCACAGAGAACAGAGGTAGTAATATTGAAAAGTTCTCTATTCCTCAAATTCAAGTTATGTGTGTGTGTGTGTCTAAAATGTGTATTTATATACACACATATATACACATACACATACACACACACACATATAAAACATATATACAAACATTTATAATAGGTTTCAAATAAATGTTTAAATAGGTCACCAAGAAGCATGTGAAGGAATTCTCATACTAGTGTGCTAAAAAGAACATTTCCTGCATTAAAATTTGTCTTCCTGTGCTTCTCTCACCTATTTTAATTATATTCTACCTGAAAGATGATATATATTCTGAGGATGTCATCATGAGTTTTATTTTCAGTTAATTGAACTCTACTGTGACTCAAGCATAAGCTCTTTCCCTACTCTTTTGGGAAACACCTTCATAGATATTAAGACTAATGATGAAAAGTCCTTCCAACGTTGAAGAGAAATCAATTCTGAACAAGTTAAAAAGAAAAAATCAAATAGCCAAAGTTCTAACAACAACAACAAAAAAATCAATGTCACCAGTAACACTGAAAGATGTTGCTTATAGGAAGTTGACTATTATAACAAAATGGAAAATGACACTGAAAAAGTTTCAAGTTTTAGAGTTTCTTTAGTAAATGTCATAATAAACAAGTCAAAAAAAGTCAGATGCTATCTAACCACACTCCTTTTGGATTCTTGGAGGAAGGTGACCTTCTTTATTGCTAAATTCAGGATGCTATTTGAAGTATTGTTGACACTCTGAAAATGTGAAGAACTAAACAGATTTTATAGAAAAACCAAACATTTATATGCCTCAAAATAATGTTCTATACAACTAGTTAAAAATATTCTAAATTATTCAGCTACCTTTAAATACATCCAAAATTAAAAATAGAAAAGAATTATCTTTCTTCCCTATGAAGAAATAATTGTAGTGCACTCTCTACATTCCAGGAACAGTGGGAGATAACTAGAGCTATCTCCTCTAGTCTGCATAAATCTGAAAAGTTCACATATCGCAATTGATAATTCTCTTTTAATCCAGAAGCATACTCTCCATCTTCTTTCTCCCCCATGAATTTTATTTGTTGAAGAAATAAAGTAGTTTGAAACTGCTCATAGTCAAATTTACATTAAGTTTTTTTTTTTTAAGATTTTATTTATTTAAAAGAGAATGAGAGAGAGAGGATGAGAAGGGGGAGGGTCAGAGCGAGAAGCAACTCCCCGCTGAGCAGGGAGCCCAATGTGGGGCTTGATTGTGGGACTCCCGGATCATGACCTGAGCCAACAGCAGTTGCTTAACCAACTGAGCCACCCAGGCACCCCTATGTTAAGTTTTTATTCTGTTCATTTTTACAACTACTTCAAAGATAGTGTTACTTTCTCCACCCCAAGACACATAATATCCTGGTATCTCTTTTTCTGTGATATAGGTAGCTACTCACATATGCTTGTTTCTCTCTTTGCACCAGTTTTCATGTGAGTAAGTCCACTGACATGATCTAATAATAATGAACTATTAGTTCTTATTTTAGTATAATTATACTCAGAGATCTAAACATATTTGATGTGATCCAATCATTTGTGGTCTCTGATAATCTAATTATCTAATATTTTGCCAGTGAGAACCTCCTTTATACAAGCACTTTGGGCATAACCTCTTGGTCTCTGGTATAACAGGTTACAGCTCATCTTGCACATTTCCTGCCCCAGCCCTGAATTCAGCTCATTCTCCAAAGTAAACCTGTTCCTCCTACTGGGAAATTACATTTTACACACAATGTAGGCATTTGATGGCATGGCTTTTCAGAAGTTAAAAAAGAGCCTTTTTCAGGGATTTGAGAAAACAGAAAATTTCTCCTTTTCATCAAAGCTCTTAGATCATCAACTAAAGGTATTTTCAAATGATTTCCTTGTTAAGTGCATAAAACAATAAAAGAGTAAGTAAGGAATATCATACAAATCTTAAAAGCATAGTCAAACAAGACACTAACCAACTTTATTTCCTGTACTATATTCAGCTTCCAGATTTTTGTAAGGTTATTCAATGCTTTTTCCAGGTATTATCATCAGCCGCCTTCACAGCCTGCTTTCCTGGCTTTCTGCCTCATGGTCCAGTGTTTCCCCCCCCCACTATTGTGTTGCCCACGGATGACAAATGACTTTTTCAAATATCCCTCACAATGGGCCTGAAAAATCTGAGGCAAAAGGCAGAAAACTTAGATATCTTTTTCTCTAGAAATACAGTTTTTATGTTAGAATTTTATTTTCAGTTCTAGTGAGTGACACTACTTTACAGACCTTGATGTGTCAGGTAATTTGGGAGAAACATTGTCACGTATACTTTTTTTTTTTTAAGATTTTATTTATTTAGTTGTCAGGGAGAAAGAAAGCACACAAGCAGAGGCAGGCAGAGGGAGAAGCAGGCTTCCCGGTAAGCAAGAAGCCTGATAGGGAACGCAATCCTAGGACCTGGAATCATGACATGAGCCAAAGGCAGATGCTTAACCAACTGGGCCATCCAGGTGTCCCCACATATAGTATTTTATTGCTAACTTGTAATACACTTCTAAAATCCTCATGTAATTAAAATACTTCACATCTTGTTAAAAAAAAAAAAAGACTGGGGATTCTGACAATGCAGTAAGTTATAGAAAATTACGTTTCTAAAAACTTTAACAAAAATAAAACAGGGCGCCTGGGTGGCTCAGTGGGTTGGGCCGCTGCCTTCGGCTCAGGTCATGATCTCGGGGTCCTGGGATCGAGTCCCATGTCAGGCTCTCTGCTCGGCAGGGAGCCTGCTTCTCTCTCTCTCTGCCTGCCTCTCTACTTGTGATCTCTCTGTCAAATAAATAAATAAATAAATCTTTAAAAAAAAAATAAAACAATGAATACAGTACACTAAAATATTCAACACGTCTTACATTAGCCTCTCCCATTACTTTGTGGAATATATGGGTTACATTTAATAACAGCTTTACCTTATAATAATGGAATTCTTATTTCTGGGAATTGAATGTTTTCCTTTTCCTTTTTTTTAAATAAGGTATTTATAAAATTTCTTGTTTTGTCACTGATAATTGAAACATTAAGATGTTTATACTTGATTATGTGTGTACATGAGAAAGTCAGAGAGTGAAGCTGAGGAGGAGAGAAACCCACATGCAT
The DNA here is from genome assembly GCF_011764305.1 of Mustela putorius furo. Taxonomy (NCBI): domain Eukaryota; kingdom Metazoa; phylum Chordata; class Mammalia; order Carnivora; family Mustelidae; genus Mustela; species Mustela putorius. The sequence goes on from NW_025421987.1 coordinate 18,663,182, forward strand.
TCTCACTGCTTTCAAATAGAAAAACCTGGAATTGTGCCTGCCTCCAGCACCCCACGGTAATCTCTATAAAAGGAATATATGAGTTTGGATGCTTCCGAGGGCAAAAGCTCTGAGAGATCGCCACTGAAGCCAATCAGATAAACATAGTCACATACATACTTTCAAAACTATTTCCATTTAATGCCTACAGTGATTCATGCCAATATACACCAAACACTGGAGAATTCTGGTCTGGCTCTACCAGTCTCTGTTAAATGTCTCACCTGCTTCCCTCCTAATGGGAGTGCAGTTCTAATGCCTGCATTCACATTTTTTTCAGCATCCTTTATTTCTTTCAGAACTTTTCCATCACATAACCCTCTAATTCTTCTTCAGTTCTGCTGGATCTCTTTAAATTCCTAAATCTGTCTTTCCTTGTTGATTATAAGTAATGAGTCACACCTGTGAATTTGCTTGCTGTCCAATAAACGTTTTTATAGTTGAGGAAAAGGTTACAGAAGTAAACTAAACCCACGAAGACAGACCTGAATGAATACCTAAGGCAAGCTCTCCGAGAAGCTTTATTACAATTAAAGAAACGCTAGACTGTTCTCATGGTTCAGAGTTTATGGAACATTAAAATACTTGATGAGAAGCGAGGAATTCTGGCTCTTCATTAAATGCTTTGTAATTTGCACCATTCTGTGTCTATTTTAAGGTTATAGTGAATTTAAGTAGATGACTCCTGACCTTGTCATTATTAACACATGAAGATGTCTCCAATCCTTAAAAAACAAGGGGTAATAGTTGAGAAAGGTTAATGTAGTCAGCTGGCTACATTGTTGGGCTTCGTTAACTTTAATAGCATAATACAATAAAAATTTAGTATTATCACAAATTTTTTTCTTTTCCATAAATTGATCCTTTCTTTTCTTTCCCTGAGGTTTTCGTTCCATGGACCACAAATTACTGTTAATTATACATAGAGGGTTTTATCTCCTGCAAATAACAAGTGAAGATAGTGATATCCAGGTATCTTTAGGGCACTTGGGTTGCACAGTTGGTTAAGCATCTACTTTCGGTTCAGGTCATGATCTTGGGGTCCTGGGGTTGTGCTTCTGAGCAGGGAGGCTGCTTCTACCTCTGCTGCTCCCTGGCTTGTGTGTGCACTCTCTCTCTCAAATAAATAAAATCTTATTAAAAAAAAAAAGATATATTTGTCTTCACAAGCTTCATAATACTCATTACATTTCTTTCATTAATATTTTTCTTCAATAAATTCCCTTCTTCCTACTTTGAGAACAGATTTTTCCCCCTATATTTAATATCATGTAACCAGGCAACACTGATACAGTGTTGGAGTTTTGGTTTCCTTATGTCCAATAAGAATTTTGTTCCCTTTGAGACTCTATACTTGTTTCAAAGGCAGTGAAGATTGACCTTAGCATATTTTAAACTTTTAAAAATATATTTTTTTAACTAGGTGAACTCTTATTTGTTCTCTACAGATTCTTTTAAAACTGAGAATTTAAAGATCCAAACAAGAATGGAATATTTTAGTAAAGAATGTGTAAATTGATATTTGATTTGATGAGCTGCTATAATGTAAAATTTGTTCCAGCACATCAACATTTATGAAATTGTGATTCTCAACTTTATTTCTACTTCACAAAGTTTTGTTTTACTGAAACCTGTGAGTTTCACTTATAACAATGAAGACTGAGGAGGGGTATGGACTTGCAATGGTTGATGTTTTTAAGATTTTTAAAAAAAAATTTTTTTAAGATTTTATTTATTTATTTGACACAGAGAGAGAGAGAGAGAGAGAGACCATGCAAAAGCAGGCAGAGTGGCAGGCAGAGGCAGAGAGAGAAGCAGTCTCCCCACTGAGCAAGGAGCCTGATGCAAGACTAGAACCCAGGACCCTGGGATCATGACCTGAGCCAAACCAGCGGCTCAACCAACTGAGCCACCCAGGCAACCCAAGATTTTATTTTTTTAAGTAATCTCTACACTCAGTGTAGGGCTTTAACCTGCAACACCAAGATAAAGAGTCACAGGCTTGAACCTATAATCCCATGATCAAGAGTCACAGGCCCTAGGAGCAATTCCTCCTTTTTTTTTTTTTTTTTTTTTTTTTTTTTTTTTTTTTTAAGTAGGCTCCAGGCCCTGTGTGGAACGCAATGCGGGATTGAACTCACTACCCTAAGATCAAGACCTAAGCCAAGATCCAGAGTGGGATGCCAAACTGACTGAGCCACCCAGGCACCCCAAACTCATGGTAACTCTTAAGAACCTCCCAGTGTCCATCCATTATTTGATGAGCTAATACCTCTTTTTAAATGCAAAGAATTTAGAGGACTGAATTCACCTTGCCTATTTTAAAGAATCAAACTGGGGTTTGGCTCTACTCTAACCACAAAGGCCAAATATGCTAATTAAGGCTTGAAGAGACTAGGCAAAATACAAAGCAAGAGGGCAGATCTGGGTGGGGTTGGAGGAATTTGATCAAAAACTAAATAAATGTTAGTGTGTTCAAATGCTGATTTAGACTGGACATGGGTTAATGAAAACGTAGGGAAAACCAGAAAAATTCAGAAAGGGGTGGGAGGAAGAGAACAAAGATATGGATTAGTTCAGAGTCTTAATGGCAATCATTGTGGCAATGAGACTCTAACATTGGCTACAAAGAATGCATGTCCTGGAATGGACCTGCATTTTTGGTTGACAGGAGAATAAACAAGCAAAAGGGTATTTCCTCTTTACTACTTTCATAATGTTTCACTATCTGACCTCTGTTATTTTTTTTTAAAGATTTTATTTATTTATTTGACAACCAGAGATCACAAGTAGGCAGAGAGGCAGCCAGAAAGAAAAAGGGGAAGTAGGCTTCCTGCTGTGCAGAGAGCCCAATGTGGGGCTGGATCCCAGGACCCTGGGATCATGACCTGAGCCAAGGCAAGAGGCTCAACCCACTGAGCCACCCAGGCCCCATAGACCTTTGCTATTTTAATTGAATTTTCCACAATGCTTCCTTAAAAGACTTCTTAACAATGGGTTTAACTATCACCAATGTGACTTGTAAACCCTTTTAAAACAAACCATTTGTGAAGGACATATTCAAGGGGAGTTATTCTATCCATTCTTTGTTCTGTTCCACACCTTCATCCCACATGGTCCAGCTCAGTTTCTTCTGTCAACTTTTAAGATATCAAATTTGAATTCATTTCTCAAGCCCAGACTTGACTAAGGTCCAAACAGACTAAGGTCCAAATCTCCCCACCAAATCTCTTCCTTTTCTTTCTGGAAAGAGAGGAGCAAAGAAGAACTATCACATCTGCTCATCCCCCTGCACCTGCTTTTAAACTCCAGCATCCTCACTAGTCTCAGGATGGAGCCAGCTGCTTTTCATGCTTCTTATTCACTTATAGGCAGCACTGTGGAAAATACTTGCAACATTTTGAAAATGTAAAAAAAAAAATTAATTTTCCCATATATTAAAAGATAAACCACAAACCTATCAGCCCTTTCCAATTTTGATTCTTCAAAGAGAGTACTAATTCTAAATTTAGTTCCATCTCTAACAAAATAGAGCATAACTTAAGATAGCATTAATTTTGGGGTTTGGGGATGATGGCTTCTTGCTTTCACAGGCTTTCAACCTTTCATTTTAAAAATACACAATGCCACCACCCTAGTTCTGATGTGAGAGGATAAAACTAACATTGTTGCTATAATCAGTGATAGACCTGTCAAGTACCACTTTTAGGTATTGTCATATTGAGATTTTTTTCCACATGTCAGTCACATGGGTAGATCTTCATTCCAAACTAAGTGTCATAAACATTTGTTTCTTGTTAAAAACATTTTTAAAAGATTTCTATGACCATAAATAACCACCGTGGTTTTTTACTCCCTAAAAATAAAATATAAGAAATGCAAATGTTTATGCTTCCTTGAAACAGCAAATCCAATTTTTCTCGCTTATAAAATAAGGTCAAACTTGACCTACATCTAAATTTTAAGGCAATCATTTCCAGGATACGTTAACTCTTAGTTTGAGAACTAGGTCAAGTTATTATTGAGCAATTTTTTTTTCTACAAAAGCATTCATAATTTCCTTAAAAATACAGTTACCAAAATTTCCTGGTCATCACCTGCCATCTCTGTTGGAAAAGTTAGAAAATTCCCAGGAAGCTAAATTAGAGCATTGAAGTTTCAAAAGTCATTTCTGTGGGATTTCTGATAAGAATTTTTTTTTTTTAAGTTGAACGTTGAAGATCTTCTTTGTTCCAAATATAGAAGTTATAGATAAAATATAAAAAGACTGTGTGCTTGTGCACACATGCATGCAACATGTGTTTTAGAGTCAAGATAACAAAGTACCTCATCGTGAAAACAGGGAAAAGGCAAAGGTGATTGAAACAGATAAGTGTTAATGAGGGCTTGAAGAGACAAAGGAAAATACAAAGCGAAAGGGCAGATGTGGGTGGGGTTGGAGGAATTTGGCCAAAAACTATATATATGTTAGTGTTTTCAGAAGTGTTCTGGAAGCAGACAGAACTAGGAGTTCTCTTCTCATTGGCTAAATATCTCTTCAGTTAGTCCCAGTAACAACCATATAAGGCAATTCCATTTTATTTAGCCACTTTTTCTAGATGAGAGAACTGAAACACAGAGATGATAATTAACTCTATGTTCTGAAAGCTACTAAATGCAGAGCCTGAATTTGAACACAGAAATGTGGTACCAGCACCACTACACCTTGGTGCTTCCCATTCTATATATTCAGCAGGTACAAACAAAAACAAAACAACAACAACAAAACTCAAAAAGGAAATTACAAAATGTCTGGGATTAAATGGGATGTTTCTAAATTTGTACTTAAAAATTTAACCCTGAGGACAAGTCAATATATCTTTGCTTCTATCTTCATATGAAGTTCTCCTTGTATATTTGGGTCTCTGTATATCTAAAACCTCCCTCTCTCATAAAGACATCCAGTCATTGGATTGAGGTCCTACCCTAATCCAGAATGATCCTATCTGAAATTGATTGTATCTGCAGAGACCTTATTCCCAAATAAGATCACATTTGAAGACAGCAGGGGTTAGGACTTGAACATATCTTGGAGGACACAATTCAACCAACAACACTCTGCCCTCCAGTCTCCTCAGATTCATGCAAAATGCATTCCCCCAATCCTAACTTTTCCCTAAGTCTTGCCCCATTCCATCAACTCTGAATCCAAAATCTCATCCATTAAATGTGACCAACTCCAAAAGTCCCCAGTCTCATCTTCTGAGTCATCTAAATCAGGTATGGGTGAGACTCTGGATATGGTCCATCCTGGGGCAAATTTCTGTCCAAGGCAGACTTGCTCATCTTTAACAATGTGGATATGTGGAAGATTTCCCAAATCATCAGTTACCAGTTCCTCTTGGGTTAACATTTCCCCCCTCACTTTATCTCATTTTGCTTTCATTCTATTATAAGCAGCAAAGAGAAACTAGGCCATGCCTTCAACACTTTGTCTGAATATTCTCTTATCTAAATAACCAAATTCATTATTTCTAAGTTCGATTTTCCACCCAAAACAATTCACGCAAGTTTTCTGTCACCTTATAATAAGGATCGTCTTTTTACCTTTTCACCAGTGTCCAAACAACATGTTCCTTATTTCCTTCTTAGACTTCACCAGAATCGCTTTTAATACGTACATGTTTTAAATAATCTAGTTTGTGGTAATTTGTTACAGCAGGCCCAGGAAATACAGAGGCCTTTGAAATCTACTCTTCTCCTTACCGCCAAACCTTGCCAACCATACATCTGTTTTCTTTCACTATAGTTTTGTCTGTTTCCCAAAGTCTCAAATAGAATAATTAACACAGCTTTTGGCTTCTTTCACTGCACAAAAGCCTGTACCCAAAGGCCCTTCCATCAGTGAATAAACCAGTCTGGTATAACTACTTAAATGAATGCTACTCAGTAGAAGGAAGAATGAAATCCTGATACACATAACAGTGTCAATGAAGCTTAAATGCAATATCCAATCTGTTTTCAATGAATAATTTTTCAGAAGATGAACGGGTAGCCATCTTCATTTATATTGTTATATCTCATATTGTTCCGTAGTTTTGTTTCTCTATAGTCTTTTTTATAGGGAGCTTCAGATTACTTTTTAAAAATTTTCAAAATTTCTACTCATTTCTACAATTTCTGTAGTAGAGAACTCATTTATATTCATTTCTACTGTTGTGAATAAAAATTGAATAATATTGTTTGTTGAAATTAAATATTATGCCAGCTTAAAAAATCCACCTGCAAATATTTTGTTTTTCGAAAAGTTAATGGCTAAAATGACCACTCATTCAAATAATATGTCTATGTTTATAGTTCTTGCCATATTGCCTTCCAAAAGATTGTGTCAGGTATAAATAGCATTAGCTCTATAAAACTATATCCAGGGGTGCCTGGCTGGCTCAGTTGGTAGAGCAGGAAGCTCTTGATCTCAGGGTTATGAATTCAAGCTCCATGTTGGGTGTAGAGATCACTTAAAATACTCCGGAAAAAAAAAAAAAAAAAAAAAAAAAAACCTATGTCTATTAACTGCAAACTTGGATATGCACTTGGTGGCAGATTTTTAAGAAAAAGCTTTAGGAAGTTTAATATGATTGAAAGGATAAGTTTAACTTATTTGATCACTAAAGAGAAAAAAAAAATCCTATCTAACTTTTCCTCTACAAATCTTTTTCATAATAGGATAATGTAAAAATAAAATTCTATAAATAAACATAGCTTTTGTTTTTGTCTTCTCTTTATGTTTTCTTTCTCAATTTATTTTCATATGCTTGGTTCACCTGTAAATCTTGACTTTCTTATACTCTGGCTTAGCTTTTTATTAAAGCTACGTTGTCATTATCTGGGAATGAAAACACACTCTATTTAAACTGTTAAAGTAATTAAATTTTTAGCATAACTTTTGTATAGATATTTTAAATAATATGTTCATATCAATATTTCCTTGCCATTTTTTCTACTTCCTTCAAATGTATTTATCAACTGGTCAAATAAAATACTTAAAATTTTTCTGAATTTTCAAAATACCTGCTTAATATATCTGGAGTTTCAGTATATAGTGTAAGGGATGTAGTGAATTTATGATAAACACTTCTCTGTCATTCATTCATGATCTTTTCTTGTTAACTTGTTTCAAAAAGTTTGTTTTATTGTGTTCTATGTCAGTCATACAAGACAGTACTCCTTGTTCTATTTTTTTATTCCATTTGCTCTTTGTTTTTAACATTGCGGAGTATGGTAAGAATCAGCACAAATAAAAGGTAACAGTGTCTTTGGAAATAAGATAAGTATTTGGATAGATGATATTTTCTTTAACTTCCAAATTACTTTTAGGTAAAGACAAAATTATGTTGAGAACATATTTTCACTGTGTGCGTGCGCATGTGTGTGTTGATAGATAAATAGATGATAGATTCATGATCACTTTGACAGAACCAACCAAGCTTAATAGCCTTTAACTGAATGTGACTACAGAAACTAACATTAAAATTAAGTAAACTAAACAAAGAAGGAAAAACAGCCTCTCCCCTCTCCCATGCACATCTAGGGTTTTGAGTTTAAGACCTGAGTGTGCATAGGACCACACCTACCCCTTCCTTTCGTTCCTTCCACTAGTCTCATTCAGGGGAGCTGGAATTTTAATGTGCTTTAGCGTCATCAAAAGAGCTTGTTTGATACAGACATCTGGCCCATCACAGATGAGGTGAAATAGAATCTCAGCAGATACAGTCTTGTCATCTGTATTTTAATAAGTTTTCCTGATTTGAATGCACCCAGATTCGATTCTGATTTAGCAGTTTGGGGGCATTCTTGCAAGTTTCCTGCCCTTTCCCCTTTCTGTAGTACTTATCTATACGGATTTGAGAGGAGGCTAGATTTTGGTATATATAACATTGAATAATTTGGGATCTTCCAAAAAAACAACATGCCATCTTGGTTCTTAGTGTACGGTATGGTTAGAAAATATTCAGAGGTGGTTCTTTGCTCTGGGTGTCACAAGGATATAAGACGCCTGCCATCTTCTTGGGCACTAACAAGAAAGGGGTTTTGTGGCTATACATATAAACATAGGTCAAAACATACATTTGTGGGACTTTAAAAATCCTCTCTATGAATGTACTTGTCCTCATAAGAATATTTCTCTGGACAAGATTTATATTTATGTTCCTGGTTTCCCAATACTCTCAGAGTCCATTAGTGCTAGGATTAAGCATCTCAGACCATTTAAATCTCTCTCTATATATATAGGACATATGACAGACTGAGAGTTAAATTCTTATTCCACTTTATTTCTCAACTCCTAGGACAATGTTCCTTCATAATGTGGTGATTATCTCCATCTCATCTCACCTGCTTTGGATGCAATGGGACTTATCCTGGATTCAAGTTATTTTTGTACTCTAAGATAGCATTTATTAGGTTTGATCATCAATATCATTTCTAACAGCCTTCTGAGATGGGCAATTTTATTGGCATCATAAGTACAAAGTTGCAATTTGCAGATATATGGGCAACTTGGATTTTAAGTGAATACTTTCAAAATGAGGTTTCCATGAAATAACTACAGTATTAAGCATATTTTAAATTTAAAGATATTGTTACATCTCTGCTAATAAATAAAACTAATAATATTAGCTATAGAGTAATGAAATAAATTGATACATAGTTCTGGGCTTATTTCATATATTAACTCATTTAATTTTTTAACAATCACCTTATTAAGTAATGATTATTATCATATCCATTTTACAGGTGAAGAACGGAAATCATTAAAACTTATGTAACTTGCCCAAAGGACATCTCTGGGAAGAAGTAGTTTTTGTAAAACATCAACAACAAAAGATGTAGTTTCTATATTCAACATATCTAAACAGAAATTATGTTAGGAATAATGATATTAATTTGGATATTTCTGTGAAAGTGCAAAATGTAATTATCTATACAGTATGGTCCAAGAAAAACCACCAATATTCATCTCTTTGGAAAGTAATTGTCCTCACAGGAATGGAAATGAATTGATGGGCTACTTGGCTGGTGGGTGAGGTTACTCAGTGGGAAAGCCAAACAAATATCAAAGAAATAATTGGGATTTTTTCATAAGAGAAATAATGTTGGGTAAATATTTTTCTAATCTCTCATTTTTTTCCCTTTAAAATTGTTGAGGAAAAAGCAGGAGAGAAATGATTAAAGAACAGCCAGAAGTTGGATTCTTCTTAGGACAATGGGCCAAGAAGAAATCCCAGTGGCAAGTAGTTTATGAGACTTTTAAAAGTTGGAAATTACACCTGCTAATTTAGGTTTTTATATTTGTTGTTTGGTTTTACCTCTCTCTATGACCCCTAACTCTCTAGGAAAGACTGTTGGTTTACAAAAGTTTGTCTTGTTCTATGTTTTTTAATTAGAAAGTGATAGTGTAACAAAACAGGCTGATGTAGTATGAAGTAGAGATTATATGCATGGAAGTATGTGATAAAATAAAAATGGTATCTAATTATCTAAAACAGAATAGTCCAGGGCAAACTACAGACTCAAACTGACCTGGCAAGTTATTTAATCTTTCTGTGCCCCCACATTTCTATCTGCTCCCAAGTTACATACCCCATTTCACCAGTTTATTTCACAGAATTTTTAAATTTTTTTCAATAAACTTTATTTTCTAGAGCAGTTTTAGATTCATAGAAAAATTTATCAGAAAGTAGAGAATTCCAAGGCGGTTAAGTCATCTTGCATTCCCACCAATAGTAAATGAGAGTTCCTGTTGCTCTAGATCCCTGACAGCATTTGGTATGCTGGTGCTTGGGATTTTAATCGTTTTAACAGGAATGTAGTTGTATCTTATGTAATTAGCAATCACCTAATGACACATGGGGGTCAGCATCCTTTCATTTGTTTAGCTGTCATCTGTACACCATCCTTGGTGAGATCTTTTGTCCATTTTTAAATTGGGTTATTTTGTCATCATTAAGTTTTTTTTTTTTTCCTTCATTAAGTTTTAAGAGTTCTTTGAATATTTTGGTCCTTTATCAGATGTGTTTTGCAAATATTTTCTCCCAGATTGTGGCTTTTCTTTCATAGGTTTTGCTTTTATTATATCTAAAACTCATTGCCAAATCCAAGGTCAGCTAGATTTTTCTCCTATTTTCTGAAGTTTTGTAACTTTGTGTTTTACTTTTTGGTCTAGAATCCATTTTGAGTTAATTTTTGTGAAAGGAGAAAGGTCTTTATTTATTTTTTTGTACATGGACATCCACTTTTTCTAATACCATCTGTTGAGAAGACTGTCCTTTCTCCATTGCATTGCCTTTGTTCCTTTGTCAAAGATCAGTTGACTATATTTATGCGGGTCTATTTCTGGGCACTTCATTCTGTTCAACTGATGTATTTCTCTCTTCTTTCACCACTATTAAACTGTCTGGATTTCTTGATTAGTTTATAGTAAGCTTTAATGTCAAGTAGTGGTGTCAGAGTCAAGCCTCTCACTTTGTTCTTCAATACTGTTATCTAAAATCTATGTTTAATATTTAAATTAAATACCATCAGTCCCATTTCCCTGTTTGAAATATTTTCTTATTTCTGTGGTAAAATATTCTACTACTGGGAAAAATCCAAGAACTGTTCAAGGTGTCAATTGTTCAAAAAAAATCACAATCAGTTCCAATTACTTCATGGAAAAGAAATTGAACAGTCTGGGCCATTTCAGTGGGCCAATTGTCTGCTCTGTTGTGGCTTTCTGTTTCTATGTGTTATTACAGTTCCATAGCCTCCATTGGCCACTGATGTGACACATCTCTAGACTAGTCTCTAGACTACCTCCTAGGGTAGGAGAAGAGGAACTGTACCTCCCTGTGTTACACTCAATCACTGCCAGGTCCTGATTATCATAGACCTCAGCCCCAGATTTCACAAATCATTTTCTTACATATACACAGAAATCTATGCAGCAACTCTTACTATGCTCTCACTCCAAAACATATGATGCACAGATCTGATCAGGAGAAGCTCCCTGAATCAGACACAAGCATGTCATGAGGAAGTTCTCATTCAAGATCACCCAGAATCCTGTACTGAGTCCATGCGCCTGGTGTATTTCCCTTCTTCTGGAGCTGGGTGGATGAAGGTTGGAGAAAATCAGTCAGGGCAATACCAGAACATCAGAACTGTTTCTGTTTCAGTAGATTCCAAAGGAAAATGAATGAAGGTTTCAATTGTATGCCTCCTCCCTTCTAGGAGATGTTCCCACACAAGTTTCCTCTTTTGTCCCCAGCAAAAATTAAAACACAAAATAAGGAATAAAACGGGGAGAATTTTTTATGAAGCCAAAACTCATCCTATTATATTTACCTTTTCCTTAATGCAATGAGTACCTATTTGCCAAAAGCTGACAATTTTAACCTTTCCTAAACCTTATCTAACATACCTCTGTCCCACGAATGCCCTCAGCTCCTTGCTAAAAGAAATGCATACTTTGAACTTTTTACACCAACTAATTTGACTGCTAGAGATATAAACACAAACTAAAGCTCACTGCCACTAAAACATCCAAACGGAAAATGTATTATTATTTACAAGAAGCCTAACCAAAGAATCACATTCTATTGACAGCATTAGGAAATGTAATAACCGGTTATATAAAAATTATGTAACATGGCCTTGTAATATTTTGAAATAATTTACCTATTTCTTGTTAGTTTTTTGTTTTGGTTTATTTCGTTTTTATATATTGTTTTGGTTTGGGTTTGGTTTTTGGTCTTTTGTTTTCTGTTTTGTCTTTTTGGAGGCGGTGGACATCACTAAAGCAAGCAGCCTGTCCTCTATTTTCATACCTTAAGGGAAATTGTAGGAGCACAAACTACAGAAATACCCTTAAGTTTTTATTACATATTTTAAATTCTTAGAAGAATTTAGAGGTAAAATAATGAAAAATAAGGAATGAAAGAAAGATGGATCAATCTCTGAGTAAAGACTACGTTCTTGTGAAGGAAAAAAGGAAGTGGGATCCCTGCCCCAAAGATGAAAAAGAAATACTTTTGGAGGGTTCTGTGAAGGTGGAGTAGATGAATCCTAAGCTCATCTATCTATCCCAAGAACACACCTAGCTAATATCTGTATCAGTACAACCAATGGAAAAAAACCACCCAAAGACAAGCAGAACAGACTTTCCACAGTTAACTGCAGAGAGAAGGACACGTAAGAAAGGTAGAAGGGACAGAGACGTGATCAGAAACCAGACTTCTGGGGAGACTAACCACAAATGGAAGTGATACCATAATCATGGGGAAATGAGAGGAGTAGACCCCACACCAGGTACCCCAGCCTCGTGGGACCTGCATTGGAAAGATACATGCCCATAATATTCGGCTTTTGAAAACCAGTGTGGCGTAATTTTCCTAGTTTTTATAAGCCACAGGGCTTAACTCTGGGTGCCTTAAGAATCATCAAGCTCTCTGGGAGAGCCTGAGAGCAATAGAAAACTGAGTCCCTGCCCTTAAAGAGACAGCACTGAGATATAACATATAAACAACAGTTTAAAAAGCACCTTAGGATTATGCATGAAGCTTTATGTACTAATCTCAGAACATGTGCTAGAGGGACAGGGATCTTTAGGAGACTTCTTCAAAAACAGAAAAGCTGGCAGTCACCATTTTCCTGACCCCTCCCCCAGCCTTGATAGCCAGACACTGGCAGGAAATAGCACCAACACTCCCCACCCATCTTGCTCACACAGCATAACCTGCCCCCACACTTTGAGAATCCACCCCGTTTAAACCACCCACTCAGCAGGGATCCTTCCAAAGCAAAGGACCAGCAACATCCCAAAGTGACTCCTGCCCTGGAGAGAGAACATCACATACCAGTTCCTCCGCAGCTCCCGCAGCTGAACCTTATCACTGGCAGTGTGGAGAAATGCCGGGTTGTAAGTACCTCTGCAGCCCTGAAATGTATCTGTCCCACTGCCAGCCCTGCCCACCAGTGAGAGTCTCTCAGGAACAAGGAGGAGAAAACATCCTATAGATCAGTAGAACCACAGCCCTGGCAAAAAATGGTCCAGTCTGACTGCTGACACCATTCAACTATAAACCCACTGTGGTCCCAGATTGGTCCCTTAACTGACAACTGGCCCAACTGACAACTGACAATTGGCCTGAAGACAAATGAGGCTCAACTACAACTAGGGCACACACAACATACATAGGAGACACCCCTGAAATGTCTGGTTCTGGTGAACAAAGGAAATATGTTACAAAACACCTCAAGACCTCTTCCTCATAAAGTCACTATTTTCAAGATCAGGAGATATAACAGATTTTCCTAATATATAGAAACAAATACAGAGTTCGACAAAATGAGGAGACAGAGGAATGTGTCCCAAATGAAAGAGCAGGACAAAACCACAGCAAAAGTCATAAATGAAATGGAGGTAAGAAATATACCTAATAAAGAATTCAAAGTAATGGTCATAACGATACTTATTGGACTTGAGAAGAATGGAGGATCCCAGTGAGACCTTCAACAAAGTTAGAAAATATTAAAAGGAACCAATCAGAGATGAAGAATTCAATAACTGAATACACTAGAGGAAAAATACTTTGGGGGGGAATCAATAGATTAGAGGAGGCAGGGGCCTGAATAGACTTTTTCCCAAAGAAAACATAGAAATGACCAAAAATGATCAACATGAAGAGATGCTCCACATCACCAATCATCAGGGAATGCAAATTAAAACCACGATGAGATATCACTTTATGCTTGATGGGAATGCAAATTGATGCAAACACTGTGGAAAACAGTATGGAGAGTCCTCAAAAATTTAAAATAAAAATATCATATGATACAGTAATTCCAATGCTGGCTAGTTTAAAAAAAATTCCAAAAATACTAATTTGAGATCTATACACCCTTATGTCTATTGTAGCATTTATAATAGCCAAGATGTGGAGCAACCAGTGTTTAGTGATAGATGAAGGCAAAAATGGAGTATTTCTCATCCAAAAAGAATGAAATTGTGTCATTTACAACAATATGGGGGGGGAGGGTGGTGGGACCCAGAAGGTATAAAGCTAAGTGAAATAAGTCAGTTAAGAGAAGGACAAATACCATATGATTTCACTCATATGTGGAATTTAAGAAACAGGACAAACTAGCAACAACAAAAAAGGAGAGTTAAAAAAAAAAAAAAAAAGACTTTTAAATACAGGAAACAAACTAGTGGTTGCCAGAGAGGTGGTTTGTGAGGGGAAGGGAATGAGTGAAATTGATAAAGGTGTATGTTAGTTATACTTAAATAAATCACAGCTTTCCAATTACCTTGAAAGAAAAAAGTATTGACAGTGGATAACTATAGCTAAACTATTGGTCAATACAAGTATTTAGTCAATAACTAAAGTATTGACAAGAGATAACTATAGGTCATAGGGGCAAAGAGAAACTGAGCTCTGCTTGTGAGCAGCACCTCATGGCACATGAGTAGATCAGCACCTGAGAGAAATGTTTGCACTGCATATGAAACAAATGGAAACAAATGTAGGCAGTCTCACTGATGATACATTACTGAAATAGATCAAAAGAAATGGGCTGGTACCGAAGGGGCATACAGACAGGAACCAGGCATCTGTACCAACCTGACTGAATCTACTACTGATAAAGTACTGTGTACTGGTATGCATGGTGTTATCCAGAAAACACAAAATTTTACAGAGGAGGACAGAGTCTCAGGAAGAACCGAGGGGAAGTTTTCCATGGACCTAGTAATAGATATTTGAGTTAAAAAATGATTTATAGAAAATCGTGTTTACTCATTTCATAAGTCTTAGTGGAAATTTTTATAAACTATTTCATAGAAATAATCAACAAGGGCACCTGGTGGGTGGCTCAGTGGGCTAAGCCTCTGCCTTCAACTCAGGTTATGGTCTCAGGGTCCTGGATCAAACCCCACTTTCCCTTCTCTCTCTGCCTGCCTCTCTGCCTACTTGTGATCTCTCTCTGTCAAATAAATAAAATCTTTAAAGAAAAAAAAGAATAAAATATGAAGTTAACATTTAAAATTGCAGATAGCTAAAATGAGAGAAAAATCCAATAGTTTTATATATTTTACACTTGCCAGAGAACAATCCAAGAATATTGGACATGGTGGAAATGAAAACAAAGAAAGATCCCAATAACAGAAACATGAGCAATACAATTTGATACAGTTGACAGGTGCCCAGAATTCTTTGAAACAATGACAAAAATAATGAAAACAATTGCAATAAAATTAGGATCAAAAAAGTGGGAAGCAATTTAAATTTGCTGTAAAGAAAATGAGGTAAACTTGCTTAATATAGCCTGTGTCAGATGACATGTTCCTGATGAAAATGTATCAATATTAGTATAATTGTGATACTAAAATGTACATTAACTCAAAAATATTAGAATCAAGATTAAATTCAAGTTAATATCATCTAAACATCTTTTGTTCTAACTTATCTACATAACTAAAATAGACCCTTTTAGTATTATTGTTTCGGAGGTGCCTGGGTGGCTCAGTCAGTTCAGCATTTAACACTTGATTTTGTCTCAGGTCATGACCTCAGGGTCTTGACTTTCCACATACTCAGCAGGGAGTCTGTTTGGGATTCTCCCTCTTCCTCTCCCTCTGCCCCTCCCCCCATTCACAATTGTGCTCTAATAAATCTTTTAACAAATAAATTTTAAAAAATTACTGTTTCAAGGAAAAAAGATCTATTCCATGAAGATTTCTTTCTTCTACCTTTGATGACAAAGTTATTAATGATTGTTTGCACTCAGAAAGAAGAAAAGAATGCAAGAGAAGGAGGAAAGCAAGGAAAAGTGGAAAAAAAGGGAAAAAAAAGAGATGAGCATACATAGGCATATTCTAACAGGCAGTTAGACACACAGACTGGGTTGTTTGTGTGACTCAGTGACACTGAGTGGGAATCAGACTGCAATTATCTGGGAGTAAATGCAAGTTTAAGATGTAAAAATAAGAGTGCAGACTATTATTTCAAAAGGGCAGAGAGTATTATTCTGAAGGGCAGCCATCAAGCTCACAGCTCAACTTCACATCCTAGTTTCATTAGAGTCTGGTTTGAATTATCTATCCTGGATTCCCTTTACCATTTAGATTTTGGCCTAATAATTTCTATATTGTCCATTTATTGGTCTTATTAGGATTTTGGAGAAGTACCTAAATATGCAAATATGAATTCTTAGATTTTGAACAGATAATATCATAAGCAATTGATAATGATCATTTGTATCATTGTTTGAAATTCTTTTATTTAGCTTGTCTTACTGTGCTGACTAGACATTCAAATGAAGTATTGAACATTAAAACGGGTCTCCTCATTCCTGATTTTATGTGAAGTTGGTCTTTGAAGTGTTACTGCAGATATTAGTTTAAGAAGTTGTAAAGAGAAAGGACTTTTTATATTTGTGAATTTTATCCAAATAAATATAAAAATCTACTTGGCTTTATTCAATGAGTCATGAATTAGGCAACATCCTATCTAACAAATAGAAAGTTCTAAGGAGCTGCACAAAATCAGTCTTTTATAGACCGAAGGAGGTAGGGAAAGGAGTTAGGGAAAGGAGTTATTCTAGTAGAGTGGATTGTTTCCAATAAGGTCACTTTTCATTGGTGAGTGTCAGATTACCTCACTAGTGCTGACAAAAATATTCCAGACAGACTGGTTAAGAGTACATTCCTGAAAGAAGCTGAAATGGCAAATTGGTTAGGTATTGTCTCAGTCTGGTGACATGGGCTGAGCACAAGGGACTCCTTTTGAGACTATTTTTATTATATTTTAAAATTTTTTAATAAATCTAATTTTTTTCTGCATTTATTGAGATCATGTGAATTTGCTCCTTTAACATGATATTGTGTCAACTTTAGTTTCTGGTGATAAACCTTCCTTGCTTTCCTGAGATAATTCTGAGTTATGATGCATTTTTTTTAAATGGTTAGATTTAGTCTCATCATTTGATTTTTATCTCTACGTTCATAGAGAGATTGGCTCATGAAGTTGTTCTGTTTGTATTATACTTATAACTTTAGGTATCCAAATTATGCTAGCTTTATATAATGAGACAAAGTATATTCCTTACATTGTTTCTATTTTCTGGAAGAGTCTTCCAATAATGTTTGGTAGAACATATCCGTGAGGCCATCTGGGCTAGTTTTCTTTTGGGGAAGATTTTTGTCTCTTGTTGAATTTTGCTAATGGTTTTAGACCATGTAAATATTCTATTTCCTCTTAGTTTGGTAAGTAATATTTTTCTACAATTTTACCCAGTAGATCAACTTTCTTAAATTTACAGGGGTTAAACTTTTTATCTTTAAAGGGCCAGAAAATAAATATTTGAAGTTTTGTGGAATACAAATAGAATCTATTGCATATTCTTTGTTTTCTGTTTTCTTTCTTTTCCAACCCTTTAGTAATGTAAAAGTTGCTTCTAATATGAGAAGTATATAAAAATGGTCACAGGTCAAACCTTGGCCCAAAGTTATATTTTTTTGTCATTTAGGAAGTCTGCAGTACCTATTCTTGTAGCTGGTTTCCATTACCGATATCGGTGATTATTGACTTGTCTATCTGGACGCGTCTCACTACAAGATTATTGTTTTATTAGTCTTTCCAAAACATACAGTACAAATAGCAAGATGTAGATTAAATCCAACTCCAATGATAGATTGAATGTATATCTACACACTATAATTTAAAAACTACAACTGAATAAAAAAAGCTCTAACAGTCATTGTCTACGAGGAATCCACTTTAAAGTTTTAACACCCCTTGTCCCAATATTTGTTAAAATAGTAAGACAGTAAGTCAGTAAGGATACAGAATTTTTGAGCAACACTATCAACAAATTGGGCTTGACTTGTACAAAACACTGCACCCAATTTTTTCAAATGCACTTGGAACAATCACCAAGAGAGGCTCTTTGCTTGGCAAAAACTAACAAGCCAACCAACACAAAACACAGGCCTCAGTAAATTTGTTTTATTTGTTTTGCTTTCATGCTCTGCTCAGTAACAAAGCAACTTTATTCACAGGCTCCTTGGCCAAGCAGGTGGTTCAATGTATTTTTGGTTCACCATTACTATAACTGTGCAACCCTTTGTGGCCCATTTTGTCAGGGAAAACATGACTTTGGCACTCTAAATGTTCATACATCCTCTGGTTCCCACTTACAGTTAGCCTGGTGATTTTTCACTATATTGCCACTGTTTGATGCTTTTAAAGTATCTAGTTTTCAAGTTTTTATCCAGAATTTTCAGTTGCTTTCAATAGGTACAAAAATATGAATATTCTAGCCTGTTATATTAACAGGATCATAATCCTAGCAAACCACTTTTTAGCACTCAATATAATGGTAAGATTCTTTCTCAGTAACTATGATGCTTAATTTCTTACTAATGGTCCAATTTGTTACTATTTCCTGACTAGCTATAATAAAAGGCACCTAGGTAATTGCCTATTTTTTTACATTACTTCCTTTAACAACCCAGTTATGAGTTTGCTTATATATTGTATGCGTCCTCTTCCATTTCATCCAAATCCATGGCATTTAGCTAAGATATATTCAAATTTCATCTAGGCTAATTCTTAGAACAAAGAATAAATCAAGTGTTGACTTTCTATCATAATTCTGGAAAATTGTGTGATATTGTGATTCAAAAGCTTTCACTTTACATTTGACTTTTATAGCATGAACTTAAAGAGAAAAATTCGTGCAAAAATTGCCAACTGCTTCATCTATCTTCTCTTCTTTGAATCACTTGATATTCAAATAAGTCTCTTTTAAAGGCCCTATAATGTCATAATTCTTGCCAATTTCCTCTTCAATTTGTAGAATCAGATTGTAGACTTTAATGTGATTGAGCTGTATTATAAAGTATAAATTTCAATTGTATTTATTAAGAAATCTGGTGAACATGAGTTTTAATTCCTGGAGAATTTAAATGCTATGTAAAATCACCTCTCTTACCACGTGGAAGAAAAAAGTCTTGTAAAATATTTATTCTTGTATCAATAAAGGTACTAAAATTTCATGATACTATTAGAGTTTAGCTAATTGAACTAAAGGTCTCAGTAAAACTCTCAACAAGTGGGTTCAGAGAGAACATACCTTCACACAACAAAGGTCATATATGAAAAACCACAGCTAACATCATATTCAATGGTGAAAAACAGAATTTTCCTTCTAAGATTAGAAATAGGACAAGAATGTCCACTCTCATCACTTTCATTCAATATAGTACTGGAAGTCCTAGCCACAGCAATTAGAAGTAATTAAAGGCATCCAAACTGGTAAGGAAGAAGTTAAACAGCCAGTATTTGCATATGACCTGATACTATACAGAGAATACCCAAATGACACACACACACACACACACACACACACACAAACTATTAGAATAATTAAGTTCACTGAAGTTGCAGGATGCAAAATACACAAAAATCAATTGTGTTTCTATACACTAATAGTGAAGTAGCAGAAAGGGAAATTAAAAAAACAAATCCATTTACATCTGCATCAAAAAAGAATGAAATACCTAGAAATAAACTTAACCAAGGAGGTGAAAAAGCTATAAAACACTGATGAAAGAAACTGAAGACAACACAAATAAAAGAGACATCCCATTCTACCCAAGCAATTTACAGATTTAGTGTGATGTCTATCAAAATACCAATACTTTTCACAGAACTAGAGCAAATAATACTAAAATTTGTGTGGAATCACAAAAGACCTCAAATAGCCAAAGCAATCTTGAGAAAGAAGAACAAAGCTGAAGGTATCACAATCCTAGATTTCAAGATACACTACAAAGCTTTAGCAATCAAAACAGTATAGTACTGGTACAAAAATAACTCAAAGAAATGGAATAGAAAGCCATAAAAAATATGCAATGGGGGAAATATAGCCTCTTCATTAAATAGTGCTGGGAAAACTGGATAACTACAAGCAAAAGAATGACACTGGATGACTCTCACACTATACACAAAAAGAAATTCAAAATGGATTGAAGATCCAAATGTGAGACCTAAAACCATAAAACTCCAAGAGGAAAACACAGGTGGTAATTTCTAGGACATCAGCCATAGCAAAGTTTTTCTAGACATCTCTCCTGAGGCAAGAGAAACAAAAGCAAAAGTAATCTATCCGGACTGCACCAAATAAAGATTTTGAGCAGCAAAAGAAACATCAACAAACAAAAAGGCAACCTACTGAATGGGAAAAATACTTGCCAATGATGTATCTGATAAGGAGTTAATATCCAAAATATATAAATAATTTACACAATTTGACCTCCCCCCCAAAATGCCAATCAGATTAGAAAAGGAGCAGGGAATCTGAGTAGACATTTTTCCAAAGAAGACATATATACATGTATATATACATGTATATGTGGAAGACATAAAAAGATGTTCAAAATCTACAGTCAATAGACTGTATATGTGAAAAACATAAAAAGATGTTCAACATCACTCATCATCAGGGAAATGAAAATCAAAACCACCAGAAGATATCACCTTACGCTTGTCAGAATGGCTAAGATCAAAAACAACAAGTGTTGGTGAGGCTATGGAGCAAAAGGAACCTTCACACACTGTTGGTGGGAATGCAAACAAGTATAGCTACTGCAGAAAACAGTATGGAGGTTTCTCAAAAAAATTAAAAATAAAAATACCATACAATCCAGTAATTCCACTTCTGGGTATTTTACCCAAAGAAAATGAAAACACTAATTCAAAAAAACATGCACCTCTATGCTTACTGCATCTCATTATGTACAATAACCAAGATCTGGAATCAAGTTAGGTGCCCATCAATAGATGAATGGATATAGAGGCTGTTGTCCACACACACACACACTGGAATTTTACTTAGCTGTAAAAAGGATGAGATCTTACCATTTACAAAAACTTGATAGACCTAGAGTGAAAGGAGTCACACTAAGAAAGAAATACTATAGGATTTCACTTCCACGTGCAATTAAAAAAAAAAAAAATGAATGCATAAACAAAAAAGCAGAAGCAGACTCAAATATAGAAAACTAAGGTTGCCAGAGGGAGGGAGTGGGAAGGATGGGCCAAATGGGTGAAGCAGAGTGGGAGATAAAGGTTTTCAGTTAGGGATTGAGTGAGTCATAGGAATAAAAGAGATACAGTCAGTAGTACCATGATAGCATTGTATGGGGAGAGATGGTAGCTACACTTGTGTGTGAGCACTTCATCAAGTATAAACTCGTTAAATCACTATGCTGTGAACCTGAAACCTATGTAACATTGCATGTCAACTACATATCAATAACACACACACACACAGAGATACTAGTACATACTCATGAAAATGCCTAAGCTTAAATAATGTCAAATGTTAGCAGGATGTAGAACAGTTGCAACTCGTATACATTGCCAATACCACCACTTTGGAAAACTGTTTAGACAATTCTTTATGAAGTTAATCACAGACCTATCTATGGATGCAGTAATTCTCCTCCTGGAGGTTTATCCAACAGGAATGAAAATGTCTTTATAAAACAATGTATATAAGAACATTTACAGCAACTTCATTCCCAATAGCACAAAACTGAGAACAACCAAAATGTCCTTTGACAAAAGAATAGATAATAAATTGTAGTACATTTATACAACAGAATGCCCCTAAGCAACACAACAGAGGGAACTACATTATTATTTACAATATTTTATTTATATCATTATTTATAATAACCAAGATCTGGAATCAAGCTAGGTGCCCATCAATAGATGAATGGATAGGGAGGGTGTTGTACACACACACACACACACACACACAGAATCTCACAGAAAAGCTGAGCAAAAGCGGCCAGAAACAAACAAACAAAAGTACATACAGGAGTTTCCATCATATAGGTCCTAAAACAGGAAAAACTTTAAGTTTCAAAAAAAATTAGAGCAATGTTTCGGCTGAAGGTGGTGGGGGGAGGGGAATAGGCAAGACTAGAAAAGGATAAAGGGAATTTTGGAGAAGATGCAAAATGTTTTATATCATGACAGGTTGTAGATTGCACACTGTATCTTTTTAAAACCTAGATCTAAGATTTGTACATTTAAATATATGTAAACATCTACAAATAATAGTAATAATAATTGAATGAGGGGGTGGAATGCAAGTAAAAGAATAAATAAACCAATGTTGACTGAAAAAAAAAAGTCTCAGTACAGATTAGAGATATATGTGTTTTCACTGCTGGTAATCAAGTTTACATATCTTCTCCCTATGTTTACTCATAGTTAATGAGAAAAAGAATATAAATACTTTCATAACAAGTCTTGGAAGCATATTTTTTTACCACAAACTTCTGAAGGAAGTTTAACCACATGGGTTATAAAGCATATTATAGAAAATTGTATTTTAAGTTACAAAGAACAGAAATCTGCCAGCCTGTCCACTGTTCTTAATTAACCAAAATTTTTAGTATTTTTTCAAGAGAATTTTAGCCCTTTCCTCTGGTTATATAGATTGTTACCCCTTACAAATCTAATTCAAACACAATGTGAAGCTTAATTTCTATGAAAAAGCAGTGAAAAGAGAATTTCTTCCACTCATTTATCCATGACACTGATGTGATTCAAAGAGCTCTAAAAACATCATTGAACTTGACTTCATGAAATTCTCTATCCTTTAAAAGATTTTGAATTTCAGTTGGCAATCATTTTGCATTTCATTTGTGTGGCTATATCTGCAGGTACCTATATTTTTGAAACAGTCAACCTGAAAATTGATGTCAGAAGCAGGAGTAGACATTACTGTTAAGTGAAGGCAATTGTTTACCAGTGAGCAATGATGAGGAGTTTCAGTTCCTTAAGCAGATGTATAAATTTGAGGCTTCATATTATGAATACTCAAATAATAATGTTTCCCCTGTTTTTTTTTTTTTCCTCTTCTCTATAATCATCATTGGTTTCAAGAATTTATATATCAGCTCTTATAATATATCTTTTCTTTGGTCTAGGATATATTTTTTCAAAGTTTTTTTTGTGTGTGTGTGTGAGAGAGAGAGGAGAGAGAGGCAGGCAGGCAGAGGGAAATACAAGCTCCCTGCCCGGAGCCTAATGCAGGACTCAATCCCAGGACCCTGGGATAATGCCCTGAACCAAAAGCAGGCACTTAACCAACTGAGCCACCCGGGCACCCCAGTCTATGGTACATTTTTAATCTGGAATTGCAAGTCTAATTTATTTTTTTGTCTTACTATTTTTATATATATATAGAGAGAGACATTTGAAGAGAGTATGTGTGAGCATGATGGGGAGGGGCAGAGGGAGAGAAAGAATCTTAAGCAGAATCCACACACCTTGATCTCACAACCCTGAGATCATGACCTAAACTGAAATCTAGTGTTGGACACTAAACTCACTGAGCCAACCAGGTGCCCCTATTTTCTCTAAATAATCTTTTTTTTTTTTTAAGATTTTATTCATTTATTTGCCAGACAGATATCACAAGTAGGCAGAGAGGCAGACAGAGAGGAGGAAGCAGGCTCCCCGCTGAGCAGAGAGCCTGATGTGGGGCTCAATCCCAGGACCCTGAGATCACGATCCAAGCCAAAGGCAGAGGCTTTAACCCACTGAGCCATCCAGGGGCCCCTCTAAATAATCTTTAAGTGGAATTCAAGTTCTGAATAAAATTTCCTTTGAAAGTTCTTTGAATTTCTGGTATAATTTGAGAACTGGTTTATTAAAAAAAAAAAAATTGAGTCTACACATTAAAACCATTTTAGTTGTCAACAAGAGATATGAAGGCAACCAGAAATGAGGGTAATTGATCTTTAGATTTAATTTTCTTTCCCTGAAAAACAGTCAACATAAAGTAATAGGAGCCAAAATAATGTAATCGTTAAGAGCACAGATTCAAGATTGTGGAGTTAGACTTGGTTCAAAATCTGAGCCCAATAGCTAGATGTGTGATCTTGGACAAACTACTTGTTTAGCCTTCAGTTTCCCATTTACAAAATGGGGTTAATAACAGTACCAACTGGATATGATATTTGAAAATTAAATAAGTTTGTAATTGTAAAATGTTAGCTTGGAACCTGGTATAAACTTTTATTAATAACTCCCTTCTTAGAGTGAACTAGCCATTAAACTTTGGGGAGATCAGAAAACAGAACTGTGTTTTGCTAGAGGTTTTTTAATTTCATTTTATTTTAAGATATACATGTAGCAGGATATTGGCTGTGACTCTTACTGCTTTCCGCAAGTTTGTGCTGATTCCCAAAAGAATGAAAGCAATATACAATGTGACAAAGACCCAAATAGCCTATGATCAAAGACATTATGGAGACCAAAGCCAGTTCTGTCAGCCCATAACTCATCTTACATTAAGTGAAAGAAACATTAACTCAAAGTCTGGAGCTAAAGAAGCTGATAAAGACAACTTTCTTTGGATAAAGTTGTTGGAATGGAATTTTGGCTTCTCTTCATCTTAGGTCAAGAGAGAAGAACCAGCCAAGGTTTGAAGTAAAACGGTTACCAGGTGAGTATAAAGGAAAGAGAGGGACTGAGGTCTGAACATAAAGCCGGCTGCTTTGGGGATTACCTCCATGTTTACCAACATCAAAGAGGTCTGTTGTCATAAAACGAGGCATGAACTCATCAAAACAGCCAGATTGGGGTCATCTTATAAAGTAGTTCATCCAAGAAAACCATTTGTGTCATTGAAGACATAACAAAATCTACGAGGTAGGTAAAAATGGTTTCCATGAAATACTTTGCAGGAATCCAACTTGGAAGAGCCACGTGAAATGCTGAACAACCACCAAAACCATTAGAAGAGTTGAACACCCACAGGGTGCAGATGCGAAAAGGCAGAACCAGTTCCACCCAGATCTGAGCAGACTTGTGCAGAAGTCCCCAAAGCTGCCCTCCGTTGCCTTTAGTGCATTTTAACATTTTAACTCTCAGGGGTGGGGTGGTATTCTTCCACTTTTTTGAACATAAGAGATATGCACTAGCATATTAACATGCTAAGCATGTGCATTTAACTTAGATACCTAAGAAATAAAATATGTATGAATTCCCTAATTAATATGCAAGCTTCCTGCCCCTGCCCCCTGGCATACTAAATAAAACCAGCATTAACCCCAAGGGGAGACTGTTTTGAGAGCTATCTCTGTCTCTTTACTCCTCCTTGTTTGTAAATAAAACAAAGTTTGTTTAAACCAAAAGATATCCCAAGTGGTAGACTCTCTGTGTTGGAGGATATTGGAAAGGCTGAAGGTCCCAACAGAGGGCTGATTAAAAGAATCCCAGAGGCTGAGGTGGAGTTAAAAGCAGCCCTAAGTAAAGCACATGCTTTGACCCTTGTCCAAAGAAATGCACCTAAATGTTCCCAGAAGGAAGCTCTCCAGGAAAACCCAAAAAAGTATGTTGCAAGTGAAAAAAGTAACTGGCCTTGTCAAACCTAGAGACTCCATGGTGCAACTGAAGTAAAACTTTCCTGGTCTTTGGCTCACCTGCTCTCTCTCTAGCCCAATCCCAGAATACCCAGAGGCAATTTAGAGAGAAAAAGGAGTAAACAATAAAATAAGTTGTCCCTTCTGAAACAGATGTCATCTGTAGGAGGAACAAGGTTTTCAACTGAATCATATTTGAGGTGATGTGGTTATTAGTCCTTACATTTGCATGCAACTTAAAATGTAAACAACTTTTAACTATAGGAAAAGAAACTCAACTTTATTACATGCAAGTTAAAATCAGAATTTTTTTCTTTTTTTACTTATTAAGTTAGTGAGGAAAAAACATCTGTGACACTAAGTTGGAGAGGGTGTGTGGAAAAGAGACATAGCTATGTATCAATGTGGGTGGGTATTTGGAACTTGTGAATGTGTAAGTAAACTAATGTAGAATTATTTTCATTGCAACATGTTTTGTTATGCAAAATGTTGTAAGCCATCTTAATGTCCAGCTGGTGGAAGGACTGGGTAAAATATTTAATATGGCTTCATACAAGGTAACACTATACCGTCATAAAAAAATATTAAAGAAACTCTATAGAGATAAATATGGAAAATAATCCAAGATATATCACAAGTCAAAGTAGAACAGCATGTATACTATGCAATTACAGGTAAAAGTTATATACATACACACATTTATATGAGTCAATTTATTGATGTTCAAATGCTTACAATATCTTTAGAAGTTATAAAAAAATAATGGCTGTCTGCTGGAATTTGAGTGGCTAAGGACAGGAGAAAGAGAATATACTCTTCAATCTACCTGCCTTAAAATTCCGGTTGCAGGTTTACCACCTATGTATATAATACAACAATCAAAAAGATTCTCTGAATAGAAAAAAAAATTGGAAAATCCTTAAACTATTAATTAAATTATCAACTGCAATACAAGTCATATTTGTGTGGTATTCTTAATGACTCACTAGATAGAAATAATGATTAAAAAAGTTTTATATTTGAAAGAAGAATACACCCACAATAACTGTCAGTGACTCAAAACAATATGCCACTTTTGGAGGAAAGAAATATGAATGTTTGAATGTGACAAAAAATGATTCTAACTAGTCAATCCAAAGCATATTTGGGGACAACATCTGGAATTGCCAACTGGATACCTTTAGAACATTTGCATAAAACAAATGTTATCACTCTGATACATTTTGTCAAAAAAAGAGGTGACATTATAACAAAAATAAAAGTGTGACATTCTTTTATTTTGTGCTTTTTATAAAAATTTTTAATCTACTGACAGCCTAATAGATCAGCTCATCTGATAATTCCTGAGTGGACAAATAAATTCACCTTTTTCTTTACAAAAGAAACATCTAATTTCGGAGAGAAACCATTGTTTTTGATCTTTGAGGCAGCCTCATGAGAATCTTATCTGGAGTTGGTCATGGACCAGTTCAGGAATCACCAACCTGAGAGCTTTGAATGAAGCATAAATATGGACCAGATACAAGGGGAATCATAAAGGTAATAAAGCTGAAAAAAAATGCATTAAATCAATTCCAATGCAGTGTTAGGAACTTGAAATAGTTGATGCAAAAATCTTCATCATCTATTTGAAATAATCTGTATTTTGAATTTGACAGAATTTACAAATCCTTGGGAACCAATAGTTTCTTTGGTTAATAGACAGCAGTTGGATGTGGAATTTCTTCAGGCTATTTCTTACTCAGGAATCATTTAAATATTCATTGTAGAATCTGGATTTCTTTACAAACATTTCAGTAAGTCCTACCTTAATCAAGAGTGATTTAAAATAAAGGTGGGGGGTGGGTGTCGAAATACACCATCTACAATGAATCCTGTTATTGAAAATTTTGGTACAGATTCCTTTGCAAAGTTTTTCTTATGCATTAAAAAGATTCTTAAAAATACTGATTGCAGAAAACTGAAAGCAATTATCTAAAGGTTACATTGTGGGAGATAAGATGAAAATCCTCTATCACTAAGAAGGACCATAAACATACACTGTATAGAATTACCAGCAAGGCTAAAGCTTGTTAACTTGATAACAAAAATTTACCTGATACATCTTCCCAACTCACAGATGGGCAGTAGCAGCACTCGGCTTTAGAAAACATTTGCCCCCTTATTCCCCACCCACCTCTCTCAAGCACCATAGGCACGTCAGCTACCTCATTCAGGAGCACAGAGATATTTTATTTCCATTGAAACTTTCGTTCTTGCTCTACAGATTTGGGGGGGGGGGAGGTTGTATTTTTTAAATATTTTTTATTTTTTATTAACATATAATGTATTATTAGCCCCAGGGGTACAGGTCTATGAATTGCCAGGTTTACACACTTCACAGCACTCACCATAGCACATACCTTCTCCAATGTCCATAACCCAACCACCATTTCCCTGCCCCCCACCACAACCCTCTGTTTCGTGAGATTAAGAGTCTCTTATGGTTTGTCTCCCTCCTGATCCCATCTTTTCTCACACAGATTATTTTTGATGTTTTGCTTTTACTACTTTTATGTCAGAGAAGTTTGGCCAATTTAATACCATTTTCTAATGACTCGAGAACATAAAAGTCACTGATAGTTTTAAAGGACGGTTTAGATGTAAATAATGGGAATGTTTCACATTGACATTTAAAAATAACGTGTCACACAAAATAAACTTAACCTGTCTGGTTTGGAAATTTAGTAAGTCAGATAATTTGGAGCGCCTGGGTGGTTAAGTGTACAACTCTTGATTTTGGTTCAGGTCATGATCCCAGGGTTGTGAGATAAAGCCCCACACAGGGCTTCATGTTGGGCATGGAGTTTGCTTAAGAGGCTTTCTCTCCTTCTGCCCATCATCACCTCTCTATTTCTCTTTCCTCAAAAAAAAGTCAGATAAATTATGAAACTTAATATTAAAACATACAGTAGTGAAGATAGACAATTTGACTTCAAAATTTACATAGAAATTCAAAGGCTAGGAATGACCAAGATAATCTTGAAGAATAACATTGGAGGATTTATTCTTTCAGATGTCAAAGGCTTTTTTATAAGCTATAATAGTTAAGACAAGGGTAGACAAAAGACAACTAGAATCGGGGTCCAGAATGACCCACAGACATAATGTCTACCTGATTCATGACAAATGTAAAAGTACATTCAAGTTAGAAAAGGATGGCCTTTTTTTTTCTAAAGATATTATTTATTCGAGAAAGAGAAAGAGTGAGAGTGAGAAAGCACACAAAAGCATGAAAGAGGAGAGGGGCAGAAAGAGAGGAACAAGCAGTCTCCCTGCTTCATTCCAGGAGCCTGAGATCATGAACTGAGCCAAAATGAGATGCTTTACTGCCTCAAGCCACCCAGGTACCCGGGAAAAGGATGGTCTTAATAATAGAATCTATTTACATTAATGGATACCCATGTGGGAGAAAAATGAATCTTGATGCCTAAATGACATACACTTCTACATGGATTATAAACATGAATGTGAATGATAAAAATAAAGCTTTGGGAAAATAACAGTAAAGGACACCTTAACCTTGGGATAGGCAGAGATTTCTTTCTTTTTTTTTTTTTTAATATTTTATTTATTTATTTGAGAGAGAGTGAGAGAGAGCATGAGAGGGGAAAAGGTCAGAGTGAGAAGCAGACTCCCTATGGAGCTGGGAGCCTGATGGGGGACTTGATCCCTGAACTCCAGGATTGTGACCTGAGCCGAAGGCAGTCACTTAACCAACTGAGCCACCCAGGCGCCCCTAGGCAGAGATTTCTTAAACAGATCACAAAAAGCACTAAACACAAGAATATATAAATTGACATTGTTAGAGGGCCTGCATGGCTCAGTCAGTTGAGTGCCAGATTCTTGATTTTGGCTCAGGTCTTAATCTCAGGGTTGTGAGATGGAGCCCTGCGCTAGGCTCCCTGCGCTAGGCTCCCTGTGCTGGGCTGCCTGCTCAGCGGGGAGTCTGCTGGAGATTCTTTCTCTCCCTCTGCCCCTCTCAACCCATGCAGTCTCTAATAAATATCTTAGAAAGTTAGACTGTTAAAATTAAAAATTTATTCATCAAAAGATATCATTAAGATAGAGAAATATTAAGTCATAAAGTGAGAAAAAAATTTTTCATATGTCTAATGAAAAACTCATATCCATAACATATAAGGAATTTCGGCAAAGAGAGACAGACAACCCAAACACAAAATGGAATAGGCACTTTCTGAAAGAAGATATCTGCATACATATGATCAATTGACTTTTGACAAAAGTATCTAGATAACTAAATAGGGAAAGAATACTCAATAAATACTACTAAAACAATGAACACTGGGGCACCTGGGTGGCCCAGTGGGTTAAGCCTCTGCCTTCAGCTCAGGTCATGATCTCAGGGTCCTGGGATTAAGCCCAGCGACGGGTTCTCTGCTCAATGGGGAGTCTGCTTCCCCCCCTTTGCCTGCCTCTCTGCCTACTTGTGATCTTTGTCAAATAAATAAATCTTTTTTAAAAAATGAACATTTATACATCAAAAGAGAATAGGAGTACACCCCAGTAAAATCAACTTGGAAAACATTTGCCGGTATCCATGGAATCAGAACATAAATATATATAAGCCATCAAATCTGCTCTTAGAATATAAAAATACATCAGATAGAGTTATACATTTGTGCATCAGACATGTACAAGAATTTTATAGCAGTACTATTTTAATAGTCCCAAACTTGAAACAAAGTGGATTAATGGTACTATAAATGTATTTATAGTATATATATATACTATATTCATACAAGGACTATTACACAATATAAATTGCTGCACATTCAACAATATGGATAAGTTTCAGAGCTGTAATATTGAGTAAAAAGCCAGACTCAAAGAATGTACACACAAAGAATTTCATTTCTTTTAAGTTGAAAACAGAAAAATAGACAGTATGGTGATAGAAGTCAGAACAGTGGTTAACTTTGGAAGTGGGAATGATAACTATAAATTTTCTGGGATGTTAATAATGTTAACGTTATTAATTTTTATCTGATTCATGACTATATGAGTGTGTTTAATTTATAAAATGTATCAATCCACATGCTTCTGTCTTCGTACTGATATATTTCAATTGAAAAGATTTTAAATATTTGTTAGCAAAATCTAGTGTACAAGTATAAATTATATTTTGGTTTCTTCCTCCATTTTTTAATGGGGAGTAATTTTAATTTTTACATTGAATATACAAAACTATAAATAAAGGTATGTAACACTGAGTTAAATTTCATCTGTAAATTTACCATAGCACCATCTGCTATTTTACTCTAATAAAGAATAGCCTAATAACTCTTCAAGAACTCTAGTTTTGGAGGTTTCTTCCCCCCTCAAGTGCTGCTATGCCTTACATTGAGATATATTTTAAAGGGATGTATAATTTCTACTTAAGTAACTTGAATTAGTTTCTAATAATTTTATGCTCTAGATGGTCATGTTTATTCATGGATGAACACTAACTATAAAAGTCACTTTATAATGTAAATTGTTGTCATAGACTATTATATTTTTATAGAGATACCTCAGAGACATGGTCAGTTCAGCTCTGGATCAGCTAAATAAAGCAAGTATTACAATACAGGGAGCCAAATGAACTTTTTGTTATCCCATTGTGTATATAAGTTATGTTTACACTATGGTCTATTAAGTGTACAATGGTATTAGGTCTTTTTAAAAGTAAATACCTTAATTTAAAAATAATTTATTGCTAAACCTAAATGAGAGATCTGAAACCACAAAATTCCTAGAAGAAAACACAGGCAGGAATTTCTTTTACATCAGTCATAGAAATATTTTTCTAAGTAGGGCTTCTCACATAAGGAAAACAAAGTTAAACTATTAGGATTACACCAAAATAAAAAGCTTTTGCAAAGTAAAGGAAACCATCAGCAAAATATAAAAAGACAACCTACTAAATAGAAAAAGGTAGTTGCCAATGATATCTGATAAAGAGTTAATATTCAAAACATATAAAGAACTTACACAACTTAACACCAAAGGAATGCTCTGATTTAAAAAAAAAAAATGGATAGAGGATGTGAATAGACCTTTTTTCAAAGAAGACACACAGACGGTTGACACATGAAAAGATGCTCAACATCCCTAATAATCAGGAAAATGCAAATAAAAATTGAGGTATCACTCTACACCTGTCAGGATGGCTGGAATAAAAAAGGTAAGAGATAACTGGTGTTGGCAAGAAAGTAGAGAAAAAGTAGCATATATCCTCATGCAGTGCTGGTGAGAATACAAACTGGTGTAGCCACTGCAGAAAACAATATGGAGGGTCCACAAAAAATTAAAAATTGGATTACCATAGGATCCAGTAATTCCACTGCTATTTACACAAAGAAAACAAAAACATTAAATTGAGAAGACATATGCACCCCTGTATTTACTGCAGCATTATTTACAATAGCCAAGATATGGAAGTAACCCAAATATCTATCAACAGATGAATGGATAGAGTGGGAGATATATATATATATATATATATATATATATATATATATATATTTATATATTACACACAGGAATATTACTTAGCCATAAAAAAGGATAAGATCTTTCTATCTGCAACAACATGGATGGACCTAGAGAGTATAATGCTAAAAATAAGTCAGAGAAAGAAAAATGCCATATAAATTCACTTATATATGGAATTTAAGAAACAAAGGAATAAAGAAAAAACAAAATAGACTCTTAAATAAAAGAGAATAAACTGGTGGTTGCTAGAAGGGAGGTGGGTCAGAGAAATGGGTAAGATTGATAAAGGGGACTAAGAGTACACCTATCTTGGGGCACCTGATTGGCTGAGTACACTTATCTTGATGAGAACTGGGTAATATACAGAATTGTATCATATTGTACACCTTGAAACTAATCTAACACTATGTTAACCATACTTCATTACAAAACAAAAACAAACAAACAAAAAAACCTTGTTACTTAAAAATACTAACCATCATTTCAACATACAGTGAATTATAATCTTCTTGCTGATGGAGTATCTTGCCTTTATGTTGATGGCTACTCATTGATCAGAGTAGGGGTTACTGAAGGTTGGGGAGGCTGTGCCAATTTCAAAATAAGACAACTAAGTTTGCTGTATTGATCGACCATTCCTTTCACTTGAACACTTAGAAGGCTTCGTAGAGTTATTAGTTGCATAACTTTAATAGTGTTGTATCCCAAGGAATAGGGAAGCCCAATGAGAAGGAGAGAAATAATGGAGCAGACAGTTGATGGAGCAGTAAAAAAGTTAGGAATTAATCTCATCGTCTTGTATGGGCAAGGTTGTGGTACTCCAAAAACAGTTACAATAGTAGCATCAAAGAGCAATGATCATAGGTTGTCATAATATAATAATGAAAAAAAAAAAAAACAGAAATATTGCAAGAGTTACCCAAACATGACACGGAGACACCAAGTGAGCAAATACTATGGGAATAGCACTGGCAGACTTGTTTGCAACAGAGTTGCTACAAACCCTCAATTTGTATAAAACACAGTATGTGTGAAACACAATAAAGCAAAGTGTAATGAGGTCTGCCTGAATATGACCCAGTCTTCCTGATCATCTAGTAATCCAGTCATTCAAGTTTCACCTCAAGTTGGTTTAGAGGGAAAAAACTAAAACAAAACAAAAAATCTTTCAAAAATTGAACAATTTTTTATTTAGTTTTTTTGTAATTTTTTCCTTTACAAAATTGCCAAACACAACTATTTGCCACAATGTGGTAAAACACACACACACACACACACACACACTTAGAAGACCTGAGTTTTATTGTGGTTTTTACAATTAAGCAAATTTAGATGAGCAATTTAATTCCCGAATGTCATTTAATCATTTGAAAAAATGGTGAATTTTGTGATCCATAAGGTATTCTTTAGCTTCAGGAAATGTTGATATACATAGGTCAAGTTAGTTAAAATAGTAAAACTGATCTAAATGTGACTATATTGCCTGAGACCATTCTTATACATGAAACACCCT
Source organism: Mustela putorius furo (assembly GCF_011764305.1). NCBI lineage: Eukaryota > Metazoa > Chordata > Mammalia > Carnivora > Mustelidae > Mustela > Mustela putorius. Next base: position 18,696,739 of record NW_025421987.1, read on the forward strand.
TTTTATGATAAACTGTCCCAAAAAGGCATCAAAAAAAAAAAAAAAAAAAAAAAAAAAAAACGAGTAGTTGTTTATAAAACTATTTATAAACAACTTGCTACTTAAAAATCAGCATGACTATTTCGTTCCTAAACTGTAGCTACATACCTAAACACCCATCCTCAAATACTTGAATTTAAAGTCCAATTCAGCATCAATATCTTCAAATAAAAATTAGGCAAAACTTCCCATTTTACCCCCAGTGCAATGCAAGTTTACTATATGAATTATATCTACAAAATAAACATCAAGAAGGATGAGTACTGATGCAAAAATAGAAGCCAGTGATTGGTCAGGACATAATGGTTATGGAATTAAAGATACAGAAGAGCTAAATTGTGTCCAACTTTCTCAGGTGAGGCAAAAGGGGAAGAACAGCAATTTCCCAAGGCATTACTGTAGTGAACGGAGATGTAGACCACTGTAGTGCCCACTATATGACCATTGCCTAAATAACCCCAACAAGAAAATCTTTCAGAAGTGGCAGCTCCAGCCACGGGCAGCGACATAACTGATTAGTTCATTAAAGGTCCACAGGAGAGGTGCCTTGGTGGCTCAGTCTTTAAGTGTCTGCCTTCAGCTCAGGTCATGATCCCAGGGTTCTGGGATCGAGCCCCACGTCAGGCTCCCTGCTCAGTGGGAAGCTTGTTTCTCCCTCTCCCCTTGCTTGTGTTCCTGCTCTGTCTCTCTCTGTCAAACAAATAAATAAAATCTTTAAAAATATAAAGGGTCACATGAAGGCTATCATTCATAGATATTATTGAAGTATTATGAAGTGGGATCATTGGATATCCACACCAAGTGGAATGTATAGGTACAACATGAATGATGTTGATGAATCTGCCTGAATTCATCTTTTACCAAGTGATAAATGAAAAACAAAAACAAGAAAAGCCTATCTCTATAAAACAAAATTCAAACTAAGTTTAATTCAAATGGCACTTGTTTCTCCAAGCATCAGCTAATCTTTGCAGTCAGATAGTCTCAATCTTGTTTCAAACTCCAGATATCATTTGGCTGTTTTTTTTGTTAATGCCACTTGTCATTATTACTGTATTATAGTGATTTGTGGGGTTTTTTTCTGACTTCATCCTATCCTTAAACTTGCCTATTTAATCCAAAAGGACAGGAATTATTCATCATAGCTTTCAGTGTTGCACAGTAGCTATTACATACTTAAATGCTTCTTGCTTAAATGGATGGATGAATAAGTATTCCAGCTTAAACAAAGTAAAGGTAAAAGATAGAAATCAACCCAATGGTAATACATCTTTTTTAAATGGTTATACTAGAAATGGAAGCCATACTTCCATTATATCTGTAAAATGTTATCTCTTTAAAAAAAAACAAACTATGAAGACATGAAAAATTAAGACTGATAAAGCTGGATGAGTGGTGGTGGATAAATGGGTTCATATGTTATCTTTTCCATTGTTCTACATATTTGAAATATCTCACAACTTAAAAATCTATGAGACACAAGGCAGTGTTAATACTTCATTCTATGCACAATATTATATAATCTAGACCCAAGTTGCTTGTCTAATATAACTATTTTTTAAAAACAATGTAGCAATATGACACTAATCTGAAGATAATAAGGGACATAAACATAAAACCCTATCAGAAACCAGCATACAAAAAAGACCTCTGAAGTAAACAATTTACATGACCAAAAAGCCTCTTTTTTAACACACTATCCTACTAAGTACAGCTACTTAGCTCTCCTAGCTATCTAAGATTCAAAGGCTCAAATGTTTAAAATGGACACAATAGGAAGGCTAGGGAAATATAAAATTTATAGTTATCTAGGGATAATTTGATAGAATATATCATTTGGGAAGCTTTACTATGCACAGTATAAAATTCAGTGATCAAAATGGGGATAGTCAGTTCTTCCAGGTGGGGAGTGAGGCAGTCAGTTCGATTCCATACAATTTTTAAGAATTCAGAAACATGGGATGCCTGGGTGGCTCAGCTAAGAGTCTGCCTTCAGCTCTGATCAGGATCCCAGGGTCCTGAGACTGAGTCCAGTATCAGGCTCCTTGCTCAGAGGGAGAGCCTGTTTTCCCCTGTCTGCCACTTCCCTTGCTCATGCTCTGACAAAATCTTAAAAAAAAAAAAAAATCAGAAACATAGGTTTATATATCAGAAGGAATTCTACTATTTAAAAGTTTTATTAAAGTTTGAAAAAAAAAACTGACTATATTCCACATACTTGGAACATCTTATTTCTCAGTAATTCCACTGAGGTCAAGTCAACTAAAACAATTTTTTGAATGCCATAAATTACTTATAAGGTACAACTATGATGGGAAATTTTAATGAATTCTAAGAACTATTAAATGAAAGAATCTTCAATAAAGCCTGTTTTGTGGAATCATGTTAACAAGGTACATTATTCAAATACACAAGTCAATTGACATATGAAATGAAAATTTCACTGAATGTATTTAGAGAAAATGAAAAAACTGGAGAACTATAAAGGGCCTGTTCTTCAGAGGGAAGTGGCTTATAGCTCGTTTTCTGCAAGAATGTCATTCTATTCAAAAGCAATAGAATGCCTCTGCCCAAAAGGATCTAAAACAAAGACTCTGATATTAATATTTAGCCCTACCATCAGCTTTTAATCAAGTGAGCATGACATAACCTAGCAAAAGTATTTCCCCTTCATTAAAAAAAAGGGGGTGAGGGGAGAAATCCCAGTTTCAAAACAAGAGCTACAATAGCAGGCAAAACCACAAAGATTTAAGAAGCCAAAGAAAACTACTCATAAAATGAATACATGTATTTTTAGAGTTTTAAGGATCTTTGAGCTTCACTTAGTCCAAACATCTTATTTTACAATTGAAAAAAACAATGAGACATATTACTGATTATTCAGTGTCAGATATAAGACTGAAACCCAGAGCTTCTGACTACCAATCTACTTTGACAAGATACCTTGCAAAACTTACAATAACTTAAATAAAAACTGAGTTGAACTGTTTTGTCCCTCTCGGCACACCATATGAAAACCAGGACAGAGAAGGTCACAGATATGGCGGCTGTTAGGAGCAGAAGCTGACAACCACATTTGCAGGTCTGATATGTGCATCTGTAACTGCATGCAGCTAAAACACACAAAAAGCAGCTGGTAAAACCAGAACAGCTCCCCCCATATGCTGCACCACCTCTGCAGCCTTAATATGTTGAAGGGCAGCCCGGTCATCTACAAATGGGCCATGCATCCATTCACACTAGAACTGGCCATTATACTCACTGATGCAAGGGTGTGTATGTGTTTGCAAGAAATGGATACAATGCAATTTGCAAAAGGTTCTAGGCCAAGAAAATTGCTTATCCCCTGGGACTGGATACTTTAGGAGCAAATGTTTGCTACCCAATTCAGTCAGTAATCATTGCAAAGGTAACTGGGGAAAAGGGCATATTCTATAAGCCAGCAAATTTATGAAGCAGTTAAATCACTGTGGACAAAACTCAACAAGCGAGAGTCATTTCCTAAACCCAAAGAGAAAGCTAAGCTAGGAAATTCTGCTGAAACAGAAATATCTGAAAAAACAACTGACAGCCTGAAATTCTCAGTGCTATCAATAGAACTTGTCAATAGAACTCAACTCTGAAACAAAGACAAGATCAGAATCCACCTCAGGTGCTACACGGTTTATGCCTGACCCCAAGCTCGTGGATCACGGGCAGTCCCATCCAGAAAATTTAGGTTATGTAAAGCAGTAGAAGCTGAAATAGTCTGCATAGAGAACTAGAAGATGTGTGAAGTAGAAAATAATGATGAAAAAGTCATGTAAAGGTTAACTGTGACACAGAGAGTATAACTTTTTTTTTTTAAACAGTTTTTCTCTCACATCTTCTAAAGTAATGTATCGTTGGACCCATCACATAAGGGATTAAAACACAAACTGTGAATTTAATCCCAGCAATATTAAAAGACTGATGAAGAGGCAGAAGTAGAAGTATTGGGAAGCATTTAATAATTTTAAGGGTGTTTATAAAAAAACAAAAATAGCATAAATATATGAACATTGATGAAGTAACGTATGTGTATACTATACAGATATATATACATATTTGCTTTAGCCTTTTCAAATTAATGTGCTAAATTAGAATAGTGTGTAGAAGGATATGTTCCCTCTCTTTTTTTTTCCATTCCCCAGAGCTTGAATATCCATATTTTATGAAAAAAATTAAATAAAAACTATTTGCCTCGATAATGTGATATTAATACATTTTCGTAGGATTGTGGGGGAAAATATGTAAACTTACCATCAATTTGATGTGTTCAAGCTTAAAGTAAAGCAAACAAACAAAATAAAACAGTACACTTCCTAGTCTAGAATCACTTTTACAGACTAAGTAAGCATTCTAGCAAGACAAAGCAATTTACTGTAATAACAGAAGAAAGTTCCTCTAAATGCTTCATTTTTCTTTCAAAGGTAGTAAAGTACATTCCTAAAAATCACAGAGCATTGAGATACCCGCAGATGATTTGGGGAGTTATCCCACTGTCTGCAATATATTTTGTAGACAACCAAAGTGGAATAAAAATATATATGAAATATCTTATTTAGAAATATTAATTTTATACTTATAAAAAGATGCTAGGGTCATTACAAATTATTACATTTAAAAATATACATTTTATATTAAATTAATATAAGGATCTTATTTTAAAACTAAACCGATATTCTATAATATATAAAAATATTTAATGTACTGTCATAGGTAGGACTTATTTAAATCCTCAGATTACCACAGTCTGCTTGAAAATAATTGAATTCATGCTTTAAATATGTGCTTATTCTTTATAGAGAGATAGACAAGGCTTTCAACTGTAGCCAGAAAATCTAGATTTAAGTTCCACATGTTATTAAGCTGCTATGAACTTTGGCAGCTTAAGTCTCTATAAAATCTGGTTTCTTCTGCCAGAAAGAAATATCATCTTTAGGGGCACTGTTAGGTTTAAATGAAGTCTATATATAAAGTCTGTCGAAAAACAATATACATATTTAATCTTATTTTTAACATATGTTATTAGTTTATATTATCTATAAAGCAAGAAGGTTAATTAATGTGGCCATTTAGACTCTGTTGATAAAACAGTCTAGTCTGTTTTATTACTGTACAGGAATAAGATTCAAACTATTACCATATTATTGGAAAACAACTGCCATGAACAAATTCCATGATTATGACTATTGATGCAAAAAGAAAAGAGGGCAGTTCAAATATCACAAAATACTTGAAGTATATTTACTCAATTATACTTACAAGGACTTGATTCATGCTTTATTCATCAAATCTTACATTTGTTCAAGCAGCACATATTTGGCAGTTTAAAGCTCAATCTGGGCTTTTTGTGTGACTATATGGGCAATTAGATGTGAACCAACTGTAACTTTGATACATTGCAAGAGGGAATAGGAATTGGTTCAGCCACTTTGGTAAACTACTTACATGTATCTACCCAAATTAAGTATATGCCTTCCTCTGACCCAGCATTTCACTCCTAAGTATATATCCCAAAGAAATGAGGGCACAATTTCGCCAAAAGTAAAAAGAAAAAAAAAAAATCTTCATAGAAACTATGAGAATAAGAGTCCCAAACTAGAAACACACCAAACATTCATCGTAAGAATAAACGAGGTTAAGCAATGAAGTACCACACTGCAGATCTTACACTGAGCAAAAGACGCCAGGCACTGTAGCATCCATAGTGCTTCACTCCCTTTACAGGAAGTATTTTAAAAAAGGGAGGTGGTAGGGTGGGTGCTGCAGTCGGTTAAGTGTCTGACTTTTGATTTCCGCTCAGGTCCTAATATCAGGTTGTGGGATTGAGCCCCGGCCAGTTGTTCTCGGTGCTCAGCTGGGAGTCTGCTTGAGATTCTCTCTCTTTCTCTCTCTCTCTCTCTCTCTCTCGCCCCTCCCCAACACTTGCATGCAGATGCACCCACACTCTAAATTCTTTAAAAAAAAAAAAAAGGTTGTAAAAAAGGGAAAACTCTTTGGTTACTCAAGTCAAGATCATTAGGGCAAGTGGGATGCTAGTGTGTAAGAAAACTAAGACATGTCACTGTTTTCAACCATGGGCAGCAGAGAGAAGCTAGAGCATTCTTGAAGAGTTGTTACTAAAGGCTGGAAAGAGTGAGAAAATTTTTATTGGAAATGTGCTGGTAGAACAATTATCAAAATGCTGGCCTGAAAATAACAAAGGCTGTAGAAAGTGGTTGTCTTAGCAGAGGTAAGGAGATATTGACAGGGAAGGGACAGGGAAAGCTTTCTAGGAAGAAGAAATACTCTACACCTTTGTAGAGCTCGAATGAATTTGGTATAAATGTTCGTTAAAATGGTACACTTATGAGCATAATTTTAGTTGCAGATAAATTGAAACTTGATTTAGAAAAAATAAATTTATCAAAGGATACATTTTAAAAGATTTTTAAAATTAGTCTCGGGGCACCTGGGTGGCTCAGTGGCTAAGCCTCTGCCTTCGGCTCCAGTTGTGATCCCAGGGTCCTGGGATTGAGCCCCACATCTGGCTCTCTGCTCAGCAGGGAGCCTGCTTCCCCCTCTCTCTCTGCCTGCCTCTCTGCCTACTTGTGATCTCTGTCCGTCAAATAAAATCTTTTAAAAAAAATTAGTCTCTAACACATAATACTGGTATGTTATAGTTTAAAAGTTGTGAAAAAGTAGAGCACTTATAGATTTACCATATGTTATGGCTTTCAAATAGCATGAGGCTGGCAACAGCTCTGGTTCATAAAAATCACACTGGGATTTCTCACTTAGTGCTGTGCCATCAACCTCAAATCATCCACACACTTGTCTGTGGTTTCTAATGGAACGCTAACACAGCTCATGTATGTGTCCACAACACATATATGAATCATGTTAACAAAGAAAAATCATAAAAAACTTCTTTGTCAAAGTCAATGCTTTGTTTTGCTCTAAGTTTGAGCCACTGAATTAGAACTGTTGAGCTTTTTACATAGAATAAAGAAGCTGATGTGTCAAAAACATCTGAAGAAAAACCTTCAGTGTCAGAATGCAGTGGATTGACAAGACAATTATCTAAATTTGGCCCCAGAATTTAACATAATTGAAAACAACCACATTAGACTTGGAAACATTTTTATACACATTTGTGTGAGCACTGATTCTCATGCAGATAATGGCCAATCATCCTACATTAATAAGGCCCATAAACTTAAATGGCTTCCCATCTTTTTGTGATTATTCTGTGATCAAAACACACACCCCAGGTGTAACTAATACCAGCATATTTGCTATATATTTTTTAAACAGTAGACAATTGAACATTCCAAAATAGTGTTCTTTCCACAACTATGGGTAGAATTGTGTCCCCCCTCTCCAAATATATAAGTTGAAATTCTAAATCCCTAGTACCTCAAAATGTGAATGTATACAGAGAAATTTACCTCTTTAAAGACAAATTCAACTGAGATCATTAGGGTGGGCCTTAACCCAATCTGACTTGTGTCTTTTGAAGACATTAGGACCCAAATCCGTGCATATACAAAGAGAAGACCATGCAAAGACACACGGAGAAGGTGGCCACCCACCAGCCAAAGAGAGAGGCCTCAGAAGAAACCATCTCTGCCAACACCTTGACTTCACACTTCTAGATGTGTTGTGGCAGCCCTAGAAAACTAATCCACAATCACATTACAAAAGAATATATTTGGAAGCAAAAGACTTAATAAACCTGTTTTTTCATTTGTTATGTAATTTAAGATGATCCACATCAATGTGATTGGAATAGGAGAGATAGGACTGACCCAGCAGGACTTCCCATGGTGTGATGTCAAGAATAAGGCCCCAGTGTCATCCTCTTCCTGTAGGCAAACTCAATTCCATTCATTCAATAAGCATTTGAATTGCCCTCACATGCCTTCCTCAGATTTTTGTTTTGTCAGAAGCTTATTAAGTACTCTTAAGTATTCTCTTAAGTACTTAAGAGACTTAAGTACTCTTAAGTTAAGACTAACTCTTATAATCTAAGAATGTTAGCACCAGATGTTAGACTATTGGTAGAATTTAGAACAGTAGAGAGAAGAACACTCGACTCAGAAATTAGACTTACTAGTTCTGCTTGAGGTGATCTAGTTGCCTGCGGTTGGACAATTTGCTTGTTTGGGGTAGTAATTCTTCATCAGAAATCCCCAAACACAACCTCAAGTAGAATTATCTGGAGAATTTTTTGAAAACAAATGTCTGGGACCTACCCTTGTACCTGGTTCTCAAATGTCTGGATATTAGAATCACCAGGAAGAGTATTATTTTGTGGAAGATTTTTTAAATTGTGATAGCTCTACTCCATCCTCCACAGATTCTGATTTTTAATTGGTTTAACTGGTTTGAAATGTGGCCTTGGCCTTGGGATTTTTAAAATTCCCCACTTCAAACATGTTCTCCACTGCCCTGGACAGTGTGATTTAATTATTCTGAGGAAGATCCTGGGCATTAATACTTCTTCACCAAGGAATTCCAAAGCATTTTAATTCCCTGGGTGAAACCTAGGCACAACCATCGGATGCAAAGGTAAAATAATGCTCATGTCCCCTTTAACAATTTGACTTTTTGTGATGTATGCGCTACTGTTAAGAACATAGGGGCACCTGGGTGGCTCAGTTAAATGTCCAACTCTCGATTTCGGCTCAGGTCACTATCTCAGAGTCATGAGATCAAGCCCCAAATCAGGCTCTGAGCTGAGCATGGAGCCTGCTGAAGCTCCCGCCTCCACCCCTCAAGGTCCCTTTCCTCCACCATCTTAAAAAAAAAGAAAAGAAAGAAAAATTTAAAAAGGAAGAAAGAAAGAAAAACAAGCTAAATAGCATGTTCTTCAAAGTGTCTTATGTTTAAACAAGTTTACTTACGCATAGGCTCATTAAATACTTGTGTAATTAGCATGAAGTTTTATTTCTGAGTCAAACACCTTTCAAGTGTTTTCCAAGTGTTCCTAAGCCAGGAGAAAGGCTCTGTATAAAAATGGGTTACCATCCCAATCCCAGCTGTCTGATGGATGTAATTATTTCAAGAAAGAACACGTGCAAAGATGAAGGCACAAAACATAATTGCTTCTATGATAGTAATTTAGTTTCCTGGGGTAAAGATTCAAACCAGAATCTCCCATTAGTCTAACAACAATTACGTAGTTTTCCCTTTCATCCATTTTCTTTCAGGCTTTTCTTATATCTGAAGCTTTCTAAAGGGTATTTGAGTGATTTAACATTAACCACCCACACACTGTATTTACCACTATTATTAGCACAGCGGATGATCTTTACAACTTAGTGAAGCTCCAAGAAGCATTATTACTGATTTTTTAAAGTGCCTCTAAATCATTTGCCATTTCTTCTGATTTATCCTAGGCAGAATTATTTTCAAGTGACCTGTTAGTCTCATATTCCTTAAGTTTAAAAATGACAACAACTTATGATTTGATGTAAATGCATCTTGAACTTTGAAGTGTTACATCTCAGTTTACATAAATTCAGGTTAGAAGACATGCAATACCAAAGGAAAATACAATAGTGGCATAAGAAAAAAAAAAGTAGGTTTTTTAGGTCTCTTAACAACTACATCAGTATCTGAAGGGAATTAAGTAAAAGAGGAGGGGGCTGGTTCTAACCATTAAGGAGATATTTGGTTTTAATTCAAAGAAAAGATAGAAAAGTCATATACAACCTCTATTAAAGTGAATTTGCTTTTAGTCCGTATTAATAGAAGTGTCCAGAATTGAGGAAACAATCATTCTTTTCAATAGTTACCAAATCAAACTTCCAGTATTATGTTAATTTCTGAAAAACACTTTTTGTGTCAGTAAACATGCATCATTGTATCAAATAGTAACCAAACTATATCCAGTGGGGAGTAACCAACCATACCACATGTGGAAAAATTGAAAGAGAAATGGAAAGAGAATTGCACTGTGATCAGAATGCCATAAAACGACCTGCATGTGATTAGCAAAAGACATACTGTGAAGTAAAAAAATTTTAAAAGGTTTCAGTCTGCTTTTGAGAATTCAATGAGGTCCCAATCATTGATCATAAGTTATTTATGTACAAGCTAAAAAACACCTGATAGGGAAACGAGGAAGAATTTATTCTGAGAGTTAGGCTAGTGACAAGGTACATTAACATTATCACACTCCTGCAACACAACACCTGATGAAATAACAGTTGTGTTTTGAAATCTACTGGGTTAAAAAGCTCCTGTTATCCTTATAGTCTATTCTGAGTGTCCAACCACAAAATGCTCAAAGTATAAAAGCTTAACTTTTCTTTATAGCATTGAAACAACTTGTTCTCAGGTTTTTTCACTAAGGACTTTGAACATTGTCCCTGACCAAGTGATTTGAGAAAGTCACCATTTTAATACCAAAACTTCCATTAGTATAAAACAGTGTTGCTTAAACAACTAATTAAACAAACAAAAAACAACAACAAAAAATCTCATTTCAAAGTTTCAATGAACTTCTCCTAAATTTCAGAGAGGTGATATTAAAGTGAAAAAAAAATTCAGTTCATTGTAACACATTTTATAAAACAATATGGAAACACTGACTTTTCATATACCAATCTATTAGATTTCAGCACTTTAAAGTATGCAAATTGGAATCCTTATTTTGTCCAAATTTCCAGATGTAGAGAAAAATTAAAATACAGATTCCTAAGGAATTATTCCTAAGACCAATTCCTCTTTCACTTTGGAAAAATCATGACTTTGCTAGAAGTTTCTGATGTTCTCTGTACTGATAGCAATAGTCTTATATTATTGTTCTTTCCTCTATGTGGAGATGTTATACAGCAGTCATCTCTTGGGAGGAATTCTGCAATCTTTCTGTGCCAATCTCCATGTCTGGAGGAAAACATCAGAAAAAACTAAAACAGCCTATTCTCATCTTGCTTTTCTCATTTTGTCTCTGGAGTTTGACATATTTAGACACACTGAATGAAAAATAGAAGTTGGGACAGATTTCCCTCTAGGACCACAGCCTAGACAGATTAGGAGAAAGATGGAGATACACAAAAGAAAACATTTAAGTAAAATAATATGTTGCCTTATTCTCATTTCCATTTACTCACTGCTTAACATATTTAAATGACTTTTAGAAGATGATGATTAAAATTTTAATATACACAGGTATTTTACTAAATGAAGGGTGTTCCAATCTTGCATATAAAATTTCAAAATACAGAGTTCAATAGAACTATAAGGAAAATAGTTTCATTAAATTTGGTAATTTCTAATATCCCAAAGTGGAAGAGGACAAACCCAATATTAAAAATTACATACTTCAGAAAGGAATAAGCAATTCACCCAATATGTATGTACAGCTTATATATATAGCTGCTGAGACAAAGGCTTAAGATCACACAACATTGATGCAAACTGTGTTTGAGTGTCTAATATTTGGAAGTTAGGCATTCTCTGGCTTAACCTTCTGTGACAAGTTCTGTGTATTGATTTCAAGAACATGATCAATTTATAACCATTTTTATGTATGTGATAATTTGCTTTTCAAGGACCAGACCTGCCTAACAATTCTCTACACCTTTTCCACACCCCCATATCTGTGTTATACTCTCTGCCTCCCTTTTTCCCACTCACGAACACTGCTGCCACAGTAATTTTTCTAAAATATTTATTAAGCCATTGCCCTAAGGACAAGAGGAAAACGGACTGGTACAAAATGAAGTCAGAATTACCAAGATCAGGTCTTTATCTCTGTCCATATATTTCTATTTTTTTCCACTTGCACCCTAACCTAACAACTTGCTTCTATTACTTGGAGTAAATTTTCATATTAAACTCTCTGTCCAAAGGCCCTGTTAAATGTCTTTGTCCACAGATTTCTCCTTTCAAGTCATACGGGAGCTTAAGTATCTCTAATCTTCCTCATTCTCATTCCATTCCCAAGGGACAAGAAAATTCCACTGCCACTTCCTGTTCTTACAACACTTTTTCCATGTCTCTAATAACTTGTATTTTATAGGACATTGCATCTTAATTCCAAATGATGGAGTATTTTTTAGGATAGCACCACTCTAACTCCATCCACTCCCATAACCCCAACAGTATTATACCATTACATTTCCATGGTTTAGCTGGGTACCTATTATATACCAGCTTTTAAATGTTAGTATAGATACAATTTATTGTTATACTAATAAGGCCATGAGTGGCAGAGTTCCATATTTTTATTAAAACAAATTGTCATGAAATGTTAAGATAATCTCAAAGTGCCTTGTCAATTATATCTAATTTTTATATTTTATGTAAATATAGGACCAGAAAAGTTCAAATAATTCAACAAATATTTATTGCATATGTACTATATGCCAAGACCTCTTCTTTGTGCCATAGAGGATTTTTTTAAAAGTATTAACTGTATTTGCACAACTTATAGTCTAGGACGGTAACAGATGAGTAAACGCTCAGGATATTATGTGACAGTGATAATTTTTATAAGATAATCAAAATAATTCACTCAAGTCCATACTAGTTGCAGCGCTGAACTTGAGCTGTGGTCTCTTGTGCCTCAGTCCAGTATCACATTTTTTAACAATTATATTCCTATCTCCAAACCAAGTGCTGCTTTTACAGTACTAAAGTTAAAAATCAGGGTTGCCATCAAGCAGCAGTCAGTATAAGTGAAAGTAAACTGTAAGTTGCTGTAACATACCCCAGAAGTATAATGGCTTAATTAAGATAGACTTTCACAAATAGTCCCAAGATTAAGAGCTCATGCTATTGGGGAGACTGTTTCTATTCTGTCATTCAGAAACTCAGATTCTTTCCTATCATGACTACCGAGCATGGCATGATTTTACTTAAAGCATGGAGGCCGCCACATCTTTATTATAGCCAGTGGGAAGAGCAAGAAAAGCACATACCCAATATCATAAGGTCCAGAACTGGAAACGGTCACATCACTCTTTGTTCACTTTCGGGGCTGAACCTAAGAAAATATACCAGGATGCAAGGGAGCCTGGAAAAGTCTCTAATAGGATGGCCACCTGCTGAGCTCAAACTCTGCTGGGTATGGGGTAGCTCTAGCAGTTCAGAAAGGAGGGATTTATAGGAAGAGAGGGTAGCATTTATTCATCGCTGCCTCACTGGGACGTTATTATCTACCTTTGCTTGATCCTAGAAAAGAAACCAGAAACACAGGTAAATAAAGAGATCAGAAGAGTTATTTAAAAATGTTATCAAAAGCAATGAGACATTTAATGTTTAAAAAAAAAATCTGGTAACATTATTTTGGTGAATAGTGGCCCAGTTTCCACTGCCTGAGAAATTCAATGCCAAGTTTAAAGAATATCTTCACTTAATTCCTAAAGAAAGATGTAGGGGAGTGGGGGAGGGGGGAAAAACATAGATCAAAAATGGCATCTGTTTGTTTGCCAAACTGATTTGAGTAATAGAATCCACTATAATGAACCAGAACTGTAATTTAAATTGACTGTCCTATGCACACTCTAACTCACTTTATAAACCCAGAGTATCGCTTTTGATAACTGAGGTTAGATATTTATTATCTTGCTCTGGAATCAACAGGGAGGGCAGCTGCCTGAAGCTGGTCATTGAGCGCTCCTTATCAATTCAAGGTTGCCAAGTCAGAGTTGTGGAGGTAATCGCCTGGGGGCACAGGAGTCCTTTCTTTCCTTCTTGGTCAGAACGAAGTGCACTTAGTGCTTTGAGCAGACACTTCCTGGTGTTATAAAGAGTTTCCTGACACAGTTATTCATCTTCAAGTCACATCTGAGAAGATAACTCAGGGGGTATCTCTCCAAATAGACAATGATGTTGATAACATCGTATCTCTTCTCTTCCCATTTTTTTTCCTCTAGTAAATTCATTCTTAAAGGGAAGGAATTAGTCAAATCCTGTCTCCTCTAATAGGGGAAAGATCATGATAAGGCTAATAACAGGTCTGACAACAATAGAGCCGAGACTCTAAATTCAAGCAGATGATGAACTAGCTTAGGAAAGATGAAAGCTCTCTTATCCTAGCAAACAGTGCAGAGCAGGGAATGCTCAGAGTTAAGAAAAATATTTCAAGGTTATAGGAAAGCAATAGTTGGTAAATAGTTTGAATATTTAAAAATAAAGTTAACACAAGAGGTACTCAGAATAAAGAAAGGGGGGGGGTGCCTGGTAGGCTCAGTGGGTTTAGCCTCTGCCTTCGGCTCAAGACATGATCTCAGGGTCCTGGGATTGAGCCCCACATGGGCTCTGTACTCAGTGGGGAACCTGCTTCCCCTCTCTCTCTACCTGCCTTAGATCTCTCTCTGTCAAATAAATAAAATCTTAAAAAAAAAAAAAAAGAATTAAGAAAAGGATAATCAACACCCAAAAAACAGTACTAAATTTGGTACTTAGATTTTTTTCCAGTTCCTTTCTGGCTATAACAATATGATAAAGTTAAATTCTATTGATAACAATGAATTCTAATATCAATGAGGCCTAACATTATATGTTTATTAAATATCTGTTTAGTACTTACAGGCATACCCTCAGAGATACTGTCCATTCATTTCTAGACCACACTAAAGTGAATACTGCAAAAACAAAACAAAACAAAACAAAGCAAAAAAAAAAAAAAACAAAACTAGTCAAATAAAATTTTTCCTTTCCCAGTGTACATAAGGGTTATTTTTCCATTATTCTGTAGTTGATTAAGTGTGCAATAACATTAAGTCTAAAAAAAAAAACTACATGCCTTAATTTAAAAATACTTTATTGCTAAAAATTGCTACCAGTCACCTAGGCTTTCAGAGTCCATCTTTTGGCTGGTAGAGAATCTTGCCTCCGTGTTGGTGGCTGCTGCCTGACCCAGGTGGTAATTGTTGAGGTCTGGGGTGGCTGGGGCAATTTCTTAAAATAAGAATACAATGAAGTTTGCCACATCGACATCTCTTCCTTCCATGTACAATTTTTCTACAGCATGCAATGCTGTTTGATAACATTTTACCTGCAGAACTTCAAAATTGGGGTCGATCCTCCCAAACTCTGCCACTGCTTTATCAGCTAAGTTTATGCAGTATTCTAAGTCCTTTGCTGTCATTTCAACAATCTTCATATCTTCACCAGGAGCAGGCTTCATCTCAAGAACCCACTTTGCTCATCCATAAGAAGAAACTCCTCTATTCCAGTTTTATCATGAGACTGTAGAAGTTCAGTCCTATCTTCAGGCTCTACTTCTAATCCTAGTTCTCTCCCTATTTCCAATCTGAGTTATATCCTCCACTGAAGTCTTAAACTCCTCAAAGTCATCCATGAGGATTAGAATCAACTTCTTTTGAACTTCTGTTAATTTGATATTTTGACCGCTCCCATGAATCACTAAGTTCTTTAATGGCATCTAGAATGGTGAATCCTTTCCAGAAGGTTTTCATTTTACTCTTCTCAGACCAGCAGAGTCCCTACCTATAGTAGCTATCATCTGACAAAATGGACTTCCTAAATAAGAGTTCATAGTCAAAATTACTCCTTGATCCACATGCTACAGATTGGATATTGTGTTAGCAGGCATGGAAACAACATGAATGGCTTTGGACATTCCCATCAGGGCTCTTAGGTAACAAGTGCATTATCTAGGAGCAACAGTATTTTGAAAGAAATCTTTGAACAACAGCTCCCAACACTGGACTAAAAATATCCAGTAAATCATGTTGTAAACAGATGTGCAACCATCCAGGCTTTGTTGTTCCATTGGCTGAGAGCACGGACAGTAGATCTAGCACAATTTTAAGGGTCCTAGGATTTTTTAGAATGGTAAAGGATTTCAAATTAAAATCACCAGCTGCATTTATGCTTAACAAGAGGCAGCTAGCTGTCCTTTGATTCTTTGAAGCCAGGCATTGACTTCTCTCTAGCTATGGAAGTCCTAGATGGCATCTTCTTCCAACGGAAGGATGTTTCATCCACACTGAAAATCTATTTAGCTTCACAGATCCTCTAGGTAACTTACTGCAACACTTGCGGGGTCACTTTGCAATTTTATGTGACGGAAGTGGTTTCTTAAACCTTAAGGAATAACCTTGGCTAACTTCAAATTTTCCTTCTGCAGCTTTCTCACCTCTCTCAGCCTTCGTAGAAATGAGGAGTTAGGGCCCTGCTCTGGATGAGGCTTTGACCTAAGGGAATATCATGGCTGGTTTGATCTTTTATCCAGATCTCTAAAATTTTCTCCACCTCAGCAATAAGGCTGTTTTGCGTTCTTAATCTGTGTTCATTAGAGTAGTACTTTTAATTTTTAGCACTTTTTACTTTTAATTTCCTTCTAGACTTTTCTTTCCAATCACAGCTTGGCTAAATACAAGAAGCCTAGGTTTCAGCTGGTCTTTGCTTTTGATATGCCTTCATCATTAGCATAATCATTTTTAGCTTTTGATTCAAAGGAGAAATGTGTGACTCTACCTTTCACTTGAACACTCAGACTATTGTAGAGTTCTTAATTGGCCTAATTTCAATATTGTTTGGTGTCAGGTAATAGGGAGACCCAAGGAGAGGGAGAGGGAAAAAGCTTGTCACGGAGCAGTCAGAACACACAACATTTATGGATTAGGTTTATTCTTTTATATTGATGTGGTTTGTGGTACCCCAAAAAACAATTATATTAGGAACAAAGATCACTAGTCACACATCACCATTATATAAAAGCATAGAAATATTGTGAGAATCACCAAAATGTGAAATAGACACAAAGTAAACAAATGCTGTTGGAAAAATGAGACCAATAAGTTTGTTCAACACACTGTGGTTTCATAGCCTCTCAATCTGTAGAAAACACAATAAAGCAAAGTGCAATTAAAAAAATTAATAATAAAAAGGTAGGGGCATCTGGATGGCTCAGTCAGTTGGGCATCCAACCCTTTTTTTCTAATTTTTAGTGTATTGTTAGTCACCACACAATACATCATTAGGTTTTGATGCTGTGTTCCATGATTCATTGTTTGTGTGTAACACCCAGTGCTCCATGCAATCCCCTCCATCCTCCTCCCCTCTAAACACCTCAGTTTGTTTCCTGGAGTCCACAGTCTTTCACGATTCATCTCCACCTCTGATTTCCCCACCTTCACTTTTCCTTTCCTTCTCCTAATGTCCTCCATATTATTCCTTATTTTCCACAATTAAGTGAAATGATGTGATAATTGGCTTTCTCTACTTGACTTATTTCATTTAGCATAGTCTCCTCCAGGCCCATCCATGTTGATGCAAAAATTGGGTATTCATCCTTTCTGATGGCTGAGGAATATTCCACTGTATATATGGACCACCTCTTCTTTATCCATTCGTCACTTGAGGGGCATCTCAGCTCTTTCCAGTTTGGCTATTGTGAACATTGCTGCTATGAACATTGGGGTACAGACAGCCCTTCTTTTCACTGCATCTGCATCTTTGGGATAATACCCTGTAGTGCAATTGCTGGGTCATAGGGTAGCTCTATTTTTAATTTTTTCGGGAAGCTCCAAAATTGCATTCTCACCAACAGTATAAGAGGGTTCCCCCTTCTCCACATCCTCTCCAACATTTGTTGCTTCCTGTCTTGTTAATCTTTGCCATTCTAGGTGGTGTAAGGTGGTATCTCAATGTGGTTTTGATCTGAATTTCCCTGATGGCTAATGATGATGAATATTTTTTCATGTGTCTGTTAGCCATCTGTAGGTCTTTATTGGAAAAGTATCTGTTCATGTCTTCTGGGAATCCAACTCTTGATTGGGGCTCAGGTTATGATCTCAGGGTTGAGATCAAGCCCCACATCAGGCTCCATACTGGGCATGGAGCCAGCTTAAGATTCTCTCTCCCACTTTCTCTGCTCCTCCATGGGCTGTCCTGCCCCACCTCTGCCCCACCCCCACCTTCCCACATAACTGCACAAGCACATACTCCTTCTCTCAAAAATAAATAGTAAAGGGACGCCCGGGTTGCTCTGTTGGTTAAGCAACTGCCTTCATCTCAGGTCATGATCCCAGGGTCCTGGAATCAGATAGAGTCCCACATCGGGCTCCCTGCTCAGAGGGGAGCCCACTTCTCCCTCTGCCTACTGCTCTCCCTGCTTGTGCTCACTCACTCTCTCTCTGACAAATAAATAAAATCTTTAAAAAATTAAAACAGTAAAAAATTAAAAAAGGTATGCCTGTATTGTATGCCAGGAACTGCAGTCAACATCTTTTCAGCTAAATATGATACAGTCCTTGTACTCCAGCTTGCAGGCAGCTTATTTCAATGCAGATATTTCTCCTGTAATATAATTAGACTAGAGTTACAATAGCTTTATATATGGACTTCTGTTGGTTATCTTATAACACAGCAGCTTTATTTGTGAAAGTTGATAACATTCTAACAATGGGAAATAGTATATCTTATATTTTCTCTGGGCTAATGATAGAGCTGGGGAGAATAAAAAAAAAAACATGTCATTTATCTTGAAGAGTAGCTGTAAATAATCAAACAAGTGAGTTTCTCTCATGCAGGTAGGTTACAGGAATATGCCTTTCTTGCTCTCCGTTTACATCTATTGTTCCATCTCCCATACAGAAATACCTTTAGATAAAGTAGAAAAACTTTGTTCCTATTGGCCTGTTATTCTAAGTCCTGATTTCCTACCCATTTAACCCTTACAACAACCTTCTGAGGTCATTTTCGTTAATATTCACATTAGCAGATAAGGAAGATTATGTCACAGCAAGGTTGAGTGATTTGCCCAGCATCATGTAAAATACCATATTTTAGAATCCTTTCCTACTCATCTAGGTCAAAATCCTATTATCTTCAAAGTTCAACAAAACAATTCCCAATGTTTCTTTGTTTCCTTACTATTATAAATCTTTTAGCTTTCTAGTTTCAGCTTTATTCAATAAAATAGTATATCTAGAAAAGATAATTATACTTTCCAGGTGAAAACTACTCAGGAAGTAAATGAGATCTTGAAATAAAGCAATTCTTCCTTGAGAATATTCTTTTCCTTCACTTTAAAATTATCTTATTATCAAAATGAAGGCAAGTTACTTTGCACAACCAAGAGTATACACAATGGACAGTAATTTTATATAAAGAAATATTTCTAAAAGGATTGTCTTTCTCCTTTGGTGTCATATTCTACCTCCTTTGTTCATCAATTGCATTAATTTTTTTGTTGTTACCATAACAAAATTTTCACAAATTTAGCAGCTTAAATTGACACCTATTTATTTATTTTTAAGATTTCTTACTCATTCATTTGAAAGAGAGAGAGCACGCATGGGCAGGGGGAGAGGCAGAGGGAGAGGGAGAAGCAAATTCCCCACTGATCCAGGAGCCCAATACAGGACTCGATCCCAGGACCCATCTGAGCCACCCAGGCGCCCCTCCACACCCAATTATTTCTCACAGTTTTGTTCATCAGACATCTGAGTACAATGTAATTTAACTGTCTCTTCCGTTTAGAGTCTCATGAAGCCAAAATCGAGGTGTCAGCAAGGTTGCATTCTTTGCTGGAGGTTCCGAAGCGATTTCTCCTTCCAAATTCATTCATCTTGTTTCCTGAATTCCATTCTTTGTGTTTATGTAACTGAGGCCTTGTTTTCTTACAGGCTGTCAGCTGATGACCCGGGATGGGGATGGGGAGCAGCCTTTGTCTGAATTTCTTCCTCTGCTTTCCATTTGGCCATCTCTCCAACAACAGTGAGTTGAGTCCCTCTCAAGCTTCAAATCAGACTACAGCCAAAGGAAATATGGCACTTTGTAATTTCTGCCCTTTTATTAGAGCTTCTCAATATAAATAGAAAGTTATCTTAAGATTTTGTTGCTGATTGTCGGGAGTAGGATTTTTTAATTATAAGAAACCTCATAAGAGGTGATAAAATATGACCAACTGGTACACTGAATGATTTTATAATATTCTGAAATTCAACATTTCTATTCCTATTTCACATTCCTCATTTTCACTATATTTTAAACAATTTTCACATGTTATACAAATAATTAAGGCAAACATTTCCTGAGCAGAGTAGATAAGCCAAAAATATTCATCTCCATTTTTTCAAGAGGAGACAAGAATGTTGTCTAGAATGCCAATGAATGGAGATGCAGTTGCTTGAGAAAGCACTCACAGTGCTAAGAGGAAAGCATCAAATCTTTCAGTGGTTTCTTAGAATGCAGAATTTCTACATTAAAGAATAATCTGATTGATTCCTTCTTGTTCTGAAGCATTTTTTCTCTGTCTGCACATTATTATATCCTTATAGTCTATTTAAAGTCCATTTAATTTGATCAAGAAAGAAAGACCTGAGTCCAACCCTCAGTTTGCTTAGACAAAACTTTAAGGTCATTATCCTTTTCTTTCGCTCATACCTCCCATCCAATTTATTCTGTTGCCTCTAACTGAAAATGTATTCCAAATATATTCCAACAGTTTTTCAGTATCCTCAGTGCAAAAGCTTAGTTCAGGTCAATCTCATTCTCCATGGCAATTATGTCAGTAACCTCCTCATTGTTTTGGCAGCTTTAACTCTCACTCTTCTAAATCCATTCACCACAAAGAAGCCAAGAAGATCTTTCAAAATTTTAACCAGGTCATGTCACTTCCTTGCTTAAAACCTCTCAATGACTTCCCATTACAAAAATCAACCACTTCCAAATTCGTGAACTATAGTCTTTAAAATTTTCTGATCCATTCCTGCCCATCTATACTTTTCAGGACTCCCTCACCTTCCATTTACTCTCCCAAGTAACTAGCCTTGCTGGCTCTTAAAATAACAAGCTTGCTAGCATCTTTATATCCACTGTTTCTTCTAGCCATTCTCAATTAAAGTTTGAAAAAGACAATGTTTGATCACCTGATCGCTTTCTAATTCCTTACTAGATTGTATTTTTTCACAATCTAAATTTTACTTTGTCCTATACTAGTTTATGTGTTTATTGTCTATTTTTCTATACCTAGAATACTTCTATCCACTAATACATAAATTCCTTAAAAACAGGTATCCTGTCTCTTGTTAACCACTTTCTCTCAAGCACCTGTAACAACACCTAGTCCACAACAAATACATATGGACTAACTTGTAGAGAACTTTTATATCTTTAAGATAAATCCTTTTCCATTTTAAATGGGTAATAATAATGCTAATTGAATGCTTTGTATGTACCAGGCACTGGGCTAAGTTTAAATGCGGTAATGCATGTAAATTAAATGTCTTGAGGCAAATAGGATATTATTTGCATTTTGGAGATAAACTGAAGTGTAAGGAATACTGTTATAACTCTGTATGGTGGCAGAGGGTAACTATACCTATGGTGACCATTTTTTTAACATATGAAATTGTCAAATCACTGTGGTATACCTGAAACTATTATATGTAAGCTATATGTCTTTTTTTAAAAAATAAAGAAACCAGTTTAGGAAGATTGAAAAAGTGTCAGAAATTGGATTGTATTTCACTTCAAAAACTGAGATTGGAGTTGGGTTCAATATGGCAGCATAGGAAGATCTTATTTTCACTTCCGCAAATATAATCTATAACTACATAGGAAAGACATTCTCTGAAAAAAATCTGAAAAACAGTATGAACATATCCTTTATAACAAAGGATAAAATGGACAGCATCAGATTGACAGGAGAGACAGACCTCACCTAGCCAAAAAGCTCTGACCAAAAAAAAAAAAAAAAAAAAAAAGGAAAAGGAAAAGAAAAAAACAAAAAAACAAAACCACCCAACACATGGACAGCAATACACAATCAGGAAGGATCCAAAAACACGGAATATTTCCCTGAGGAGTGCTCTGTGTCTGGCACCCCAATCATTAGATCAAGAGAAACACGCCCCCTGAAGTCCAGGTTTTACAAACCAAAAGGAAAACGTTCAGGAAAACCATAGAATTATGATGCTAAAACTGGATACTGCTAGATAGCCTGGACACTGCCATGGTTGTGTTGTGCTGTCCTGCTATAGAAAGATATTAAAGAGGGATGCCTGAGTGGTTCAGTCAGTTAAGCATCTGACTCTTGGTTTCAGCTCAGGTCGATCTTGGGGTTGTGAGATTGAGTCCCATGTGGGGCTCCGCACTCAGCAGTCTACTTGTCCCTTTCTCTCCCGCTCTGCTCATTCCCCCATTTTCTCTCCCTCTCAAATAAAATTAAAACCTTGAAGAACATTAAAGATTTCTTCTTTATTTAAAATATTGCAATTTTTAAGCATAGAGAAAAACAGCATTAAGAAAAAGAGAAATAAAAGACTTCCAAATTGGCAAGGAAGAAGTCAAACTTTCGCTCTTGAAGATGACATGATATTCTATGTAGAAAACCTGAAAAACACCACCAAAAAATTGCTAGAACTAAAAGGAATTCAGCAAAAGCACAGAATATAAAAATCAATGTACAAAAATCTGTTGCATTTCTGTATACCAATAATGAAGCAGCAGAAAGAGAAATCAAGGAATCAATCCCATTTACAACTCTACCAAAAACCATAAGATATGTAGGAACAAACCTAACTAAAAAAGGTAAAAGATCTGTACTCGGAACACTATAGAACACTTGTGAAAGAAATTGAAGAGGACACAAAGAAATGGAAAAATATTCCATGCTCATGGATTGGAAGAACAAACATTGGTAAAATGTCTATATTAACTCAAGCAAACTTCACATTCAAAGCAATCCCTATCAAAATACCACCAGCATTTTTCACAGAGCTAGAACAAACAATTCTAAAATTTGTATAGAATCAGGAAAGACCCTGAATATACAAAGAAATTTCAATAAAGAAAACCAAAGCTGGAGGCATCATAGTTCCAAACTTCAAGTTGTATTACAAAACTGTGCTCTTCAACACAGTATGGTACTGGCACAGACACACAGATCAGTGGAACAGAATAGAAAACCCAGAATTAGACCCACAGCTGGTAGAGTCAGTTAATCTTTGATAAAGCAGGAAAGACTATCCAATGGAAAAAAAGACAGTCTCTTTGCCAAATGGTGGTGGGAAAACTGAACAGCAACATTAAGAAATAAAGTGTTTTCCTAGAGGAAAACACAGGCAGCAACCTCTTTGACTTCAGCTCTAGCAACTTCCTACTAGATATACTTACTGAAGCAAGGGAAACAAAAGCAAAAATGAACTATTGGAACTTCATCAAAATAAAAAGCTTTTACACAATGAAGGAAATGATCAACAAAACTAAAAGGCAACATACGGAATAGGAGAAGGCATTTGCAAATGACATCTATGATAAAGGGCTAGCATGCCAAATCTATAAAGAACTTATCAAACTCAACACCCAAAAAATAATTCAGTTAAGAAATGGGTAGGGGCCCCTGGGTGGCTCAGTCATTAAGCATCTGCCTTCAGCTTGGGTCATATCCCAGGGTTCTGGGATTGAGCTCCGCATCAGGCTCCTTGCTTAGTGGGAAGCTTGCTTCTCCCTCTCCCACTCCCCCTGCTTGTGTTCCCTCCCTCACTGTGTCTGTCTGACAAATAAATAAATAAAATCTTTTTTTTAAAAAACTGGACTGAAGACATGAACAGACTTTCTCCAAAGAAGACATCCAAATGGCCAATAGACACATGAAAAAAATACTCAACAGCACTCATCATGGAAGAAGAAATCAAAACAGTAACAAGATACTGCCTCACACCAGTCAGAATGGCTAAAATAACAACTGAGGAAATAACAGATGTTGGGGAAGATTCAGAGAATGGGAACCCTCTTATACCATTTATGGGAATGCAAACTGGTCTAGTCACTCTGGTAAACAGTATGAAGGTTCCTCAAAAAGTTAAAATAGAACTACCCTGTGACCCAGAAATTGTACTAATAGGTATTTATCCAAAGTATTTATCCAAAGGTATTTATCCAAAGGATACAAAAGTACTGATTTAAAGGGGTACATGAACCCCAATGTTTATAGCAGCACCATCAACAATCAATAAAAGCCAAATTATGGAAAGGGCACAAACATCTATTGACTGATGAATGGATAAAGAAGATGAGGTATATATACACAATGGAACATTAGTCATCAAAAAGAAGGAAATACCATTTGCAATGACATGGCTAGAACCAGGGTGTATTATCCTCAGTGAAGTCAGTCAGAGAAAGACAAATACTATCTGATTCCACTCATAGATGGAACTTAAGAGACAGAACAGATGAACATAGGGGACGGAAAGGAAAAATAAGAAAACAGAGGAAGGCTTACCATAAGAGACTTAACTATAGAGAGCAAACGGAGGGTTGTTGGAGGGGAGGTGGGTGAGGGATGTGCCAAATGGGTGATGGATATTAAGAAGGGCACTTGTTGGGATGAGTACTGGGTATTATACGTAAGTGATGAATCACTAAATTCTACTCCTGAAACTAATACTACACTACATGCTGACTAACTTGAGTTTAAATAAAATCATGGAAGAAAAAAAAAAAAAAACCACTGGATTCTAGGTTGACAAGGCAATCTATGAAATTACAAGTATTGGCACTCAGTCTTTTTTTTTTTTTTTTTTTTTTTTTTTTTTTTTTTTTTTGAGAGAGATAGAGACAGAGAGATTGTGGGGGAGGGAAAAAGGAACTTAAGCAGACGCCAAGGTCAAGCTCACAACCCTGAGACCATGACCTGAGCCGGAATCACAAGTCAGATGCTTACCCGACCGGAGCCACCCAGGCACTGGAAAAAAAAAACATCTATATACTTGCCTTTTGACAGAGTTAAGACAAAATATATTGAGTTGGTAGCAGAAGGTAGCATGAAAGGGGAAAAAAACAAATTTAATAAAATAGACCAATAGGTAACTGCTTAATATAAAGACAATAGAAGCAAATATGTAAAACTATGGAAAGGAACATTCAGAACATTTAGAAAAAAATGGGATTTTTAATATTTTAATATTAAAAACCTAGTTAGTCTGATATTCCCCCTAAGAAATCTAAGTAGCATTTGTAGAACACACAATTGATGTCTTTTTAATTGATGTTTACCTGGTCCTGAATGTAAGCATGAAGTTTTTAGGTTAAGGCAGATTTCCATTTACTGGGCACAATTGCAACATCAATGCCCTAGGTCTTAAATTCTTCTCTTTCTGGACTAATTCGACTTAAGCACATGCACAAACACAGGGTTCTTTTATCTCAGAGGAGAAACACTAAACTTGTGAATCAAGGAGTTCATATACATGTTGTTCCCTTCTCCTCCTGAGAGGAAAAAGAGAAACCCTTATTCCTAGTGGTTTTTAATCCTTTGAATGTAAATGAAACCAAAGGGTTTCACTCCCCTTTGAAATGTAAACACATCAGAGGTAAATCTCTAAATCTCTCACGAAATCTTCAGGCCTGTTTCCAGCCATCCTTCAAGTTCCAAGGCTCCTCCTAGAATGTAGGCTCTAGTTTTCTTGGGTCAGAAAGCCCTACTTGTGAGGGGTGGGGGTAGGTAATATTAGCTTCCTGACAATTCATCTAGAAGATTTAATAATCAAAATGTTCTGGATCAAACAAGGGGGATTTGAAGTACATAAACCAAAACCAATTAGATTTTAAGAAGTCAATACACATAATTCTGGTCAATTACAAGAAGGATTAAATAGGGGCGCCTGGGTGGCTCAGTGGGTTAAAGCCTCTGCCTTTGGCTCAGGTCATGATCTCAGGGTCCTGGGATCAAGCCTGCTTCCACCTCTCTCTCTGCCTGCCTCTCTGCCTACTCGTGATTTCTCCCTGTCAAATAAATGAATTTAAAAAAAAAAAGGATTAAATATTCATACTACACTTGCTGATCCCCCAAATGATGTGATTTGTTGTTCATAAAAACAATGGCAAAAAAACAGAAGGATGAGAAAAAAACAAGTATTTCCTGTTGGAAAGTAAAGAATATCCTAAACAATTTTGAATTTAGAATTGTTATGGGTACAATAGTGTTCATCAAAGTTTTTATGTGGTCATCTTAACCCCCAGTACCTCAGAATGTGATCTACTTTAGAAATAGGGTCATTAGAGAGGTAAGTAAAGAGGATGTCATACTGGCATAGAGTAGACCCCTAACCCAATCTAACAAAATTCCTCAGAAAAAGAAATTTAGGGGTGTCTGGGTGGCTCAGTGGGTTAAGTCTCTGCCTTTGGCTCAGGTCATCATTTCAGGGTCCTGGGATTGAGCCACGCATCAGCATCTCTGGTTGGCGGGCAGCCTGCTTCCCCCTCTATCTCTGCTTGCCTCTCTGCCTGCTTGTGATCTCTCTCTCTTTGTCAAATAAATAAATAAAATCTTTAAAAAAAAAAAAAAAGGGAAAAGGAAATTTAGAGACAGACATGTATAGAATAATATGTGAAGACACAGGGAGATGGCCTTCTACAAGCCAAGAGGCCTGAAACAGATCATTTGTTCACAGAATGAATCAGAGGAAAAAGAGCTTTCCAGCACCTTGATTTTGGACTTCTAGCCTCTGGAACTGTGAGACAATATATATCTGTGGATTAAGCCAACCAGTTTGTGATACTCTGCTATAGCAACATAATGAAACAAATTCACCAATTATGTAGAAATTAATGAAAAGGAACATGCTATAAATCTATCCCTAAAACAATGCCACCAAAGCAGCACTAAGACTGCTTAGAGTTCACATATGTAAAGATAAGCATTTTCTAAATAGTATATTAGAGATATTGGAAGAGGGTGCCTGGGTGGCTCAGTGGGTTGAGCCTCTGCCTTCGACTTGGGTCATGATCTTAGGGTCCTGGGATTGAGTCCTGCATGGGGCTCTCTGCTCAGCAAGGAGCCGGTTTCCCCATCTTTCTCTCTGCCTACCTCTCTGCCTTCTTGTGATCTCTGTCTGTCAAATAAATAAATAAATAATCTAAAAAAAAAAAAAAGATTAGAAGAATGAAGTCTTTAATACCCGAGAAAAAAAGCAAAAATATATATGAAAAAGGATAAAAGATTAGAAAACAAAACCAGAAATTACTACAATAGCAACTTAAGTCTTTATATCTGGATTTTTAAGAGGAATGATATGCATAATCTGATCAACAAAAAGTATTATCAACAAAAAGAAAAAACATGAAAACAGCATTGGGAAGGAAAAAGTGTACTTAACTGCAGATAGGTAAATGCTAAAGAAAAAGAAAGTCAATCTTGATGTAAAAGAATTTTTCTATTGAAACAAAAATTGTCAGAACTCTGTAAAGCAGCGATAGAAAACCTGAAAAACTCAATATAAAGAAATGTAAACAATCATCAAAAGGTACATGTCATTTTATCAATGAATTTTAACAAATCTCCAGTTAACAGAAATTTTTTTTTTTTCCCCAGAGCATTGTGAAAGGATAGAAGTATCTCCAGTTCACCTGAAGATACTTGCGTTGTAACTTTGATTTCCAACCAGACCGGAAGAAGCTAGAAAGCTTAACCTTTAGTTCAATAATCTAAATAATACACTGATAATAATACACTGATCCCAAAACTGGAAAGAAAGACCAGAGGAAAGATGCAGTAGCAGCAGCTTCCTTTTAAACCCAGGTGTAAAAACTTGAATATGTTATACACGGCTAGACACAAAAATTTTGAAAGTTGATTTGGTTTATTCTAACATAAGTATTTAGTGGGGTAGGCAAAGTTTTCTTGATGGGACCAGTAAGCCTAGGATAGTGACAGACTGTCCTCATACTCCAGAAGTGAAGTGGCTAATGGGACTACCAACTGGACAAATATACAAATCCTAATTGAAAATTCAGAATAAACCCATAAATTTACTTAACTTATACTCATTGACACCCAAGCCTATCATGTCTCTAAACATGACAATCTCATAAATTCCAAACAAAGGTGGGGGGCGGGGTGGGCAGGGAGGGGAGAAATGTTCAAATATCGCTTTCATATTAGAGGTATGGTAATTTTAAGAGACTAATTTTAACAGGCAAGAAAAATAAATGGAAAACAAGCAGCAACAACACTTCCTAGGAAATTCTGAAAATAAAGGACAAAGAGGTTAACTAATGAGATTTCTAGTTTACTTATTTATGGTCTGCAATAGAAGAGGAATGTCCTATAATACCCACTTATCCTCTGAATTACCAAGCTACAAGCCCCTGTGAGGAGACCCACTCCTATATTTCAAAATCTCACTCAGAGCATCATCACAATTACGTGTTTTGTGTCCTCACATAGCATTTCAAGTGTCGTATTCTGCATTTTAATGATAAGACTGTGCATATTTCATGGTCATTGTGCTACTGAGTATGAGTCACCAGGAACTGGCTGCCAAAAGCAACTCAAGACTATGACAGCAGTATAATTTTTCTTTTAATCTTAATATGGAGAATATGATAAAAACTAGAAAAAAAATACCCAGAATCTGCTCTAGAATGGTCACTTGTCAAGGGCATGGTAGGGCAAGGCAATTAAAAAAAAAGTGTCCATGACAATAAGAAATACTGAGAAAATCTTACTAAGAAGTTTCTATAGGACGAATAGAAGAATGGAATTTAAGGAATATTCCAAAGTTTAAGTCGTGTGGGAGAGAAAAATTATTCAACACAAATGTGTCTCCTTGGCATGAGAATTAATTTAGGCAGATTATTTTTAAAAAATGGAACACTTCATGAACGAGTGTTTTGTTTTTACCTCCTTAACTGTTCAGAAGAAGCTCACCTTTTGGTGTAGGCTCATTAACTGTTTTACATACTATTTATTTGGCACTAGCACTACAAATATTTGTTTACCAAGTATTTCCTCTTCCCAGCATCTTGTGAAATATCTTCCTTCCTTTTGAAGTTCTAAACCCCTACTCCCTTCTCCTTAGTTCCAGGCAGCATATAGGTCTCATTTTCCTGACTGCCTGTGGGTCTCCTATCCCCACAAGGCTCTTAATATGTATAGAATTATATTTGTTTTTCTCCTGCTAATTTCATATCAATTTGATTAGACCAGACAGAAGAAAAAATTTTCTTCCACCCTTCTAGATCCTTCTACCACAGTAGGAAATGGGGAAAAATTGGTAATAACTTAAGAGGACTGGGTGGGATTGGGACTTCATGTGAAATTTCAGAGCATGAATAGGAGAGTAGAATCAGCTCTTCCTAATAAAAGTTAGGTGTAAACACTGTAGGCTTCTATGTATGCTTGATGTACATTACTCAATAAAATTATTACTCAATGTACTCAATGTACATTACTCAATAAATTATCAGGCTGCTATAGCCAATCTAAACTAGATGAACTGTGTAAGATTTGACAACTGAAAAAAATCACTTCATGAAATTCCATTGATGACTCACATTCTTGTACTTCTGGAATGGTGGAAAAATCAGAAGCTGAGCAGGAGTAGTAAAGCATTAGTAGCTATATTTTACCTGGCCCCAGGCCCTGAACATCAGAAGCTGGTGTAACCGTGCAATGGGTTTTTAATCATACAATCAGGATGGAATTAATTCTGGGACTAGAGCAAAAACTCACAACTAAAAAAGAATCACCTGAGAGGCAAAATTGTGGTATTCTCATTAAACCCTCCTCAGCGAAGAGAGTAAGCATAGCTGATAACATGCAGCTCACGGCAGAATTGTCCTAGGAGAGCCTCATCCTTCTTAGTAACTGGAGACACCCCATAAGCCTCTCCCTCACACACATTTGGCCACTCCTCTTATGATGTGTTCACTTCTCCTGGGACCAAGGAGGACTTGTTAAGAGTATTTCAAATCACATTCCCCCGTTTTCAGGAGAGACTGAGAAAAAGGGAAACAGTTCAAAATTGAGTACTTGAGAAGATATTTAGCTAGGGAGAATGTAAGTGCTTGCTATTCATTATGTGTTCCTAGGACCAAGGGCATCGACATTACCCAGGCGTTTAATAATGCAGGTACTCAGGCTTCAACCCAGGAATATGGAATCAGAATCTGCATTTTTAACAAGACCCCCAGGTGATTCACATCACGTAAGAGAAGACTTATTCTAAATTTCACGAGAAAAAATTCTCACTTATTGTTTTTACCTTAAACCTGACATCTGGAAGGAACTCTGTATCACTTGCTAGATGAATAAATAATCAGTGGATTCTCTTCAAAATTTACTTTAATACTCTAAGAATATATTCTTATTAAATACTTTGAATTGCATAGTTCAGGGTTAACAAAATGGATGCTCAGCACTTGAAACAGGCAATGTGTTAACAAGTTAGGCTTTGGGAGTGATGATATCTGATAATGATTCTTTAAGTATCTTAAGATATACCAAGAAACCTCTATCCAAGGGTTATAGGTCTAATTATATGACAAATATACTAAAATTTAGAGAGTAATATTTAATAGTATAGGACGACAAAAAGAAGGCACAAACACATGATAAATTATGTGGAAAATAAATATTTTTTTAAATTCCAAATGTATTTTTTTAAAGATTTTGTTTATCTATTTCACAGAGATCACAAATAGGCAGAGAGGTAGGCAGAGAGAGAGGAGGAAGCAGGCACCCTGCTGAGCAGAGAGCCTGAAGCCATGTGGGGCTCCATCCCAGGGTCCTGGGATCATGACCTGAGCTGAAGACAGAGTCTTTAACTGACTGAGCCACCCAGGTGTCCTCCAAATGTATTTCTATGTGAACAAAATAACATTAGGAGTAACTAATGTGTATTCTATGTTCAGCTGGTAATTTTCAATAGAGGAAGAAGCTAAGATTTGGCTATTGGTGTTATAGTTCATATTATAAGCACTTACTATGCACTAAACATTATTATGAACATTTTACATAAGCATTTACATTTAATTCAATTAGCATATCCTTCGTGAGGATATTAACAGTTTACAGAAGAAAAACTGAGTCATGGAGTAGTTTATTAACATGCCAAAGGTCTCACAGCTATTAAGTAGGAGGTGATTCAGTGTGACTAATCTGACTCTAGAGCTCACTTAAAATAATGACATTTTCCTGGTAGAGAGCTGGGACTTTTCCTTGGACTGGGGGGTTGGAGGGAAGGGAGGGAGGACTATAGATCAGAATAGCCAAAGCTGAAAGAAAAAAAAACAAAAACAAAAGAAAACACAAAACAAAAACAATAACACAGCATTGGCAAATTCAAGGTACTAATAATTATGTGATTTAGAACATCATGAGTAACAAATCAAGATTCTGAATTCAGAAGGTCAAAGAATGAGGGAGTCGGGAAAGCCGATTTTCATCCTTACTACCCTGGGCTTCATCCTGACTCCTGTACTCCTGGGCCCTGAGATCTCAAAACACCTAACTTCTTTGACCTTCCCTTTCTTAAAAAACCTCTCATGAAGTGAATATAAAAATTGGATGTAGTTAATTTTATCAGAATTATATTTGTAGTTCTAAAACCTCAGATCAACAAAAATCCCACATTAATTCCAATTTAATGATTGCAGGGTTTCATCTCTGACAAAGGAGATTCAACCCAAGGGATGAAGTGCATACTCTCCTGACTAGATCTGATTAGACCAAGCTTACAGATAATTTTCTGCATACACAGGCCCTTCTACTTTCATCTAGAAGAACTTTCATTTGGACTTCTGCCTTTTAGTGATCTTAACCAATGCTGGTAAAAAGCAATGCTTTCACAGAAGCCGAAATGACACTAAATGTCTCCCCCATCTCCACATGAATCTCTGTGCAATATTATATATGGGGAGACACAATAAGTGCAGGATAATTATAAGTTGTGTATGTGATGTCAGAAGACTATTATTGTGACAATCTGAAGACCATGTTTTCAAAGCATTTTCCTGTGAAGTCAGTGCAAGTTAAATATAGAACTTGAGCTTGATTCCACATAAATTATGGAGTTGGTCAGTCATGGAGATAAAATTATATTTAGAGTTCTCACTGGCATTATAAGAAACAAAACTGAGAAGGGCACTTTTTAATTTTATATTTTTTCAGTGTTCCAAAATTCTTTGTTTATGCACCACACCCAGTGCTCCATGCAATACGTGCCCTCCATAATACCCACCACTAGGCTCACCCAACCCCCCACCCTCCTCCTCTCCAAAACCCTCAGTTTCTTTCTCAGAGTCCACAGTCTCTCATGGTTTGCCTCTCCCTTCAATTTCCCCCAACTCACTTCTCCTCTCCATCTCCCAATGTCCTCTGTGTTATTCCTTATGTCCCACAAGTGAAAGCATATGATAACTGACTCTCCCTGATTTATTTCATTCATCATAATCTCTTCCAGTTCTGTCCATGTTGATACAAAGGTTGGGTATTCATCTGTTCTGATGGAGGCATAATACTCCACTGTATATATGGATCATAACTTCTTCATCTATTCATCTGTTGAAGGGCATCTTTGTTCTTTCCATAGTTTAATAACTATGATCATTGCTGCTATGAACACTGGGGTACAGATGGCCTTTCTTTTCACTACATCTGTATCTTTGGGGTAAATACCTAGCAGTACAATTGCTAAGTCATAGAGTAACTCTATTTTTAATTTCTTTTTTAAAAAATATTTTATTTATTTATTTGACAGAGAGAGACACAGTGAGAGACAACACAGCAGAGGGAGTGGAAGAGGGAGAAGCAGACTCCCCACTGAGTAGAGAGCCTGATGCAGCGTGTGATCCCAGGATCCTGGGGTCATGACCTGAGCTGAAGGCAGACACTCAACGACTGAGCCACCCAGGTGCCCATATTTTTAATTTCTTAAGGAAACTCCACACTGTTTTCCAAAGTGGTTGCACCAACTTGCATTCCCACCAATAGTGTCCTCTCCAACACTTGTTGTTTATTGTCTTGTTAATTTTGGCCATTCTAACTGATGTAAGGTGGTATCTCAATGTGGTTTTGATTTGAATCTCCCTGATGGCTAATGATGGCTAATTTTTTCATGCGTCTGTTAGCCATTTCTATGTCTTCTTTGGAGAAGTATTGGTTCATGTCTTTTGCCCATTTCTTGACATGATTATCGGTTTTGTATGTGTTGAATTTGAGGAGTTCTTTACAGATACTGGGTATCAGCCTTTTGTAGTGTTATTTATGAATGTCTTCTCCCATTCCATGGGTTGCCTCTTTATTGACTATTTCCTTTGCTGTGTAGAAGCTTTTGATCTTGATAAAGTCCCAAAAGTTCATTTTCATTTTTGTTTCCTTTGCCTTTGAGGACATGTCTTAAAAGAAGTTGCTATGGCCAATGTCGAAGAGGTTACTGCATATGTTCTTCTCGAGAATTTTGATAGATTCTTGCCTCATGTTGAGGTCTTTTATCCATTTCGAGTTTATCTTTGTGTATGGTGTAAGAAAATGGTCAAGTTTCATTCTTCTATACATAGCTGTCAAACTTTCCCAGCATCATTTATTGAAGAGATGGTCTTTTTTCCATTGTATATTTTTCCTGCTTTGTCAAAGATTATTTAACCATAGAGTTGCAGGTCCATATCTGGACTCTCTACTCTGTTCCACTGGTCTATGTGTCTGTTTTTATGCCAGTACCATGCTGTCTTGGTGATCACAGCTTACTATTAGAGCTTGAAATCAGGCAACATGATGCCCCCAGTTTTGTTTTTCTTTTTCAACGTTTCCTTAGCAATTTTAGGTCTCTTCTGATTCCATACAAATTTTAGGATTGTTTGTTCTAGCTCTTTGAAAAACGCCAGTGGAGTTTTAATCGGGATGGCATTGAAAGTATAGATTATTCTAGGCAGTATAGACATTTTAACAACGTTTATTCTTCCGATACATGAGCATGGAATGCTTTTCCATCTTTTTGTGTCTTCTTCAATTTCTTTCATGAGTGTTCTGTAGTTCCTCAAGTACAGATCCTTTACCTCTTTGGTTAGGTTTATTCCCAGATGTCTTATGGTTCTTTGTGCTATAGTAAATGGAATCAATTCTCTAATTTCCCTTTTTATATTTTCATTGTTAGTGTATAAGAGGCAACTGACTTCTCTACCTTGATTTTGTATCCTGCCACATTACTGAATTGTTTTGTGAATTCTAGTAGTTTGGGGGTAGAGTCTTTTGGATTTTCCATGTAAACTATCATGTCATCTGCAAACGGAGAGAGTTTGAGTTCTTCTTTGCCAATTTGAATACCTTTTACTTCTTTCCGTTGTCTGATTGCTGTTGCTAGGACTTCTAGTACTATGTTGAACATTAGTGGCAAGAGATCAAAGAATAACTTAAACAATTCATGTAAACCAATGAGAGTGAAGACACATCAGTACAAAACCTATGGGATACTGCAAAGGCAGCCCTAAGGGGGAAATACATACCCATCAAAGCCTCACCCCAAAAAAATGGAAAAATCCAGAACATACCAGCTCTCTTTATGCCCTAAAGAACTGGAGAACCAACAACAAATTAACCCAACCTTACATACAAGAAGAGAAATAATCAAGATTAGAGCAGAGATCAGTGAAGTAGAAACTAGAGATACAGTAGAACACATCAACAAAACTAGAAGCTGGTTTTTTGAAAGAATCAATAAGATTGATAAACTGCAGGACAAACTAATCCAAAAGGAAAGAGAGAGGACCCAAATTAATAAAATTATGAATGAAAAGGGAGAGATCATGACTAACACCAAGGAAATAGAATCATCAGAAATTATCATCAACAGTTATATGCCAGTAAGTTAAGCAACCTAGACAAAATGAATGCATTCCTGGAAACCTATGAACTTCCAAAACTGAAAAAGGGAGAAATTGACAACCTGAATAGACCAATATCTAGTAACGAGATTAAAGCAGTGATCTAAAGCCTCCCAAAAAACAAGAGCCCAGGACCTGATGGACTCCCTGGAGAATTCTACCAAGCATTTAAAGAAGAAAAAATACCTTTCTTCTGAAGTGGTTTCAAAAAACAGAAGCAGAAGGAAAACTTCCAGACTCTTTTTATGAAGCCAGCATTACCCTGATCCCCAAACCAGGCAAAGACCCCACCAAAAAGGAGAATTTTAGACTAATATCCCTGATGAATATGGATGTCAAGATTCTCAACAAGATCCTAGCTAATAGGATCCAACAGTACATTAAAAACATTATTCACCATGACCAGGAGGGATTTATCCATGGGATGCAAGGGTGGTTCAACATTCGCAAATCAATCAATGTGATAGAACAAATCAATAAGAGAAGAGAGAAGAACCACATGATCGTCTCAACTGAAGCAGAAAAAGCATTAGACAAGATAGAGCATCCATTCCTGATTAAAATCCTTCAAAGTATAGGCATAGAGAGAACATTCCTCAACTTTATAAAATCTATCCATGAAAAACCCACAGCGAATATCATCCTCAATAGGGAAAAGCTGACAGCCTTCCCTTTGAGATCAGGAACACGGCATGGACCCTCTTGTACTGAACAACAGGTGTCCCAGATTCTTACTGTTGTTGTTTTCTGAACTGAACCCAAGTCATGAGTTTTAAAATAAGCCCTCTCACAAGCCTGAGAGAATTATTGTAGTGTTTAATAAGCTTCTGATTTTCTATGGGAGCAACTATGGTTTGACAGAATCTGGCTCATTAAGGATTAATTATATTTTCTGTGATCTAATTTGAGTTCTAAACACATGTCTGCATTTTTTTTTTACCTTCTCTTAATAAATCTCCTATTCATACTGGCTGTAAAGTGAAACTAGCATCATAGTTTGGCCTTTCCTTTAATTTCCTCCTAAGACATAAATACCTTCAACTAGAAATCATACACATACTGGAAATGTCTTAATAAGGTTTCTAATGTAATCTAGCTAGGTTAAGATCTCACTTATTTAAGAAAATTAAGAGATTTTCAATTATTACTGGAGATGTTGATCAGCCTTTGACTTAACAGTGTTAGGTCAGTTTTTCTCATGATTGAAACAAATTACAAGATAATTATAAAACAGTCTCTGCTTTTCTGACTCTTGGAGGCATTAAGTAATCAATTTGAGCCAGGAAGCGAGTAGAACCAAATTGTAGTCTTTAGCTTGTCTCAAACAAAAAACAAAAAACAAAAACCTAAGGATTATAAAAACTACTGTAGGTCTAGAACACTTTCTTACAAGAAATAGCACATAAAATCCATTCACTGATATCAAGAATAAAAGGAACAAACTAGGAAAGGAATAGCTGTTCCCCAGTTTGTGAAAGATCTGACATTTGTTTCTGAAGTCTTTTTTTTGCTTGTGGGTTTTGTTTTGTTCTATTTTGCTAAACAAGCAATGTTCTAAAAATATTAAAGAGTACAGAAAGTATAACAAAACTGGATATAGTGTCTTAATGATGAACACAAAAGTCCATTCATCTAGTTCAAGGGATAATTGGTGATAAGAATATTTTTCAATCAAAATCTTATCAAGCAGGTACAAATATCCATTTTCCTAGGAAACAGCTTTTAGCATCCCTGAATTTATTATACCCATGCATTTATCTATTTTTAAAATTTATCTTCAGAGAGGATATTTCCATACAGAGCATTAAGCATAAACGGCCACTAAAAAACAGGGAAAATGCCATTCTTTACATGTAATGGAAGCAGAATTAAAAGTTGAAAGCAACAGTAAAAGTTGCAGAGATGGTTGACTCCCGTCTCTAACTCTAGAAGGCAAGTACTAGTATATTCACTATTTCCTGTACATGTTTGCATAGTGTCGAAGAATTTTCTCCATTTATCCAAAAAAAACAGCCCAGTGTTATAAAACTAGTCTCACATATTATAACATACATATGGTCAGCAGAGGTCGTTATTTTTTGGTACCTATCACAAATCCTTTAGTTATTAGAATATTTTATTCTTTATCCTCTCATTTTTTTGTTCCAGAAAGACTGAAGTTGAGTCTTTTAACAAACAACTTTCAACTCCTGGGGGGAGGTGGGCTGCGGCCCAGAGAAAGAAATTCTCTCCTCTTTCTCCCTTATGACACAATCCTTAATCTGCCAAAGCTCTGAAAGCAACAGCATTGTTTATAAAGATTTTTCTCTATTGTCAATCTGAAAAAAAAAAAAAAAAGTGGTTAAAAAATAGTACCCAGTTCTTTCTCAAGCTTAAACTACCTAACATATTTAGCACAGAGTTACCAGTCTAAAATATCTCAAATCAGATCTTACGGATCTGATTATCCCTCTTCCCATTCAATGTATTAGTCTCTCTACAACATTCTCTCTGGAGGTCTACAAAACCTTGCTCAAAATACAGGAAGGTTAACATAATGGAGTAAGATTGTATTTCTGTTCCCAAATATTTACATCCCCTCTTGCTTTTGCATAAACTTTCCCTAGCCACCATCAGGGTTGGCCACACAAAATTACTTTGATGAAATGTCAACAAGTAATAGAATGATGCATCCTTCAAAATCGAACCTTTGAATAGAACTTCATGGTTAAGCTGAGTCCCTGGCTTCTACCATCTTCCTGAAGGTAAAGAGAAGCTGTTGCCTCAACCTGGGTTTTTGAAGGAGACCAGTGAATGGAGCTGACTGTAATCTTCATAGAAGGAGAGCAAGAAATACTCAATTCTTGTAAGCCACTGAGATTCTGGAGTTGTTTGGAGAGCAAAAGCCATTAGAACTGGTACCAAACACTAGGATTTCACTATTAAGAACAAAATGGAAAAACTAGTGCTGGGCTGCAGGCTGTATTTGGAGTCATTTTGGGAAAAAGGAAAAAAAGTCAACCATTATTATGCAGTATGGTTTAACTCTTTCTGATGATAATCTGGAAGGCAGAAAATTCACTTAATGAAATTTTAACTTTGGGCACACAGGTTTGGTGCAGTATGTTCCTAGCATAAATTGGTCATTTCCATAATTGATAAACTCAAAATAATCACTATTTGAAAACAGGCATTAGAGAAAATAAGCCCAGATATTGAGACTAGTAAAGTTTCAAAATGGGACTGTTTTACATCTATGATCAGAGAAAAGAATAAAAAAGAAACATACTTTGGGCTATTAAAGCTGATTAAAACTCATCCTGGGTAAAACTCAAGCTCAGGAGAAAGTCTCCTTTTTTGAGATGGTTCCAGTGAAAGCTTTCAGTTGGCTAAAATAGTTCAGGGAAGAGACAAATTGCTTGGTCCCACAGAAGTCAAAAGTCAAAAGCTGGAAGAGTTCAAAGTATATTTAATTATGTCTTCAGAGTAAAGCAATTCTCAAAAAAAAAAAAATATTATGGCTATTGGCATGCAGAGTTCGATGGGATCAAAGAGACTTTTTCGAAGAATCTTTATTCTAGAGATTTCCATTGCCATCAGCCTGGGTGAAAAATTGATTGCGAGACTTGTAAAATTATCTTTGGCACTTGGTTTCCTGTGGGCAGGAAGCAGTATGGGAAGGTTCCTTATTCCCCTCAGAGAAAATCTATTTCCCAAACTCTGTATCAGCTGTAGCCAAGAAAGAATATGTAGACACAGAGTCCTTTTCAGAGTGGATCCAGAAACCAACAAGCCTATGACAGAGAGACCATCAGTGAACTAGGGAGTTATTCTCAGGGAAAAGAATCTAGTCTAATCAAAGATCACCTGCCAGCATCAGGGTAAGAGGTCCTTACCTTATTTATCCAATGCAATTATCATTCTTCCCTTTTCTGAATAGAAAGTTTTATTGCAGCTGTGCTGCCTTGATCCATCATCATTTTTTGGGTGCATTTATTGGGAATGTAGACCCAGAAATGGTATTAAAGTACTTGGGAAGCCACCTCCAGATCTGGGGTAGACTGTAACACTATCTTGGTATATTGGTTTCTGTGGTGTATGTGTGTATGCACATAAGGGAAGAGAATGTATAAATAAAAGGGTAAGTTATTTACGCTTTCTTTCCAATGGTCTGATTTTTAGGCTTAATATCGTGACTTGCGTTGGCCATTATAAGCATAAGGATATGATATATTCCTAATCAACTAGTTTAATGCAGTAAGTTGTTTCATCTCGAATTTTCACTCTGTGCCTAAAACCAACAAGCCTTTATAGAGTAAGCTTTCAGCCTGGGTTTAGGAATGAGAAAATCCATGGAGTAGAGCTGCACTTGGCCCATAGCCTTTATGTACCATGAATCATAAGTATTTGTTTTAATTCACTGAAATCTTAGACTTGACACAGCAGCAAATGCTGATTAATATATTCTATAATAGTTAAACTATAATTTTTGTAACTAAATACCATTTTAACATATTTAATTTTAAGTTATTAAAAATATGATTTAGTATCTGAAAAATCCAGGAAAAAATATGATGAACTACTCCTGTACAGTTTTTAGGGATCTAAAAACTTCAATACTTGGAGTTTTCAAAGTTCTAGTGGTGCTGTGAGAGTTTGGGCTAAGGACAATTTTGCTGATTATGTTATTTTCATTTGTAACCTTCTGATTCCAAGTCAGGTCTACTTATACTCTTCAGCAAAGAAGTGAAAAAAATGATCCTATTTACAATAGCATCAAAAAGAATAAAATATTTAAGAATGGATTTATTCAAGGAGGTAAAAGAATGTTGCACTGAGAACTACAAGTCATTGTTGAAAGAAATTAGAGACACAGATACCAGGAAAGACCTCTTGTATTCATGAATTTTAAGACCTAATATTGTTAAAATGTTCATACTACTCATAATATTGTTAAAATGTTCAATCTACAGATTCAATGCAATCCCTATTAAGATCCTAATGGCATTATTTACAGAAATAGAAAGTTATTAAAATTTCTATGGAACAACAAAAGACCCCCAAATAGCAAACATAATTTTAAGAACAAAAAAGCTGGAGGCATCACACTTGATTTCAAACTATATTTCAAAGCTATAGATTAAAACAGAATGGTATAAATGGTATATAAAAACACATAGACCATATATATGACTGAACATACACAGAACAGAGAAGAGCCCCAAAATACACATAAATATATATATACACACACACACATATATATCTCTCCATATATATATATATTCAACTGATATTTGAGGTGCCAAGAATATGCAATGACTAAAGTACAGTCTTCAATAATTGGTCAAAAAGCTGATCCACAACAAAAAGAATGAAATTAGGCCCTTACCTTCTACCATGCACAAAAATCAATGCGAAAATGGACTAGAGTTTTAAATCTAAGACCTGAAACTGTAAAATTCCTAGAGGAAAACTTAAGGAGAAAACCTCACGACATTGGGCATCAGAAAATACAAGCATCAGAAAGCAAGATTAGCAAGTATGACATCAAACTAAAAAGCTTCTGCAAATCAAAAGGAGCCCTTCAAAAAAGTGAAAAAGCAACCTGCAGAGTAGGAGAAAACATTTGCCAACCATAGGTCTGATAATATCTAAATTACTATCTAAAGCACAGAAAGAACTGCCACAACTCAATAGCAAAGACATAAATAATCCAGTTAAAAAGTAGAGAAAGGACTGGTGCACCTGGGTGGCTCAGTGGGTTAAAGCCTCTGCCTTCCGTTCAGGTCATGATCTCAGGGTCCTGGGGTCAAGCCCTGCATCAGGCTCTCTGCTCAGCAGGAAACGTGCTTCCCCCACTCTCTCTGCCTCTCTGCCTACTTGTGGTCTCTGTCTGTCAAATAAATAAATAAAATCTTAAAAAAAAAAAAAAAAGTAGGGAAAGGACTAAAGAGACCTTTCACCAAAGAAGACATACAGATACTGATGGGTATATGAAGAGATGCTGAACTTCATTAGTCATCAAGGAAATACAACTCAAAACCACAAGGAAATAATTCTCACCTTAACATGTGTTAGGTATTATATCTAATAAAGGTTAACATGCAAAATCTATAAAGAACTCACACAACTCAATTAAAACAACAATTTAAGCCAGGGGCACCTGGGTGGCTCAGCTGGTTAAGTAGCTGCCTAGGCTTAGGTCATGATCCCAGGGTCCTGGTATCAAGGCCTGCCTCTGGCTCCATGCTTGGTGGGAAGCCTGCTTCTCCCTCTCCCTCTGCCTGCTGCTCCCCTTACTTGTCCTCACTCTCTGTCAAATAAATAAATAAAATCTAAAAAAATTTTTTCAATCCAAAAAATGGGCAGAGGACAAGACTTCAAATTTCTCCAGAGATCTATAGATGACCAGACACCTGAAAAGATGCTCAACATCACTAATCAGGAAAATGCGTATCAAAACCATGAGATATCACCTGACACATATTAGAATAGCTATCATCAAAAAGACAAGAAATAACAATCGGTGAGGATACAGAGAAAAGTATTGGTGGGAATGTAACTTGGTATAACCATTATTGAAAACAGTATGGAGGGTCCCTCAAAAAATTAAACTACCAGATGATTTAGCAATTCCACTTCTGGGTATTTATCTGAAAACAAAACAAAAACCTAACCCAAAAAGATATCTGCACTCTCATACTTATTTTAGTTTTACAATAGTCAAGGCACAATAACAACCTAAGTGTTCGTCCATGGAAAAACAGATAAAATAGGACATGCACACACACAGAGAGAAATATTATTCAGCCATTAAAAAAAGAATTAAATCTTCCCATTTGTGACATCATGGATGGAGCCAGGAGGTATTAAGCCAAGTGAAGTAAATCAGACAACAGAAGACAAATATCATAGGATTTCATTTATGTGTGGAATATTAAAAAAACAAATTAACAAAACCAAACTTGAATACAGAGAATAGACTGGTGAATGCCAAAAGGTAGAGGGTTGAGAGATGGTTATAATAGGTAAAAGGGATCAAGAGGTACAACCCTGTAGCTGTAAAATGAGCAAGTCATGGGGATGTACTATACAACAGGACAACTGTAGTCAATAATACTTTATCACATATTTGAAAGTTGCTAAGACAGTAAATCTTTAAAGTTC
This sequence comes from Mustela putorius furo, assembly GCF_011764305.1. Lineage (NCBI taxonomy): Eukaryota > Metazoa > Chordata > Mammalia > Carnivora > Mustelidae > Mustela > Mustela putorius. The sequence continues at coordinate 18,738,532 of NW_025421987.1, forward strand.
TCATAACAAGGAAAAAAATGTACTAGACTGACTTACTATGGTAATTTTGTAGTGTATACAAATATCAAATCATTATGTTGTACACCTGAAGCTATGTTGTATCAATTATGCCTATAAAGTGGTAGCTCTCATGTTAAGTGTTCTTACCACAATTAAACAAGTAAATGTCTTGCAGTTATAAATAAGGTCTAATTAAAGAATCGATACTACATTTAAGAGGAATGGTTCAGATTATACCTTCAATTTTCTTTGGTCCCCAATATTTTTAGGTTCCCATATGCTATTAACACTAAATTAAGAAATTAGAGATATTATTTTTGCAAAAAGAGTTTTTCTCAAATATACAACTTTCTTGAAATGCTGTATTTTGTCCTTTAATCTATTTTCCTACAGTAGATAAAGACCATCAAATAGAAGGCAAAAACCTACCTGAAAGCATGTGTTTAGTAGTTCAAGTTTCAGTGAAAGTCTTCCTACACTATCACTGCTATATATGACTATACTTCCTAAGTATTTCCTAAAGAAGAACTAATACTATTGGGATTATTTACTTTAATTTTGGTTTCCTTGTATGTATACAACTTTAGACATCTTATGCTTTTGTAGCATCTAAAATCCTTTTTTTTCTATTTCACTATTTTAATGGATAAACTTTACATTTCTACATAATTATAGTTTATTTCATAATTTTCTGTGTTCTAATATTAATGTAATTAAAGAAAATTACAGGTTAGCTTTTTGATTCCAGAATGTCATAATTTTAACATTAAATTAGTATTTAAATATACAATCCAAAAATAAAATCCAAAATCCAAAAATAAAGTCCAAAAATAAAAATTCTTGTATGTAGATTTGTAGGTTCAGACATAATCGGAAGTTAGACAATTTAGATTGTATGGAAAGAGGTCTTGAACTTTGCAAGCTAAGATCAGAGAATAACGGTTTGCAAAGTAGACCTCTGGTTTCTAATTTTGGTAAAATTGTTAAGACTTGGCTTAATGAGTGAAATAAGTCAAGCAGAGAGAGTCTATTATATGGTTTCGCTTACTTGTGGAACATAAGGAATAGCACGGAGGTCATAGGGAGATGGAGCAGAGAAGTGAGTTGGGGGAAATGGGAGAGGGAGACAGACTATGAGAGACTGTGGACTCAGAGACAAACTGAGGATTTCGGGAAGAGAGGGTATGGGGAATTAGGTATGCCTGGTGGTGGGTATTAAAGAGGGCACATATTGCATGGAACACCGGGTGTTATATGTAAACAATGAATCTTGAAACACTACATCAAAAACTAATGATGTACTGTATGGTGACTAATCTAACACACACACACACACACACACACACATGCACGCACGCACACAAGAATGTGATTGTTCAGCCTTCAGGAAGTCTGCATCTGATGTGTTTTTGTTTACTAATGCCTCTAAGATGAGGCAATAAGGGTGAGAAGTAGAAAACTTAATTAAAGACATCAAGATAAAGAACACAAGACCTTGGGAAGAGATAGAGGTCAATAGAAAATGACTAAAAGTAAGGGCCTAAAGAAAAAAAAAAAAGGATTACTTGCAAAAAATATCCTTCAAATATTGGCTTAGTGCTGGTCTAGCCAATGATATCTAAAATTAGTTTTATGCTCACATTTGTTGACCCCTGTGTCATGTACAGAATATAATTCTTTATGTGGCTGGATCACAGGTTAGCAGAGGATCTTTAAAATGAAGTTCAAATCGGTTCTCTTTTCCTCGGACTTACTGTCTGGAAGATTGTTCCTGTTTGCAAAACTTAATTCTTTACCTTAAGTGGTATTTTATAAATTTCTTTTTATCTTTTCTGCTTAATGTAAGATTAGAAGAGCAGTTGAGGCTCTTACATGAAAATGCAAGCCTTAGCAAAAAAAAGAAAAGAAAAAGAAAAAATACTATAACTTACTAAGGCACTGATCTTCCTATTTTACAGTGAACAGGTAAATATGAACAACAATTCAATCTTACTTCATTTGTTTCATTAAGCATGGAGTCTATGTTCAAGAGGTTTTATATTTTTTCACTTAGCTTATCATCTTAACATTTCATGTTTTCAGTATCACAAATACAATAAAGCAGATGTAGAATTATTTTATTATTCAAAGAACATCTAGTTTACATCAAGATTCATTATCACTAATAGCTTTTTTTTTTTAAGATCTTATTTATTTAACAGAGAGAGAGCACGCACACAGGCAGGGAAAGCAGCAGCCAGATGGACAAGGAGAAGCAGGCTCCCTCAGGACCAGAGAGCCCCAGGCAGGGCTTGATCCCAGAACTGAGCTGAAGGAACATGCTTAACTGACTGAGACACCCGGGTTCCCCTACCACTAATAGCTTTTTAAAAGGGTAGTTGTAATGATCTCAATCAACAAGATTCATGTTCTCTAAGAAGTCACAAAGAAAAAAATTATTAGTTGTAGAACAAGAACTCTCTGTAAATTAAAAGGGTGAACAGTAGATGGAGTTTCGGGTGACAGCAATGACTAGGGATGGGAAAATTTTTTGAGAAGGCATTAGAATTTTGGCTGTTTTTAGAAGGTCATATAATTGAGCAATAACCATGAACAGTGAAAGCAAGTGGAATCACTTATTACATTAAAAAATATGAAACCCTCTACCCTATTATAGGTACTACATTAAGAAATAATATAAAGATTTCTTACCTACAAAGTCTAGAATGGGATAACAATTTCAGTCCAATTTGATAAATGTAATGAGTAGAATTCAAGATGCCTTGAGAGCAAAGAAAAAAAGAGCCCTATGCCAGTATTTTTGTTTTGGGGCAGAGGTAGGGTTTGACAAGGTCCACTTAAGTATGTGTGACCCGCACTACATGTAACATTGATTGTAAGCTTCATGTGTACATGGTAAATTTTTTTGATCTGTCTTGTTACTTTATTCCCAGCGCCTATAACCATGACTGTATACATCAGTTTTCTCAAAAATATATTTGGTGGAGATATATTACTTTCCTTTTTGATGCTATACTAGTTGTTCTTTTGTATGATTGTAATATTACAAACCTTGGGACCTATATAGCTGTTCATTGGAATGGGGTAAAGTATGAATATTTATAGTCAATGAAGGAACCAATAATTTGGAAATATCTCACAAAGCAGAAAATATTCTTGAGCCATTACTATTTTAGTCCCATACAAGAATGTACCTATAAATACTGGGATGCCTGGATGACACAGTTAAACATTCAATTCTTGGTTTCCACTCAGGTTGTGATCTCAGCATCTTGAGATGGAGCCCCAGCCTCACATTGGGCTCTTGGCTCAGTGAGGAGTCTGCTTGAGATTCTCTCTCCTTCTGCCCTTCCTTCTCATGCTCATGCTCTCTGAAATAAATCTTTTAAAGTAAATTATTAATACAAGCCCAGAACTGCACAGGTTCCTTTGTGTGTGTAGACAAGAGATTAACTAGCATCTGCAAAAGCAACAGAGCTCCCCTTGCAACTACAGAACAGGTTCAGAGAGGCTTCCAAAAGGAAAGGACAAAGTCAGTAGGCAGGCGTTTATTTGCTGGTCTTTTACATTTGCTTAATAGATTGTTTCTGTTAGGTGTTAATATAAATCAGAATGGAAGAGAAAGTTTTCAAAATTATCAGAACTTTCCTTCTAAATGCCAGGAGACTAATTACTGGACACCCTCCTGGTCCCTGTTGAAAATAAGATTCCCTAACAGAAATACGTGATGTAGAGGAGAAATGGGCAAAATGGGTGAAGGAGCAGGAGGTATAGGCTTCCAGTCACTGAATTAGTCACAGGGATGAAAAGTACAACATGGAAAATATAGTCAATGGTATCATAATAGTGTTGTATGGTGACATGGTAACTACACTTGAGGGGAGCATAGCACAATGTATAGACAGGTCAGATTACTACTAGGTTGTACAGCCTGAACTACTTTAACATTGTTAAACTATACTTTAATAGAGAAATAAAAATAAAATCCCAAGACAGGACTAAGTATATAACAACATACTATTATCCTTAGAGGCATTTTCACTGTGGGGAAAAAAAATAACCGATAAAAAAAGATTCAAATTTAATTCTCACAGTGAAATCCTGAATGCTTATTTTTGAGCAAACTTTAATATCACATTATATCCTATCACATATTTAAAACAAAACAAAACACCCTTTTAAAGGCTGGTGGTGGGGGGGATACATGAGCCCTGCTCACATTATAGAAATATAAAGAAACATGAAATTGTTGAAAAGACAATGGTCAAATAGCCTTCCCTTGATAATTGTTTTTAGTTGCAGTGGGAAATATGTTTAAGACTTCATTTCTGCTGGAGTTAGGTCATCATGGCCTTACAAAAACAGATTTTCCTTTTAAATTTAGAAATTGTAAGAGTTCTCCCTGTTTTCATAGGAGTTCACCTGTCATTTCTCCTAAGTATCTCATTTTTATACATGACATATATTCACTTTAGAAAGTATCAAACAAAATGCGGATAGAAAATGTTAACTAAAAGGCAACGAATTATATGCTGGAATAGGATCTAAGGTGAAAGATACTCATCTAACTTGCTAGGTATTTGGTATGGTCTTGGCACTTTTGAAACTAAAGCTAGAAATAACTGCAGTGTCTTATCAGTTGTATGCTATTATGCTATTTTTTTATTATGCTATTTTAAAGGAAGCAAAAATATGTCTTTTATGGGTGCATATATGGCTCTTCATGTAGAAGAAAAAAAACTTCTATGTTCTTTTATACTAGACCACTGATATCCTAAGGGTATATAAAACATAAAAAGGCATAATGAATGAAATTTGGCTTCATATTTTATCACAATAAATATTTGATTGCAAATATCTTAGGTTTTAACAGAAAATACTTGAATTGAGGAATTTTAGATATTTCACCTAAAAAAAAAAAAGAATCCACACATGCTATGACCTTAGTTAACTTGTAATTCTGTCCTAAAAATTCTTCAATGACTCATTTAAATCCTTTCTGCTCAAATTCCACTTCACCGTCTAATTAGGGAAGTCCTAACTATAGGTCATCTCACCCAAGACAATAAAAACAGCTTTCAGCCATCTGTAGCTAGCAAAATTATTTTTTCAGTCCTTTAGTAAGCCACACTTAAGCAAGCAAACAATTTATGTTGATTCTATGGTCAGTAATGAGTTTCCGTTTGTACCAAAAGTCATCAATGTCCATGATGAATAATTGTTCCTGAAGTATGCAATTCTTTAAGACATCAAGAACATAGCTGGTTTTTACAGGCAGCTCATGAACCTCTCAGTTAGGTTTATGGGTAAGCCAGAATAGCCTCAAAAGGAACAAAGAAATCAGAAGGTGGTTCCTGGGACAAAATCCTGGTTGTATGATCTTTCTTGTTTGCTTTTTTACTCCTAGGCAAGCAAGACAAACTTTTACAACCAAGTGATTTGAAAATTAGACTTTCATTGTCACCAGCCTCCAACCTTCCATTTCTCCATTTCTCTGACTCACTGGATCTTGGGGTTTTCCTGACTAAATGTCTGTCATCCCTGACTTAATACGCATAGGATAAAGACTGGTTTAAACAGTTATCTTCCTGCATGACTCCATAATTTGGTGGCTTGATCTCATACATTAAAGACCTAGTTAAAAATATTAGTTTTCTCCACAGATTTTCATCACTTTCTTACAAGTAAAAAAATGACAAAATTTTTAACACTAAGAAAAATCAGACACATAAACCACTCAAACCTAGTAAATTCATTTCACTTACCAGCTGAGAAAAGACCTTCAGAAATATACAGCATACTTTATTGGAGCACCATTTCTTATTGAAAGAAAATGGTATTTGGAATAACAGCATCCTATTCCAAAGAGATATTGAAAACTGTGTGCTCTAAATAATAGACACTTAATACAGAAATAATGTCTTGATCTCTAGCAATACTGATATTACTTACAGATTAAATTTTGCATATAAGTATTAGAACTACCATCTAGGATATTAAGCTAGAATAAATTCAAAAAATTCAAATGAATTCATCATTTGTGGTTTCTTTTTAGGAGTTAATAGCTGATTCCATAGTCTTAGGGTAGATACTATAGTCTACACTTTCAAATTTCTCTTACCTTCAACACACTTACAAATGAACTTGAATTCCTATTGTATTGACTTGACTCCTCAAATTGTGCAGGATTAAGTATGCATAGACAGTCTTCTTCTATCTGACTAGGGGTCCCACAGCTAAATGGGAATTTTCAGTCAGTTGTTGCTTTTTGTTTGTTTGTTTCTGGTTTTGGTTTTTCTTTAATATGGAGTATTTTTGACTTATTTTTATCAAATCAAGAAATTACAACAGAAACTCTGGGAACAACTGCTTAAACTCCTTATCTACATGATAAAAATCATGTGACTCTCATCTAGTCCACCTCCTTCATTTTACAAATAATTGAATTGAAATTCAGAGAGACACTGATATAACAAAAGGACACACAGCTGATTAAAATAGAAAACAAGCTCTTCACATGTAGTGCAAGAAACCTGCTCTTATTTCTATACTATTTCCCACATGATAGTTCCAGAGTTTTGCTTTTGTTTTGTGTTTTAAGATTTTAGAAAGAATGGGAGAACATGAGTGGGGGGATGGGGTAAGAGGGGGAAAGAGAGAAAGAGAATCTCAAGCAGACTCCCCACTGATCCCAGAGCCCAATGTGGGGCTCTCTCTCATGAGCCATGAGATCATGACCTGAGCCAAAACCAAGAGTCAGATGCATAAACCACTAAGCCACCCAGACACCCCTTGGTTTATTTCTGTTTTTAACAAAATTAAATCATCACCAGTTTGAAAGTTGTGTAAATTTCTACAAATTTCTATTATCCATTTTATGTACCATACTTATGAATAAAGTCAGTTTCAATATTTATGCCTGCCTAATCATTGTTCTATTGAAGCCATTACATAATGGCTTCAAAAATTGATATTTTTTAAACATTCCATAATTACAGAGCAAGAAAGTTATAGAATCATGTTAAGTATTTGTAAAATATTTTTTATCTTTACAAATCAAATTTGGTAAAACAGTATCTAAATGGAAGAGTATAATTTGTTCTTCAGAGAGCCCATATGAAAATCCATACTAAGTGTCACTTTAAGATAGAGTAATGTATAGATTATAAAAATGAGCAGTATATATATTCTTTAATAAGTAGTTTTCTTTAAAAGAAGAGTTCTTTTCAATTAGGTTCAAAAGGTTCTAAGCAGACAGCTTAGTCTAAAAGAGCATATAATAAATGCTATTCAAAGTAATGCCTTCCTCCTTTTAGGCATGAACAATTTGTCAATCTATAGAAAAGCAGTGCATATTAAAAGATGTGTTAACAATACAAGTGAATGTTTACTCAAGTTTTAGGCTATAGTAATTGACAACTATCTTCTCATGTTTGCTGATAGGGAGATATTAAATACTCTTCAACTGAAAATCTTCAATGGTTGGAGGAAACAAAGATAACAAAGAGACAACATATAAAACACTTCTCGAAGGGAAAGATGCAGCAGTACCAGCTTGTTGATCTATTTTCCTCTATGGAGCTAGGATAAAGAATTTAATGGCCAAGTTAGCTCACCCAAATTCTATTGAGCATTTTTCATTCTTCAAGTCTATTCCCCAGAAAGTAGGGGAGATTTAAGATGGCATATATATAGTGGTTTCACAATACATTTTATTCTAAGTTTATCATTTGCTTGTCATTTTATAAGTCCACATAAACTAAGACCATGATTTCTGAAAGAGTAAAAACTGTATACCACATTTCCTGTTATTTTTCCAGCTCCTAAAATTCATTACGTATTTCCATTCTAAAATGGCTGCTCTGTTCTCCTAGTCCTCAGAACAACCACCTGTAACTCATTTCCTTCTAATCACCTACCAGAGGGAAAGAGGATCTTATGTAAATTGTTCACCTAATGACTTTACTCTTAAGCTTTCTTTGCATGATATTCAATAAATAAAAATCAAAGGAAAATACAAAGATCTTAGATTTGAACTTTCTGTAATTCAGATTTTTTTCTCTTGACTCTTAATTATAGTGTCTACTAGCTCTCATTTAAAATCAGATAAGAAATTCACATAAAGACAGTTTTGTGATCTATTACCATAACTCTTATTTGTTATGGCATACCACTTAACAATGCAAATTTGTTGATTAAATTTCCTAATTTCAAGTTTGACAAACATTCCTGTAGAGATCTCCAATGACACCCTAATTTCACATTTATCTTTCTAACTATACTTGTCCATTTTTTATGCTATATTTAAAAAGTACAATCATCTATGTCTGAGATATACAAATGTGAAATTTGACTAGAAACATTAAATAAAGAGATACATATCAAGCATTTTTTCCAGGAAAAGATAGTATTACATCTTTTTTTTTTCCCCTGAAAAACACAACATTCTTACAGACCTTCAGATCAGAAAATCTGTGCATGGTGGACATTGCGATAATTCTGATATTTAAAGTGCTACATTCCGCTGTGAGTACTACTGAATAAAGTAGGTGAAACCAGGGAAACTTGCTGCTTACTATTGAGTCTTTCATCCAATCACAATTAAATCTCAAAAGCAATAAGCTATTCAAGAAACAATAGCAGAAATTAAATTTGTCAAAGTGTTAAAATAGAAAGGTTTTCAAGACTATGGTTAATACAGGGTCCAGACACATGATACTACATATGTGAAAGCTGAACCCAATAAATTTTTGTAAAAATTTGTAAAACTTATTTGTAAGGCTATTTTCCCACTGTGCTGGAACATGTATAGAAATGTCACCTACAAGTACCTTTTAGTAACACTTAGAGGTCATAATGTGGGGCAAACTACTGTCTGAATTCTGATTTTTCAGATCAAGGTTTGACTAGCACAAGATCAAATGCACACACTTAAGCACACTTATACATGTATTTCAACACATAAACACACACACAAGTTGGTTTGGATGCAAATCTGGGACTTCCTGCATGATCAGCAAGAGATTGGATGAAACAGAAAGAAAGGGCAAGGGAGTTAGCTCTCTGTGGGGTAAACTTTGATTACTGCAAGGCGGGAACCTTTGCTTCCACTCGAGTTCTAGCAGAGTACTTCTGGAACAAGGGGAAGTACCTCCCTGTGGCTCTTCTAGGAGAGTACTACGGACCCAGTGAACATGCCTGCAGAGTGACAGGCCGCAGCTCTTCAGGGCTTCTTGGGCAACCAGGTCAAACCTAAGAATGCATTACATTATACTGCTTCTTTTCCTCACTTCCCCTTTCATGCTTATCCTCACTGCCCTGGATGTGCTCTTCCCAAATCGAGTTATGAGAACTTTATCCTTGTCTCAAGTTCTTCTTTTTTTACTTCTGCTCCAAGTGTTTGTCCTTAATCAGTAGCAGAATGAAAAAAATCCATGCATGGCTTCCTTGAGAAATTCTTATTTTAAGATTTAAAAAAAAAGGAATAATATGCATGTTTGTGTGTGCACGTGCAAGGACTCACACCATACTTAGCCAAATAACAAATCAGAAGTGGCTTTACTGGGGCACCTGGATGGCTCAGTGGGTTAAGCATCTGCCTTCAGCTCAGGTCATGATCCCAGGGTCCTGGGATCGAGCCCCGCATCGGGCTCTCTGCTCAGCAGGGAGCCTGCTTCTTCCTCTCTCTCTGCCTGCCTCTCTGCCTACTGTCATCTCTGTCTGTCAAATGAATAAATAAAATCTTTAAAAAAAAAAATAAAAAAAAAAGTGGCTTTACTGAAGAATTTACATATTTGTGTACCTTTTATACAAAACCTGGGAAGATTCAATATTTCAGAGTATTAAAATTATGTCACACTGCATAGTCACTGCTTAGTATCCCACATATTCTTTCTTGATCTTCCTGGCACACTTTTCTTATCAGTTTACCATGGAACTCCGGGGGTAAATTCATTGTAGTAGGTATCCTATGGCTTTTAGGATTGTGAAGTATACAATTTTGGCACACAGTTACATAGAATCCTTCTTTAGATAGCAAATTAAGAAAACATGGCAGTGCTCCTTCACCCCGTTTGAATTTAATTGTCAAAATAGTCATTTAAAAATCAAATACCCTTAAAACAAAGGGTTAAAGTTCTCCATTTATAATAGGGTCAGATTTTTTTAAGATATCAATGATTGCTATCTAATTTTCCTCCTGAAACTGCACCATTTTCACTTTCAATATAGACAAATATAACAAGTAGTGATGTGCCAGCCAAAGATTACTTTTTGTCATACTTTAAATGTTTCTGGAATTACAGACAGCTGTAACCCCAAATTTCTCTAGTCTATCCCTTCTCTGTCTCCTATTGCAAGCACTACAATTTAGATTTGTGTGCAAACAGGGTTTATAGGTGCTACACCTATGCTTCTATACCATTAGACTGGAAAAGGCAAAATTTACATATTTTATTTCTAATCTTTTCCTGCAAATAACCTTAATGTAGTATTTTGGAAAACATCAAATGAATATACTATCATTTTTTAATGTAATTCCTGAGAAAACTTGGTTTTCATTTTTTCCTTCATTATAAGCAACGATGTAGTAAGCATCCCAACACGTGTGTTCTTTGCAGAATTACTTGAGATAGATCCTGAAGCAGGATTCCTGTGGCAAGTGATAGGTGCATTTCACCCTAATCAAATATTATGAAGTTGCCTTCCAGAGTCCATCCACATTTAAAGGTTGACCAGATCAAAATTCATTAATTGGGTGTATAAGATTTAAGTGATCTAGTTGTATAGTTGTATAATTTTTAAATCATTAACCTATTTCAATCAGTTCATACATTTTATTATCATAAAGACTATGTCTATTTTCAGTGATTTCACGTGGAAAACATCTGATTATTAATAGAATAAGTATTATTTTGAGAGCCCCTGTCATTTACATATGTCTATAAATTTTGTGAGGTTGATTATGACAAGTTTTTCCAGAGAGCAAAATTGTTCCATCTATAGCTTCTGAAACTCCTTCTCAAAAAGTGAAGCCATTATGCCAAGCAAAATAATCAGAGAAGGACAAATACCAAATACCATGATTGATTTCGCTCATATGTGGACTTTAAGAAACAAAACGGGGGAGGGGGGAGGAGGCAAACCAAGAAACAGACTCTTAACTGTGGAGAACAAACTGATGGTGATGGTGGGGGTGGGGGGGAGGAGAATTGGTAATGGGGATTAAGGAGGGCACTTGTGATGAGCCCCAGCTGTTAAATGGAAGCATTTAAACATTAGGTTGCACACCTAAAACTAATATTACCCTATGTTAACTGAAATTGAGAACTGAAAAAGATCAGTTGGGGAAAAAAGTGAAGCCACTCAAAATTGTACAGCTTATGGATTTTTAAAATTTTTAAAGCAATGATATCTTTTAGATATGTGAAAAATACCAAAGATTGTATTGGAGTCTGATTGCTACTTTTC